>NW_028274807.1:109298080-111698080 GCF_037043125.1 Eumetopias jubatus
TGGAGATCTAGTCAATAAACCTGGGAGCTATGGATATGATTCCCATTCTCTCCTTCAACCAATGCATTTCATTCTTAGTTATGACTTATGAAAGGAGTCACTATTCTTCACAAGACAGGAGGGAAGGCAGACTGCTGGTGATCAGACTTTCAAGTAGGATGTTGGCTTCCAGGCTCATGTTGACAAAGTCCTCAAGAACCCTGATTTTCTCTGGAAAGTGCTTAGGCATTGTTGTTGCATTGAAGAGATTTCTCACATTCTGTTCTTTACGCCTGTCTTTTTCTTGGTGTGTTCTTGAATCTGAGTTGGTCCTTCAATGATAGCATGTGAATTTGATCCAAAACCACACAGCAAGACAACAGAAACAGACAACTGTTTAAAATGCCTGTTTTGATAAGTTCTCTTTCATAAAGGACAAAGCAAATTCCGCAAACAGATCAAACATTGGTGAACTACTCGTTTAAAAAAAAATGATTGGTTCACTTATTTTCCCAATTATAATCTGAGTGACTCTACTCAGTGTCAACCTTATTATATATTTGTTCATTACTACTAATGAGATAAAATAGCTACCAATAATAGTTAACATTTTGAATACTTACTATGCACCATACACTGTACTTAGTACTTTATATTTATTTCACTTAGATTTCTTAACCATCCTAGAGAGTCTTGATGTCATCTTTATCTCTTTTTCAAATGAAGAAATTTATGCACAAGAATATTACATTTTTTTCCTGTATCATAACCTAATAATTGGAAAGCAAGAATTTGAATCTAGGTAGACTCTAAACTCTGTGTCCTTAACCACTTTTTAAGTGGTCTTTAATCCCAAACTATTCTTTTCTTTTTTTGTGGGGGGGACAGAGGGAGAGAGAGAATCTTAAGCAGGGTCCATGACCAGCACAGAGCTCACCACAGGGCTCCATCTCACGACCCTGAGATCATGACCTGAGCTGAAATCAAGAGTCGGACACTTAATCAACTGAGCCACCCAGGGACCCTTAATCCCAAACTATTCTTAACTACTTGAATATGCTTCAAGTAGTCTCCAAAGAATCAGGACTATGACCTAAAATCACTTGTATTGAAGTTATATGCATGACCAGCATTCATTAGAATTTTTCATGTCATTTCTTCTTCCCTGAAAACCCTTCCCTGGAAAACTCATATTCATCCTTCAAGACTCCAAATGCCATCCTCAATGAAGCTTACCTCTCTCCTCCAGACAGTATCTGTTACCCTGTCTTCTGTGCTTTCTTGGTAACTTGTTCATATCTTGTGATAGAACTTACTGCCATAATTACAAATTACAAGGCTTCCTTTAAGGCAGCTAGAATATTCTGTTTCTTTGGTACCTGGTAGGTGCTAAATATATTTTTCCAAGACAAACACATTGAAATTCTTCAAGCCAAAAAATCATTATTCTGGGAAGAAGTTCTGACAGAGAAATAGATAGTGAATATACTTTTTGGAGAAAAAGGAAGAATAAATTCATACAATTTATGTGCAACTACAACAAGCTCAGTATAAAAGAGATGGAAGAATTTGTTGAAGCCATATCTATTTCTTAACTCACAGCAATATATTTCTGAAGAAAACATCCTATAGAAGAACAGAATTCTCTGACTACCTTTCCACACTGCACAAGAACTGAGGATCTGCACAGAACACTGCTCATCTTCTAGGTGAGGCCCCTGGCTTGGAGGCCTTCCTGGATCACATCAAACGCCAACACTGACATCTGCTGGAAATGCACACTGGTTTTTCTGCATTTTCTGCACTTGGTTACAAAAAGGGAAAAGAAAGTGCAAGATGAAAAGAAACTACCTAAAAACTTCCTCAGAATCCAAACCAAGAACTAACATATCAAGAAAATGTGAGCTTGAGCAATCCTGGGCATTTCTTTCATTGAGAATATAATCTTGGCAAACAATTTTTTGGTGATAAACATGGCCATAGACTTATGATTCGGAATTACTAATTCTTCTATACATAACCTTTAGCATGGCCCCCAAAATATATTTGATATTTTTTAAAAGTAAAATAAGATACATGTCTCTGCAAATGGGGAATTCAATTAATTTCCACCTCACATTTTGTAAATAGCATGGTTCGTGCTCTCTGGATCATAGGAAGCACTAACTCATTTGGAGGCTTCACTTTTCATGGGTACAAAGAAGAGTTTTGACAGATGGTTTGTCACCGTGGTTTGTGTTATTCTACCTATTCTCCTAGGTTTTCTTTCTGCTGTCTCCCTTGTGATACTAGTTAGGTATTTGAGAAAGAGTCAAACCGAAGAATATACTTTCCTCCATTTGTTTATTTATAAATTTTAAGTATAATCAGATGTAACATATTTCTTTCTACATTTATTTTTCCTATTTATTGAAACTTTTTGGTAAGAGAAAAAGTTCTGTGACTCAAGGAAATTATTTTATTTTTCAAAACAAATCCCCCAAACTTGTATATTTAAAATTGTTACTGTAGAAATTAGCTCCTAGCTTCCTATCATCTGTTAAAAGATGTTCATATTTTCTTCTAAACTTTCTCCATAAGTTTTCTTTTTGAGGGACTAATGTATTTATTTTGTCCCTTTTTGTTTCTCAGTTTTTATCTCTTTATTGTAAAATGCAACAAGTAAGCAGAAAAGGTATAGGGACACCTCAGAGACACTGGGTTTTGATTCCAGAACACTGAACTAAAGCAACTATCACAATGAAGGCAGTCAAATGGATTTTTTGCTCTCCCAATGCATATAAAAGTTATGCTTACACTATAACATAGGTTGTGAAGTATGCAATAGCATTATGTCTAAAAAAAAAGAGCAATGTATACACCTTAATTAAAAAAATACTTCTAAAAAATACTAACCATCATCTGAGCTTTCAGTGAGTCATAATCACTGACCATAGATCACTGTAACAAATACAATAATATTGAAAAAGTTTGAAATATTATGAGAATTACCAAAAAATGACATAAAGATACAAAGTGAACAAATGCTTTTGGAAAAATGGCATTGGTAGAACTGTTCCATGCAAGGTTGTCATAAATTTTCAATTTGTAAAAAAAAATAAAAAAAAGCTCAGTATCTGTGAAGCACAATAAAATGAGGTATGCCTACATCTAAAACACTAAAGCACAGCTTAATGTATTTTAATAACATGAGCGCTCATGTAACCGTCACTCAGATCAAGAAATAAAACATTGCCAACATGCTTACAAAAGCCCTGGTTGCCCCTTCTCGATTGCAATCCACACCCTTGCTTTTCCTGACATTTTAACCTCTAAGTATACATCTCTAAATACCATAGTGTTACTGGGGGGGAAGCCTGGTGTCTCAGTTGGTTAAGCGTCTGCCTTTGGCTCAAGTCATGATCCCAGAGTCTTGCTCAGCGGGGAGCCTGCTTCTCCCTCTCCCTGCCGCTCCTCCTGCTTGTGCTCTCTCTCTGTCAAATAAATAAAATCTTAAAAAAAAAAAAAAAGAAAACATAGTGTTACTGGGATTTTAATTTTATATTGGTGGGGTCATAGTGCATGTTTTCTTCTATGTTTGGCTTCATTCAGTCAACATTCTGTAAGTTTTGTCTGTGTTGTTGCATGTGGCTATGACTTGTTTATCTTCACTGATAAATATTATTCCATTTTATGATCATATCACCATTTGTTCATACAATCTATCACTGATGGATATTCATGTCATTTCTGGTCCGCAGCTGTTTCTGGTTCTAACGCTTCCACAAGCATTCCTGGGCATGTCTTCTGGTGTATTTGCAGGCATTTCTGTTAGATATAAGGCCGAGAGTGGATTTGCTGGGCCATAGGTTATATGGCACCTCAACTTCACTTTTCATGAAGTGGTTGTGCCAATTTGTACTCTACCCAGCCATATATGAGTGTTTAGCGTACTTAGTAATACCTGATATGGTCAGACTTTTTCATTTCAGCAGATGGGGTGCATTTGTAGTAGTATCTCATTTTGTTTTTAATCTTGCATTGAATATCCTCTTTTATAAAGTACCCACGTAAGTCCATTACTCATTTTCCTAATGGATTGTCAGTCTTCTTCTTATTAATTTCTGGAATTAAAAAAAATTCTGTGTATTTGACTTTTGTTGGCCTGTCTATTCAGTTTCTTAATGTTATCTTTTGTTGAACAGAATTACTTTAATACAGTTAATTTTATAAAGTTGCATCACGTAAATGACTTCAGACTGAATGCTTTTTAAATCTGATGTTCTGGAAGCAAATAGCTTCATCTTTATGAAATAATGAGGAATATATATATATATATATATATATATAGCTGAGGATGAGAATAAACATAAGGTCCATTGGGAACCCCTCTGTCTTCAGATACGTTTTCCCAGTTGTTAGCTGATTGTATCCACATAGATATTCCAGAACACTTAATATTCAATCTGATAAAAAGGAGTTTATCTCCATCCCTACTGTATCCACCATTCTTTCCCCATCAACTGTATTGCTTTGCACCAGTGGCCCAGAAACTTCAGTCACCCTGTGTCCTTCCTCTTTCTCTTTCCCCTCCATATTCAATCAATCACAAATCACACTTCTCTAGACTTCTATACTTCATATATTCTTTCTCATCCCTGTCGCAGCCATGAATATGCACCTCCCGGATCTCCAACTGTGTAGGAAGTGCAGTTGACTGACAATCGTAGTTGCTTCCCTCCTCAATCCACCACGGCATTCGTGCCAAGGCT
Source organism: Eumetopias jubatus (assembly GCF_037043125.1). Lineage (NCBI taxonomy): Eukaryota > Metazoa > Chordata > Mammalia > Carnivora > Otariidae > Eumetopias > Eumetopias jubatus. The sequence goes on from NW_028274807.1 coordinate 109,302,811, forward strand.
ATGTTTCCTCCTTATGTGCTACTCCCCTCCCCTTTCTTTTTTTGGCATTGTAGAACAGTGGGAAAATAAACGTCTTTTAATTGGTACTCTTTTTTATCAATAAGTTTTTTTTAATTGAGATATAATTGACATATAACATTAGTTTCAACACAAGGATTCAATATTTGCATACAATGTAAAATGATTGCCATAACATGTCTAGTCATCACCCATCACCACACAGAATTATATATTTTTCTTGTTATAAGAACCGTTAAGGGCGCCTGGGTGGCTCAGTCATTAAGCGTCTGCCTTCGGCTCAGGTCATGATCCCAGGGTCCTGGGATCGAGCCCCGCATCGGGCTCCCTGCTCAGTGGGAAGCCTGCTTCTCCCTCTCCCACTCCCCCTGCTTGTGTTCCCTCTCTCGCTGTCTCTGTCTCTGTCAAATAAATAAATGAAATCTTAAAAAAAAAAAAGAACCGTTAAGATCCATTCTCTTAACTATATCAACTCTAATCACCATGTTGTACATTGTATCCCCAAGATTTATTTATTTTATGACTGGAAGTTTTATCTTTTGACCACCTTCACTCGTTTTGCCCACCCAACTACCAATCTGTTCTCTGTATCTATGAGTTCTGTTTTGTTTTGTTTTATTTTTAGAGTCCATATATAAGTGAGATCATAAGGTATTTGTCTTTCTCTGTCTGACTTATTTCACTTAGCATAATGCCCTTGAGGTCCATAGGTCCATCTATGGTCTATGTTGTCACAAATGCAAGACTTCGTTCTTTTTTTTTTTTTTTTAAGATTTTATTTATTTATTTGACAGAGAGAGACAGGGAGAGCAGGAACACAAGCAGGGGGAGTGGGAGAGGGAGAAGCAGGCTTCCCGCTGAGCGGGGAGCCCGATGTGGGACTCGATCCCAGGACCCTGGGATCATGACCTGAGCCGAAGGCAGACGCTTAACGACTGAGCCACCCAGGCGCCCAAGACTTCGTTCTTTTTTATGCCTGAATAATATTCTATTTTATTCTTTCTTTATCCGTTCATCCATCTATGAACACCTTGGTTGTCTCTATGTCTTGGTCATTGTAAATAATGTTTCAGTGAACATGGGGGGTACAGATATCTTTTCAAGTTCATGTTTTCAGTTCCTTCAGATAAATACCCAGATGTAGGATTGCTATATTGTATGATAGTTCTATTTTTAAGTTTTTGAGGAAACTCCATACTGTTTCCTGCAGTGGCTGCACCAATTTGCATCCCCACCAACAGTGCACAATGATTCACTTTTCTCCACATCCTCGCCAATGTTTGTTAGTCCTTATCTTTTTGATCATAGCCATTGTAACACCTGTGTGATGAGAGCTCATTGTGGCTTTGATTTGCACTTCCCTGATGACTAGTGATGTTGGGCACCTTTTCACGGACCTGTTGGCCATCTGTGTTTTCTTTGGAAACATACCTATTCGGATCCTCTGCTCATTTTTCAATCAGATTTTTTTCCCATTGATTTGTAGGGGTTCTTTATATTTTTTGGGGTATGAATTAACCCTTTATCAGATAGCATCCCAACACTTGAGGACTTCAAGGAGCTGGTGAGGGTAGAAGATGCAAAGTGAAGGAGGAGGAGGAAGAGGTGGGGAAGGAGAAGGTACATCAAGAGGATAAGAGGACCTGAACCAGCTGCCACCCTTCCAGTTCCTGCGGCAGCCCCCACTGGAGGAGGCCCACCACACCCCAGCAGTAGATGGAGAGTTCCTGGAGCCTGAGCCCAAGCCCAGCTTGGCCTGGAGGAATGCCTGGACATGTAGGGGAATCCGCTATTGAGGACGAAGACGTTGGTCCCAGGCCCACCCTGCGGGAGCCGCCCAGCCAAGGGCCTCATCCCTGCAAGGGCAGACCTCACTGGAGAACCACACACAGGTTCAGGAGGAGCCAGAGCCGCTGTTAACCTGGGCTATTATAATGTCATCCAGGCCCTGGACCTCAGTGTTCAAGTCATGGATGTGGGAGAGATGCGCATGGTCACTGCTGACTCCAGGGACAGCCAAGGCCTCAGACACTGCCCTCTACAACCTATCCTGTGCCTAGAGATGACCCTGAGGATTGCATGGTTGGGCCGGACCTGGAGATGCTCACAGGCTGGAGTGTGGGGCACCGGCAAACAAAAACAAAAACAAAAAAAGGAGAGGAGCAACGTCAAACTACAGGCCAACTTGGTGCCGGCAGCCAACTCTTACTACCTCACCTTCATGGCCATCACCTCCAGCGCCAAAGCAGATGTGACATTTGAGGAAGCAGAATAGCTCCTGCAGCTCAGGGTGAAGTGTATGAAGAGCCTGGGGGCTTCGTCGCAGCCGAAGCTGGGCCACTGTTGCACCTCACTGAGCTCCTGTAGCCTTGTGCTGGAGCGCCGGCCTGGCAACATCACGGTGCTCTTCCGCAAGGTCAAGGGGCCAGCCGGGCAAGGTGAGTCCAGAGAGACCATCCCCATCCTGAGAGTGGTCTTAAAGATGGAACGTTCCACACACAGAGTCCTTTGAGCTGGTGAAGCACCCACAGCCCAGCAGAGCACGGAGACTGCCCTGTACTGGAAAACGCTGACCCCCTCCCCAGCCCACTGCCCGTCAAATGCCCCGGCAACGGTGTCTGATCCAGCCCACGGAATTGGCCTTGGGGCACTGCAGTCGCCCTGGGAGGTGTGGCTCTCTCCGTGGTCATCGCTTCCAGGAACTAAGTGCCCATGTGGCTGCCGTCTTCTCCACACCTTGGGCCCCACCCTGTGCTCCTTAACTCCCCTAGGCTCCCTGTCCGCTGCCTTCACACATCTAGCCCTCTCCTCTGCATCAGGGTAGCAATGTTTGGGGTTCGTGAGGCCCAGGGAGCAGGAGGGGATTGAAGCCCTGTAAGGGAAAAGCGGGGCAGGGCCAGGACCTCTTGTCCAGCCCTGAGACAGGGTGGCCCCTCATTCCTCCAGACACAATTCCCATCCCCACCTCCCTAGGGTGGACTCAGTCGGGGCTGGTTTCAGTTTCTCCTTCCCAACAGGCCTTGAGGCAGCCCTTCCTCCCTCCGCCCCCGCTCCCCAATCCCGGTCCTAGTGCCAATCACTCCTGGCCTTCCTGCTACCTCTGACCAGGCTCCCCACCCCAGCCCACCCCCACTAAATAGTAAAATTCAGCCTCTCTCTCCCTCACACCCCCACACGCAAAATGCAGACACAAAATAGCAAAACATGGGGCTTCTTTAATAGGCCACTTTGGCTTGGAGTCTCCGTTATCCTGGCTGACACTTGCCTCCAGCTGTGCTGTAGTCTGAAACTCTCCTTACCCTATCGTCCTCCTGGCCCCCTTTCCCTCACCAGGTCAGGTAACAGAACAATCTGCAGGCCCTTCCCACTTTCTCCGGCTTCCTCCCCAGTATGGCCTTTTTTTTTTTTTTTTTTCTTTTTGCATGTTTCATCCATCTTGGCGTCTGCTTCCCAGGATGCCCTAACTGCTCGTTATCCTAATTCTGACCATCATGTGTCATCACCAAGAACTGGTTTTCCTCTTTCTAGTTTTGCCTCCACAAATCCTCTGCCAGGGGCAACCAGAATATTCCATCTGTCTACAGATGGCCTCTGAAAGTATAAACTCTTGGCTGAGACCCGTGAGGGCTTTATGATCCCATTCCAGCGAATCCATCTTTCCCAGTTACCCCTCTGTGCCTTGTATTTTAGGTACATTGGTAATGACATGAATGTCCCCTACTCATTTCCTCTGTGCTTTAGCTAAGGTGGCCTCTTCTGCCTGGGATGCCCTTCCCTCCTCTTCGCCTAGATGAGACTGCTCATCTGGTTGGCATCTCTCTGGGAGAGCTTCCTGCATCACCTCAAGCTAGATTTGGTGCCCGGACCCCGCCAATCACCCTGTTCCCTACGTGCTTCTAGGTCCTATAGGGTATGGCTTTGTACCTTTTTTCCCACCTGAACTATGATCTCCATCGGGGCAGGAGCGGTGCCTTGTTGCAATTCCATAAGCACACGCTTAGCCCAGAGCAGTCATTCAATAAATATTTGTTTTTCAGTTGAAAGTGTTAGACTCTAATTCGTTAATTTACTATCTTTAATAGCTCTCAGAAGACAAAATAATTGATTAGTTTGTTCAAGGGTTTTGCAATAATGAGAGGACAAGTTGTTTGTACTTTGGAAGTTAACAGGATAGAGCAATGACTGCCCAGAGTTTTCTTCCTTTCAGGATTATGGGAACCTCCACCCACAAGGTCAGCAAAAGAAGAAAAATAATAACAAATGAGGAGCAATCCATTTTCCTTTGATAACAACGCTGGGGGAAAAATTAAAATGTTAGTACTAATGATAAAATGGAGGTTGAAATTTTGTGGTGATCTAGTTTACTCATTGAACCCTAAATATTCGTATTTGAAGTAAGACTAGTAAATAAATCCGGTCTTTGGAGTTTTTTTTTTTTTTTAATGCAATAAGGTAAGCATTTTAATACTTTCTTTTAAGTCTATTTCAAAATATTGTAACCATTTACCCAAGTACGTGGTGGGGATGCACTTGATATTGGCAAATCAGATAATTTAAAAAGATATGCACATTCTGCCAATGCATCAATCAATTCAGGTTAAAGACCCAGTATTATCAGATTTTGTGGGTCCAAAACTCAGGTGATCATTACATCGTTGACTTAACAAACTTAAGGTTTAGATATTGTGCAACTACGGAAGGCAAATAGTGTTTTCTTTATCATATGAGCATGATAAAGCTTTTAGAAAGTTGCATGACATGGGAAAGCTGTAAAGTTGGGAAAGTTTGTGTTCCATAGACTCATCATCTTCTGACTCTTTCTTCTCCATTGCTCCTTAGGAATCAGGGATCTTTCTTTCTCTTTTCCATAGCAGTTTGCATAGTCTTCTAGGATTTAAGTTCTCAGTTTGAATTGTGACTATTTGTTGACATCTATCTTTCCAACTCTTCTTTGTGTTCTTTGAGCATGAAAACTGATTCAGATTAAATGTATTGTTGTCAATGTCTACCACAGTGCATGGCACAGATTAGCATTCTCTAAATTCTTACAGAAGAGAGAATGGGGGAAAAAAGGTGAAGACAGGGTGGGAGAGAGAGATGGAGAGAGAGAGGAAAGAAAGAAATGAATCTAAGTCATTTTCCCATGAAGTCTCCTAAAGCATTTAAATCTCATTAACTATAAAATGGAAAATTTCATCTCTTATTCAGGGGTTGTTAGTTAGCACTGAACGGGTGGGGAAATTGTCTGTAGGGAAATGGAGGGGCTTCCCAGACCCTTTCAAGTCACATCAGATGAAATAATAGTTCAATACACTTTTTCATAGGAGGGTTCTGCTGGGAGCCAAGGAGCCGAAAATAATGATCAAGCTCTGAGCCTTGTGAAATAATATAAAGGGGACAGGAAGGAAGGAAAAGAAACCAACTAATTAGAACAAGGTAAATATATTAAAAAGCATTCAGACTGTACAAATCAATTTCTGCTGCAATTCTTAGAATTTGTTCACAGATAAGTGGCTTATGTTCCTCCTATGCTCCGCTGTTGATGCTAATTAACACAGGCTTGAGGTGCCTGGGAAAAGGAATATATAAATAAAAACAGTTCAGCAGATGATAGGGAAAGACATTTGCATGCAAGGCAACAGACTTTCACTCTCAGACTTAGAAATCTTTTAAAGGATGCAAAAATACTGTAAAGGTTTGTTCTCTCACCACAGACTCCTTATAAGAATATGTTCATAAGGTATATCACACATACCAGAATATCCTTTCCTACATTCTCCTCTCCATAGATAATGAGTTTGGTAATCACAGTTTTTATTCAAGAAGGGAGGGAAGTTTAATTAAACACATTCTAAATTACTCTATTTAGTGGTACGGTGAAGGAGGTTCAGAGTAGGTTGTGGGATTGGAAATACCAGTCCTTTTCTCCAGACTATTTTTCAAAAAACGGAAGACCTTGAGATTCCATCAATGTTTCTGGATTCTCAGTGGTTGCATTGTTTTCGTGGCCTGAAAAGCAGAGTTCAAGAGAATGCTCCTGATCTGCATTTTCAACTGAAGCTAGGAGATAGATTTAATTAAGATTCAAGTAAACAAACATTCAGCCAGGGCCTACTAAATACAAAACTTGGTGCTAAGCACTGAGTGCCCTTCAGAGATGAGTAACACTGGTTCCTCCCTCCTAGGAAGAGAGGGGGAGAAGATTTGTAAATCTTCCTTGGGGAGACTCAGATTCGTAAATAATAAACCTGCAATATCAGGAAGAATAAAAGAAGTATGAAAACAGAGCTAAGCGCAATAAGCCCTGAGAAAATAGAACGAGAAATAATGAATGCCCCCTTCATGGTGTCAGGAGGGAAGAAGAGAATGCTTCTGGATGCAGTGGCATTTCATGTAGCAGAAAGGAAATGAGTCAGCATTCAGCAGGAGATATGTCTGGAAAGGTTCGCCACCAAGGTCATGTTACGCCTCCTTTGCTTCATTCAGGTCTGCTCAGATGCCCCCTCCTTGGAGAGCAGCACCGTGTCCTCATCTCCCTGGTGAATGTAGTTACCCTGCTGGCAGATTTTCCTGGAAGTTCCTGTCTTTGAACTTTCCAAAGACAGCTGTCTTTTTCAATAAAATTGTAATTTATATTAACCAATTTTGATCAATTGGAGTATCTTTTGAAGGGCAGGAGGGCGAGGAGATAACTACCTAAATAAATTAATTGATTGATTTAAAACAGAAAATTGTGCTGTAAATAAAATGTAAATCGGGAAAGATATAATCACAGAAACCAGTTACAGTTTTAGAGAATTGTGACCAAAGATTATACTAAGAGGGGTTTTATTAATACCCTTTTACCATTCTTCCCTAAAACAACATACATATTTTACTGAGTTGGCAAGATATTTTACATAATTTTCAATTAACAGTGGTAGGTGAAGTGCATGTTTTCTAAGACGTTAATATTCTGGATTTGGCAAACTGAGTCACTTAAATGGGTGGATGGTCTAAGAAACAAGGTAAATGATTCAAAGTAAAAAATAAAGGAAAAATATCAGAAGTGATTTAAATAAAAAGCAACACACTTACTAAAACAATTAGAAATTCTAAAACCCAGAAAATTTAAAAAGCCTCCTATAATCCTACCACTAAAATTACTTTTTAATTACATTTAATTACTAATATGTAATTAAATCATTTTTTAAAAATGGTTTTTAAATACATAACACTATAATATTTTACTTAGTCATTTTCTAACTACTGAAACCAAGACTGTTCTTGGGTTTTGCCATTATAAAAACTGCTACAATTAACACGCTTAATCATACATAGTTTTCAATATTCAGATTACTTCTTAAGGATAAAATGAGTTGGGTAATGAGTCGGGTAGTCAGATTATTACACTCAAAAAGAGAGTAATTTTCATTTAATGTTATTTTAAATTACTTTGTGATACAGTTAGAGGGCTTGAGACAGTTGTGGGAGGTAGAAAGTAATAGATCAGTGTGTATTCAGTATTCTATACATTTTATTTTAGTCTTTGCACGGAGAGCTTGTTGCCATTCAATCTTGTATCTCAGAGCCTAGCACAGTGCCTGGCACATAGTTCGATTCTAACTACAGTGTGTGTTTATAGAGCTTGAGTGCTAATTGAAGCATCTAAAATAAACCTATGATAAAATATGATGTGGAAAGATTATTTTGGTAAATATAATAAATATTTTAAATATTTAAGGCACATGTTTATGATGATTAATGCATCCATTCTGTTACTGGCTCTTAAGCACAATTTAAATACAGGAAAATTCAAATAATTAAGCTTACATATGTCTAAACTATCACTTTCAAACTGACATGGTTTAGGTATGATCCATGGTCACATCGTGCTGGAAAATGAAGTACAAATTTTCAGAATGAGTCAAAAAGTCCTTGATTCTATTTTTGAAATGTTCACTACATGTGCAGCAATGAGCAGGAGCTGTGGTAAATTGGAAGATAAAGTTTCACTATTTAACAGGAAAGTTAGAACTATGGATAACACAAATAGTTACAGTGTATGGCCCCAGGCTCCTTGCAAAGGGAAGTGTAACCTAAGAACTAGGACCGAAAGGTAAAGATCATGTAAAATAATCTACAAAATGGCTAATAATAAAATAGCAATCATAGGTAACATGTATCAAGTGCTTGCTATATGCCAGGCACTGTTCTAAGCTCTCTATGTGTATTAACTCAGGAGTTGCCGCCACAGCAATTAAATCAGGGATCTAGGGGTATGGACCCAGCATCAATACTTTTTAAAGATCTGCCAGATAATTCCAAACTGTAGCAGAGTCTGGGAACCACTCAAGGATCCCGCAAGGTAAATATTCTTGTTACGATTCCTTACTAAGGTGGAAACTGAGTCACAGGGAGGTAAAGGAATGCAAAGGGTTGAAAAGCTGAGATGAATCCAGGTGGTCTGGTTCCAGAGCCCTTCGTCTTGACCACTGCAGAGGCTCCCCAGTGCTTTACTGCCATTTCTAATGCATAACTTTGATTTTTATGAATTTAAGGAAATTTTCAACACACACCTTAAAAATAATCATTTTAGGGGGTTATGATCTATTCATACGCAGTTTGTTTACTACCAGCATGTGTGATACGGTCTCCCTGGGTACTACCTATCTTTACCATGAAAAAGGTTGTGCCCCAATTCCTTAACCTCCTCCCACCCCCAGATGTTTTTGCTACTTATATTTATCTTTAGAGTCCACCAAAGTCCACATCTGGGAATTGGTTGCACTTGTGAAAAAAAGGGGCCGAGGGGTCAAGCAAAGTAGAGCATACACTGAGGTTCTTTCTGTTCCTGAGACCCCATTCAGGTCCCAGGTTTTGACTGTTAGACGCCAACTACTATGGCTTCTTTTGTTCAGCCTCTGCTGCAGGCTTAAAGTTCCTCTTTCATCCTCAATCTAAAGTCATGTTACATTATGGGACTTCGGGGGGGGGGGTCCTAGGTTTTCTGCTTAGCTTTGCTACTCTCACTCTATGACTTCAGGCAAGAGGCATATAATTTCTTCCAGACTAGTGTAATGTGTGCCATTCTAAGTGGACTCTGGAGATCTGCTTGGTTAAGTTTTTGGTTCTCTGGCACTTCATTGCTCTAACTTTAAGTTCAAGTATGTACTCCTACAGAACGCTCACTTATTTCCAGACCTTCAGAGTCACCATGACTGCTGATTTCTAAGTCCACTGTGAACTTGGGCGTTCTTCTGTGAACATCTCCTGACTGCAGGGGCAAGCGTGGTCATAGCTATCCTTGTCCAAGCAACTGCCTTTCAGTTATAACTTGGGGGGCACGACTCAGTACTTAATCCCCCCAGAGCTGTGTATGTAGGGCCAGATCAGCTTTAATAAACTAGGCACTTGGGCCTGAGGAATCGCACAGATGTGGGACCCTCCTATGGAGAACAAGTTTTCTTCCATGGCTCTTTTTTTATGTCCTAGGAGATGTATTCATGGCCATGGCCCCATGGTTGCATTAGCTAAAATTTCCCTCTAGCGAAACTGCACGTTTTACGGTGGAATCACGCAAGCCCACCGAAAGCTGGAGTATAAGCCCCGCCACTGAGCTCTAAGTTCCAAGGTCAAGGATTCCACATTCCAGGCTCTGCCAAGAGGCAAATGGGACTGAGAGTGGCAGTTAGAACTTACATAAGAACCTGAAGGCTTCCAGCCACCATGAATAAACCTCATGGTTTGTTATCTGTTGAAAAAGAAATCCCACCCTTTGTCATTATGAAACCCAAATACAGCGAAAGAAACTGATCACTCCTGCTTCAGTAAATCGTTTCTGAAAGACCTTATCAGGCCACTAATAGTAACATTTTTTCTGCATTCTAACCTGCCCCTGCTGTTTTTTCCTAAAATGGTAAATTCAGGGGGCAGGCTATATTTTGTTCTATTTCCCAACCTTTAATTAGCAAAAGAAAAAAAATACATGAACAAAGGAAAAGCTCATGCAACAAAAAGGGAGAGAACTGGGGGTCAGATTCCTCAGATTCCTCTGACAAAGGGGTCAGCCCTGCGTTTGGTTGCCTGGAACCCTTGGCAGGGGCGGGGGTTAGACAGGGCAGCTGAGGATGACAAGTGTCCAGGGCAAGTACTGACGACTTTGAGGAAGCTTGACAGTAGGGCTTGGGACAAGGAGAGTTCCCGAGCCCCAGGCCCAGTTCAGGCCTGGCACACATCTGGATTCTGTTCCGGGGGTTCAGAGCACACACAGCCCTGGGAGAAACCTACAGTCCAACCCCCAAAAAATTTGGAGGGGAAGCTGTGGCCCAGTGTGGCCTCACACAGCCACACTCTGAAGGAAGCTGCAGATTTACCACCCACCCCAAGTGCTGCTGGGGCCAAGGCCCCTTCTAGAGATGGCTGGGACCAACCATGGCAAGAATGATGAGCTGGAGGCTGGCCCAATGCCAGCAAATGGCATAGCGCCACTTTAAAGCCATTTCAGTGAGACCAAATGTTGTTCTGACAGATCAAGAGAACCTAAAACAAATCGCTCGACATTTAATTAGTTTCACATTTTTGGACCTCTCCATGATGTTAATACAGTAGACTTGAAACATTTAAAGCAGATACCTCCTAGGCTTTCAACACACTATTTTCTCCAAAACATGAGTACCTCAAGTCTTAAAGTGACTGCCTCAGACTCATTAGAGAATGGAGTAAAAACAAGTAGAAAAATCACAAAATCTTGTTGCTGTGTCCCACAGTTTTGTTGACTTGTTAAGTGACTATTTCCTGTGTGAAGGAAGCTACTGTTCAAAGTGTGCCTCAGCGACATTATACATTGCTACGTTTCACTGACCTCCAGGGTAATTCCAAAGTGTAAACTTTGTGAGTGTCAAGGGTCTGTAATGAAAGAATAGCTCTAGCAAATGATTTTGCTCCCCAGGTTAAGAAACGAAGGACTTCTAAGACAGGGTCCCATCCTGTGAGCTGAGGACCCCTAGTGGTCGCCGTAGTAATAGCTCCTTCTGAAGAGTAAGCGTTGCCTGGAAAATGAGTTAAGTATCTGAAACACCATTTTTCTGTTGTGATTAATATAATACAGCATCATTTAAAGTACTGAAAATGTTAAAACGGCTGTTCATTACTGTCATTCTTTTTCAATTAAAAGATACCCAAAATACTATGACTAACTGGAGAGAGTCGGATGTTTTGATGTTATTCAAGATCACAAACGCCTGTTTGGATACTCATCTCCAGGACAGTTACTCAGTTTTTGGTAAGTGGCATCTCAGATAGTTGGGTCCACTGAGAATAACAGAAATGTGCTATAGAACTCAAACAATAACAGAATTGTATTAATTATAAATAATACACTTACTTTCATTGCAGTAAGTTTCAGGAAAAAAAAGCACTGATCTACAAAGGGGAATTTGCAGCCTTTGGCCAAATACGAAGTGGAAATCACATAAAACAGCACTAAAGAAACAAATGAGCAAATTTCTTCACATGGGAACTTTGGCTTTCACTGACTATTAGTGGAAATTGCAAAATGCAAAGCTCTATGGGATACTAGACCCTCACTTCAAATTTTTAATTCATTGTTTAAAAACCACACACACACACACACACACACACACACATACACACACACAGTTATGGCATGGCCTTGCTCAGCTGTATATGTGTAACCCCCTTTATCCCTCTGAATCAATCATTATTTCATTATTGAAGTATTCTCGTAGATTGCCTGATTTTCCAGGGTTAGTCTCTTGGGGAATTCAAACCAAAAAAAAAAAAAAAAATTCTTTAATAGAAAAACAGTGCTCTGGAATTGATGAGAGAATTTTTTCCACTTACAGTTTCCCTCCCCTATACTCAAAATAATATCAGACAGTACTTAAGGTATCAGGGGAGGGGAGGGCAAGAGTTTTCAGAAAATACTGGGCAATACATTGCGATTCAGATTCTCACTCCTGGTACCAAAGGATAGTTAGTGAAAAAAATAGCGAACGCCTTCCTCACGATTGGTTAAAACCAGATGATGAATTTTCATATCAATATGTTTCTAAAGACAGGCATGAATGCTTGAAACGCGCAAAAATAATTTACTCTTCAGTCTCAGATACACAAATATACTTAAGAAAGAGAAGTTTTATTAGGGCAATTTCACTTTATTTTTCCATACAGCAAAGTCAACTACTGCAGTAATAATAAAATAAGCATAAAACAAATTGCAGCCCAAGACAAAATACATAATTTTAAGCAACTACAAGCAGAAAGTAAGTTGTGATTACATAATAGTAAAACCAAGCACATCTGTCCTTTCAGCAGATGAAAGCGGGAGGGTTGCTGATAAGTGCAACATGATAACCAGCTGGAGTGAAGGCTGGATACACAAATTCATTAAACAAGTGCCCATTATCACATTTGCTTTTTTGAGTGCTTCTGAGTTGAAAATTAAAACCGTGAAATTTGAACTGTTTTACTTTTCACCTGCTGAAAGAACAGGATCCTACGGCAATTAAGAAACAATCACATAACCATGGCTACGGTGTACTGTTTGGTTTGCCTGCTTATGGTTTAAATTTTGTGAAAGTCAATACTTGTTTTGAAGATTTCTTTTTTTTGTGTGTGTGAACAATAAACCACTGAAATTGGCAGAAACTGATTTGTATAATATATGTCCTTAGTATAGTTCTTTCTCTCTTGTTGTTGTTTTTTTTCGTTGAAGTTTTAAACATGCAGTAGTTTTGAAAAATGTACGGAATATCTGATCCATGATTTCACCTTAATGGTTGAAGTACCTGCTATTTTTGGTAATGATCTTCAGGCAGATTTGGCCCAATGGAGTTTTTGTCAGTCATGAGATCTCGGAAGGATGGCATATCTTTCCAGCTGAAAAAATCCTGGCAAACTACAAGCTGTCCACAATAAAGCAAAGCAACATGTTTGAAGGGATATGGAGTGCTAACTCTGTGCCACTTTTGCAAGCAATTTTGCTCAGTCTGTCATTTTATTAGCCTTAACAAAACTCCTTGTAATTATAGACGTTTTTATTCAAAATAAGATCTTACTATTATACAGGTTTCTCTCTTTTGACTATATACAGAAGTGCAAAAAGTCAACCTTCTCTCTAGACGTTCCAACATGCTAAATTGCAGCATAATCAACCCTCAAGAGTTTGCACACACGCTATAATTCTCATTACGTAAACTTTGAGTATTTGGATTATCAACAAAAAGTCCCTTGTTCTATTTATTGATTATGCAGCTTATTTATAACAAGGCCTGATATTCAGGGATTTCAAAAATATTAAACAATACTTTAACATTTGAAATGGATACAGTAGAAAATAAATTTTATTCTAATATCTAGGATCTAGATCTTCTTATAATAACTAATTACAAACAAAATAAATCATCAAAATATTACTCAATTGTCTGCCAGGATTGTTGCGATAGCAACAACTTAACTTCTTACTTAGCAATGATTATATATTTATAAGATATCCATATAAAAGATCTTTGTTCTTTTAATGAAAACTAGACAAGAACTAACAATGACTGACATTCTTACACTTTAATATTAAATCAGTAAAATATAAATCATTTAGTTAACAATAATACGAATATTCGTATGACACTACATGTAATTCAAAACTGAGTATGTTATGAAGGAAAAACTACTTTAATTTTTTTTGTATTTTGAAAAATTCATCGGTAAAATCTAATAAAACAATAGTCTATAAACTGAAATGGTATTCCATTGTTAATAGAAAATGAAATCTAATAAATGTAGGAAATGAAAAACTACATTTTAACAAGAAAAATAAGTAATATTCTATAATGTAACTAACTACAATAACATGTGAAGTCACCATTACTCTCTTAACATGATTGAAATTACATTGGTATGGGTTCCAACCCGTAATGTAATAATCTAAGGCTTTAATAGATGTACAGTACAATCAGTAAAATCAACACATCAGTCTTATATTAGAAAGCATCTCTCTCAAGCATAAAAACTTGCAGTAAACTTGGAAGTATGGAAAGTTCTATAACCGAACTTTCACTTCTCCCATTCCATACTATAACTACCAGTGACCTAGCCCCTACTTCAGCAATTTTTAGAACTGCTGAACAGAGCAAAAATATCCTTTACTAGCTGCAACATCCAAACCACAAAAAAAAAGGAATTCCTTTGGATGAATCCATTCTTAAAAACTGAATGCACATCTATTTTTTTTTTTAATTTTGTAAAAGGCTTTCTAAGGCTATAAGCAGTTAATCAGAACAAAACAAAACAAAACAAATCACATATAAAATTCACCCATGTACTTAACCCACCCAATTACTAGGTTAATTAAACATTTCCCATTTTCATATTTTGGTTTATCATGCATCTGATGACAGTGCTGCTTTCCTCTTTGTTTAGAGTCACTATTTTAAATGTGACTGTGATGAAGCGTTTAAGCAAATGTGAAACCATTTTTGCAAAGCATTTATAGTCTTTTGACTTTTGACAGAGCTATAAATAGAAGCAAAATAATTTCCTCAAACGTTTTTTTTTCGTTATCGTGTCTCAGAAATGGCATATCCCTTTTGAATAACATGTTATACAGTATAGTATGCAGAAATATTACACTACAACGCATTAAAATAATTTTATATATATATCTATTATATATATCTCCAGTATGTGTGAGTTTATCTGTATTGAGAGAGTTTGTGTTGTGCTGTCTATTGTTACTGCAGAGTTAAATTGGCCATTTCTGAGACAGCTTTGGTTTCAAAAAAAACGAAAAGAAAAAAAAAAAAAGAATGGTGCCCTTTGACTGATTAGTACTAGCAGATAAGCAACAAAATGTGGCTCTGAAAACAATAACACTGAAGAAATAATACTCTAATTTGATATACAGTCTATGGCACTTCATGAGAATCCTTAACAACATGGTACTTAAAGCCATGATGTGCTTTAAAAGATACACAGTTGTGGTTTTGCTTGGCACATTCATCTCTGTCAGATCCCTCCCTCACCGCATCTTAAAATCTATTACATTAAAAATATTACTCTCAAACAAAAATGACTGTGCATGCACGCTCTCATCTATAATGGCAATTTTAAATACAAGGTGCACCTTTGTTATTTGTAAACCTTGAAAGAAATAAACTTATTTTTAAAAAATTATATCTTGGTCTACAGACGTACCAATACATAATAGAATCATGGTTACACCACAGTCTGTCTTTTCAAGATGGCATGAATATATAGGAAACTAATTAGGTATGCATATTTTAATGCATAACTGTGCTAGAAAAGAAAGATGATGTTGTTCTTTTAGACAGGAATATCACCTCAGCACAAATATCAATTAAATGTACAAAGTGTATAGGCAACAGTGTGCAGTGGATTTCCATGGTGTCTCTTCTTCTGGTTAACATGCAATATGTGGATGTCTTGTGGCTGAGGGGTTTTTGTGTGTGTTGCTTGACGGTATATACAATATGGCTAATGACCTCGTCCTTTACTCTAACCAAGCACACTGTCCTTTCCTCTTTAGTATGATCTACAAGGGAAGAAGAGAGAAGCTTTGTTAAAATAGACAATAAAGCAGTTTCCAATATATACTGAATATGAAAATTGTATTTCTTGATTTCAAGTGTAAATACACGTATGTCATTCTAGCTTCATATAAAAACAAAAAACACTTCACAAGTACAAGTGGACCTAAATTTACATGTCTAAGAGAATAACAGGACATGTACAACTTAATAAAATTGTGGGCTTTGCTCAAATATTACCCAATACTGAGTTAAAAGTATAAAATATACTTGCAGAATCAAGGGGCAGAATGTAGTAGAGCTCTTTTTGAGTGCCGTCATTGGGGGGCAGAATTTAAGCTCACTTTAATTCGTCTCTTTTATGGTTTAATAGGTTTCAAGAGTAATCATCTGGTCCTACAAAATTAAAATCCATGCAACAATAAGTCCTATTAAACATGACTCATCATATTTGGGTGCTTCACTAGCACAGTACATGTTTGGGGGAAAAATTATACTTTTAAGTAACTGTTTTGGATAAAGTTTGGGATTTTTCTCCCCCCAAAGCCAGGAAAAATAAAAATCTCTTACGCTCCTGACAAATTAAGGTGGAAGAGATATTAGAGTGTACTTGTGAATGAACAGTTCCAGTTTTTACATGAACTTTGTTCTCATCAGAGGATCTTTAAATATTAAAAGTATGCTTTAGAATACAATCTTGCAAATGAAAGAAGTCACCATTTTGCTACACTCAATAACCAGTTTAATTATTGCAACTACTCATGAAAATGAGCAATCATTTGATAAATAAACAGAACATTAAGACTCTAAGCTTCAAAACAGACAAATCCACTGGTTTGCTAATTGATGAACTTATGGCCACTTGGTATCATTTTTTTTCAACCTGGATTATGGCTCAGAACTAAACATAGTTACATATATACATTCCAAACATACCCAATTGACTACAAAAGCTTAAAGTCGATCTTTTTTAAAACATGTCAAAAGGAGAACTTTTCTTCCAAACCTACATACTACAAATAATGTGCTTATTCAAAAATGTGGCTCTTGTTCAGGATAATTTATTATCAGATTATTGAGAAAGCTTTTGAAGTAGACAAAAATCATGTTCAATAATTTAATTCATGATCGCAGCATGTCTTTGGTAGTACTTCTTGGACTGCTCTCAAACTGTGTCTATCTTCTTCTCCTGCATGGGCTCAACCTTTGTCCGGTTATTGCTGTGGATTATGATCACAAGGGCCTCGGAACTGGTTCTCCGCCACCATCTTCTCCCTCACACACACCGTCCGTTCTTTGGAAAGGCCCTCACTCCTCCCTTCCCTCTACAGCAACTGCCATTGCTCCAATTCACTTATTTGCTGACTCTGCTGGAAAAAGTTGCTCCTTCATCTTTGCTCCAGGAGAAATTTGTTCAAAGCTCTCGTATTTTAAAGATTTATTTATTTATTTATTTGACAGAGAGAGACACAGCGAGAGAGGGAACACAAGCAGCGGGAGTGGGAGAGGGAGAAGCAGGCTTCCCGCCAAGCAGGGAGCCCGATGAGAGGCTCAATCCCAGGACCCTGGGATCATGACCTGAGCCAAAGGCAGACGCTTAATGACTGAGCCACCCAGGCGCCCCAAAGCTCTCGTATTTTAACATAGTGTGCTGAAATTTCCATCTTTATCTCATTTTTCTATTCACTTTATCTCATTGACATGGTAGCACATAGTAATACATAGCAGCACGAGAAAATCATTTGTAAGTGTGTTCATGAACAGATACATGGAGGGAAGCAACAAAGAAGGATCACCCAACTTATTGCCAGATTCAGTTTTAAACACGGTGGCTCTTTTTAAGTATAAAGAATATTCTGAGCAGATATGATAGATTGGATGCATGTATTCTGAATAAAGCAGATCCTCTAAGGATGAAAAATGGCCACCTTTCACAAGTATCTAAGTCAATGTGTCTGAAGGAAAATCATAAGACTTTCAAATTATTTTTTGAGCAATGGCAACATCTTCAGAATCATGCAATCCTCTAAGGTGACTATTTTGAAGTACCTAAAATTCATTCGGATACGTAGATGTATGTGTATGCACAGATGTGAGTGTGTGTATACATCTAATTAAAGTCCAACTCTTGGGCGCCTGGGTGGCTCAGTCGGTTAAGCATCTGCTTTCAGCTCAGGGCATGGTCCCAGGGTCCTGGGATTGAGCCCTGCATTGGGCTCCCTGCTCAGTGGGGAGCCTGCTTCACCCTCTCCCTCTCCCTGATGGTACAATTTATCTCCCTCCTTCCTCCCCCTACCTGTGCTCTCTCTCTCTCCCCCTCAAATAAATAAATAAAATCTTAAAAAAAAAAAAAAAAAGTCCGACCTCTTTACACTCAAATAACCCCGTGTGCGTGTGTGTGTGTGGTAAAGCATGGGGTGGGGGGAGTGGGTACATGTTCTCATTTAGGATTTAGCAAAAAATTAAAAAATATTTAAAAAGATGACCTACACCAGGGCTCAGCAAACTACTACCTGTGGGCCAAACTGGGCCTGCTGCTTAGCTTTGTAAATAAAGTTTTATTGGGACAGAGCCACACGCTTTCATTTTCCTATCATCTCTGGCTGCTCTCATGCTACAGGGGCAGAGCTGAAGAGCTCCAACAGAAAAGAATGGCAACAGAAGCCATGTGGCCCACACAACCACAAATATTTACTACCTGGGCTTTTCAGATCGATACCATCTATTTAGTTTTAAGTCATATTTTTTCTTCATGCTTGTGTTTATTTCTAATAAAAATAACAATCTAATCAACAAAATTTATTTTCCCTAAGTATTACGTATATTTAAGTGATATTAACGTATGTATTATAAATGTGTGTAATAAAATTCCTCATAACCCATTTAAGATAAAAATAAAAGATATAATAAAGATAAAAATAAAGATAAGGATAAATAAAAAATAAAGATAACCCATTTAAGATAAAAATTCCTTATTGCACGCAAAACCTTCAGTACTGAAACAGATGCTGATTTCTAAGTACATTCATTCATCTAAGCTTTGTTTAATTTGTCTGTACCTTCTACGTATAGAACTGTGCCAGTCACTAGGCAGGTGTTCAGTAAGTATCTGATGATACTGAATTTAAAAAATAATTAAAATAAAACATATAAATATTTTCTCATAAAAATTTCACAAAATTTTCTGCAGTGCATCATACCAAAGTTATCTTAAAAAACCACTACGAATAAATACACACTATATATGACATAAGGAACTTACTGTTTAGTGATGAAAATTCTACATCTGGGTTACATACTTGTGGCTAGTCAGATGTTCGGCAGATATTATGGGTATCTAGCAAATAAAAAATTATCTGATGAATGATCCATGCAAGCAAGCCAACAACCAAGAGATGAAAACATTTTAATATTAAATTTATTTAAAAAAGTGAAATTCAGCTGTGAGGTGACAGTCCTTATCTGGCCAACATAACAGTAAGTTAATGTAAACTTAATATCAAGGTAGCAACTCATTGTTTAAAATCTTTGTGTTAAATACTATTCTATAAATGTTATCAGTTTTTAGGAAGTAAGAGAAGTAAAACTATTAAAAATTCATGCACAGCAGTAATTGAAAGAAGCCCTTTTTGTTGGCCTACACACACACACCTGTGGTTTCACTTATGCAGTCATCCAGAAATCAAAGTAGGAAATGCCTTGCCTACTTTTGTGCAACCAATTTCTAACATTTTTGTTCAACTTATGGTTTCTAGCTTTTTTTTTTTTTTTAAATTAAAAATACGAGGTAAGAATTTCAAAGGTAGTACTTCAAAGGAACCCGATAGGAGCCTAGGTTCATTTCGGAATCCATTTCTGAATCCTGATGGCACAATTTATCGTATTATAAATGGGCACAAGAATTTAAAAAACTTGAGAGAAAATATAGTAGGAAATCAATATAGAGGTGCCTCATCGCAACGGTCCCCAAAGCAATGACCTTCCAGTTTGTAGCCTGATTCTCCTCCAACCCAGCACTGTGGCCGCTAACCTGGGAGCAGGCAGCACAGTAGCGTGAGGCAGTCAGAGGACTGAAAGCACGGGTTCTAACCCTAGTGGATCCATTTCTTGGCTGTGTAACCTTGAGCCAAGCACTTAATTACTCGATGCTTAAAAGCTTCTTCGTCTGTAAAATGGCGCTCATCCCATCTCGGCAAGGGTGGAAGAGCAAAATCACGTCCATGAAGGCATTTCGTTGTTGTTGTTTCAATTTAGATGTCCTAGACTAATGCAACATATTACAATCCACAGTCTGGAGTATAAATTAATATGCTTCTATTTTATTTCCATTTCTCAGCTGACATCTTTACACAATTTTACAGCATTGGCAAATGGCACGAAAATGTGCTCCAAGCATAATGAAGCTTCTCATACCATTTTTCCTGCTGCTGCAGGACAGGATGTTGCACCCAACAGTGTAGAAGCATCAAGGATGGGGCTGTCGAAACATACCAAGGACCTTCAACACCAATCGATGCAGATGAAGGGCCAGCTATAAACTTCTGCATGCATGCAGGCTGCATTTTGTGGCATCAGCTATTTCCAGCATTGCTAATATACTGTAGGCATATACATATGTATGTATATGTAGATATAATATATGTGTCTATATATATATCCATTTCCCTTTTCTTTCTTTTGGTTGTAAAACAGTACAAAGACCCAAGATTATGCATGAAATGGTCACAGCACAATGCAAAAAGTAAAGTGTCCCCTACAACCCAGGTGGCCCAGGGCATCTTGGAATTTGCTTTGCTATATAGTTCGGCTTACACCAGCAATTCTGTCGTCATATGTGGTAAACGCACAGAGCTCAGCATCATCAATTTGCACCATAAATGGATCGCGTTGAATCCATTAAGAAATTTCTGCCATAGATTACTTACTAACATGCCACATATGCACA
The DNA here is from genome assembly GCF_037043125.1 of Eumetopias jubatus. Taxonomy (NCBI): domain Eukaryota; kingdom Metazoa; phylum Chordata; class Mammalia; order Carnivora; family Otariidae; genus Eumetopias; species Eumetopias jubatus. The sequence goes on from NW_028274807.1 coordinate 109,323,322, forward strand.
ATCTAGAATTCTTGTAAATGAGTCTGATGTGTTAGCATAAATCCAGGGCTATTTTGACAAGCTTCGGAAAAACTAATGGTTTTTTGCCAAGAAATGTTTAAAGCTTGCCTGAAACTTTAAAATACATCCATTTTGGCAGGCTGCTTTTGAAAGTTTTTAATGGCTATGCTAATAGCTTATGGTTCTTCAGCAAGACGTGGTGTCCGGTGGAGAGCGGGGTACCTGCTTCTCACAGCAGTAAATACCAATTCAGATGGCACTTAATTGGCCTTCTCTGCCCAAGGGGCCACATGCTGACTCCTTTGCTACATTTACCTGTAGTCTGTGGGTTATGTGAAACTTGATTTGGCTCTAGATTTTTTCACATGCTATTAACCATACTGAACTTTGCTTTTGTAACAAACACACCTATATGTCAAAGCCAAAACCTCCTTCACCTAAGTTTGATTTTGATTCAACTGCTATTTTCTAGGGCACAATTTAAAATAGGATCAGAGAATGCTGGCTGAACCAAGGTCAATTTTTAAACTTTAAATATTTTAATAATCATTTTCTTTTAAATAGTTATTCTTATATGTCACAAAATTCAATTTTCTGAAACAGATCCCACTTACGAGTAAACTGTGAAACCGTTACTCCACAAACATGGATGGAACACAGAATGACTCAATTTACCATCTTTGATGTCTTTTTTTCCTTCATAACTCTCCAAAATCTATGCTGGCTAATTACAGAAATAAGAGCGCGTGGGTTTTTTTTGTTTGTTTGTTTTTGTGTTTGTTTTTCCTTGAAAGCACTGAGAATCAAAACCTGGACGCCAATTTAAATTATTTTGAACATACAGTCTGCTTATCAAACAAAACCGTCATGAATTTGTAAACAAACTCTATTTACAAGACTGGTCATTTGTGGCATATATAACGTATTTTTAAACATTTTGCCTTTTATTAAGAATTTAGGCAAGAACTAAGAGACGGTATATACCAAATGTTTATAATGAACACCTAAAATTAGCTGCATTTTTGACCGGTCAAAACCCCTGCACGATGGAGACCCAGTGAGAATTGCTTGTGTAAATATCATTTTAGTAGCTTTAGAAACGGAGCCGCGACAACTCTGGAGCACTTATAAATGGCATCGAAGCATTCTGCTGCTCATCATAGAGAGAATGTGTAGGCCAACAAGAGGTATCTTTGAAACCCCATGCTATTAAAGCACCCACCACAGCCCTCACGTACACACGATTCCCACTGACCTCAATGGGAAAGCCACGTGCGTAAGGGCTGTTGGACCGAGCCCTATTAGAGTTGGTTTTTAAGAAACAAAGCTGTAAATTAGCAAACCTGGTTGGCTGTGGCTGTTGCAGCGAAGGGAACACTTGTGGCAGATGTTGTTGCTGCGGACACAGTGGCTGGCGTAGCACCGTGCACCATGGGAACTTTCGGAGGGAAAATCAGATAAGCAAACATACAGAAGAGTGTAGCAATATGGAAACCATGGCAACATGGAGGCGATAATTGGGCATGGTATTTATCACAGCAATAAGCCATGTGACGGGACATCATCACCAGCGAGTGACATGCAATCACAGCGCAAAGCAGGACAACATTCCAAGGAGAGAAGGGGAAGGGGGATGAAAGAGAAAAAAAAGGGGAAAAAAAGCTTGTTACCATCAAATCAAGAAAATTGACACAACAGGCTTAATTTGCTACGTCAAAAACTAGAATTTTATACAGTGTTCACAGTCAGACATTCAAAATCTACATCAAAATACAGGTCTTTACTTCATTTATACAGTTATCTGTTTGAATGAATGTATTTTTTATTTATTATTATAAAAATACACAATATATTACTTTTACGATACAGATTTTTTTTTTTTTTTTACACACCAGAACTCATAGTCCAATCAAAATCCACCAAAGGTGACTAAAGGAAACTTGTGTGTAAAGAAAACATTTATGTGAGTCCATGTCAATTAAATAGAAAATGGCATTTAATTGACAGGTGTTAGTAAAAGGGAAATGGACTTGCCCAATAGATATAAGTTAAAACTTAGCAGTGGATTTTGAGGGGCTGTGAGGTGCACCATAGGTTTAAGATAATCAAGAAACAAAGCTGGGACCTACCAACACTTGTAGCGGGTGTCATGCACAATATTGAGCCTGCCCATCATGCATTGCAACAGGAAGGTGGATTTGAAAAGGGAAAAGAATTAAAACATCCCATCACACGTGTCATTAGGAAATTCATTTGAACAAAGAAGAAAAATTGTTATTATGGGAACAGTGGCATGTAACTGTCAGCACAATCAAATCATACAATAGCACAGTGATCAATTAGAACTAGTCTCAAGTGAAGAATAAAAGCCAGTTTAACTGTGTGCTGGTACACTTTGTTTCTCTTGATCGCTGCCTAAAAATAAAGGTATTTTGGGAAAAGTTCGGACTTGCTTCATTCTTTTAAAAATCATATTGTAATTTGTTTTGTTTTAATCTGGTTACTAGCCATCTGGCGGCTTTGCTATTTCTGACTTTAACATATGACTGTATTGCACATTTTCTTTATATTGCCCACATGTTAAATAATTAGAGAAATTATTTCTTACTAAAATGCTAGATAATCCAATGCACAAAACTGGCTTAACGATGTAATAAAACCAAAATACTCATTTTCATTCCCTTGGTTTTATTTCCCTGCTCACTCTAGCAGCAACCACACAGACATGGAAGGGGTGGCGATCATCCATCCGTACAGGGATTTTATTTGGAGGGATACCAAGCAATAAATTATGCATAAAGAGAAAGTGAAACTTCTGCATTGCCTTTGTTTGGAATTTAAATGTAGAAAAAACCTTTAGAGGGGATTTACTTATAAGTCTCAAAGTGGTTTGCTTAATAGGTAGCTGGGGAAACAGACTGGTTTTCACTGCTGGGTTAGACCTTCAGGACTTCCTGGAAGAGCAAATGTTCTAGAAAATTGCACATACAAAAAATCGTTGATTAGACTTCAGTGAAAACCCTGAATGGGAGATAATGAAGATATGTGCATCGCATATGGGGGGTTAACAGTGATGTTTCCATCGTTCCAACCATGGTGTTAAAGTATTATGTATATAGGCCCCGTTCTCTTTTACATATAAACAGTACAAAATGTAATTTTTTTTTTTTACCAAGCACAGGGCACTTCCCCACATAAAGAACTACTGTTCTTTCTCTGAGATTATTTTAGATTTCTAGGTTTTAAAATATCAAATGATTTTATATTTCTATCTAAATCTTGGCACATCCTATTTAAACACTAGCAGCATCTGGGATGAACATTTGTTAGAAAAATATCTGCCAATTGAGTCTTGTCATAGATGGCCCTACAAAACAAAGCTGCCATTGAGAAACACAGATTACTGAGCTGGCATCCCCGTAACAGCTGCAATTAGTCTGTTATCACAACTGGACCGTGGGCACAATGATCAGTGATTCAGCTCGGCCAAGGAGCAAGGGAGGCATCCTCTCAGGTGCAGTGATACTACCCTGAAAGGCATTTTTTTTTTTTTTTTTTGAGACACTTCAAGATCTCTATCATTTGCTACTGCTACCGAGTCAAAGACTTGTGAAAGACAACAACAAAAACAGACCAGTAATAACAAAGACGTTAACTGGAGACAGTAGAGCAAGCGAAATTTAATCCTGGGTCTAGATCCTGTGAAATCATTATCCTCTCAAGGTGGGGCACGAGGACTGGGAAAGAGAGGAATGAGAGAATGAATGAAAAACAATAATGTGGTATTCAAGGAATATTAAAGCCAGTTTAAATACTGTACAGGTCCTATGTTTTAAATTTACTCTTTGTTATTATGCTGCAATTTGCCTATTCTATTTCATCCCATGCATAATTTAGCCTGCACATGCTGAAAATGAGTTAACTCTCCTATCTGTCTAAAGCTTCTATGATTTGAATTTTAGTTTGAGTTATCTTCCTCATTACCATTATAACCAGTGCACACAGTTTTGAGAGGGATTTGCAGCAAATAAACATAAGGCAGCAATGAAAACGCTAGCCAGGTGCAATAACTCACAAAAATGAAGACATAATGCTGTAGGACCCACTTACCAAAACCAAAAATCACTTTGAAATGACCGTAATATCCATCTTTACATCAAATTGGGTTGATTTACTAGTAACAATGCACAAATAGCCAATTGAAATTTTTTTCTTTAATTTTCAACACAAGGCAAATTTTAAGTGAATGTATTTGTCAATTTCAAATTTCCCCTATGAAGATATTTGCATAGCAGAATGATGTGTTTTTGAGGAATGCATTACTGTTTGAAGATGCAGGGAAAACAAGTAGGAAGGTAATTCACAAATGCAATACATGCACAATTAAAAATACTTCAAGGAGAAGGGAAAGTAGAAGAGAGAAAAAGGATTTTAACGGAGACTTGGTTGGAGGTTTGAATGTGGATGTGGTAATTCAAGCCTATGTACGGCTAGAAGTATAAAGCTGATTTAGGGTCTTCTAAAATTTGTATCATTTAGGACTAAACTTGTGTCATTTAGGGCTCAAAGTTCACAATCAATTGAATTATTCTCAAAATTGATATCCAAAACAGCAACAGCTTCATACAGTTTGTTTCTATCCAATGTTTTGAATTCTATTCAATTACACTACTGAATTCAAGAAATAACAAATAAAACCTAGCACTTATTACATTCCAGGCTTTATTCTAAACTCTTAGACCTGCCTATGAAAGTGCTTTAAGAGAGTGTTATATGAAATTGCTTAAAACTCATTTAAACCCAACCTTATGAAATAATTACCATTAGTATCCCCATTTTATAGATTAAAAAAAAAAAACACAAGGTATGGAGAGAGATTATAACTTGTGGTGGAACTGGATTTAAACTCCCAAGCCTGATTTATAATCACTGTGCTGAGTTTCAAGTAAACCATCTGCATTAATTTCATTAATTGTAATAAAAGTGACAAGCTGGGAATTTTTTTTTCTGTTTTCAGCCCCTTGCACCTCCCCTCTCACTCCCACCCCCACCCCCAAAGAAAATTTCCTGGCCTTCTGTTGCTTTCTATCTGGTAAGTTGCAACACAAGCCAAAGCTGAAGTTGCTTAAAGCACATATATTTTTAGATGGTTTTAAATCACAAGCCCACACTGAGGGCAATATACTAGGAGGAGAGAAGAGAGGTGTGTTTCTGAGGTTAGGAAGTAAGCACAAATGGTGAGGGAGAGCAGGGAGAAAAATTCCTCAAGATTCAGAGGAGAGGAGTCTGCAGGGTCGTGAGTAGTTGGACACATGGCCTGTTCTCCCACAACCACGCCACAGGGACAGGCTGTCAAGGGAATGGGCTGCTTATGAGGCTAAGGCCTTCAGGCCCTCAGGCAGGCATGCCTGCACCCAAGGCAGCCTCAGGAACTCTGGAGTGCCTGCCTCGCTGAGACCCTGTAAGCATGGGCAAGGATCACACCAGCGTGACCAGTGCTCGCTAAAGATGGAGAAGGGGCAGCCTGTCTACCCTACTGGACCTCACAGGACCTCTCTTTGAGGGTGGGGATGGGAGGGAGGAGATGTGAGAAGGGGTTTCTGGAATCCTAGCAATGTCTGGTATTTCTATCCAACACAGTGAGCTTAGAGTTTAGAGGTGGACTTAATTTAAATTCAAGAAAATAAACTGATGTACATAACAGTGACATTTCTTACCTACTCTAATCTCGGGGCTGAAATTCCTACCTACAACCTAAGTAGACCCAAGATTATGCATGATCTGTATGAATATTCAATTTAGTCTTAAAGGGTGAAGATTTAAAAAAAAAGTAGTATATATCTAAAACTTAAAAAAAAACTTGAATGTGAACTTAATCTAGTATTTGCATTTATTTTTAAATGAGATGGAGGGTATGAAACACCAGTAATGGAGTCAGGTTATCAATAAGGCCCCATTCATCTTTTAGGCCAAATCATTTTTTAGGACTTCATGTAAAGAGCTCACAGATGTTAAGAGACTGACTGAGACCCCCCGCCGACCCGATTTCAAGTTCTAGCTAAACCTTACAAGCCATGCAACTTGGAGCAAATCACTGGACCTCTCTAGGCGCCAAATTACTCATTGGTAAAATGGGACTATTAATGCCAACCTTTCAGGGTTGTGTGAGAACAAATGTGAGATAATGTATATAAAATATCCAGTGTAGTATGGCACAGAGCAAACACTCAACAGAGGTAGCTCTTTTGAACAAAATGTGTGAAACAACTGGGCCAGAAGCTGTAGGGAGTCATGGAGCTTGGAACTGGACAGCATGCAGACCTTCTAAAGGACTGACATTTTGTTTTTAGTTAAACACTCCTAGACAAATATTTCTGGATTCTAGATTTAGCTCCTGGGTCATAAGTTTGTAATCCCTAGTGTCAACACTTGTCTACCATGTGGCATTGATTCAATGAATGGATGAAGGGGTGGGTGGGTGGATGGATGGATCAATGAGTGGGTGGATGGGTAGATGGATGGATGGAAAACGGGGAAGGAAAAGAGGAAGGGAGGGAAGGGGGGTGAGAGACAAAGGAGGGAAGGAGGATAAGAAGGAAGAAGGGATAGATGGTTGGAAGGATTGATGGATAAATGGATGCATGCATGCATGGAGGGATGATAGATGGGTAGATGCCACGTTAAGTCCACTTTTGTTATTAAAAGTTATGATATATAGTAATTTTTTTTTAGCTAGCTACCTGGCTTGCCACTGAAGCCCGATCTTTTGCTGGCAACCTAGTCTGTATACAATCACCTCCTCTAATGATTTAGACAACTATGCTTCACCGTAACTTCAATGGAATAGACCTACATACCACTGAAGTTATTAGTGAAGCAAGAGACTACAGAGCTCTAAAACTCTAAGCTACAAAAAAATAAATAACTTCTATATTCTTTACAGTTCCAATAGAGCCTTCAGAATATACCTTCCAAATTATTATATTGTGGGCAGTTAGGATGCTCTGATCATATAATTCATCTGTATGTCTGCAGAATAACATAGTCTTTGGAAAATAAACTTCCTTTTCTCCCAGGTATTATATATGAGATTACATCAATTTGTGGCAGGACGGAGTTCCTGTAGTTCTTAAAGAGCATTTAAAAACTGAATTAGTTGGAAAAATTTTAAAAATTGAGAAATTTCACGTATAAACATCCAAATGAGGTGAATAACTAGAAAAAAAAAAAAAAAGTCACAAGATCTGGCAACCCTGGACATCAGGGCCACTGCATTAGATTGTGCAGGCTTGCATGGGAGGCAGAGACACAACTACCCTATAAAGTAGATGGAGCCACAAAGGATGTGCAGTGTATAACAGGTACAACCTGCCAGGCAGATATTCCTCTGAGGCAATTAAAGGCTAAGTCAAAACATTCACCGTCCCCCTTTAGATTGGGCCTGTGCTCCCCAGTGCCTCCCAGGCCCCACAGTTCCTAATTTATTTCTTGTTCCATTTGTTTATGTTTCCTGCCTGGCCCCTAAGGCATTTTAGTTTACATTCCCTGCATTACATTTCTTTCCCTTCTGGCTGGCTGACAAAGTGGTTTGGCAGAAGTAAAGACGGGTTATCCATTTTAACCTTCTAATGTCATACAGCCAATTTTTTTGTACTCAAGCACATATGACAAATAATGACAATAGTTTAAAAGAATGACTAAGGTTTTACCTACTTCTGATTATGTGACTAATAAAGGTTAAGCCCTTTAAAACTGGGTTACAAATAGGTGTAATTTTATATTACTATTGCAATAATTTCATATTTATTAGAAATATCAAGAACAGAATATAGAGTATCTCTGATGCAAAACTCATCATAAAAATGCAGATATATCTTAACATTTTCAGCACACTTCAATATATTGTGACACATTTTATTTAAATTACCAGTGCTTAGTTTCTAGAACAGAAAGATAAGTATGATTTTGAATTATGAATGTGTTTATTGTTTTTCCCTAACTTGATCCTTACTTAGCTTCTTTTGCTCTGCCTTATCCACACACTAAAAGCCTTTCTAGGAAGAGATTACTGTCATAAATATCATTGCATAAATTCAATTAATGGTTAAGCTTATTTAGAAAAGTCCTCAGTCATCAGAATGTTGTTGGAGAAACTAACATAAAACCCATGTAATAAGACAGAAATGTTAGATTTCCTTAAATAATATATGGAAGAAGTTAGATTCTTGTATTTTTAGATTTTAAAGACACTCACTTTGAATGGCAATGTTTTATTCAATGAAAATAAGTGGACAAAAATAATCTTTAATTTCTTCAAAGAGATTATGGTAGCTACCCACAATCTCTTTAAACTTTAGTGACCTGGCCATGGAAAAACTGATAGATTATTTATTGAAGATGGCATAAATCTAGGGGCATGGTAATTTTTATATAAAAGCAAAAAGATTAAATTCTGGAAATCTCCAAAAACCTATATATGTTGAGAAAAAAATTTTAGTCTTATAAAATATAGGAGAAATATATAAGATATAAGAGAGATTTTTCTTCTCTGAATGCATAAATACCTTACAGATCAAAATGATTTAATTTGTATTCTACAATGGACAAACCGCAACTTGCTAGATAGATCTTATTTCGTGGGTACAAACATTTTATCCACGGTGCCTAAGGCATATGCTATTTTAATTCATGGAATACTCCAGATACTCCAGTTCACTGAATGTTGCTACATATTCTACATCTGGATGGCCAGGTTTCGGAGATGCACTGTATAAAAAGTTGTGCTTAGCAGTAAAAATTACCGTGAATGTAATTTATTCTTTTGTTCATGATTCAAAAATAAATGATCACATTCCCTCGTGGCATTATGAACATAATGCATTTAAATACTGTCAATATAGGGTAATATACTAATGATGCTGGACCTCTGACCTACACACCTTGTCATTCATTTATTAATTTAATTAGTAAGATAAAATCATTTTATTAAATACATCTCTGAACCCATGGTAGTTATTTCAGAAACGTTAAGAGGGAAAGAGGAAAATGGGATTAGTCTCCAGTTAGTTGAATTCCAGATCATGAGAAGTTTAAAGTGTATTTTCTGAAATAATATGTATTTTTAGGTTTTAAGAAGTTTAATATGTATTTCTTCTTCTGTACAAAGAGTAAAAATAATAAATTTTCAAGTAATTAAATGACTGATTGTTTCTAAATTTTATACCCTCGTGGATAGCTCTAGAGTATGTTTATGTGACTAAGCTGAAATCAACTGAAACCACAAATGTATAACTCAATAGTAGATGTAAACTTCCCTGGGCACTTAGGAGAATTTCAATATTAGCTCAGGAGCAAATAATGATTTTAAGCAATGTACTGATTGGTACCAACAAGAGCACTTTTGAAGAACTCTGGAACACAGAGTCAGTTTTTGTTTTGTTTTGTTTTTGTTTTTATTCTCCACCTTGAAAACAAAAAGGCTGAAAAATAAAAATCAAAACTGGAAGTGTCATTTCATCAAATTCAGATTTACTCTATGGAATCATGAAGGCAAAGGGGTCTTACAGCAGGAAAGTGTCATAAAATAGCTTGACAGACATATAACAGTGTTGAGGAAGGAGGAAAAAAAAAAGAGAGAGAACTGTATTTCAATTCCAAATTACACAAACAAAAAGAAACATATAAAACATCACACTGATCTTTAATCCACTTCTCATTAAGCTAAAATTCTTAGTTTTGAAGAAAAACCACATGAGATACCTCAGGTAAGTTTCCACTGTTGACCACCTTACCTTTCACCTTATCTACGGCTAACAGCAAATTGAGGGCATGGCTTATCTGCTCTACCAGCACAACTCTCTGCAGCTCGTCAGATTCATTCATTAACAAGTTCAGACCCCTTACCTGGTGGGAGAAATGCTGTATGTTGTTGCAACTGCATGTTGGCTAGAGCCTGTTGGTATTGGAAAATACCAGTGTTAAAGACTGCGGTGGCACCGTTGGTTTTTTCAAGAGCAGGCCTCTTTGGTAATGGGGGAAGTACAGCTTGAGGAATTCCCTGTTTAGTGAATGAGTATAAAAAACAAATACCAGTAAAAAGAGAAAAAGAAAAAAGAAAAATCAGTTGAAGGCTAAAATTGTTAGGAAGCATGAGCAAGCAAGCAGCAGAGCACTGAACTACCCGGGGGGGGAAAAAAAGTCCAATCAACAAAAATGAAAGAAAAAAAAAAAAGGCAAGATAAAAGCTTTAAAGGAAGCATTATTTTTGTCCAAAAAAAAAAAAAAAAAAAACCCCAAACCAAACCAAACCAAACCAAACCAAACCAAACAAAACCCCCACTAGGACGAGAGCACATGTTATAATGTGTTAAAGTGTTTTAAGTCCCATAATGCTTCAGGCTTTCTGTGAGAAGCCACTGATTTGGGGAAAGAAGAAAAGCTGCACTGCGAGCTCCATGAGGATTGACGAGTATAAGCAATGTTAATTGTTAATTGTACAGAGTGACCGAAACAGGTAAAATAAAAACTATTTCCACTCTGCTCCTCCCCCCAGACCTACCTAAACATGCAAATATCCCAGAGCATGCAAGTTTTTTTTTTTTCTTAAACACTGAACTATAAATATTTAAAAATAAATAATTCTATCACTAAAGCCATGCTAACCAAACAGGTACATAAATATACAGTCAAAAATACATTTTTAATGTCCTTAAAGTATTTCACTAGAACATTCTACAATGTAGTTAAACTGAATGTGGGCTGCTGGGCTTTCGGAATCTTTCATGGTATGATATCTGTCCAGGTACTAATAGTATAGTCTTTCCACTAATTTTGTCAGGAAACCACACTCAGTTTTTCATTGTACTTTACAATTTTATAACAGAAAAAGGAATATATATTTTTAAATTGATAAAAAAAAAACTTGTATCTACAATAAAGCTACATGCCAAGCTAAAAGGTGAAAGGTCATAGTACCAGGTCAAAGGTTGCCTCGAGGGGTCGCTTCAGTGATTTGACAGCCGACTGAGTCTTAATTAGCAGGCAGCGAGCACATGATGGCAATGGGCCAGTGGGGTTCAAGCGCATTAACATAAACAGCAAGCAGAGGTGCATCATGGGGGCAGCAGTGCATTTTTGGGTAGGTGAGAAAAAACAAATAAAAAAACAAATCATCGGAATGCCATATACAACGAATAACAAGACTAAGCATGCACAATAAAGGCACTACTGAGTTGTTATTGGGAGGATAACTCCTCTTTGTAGTTAATTACAAACAAGATACTCTAACAGAAAAAAAAAAAAGAGTGAAAGGAAGAGAGGAGGAGAGAGTCTGCCTTCTGTATTTTTGCTCAAGTATCCGTAAACAAACACAGAAAAGACCTCTCTCGTGATTACTTTACTGTGCTGTGAATACCACACAGTATGTGTTATGAATATTTTCATGACTAAGTCATATATATTTATGTAAAAAAAGGACAACATTAAAACAGCTAAGCAAAGAACAAAGAATGGACTCATTAAAATCAGCTATTAGATCACATTAAAATTTACCTTAAGAATATAGGTATCTGCTCTAAAGGATCCAATCTCTAACTCCTTGAGTACTGCTGTCTGTCCTTCTCCTTTCTGTACGATGGCATAGCCAAGCTTCTCTAGTTTGACAATTATGTTTATGCCACAACATGATTTAAGACGATCTAGGTAGCACACGGTTGAAAATCTGGTGGCTAATCCTCAGAACAATTTTGCTTAAGCAATTCTCCTAAATAGTTCCAGATTATGTTCTTGTTAAAAGCCAGATATATGTAAAGAAGAGCCTCGATGTGCAAAAGAACACACCGAAGGGGAACAACGGCTGATTAGATGGCACACAGAAAAATAAGAGGACCGAAAATGGCAGTATCGTTAAGTTGAAAAAGGAGACGGGTGTTCTTTACAAAGCAGAAATTTCAGAAACCCTATATCCAGAATAAGACAGAGTAGTTAAGAGTTAGGCCAAGGGTAGGAGCAATCGGAACCATTTGAGGAGTTACCCTCACATCTGTGAATGGTTAACTTCATTATGTATTGTCAGGGATACCTGAACAAACATATCTTCAGCAAAAAAAAAAAAAAAAAAGAAGAAAGAAAAAAAATCGAAAGGTTAATAAAGGAACAGCTTGTAGTCAGATACAGTGGTTCAGTATGGCGGCTAGCAGAGACAGAGCCGGGGCCGCTACTCACCATGGCGGCTGCAGTGGCCGCAGCCTGAGCAGCTGCAGCCTGGTTGACCTGGTACTGGGCAGCCTTGATCTTGGCTTGCAGATGTGCGGGAGGGTGAAAGTATTTGCACTTTTCCCGTGAGCATCTCCCTTTGATGTAATCCATGCACACGGTGACTGTGTTGTCATTGGTGTCAATCATTGTGCTGTCAGCAGGATGAGCAAACCGACAGTCGTTTTCTCCTCTGTTGCAATTGCCTCGCTGGTACTCTCGACATACCTACGAGGTCATGAAGCGCAGGGGGCTCAGTCAACATGGGCAAAGAGAATCCTTCCGAGGATTTTGACTTAAAGTGCAAGACTGGGGGTAGAAGGCCACACGCAAAGGGGAAAAAGATCATTTGCAAAAAAAAAAGAAGGCACCGAATAACCTGAGTTCCTCAATGAGTGCACAAGTTATAACCCCAGCTCAGTAGGACTTCCATGAGAAAGAAAATGCATCTTTGATATGAATTAGGTAAGACATCCAATTTAAATTATGTTGATGTACTTATTAATTACCAAGGGAAAAACAGTAACTTTACAGTGAAGAAACCTGGCAGGCCCCACTTTAACCAAGTGATCAAAGTTAATAATGCCAAGAGGAAGACATAACGGCATCATGTACCCATTGATAGGACACACCGATAAAAAGGCCACCACATCACTTTCGTTGTATTATTGCTGAGACTGCATAACCTGAATTTAATCATGAGAAAACATCAGACAAACTGAAGTGGGGGAATGTTTTACGAAATAACTAATCAGTACCCTCTTAAAAGTATCAAGGCCGTGAAAGGCAAAGGACGATGAGATACTGTCACCGACTGAATGATCCTGGGGTCAGAGAAAGGATATTGGTAGAGAAACTGGTGAAATCTGACTGAAGTATGTAGATTGGCTAATAGCAGAATATCACCGCCAATTTGTTTTGTAAGTGATGACACGGTCGTGTGAGTAGTTAATATTTAGGTAAACCGGGTGACGGATAGGCAGGAACTCTTCATTCTATTTTTAAAACTTCTGTGCTATCTGAAATTATTTACAAGTAAAAGTATAAAAAGTAAAACTTCACAGCTTTTTAGTAAAATGTTTCCAAGGGCTGTTTCTGATCATTAGAGATTCACTTGGTAGTTATATGAAGCAGAGGGAAAAAGATTAGTTTTTGTTACTGTCTATTTGGTTTATATCTGTTAATTGTGGATGGAGTCCCTGGGGAAAGGGTGAAAATGGATCATTTCTCATGTGTCTGCTCAATTTTGACTCTTCCTATTAAAGTTTGTCATGATGGCTGCTCAAAATCAGGAAGCTGCCAACACCAGCTCCATTTGGGATAGTTTGACCTTTTTACCACAAGAGGGCCATCTAAAACACAGAATGTCCTTTTAATATTTTCATGCTCCTACTTTGTGCTTCAAGGAAAGTTTTTATTTTTCATGTATCTTTTCACAAACTGAGAAAATATACAGACCCCAAGCACTTTATTTTGGAGTACAGCAAGAAAGAGACACGGGAACCGTGTTATGATTTTAAAAGCAAAGGTTTTCTTGGATTTGTGTACATAAAATGATCACATTCAATTCTAGGTACTTTTCCCCATTATATCCATATCCCATTATTGAGCAAAGTGCTTCCTTTTAAGAAGACCGCTGTAATTCGTATCATGCTACATCTGAAAACGGGCATTATAAATGACATCTTGCACTATTTTTAAACCTCGAGCTAGCTGAAGCCTTGTATTCCATATACACAGCAATGAACCGACTTTATTCATCACCTCATTCATTTATTTAATTAAAAAAAAATTACTGAACAAATATTATAGGCCAGACACTCTGAGAGATATTAAGAATCCAAAGATGACTTAGGAAGTTACAGAGGACCCTCTTGTTTTTTCCTCATTGCGTCTGTCTTCTCGAACAGAAGAAAACAAGGCTAACCAGGAGTTTATAATTTGAAAAGTGAAAGTGATTAAGCTGTTCCCTTGAACTACTGTCCTCCACTCTAGCTGATCAGCTGCGGAGCTTTCTACACCACAAATCCCCAGTCCCTAACCAACACTTAACTGGATTAGGCTCAACAAAACATGTGTGACAAGAGAGACACACTTCACTGAGAACAAAAACTTCTCATGTATGTATACGAAATTTATGCTGAATTTATACTATCGTATGAACACAAAGGCTATCTTTGTGTTGAAGCAAATCCATGTCAATGCAGTGTCATACGACAGGAAACTCTACATGAATGCACACTTCTGGGGTTAGTTCTCCAGTAATTCTTGCTTTCTTGAACATGCTCACAAACAAACTGGCAACAGATGAGCTGACACCCTCCCTATCTGTCAATTTATCTTACTCTTTGCCACAATGACAAGAAAGATCTAAAAGTAGCCTATTTGTGGGCTCTTTAATAACTATTAAAATCTAAGATTCCTTATTTTCCCAAAAACAATTATGCCAGTGCCTGGTGCCAGACATTTGAGCGCCATTCTCCCAAAATACAACCTGAGTGCTGGGCTTTTGACTTTTTGTTTCTCTGTCTCAACACTCTTTTCACTTTCAGTGATATAAACCGAGATTTAGATTGCATACAAATGGTCATTCTAACACACCTCATTCCTTTCTGTTTGCTTCGTGCATGTGAGTCCGTGGTTGGTACAGGTTAAGGACTGGTTTATTAAACTTTTCCACTCTTTCCTCTCTTGCAAGATGTGATTCAGGAGAATTCTCAATGTATTTAAGGAATCCACTTGGAATTTGTCCCACAACCAGCCTTTTCGAAGGTTCAGAGGATTTAGTCAACTGCTTTGGCATGATCTGCATTTTTTACGGTCTTATTTTTTCCTAGTTTCAAGTTCTCCCAACATGAGAAATGGAACAGAATAAATACACTGAAATAGCTGTTCCCCCATTATTTCTGCTTTTGAAAAAATAAACAAAAAACAAAAAATCTCCTACGGAAACTTGTACTGCTGAGCAAGCTATCTGCCGGGGGGGTTAGCGAAGTGCGCCACATGCCAGATGTGCATCTGCATCACTGGTACCTACCTGAATAGAGCAAATTTCCCAAGGCTTTTAAGACATATTTTTGTCTAATGATCACCAATAAAACAGGATCTATCCCTTGACTGTCGCATTTGGGTTTGGCCTGGTTTCTCTGATGAACTCAAGAAAACTTTAGACTATGCTGATCCTCAAAAAAAAATCTCTTGGATATAGTATTATATTAGTAAATGAAATAAGTGGCTGACAAAATGTCAACAAATTTGATCGTATAATTCAAATCAGGATAAGAAATTGTATGATTTACCATACAGAGAAGTTAAAACACAACAGGTTTAAAATCCTAACAACACTGTGGTTCTTTTTTCTCTTCTCGTCCAGTCTTCTGCAGGTACACATTTTTCAAATAGTTGTAATGATGGTATAGCTTCTACTTGGTGACCTGTTTTTTGTTCAACAGTGTTCGTAAGCATTTTTTTTTTTACTCAATAGTGTCTGGCATGATCATTTGTGATGGCTGCATCAAATTCCATCAAATCGATGTGCATAATATAGATAACTCGTTCAGAGATCATTTAGATTATTTCTAGATGTTCTCATGTTACAAATAATATTGCAAACAGTATGTTCACGACTATAGATATTTAAAAAAACATCTTCTAAGGTTAAATCTGCGGAAATGGCATTAGTGGGTCAACAGATACAAGTACTTTTTATAGTTTGGTAAGTGGATTAAATAATTAGATTAATTAGATTAAAATAATTCCATCTATTTAGCTAAACACAAAATGTGTTGCAATCAAGAAAATGTTAAGTCTTTTACTCTTTAAACATTAAGGCAGGATTTGCTTTGTAAATCAGGTAAGTTTGACAAATTTTCATACAAAATAGTAAGAATCTGTTTTTACATTAAAACCCATCAAGTCAATAAAGATAGCCATTGAAAACATTTAAATACTAAATTCCATTTCGAGAACCACCTATGCAATAAAGTTTATAACTTTAAAAAATCAAAAGAAAAAAGTACTTAGAAAAACTTCCCAAAGAAATGTGAATTATTCTATGTAAACCTTTTCTTGTTAATTAAATAGCAGTAGTAGAGTGGAAAGAAAATAGAGTTTAGCATCAGAAATTGTGGGTTCTATCTAGTTACTATACTTACCAGCTATGGAATCATGAATACTGAGTAAAATAATGGATAGATGGTTGAAAACACATAATACAAATCTGATTAAAATAAACAGTTCTGTTATTTGACCTCTAGGGTTTTTTTGGTTTTGTTTTTTTTTTTTATGAATGTGACAAGCATATTTCAAAATGGTTAGAATAATAATAGGTTTTATAAGTAGTATTAAATTCAGCAATGTTCTGCAAGGTAAGGCATTGGAATTCTCAGAACATTAATGTCAATGTTTGAACTTATTCAAAACTGGACAGTCATTTGCGTGTTTGTTAAGGAGAGAACTCTTTGAAGTAATATGTTTTGTGCTCACCATATTTAACTCAGTCATGTTTGGAGAACAACTTCTAAAAGCAGGAACAGAGAGCTTATAACAGGAACAGGCACTATTTTAATATTTTAGAAAGTCATTTTAAAGTTTCATGACAAATATTATGGAGCTTATTATAAGCTTATATATATATATATATCAATATTTAAGGGGCTTATATACTCACACACACACACATACATCTGTGTGTGTGTGTGTGTGTGTGTATACCTGTTGTTCAATAATAACCACCACAGACTTTATTTTCCATTAAGCTTGAGCTATATGAAACTTTAAAAAAGGAGTACTGGATAATCAATAATTTTATCAAGGTATCCAGAGCATTAGTAGTCATGAGTATACAAGCTAATGCCAAGAATTATCTGTATTTTCAACTCAAAAAGGATTATAATCTCCACAGTTTAAAATTCTGGTGGTTATGGGTAATGATCTTAGCTGACTGTATAATTAATTCCCAAGATAGGTATCTGATAATGTCATATCTAGTTTCAATCTGTTATCAAATAATGTACAAATTTGGTCCATCTAAACTTCGGACATCAATGTCAGCTACCTCAGAGGATTTCTGTTAAGATCAAATGGGAATTGTCTTAGGGGCGCCTGGGTGGCTCAGTTGGTTAGGCGGCTATCTTCAGCTCAGGGTCATGATCCCAGGATGCTGGGATCGAGTCCTGCATTGGGCTCCCTGCTCAGCAGGGAGTCTGCTTCTCCCTTTCCCTCTGCCTACTTGTGCTCTCTCTATCAAATAAATAAATATTAAATAAATAATCTTAGAAAAATAAAATAAAAAAAATGGGGATTGTCTTTGAAATCTAAAAGGCAGAACCCCTCATTGTCATTAGGCCAGAGAACAGAAGCATATTTCTATAGATAATACTGCTAAGAGTTTGTCACCTTACCTCATGTAATTAAAAAAAAAAAATCTGAATGTATAGGAATGGCCAACTGAAAAAAAAACCTTCCATTAAATCCACTTCCAGATCTTCATTTATTCATTCCTATGAATAAATGCATAAACCGACAGGAAAATACACACAACTTTGAAACAAGCTCATCAATATGCCAAAATGCTGAAATCTGTAGTTACTTTTATTACTCTTTCTAGATAAATGAAGATTGGGAAAGTTTAGCTTTAAGTTGAAGGAAGAAATGAGTGGAAGAACAGCAAAAATGAGTGGCCAAGCTTAGTAATTACTGTATTTTAAACAACTTACAACTCTTTCCTCTCCCAAACAAAGCTCCAACTAGCTACAGGCAATAGTAACTGACGTACTAGATGTTTTAAACGGGATAGAACTAACTTTAAGGAGCCATTCTAAAGCCTTATGACAGATTTAAAAAATAAACCACATAGACCTGTGAGCATAAAACTCTTCATATTTCTTAGTAATTTTCTAAAGATATTCAAATATCATACAAGCAGTAGCTAATCACCCTCCACAAAAACACAAAATTACAATAATCCTATCAATAAGGCTCTTTCATTAAAAGCATCTGCTTTTCTAATCTTATTTTGAATCAAATGTCTTTTATATGCAATAGATCATGACAAATCCATTAAACTCCTATAAAAATCTCAAGCTAAGCATGCCTTCCACTACTACTTAAACCCTCATTTAGCTTTAAATGCTCTTTTTTTGTATGTAGTCAATCGGGACCATATTGTTTTGTGCCTGTATGAAAAAAGTCACTAGACTCTTCTGTGTCAATAAGGAAAGGAAGCGATCAGCATCCAATGGCCTAAATTAGGTACTCATGTCATGATCACGTCAGTAGAATAAAACTTTCGGCACAAGAATAATCTGTTTTGAAATAAACAAACTCCAACTGAAAAACATCAAAAGCCAAGTGGTGTGCCCACCTTTCCTGGAATATATCCTATGTTTATCTCATATAGACTGTTGATATAAAAATGATGCAGTTAACCAAATAGCAACCTAATATCTTCATCAGTATCTGAAATATACGGTCACCGGTTAGTTTTTTGTTTGATTAATGCTATTATGCAGTATAAATGACCTTAATAATTACCAGTTTACTTGAAATATTTCATTATGTGCACTGTGTTCTTAGCAACTTAACAAAATGTCAAATGTTAAGTGTATTACAGGAGGAGGCAGGTTTTTAATTGAGTCACAAATAACTGTACATAAGGTAAATAAATGATGAGAAGTTAAGACTTAAATAGCAGGTGTTGGCATCCTGTGGAATAAGTATTTTATAGACTATTTGCATTTAGAATCACCGGGCAGATTTGTGGAAAAAGACTCCCAAGCCCCACTGAAAACCTACTGCATCAGTCTATGCAGATGAGGCTCTGCATTTTTCACAATCGTCCAGGTGATTCTAATCACATTAAAACTTGAAAACCACTGCTCTAGGACTAGGGGCAGAACGAGATGCCATATTTTGTAGCTGGAATGCTCTAAATGGAAACATGTTCCCAAGGAGAATGTTAACAAATGTTAAAAATTCATCATGTTTTATCTTCTCTGTTGGATTACACTAAACTCTGAATAAAGGCATGTGTCTTTTTGTGATTAATTAATTAACTGGTTGACTAGCTCATTTATGCATTCATTTAACAAGTTATTGGGTATTATTTATGAGCTTGGCACTATCCTGATGTGGACCTTCTCTTGTTATGGATAAGACAGCAATTAAAAGGTTTCAAAGATATTCCTCACCATATTTTTTACTTGAAAGATGTTCACTAGTTCTCCCTTGGATATTGTTGCTCTTCAGAATAAAGTAAAGATATGACTGAAAACCTTAGTCCTTTCCAGTACCTACAGATTTTAACAATTTCTTAAAATAATCACTGAAAATAAAACTGCTGCCTGGAAATTACAAAAAGGTATCCCAAAGTCACAAAATGGAATTTTAAAAGCCTCATTTCAGTGACCAATATTTAAGAGATTTGCTCCTCTTTAGAGAATACCATAAATACTGAATTTTACAGTATAGAAAGTACACAGCTACAGTCTCCTAAAAGGTATCCAACAAACAATGGATAATAGGGATACGGATACAAAGTTTATGTGTGTGTTTTACATCTATATATTTAATAAAATGTGTAATATGTATTTGTATATTGAAATTAATGCAATATATTTAAATAGATTTATCTATTTAAATATAATATTTAAATAAAATTTTCAATAGCTTATAGCTGGCATGAAAAGCACAAAGACAACCTAAATATCCCTTAGAACATTCTAACTGGAGGTGATCTTATGGATTATCTCATTCAATCCCCTGATTTTATATGTATGGCATATGAAGCTCAGAAAAGATGAGAAACTTGACCCAAGGCTGCTCACCTAAATTAGCAAAATCGCTCTTCTTGGGTTCCTGTTGTTGGATTTAACATTTTTTGTAGCCTCACATCGGGTGCTGTAAATATGTGTCAGTTCTTCCAAACAGAAGAACTAGAACGCTGATAATCTATGGTATTTTGAATTTCCTTATGGTCTAACAATGTGAAGCAAAAAGAGAGAAAGAAGTGGCAAGAACAGCTGACAGATATTGAAACTAATGTAAGCTTTTTTTTCACCTTAAAAGGAACTCAAAATTCAAACATGTACTTCAGAGTTCCACGGGGAAAAACTATAGATTTAAACCCAAATAACTAAGCATGTGGCCAATCGACAAGTAAGTGCGCGCACTTACTGCCACGTCATTTAGATCCTTGTGTGCCGTGCACTTGGCACGAGGGGAAATAAGCGGGAGAGGGGCGTGTCTAAAATCTCAGTGCCGAGCAGAAAGCCACGCCCCTGAACCTCACGGGGCAATACGCTAACAGATTGTAACTGTGACGCTGGAGCAGATCCTCTTAGCCAGAAGAAGATAGGAAGCTGCCCTCCCACCGTCCTGCATTTAGATAAGAGGAATTCAGGTTGAGAGGAAATGAGAGTCATGTAGCAGTAGCCACTTGTGAGTCCAGCAACAGAAGAAAATACACAAGGTAGCTTCTCACAAAAAAAAAAAAAAAAAAGAAAAGAAAAAAGAAAGAAAGAAAGAAAGAAGACAGAAACCCCAAACCAATGATAAAAGTCATCATTTTAATTAAACACTATACAAAATACAACCGATTACGGACTACCTAAAACTGTGGGAGGATTAGTTTATAAGAGTTCTGACCACACAGCTCAGCCTTTAAAAAGATTTCAATAGAGATTTTTAAGTTTCCTAAATATCATCTCCTCCTAATAACTAATTCATTAATGTTCATCCCGGATTGCCTATTGGGTTCCCTTCAATCCACAATTATGCATTAGGAACCCAGGGTATGATTCGGAAAGATCGGGGCAGGAGGAAGGTGATTCATATGTTAAGCATCCGGTAATTTTTAAATATTTACAATTTCCTAGATTTCCTCCAATTTATCCACAAACGGCATCAGTTTACTAGTGAGCAAGTGCAACTGCACAGTGACAAACCACCCACAAGGCAAAGTGTATCTCTAGCACTCAGCGGTCCTTGGACCACAGGGGGTGTGCAACCAGGTCCCAAAGTCCTTACTGAATTCTCCGTATGGTCCTCTCTTCATTAGCAGCTTTTTTCAAAATATTCATGAAAGGTAAGAACTAAGTCTAAACAAACAAACAACTCTAAAGAATATACAGGAGCCAGAATCTCTTGCTTACTCTCTGTACTATCACCTGTATGGGAATGAGTTATACAATGTTTAAAAATGGAGTTCTACTTCATACCCAACTGGAACAAAGATCCTTTCTATGACTCATAGAACATATGGCACATAGTTGTGCCCCAACTTTCCCCCTAAATTTATTGCCCTGTAAGATGGAGTTAATGATAGTATCTTCCTCAGAAGATTGTTTTGAAGGTGAACTATGTGATGCATGTGATGGGTTGATGCCGCGTTTGGTAGATAGTAAATACCCCATAAATACCAACTATGGTTACTACCATCAAAAAAAGTGGTGGCAGTTATAACTACGCTGAAATCTGAGATCCTCTCTGCAGTGCATGTAGTGAAACCCCATAAACAAGAAATTGGTGCTTATTAAATGAATTCCTGCTCCACTGATAAATTATTAGTGTCAATTATGTTCACATTAACAGCCTTATTTTGCCTCTTTCTCAGTAATTAACAACACTCAAAACTTCTCAGCCCTAAGTATTGCCTCATCCTAACCAGGGAAAAGAAGAAAGAATCATTTTGTTTCTTAGTTGGACAAGAATGCCAGGCTTTAGAGCTTCACTGTACAGGGATGTTGCCATTTTTTTCTTCATCTAGAGCTTACCAAATCCATTAATTTATAGCCATGCTGAAATTCTGAACAACCACTTCAATATAAGAATTACATCCTTCATTTCTTTCTCATGCTGCAATAGCAAAGCACATACATCTGATCATCCTTGACTCTGAGACTTAGAGCATGATGCAATTTCCAATTTAAAAACTTTTTTATCAGAGCACACTTCACAAGCGAAGCTGCCTTGCTATTCCAACCAAAGTACAGTGAGGTCTGCGAGGAAACTTGCAGTAATAAATTTTAAAATGCTTGATACCTAGTCACTGAGCAAATTGTCGTGAGAACAAGTGTCAGGGGAGGAAGAGAATTTATTCTTAATAGACGTAACACCAACGATGAACATTTAGGGAACATGTGCTGTGTGCCAGACACTGGCCTAACTCTTTGAGGAAAGTGCCATTATTACGTCCACTTTAAGGATGAGGAACCTGAGACATAATGAGGTGAAGAGGCAATCTGACCCCAGGGTTCAAGTTCTTATCCACTGTCATACATAGGGATGCAGTGGCTTTTATACACATTCCATTTGTTAAACACAGCATACCTCAATTCTCGCAAAATGCTCCAAACACTAAACCAAAATCTCTGCTTCGATTTTTTTTTAACTTTTATGGCCACGGAAGAAGCAAACAAACAGCACACTTCGAAAATCAGAATGGAGTCCATAAAGAAACCAAGATCTATAAAGAACTTCTCTAACTCAAAACCCAAAAAACAAATAATCAAGTCAAAAAATGGGCAGAAGATATGAAAAGACACTTCTCTGAAGAAGATATACAAATGGCTAACAGACACATGAAAAAATGTTCATCATCATTAGCCATCAGGGAAATTCAAATCAAAACCACATTGAGATACCACCTTACACCAGTTAGAATGGCAAAAATGGACAGGGCAAGAAACAACAAATGTTGGAGAAGTTGTGGAGCAAGGGGAACCCTCTTACACCGTTGGTGGGAATGCAAGTTGGTACAGCCACTTTGGAAAACAGTGTGGAGGTGCCTCAAAAAATTAAAAATAGAGCTACCCTATGACCCAGCAAGTGCACTCCTGGGTATTTACCCCAAAGACACAGATGTAGTGAAAAGACGGGCCATATGCACCCCAATGTTCATAGCAGCAATGTCCGCAATAGCCAAACTGTGGAAAGAGCCGAGATGCCCTTCAACAGATGAATGGATAAAGAAGATGTGGTCCATATATACAGTGGAATATTACTCGGCCATCAGAAAGGATGAATACCCAACTTTTACATCAACATGGATGGGACTGGAGGAGATTATGCTAAGTGAAATAAGTCAAGCAGAGAAAGTCAATTTTCATATGATTTCACTTATTTGTGCAACATAAGGAATAGCATGGAGGACATTAGGAGAAGGAAGGGAAAAATGAAGGGGGGAGGAATCAGAGGGAGAGACGAACCATGAGAGACTATGGACTCTGAGAAACAAACTGAGGGTTCTAGAGGGGAGGGGGGTGGGGGGATGGGTTAGCCCGGTGATGGGTATTAAAGAGGGCACGTATTGAATGGAGCACTGGGTGTTATACGGGAACAATGAATCACGGAACACTACATCAAAAACTAATGATGTAATGTATGGTGATTAACATAACATAATAAAATTTAAAAAAATAATAATAAAAAAAAGAAAAAAGAAACCAACTAATCATTCCTACCTCAAGTCTGTCTGTCCGCATTAATTTCTGTGCAGCAGCTGCAGCAGCCGCAGGTACAGGGACCCCAGGATTCCCTGTAACCAACATTGGTGCGGTCGGCAAGATCTCTGCTGGAACCAGGCTCGGGGACACAGGTCCCAGGTAGGGATTAAAGGCTGCTGATGCATTGGTGGCTAAGCTTGGTGCAACTGAAAACATTGGCTGAAAAAGAAAATAAAAAGCAAAATTTAATCTATAGGTCTTGGCCTGAATTTGATATCCCACATTATATATAGATCCTTCATCCATCCACCCATCCATAATCCATTCTTCCTTCCCTCTCCTCCCTCCTTTCATTTAATTCTGTTTCTTTACTCCCACTAGGGATAAGAATGTTTCTTAAATAAGCAGTCATCCAGTCAATGTTTTTCTAAAATATAATAGGTGATTAACCCATTAAATTTCTGCTGGGATTTTGAAACTTGGGTGTCTATAATACTTGTAATTTCTTTTTGAATAATAGATCAGTTATTCAATACAGTAACTTCTTGTGGTCACCTCATCTTCATTTTTGTCCTGATTTAATCCTAGAAACTTGTCTAAGAAATGCATTTTATAATTGCTATGTCAGATGAACTTGACAGATCTGTTTACAACTGTTAATGGGTTGCAAGTATCCTATTATCTGGAATAAATAAAGCAGAACTCCCAGTGGATAACAAAGTTTCACAGTCAATATAAACTGTGAATAAATCTCATGGGATATGTGAAAGATGATGATGACACAATTTCTTTTGAACACATAAGGTAAAGTATTTGGCATATTCACTTGTTGCATGTTTTTCTGGAGAAACTATAAATATTCCACCAGCTTATCACACACTTGTGAAATATTTAACAAAGAATTTACCTTACTAGGGAGAAACCATTCTGAATGTGAACTCTGAAACGGAAAGCTAAACAAATGCTACATTTTTCAAGGAAATACACAAGGTAGCACTGACTAAAATATCACAAGATATAATTTCTGCCAGAAATGCTTTCATGGATATAGGAGGGTGGTTTCTATTTGTGATATGATGATTTGCATATCAGGAAATATATCTGTTCTTGAGTAGAATCAAATAATTTACCTGAAAGCTACTTTAGCGATTTGGCTTTTCCAGTTTTGAAAGCATAATGTAGCACAACAATTTTCCACCTTATGGGTGGTGTATTTTTAACTTCCTGATTCAATGGGGTTTCAATTCTTGAAGTTTAATATTTTGTGTAATAATAATGTTTGTCTCCAAAACTCAGAAACTCATGGACAAAATGGATCCTGTTCTTCAAAGGACTTCTTAACAATTAATTTTCTTTACCCTACGGTAAGGAACAGAATCGCAGAAACTTTTTTAGAATGAAGGGAACGTTAGAATGTAGCTAATTCTTCCCTCTTATAGAAATAAGAAGTTAGATGAACACTGAGTTTACACAGAATTCAAGAGCACTTTGGAATAAAGTTCTATGCAATTGAGATGTAAAAGTAATTCTTATAGCTCAAAAGAAATGTTTTTAAAAAATAAAATATGTCCTTATTTAGTCTGGCCCTGACTTGTCCTGTATTTAGAAGAGTACAATGGAATTCAAGTGTTCTTTTTCTTGGGGCTTCTCAAGTGGTTCTCAAGTATGTACGGGTGATTTTGCCTTGTAGGGCACATTTGGCAATGTCTGGAGACATTTCTGATTATCACAGCCTGGGGGTGCTGTTGCATCTAATGAGTAGAGGCCAGGGATGCTGCTAAGTGGCCTGCAACACACAGGACAGCCCCTCACACCAAAGAATTATCCAGCCCCAAATGTCAATAGTGTTTAGGTTGAAAATCCCTGTCCTAAGGGATGCACTCGTCTTTGACTTCACAAACTGTTTTAGGACAAAATCTTTGCAGCTAGTGTATCCATTCTTACTAAGAAGACCATGGAAAATAGAATATTTCATACATAATTTGATTCACTTGGGAGAAGAAACAGTAACACCGTACATTCCACTGAGATTTTCAAGTTATAATTATGCCTCCAGACATGCTGGTTTGAATGCCATGGTTAGCTACCCTGCCAGGTCAATGGCTCCTGCCTGATGAAGTGGCCTCAAGTAATACCTCTGATCCACACCCCCATCCCTGCCCAAAACACTGACAACCGGAAACTACCCGAGCGCTCCAGATATAAACAATCCATAATCGGTCAGAAACTGGGGCCCAGAGCAATCTCTGTCCATCAACAGTTACTTGAATAGCAGCTGACCTTATGCTGCCCCACTGTGTAATGGCTGCTAAGGCATTACCACAGCAAGGGTTGACCTGTACGGTGAATCCATGTTGAACTTGGACTTCTATTCATAAATATTCAGGTCGAACATATACTGTTACATTCTGTCAGATATAATATGTGCAATTCCAACCAGACCAGCACTCTAATTTTCTATATTAGGTATTTAAAAATTGTAAGAAATTTAGCATAAAAGACCGGAAGACCAGTTTAAAATATGGAGAACACAGCCAGTCTGTATCATTCCTCTTCATATTCTATTGCTATGAATTAACATGGATTTCCAGGTAGTGGATTTTTAATGTATGCTCTGGAAAGGTACTGAGATGTTTATGTCATTGTACATTATTTAGAAGCAGAGGTCAAATTTACAAACGTATCTGGAGGCAAGAAAATCATTTTTTTTTTTTCCTAAGGAAAGCATTCTTATTTTAAGAAAGTAAGACCAGTGACCAATAAAATGCAGCTCTGTTAAATCTCAGTGAATAAACTTATAATCCATGATGCATATAATGCAGCAGTTGCATGTCACAGATAAAAGAATACTTCTCCTAAGTAAAAATATTGATCTCACTAACTGGCAACAATTTTCCTGCTGGATTGTTTCTACAGAGGTGTCACGTGAATTGATTTTCTGAATTAATGCAGCAGAACAAATTCAAATCCGAAAAATTTTAGGGCACTGTCCCCAAGTAAAATCTAGCAGCTTGAAAAATCTGAAACATCAACTATTCAGCAAACATTCTCTCCAATTGTTCTCTCTCCAGATAAGTGAAGCTATTTGCTAAACCAGCAGAGGATCAATAATAATAGCTCTAATACTTTGAAACTTGATTCCAAAAGCTGCTCCCAGAAAGTGCAACATTCCTTCATTTACAGGTTTTGTAAATTTGTTACATTCCTTTTTCAAAGAGCACCTTGTTGGAGGTAGGTTACTGCGTGGCCCCATCAGTGCCCTAATCGGATTAGAGAGGCGCTTGAACTTCTGCGCTGCCACGTCTCCTTTCCGAAAGCCATCCTGCAGAGGGTTTCGGCAGAATCGCAAGGACGGACATTAATGCTATAGTATTATCAAGTGCATCCTATTTTCTCTGAGGTATCCACAGGATAACATATAACTATGTATTTGGCATATCTGACACTGACTACATCCTTGTAATAACGATTTACAGATATCTTTGTTCCTGGAAGGCATAAGGAAGGTTGGCTTATGATTGCCTTTTGCCAGTGAACACCCTCAGCAGAGAAAAACAAATTGCAACCTTACTAATGCTGGTGCATTTATGGGCTAATCACTTCTTTGTTGTAAATTAGACATTTGATTCCACTAAAGTAATCAGGCTTTATTAGAAATTAAAATGATATTCAATTTCACATGACCCTAGTTAAATGTGTGCAAACATGATTATTACTATAAATCCTTCTATTTATTGTGTGCCAGGCATTGTGCTAAGTGCTTTACCTATGTTACTATATTTAACGCACATAACAGTAAAATGTAAACTCCATGGGCACATAAGGCCAAAAACTCCATTGTTTCTGTTTTGAGTTGGGGGGCAGATACTGCTAAATCCCCAAGATCTAGCTTGATGCCTAGCACATAGTCAGTACTCAATAAATATACACTGAGTAAGTGAGTGAATGAAGGAACGTGTGGATGAATTACAGTCTTGTCGGGTGGGTTTTATTAGTCCCTCCCATTTTGCCGACAAGGTAAAGGGCTCACATAGATTATGTATCCATCATCACAAAGGAGAGCATGAAAGAATTAGGATCTGGACACAGGTGTGTCTGGTTCCAGGTGATCCTGAAACCAGTGATTCTCGGGGCTGGCTGGCCATTAGAATCCTCTGGAGAACTTCAACCCCTGAATGCCCTGGCCCTCCCCCCTCAACACAATCCCGTCAGTACTATTTAAAAATCTCCTGGGACATTCCCCTTCTATACATTACGTGGTCTTCTACTATTGAAAAACAGAAACAGGTTCCAATTTCAGATTGTATGTGAGGTCTCCAAGGAGACATGTTTCCTCACAACTTTCTTCTCAACAATGCTTTTCCCTCTAAATGGAAGGTTGTTCCTGCCCAGCCCTCCTGTTTAATTCTAATCACGCTTCAAGAATCACGACTCTTTCTCTTCAAGTTTCCCCTGATCCGCCCACATCTCCAACTATGAAGAGATTTTTTTCCTACCCTCTGTTACCATAGAACTCCTCACCACTCGAATTTGGCATTGATCACCACATGTGTTTACTTAACCCTCTCTCCTCCTCAAACTAGACTGCAGGCATCCAAGTGCGTCTTCTGCACGCTTCCTTCACCCTGCATGGAGTCTGCGGCTGCCATCGACACAGCCCCTCTGCACATACTTCCTTCATGGCGGTATTAATGCATTTGCTGTGTTTCCCCAGCACACAAACTCACTAGCAAATGCATTAAATATTTTCTAGTATAGCTATGTGGACATTAAAAAAAAAGTGATTTAATGTTGCTTCCTTTCCACTTGACAATGTAATCATTAATTGATCTAGGATGCTTGTTTGAAAAGTCTAATTTCTTTCAGTTTTGTTTTGCGGTTTTTTTTAATACTGAGCTTTCTAAGTTTCAGTACTGTGGTATTACCATGCTGTAATGTTGCAAATATCATAGGGGCCCTAACTTATTTTAATACATTATGTGAAACGGTGTTTGTGATTTAAAAAAAAAAATGGATGGAGTATATATGATAAATAGTATCTAATCAGTATTTGATACGATTTATGGAATACAATTTTTTCAGATTTTTCTAGATTTTACCTTTGTGCATGTGTGTGCGTGTTTGTAAAGGTTGAACCTGCAAGTAGTAAAAAAATAAAGCTTTTTTGTTCCTTGACAGCACATAATCAAGGTGCAAAAAGCCATGTTTCTGGGTATACACAACCCTGTACAGGAGCAAGAGAAGTCCCTGTAAACAGTTATTTTGAATATTAAACAGTCAAAGGTTAATGGGCGTTCCCAACAAATTCACATTACAATCTCTTTTTTTTCCCCTAGGAGTGTAGCATATGACTCTAATAAAATAAGAAATAACTGTTTTAAAGTCTGCTTCTAGACCGACTTGTTGACTGGGCAAATCACAATGACCACCTGGCTTTATTTTTAATCTCACCTTACCACTTCAATCTAGCTTTACTGAAGTACCAAACATTTACATAAAGAAGACTCACTTCTGGCCCAGCGAGTAAAGGGGTATCAACACATATGGCCCGGTCCCTAAGATTCGGGCCTGTCTGCAAGCGGCTCGAGGAAGCGCCGGCCAGCTCCTGGACTGAAACAGGCACTAGATGGAGCATGGATGACGGCCATGGCGGCCGCATTTTACCGGAAGCGCTTTCTCACGAAGTGGCCTTATCTCAATCACTAGGTTGGGAAACCTGGAGGGTAAAGCACTAAAAACCAATTTAAGAATTCTAGGTGTTCCTGGAAATGTGACACACGGTGACTTCAAAGCTTTCGGCACTCAGCCGCCAACAACCGTGAGGTGGGAACGCCAGGACAGCCAAGGTGAGGCGATGGGGACAGCAAGAGAGCTCCCAAGACTTTTTAGCTAAGTCCAGTAACTTTGCATTTCTTTATCCCTAGGCTACTTCAAATTCATGAAATGCACAGGAATTCAACTTGAGTTATGTACCTCAAGGCAGCGCTAGGTGTGTGTGCACCTTAAGGGGAGCTGCCCTCAGACATTACCGATGGCCAAGGCTAAGCTTTGGGAGAGCAGGGAAAAGGCACAGGAGTGGAGTGGAAGTGCAGAGCTCAGACACAGCTCCTCATAATCGTTCCTTATGCAGAGCTCTTCAAGGGCAATGACAAAAGCCTGGAATCGACGGAACTGCTGAAGACATCTTTCTGGGATGGATCAAAGAAATACACCAGATGCTTCCAAGTTGTGAGCCACAAGATACGGTCTATATTTGGTTAGGTTGCTTAGTTTTCTGGTTGGATTATCTCTGCATCAGAGAGTACATAGCAATGTAATAAATTTTTTCTTATGTAGTACTTAGAAAAAAAAATCCAAATATTTAATTTTTTACATTTGGATAATCAAATACTATAGGTCTTCCATTTCTCTTCAAAGATCACATAATAAAGAGAAATACGATCTTTTTACATTTTTCTTAGGGGCTTAGAAATGATAATAGAATTAATGCCAGTTACTTAATAATTTCTTATGCAAATTTTAGGGAGTCGACACACAGGTAAACTCAATTACTTATTTTCAACCACCTATTTTATCATCTTATGGAATAGAAATAATTATGAAATTGTTAGGAACTTGCAAATAATAATATATTTGAAACTTATCACTATATGTTAATGAAGGTCAGAGATTTTAAATGAATCAACCAAGGACCCAGAGCTGGTTGGTGGCATATCTCCAATTAGTGTTTCTACAGCCTGGATGCTAGCACCTGAACAGCTTGAGTTAAAATCCTGGCCCTACTAAGCACTAGTTATGTACCTTGGGCAAATTACTTAACCTTTCCAAACCTCTTGTGTCTTTAGGAGGGTTGCTGGAGTGGTGGGGGATGGGAGGGATGGGGTGGCTGGGTGATAGACACTGGGGAGAGCATGTGCTATGGTGAGCGCTGTGAATTGTGTAAGACTGATGAATCACAGACCTGTACCTCTGAAACAAATAATACATTATATGTTAAAAAAAAAAAAGATAGTAGGAAGGGAAAAATGAAGGGGGGGAAATCGGAGGGGGAGACAAACCATGAGACTATGGACTCTGAGAAACAAACTGAGGGTTCTAGAGGGGAGGGGTGTGGGGGATGGGTTAGCCTGGTGATGGGTATTAAAGAGGGCACGTACTGAATGGAGAACTGGGTGTTATACGCAAACAATGAATCATGGAACACTACATCAAAAACTAATGATGTAATGTATGGTGATTAACATAATAAAAAAAAATCTCTAAAGCTGACATAATATCATCTACTTTATAGGACGGTTGTGAGGATTTATGATACAAAAAGTAGTGAGTGCAGTAAATGCCCTTAGAGTGTTGTATCTGCCCCCCAAATGGAAGTCCTCTTTCTGCCTCTTGGCTTGGTGCATTTCATAACAACAGAATAATGTATACGAAAACAGGAAGGTCTCCTATAAACCCTTGCATTCCCCAAGTCACCTCAGTGTCATCTTCTCAAGACCTTAAGTTGAGAGACTCAGTCTCTCAAAATTTCTGAAAAGATGAAAACCCAACCGAATGGCATAGCAGCTACTGCCTGTTCTCACGGGTACCCTCATCGAGCTCCAGGTTGCCCCTGCTAATAGTGTGCTAGTATATATCCAGCCGTTAGGCCCCATCCCCATTCTATGCTGTGGTCTCTAGGATGGGGCTTGTACTCTGGTTCCTGCTGCCGATTCCTTTGGAATCACAGGGCCAGGTAAACTACCACAAACCTCTGCCTGTCTTCCTTGTATCCAGGAAACTCCTTACTTCATTCTTTGACTCATCAAGTAATTTTTGATCTCGCTATAGGCCAGGTACAATAGGAGAAGTTTCCAGATTTGATTAGAACTTCCCTGCTCCTTCTCCCTCTTCGTGTTCCCTCAGCTACAATTTTAGGGGCCAAACTGGTTTGCCCTAAAAAAATTAAGAGGCTTCACCTACTTGACTACAAACCCTGAAACTGCTCAGATACTCCTACCACGCCTGATATTATGGATCTACTCACAGTATCACCTCCTTCGATAGAACCCCTACCTGGGCTGGATTCAAACGTGTGCTGTGTCTTTGAACACTAACATCTATACTAGCGTCCATGCTCTTTGAGTGGCAACCATGTTGTGTGTCAATCACCTGGCGGCTTCCAGCCCTGTTATAATCCCTATTTGTTGACCCAGCATTCAAGTTCCAGTAATCAGCTGGTTATGACCGTCTCATTTATTTCTGAATCTCTGTATGATTACTCTCATCAGCAGGGCTGACTACACAAAGGATCGAAAAGTCTCAGGTGGGATCCTGAAGACAAATTTCCTGGATTAAAGCCTTCTCTACAGTCATTAAAGCCTCAAATGTTTTAAAATTGAATAATTAAAATGACTTCTATACTTATTACAAAAATGTCACCCTGAACAGAGTATATTTTTAGACTATGATCTCAGGATGCCTTTAGTAGAAGGGTAATTCTGCATTCAAATCTAGTCATACCAGGGAAAATTAACATAAAGCCCGAATGTGCTCACAACTAATAAAAATAAATGTTTTGTCTAAGTAGAGAATTTTCCAACAAAAACACCAGGACATGTGATTTGTCTGCTGGTTTCAGAAATTGTGATTTCGTGATTTCATGCACACCACAAATTTGTTACTGTATTTTACAGACATGAGCATAAATGTTGTTTACAGTCTGTCCCAGGATTACCCCTATGATGACCCTGGAATGGCCTTGAGAGTAAAGCTCAAGGACTAAGTCAGGAGATGGGCCAAGACTTCACAGTGAGGAGCTCAATGCCACGTGACCAGCACTGTTTCTGGCAGTATAGGAATTACACCTGCTGACCTCAGAGGTGCTTCCGGTCACTGAGAGGGTAGAGCCTGACGGTTAGCAGCCTTTAAATGTTTAAGTGGAACAAAGTATCTTACATCAAGGAGAAATCTTATATCAGCCAAAGTAGTAGCCACCCCAAGGATTTATCAGATCTCTCTGAAACTGTGTGAGAGGGCCAGCTGTGAAAGACACATCTTGTCCTGTATTTTATGCTAGCGAGAATGCTTATAACTGTTTTTTTTAACCACATGGAAATCTTCATGCTATTCCAATGCAGATATAATACTAGCAAATGCCACACAAATAAATTTAAGATATCATATTTTTAACTGAGCCCCCAATAATGGAAAAAAATATATCAAGTTAAAACAGACACAGAATTATAATATTCTCTCACCTCAACTGTATAGTACTGATAATTGGTATCACTGCCGATGTGATATGGAGATCCCTCCCACCTCGAAATGCAATCCCCCCCTCTTTTTTGGAATGATTGGTGCATTAAGTTCTAAGAGAGAATAATAATTACATTGAGTTCAGGTGTTAAAATGTATTAGGAAAAAAATTAGTTAGCACACATGCTACAGTCAGCATATCAGAAAAATATGGGTCTTCACATTCCCACAACCCCATAATAGTGCATATAAGTTACTGACATAAATTACTGACAGATATATTCTGATCATTACAAATTTTAACATGCATTTAAATATGTAATTACTGTATCACAATTAACATCAGAATAACCTTTTGTAATCTAAAATTACTTATGATAGTAATCTTACATTTTTATGAATAAATGTGAGTAAAGGTTATTAAAGTCATTTATCATATACACTCCCCCAAACTCCAAATAAATAAATAAATATATGTGCTCAGAATCAAAAGTTATTCACATACACTGCTCAGTAAACATTAAATCTCTATGACCACCTACAGTTTAAAGTATTTAGCTCTTTGCTTAAAAGCCCTGGGAGTTTCTGCCTCTCCTGATTAGTTCTCTTTTAATGCATGATATTGACTCACCACTGTCAGAATTTTGCTAGCATTTCTAACTACAAAATAATTTCACTTTGAGTTTGAAAGAATAACAAAGGCTCCTTTTCAATAAAGAAAATGATGCAAACAGATTCTCTTCAAGGAAGCAGGAAAGGGAAAATTTTTCTCAAAACTAAAGATGATCTATACCACATTTTAAAAATATTATTACCATTAAAGGAGTCTGAAAATGCACATGGACTATATCGATCAGTTTGATGACCATTTTAACTCCTGCAAATCATAGGATTTCATGTGAAGAGAATTTTAGGGGGAAAACATGCCATAAGTAAATTTCCACATGATTTAGTGAGAAGATGAGTAACTTCACAGTGTGAAAACTGTTTCAGGCTTTGCTTGGTAATTTTGTTAGAAAATGCTAGACACCTGATACTGTTACCTATGTTCACTTAACCGAGTGCACTCACTACTTTCATACTGAAACTGAGCACTTGGAATTACAAACTTGATGAATGAGGACTGAAAACATGCTTACCACGGGTTGTAATGGGGCACCGGGCATCATGGCATTGGCTAGTTGCATTTGCTGGGCCAACATGGCCATGTTCTTCTGCTGAATCAAGTTATTGCGCCCATTTATCTCCAACTGTGTTTTTAAGTGTGGGGGTGGATGAAGATATTTGCAGTTCTCCCTGGAGCAACGACCCTAAAAAAACAAAAGCAGAAAATACCATTTAAAAAAGCTTAGACCAGCAAATCTTAAAAAATAAAAATAATGCAAACCTACCACCTGGATCTACCATGGGTTTCTAACACACTGTACTGTCCATATCCATTTATCATACATTTAGAATAAGTAATGAATTCACCCAAATGCATTATCAAAATGAAGTGTTAAGACATTTGAGAAAGTCTTAAAGCTTAAAGAAGTCCCCTTCTTTTAATATTAGCACTAATATTTCTACGTCCAAGTTTAAAAATCTACCGACTGCCAGGGTAAGATTAAAATAAAGAATATGAAATGAAGAATAATATTAGCTCCTTCCAAATCTCCTGGTTAACTTTAATGAACCCAAAAGAAACATGAAGTTTTAGCATCTATTTTTACTTGTATTGAGTTCTAAGGAAATGAACTTAGAGGATTCAAGGCACACTGTGTCTTCAGTTAAGCACCTTTACAAGTATCTCGTAACAAATAAAATTAAATTACTACTAAGCTTTACAAACCCATATATTAAGAAATTTGCAGCGAAAAAAAGAAAATGCCCATATGTTCCCACTGTACATAGAGATTAGTAAGTATAATGAAACACCGGTGAAAATGTAGCCTTTAACCTTTCAAAGATAAATCTAGTCTCCATTGCCCAAGAGCTATAAAACAATAGGAAATAGACATATATACCCTCCAAAAGATTTATAATGTAAAATGGAGAAACAAAACATTAGAAAAAAGTAAGAAATGTGAATATACCCTTCCTTTCGGGATATTTGTTTTCATCAAAAACATATATTAAAGTCTGTAATATGAAATAGTGTATAAGGGATTTATTTCATATTATTTCAATACTATCATCATTCCACTGTTTCCATATTATTTCAATATGTTCTCAAGTCTTTATAATGAAAGGTCTTATCAATTATTACCTCAACAACTTCTTTCACCAATAAATCTAATTACAACTGTTTGGGAGGGTCAAAGAAAGATTCAGTTGAAGCCATCAACCACTTTTCCTGAGCTTTCTTTGATTTTTTCTAAGAAAAACCCATTTGCCATCATTTGACCTTATACTGTAAACTGATGCAGCATGCTTGAGTTTGTGATAAAAATCTGGTCACAATCCTAATTTGAAAGATCTATTTCTGACTTGTTTTGATTCAGGTTTTTAGGAACAAGTTTCTGCAAAGGGCTAATATCATAGGATACTGCCTTTCATTTTAGCAAGCTTTATGTAATAAAGCATCACCAATAATGTTTTAAATCAGAAGGTGGCAGAAGACAGTAGTTGATACCAAGAAACTGACAGGTCCCAAGACCTAGGGTAGAGGCCTAGGTCTCCCATCAGCAGCAGGAACTGCATACAAAACTAACTTCTTTAAGTCTCAGGCCTTTTATCCATTTCAAAATTGCTATATAACCTACACCATACGTTTCTTATGAAGATCAGAGGAGATAATGTGTATGTCATGCCCATGGCCCTGCACAGCACTCTGTGAGCAAGGTAAAGGTCAGGAGCTGCTATTTGCCACCACCCCCACCCCTTTAATCATATAGCCAACAAAAGAAAAACAAAATATCGGCATGAAGGTAATTTTTATAATATCTCTTAGTTATGCCTATTGATGTGTTCACAAAGTAACATTTATATATTTATGACTTATTCCACAGGAAATCATGCTTGGTATCTGTTATTAGCTTGAAAGCATCCAGATGAAAAGTAACTTTTACCCAAAAATAACACTTAGAGTCACAGGAGAAACCACAGCGAACGCCTGGCCAACATAAATAAGTTCATGGCTAACACATGGTAAGATCTCAGGGCTAGCCAGTTGAGGTGTCCTAGAGAAAACCTGCTTTCTCTCAGGACAAAGAACAATTTGGCTCTAAGAGAAATTCTGGTTCTCGGTATCGTCACATCATTTTTCATACTAATACTGGATCTATTTAAGTGAAAATAAGCAAGATTATATCCACCCCGAGGATTCGGTTACTGTCAATTCACTCAGATCAGTTTCTATAGCTCCATAAAATAGCACAGAGATAGCCCTAGGCCTTGAACTAGGCCTGGCCAACACTAACACTGATCTTCCTAAGCTCTTCATCCGAGTGCCTCCCGTCACACAAACCACCCAGCCCCTCCTCCCTATTAACACAGTTCAGATTGAAAAAATGGAGACAAATCATATTGCCCTATATACATTCCGTGTCAGATCATGTCAAACCTTTTAAGAGAAGCTCACATCTTTGGTTTTTGTTTTGTATTTATACTCACTCGGAAAAATGCCATTCTAATTTCTTACATATGCTACCTTTCTATACACAGCTTGGATTGACTGCACTGAAATTTCACTTTCAAAAGCTATGTTCCTAAGAATCAACTGAGGATATTCAGTGAAAATATGCAGACGAGCAGGCCTCTTCTACAGTCTGTGGTGGTAGCTCTGGGGGGCCCAGGGATCTGCATTTTAATAGTATTCCAAGTTATTGCTATATCAGGCAAAAAAACACTACAAAAACACAATTCTGCAAAGCCACGTGAATTTTCCATCGACATGTGTGGGAAAAAAAACCAGAGTAGTCTCTGCAATTGACGTTAGATAAACTCAGCTTCCTAGGGAGTTCAAAACGTGTTTAATGCTGGCTATGCTGCTGAATAATTGTGGTTTGACAAATAAAAAGGTCAAGAAAAAGTTAGAATAAATATCCTCTTCTAGAGGACTGCCTAAAACTCTGGAGAAAATCACCAGGATATACTTTTCGTTAAGAGTTAAGGTGAACGTGCCACTGGTACTCTCCATGTCCGTCCACAGTCTACACCTGAGGTCCCAGCACCATACCTCAATACGCATTTGCAAAATGAATGAATGAACACTTCTTAGTAAGTCCTTAAAGATGAATTCTACTCTAACTCTGTTCTGGAGACTAGGAAACTAATAGAATGAAAACTAACTCTAATACCAAACTTTGATTCTGAGCTGTACTAACTTAACGCTTTTATTCAGAGGCCAGTAATTTGAACACCCGATAAAGCTTGCCATAATAAAGGGAGGAAAGGTAACAGAAGGTTCGTAAGTTTCACCAGGGATGAAACTAGATTTGTGTAGAGATGTGATGTATTTGGTGTCCCAAAATCTATACAGTGACAATACATTCCAAAAATCTAAGTACAGAAATTCAGTCAGATCTAGCGCTCACATATGCACATTTGTATAAAGGAACTATATTCTAAATCATCCAAAGATTTCACCTCAAGATATATTAAGTTGGGCTGCTAGGAGTAATGCTAAAATAGAAAGTAGTTTTTATTCAGTTTGGATTGCTCTATGCCATTCTACCTGTTACCATATAATTGTACATTCTATCCAACATAGCTCGGTTCGAATTGCAGAATAGCAGCTTTGTTATTTACTTGCTGTGTGACCGTGTAGGAGTTAAATTCTCTGAGTGGCCATACCTCTTCGGTAGAAAAGCAACACCACCACTGATTTCACTCGTGATGTATAAGGGTTGAGCAAGATAGTGCGCCAACTTCACTCATGGCTTCTGATATAAGAGGCTCTCAATAAGCTAATAACAAACAGCAGTTGCTTAATTTAGCACTGTATCGGTTAAAAGTACTAAAAAAAAAATGCAAAAAGGAAACCTGTGACAATGCATGCCCATCATTAATAATATAAGCTTGGCCCTTAATCATCATTCTGCATTTGCCACACCCACTACGGAAAATGCCATTCTAATACATTTCTTACAGTGTTATATTGCTGTGGTTTGCTTTTGTTGATTGTACTGACATTTCCTGTCAGTGAACTAGCCAGCTGACTAGCAGGCCACTCTATAGGGTCTATACCATAAATACCTTCGACGCCACTCAAAATGGTTTTTTATAGGTTAACTGAACACAGATTTCAAAAACATCACTGTAATGTACATACTATATATTTTAAGGGAATGGAGGAAGTTCAGTAAAGTATCAATTCAGACTAAGTCCATTTTTTTCCAATATTTTTTCTACCTTACTTTAAAAGTAATCTTTCCAAAAAAGTCAAAATTTTCCCCTTATAGTCTTAAAAGCCTGTATGAGACCAATCATGGTCATTCAAGAGATCAACTCATCAAGTCTTTAATTTCTGAAGTTATAAACTGTTCGACTGTGAATTTAAGGATTTTTCTCATCAGCTTTTGAAATGCGTACGAGTTTGTGATTATATGTTTAGATTAACTGTGTGAGCTTCAAAATAATTTTTACACACCTTAGTTTAGTAAAGTGCCTTTTTAAAATTTATTTTAAAATATTTTATTTATTTATTTGAGAGAGAGAGAAGGAGAAAATGAGCAGAGGGAAGGGGCAGAGGGAGAGGAAGAAGCAGGCCTCCCCACTGAGCAGGGAGCCCTACATGGGGCTCGATCCCAGCATCCTGGAATCATGACCTGAGCCAGAGGCAGACACTTAACCGACTGAGCCACCCGGGTGCCCCAGTGAAGTGTACTTTTAAATAATTAATAGTATGAGCATATACAGTGCATATCTAAAAATTATGTATATGTAAAAAAATAAAATAAAAAAATAAAAATTATGTATATGTACAGTGTATGATGTATATAGTGAGATATAAATTGTAGAATAAAGATAAAACTGAATAGAACTACAGATGGCAATTTAGAGATATAAAAAAATGGTTTCTTAGCTATTTCTAGTATTTAACAAAAATCAAAAATGAAATATCTTCCTTAGAAATTGGTGAAACCTAATAAACTAAAAATTCAAAATTCTATTTGAAAATCAGACAAACTAATCTGCGGCATAAATAAAATAAAAGGCGCACTGTGATTATGAGGTCAGAATATAAAAAGACGTCTTATTAAGCTGCCAAACGGTAACTATGTGGTAGAATTAAAATTATTGGGTCATATTTGGGTAAACTCTGGAAATAAAGGGGCAATGAAAAAATTATAAGGGTACCAGCTTATACTCATAAGTCTTTTCCAACTTTCAATGGAAATACTGGTGTTCAGGAAAAACTGTTCAAACTGCAACTATGTATTTCAATTGT
Source organism: Eumetopias jubatus (assembly GCF_037043125.1). Taxonomy (NCBI): domain Eukaryota; kingdom Metazoa; phylum Chordata; class Mammalia; order Carnivora; family Otariidae; genus Eumetopias; species Eumetopias jubatus. The sequence continues at coordinate 109,362,625 of NW_028274807.1, forward strand.
TAAAACAAAACCAGTATTTCCTTTGGGACAACTGAGATATACAAATGTTTTTGAAGCACTTTCTGGAGATACTCATTGCTCAGATATTGGCCAGAAACTCTGGCAAAGGAATTTGGTAGCTTCCTATTGAAAATTCTTACTATTTTTTTTTTCAGCTAAGATGATAGAAATATCTCACAAAAATTTTGCCAAAGGGGGAAAAATGGCAGTCAGGAAATATTGTTTCATGCATTTCCAAAAATGTTTCTTATGGCTCTACCATGCTAATTTATAATTATCAATTCTAATACAAGGTGAACAAATTTACATATACAATATTTATTTTAAAATCACAAGCATCTAGTGGTAGGAAATTTATGGAAGTTTAAAATGTGATTAACTTTTAGAAAAAATTATATGCATGCACACTCATATACACTCACTGTTTTGTTTTCATTTAGGTGGACAGGAGTTTGATTAACTCTAGAAATTACAGTTTATTGGCTTGCAAATATTGGAAATAAATTGTACCTAACACACAGGATATTGTTGCTTTTAAATGTATGTTTCTTTACAATCTACCTGTTTCCATAAAGGACTTGCTCCAGCTTACAAGAAAAAACGCATCCTAAAAGGAAGCTCAAGCTTTCTCGATCTCAACACTATTTACATTTTGGGCCATAGAGGCTTCGCTGTGGAGCTAGCTGTTCTGTGCACTATAGGATGTTTAGCAGCATGCCTGGCATGCTAAATGCCTCCAGCACTCCTGTCCTCAGTTATGACAATGAAAATTGTCTCTAGATGTTGCCAAACCTCTCTAGGGGTGAGGGGGAGGCAAAATCATCTCCAGTTGGGAGTCAACCACTGCTTTACACCTAATGGAATTTAACAGGGGCTGTATTAATCTGCTTTGGTTGCCACAAGAAAATACCACAGATTGAGTGTTTTAAACAACAGGAATTTATTTTCTCACAGTTTCTGGTAAGAGTGCTTTCTGGCTTGTAGAAGTTACCTTCTTGCTATTCCTCAGACAGCCTTTCCTTGGTGCATGCACGAGGAGAGAAAGTTTGTTCCCTGGTGTCTCTTATAAGGACACTAATCCTATCAGATCAAGGTCCCACTCTTGTGACTTTAATCTTAATTATTTCCTTAGAAGCCCCATCTTCAAATACAGCCGTACAGGAAACAGGGCTTCAACATAAGAATTTTAGGGGGAAACAAACATTCAGTCCATAAAAGGGGCACTCAATTAAAAACTGCCAACCCAAAGTTATTTGTAATTAGCTTTAAGTATTTTCATACTACATTTAAATGTCTGTCAATTTCCTCGAACATAAGATAATAGATTTGTCCTATAAAACCTGACTTAAAAAGTGTGGGTGGTTGTTCCTTCTAATTTTGTCGAATTCTAATAGCTATGGTTTCTAAAAACTTTTAAGGTATGAATATGTGAATTTCAATGTTTGTTGATTTTTCTCTAATTTGAAATTAAAACAAATAAAGACTGTGGTATGTAAAAAAGCAAATAATTAAATTCCAAAATCATATTAATAGCTCCATTCACCTGTTAACTAGAATACTGGCTATGCTGACTTTAAGGGTAAGTAACATTTTCTTGGTTTTACTTCCCTATAGAAAGTTTTTTTCAGGATAACTAAACATGAGACATATAGCCCCTACTTTGGAAAAGAAGCTACTGAGAAAGGTAAATTAAGTAGCCAGAGAACCCAGAAAAATAACAAATAACTTCTGACCACCACCTGAAATTCCTGTGGACCCACTGCATAATATTGTTTTCAGTCATATGCAAATGTATACATATGTATGTAATTATACACACACACACACACACACACACATATTCACCCAAGTTATGTACCTATTTCTAAGAGCAGCATATGTATTACAAACTTAGATTCTGCTCATGTTACAAATTTAAGAAACCTAGAATATGACTTAAAATTTACATTTCATGTTTTATTTGGAAGAACACATAAGGACTTATAGAAAGCTCTAGAATAAAACCCCAAAGAACACTGAACTATCATTTGGTATAAATCCCTAATATACTCGAACAGATATTTTCATTTTTTTTCTTAGAAAATCTCCACGGAGATTTCACTGATTTTATGTGATTGTTTTGTTTTGATGTGTTTTATAAAGTGTATTATACTATATTGTGTATGTGTGTGTGTGTATATACATAGTATATATACTCTTAATAAGCCAATACCATGTATTTACTATATTTTAGTATAATATAGTAAATATATAATATTAACATGTTAACAATAATTTTTCTATTTTCTTTTTATTCTCAAATATTACAGCCCTTTAACTCAGATAACAAGATGGGAATTTTGTTGTTGTTGTTGTTGTTTTTGCGCCCTGTACCTATTTCAGAATTTTACCATGTGGAAAGACAGATATTCTTTACACCAAACACTACTTTTCCTGTTTTAATTTCCTCATTGCAGGCCACACCAGGAACAAAGGTTTAGCATTCCTACAGAACATGAAGAAAGGAGTCAATTCTCCTTTTATTTTGGTGGGCATTTAATAATCTCTAGGCTTCTAAACTTAACATGAAGTAAATACAATAACACTAATCAATATTTAAAGCTTAACTTCTTAGGTGTAAATTACTCTATATTCATTCAATCAACATACGGCCAAATGCTTAGAGCTCAGAGGTCAGCACAAGAGCTGGGAAAATTTTCTATCAATGAGAGAAAAAAGCAGACATTTATGAATGTATTTTTATTGAAACAGTCTCAATTTCTTAAATTATTTTATCCGAGATTCAAAATATTTTCAAATGAAACACAATAGAAGGCTAATTTAGATTTTTTTCTTGATCCCATAAAAAGCTCATATTCACACATACACTATGGCTTAACAATGACTGAGACTGAGAGGAAAAGAAAGAAAAATACAAACCCAGGTGCCTACACACAGTATGTTGAGTTCAAATTTGTAATTTTACCATGGCCTGAAGGAATGTAACAGACTCTGTTTCACTCGGGTTAAACATTTTCTCGTCAGAGTCTAATGTGATCTCAACCCAGCAATTTTAGGTTTAAACGTTTCTAGCTAGTATTCAAAGGCTGTTCTAGGCACTATTTCATAGAACATTCCTAAGTGTGATGATGAAGATTCTTGGACATTAAAACCAATGGTGACATTTACAATATCCCAAAATATCCTCAGTGCTGACGCAAACTCAACGTACTCTAACTCAAACATCGGGATACTATGACTTTTTTCCCAGAGAACTTAGGAGCTTTAATTGCACAACTTCCATTAATCATCTTGAACATGGCATAACTGAAACCCTACACATCTCAAGTATTATGTAAGGCATGACAGTCTGAGGAGGTGGGGAAAAGGAAAAAGGCAACAAATCACACACATTCTTGTTACAAAAATACCACTCCTTTCTCCAGCAGCTTTTGTCTGTGAGAGATCACATATACATACAACTGTGACAGCAACAGTTACATCAACACACAGTTTTAGCTGACAGTCATCTGAAGAAATTTTAGTCTCTTCAGTGAGGGCCCACAGGGATCTTACGTTAAGAAATGTTTGTGATGGGACGCTGTAAGAAGAAATGGGCTCTCCTTTTAGTTACACCCACCCGTGGCCTCTCCTCTACCCCGCAGAATCCCACAGAAGTGTGTAGCCTACTGTATGAAGTTAAGTGAAGGGTTTAATTGGCACCTACTGTCTGTCCCTATTCCACAGTCTTCCTCCGTTCCCAACATGGGTCTGGCCAACATCCCTGAGTCAAACCAGAGTCTCCATGACCTTGTGAAAGCCCAGTGACATTTGGTAGGTGCCAGCATCATTAAACAGTCCAACATTTCTTGGCTGCTTTTTTATGGCATGATAAAATTGGAAATGCCAGATCACTATGTTTCTATTATTTTTTCAATTGCCTCATTATTTTTTCGGTATAGCAACTGTCAGACTTCTAAACTGTAGCAGAAACACTTCTGAAGTTTTATGGCATCCAAATCAGACACTCTTCGATCTTGGCTAATAATTAAAAACCCTAGCACTGACATAATAAAATTTAGTGCTCTATTTGTAGCGCATGCCTTCCAATTGAGAAATACAAAATGTTTTAGAAACAGTACCCAATTCATCATCATACCATTATTAGGTGGATTACCATATGACTATATCTATTATATTTCTAAGGATTTCCTGAGGGTAAAAAGAAGGTAAATGTCTCAAGTCAATTGCATTTAATTTTTTTCCTTAACAATCTTTTGGAAGACTTGTTTAAACAGTCCTTTACAGTCCTAGTGCATTGGCAATGCAAAAGCCCTCCATCTTTAAATACCCCTCCAAAGGTATGTGGGGAGGAGATGGTGGGAGTGTGGGGAGGGGGCTGCTTGTCCAAGGGCACATAACCGAATGAAGGCGGTCTAACTACAGAGTTGGCACTGTTCACCACCATGCCAGAGAGATTCATTCGTGATGATCACTTTTACATCATGTATGTATGTTTTTCTAATCATTACTCACAATAAAACATAGATGACTCTAACCAGAATAGGTCAGAGCCAAATTAATGCTTCCATCTCTGTTGAGGTCTACAAAGGAAAAGATGTTTCACAATAAAAACAACTGATTTGAGAGAAGACTAATCCACATGGTATTTCCAAAGTGTAATGGAAAGCATTAAATTCTCTTATAAATTTCAGTTTATCTGTCATTTATTTTTTCCCTTCAGCAGGACTTATACTATAGGGTCAACAGCAGAAAATAACTGAACACCAGACAAGTTAAAATTCTGCTTCACACTACCCATTTCAACAAGATACCTAGCGAGGCAAGAGGTTCTTGGATTATCTATGGATTCCCCTGACTGGCCTCTGTGATTTGGTTATATCACAAATGGATTTTTGGATATAACAATGGATATACCAATGGATAATGGATATATCACAAATACAGAAAGGTGACTTTATATAGAAAAAAGAATATATATATATTCTTTATATATATATATTTACTGACTTATATAAGTGTATATATAAATATATATGTATATATAAATGTATATTTATATAAGCATATATAAATGTGTATCTATATCCTTTATATATATAAATTGAAAAATAGAAGTTAGTGATATAGAGAGGATGGCCAGTTTTAAGGAATAAGTCTTTTATTCAGCAATATAAAAGAAACTAAAGAAAATCAAAGAGGTAAAACATCTTGGTGAAGTCAGCTTAAGATTAATAACACTATCACCTTGTATTTATGAGGCATTTCCTACATTCATACCTTCTAGATACACATATCTACAAATATAAGATAACCCATTTTTACATACCTAAAATAAGATTTATTATTAGTTATGATAAACTTAAAGAATAATATTATGCAATATTTTTAAAGTCCCATTTCAATATTTCCACTGTAAATCTTTCAGCCGAGTCCACTAGTTGGGATAGTGTATACTATGCATAGGATTAGTGCTTAATTTTCTCAACTGTAACGGATGTCCAAAATTTTGTTTGTCAATTGCATGCAGAAATTATTACACTACACTGCTCTTTAATCTTTTAGAGACATCATCGTCTTTGCCGAATATCAAACACTTTTTCTTTCCCCCAATTTTTCATTCAGACTCCTCTGTTAACCTGTGGGATTCCCTAACTGAAAACAAATGTTGTTGCTTGCTGACCTCACAGATCTGATCTCAAGTCCAGCGATTAAATGCTGCTTCTTCCCATAAACAACAATGACAGAGCACAAAGAAAAGGTGAGGCGACAAAGATCCTTACCACTGCTGACCACTGTCTCCTTCAGACAGGTCAACTTTGTACTTGAACAAAATGTGCTCAATGACACTGGCTCTGTTCCTGTGGGGAAAGCTCTCCCCTCCCCCAAATCCCCATGACAATTTGCTAAAATTGTGCACAGCCATCAGCCCTCTCTCAGACTTCAGGCTGCAGCGAGGAGAAAGACAATTGGCTCATGAGCCCAGAACACATCTCTATTGGATGCTGACTGCAGCAGCATAAGCAGTAAGGGTGAAAAAAATCTCTTGAAGAAAAAAAAAGCAGTATCACAACACAGGCTATCTGAGCCTGGCTCCTCCTCTCACCCTACTCCCACCCCCAGACACTTCCACCGGCTCTCTAAGGCACGTCCCCAAATATCTAAAGAAATGACACTCAACGAAAGTAACTTAAAAATCATCACTGGGAATAAAACAGGAATTTGGGGAAAGAATTTTGAGAAAGAATTCATGTTTCTAGTATCCTCCAGTAGCTTTCTGAGAAAGGATCCATGTTCACAATAAACAAGTAAAACTAGATGTCTGTGAATGATGAAACTCTTACAGACATCCTATAAGACGACTCTTTTTAGGGCAGGAGGGTATCGAAGTCATCACTTAAACAGAGGCACTTGAAAAAGCTTAATCATCACAAGGTTGCTCTGTTCTAAAAGGCAATCAGAGGCTGCAGAGCATATTCTTAAGTGCTTATTTAAGATGAGAAGTATGGAGATGTTGGGCCTCACAAGAACGCCCGCCATGGCAACACCGTTTTTTAATAAGCCGGAATGTGAACGTAAGAGTTTTCGAAAAGCACAGGCTGCTGTCACCTGATGTTTTTCTCTTGCTATCATATCAACAACATTTAGGCTGAAAGCCCAGTCTGCTAAACACCAGGCTTGGATGCAGTGAGTAAAGCAACGTATGCATGAATTTACTCCCTCCCTCTGGCTAAAGCAAGTGGTTGTTAGTAGCAATTCGTTGTTTACCTTCCTTGGTACCTTGTGCATGCTTCTTTCCTAACAGAGGCACACGGCTTTACTGTGCATTGTTTATACATCTTTCCTCCATGCCAGCTGCCTCCAGAAGGCAGTGTCATGTCTCACCCTTGTGCCCACCCTCTGGGCCAGGCCAGTAAGCCCAACAACTGTTTGCCAAGTGAATGAGTCCTGCCTGTATTTCAGAAGGTAAGATATTCTGTCCACTAATGTTCTCAAACATTCCTTTGGCATCTTCTCCAGGACCTCTATCAACTCACATGCTATAGTCCCATTTTCTCTTCATCAGTTTTATTTCCCTTCTTCCCTACCTGTTTCAGGTAACTTCTTACTACTGTTACCCAACCACCTCTTTGTACTCTGCTCCGCCCACCGAGATAAGAAATATGGTCACTTGTTGGATTTATCTGTATCCTTAGCTCGTAAGCTTCTCGTACTCAGGCCTTAGAAATCTGCACACAGGAAATGTCCCAAGATTTGACATAAAAAAAGCAATTGAGCCCCAGCTCAATGGTTAACATCACATGAGCCGGAATCACAGAGTTGTTTGTTCAAATGCCAACTTCGATACTTATTAGTAGTGAGATGTTGGGTTAATTATTCAACCTCACTAAACTTCAACTTCCTCTTCTATAAAAATGAAGATAAGAATACCATCCTAGGGATGATGTAAACATTAAAGGAAAGAATGTACACAAGGGCCTCAATTATGGTCTGGTACTCAGTAAGTGGACATCATTGGGCCTTTCTCACTCTCCTAAGCACATTCTTTACATCCCTGGAACCTTGCAAACCCTGCTTCCTGTTATTCAGCCCCACTTCTCTGGATGAGCTTAAAAGCACCCTTTCTCTTCTTCCTTCAACCTCCCCTTTTCCAGAGTCCTTCAGCTCACCATCGAGTTAGAATCTTAGCTTCTAATGAACTTACACCAAGCCTCTAAGTAGCCAAGGATGGCAATGTACACAGTCCAGCACAAAAAACACACATCTAGAGCCAAGGAGACCTGGATTCACTGTAATTCTTTGCCCACTGGCTATGTGACCTTATGCAGGTACTCAACTCCTAGCTCAACAGTACCTTCATCTCTGACATTGCATCCAAGTAATGTAGCTCCTGAGTGGCTGTGAGAAAGCTTTCCCAGTGCCCAAGGTAAGAGCCAACTAATGCTCATTTCTCTTACCATTAGGAAATGGGGCATTGATATTTTAAAAGGAGCTGATAATAATAGGGAATCATTTTCTTAAATTAAATTTAATTGTGAGAGGTGACCCTTTCAAATGTTCCTTTCTGGGGACATTTCCTCTCTCACTGTCCCTCCCTTCCTCCTATTTTCTTGCCAGAGAGAAAAAGCTCACAGTAGTGAACTCAGCACCTGTCAAATTGTATTACAGGTAATTTCCACAAGTCTGTCTACTCCTCTAGATTAAGAGCTTGTTAAAGACAGGGCTAAATCTAACTGAGCAACCTAAGCATTTTTAGTAAATGTTTGTAGGATGAATAAGCAATTTAAGAGACAGGAGGGCATTTCCCGTGTCCCAGCTATCACCTCACTGAAATGGTACCATAAGGCATAGGCCATTGGTCCTCAACCATGGCTGCATGTTATAAATAATACATTTCTATACCCAGCATCCACCTCCAGAAATTCTCATGTCATTGATCTTGGCTGGGTCCCAGGTAAGCTCTCAGATGATTCTAATGACTGCTTCTCTGAGGACCATTGGTTAGTCTATATATACCAATCCACATTCTCACTTACACATCAATCACAACTTTTTCCATAGTTCTTGCAAACCCAGTGTTTGCCAATGACTCCAGGACAACTGCTAATGTTGTCTGACTATCCTTTAACTGATATTTCTCTTTCTAAACTGTCTGTTTTTCTCACAGCTCCTTCCCTATACAGTGGTGGAAAGGGCGCTCAAGGGCAAGGACTGCACAAAAAGAGCTACTACCTTTCATTCCCTTGGGCCTCAGGGCCTCAGCCCAGCACCACCTGCTTCTGAACACCTTGTTCATAGGAAGCAAAAGAGCTCATGGGAAAAAGAGGGTTGAAGGATCCATGTCATCCATGTACCCATGAGAGCCCTTAAGAATTTTTGTTATATACTCAACATTGACGGTACACTAAAGAAAGAGTGTATCAAAGATATTGATGGCATTTTAGATTACTAATAACAGTTCCTATACAGTTTAGTTTCATTCTCATCCACTGAGGGCTAGAGTCTTAGGTGGGCTCCTAAGTTATCTTCACAGTATTGCTTTTACGACTCAGTTATAAGTTGCCTATGCTCAAGTTAAAATTTTCATAGCTGCAGTAAATGTTTATGGAGGTAAACTGGCATGTTGTAAATTTTCAAATAAGAAGATATGAGGTCTCCACAGGATTACTACCATTTGCTTAGGAAGACCGTTACAATGGATAGAATCCTTACCCTAATGGTGACCTCCTCTGTGTCCTGTTCAGGTGTAATTACGTCTATCATTAACTCTCACAATATTATCTATCATTTACCCTCAGGGCATCCCAAGAAGTGATTCTTATTAGCCTCCTATTTCAAATGAAGAAACAGAGGCTTTCAGAGGTTAAATATCCGATGTAAGGCCCTACCATTGTGAAGCAATGAAGTTAGGAAGTACTAGACATGTCAGAGTGCCCATGCATCCCACTAATGGGTAGGCAGCATATGGATGGCCTAGACAATCTAGGGACTGGGGGTAACTTTAATTTGTTGTTGCTGTTTGCTTGCAGATGCAACACATGATTTTACAACAATCCACAGAGAGAAATTGGAAATTGATATGTCCCGCCCCATTAGAAATTATCAAAAGTTAAACAGAAGGTTTCGTGTTTTTTTATTTTAATTTTTATTGTTATGTTAATCACCATACATGACATCATTAGTTTTTGATGTAGTGTTCCATGATTCATTGTTTGCGTATAACACTCAGTGCTCCATGCAGTACGTGCCCTCTTTAATACCCATCACCAGGCTAACCCATCCTCCACCCTCTCCCCTCTAGAACCCTCAGTTTGTTTTTCAGAGTCCATCCTCTCTAAAGGTTCATCTCCCCCTCCGTCTTTTGTGTTTTTTGCAATAATACCAGAGCGTACAGAGTCTATGAAATTGTTCCTTTCAGATTGTTTTGTGTTTCTTGCAATAATACCAGAGTGTACAGAGTCTATAAAATTGTTCTAAAAGAGCTCGATATATATCAGATAAGAAATACAGTGCATGCGCCCAGACACACCTACACAGGCACAGGTGAAAGAGAAAGCAGAACAGAACAACTGATTCATTGTCTCTTAATCAAACTGAAAAGTAAGCTAGAATCTAGGCAGTGGATGGATGAGAAAGGAAAGAAAAGGAAAAAGGATAGGAGAGGAGAGGGGAGGGGAGGGGAGGAGAGGGGAGGAGAGGGGAGGGGAGGGGAGGAGAGGGGAGGGGAGGGGAGGAGAGGGGAGGAGAGGGGAGGGGAGGGGAGGAGAGGGGAGGAGAGGGGGGGAGGGGAGGGGAGGAGAGGGGAGGGGAGGGGAGGGGAGGGGAGTGGAGGGGAGGGGAGGGGAGGAGAGGGGAGGAGAGGGGAGGAGAGGGGAGGGGAGGAGAGGGGAGGAGAGCTCTTGCCTTGTCAATTGTTGTCAAGGGGTTGCCTTGAATATACTTCATCTTAAATCTTATTACCTTCTAAAATGACTCATTTATACATTTATTCACCATCCATTGTTGGGGACTCTCATGCTCAGTGCTGTGGGGCAGTGGAGACACTAAATGAATACGACGTTATTTCATGAAGAGAAATAAGGCATGCACATAAATAACTGGAATATAAGGAGGGAAGTCAAAGGGACACTCAGTTAAAGAGTTCTCATAATTTGAAGGAAAAAGAGAATGTTTCCATTTAGAAGATTCAGATAATAGCTTTGAAGAAGAGGTAGAATTTAAACATGAAGAGTTAGAAAAGATATCCAGGTAGAGGAAAGACCATAGTTTGAAGCATCAATGACAAATGATACATTTATAGTAAGAGATGTGAGAAAGAAGTGTGAAAAATAGGCTGACTCTAGTTTGGGGACAGCTTTAAAAACTGAGTTACATATTGTCTACTTCCTTCTGTAGACTTGGGAGAGCCACTGACTGGGGCCGGGGATGTTATCAGCACATAGGCAAAGCCGTACTTCATGAATTCGTCAGACAGGAGAGCAGGAGCTCCTGAAGTGGCCAAGAGGCAGGCAGGCGAGACCGATGAAGTAATTACTTTAACAGTCCAGGCAAGAGCTAACACAGACCTGACCATTCTCCAAATAGTCTCCCACACCCATCTTTTTCACAATCTCCCCCCTACTCCTCTTCTAACACGTGCTAACACACACACACATTCTCTCTCTCTCTCTCGATCTCTCCCCCGAGCCATAGTGAACTGAACTAAGTTCGGTGTCTTTCACAAGACATCACTTTGACCATGTAGATGCAGCTACCAAAATACTCTGCCCTTCCAGGTTTTTTTTGGCCTGGCTAACTTGTAGTTAGATTAAGATTGGACCTCCTGTTAATGTCACCCCCTTCAGGAAGTTTTTGTTTTTAAACTTCATCTTTGTTTAATGTTCTTCTGGCTGATTCCAGAGCATTCGTTACACTTTATCATAATTACATGTCAGCTGCCTGTTTCCTTCACTAGACCAGACTCAACGAGAGTAAAACCATGACTGTTTATTTTCCAGTTGCATTCCCAAAACAATACCTAGAATAGCATCAGGCTCATAACAGTTGTTAAGTCATATAGGAATCTTATATAAAGCAAGATGTACATTACACACTATATATATAATACATGTTCAATAGACATACATACATAGAACATACATTAACTATATGTCTAACTTTCAAACACACATAGAACAGTGCTTTTTCAACACCTAGCAATGTTTTGAAAATTGCTTATTGACTAACTGCCAAATTAAGCTTTATCATTTTACAATTTCTTGCGACTTAAGAGCAAATTTCTGGCTCAATCATTAGTCCATTATTCTGTTTCACTATTTCCTTGTGCCAAGATAAAAACTGGACTCCACACTACAATCACATCAGAAAAGAGTAAATAGTAACTGTAATATGGATTACTCAGATTGGAAAAGGTTACTTAGAAACGTCAATATGGTAGGTAACTTGGCAAGAATTCTGAAGCACTGCTCAAGAGACATACCAATAAAGTGAAACTAACTTTTGCTTTCCTGTTATAGTATTTCTTTTTTTTTCCCAAAGATTTTATTTATTTATTTGATAGAGAGAGATAGGGAGAGCAGGAACACAAGCAGGGGGGAGTGGAAGAGGGAGAAGTAGGCTTCCCGCCGAGCAGGCAGCCAATGTGGGGCTCGATCCCAGGACCCTGGGTACATGACCTGAGCTGAAGGCAGATGCTTAAGGACTGAGCCACCCACGCACCCCTGTGGTAGTATTTCTTGATAGAATAACCACTTTACATTTTTCCTGATTTCACAAAAACCCAAAACAATAATAATAAAAAAAAGTTCATGTTTGCCTCATTTTTATTCTACCAGTAGCTGATATTGGTAATTTTAATGTAGCTTTTCTGCATGTGACATATTCATCTAAAATATTTGAAAATTAACAATTTTACTATCCACCCTAAGAGAATCCTACAGTATCATGAAATCAAATATGAAAAGCCTTTCTAAAATTAAATGGAATTGTTCTAGAGTGGTGTAGTACATACACTAACATAAAAAAAAATAAGAATTAGCAACATATTCCTACCTTCTAAACAATTTTTCCCAAAAGATTTCAGTGAGTCATAATTATGTGATTAAGTTTCACATTAACCGAAATACATTTAAATCTCTACGTGCAACTATTTTTAACTATTTCTGAAATTGTTTGTTTTGGTTTATTTCATTGTTAGCACTCACCTAGAAGTCAAAATAATTTCAAATTTCTTTAAAAAGTTGTGGTTCCTAATTTACGATAATTTTCTCTTGTACTGAATTAGGGCAACTGTTTTTGGTTTGATTATTTTTTTTTAAAGATTTTATTTATTTATTTGAGAGAGAGAGAATGAGAGATAGAGAGCATGAGAGGGAAGAGGGTCAGGGGGAGAAGCAGACCCCCCGCTGAGCAGGGAGGCCGATGCAGGACTCGATCCCGGGACTCCAGGATCATGACCCGAGCCAAGGCAGTCGCTCAACCAACTGAGCCACCCAGGCGCCCCTGGTTTGATTATTTTTTAAATAAATTGTGCTCTGAAAAGGACCATTTAGTAAGGCAGTTTATTTTTTAATATTAATCTCTGAAAGAGAATAAAACTAATAATCAAACTGACTGATACAAACAAAAAATAATTCCTCTTAAAAGCAGTATTCTACTTTATAAACTGCCAGGGTTTTGCTAGAGTACACTAGCTTATATGAGGCAGGGGCGCAGGTCCCCGCCCCCACCATCATGAGTGAGTGGATGAAATTACTGGAGTCCACGCAGCACGAGCAGGAAAAGATTTATAATGCATTAGTCAATGCAGTTATTTTAGGAAAAGGTCAAACAGAGTACCATGGAAGGACCAAGAAACACCTTAAAAAGATTCAAGCAAAACTACAAATTATCAACAGCTCTCTTATTTATGTTCAAAACATAATCATCTATCATTTGAGACTAAACAGCTCCCAAAATGATGATGTTCTTAACTGTCAGATTTTAAAGTTGGGGAAACTCTCAGGTTAGATCCGTTTTTTTTTTTCACTGTTTGAGGAATTTTTATTAAAGCAAGAATTTTATAATCCACATTATGTTTCCTTGCTCAGTTATCAATTCTGTTATTTAAAACAGAAGTGACATTCTGAGCTATTCCACAGTAAAGAATTATAAAACTAAAGAAAGGAATGCTTTAAATTTTTGTACTTTGCTGAAAATTCTTTTTCCCAAGGTCTATAAAACATTAATTTATTTTTATATTTTACTATTTTTTGTGGTTTTGTTATTGTTGTTGTTTTTAAATCAATAAGTAATCTAGGACTAGCATTATGTTTGCTAGACCTGGCATTTGCTCAGTACATAAGGTTCAAAGTTTCCTTCCCTTTTCTTATTTATTTTATATTTTGCAATTTTTTTTCCATAATGTTTAAGTTTTTCGATGTTTAGATATTTTTCTTCGATGAAGCACAAGTTTCTTTTCGTGGTCCCTGATCAATTTTAAACAGCTGGAACACCAGTGGCACTGTTAACTGCTTTCTGGGCAGATCATCCATTTCTTAACAGCACATCCCTACTTACTACACGGGTTTCACAGTACTGACTTGCAATGTTTTCTCTGTGTATAGTCCTACCAGCTCACTACTTATTGTGGGAAACTTTCTGTCATTTCTCCTTTTGTTGTCTTTCCAATGATATATTTAAAAACATGTTATAACCCACCCCATCCCCCATGTTTTTCCTCAGTTTATATCAATGGGTCCACTATGTAAAAACATCTGTCAATTCACCACAGACCATTTCTTATACCTCAGTTTTCATAAATAAAACACTGCTCACACAAATGAACAGAGAGATGGTTCATCAAAATAAAGAGATTATCTCCAAATTTCCTTTTTGAGAATTTTAATCTACTTCTCTTCTATCTGACAGCCTATCAAAACACCCAAAAACCAAAAGGAAAGGTCAAGTGAAAATAGTATGAAAAGAAAAGGTGGGGTGGGGCGGGGTGGACCATAAAGCCTGCCACAGGGCATATTTCAGAAAATAGATAATCAATACTATGAAGTGTCCTTCATACTATGAAGTGCTACCAAAGTGGACAAAGTGCAGAGGAGAACATGCCGAGAGTCAAGCATTTTCACAAGTATTTTCAATTAACCTCACAATAACCGTATGAGTAACTAGTATTAACCATGTTATGTCAATGGGGAAATTAAGGCTCACAGAAGTTAAATGACTTGCCCAAGATTACAGAAGTAGCAAATAAAGTTTAAGTCTCAAATTCAGGTCTGATACCAAGTTGGAGGATTATGTCCTGGCTTCCCAGGAATCCAAAGAACCAGAGGACCTAACAGGTAAAATAGCATCCAGGTAGGAATTTCAGGCCATTTGATGGTCAGTGGTTAAACCTACCTCATTGGATGAAGGCTTTATTCAGGGGAAGTACATTCAGAGAGTAAAGGCTGTGAAAATGAGGAAAGGAAAACTCATTCAAAATGGAGCTGGGAAGCCATTAAGGGGAGGGGGCTCTCATGTACAGTCACCGAGCCCAGCCTGCATAGTTCGGCAGGAGGAGGGAAGATTTCCTCTCAGCCCGGCAACAGCAAGCTGCCCTGGTCCGCAGCCAGTGAGAGGCCACCACCTGGAACTCTCATTTTCCTCCAGTGAGCTTTTGTCACAAAAACGTCTCCCAACTTACTCCTTTCCTTTATAAAGGGATGCTCTCCTCCACTGCTCTCCAGACTTGCCAATGGTTTGCGGAGTTTTCCTATTCTGAGTTGCAATTCCTCTGCTGTTTCCAAATAAACTAATTTGCTGCTCCATAACCTTCGTTGTTTAATGTTTTAAGGTTGACAAGGTGAAGTAAGTGGAAGTAACCTAAATGCTTAATTAGGAAATCTACAATATAACCAAGGATAATCCATTCATTGAATGTCTTTGCTGAGGACTACTTGAATTTCAGGAAGACACTCCATGGTGAAGAGGACCTAAGTCATAAGGATATAGAAAGATTGGCACTCATTAAACAAATCAAGAGTAATGGCTGTTCCCGTGGTTTTATGGTACTCAACAATCCAAGACAAAACAGTTGCACTAAACTGTTCAAGTGGGTTAAAGGTAGGCTAGTGCACACATGTCCTCTGTGAAATTTATTATATACCAAAAGGGAAGAGAAAAACAGATTTGAACAATAATCAGAACTACCATATGATATCTGAGTTTACAATAATTTATATTACTCTGTGAAGAAATGAAAATGTACCTAGTCACTCCATCACCCCTCAAGCAACAAAATATCTGCTTTGAAATCTTAAATTTATAAAACAAAAACATCTGTCACAAAATAAAAGCTACTTATCCATATTTTTTGTTTTATAAATTATGAACACAATGGTTAAGTAGAAAGTAAGAAAATTAACTACGAACAATAAGGGGAAAAAATATTACCACTTATTGTCTATGCTCCTCCAGACAGAGCAGTAAACATAACCTACCCAACTAAAGTCCTCCCAGAACCAGACTCCACAGGACAGTTGCTCCTGTTTATCTTCCTCATAGCACTGGTCATACCTGCAGTTATATTGCTGATTTATATGTTCTTACTGACTGATTCCACTAGGGATGTAAGGTCCATGGGGGGAAAGCCTTATTTCCCCTAGCTCACAGTAAGCCGCAGTGTTAACTAAAAGAAAGAACAGCTCTCACGTTATCCTCCCCACAACTTCATGATGGGAATACTGTTAACCTCTTCTCCCATTTGCTGACAGGAATTCTGAGATCTTGTGAAATTAATTCATACAAAGTCACAGGACAATTAAAGCAATGGAGACTCATCAGCCTGATTTATAGGTAGTATATAAACAAATTTGGCAGGCTATATTTAGAACAAAGATAATATCAAGTTGAAATTCAAATAGCCAGTAGTGTTTAAAATGCTGCAATTAAGAAAACAATCTCTAAGGGCTCTTTTCACTGTATATAAGTACAGTCAGACAGACTTCTTATAGCTGTCACCTCAATATATTTTGAGTCACACTATGGATTTCACACGAATTGACTATTCACAATTGACTACGTCAGTTGTTATGAACTGTGTATCGGTATGTCATAGTCGATTTGTGTGAAATCCATGAACAAAGTTGTCACAAACAAAGTTGTCTACGTTACCCTTTGGAAAAAAATTCAATTTTGCCCCAAAGTATTAGTGTAGCCACTATAAAGGTAATAGCAGGTCTCCGTAGTTCTCACTTTGGATGAAATTGTGAAGAAAATCTATCTGATGATTTTGATTTTAAAAGCTATAGGTTCATCTTGGAAAACCATGTAGGATGAACTGAATGTCAGTGATAAAAATAGATTCATACAAAACTGGTTACTCTCAGTAACTGTTAGAAAAGTTATATAAATTAGGCACCATTTTTTCGGTGAGGTCCTTAGAAAAAAATATTTAAAACAATTTTATATTTTCTACTAAAAGTGATACATATGAGAATTCTGAGGGAAAAATGACTCTTGAGAAAACAATTTCTACAAAGAACTGATGGAATATAAGTAACATTCAAATTCACTGTGCCAACTATTGCACATACATAGGAAAGAGGATCCTAGATCTACAATTTTGCTAATTTCCTATTTTTCCATCTATCAATCGATGTATATTCGTTGCCTATTAAGCTTATCATTATGCTGGGTGATAGAGGAGAAAAAAAGAAATACAAAATGCAATTCCTACTGATAAATAGAGTCAGATGTAGGAGGGATTGGCAGCATCTGACTTCATGAGAAACATCCTCAAAAAAAGAGGAGTGGATAAAGTTGGGCTCAAATGGTCAAAGGAAATTCTTTCAGACCTGGAGAGGATTCATATTCCACCCGACCATTCATTCTCTTGAAAAGGTAAGTTGGTGGCTTTCTTAACCTAGCAGTCCAGTATGGTTCTATAGACTTCTAGCTCTTTGTTGCCATTTTGTGGTAGGGACTAGAATTATCATGCTCCTTAAAAGTGCTCTGGAACATGGGATCAGTCTTGGATATCAAAAAATCGTCTAGGATAGACTGTAGCTGCAAGATAATTTGTGTTTGTAAACCTGCCATCACAGATTTACAAGCAACCAATGTCCACGATCCCCTTCTGTACCTACTTTATTGGGAATACAGTGTCACTGCTTTCTAGGATCTCAGAGAAAGGACCTCTAGAAAACAGGCACACATGGAGAGGGAGGAATGACACAGGACAGGGAGACAGCCCACTAAGAGCTGGGTGGGAAGGACAGCCTTGTTTATGTAGAGGGCTTCTGTCACCTTCTCTGGCATCTAGGCAAGGGATTCTGGACTCCTTTTAGGAGGCACCTCAAAGAGATAAGATAACACCATTCTAGAAACTTAGGATCTCAGGCAACAAATTGTACACCACAGTAAAATGCTGGAAAATTCAACAGGCCATCTGCACAGGCATGTTTCCTGTTAAAAACAGATAAGGGGCTCTGGGAGTTTCTACCCAGATGAAGTCTCAGGAATATTTTTGCATCTTATATGAAGTTTCCCTTACGTTACTGCAAAAAGTGGGAACAGCTACCTTTCAGAAGAACACGATAGTATTGGCAGTACACTGAAATATTCTGAAAGGCTACTTTTATAATATATGTTCTTTCTTTGTGTGTGTCTTATGTAATTTCGCCAAAAATAGACACGGGTTGGTTAAGAAGAAATGTTAAAGCAAACATATATTATTCCCAAAATTAAAGATTAACACTTCGAATGTTTTATATTTCTTGTTGCTGCTTAACAAAAGCAGAAATTCTAGGAGGGTTGTTTATTCAAAGAGGCTGAATTAAGATAGGTATGTTGGTTTTCAAAAGCATTCCATTCATTTTTTGAGTTTTGAAATAGCACATGAAATGTAAATACGTACAACGGACTCAATTAGTTGAACTCTGCCCCCATGAACACAACTGCAATGGCTCTCATATCAATTACAATTCTTCACTGTTGTGTCAGAAGCTCTGAAATGTTTAATAGAGACATTATGTAGCAATGAGAGGTGAACTAGTTATTACTATGGATACAGTATTACCTAAGCAGGGGACTGTATATTAAAAAATAAGACACATCTTTAATGACCTCTTGTTGGTATTTCTATCACATACTACGAAGAGGAAAGAAGTCTATATGCTACTACTTGCTATCTTGCTATTCATAAATCTCAATGGCCTCTACAACGTAAACATACTTTTCTTTTTTAAGCGAATGACGGGACTTCATGATGCTCCCTCTCTTCCTAACCCATGCTCAGTAAAAGAAACGCTTAAAAACCGTTTGCGATTCATTCAGATGATAAAAGCGAAGAGAATGCCAATACTTTCTTACTGATTCCCTGCAAACTTAGCCTTCCCCCCCCAGCAAAATAGAATCAGAAAGAATTCATCAGATTTTTAAAAATATGCCTCCCTGTGATTGGGGATCGGAAGGGGACAGACAGGTTCTGTGGGCCTGTGGCAATCGTATGCTACTTCTCATGGCTTCCCATTAGGATGTCAGCACTTTGCCAATCAAATTTGATTTTCTTCCCTCAGATGTACCCTGGTTTTCATCATGAATTATGCCAAGGGGTTTCATATAGAAAACCCCACTGAAATAATGCCTGGCCGATATTTAGCAAAATGCTGCACAAACAAAAGCATGTCAGGCAGGAGCCAAATGCCCAGAAAATAAAAAAGCTTGCAGAATGAAGCCCCACCCCCCACCTCCCGACCCATACCGCTAGCTTGCCTCTCAAAAGCCTTCTAGAGGTGTAAGGAGCATTGCGGTTTCAGGTGTGACTTTCAGGAAAGTTGTATGAACCAAGTTTTTAAATGCAAATGACAAGGTCAGAAGGAGGAAGGTTTACAGGTATGAGGATCTGGAAGAAAAAATGGAGACATGGCAGAAGGTCAGGAATTTGAAGGGTAATGTCAGAAATCTATGAACAGAAGCTTACACAGTTACGTAACACATCTACTCCTAGCGGTAAAGACTTCATATTTCAAATTTGGGACCATCGTTAACCATTCTAGGAAAGGTTTTCATTTCTCCAAGAAAGATCTCCTGTAGGTGCAATATGCTGCAAAATTCCTTTAAAACTGATAAAGGAGAGAGTGCTTCATGGTGGGTGCTCAAAAAGCAGAAAGATACATTCAGGTTCAAATCCCACTCTGCCACTTACCAGCCCTGTGTGACCTTGGGCATAACTCATAATCCTCTGGGCCTCAGTTTCCTTATCAATAAAATGGGAGTAACTATACTATCTACCTGACAGTGGGATTTATGAGGATATAAATAAAAATGTGTGTAAAGCCAATAGCTAGTACCTAGAGAACACCAGCAGAATATAGTTGTTCTTCTTATAAGTTTATCCGGATTTGTTAGGTGAAAGTTTTCCAGTCTCTCACATGAGTGTATTTTGAAGGCTCAGCTCATTGTTCTGGTAAGGGGGTGGCGGGAGGGCGGCTTTCCATAAAGTCACAGCCCCTGCTCTGCTGCTCCACAGATTGCAGGACAAGGGCATTCTTGCCTGTGCTCTCCAGCCCTCTCCCTGAATCTGGTATCCCCAGGATCAGTGTTACTATTACTTGGGTGTGCTTCCTCATTGCAAGAAAGAAAGCACCATGTCTTACTTCCAAAAGCTTGATCTCAGACTAAGTCACCAGAGGACTATCCCCCATTTATATCCATTCATGTGTATGTAAGTGAGTGTGTATATGGTTGTATGTGCAGAAAGATACGTATATATAAGAGACAGAGATGGATGCCTGTGTATGGAACTGTATACAGAGAGATCAATACACATGTATATGCAAAGGGCACATATGGAAATTAATCCCTATTCAAGGTCTATGAAATATTTCATGTGACCTTAGACGGATAAATGAAAGTGAATTAGGTTCTAAATCACAAAAGGTTTATCATTAATCTATTAATATCTATAGTCATATTTTCTAGTAACTCAGAAATTGCTTCACTACCATCTAAACTTCCTCCTTTGCCCTTATTTTAGAGCATGATTTATGTAATAAAGATACTGTTTCTCTCCATTAGTTCATTTACCTCTATACCTATGTAAGTAATATACATGCAGACTATGAGATGTGTTTAGTGAATACCTTCCCAATGCTGTCAGTGAATGTTCCAGATTTCCAGCTCTGACTTTTAACTGCTAGGTCTCTGAACCTGAATCGTTGGCCATTTCCCGGAAAATTCTATGGCCCCTTCAGCCCTGCCTTTTTCTCATTAGGTGTCTAGTCATAGACATAAATCCCATCAGGTGTCTAGTCAGAGACATAAATCCCAGATCAGATGTAGGTAGGTAGATGTAAGACATGAACTGGGAATCCGAAGCACCCATGAGCAAGACAGATGCTCTTAGTACAGGAATTGAGGGTAGAAAGGAGACAGAGGAAGAACATTGCTCCACTCAATTATAAGACTGGGACTTCTAGGATTATGAGAGCTGAAAATCTAAAAACCATTAACTAATTTTTGTTAGACTTCATCATTTTTTCAAATCCTGTTGGTACAATACTGGTATGAAATGATCCTTGAAATTTTAAAGCTTTATGTCCCCCAGAGCTTTATAAATGCCCAAATGTAGCGATGCTCCACTTCATCAGTTGCTGTTTATATGAACAGTGAACAAGGACATACTGAGGTGGGTGGCCAATTATGTGCCCTGTCTGGCTGAGTCACCAAGCCTACTTAGAGCACGTGGCTCAGATTTCCTCCCAAGCACCAACACAATCATGTACATGTCATGAATCTTTGGGATTGTTCCTGAATACCCAAAAACTACATGAATGTACCGGGTCTAGTGAAATCCTGTTAGCCTAGAAAACAATGTTGAGGGCCAGTGGCTCAGAGAATGCAGCACTGTACAGCCCTGTACAGAGCACCGTTAGGAAGCTGTAAGCCACCTACCCTCTATTCTTACTGTTTCCTTTTCTCATGCACTTCTGGAATGGCCCTGGTAAGCTGGTTTCCCACTCTTTAACTAAATTAATAGTACCCTTTAAACACTTCTCTTGGGCTACTGGAGATCAATGAGCATGTACATGTATATACCTATTATGCCCCAAGGTAGCAAATATACATAATTTACTTTCTCTATATATTTGATTTTAATATTAGGAGAGTGAGAATCGCTCAGGAAACATATACGGATTAGAAGGGCACAAGGTGAGGTTGAACTATTCAGACATAAATGCTTTCTGGGACTTCCGATGAAAGCAACAAAGTCATTTGTTAATGAGAAATGCAATGAGAACACTTTTATAAGGCAAAGAGCTTATACGAGGGAGGAACACTTTTACAGAGAATCTTCAGCAGAGAGGAATAATTAAAAGGGGGTGACTAAACATATTTCAGTTCTTGATTATACGAAATCATGGCTTTTTGAAGGAGGAAACATACACTGTCATTTACTCCTTTCATATTTTAATTTTTAGAAGACAAATTTAATTTTAATATTGCAAGTCTTCAATGTAGACAATTCCCTCCTTTCCAAGGATTTGCTTTCTTAACTTTCGTTTAATAACAGTTTTACATTCGACACCAACTGCAATGCTGTCTTGTGCTTGGTGCAGGGTTATGCTACTGCAGTGATATAAAAATAGCAAAAGCAAAAAAACAAAACAAAACAAAAAAAAAACAAAAAACAAAAAACCACACAGCAGACCGAAATAGTAGACCAGAATAGCTTAAAAATTGAAGCTTTTGGATAAAGCTCTCTGAAAGAATTATAATAGTTACAACACCTGATTCCATCCTGTAAAATCATTCTTCTCTCATTATATAATATTAAAATTACATTGGGGAATCATATTTCTTTCTCCCCAGACCAATAAACGATTAAAGTTATACTGGGTCTCAGAAGAGTTCAAAATCCAAGCTGCACTGGCCTGCTGTGTCTGTTTACTTAATCTATTTTTGTAACACTGCAGTAGCTGAAACCAACTTACCAAATACCTGCTTCGACGTTCTGCACCACATTGATTCAAGAGATAAAATTTATGAGAAGCAAGCAGCAAACTCTGTTTGTTTTTAATAAATCAATCTACTCTATACTATTAAAGTTAGGGCCACAAGGAATCACAGATAACACTGTTTTAAACGTCTGAAATACAGCCCAAAAAGATTTTAATTTTTTTCCAACTCTGTTTGTTTTGCCAGGTCAGACAGTTGCCTCCTTCACCTATGTGAACTAGCACACGTCGCCATTCTCAGTTTGCTGATCTGAGTGTCTGCACCAAATCCTCGGCAGGTTTCTTGATAATCAACAGGCTGTTGGGATAGATGTATTATTTCTACAGCAACCTACGACACAAACATGCTATAGCTAAATTATTTAATAAAATAAACCCGTGCCCAAGAACAATGCCAGATCGAACTTTTACTTCATGAAGCATTTCTAACAATTCAACATACCCAAGAAAAATAAGCTTGAGAGTACTGACAAGAATGGGATTTGCCAATTAAAAGTGGTTGCCATAGAAACAGGCTTTAATATGTTCTATGAAAAATATGAACATGTCATGCTTTCTCTTTAGTCATTTACATTTGAACATAAAATGTGAAAAACACAATTATAGAGAGGAGTGTAGCTCCCTAAGGGAGCATCACACACATTCTCTTGTTCGTAAAAAAAGAAAAGTCCCTTTTCTCAACCAAAAATGAACACATACTCTGTTTTCTTGAATTTTTTATAGATTATTTGAGTAATATATCACTTCAGGGTACGGTGTGATTTTTTTTTCTAGAACTGAACTTTTTTTTTCCAAAGTACTCTACTAGATTTATGTTTTCTGAAAGTCTTCAAATACTGTGCTCTTTGAAAAATAACTTTAAAAATATCTTTTGAATTACTCAAGGGGAAGATCATTACAAAGGATCCTTTGACATTCTAAACACTCTAAATACCACATGTTAAAAAGTATTTTAAGTACATCATTGAATGTTCCTGACTGTTGACTCAAGGGATTAATATGGGTTAGACTCTAGCCAGATGACCATAACCAGCCACAGGATATAAAATAGTGAACGACTCTATCACTTTTATTACTGTTTTACTAACATAGTCCATGACAAGAATTCTGGACATAGTGTTATTAGTCTTCAGGTGGTGACCCAGAAGATAAATATTAATGTTTTGTAGAAATTCTATCATGCAGTTCCCAGATTATACTCATTTCAATATCACTATAAAAAGCAACTGACACATTTAAAATTTGTTTTTTTGAAAGGCTCAATCTATTATGATGTGAAATGATTCATTATGTATAAAATTAAGTCATCCTATGACTGAGGAAAATTAAAAATTATTTATTCCTTCATCAGTTGAGCATAGGATTATCCATTCATGTGGGAAAGGTGCTGATAGAATACTTAATTAATACATTAATATTGTATACTTTTGAGTATTCAGAAACGGTATGATTATAAATGAAAGATTTTAACTGAGTATGTTTTAGATGAAAAAAGTAGTTGTTAGGGAAGAGGAGGTTAATTTTCCTAATCATAGAATATCATCTGAATTAAAATATTACAAAGTATATGAGAGTACCGGTCCTATATATTGTCCTCTGTCTTCCCTTGTGAACATTTTCACTCCCATCAAAGAGGGCCGGAGAGCACTTTAAGACAACAACGGCTCTTGGAAGATTTAACCTAAGAAAAGCCTAAATACAAGAAGAAATATTCTTGAAAAAAAAAAACACGTATTTTAAAATTCCTTACAAATTCATTAAAAAAAAAAAAACCTTAAGCTATTTACCTTTCAAATTACAACACAGTTGCAAATCACATCCTGAAACTATTGCTACCAAATAGAGTTTGCTTTCTGAGATTCCTACTTAGAGATGTATAACCTCTCTTGCTTTACACATTAAAAAGTATAAGTAATTCTGAAAATTACACCATCATTATTTGGTCTTCTTTTCAGGCCTAAAGAGTAAACAATAATTATCTAAATAAGCTTTATGAGAACATGCCCACTAAAGAATCAAATCTGCAAGCGATACTCAAACAATTGGCCAACTCCGGACACAGCCTATCTAATGGTACAAAGTTCAGAATTATAAACACCTGACAGCATGGGTTTATAAAATTAGACATTTCCCAAGCAACACAAAAGAATGTCTGTTTCATCTAGCAATAAGGTCCTCCCTCTGCAGATTGAGATTTCAAGTTTTAAAATCAAAGTTGGAAAGCAAACATCATATAAACTCTGCACCTGCCAGTGAGCGTTGAAAACAACCTGCTTGGGTGCGTGTCTGATTTGGTTCAACAACCAGCAACCATGTCAATGCTGCCCAAAAGGATGGTAAAACACTGTGGCTATAATCTATCTGCTGTTTAGCTTCCTTTTCTAAGATGGGTTGCTCTTAGGGTATCATCATTATTGTCATTAAGTTTTATGGTTTTTAAATTGACAATGAAATGTAATTAAAAAAATCTAACTTCTAAAATTCACTTGAACTTAGTCTGTATAGTTTTCAAACTGTATACATTTTATCTTCAATTATTTTCTATAATTCTCTAGCCAGGCAAAAAACAGGGAACAACACTCATTGGGGATAAGGGGTTATTTGACATATGAGAAATGTTTTTCAAAGTTTTTAGTATACCCAGATATATGGACAAAAAGTCCATGTATCTGTACCTGTAATGGCAGGTAGCTACTCCACTAAGAAGCATTTCCTCCGAGCAGAGCTGGCTAGAGCCAACCTCCATCTACCACCCCCTCTCAAGCGTAACTTTCCTTAAAATAAAACATAGACTTCTGTTGTTTACTAAGCATAGGGTGTCTATAATAATTCAAATACAAATTATTTACATTTTACATTTTGAAAAGCAATACAAAAATGTTTGTTACTCCGTTACCCAAATAACACACGTTGCAAAGCGCAATTCTCATTTAATCTAACTAAATAATAAGTCTGACAAATAATAAATCTAAACCTCCCTTTAATGGCATGGATCTACTCAGGTGCTATGAGCACAATATACATCTGCTCAAGGGCCATCACATAAAAGGGAATCTGAGGGGTAAGTGAGGTAAAATCTCTTCCTCATAGTCACAAATTAAGGGGACACTCTCTAAACCACTTCGGTTCATGTTCTTTCTCCTACATGACAGCAACATAGTTCTCAAGATAAAAGAACCCTGAAGTGTATCATAACACAGCTCATAGTAAAAAGCATCTGCCTCCCAGCCTCAGCATCAATACAATGCAGAACTGCCCAGAGGATTCCTCCAAAAACAACTCAAGTGGGCACTCGGGAATCAGTCCCGTGGCAGCTCTTCCACAGGATGACAAAACTTTGTTGATCTTGTTACAATGCATCCTTTACATCAGCTCATCTAATTTAATGTATTCTCTATTCATGAAACACTATTTCTCTATAACCAAAAGTTCTCACATCTTCGCTATTTTCAGAATACTCTCTGGCTCTATCCGGGGCATATAAACAGTTCTTAAGCTGTGGAGGGTCACAGACACCTCTGTATGCTATGGATTCACTCTCCAGAACACTGCACATGTGGAATTAAAATAAAACACTGAGAGCGCCCCCCCCCACCTGAAATCAAGAACTTCTTTAGCAGTTCTGTGATTTTCAAAAGAATCTCCAAGTTAAGGCGGAATGCCATGCTCCACCAGGCTGCACTACTTGTTACAGAAGGTGGGACTTGTCGAAGCATCCAAAAGCAAGTCAGTTTGTACAAAATCATTATTTGCAAGCAGTCTGATGGAGAGGCTTCTGGTGAATAATAGAAAGAGATTTTAGAGAAATTCGGTAGAAACTTGTATCAAAACACAACACTGATACCACCTTAAAGGACAGCCCTTGTTGCATGGGCTTCTGGAATCCAGAGGTGACATCAAGCAGGTCTTTCCTTCTGGGGCTGACTGGAAGGGTGGCCCCTCTGTCTCTCAGGTGAGAACCACTCCTTGAAGGAGAGGTTAACTGGGAGACTCGATAGTGTGTGGAAATACCCTGATAAGTATGGAATGACAGGCAAAATAAAGTAGCATTATAGAACTAAGAATGCTAAAGCAAACAAAACAAAACAAAACAAAATAAAGTTGCAGAAAATATTAGGGTAATGGAAACTGAATTTAAAAGGCAAGGAAAATAAGTAAGAGATAGATCCTGCCTGATGAAATAAGAAGAGCTAACAAAACAGGGCACCTATTCAACTCCTACTTATATTCTGCCATTGAGGAGAACTAGCTTTAAAATGGAAAATATTAAAGATATAATGCAGTCTGCATAATTGCCTAGGATACATATCCAAAGCATTCATGGACAAGAGAAGTAGTATAAAAATGAAAACGAGTCTCTAGAAAAGCACAGTTCTCCCATTTATTTTGGATTTCCAAAGTTTTATTTTCTCTTTCACAATTCAAATTATTTGAAGCTTTAAGGAAGGGGCAGAAAGTCTTAACTTCCATTCTCTCTCTAGTTCCTCTTACGAACACAATGTATGATTTCTTCAGCTTTTGTCCTTTTCTAAAAATGTTATGTGGCAAGGGACAAATATTCTATCATAGAGTCATCATTCATGATTTTACATTATGATTTTAGGAAAGAAAAATGTCTCCTTTCCCTTAATAAATCATTGTCTTGAGTGGCATTCGGTTTAACTACTGCGTAAGAAAAACAGGGTAAGAATGGTCAGCTAGTTTTCCATTTGGCTCCTTCTATTGCCAAGTGGGTTTAAAGGCAAACTATGTCATACTTATATTGCTTACTTGATTAAACACTACCACCTCTGCTTACTAAACAAGTCTAAATATACCTTCCTTGGGGTAACTAAGGAGTGTGTTATGACTACTTAGTTACACTAAGGTTGTTTCTAAATCAATTGACAAATACACCAAATGCCTAATATGTTCCTGGCCTCAAAAAAATAGGATCCCTGTACTGAAGCAGGTTAGGGTGTCAAAGAGCAGTTGAAATACAACGTAGTAAGTCAATCAATTATTTGACATCAAACAACTAAACCTTTCAAACTCTGACTGGGTTGATCACTTGGAAATGAAGTTAAGCATCTTAGAGAAATACCAATTTAAGTCTTTTCTCGAAACTCTACTAAGTTACAAAGCTACACTAGATCACATTTTAAATCAAAGAGATGAACACACACCTTTTACAGGAACACATGTGTAAATTAACATGTGTGAAAGGAAAAAGTAATTATTTGCCCATTAGGCCAATTTTCATAAAAATATGAATGTGGAAAAATTAAATTAAACTTTGCTAACTATTGAATATGCTAGATCATCCCTAAAATGACTTTTCTGATAAGTGATTTTTTCCAGTAAACAGCATACCATATGGTCCCCTGTTCTGTAATAATGTTTTAATAAGTAACTAATCAAAACATGTTCATCTTTTTATATTATATCAAAATTTAAAATATCCCAACTGTAAACAGGAATTTTTCCTAAAATAATAGTGTGCATTTATAGGTAGGGTTTTTTAATTTTTATTTTCTAGCAAGAAAGGATACATACTAATTCAATATGCCCTGGGATTTTTCTACTCTCTGCCTAAAATACATAGATGTGGTTCTAGCAAGGAAACCTATAAACTTCTGCTACCTTCCCATATACCCGTATTTGTACATATTTCTCCAACTCTAGATGTGTTCATCTTTCAATCCAGGGTTTGTTACAAATAATTTTGAATATGAGCAGAGTTTAGAGATGACTGTTATATAAATGTAATGTAAATGTAAAACTTGTTATAATGAAAATACCTATTGTAAAATCTTAACTTGGGAAAAGATGTATGATTTTTGCCATTTGGATTAGCCTAAAAGTAGGGAAGCATTTTCTTATGAATATTTTGACTATTCAAAGAATCTTACTGTGTAATGCCAAACAAAAACATATCAATATTCAGAGGGAAAAGTAGTAGATGCTTAGAGAAATGTGCAGTGGAATATATATACACATTTGAAGTGCATAAACACTCATAAATGACTGAAAAAAACTCAATACAGTGTGTAAAAGCCGTATGAAAATACAGCATGTGAAAATGTAGTGACTCCCAGATGAAGGGCTTAATATAATGTAGTAAGGTATTAGAAATAGTCTTTATTCAAGCTCACAATACTCCAGATAGACTTAGCCCAGCCTTTGGGGACAAGGATGATGAGGCAAAAGCTGTAAAAACTCTTCCAAGACCTCTTCGGAGGCTTGTACCTCGTAACCAGGTAATACTCTCAAAGTTCTTCCATCCACACTCTCGTTTTTCCGTCTTATCTTCCTTCTCTCATTCCTTCCATCTGGCTCAGGACCAGTTAGACCTGAAGATAAACTTTGAACTTAGAGGCAAGGAAAGAGTCCAATTTGAGCAATTGGGAAGGTAAGGAGAGTTTCAGATTCTCCAATTATCCTACTTTCTTTCCTCCTCTGATCCTTTTAGGCACTATTTTAGGCATTCGAGGACCAATATGTTCTATAACTGTTAATGTTGGATTTTGTGGGCACTTCCTATTTTTATACTTTATGACGCATCTTTTAAACTTCAAGCGTGTAACAAAAGGAGTGTTCTCAAACACAGAGAACATAGTAAGTGATGGATAGTGAAGGAGTTCCTTGATCTCAAGGTTATACAACATCAAATGTGCTATTGAACAATGGTATAAAAATCCTCACACCTAGAAATCTTTAAGAAGAGTTCCTTGTTGTTTAGAATTAACATTAGCTCACCCTGCCTGGGAATTGCAATCTGTGGTTTTTAAACTCTGTTTGCTTTTAGAAATGATACCTATTGGGGCATCTGGGTGGCTCAGTCATTAAGGCGTCGGCCTTTCGCTCAGGCCATGATCCCAGCATCCTGGGATTGAGCCCCACATGGGCTCCGTGCTCCAGGAGGAGCCTGCTTCTCCCTCTCCCTCTGCTATACCCCCTGCTTGTTCTCTCTCTGTCAAATAAATAAATAAAATCTTTAAAAAAATGATACCTATTTAGAAGGTCTTTAATTGCCTTATAATGTAAGCATCCTATGTCACTGACTTTGGTCTATATTAAGGAAATTAGAGTCCATCAGCAATTCAAATGGAGTAGAGGTAGGGGACTTTAACATCTTCATCTGAATCCTTGACCAAAACAAACAAAAAAGCCAAAAGAAAACAAATTTTGAAAACCACAAAACAATCCAAAAACAAAAATAAAGAAACAAATAAAAGCCCCCAACAACCCTACTACAACTTCCTGGTTCTTTGTCACTTATTTGTAGCAATTATTGCGATGTCATTTAGAAAAATCTGTGTCCTGTAAATTTAATGAAGACAATTCTGAGCAATCTGGAATGGTCCCAGGGAAGGAAAAGGCCTCTTGCCAAAAATATAAAGTACAATCAACACAATAGTTTGAAAGAAAAGCTGAAATGATTTTAATATTTAGGCCTCCAAGAAAAGCTACTATGCATCCACAGGTGGTTTGCAACCGAAGGGAAAAAGCTGTATATTAATAATCATTGGTTGGCAAAAGGACACATTGTGATAAAATATTTTCAGAAATAACCATATCCTACACATATAGGAATTCATGCTTCAGTGTACATTCAGTCCATTTTCTAGTATCTTCAATAAAAATACTCAAGGTTAATTATCAGAAATGTCAGTGGCACCCTCTCTCACAAGTCTTTATATTTAATTGCCATTGTTTTCAACCTAGTTTTAAGTTGTCCAGTGTATGTTAAACATGATATAAACCAAAATAGTCAATAGCGTATTCAGTCTATTACAAACATACATTTTTAAAACTCCTATTCTAATAATGATGTAACATAGTATACTGGGTATGATTTCTTAGTATTATTAGAATTGTAAAAAACGTTGAAAATCTTCAAAGAGGAAATCTTTCATAAGCATGTTTAAAAATAGTTTTCCAAAAACATTGTCTAGTTATATATACATCAGGTAGAAATACCCTATTAAACATTTAAACAAATTCAGAGAGGTTAGAGCATTGAAAACATGTTTACATTATATTATACCTTATATATATATTATATTATACCTATATCATAGTAATTAATAAAATATGAGTTTAGCTCAAATAAAACAAAATAATTAAAACTGATAATTATTATAGGAACAAGTACACTACTACCTCTCATTTAAATAGCAAGAACAGATGAAATATTTTTTTTTAAGATTCTACTTATTTACTTGTCAGAGAGAGAGAGAGCACAAATGGGGAGAGGGAGAAGCAGGCTCCCCGCTGAGCAGGGAGCCGAATGTGGGACTCAGGACCTAAGCTGAAGGCAGATGCCCAACCGACTGAACCACCCAGGCGTCCCAGATGAAATATTTTTTTTCAAGATTTTATTTATTTATTTAGTCAGAGGGAAAGAGCACAAGCAAGGAGGAAGGGCAGAGGCAGAGGAAGAAGAAGCAGGCTCCCCAGTGAGCAAGGAGCCGGATGTGGGACTCAATCCCAGGACCCTGGGATCATGACCTGAGCCGAAGGCAGATGCTTAACCGACTGAGCCACCGAGGTGTCCCCCAGATGAAATATTCTTAATACTCTGTCTTGTACCCTGCATTTGACCACTGTGCATTTTACTGAACAACAGATTAACTAATGTAATAGGTTTTTACAAATCTGTGATAGTTTTGATTGTTAAAAGAAATGTAGGGTACTGTAGATGGTAGTTTAGTCAATGTTAAAGAATTCTAAACAAGTAACAGCCAAAGATTCTGAATCATGAATGTGACCTCCAAATATCTAAGGTGGTTCACATCATAGGTTTTCATTCTATCAATAATTTGTCTTTGGGCACATAATGACAACTAGCATTTATTGTCACATAATGTGTGCTAAGCATGGTTTTGAGGGCTTCATATGTACTCCCTCATTTAAGCCTTTACAATCCTATTCAGTAGATACTATCATTAACCCCACATACAGGATGATGAAACAGGTAAGTAATTAGTTAACAGTCACGTGACTGACAAGTGGAGGTGTCAGGGTTTGAACTAAGTCTTAACATGGGCTCAATAACCACTCTACCATTCCCAGATGAAGTGCCTCTTCTATACTATCCATAAGTCATGGTGCAGCAGGGGAGTGACAAGTAGTTAGTTGCAAATGAACCCAGATTCAAAGGACCACACAAGAACAAGGACTCCGGCGATCTAAAAGAAAAAGCATCATACCCGAGCACAATTCTATTAAAAAGACTAAATGTCATCTCATCAAAAAGGAAGACACCTCTAAGGAAAGGAATGACTAGAGCCATTATTAATAGCTTCTTACAATGAAAATCTTCCAACTACTTGGAACAGCCTCGCTGTTAGTGCTGTATTTTCCTCACTGCCATGGTTGTGGGGTTTTGTATTAAAGCAACAGGAAGTCAGCATGTGAATCACCAAGCACGAACTCTACTCCATATCACATTCTGAGTCTAGGCAAGGAGAGGAAAAGGGAAGATCAGGGAGAAGAGGAAGCGAGAAAAAGAGAAACACAACCAGGAGGAGATGGGGAACCGAATGCAGACCTTGAGGGGTACCACCAGAATCACAGCTTCCCAGAAGACATAGAGTGCCCTACCCCTCAGATCCTCTGTTAAAGATGGAGTTGGGACAAATGGTATGATCCTTCTGCATTTTTCACAGCAAGCTCTTCTTCTTAAAAACACACTGTCTCCCAACAGAGTGTTATTTTGGATTCCTTAGGCTTTGACTCTCCTCTCAGCTAGATCTAATACACCATCATCTACATAACAATTTGACAAATGGAAAGTTTCCAACAACTATTAGTCAGCGAGTCTTACCCACCATAAACATTTCATTCTGCTTCTAAAACAGCTTCGTATTTCAGATATAAACCAGGAGTCACAATGGCACTTTCAAAGAATCTCTCATTTTAAAAGATTCTATCGGGGCACCCAGGTGGCTCAGTCGTTAAGCGTCTGCCTTTGTCTCAGGTCACGATCCCGGAATCCTGGGATCGAGCCCTGGTATCAGGCTCCCTGCTCCCTCTCCCGCACCACCTGCTTGTGTTCCCTCTCTCACTGTGTCTCTCTCTGTCAAATAAATAAATAAAATCTTTTAAAAAAAGAGAGAGAGAGATCCTAACTATGAAGGCGGAGCTATATCACGGCCTTAAAAGACTGAAACAGTTGATATAAACAACTAAAATAGTTTAATTTATAGCCCTTCGAGACAGTATGTGAGAATATTTTCTAAGATATCGGAGTCAAATATTCGTATATAGTCTTAAGACAAAAACTACATTAATTTTACATTTTTAGTCATGAATTTAAAAACTGTTTCTGAAATTTAAAAAAAACTTCTTTTGTAAACTGTAATTCCATATTATACTTAAAACTATGAATTTATGAATATATTGATGTGTCCTGTAGCAAGAGAAATTTCTCCAAGAAACAAAGGGTTGATATCTACCCTTGGATTTTCTTAAGTCTAAAGGGGAATAAATGTGGTTAACATTGCATCGCAAATACTTCTTACCCTTGTTAAATTATACAATAGCATTAAACCAGTTGGAAAATATTCCTCTCAGGATTTGAGGAATACACAGAAACTTAAGTACTAGGTCTCTATTATTATAATTATTATTTATTTTTATGAATTAATTACCAAAATATTTGTGTACATAATTCAACAGTAATCAGTGGTGTTTATCTTGACTAATAATCTACAGCCTGCAGTGCATTTATGATTTCAATGGAATTAATCTTCACTTCTCTACACTTCATTGTGAAAAGAGCTATAAACAGGTTGCAAGAGGAGCCTTTTAGCACCAAGGCTTTATTTGCAGGAGGAAAAAAAAAAAAACCCTTGGGCAAACCCATCTTTATTTACAACTATTCTCAAAAGGAGCAAAAACTCTTAACTCCTTGTAATGTACATGTCTAAGAAACACCGTCTTTGCCATATAAATAAGATATATCAATAATAGACATGTTTCAAGAAGCAACACGATGAAGTCAATTCTTCTCTGCCTATGGGAAAAATATTGACAGGTCCTTTCCTGACCTATGAGAATGCAAAGGATCTATGGGCGGTGGGCAGGAGATGTGGGGGTGGTAATCTGCCTTGTTAACAATTCCAGCATCCCTGAAGTCCTCTTCTGTTTTTCTAATTATCTTTCCATATTCAGATACATATGAAACACTTTATTCTTGTTTGGTAAATTTTATTTAGATGAGTCCACAGGTAATACATCAATTTCACTTTCTTAGCAATCACACCCTGCCCGTTTTCAGCTGGCTTCCTGTGACGGCATGTTGACACCCCTGCTTGAATGGTCATGGCATGTAAGGGAAATGCCAGGGCATATCTGTCAGCTCTATGGGTTTAAGCCACTGCAGTGTGACTCCTTAATGATTTAAAATAGAGTTGGGAAGTGACCACTGGCGTGCTGCTGGGAGACACTGGTGGCTGACACCGATTACAGAAAGCGGTACAGATGTTTTCCCAGTGAAGATGCCTCAATGTATCTTTTCTCATAGGCTCAACGGCACATGCCTGCTATCCAAAAAAATGAAAATGGATATTCAACCCCCTCCTCTTGCTAACAAAACAAAAACAAAAATCCAAAATAAAACAAAAACAAAAAACTAACAAGAAAACTAAACTAAACATGTCTTTTGTTGGACTTTTAAAAATTGGCTAATTTTCAAATAATAAATCACCCAACAGATTTTATAATAAGAGCTGATTTTAGAAGTGCTTCTTCTATAGTTGGGCTACTCTTCTAACTCATAGTCATCTTTAAACTTAAATGTTTTTAAAGGAAAAAAGATAAAGGAGATCTTTTTTAAAAAAGAAAAGTCTTTAAATGTAAAAGAGGCATATTAAACCATTTACACAAGATATGCCATTTAGATTTGCTTTAAAATACTTGAGCCCACTGCGCCCCACCCCCCAAAAAAGTGGGATGACAGAAGCAACAAGATGAACAAACATTAAAAACTGTCAACACTGGATTATGGTATATTTATAGTATTTTCTCCACCAAACATGTTACAGAATATATTTGAAAATCCTCATTTAAAAAACTTACTTAGAAACCTATCAACATGGAGGTTTCCCTTAAATCACTACTTTCCCTAAACTAACCAAATCACTTGAGAGTCAAATATAAACAAATCTAATGTATTTTCCTGTTAGAATTAAAGCTTTAATTACTTTAAAGAAATATACAATACATTCTCAATTTCATTATAGAATTATGAACACTATCATTTCAGCATCTTTGCTATATCCAACTATTAATATCTAATATTCTGCAAACTATAACTTGACTGTGAATTAA
Organism: Eumetopias jubatus; assembly: GCF_037043125.1. NCBI lineage: Eukaryota > Metazoa > Chordata > Mammalia > Carnivora > Otariidae > Eumetopias > Eumetopias jubatus. Next base: position 109,397,436 of record NW_028274807.1, read on the forward strand.
GGGCAAATGAGATGGTAGGTACCTAACGAAGGTCTGTCCTAATTTACCATCCCAACTAACTGACATTAGTAAGCAATTATTTTGATGTCCCTCATTTTCATTTGTTTTTTAATTATGTCTACATATTTAAATTTCAGCCTTGCATGTGTCATAATCTACCCTCCCAATGCCTCGGATTGCTGCATTTCTAAAATGTAACAATAAACTGTAAGATTCCTTCATGAATCTTCCAACATGGACCACTTAAAAGTAAGTGAGGCATTATAACCTAATTCAGTTAAATTTTCCATAGCATCTACATTCAAATGGAAATGTATCTGCCAGCTTATTAGGTGCTGAGGATATTACATTATACTCTGTGAAGCTCAGCAAGATGACTCACACGGCAAAAGAAAAAGAAAAATGGATTGAAATGGAATAAAATTAAGTGCTATAAAAATCAACTGGTAAAAATTACGCATGATAAAGACTTGTACTTTCTCTAAAAATTCCATCTTCAAATCAGAGATATATTGGTCTTTAAGACCAGAATAAGACACTTGGATGGGAATGAAATTCAAGTGTGGAAAGTTGTTACTCAATATTCAAACAGCAACCAAACCCTCTGGCTAGGATTACAAACCTAGTTAATAGCTTCTTAGCTCCACTGTGATTGCTGAGATTACTCTTCTTTTTTCTTTTCCACTTTTAATTCTGCAGTTAATAAATTGTGGAATTTTAGAGTTGAATTTAGAAATAGTGTTAAGTCAACCACCTAATTTTGTAGATAAAAAAATGAAGGCTCACGGAATGTCAGTCTTGCCTTCCTCTTAGGTCATAGCAAACTTAGCCTTTACTTGTTTGTCCTGACACAGGCTTCCTTGTTTGTGCTTTTGAAAGATCCCTTTATATATCTGAGTGTAAAAACTTACTCCTCTCCCTCCCTCCCCACCCATATATATATATATATATATATATATATATATATATATATATATATACACACACACACACACACACAAGGGTGTGTGTGTGTATGTGTGTGTGTGTGTGTGTGTGTGTGTGTGTAAGAGAGGTATCTCTTAAGCTGACAGAATAGCTCTGAAGAGAAAAAGCCCCTGGAAGCTATCTTGGAATTTCCAGGAAAAAAAACACAGCATAAACTTTCAGTCTTGTAAAAGATGTTTAACAGAACTGTATAATTAAAATAATTTAGTCCTGTTATGCCAACCTCAAGGTTATATCAGTTGTTCACAAACTGCTATTAAGACAAAATAAAATTAAGCAAAAGCTTCTTCATTCTATTTTCCGAAGCTGGATTTAAAAGAAAAAAAAATTAACTGCTTAACATCACCAACTTAACCTCCTCCAATACAGCTTTTTAGCAATCTCCATATTAGGGAGGATAAACTGAGCTTAAAAGGCTCAATTACATCCATCCAATTTGAGGTCTCAAAATTTGAGAAAGGCTTTAAGCCTTCAGACAGAGAACAAATCATGAGACAATATTAATATGTGAGCTGTTTTGCCTTGTAGTGAAGCCATGTGTAAACGGCAAACATTCAAGAATTTTGTCTCTTTGTTTGCTGGGACCTAAAAAGTTAAGTCATGTGATAATCTTTCACTTGGTTAGCCAAGTAATAAAAGGGACTACAAAATTATAAAAATTATCAGAAAATCATTTAGGCCACATATCCATTCCACTTTCAAAATTTACAAACTGCTAAATAATACACTTTGGGGATTATTCTTTAGAAAATTTATTTCAACGTATATTTTATAGGCGTAGAGTTTACCAACAATATGACACACATGTATTTCAAATCTCTAGCATAGTTCAGTGCTTTCTAAATAAGCCACCTGCAACCATCCTCAGTTTGGTGATGCACAGAGTTAGAGACCACTACCCTCTGAAGAGCTTCCCAATAGAGAGGTCAGTTATACGAGGCTAATCTCAATGTGATGGGAGATAGTGCGGCATTCAGGCAAAGCAGTCCATTTCCATGGAGCTGCTGGCACATCTGTACCCAAGGTCCCAACATGGCCCGCCCTGGATCTTTACTCAAAACCTCAAAAGTGGCTATGCCAAGTCAAAGGTAGGACAAGTCATAAAATAACAAATTGGTTTCATTTTTACCTTTGTCATAACAGAGCCCCTGTCTACTCGTTTGCAATCCTCACCATGTCCGACTTCTCTTTTTCCAGGCTGGAGGTTTTGGTCACAACTTGAAGTTAATACTTTAAAGTATTTTATGAGAAGCTACATCATGTTGGCAGGACTGGGTTTGGAAAAGAACCTGAGGTTATAAATATGTTCCAAATAAAGTGTTTAAGATATTTAGATTTTTACTTTCAAATTAAGTCTGTTCACTAATCGGTCAGGTTAGGCGATAAATGTTATGGTGCAGTGAAAGCCTTGGTTTGACAATTCAGGGGACATCCCTGATTACTGTATCACCTGGGATGTCAGACAGGTTTCAACTTCCACATCAGTGCTGATGGGAGGTGGATTTCTGGAGTGAGGGCAGGCATGTAATGAATGTATCCTTCCTGACCTCCACCAGGCTGTACATACGCTAGCTAGACATGTAAAAGTACAGTGTCTTACTAGAAATCACAAAGAGCGCATTGTCTCCTTGCAAGTGATCTCTTGCTGAGATAACAAAAACACAAAGTTATTGTAAGTCGCACTACAGCTACATTGTACACAGATGTCTCTTGTCCTAAGGAATTTTAAATATAAAAGATGCAGGCACTGCTAAACAAAGATGGTATTATTAGTCTCTATCAATTATATAACTGAAGGGATCAAATTGGAGAAAGAGGGAACTCTATTCCAGAAGTTTTGCATGAAGAATAAGGGCATCCTGAATTTATAATATATTGTGGGAGCAAAAAATTCACCTGACAGATATTCTCTTTATGGAAAGGTTTTGATGGGACGTGGCTACCGTATCAACACAGGTTATGTTCCTTGGGGCTATCAGCTGCGTGACTGATGGATCTCATTCTTGATTATGGTACAGAAAAAGCATGAAAAAGAATGAAATGTGAGGGGGATCCACTGAAGACTATTATCTACAAAAGGGCAGGACCTGACATATATTTTCTCCATTGCAAAGTACTTGGTACATGGTAGGTGCTTGTTGAATATATCCAGTAAAGAAAGGGTGATAAAGAATGTTGGCTCAATCTCTGGTGATGTTAACCAATTATATGACATGCACTTACGCATTTAATTCTTAGTGTTCTCATATCTAAAACTGAACTATCAATATCTGCCTCAGTGGGCTGTTTTACAGAATTAATGAAATCATGTAAGTGTAAGCACCTAGCTTACACTTGTAGCACCACAATGCCTAGCATATAGTCAGTGTTTGGTAAAAATTTATTGAAAAAAAAATGCTAGAGAGATTAGTACTGGGCTAAAACAAATTAATTTCACTGGGCTTTTCCCTTATCTACCACCTTTATCCTACTCCTCTTTGAAACTTACTGATCTCTGAATTTAGCTGGAAGAATTCTTTTTTTTAATAATTTTTTTTATTTTATTATGTTATGTTAATCACCATACATTACATCCTTAGTTTTTGATGTAGTGTTCCAGGATTCATTGTTTGCGTATAACACCCAGTGCTCCACTGAAACAAACTGAGGGTTGCTGGAGTGGTGGGGGTGGGAGGGAGGGGGTGGCTGGGTGATGGACATTGGGGAGGGTGTGTGCTATGGTGAGCGCTGTGACTTGTGTAAGAGACCTGTACCTCTGAAACAAATCATACATTATATGTTAAAAAAAAGAAGATAGTAGGAAGGGAAAAATGAAGGGGGGGAAATCGGAGGCAGAGACGAACCATGAGAGACTATGGACTCTGAGAAACAAACTGAGGGTTCTAGAGGGGAGGGGGTGGGGGGATGGCTTAGCCTGGTACTGAATGGAAGAATTCTAATAGCTCTATTTTAACTTAATGATACTAGTATATCCCAACTAAATCCTCACCACAACACCCTTTATCCTGGTATCTTGTGGCTCAATCTATAAAATTAGCAACTGAGTTGTTAACATATTAGAATAATGATTAGACTCTTGGTGTGTAAGGTATGTTTAAATTACCACGGCAACTTAAATTTATATCTCTCAATGCTATTTTCAGATGCTAGTAATAACATATATCAAAAGTGAAAAAATATTAAATTTGTAGGTAAAAATGAAATTCTAAAACAAATGTATAGTTCCAATATTATAAAACCATGGCTGAAAAGGACTTTTATTTATGTTCTTACAGATTTAATCCTAATTCTGCTATTATTATGTAAAAATACAGAATTTGTCATGGACCTTCACACCAACTTTATTTGATACACATTTCTGTGATTCAGTTTCCTTTTTACTAAAAATATGGAAACTTCACATATATTAACTTAGACAATTCTACAGATATTTCATACTTGTTAATTCTGTAAAATATTCTCTAAATTTGAGTACTCAGCAAAGTACCAAAACATTATATCTACATCATTTCTCTTTCTATATAGAGAGATTTTTTTTTTTTTTGAGAAATGAATACATGCAATTAGCCCATGGGAAGGTTAACTGAACTACTTTTTTTTTTTGTTTTATTTTAACCCTTAAATGTCTAACCTACAGTTCTGAAGCAGGGGCAGTTTTGTTCACGAGGGGACATCTGACAATATCTGGAGACAAGTTTGGGTTTTTAAGACCTCAAGGTTGAGAGGACACTGCTACTGGTATTTGGCGAGTAGAGGTCAGGGATGCTGCTGAGCATCTGTAATGTACAGGACAGGCCCCTACAGCATATATCTATCAGGTCCAAAAGATCAGTAGTGCAGAGCCTGAGAAACCCTAGTTCACATCAGTCAATTTAATAATATGCCCTTCAGAAATGGATACACTCTTTTGTGGCATTAACCTTGAAGAAAGAAGTATGTTTTTTGTAGGAGTTTAAGACAAACACAGTGTGATATTTTAGAGTAATATGGCGAAGTTTTTTGACTCTTTATCCTAGACTTTAATCATCTGCGTAAGTGATCCCTATTAATGCCATCTCTGACACAATCTTGAAGCCCGTTGATCCTGCCAGTGGATCCGCACTGCAGTGAGAACAGAGAATTGAAATGTGAGCAATGGGTGTTTTGTCAGAGCCGCTGCAATCTGCAAGTCAATCAGGCTTAATTGGTCCAATAAACAAAAACATTACATCAATTATAAAATCTCCAAAATCACTGTCATGTTTTCATTGATTAATTCCTACTCATTTACTCAACAGAAAGAGTTTTGTAGCAAGAAATAAAATGCTTTAAATCACATCCAGTACACTGCAAAGCCAGGTGTCTAATTATAGCAACCCCTCCTCTCTCTCTCTCTCTCTCTCTCTCTCTCACTCACTTCTTCTAGGGAGCAATATTAGCTGCAGAGACTACTAACTCGTTATTGTGAGCTACACTTTTAAATGTTATATGTCAGTTATCTTAGGGGAAAACGTCTGAAAGAAAATGAAATTGGTGACTGGGTAAGAAACATTGGTTGAGGTATCAATAATTTGGTTAATTTATTAAATGCACCATAATTAGCTAGCCCTGCCATTAAATCACTTTTACTCTTTGAGTTAGCTCTTATTACAGCGATATTTAGTCTCCCCAAATTAGAAATACTATGATCTATTCATTTCCCAGTGGTTTTCAGGCCAAGTTTACTAAAACACAAGTCTGGTTGGTACCTGCCACTACCCAATCTGAACCATTCAATGGTTTCCCATAGCCTTTAAGTAAACATTCAACTCCTCAGGTGAACCCACAAAGTCCCTGGAAACCTGGGCCTTACCCTCCGGCCCTGTGCCTTCCTTTTTTTTCGTAACTGCCCCTTAGCAACTGTCATTCCAGTCACACGACACTGCTAGCAGTTCCTGGAACATTCCATATTTTTTTCAGGCTTGACCTGAAATACACTGATGCTTCATCTCAAATGTGTTTTATCTCTTTTTATCTGCCTTGTTTACACCTTTAGCCTTATCCTTACTACCAAGTGTATCATTGGAACTACTCAGAAAGCCTGCCCTGCCTTCCCTCTCCTGTTTCCACAGTATCCTGGGGAACCTCCATCAATGAGCATATTCCACTACATTCTCTGATGATCTGCTGCTCTGCCTCCTATGTGAGACTGATTCTTTAAAGGTAAGGAGCCTCATCTGTGAAGACTCAAAGCCCGTGGCAGTGGCTGGTATAGAACAGATTAGAAACACCGGTGACTGAATCAATGAATGGATGAACGATGGTACTTTCATAGATCTGGGTATATGGGTTCCTTTCTCCACTGACAATGGTAACATTTTATTCTCTCCTAACCATCCTCAATTATATACATATTCTATAATCAAGCTATCTACTCACTGAAGCCTTCAAGGTTCAGCTTCAGTGTCTGTTACATAGTAGCTATTTAATAAACATCTGATGAATGAACAAATCGAGAAGCGAATCCTTAAAAAGTTGTTGAGTATGATTAATCCAAGGAGAGAAGGATCTCAGTAAAGGCTGACCAGCAAAAGGAGGGGATAATGTGCAACTTATTTCCTCCTGGATTTAGGAAAACAATGTGTACGAACACCTAACTCTACTTGGCAAATCCACTTGAATGATACACGCATATTTATGACATCAGTATTGTAATTTTGCTGGGTTTGAAAGTTTTCAAAATAAAATTTTGAGAGGAAAACGCCAGCAGCTATAATAAATATAGATGTGCCTGCAGAAGGGTCGACGGAGTGCTATGAGATCCCCAAAGAGAAGCACGAGAGGAACCCCTCCCCAGCTCTGGGAGCAGAGGAGGCCTATTAGGGAAGATGGCACAGCAAGGGTGATTCCTGGGATGAATCTTGAAGGACAGACAGGGGAAGGAAAAGGAGAAGGGAAGGAGATTCCAGGATGGTGAATGACCTAAATGGCATAAGCAGGAAAGACGTTGTTTATATTGCACTCCATCAATTTAAAAAAGTTAAAATGTGTGTTAATATTACCACAGATAATTACTGAACAGATGTACAATTTTTAGGTATCACTAATCTTTTTTTTTCTACTTTGTTCATTTTATTTATTTTTTTAAATTATATTTTATTATTTGTTGATTTAAAGAGTAATACATACATTGAAAAAATTCAAACTTTTACTATTTGAAAGCATTATCTTTTTTTTTTATGTTCAATTAATCTTAACCAACAGGGTTTGGGATATGGGCGTGGGGCTTGTGTTAAGAGTTTTGTTACGTGATGGTATATAACACAGGAGCTGTCTTTGCTTCAAATAAATATGAGTGATCTATTGGAAGATTGAAGAAGTAATGGAATACTAACCTGATTATAAGCAGAGGCCAAGGACCTACTGAAGAAGCGTTAGGGTGAAGATACTTAAAAAAAAAAAAAAAGACAGAATAAGCATATCAGAAACTAGAGATAATTAAACATTTGGAAATCATTAGGGTCCTGGGCCAAGGTACTTGGTTGCCACGACAAAGCCAAAAGAAGCTACAGAAAACTCGACAAGCAGGTATACTGGGAGAAGCCGAACACAGAGGAAAAAGGCCAATGTTTTCAAAAGGCAATAAGATTATAATTTTCTAAATCTCTCTTGGGACTATGTTCTGAGTATTACTCTGCCTTGAGTTTTATAGCAGGAGTCCGGTCTGACTGCAAATGAAGCCAAGGTAGGTTCCGTAAAACAGGGATATTTTACCTAATGTCTGAACCCTCTTCTGGCTTTTTAATTTACCATGACTCACTGAAGCATTTGCTATTTGCTATTAGATAGAAGAAGGAGCCTAGAGCACATGAGGAGCAGTCACATTCACCAACCGGGAGAGATCCTAGAGCCATTGTTGTCTTGTACTCCATGCCTCTCTCAAACTCCAGAACAGACATTTGGGGATTCTGTAATGCTGAACCCTCTGGGGATCCCGGGCATGGACTGTTTGCACTGACTGGCGTTAGCTGACTGGGGGCATCTCTTCTCAACTCCATATTCAGTGACCTTATATTGATAGCTTGAAATTAGTCATGGGATTACAGAACTCAGCAAACATATCAGCAAACTTGACAGATCCCCTCAGAGAGCAGGTTGTTAAACATTTACCAGCATACCACTAGATCCAACCCATCTCAACAGTCATCTCATGATAAATAGTAACTAAAAAAGCTCAGCAACCTGTTAGCAAGCAAATCAGTTTGGATTCCCCTTATAAATCAAATGATTTGAAATTTGCATTGTCATTTGTCCTGCTCAAGTGTCTAGATCAAAATATATATGCATATATAGATCCTGCTAAATGTCAACTAAGAAAAAAGCAAAAACCATTTCTTGCTTATACATGTCATTGAAGTCAAATGATAGAATGGGTAGACAAGCTTAAATTGTGTTATTCTGGGGATATAAGATTTTAATCCCCAGGGGAAAAATCAATCTTTGTTCATAAGTACTAAATACGGTTTTTGAGATTCAAGTAGTTTTCCCCCACTTTTGAGGAACTGATCATCTTTCTATACCATATGTATGCATTTGTTTAAAAAACCAGATGATACCTTTTATAATTTAGAGACGACCCAATGTGAATCACTCAATTCTTTTGATGGAAAGAACAGCTAAACTAGTGCTGTCTTATGCAATCCATATCAGAAAAGAAGTAAAATATGTTCTATCAGTATGAATAAAAGGAAACATAAAAGAAAAAAATGTCATCACATCATCTCAATCCATTCTCTTCACTCCTAAGAGCAAAGGAAAGATGCCTATTTATCAAGAAGAAAACTAATTGCACGTGGATATTTCAAAGTGAATGAGACACACATTTTTTTCAATAGCTTTTGTGGTCTTTTCTATCCTTTATTCTAATGAGTCACTTAAATCACAAAAAATTTTCAATTCTACTTTTCTCCTCAATCATTTGTCTTCCCCACCCCCACCCCTACCAGGCATAAAAGAATGTTCAAGAAGCTAGTGATTGAACATTATACTCACAATCTTCATCAACACATCTGCTTAAATGTGAATAAACGAGAAGTATCTTTAATCAAATATATCAGTAATCAAAAACATTGACATATTTATAAGTAGTGAATTACCTTGTATATGATTTAATTTTTTTAAGTTTTTATTTAAATTCTAATTAGTTTACAGTGTAATATTAGTTTCAGGTGTAGAATTTAGTGATTCATCACTCACATACAACACCCAGTGCTCATCACATTATACACCTGCATATGACTTTAAAGCTCCTTGAATCACAATCTGTCTTTAAAGTTTAAAAATTCTTTCTTTATACATATTTTGACTCTCCATGGGCTGCCAGAAGGCATTCTCAATGATATGGCATACGAAGTTAAATATTCTAAGTTAACAAATTCTTTTTTCTTAAATACAGCCTACAAAAATACTCGTTCCTTAATTTACACACATACAAACACACCTCTTTAAGAAGAAAACTAATTGAACATGGACAACTTTTTTTTAACTTCTCAAGTGTTTTCTGTTTCACGGATCCTATGGACCCCCACATTTCTAATTCCAATATGCGTTCTCTTTGTTCTTCTGCCACCAACCACACATACCCTAACATGGGCCAACCTTATTTCTAACTCTTTGCATCTCATTGCTTTGATCATTTTATGTTATCTCGTTGAAGTTTAGATTCCCCTGACCAGTAACGTTACTCTTTCAAATGTCAGTCTACAATCAGGATCCTATGGGAATTTAACATAAAGAAGCAAGAATAAAATGGTTAAATGAGACACCATTTGAGATTCTCTGACATTGTTTTCTACATATCCTTCCTCCTGTTCCACACCCTGCCCCCAAATTAAACCACCACACATCCCCCAGAACCCTAATTATCGCATTACTGAAACACAAGTAGTCTTGAAGTATTCCTCCCATATGCGTGCAGGGGGACTCCCCTGCTCCTACCAGACTCCTTCTCAGGGATGGGAACCTAGCACCAAAGACATTGTGTGAAAACTACCACTGTTTATGTTTACATAACACATTATTATTTTCTATAATCCCCACAACAGCCATTGGGAGTCATCCAAGCAGATGCTACTAACTTATTGTAGAGGTAAGGAAACCAGCTTTGAGATGTGAAATGTCTGGCCAAGGATCATATCTTTAATGAATAGCAATGGTCTTAACTATAATCAGGTCTGCTGAGAATTGACCAGTCTCCTTCCTGTGTCACTTTTAAGGATAGTAAATAATATAACTAATCTCGGCTACCACTCCTGAGAGCCTCTGTGGGCAAAGTACTGTACTGGGCTCTCTACAATCATATTCTTCCAGCAGCTTGGAAAAATAGACAAGGCATACTTTGTAATGCAGGACTGCATGATCTCTGCTTAGAAAACGTGGAAAGTGAAGCCCCAAAGGCACAACCATAGTAAATGGTAAATTTGGGGTTAGAACCCAGGTCTTCTCATTCCTTGGCTGTCTCCCTATCATAGGACTCTATGTTTGGGACTATACACATGGTAATATCACAGGAGAAATGTAGGACTTTGTGTTAAAATATATTTGGGGAACTGTATGCACACACACAATACACACACACACACATACCTCCTTTAGGTTAGACAACAAAAATAACTGCATTGTTATAATTTTAAAAACTAAAAAAAATCATTTCTATAATAAAGTTAATGTTCTGAAAAGTATAGTGACATTATTTTATTCCACATAATAATTTCAACTTTTCCAGGTAGCACAGACTTTAAAACATATGCCCTGTTAGAGGGTTCCACTTCTCCTACAGCAGATATCATGAACAGTTGAACTTCTGATCCTTAAAAATTACAGAAGAAAAGGGAGCGGTATCTGTATAGTATCTAAAACTAGGACACCTTTTAAAGGTATCCTTTGTCAGGCAAACCCGGGTTAGTAAGTAGTTTTCTCGCCACTATGCACATTCGAGGATTATTGAGCTGTTTCTTTTAAGGAGGAGATACTGACCAAGCTATTTTATAAAGGGGTGGCAGGCTGAACTCACAATGGTTTCCTGCTGCAGAGGCACCAAAGTGAGAAGGACGCTAATAATCTCAGAGAAGAACAGAGTAATAAGTTCTTTAGCCAATATTTATATATAAAAAGTACACTGGAATACCTGCTTATTTTAGTCTGAGTCTATACAAATTGTATCTGAGCATAATAAGACATAAATTAGGGAGACTCTTGCCTTTCTTAGCACACATCTTAATGAATCAGAAAGAGGTTTCACAAAACCATGAAAACAGACACTTGTCTCATGATTATCACCAACCCATGTTGCTCTGTGGCACTAGATTACAGGGTTGTGTAACCAATGGAGGCAAAAAGTCTTTCCACTTCACACTATTCTGGACTTCTGGCTTCTTCCCATGAGAAACAAAGTGTCATGAAATTGAGGCCCGAAGCAATTTTGTATATGTTTGGAGGTGGGGGGGGGGGGGAAGGCAGGCTCTTTTCTTCTTTGTGCTTGAGTGCGCGCAGCGGAGTCATAATGGCCACTCCTATTATCACTGTTCATCAATTCACTTTGGCAACAAGTGCTGTGTTAAAGGGACCAGCTCCACGGTGACTCCCTCATGTTCTGAGATGACTCAAGCCCAACACATGGTAAAAATACATGACATCTTGTGCTGCTGCTCCACTCTGTGCTCTGGATAAAACTATTGGGATACTACAATCAGCTAGAAACAGATTAAATAATTCTTGGAAACAAAGTCACATTTAGTGGCTAATTTTCAGGTTAAATTGGTTTGGAAATACCCATTCTTTCATAGAACAATAGGGGAATACTTATTTTCAGCATCTGAGTCTACATTTTGGCCAGTATCTCATAATACAGTTCACCTAGCAGTATCACATCCTCTGCTCGCTAATCAAGGATTGCATTTTTCTAACTGGATGCTCACTGGACAATAAAAGAAAATAAAATCTGGAAGAAAAGGTTAATTCTAAAATCTCATAAGACTTTAGTATCCTAAAACTTTGTTGTATCTTAAATAATGTACACTTAAATATTTTGTGCTAAAGCTAAAAAGGAAACTTAGTCTCAATTTCCAGGATTATCAGATGCAGAGTAATAAGCCAAAGTTTAAAATATTTTGCTTCCTTTTATTCAATGTTAAATTATATTCACCTGTAATTCTTATTTTAATCAAAAATTTAAATATTTATGCCCTAATTACATAATACTTGGGGTTTAAATCTGCAGAGCAAAACGTAAGTGGATATATATACAAACTCATTTAATCCTCACAGCAATACTACAAAATAGGTCATGTTATTGCTCGGTTCCTTGATGGAGTATGTGAACCAAAGGAAACTGGGCTCCGAAGTCCTAGCACCAAACCCCGATGCTATTTTGTCTCTCAGATACTTGGCCAGGGATTATCGTTCTTTGTTCTGTCTTGTTTTGTTTTATGTACATACTTTCAATTAGTTATTTGCTCATTCCTCACTCGATAAACATGTTCTGAGCACCTGAGTTAAGTGCCAGGCTCTGGAGGAATAATGACGAATAAATAATACACAAGGTAGGCCCCGTAGTATAATGTTCCCAGTCTGGGGAGGACAGCAGACTTTGGATGAAATACTTAAATTCTACTGACAAAACTGCTGAAACAAGAGGTAAAAACTCCTAGAGAAGCAAAGGTTTGGGGATAGTCCTTTAAAAACTCTGAATCTCAAGTCTCTCAACTGTAAAAAAAGGCATAAATACCGAGTGTTAATCCTGAAGAAAATAACTGTAAAACCATGTCAACTTGATATTAACCTCTTTTACACAGTATAAATAAACTCAGCTTCACTCTATAAATGATGGGCTTGGGAGCATACGTTTATTTTTCACATGGTAAAAGACGTAAAATTACAATGAAGTAATTAAGACTTTAAAACTCCAATTTAGGAGATTTGCTTTATAATCTTTACGAATAAAGGGAACTTGAGTACAGAATTTAGCTACAGAAAAATTGTACAGTCCTTTCATTAATCTATATGATCTTCCACCTGAATCTATACCTGAAGTACTTGCTGTAATAGCAAAGCAATGACTGCAATCCAACCATTTAAAACATGAAAAATTTAATCCACTTATCACTAAACCCTCATATTGTACAGACTGGGGAGAGATACTATGAATAAAAGCTATTGTGCATTCCTCAGTCAGCTGACTCTCAATTATGCTTTTTATCTACATCTCTCTCATTAAATGAATCCACATCTAGGCATCTAGGTAGCAACCAAATTACTTCTTTCATTCAAATTGAGGGACTAAGTTTTAATTTTAAAAGGTCCGTCGTGTTCAGCCCAAGGCAGTTGAAATTTATGTTCACACTGATTTCTCATCTTCTCCAACACTTCCTATCTACGTAGCATAGGCCAGGTACTCTTAATACTGAGAGGGCTAGGATGGGTGGGCTGCAGAGATCTCATAAACCCCTGAACTTGCCTGCCAGATTTCAGGGTTAAGCGCTCATATGCACTCTATTTCAGAACTTCTACCAGGTTCTCAAAATGAACCATGAGCTAAAAAAGATGAGGATGTATTTGGATAGACTCTTCCTCAGGAATTAATACACAGGAGATATAACAAGGACTCAATAAGTAAAAAGCTACGGAATTAATATTTTCCACTTGAATTCACCCAGAGGTATCTACCCCTTACCCATCTACTTGCCCCATCATGCCTTCCAAAAAATAGGAAGATAAAAGACAAAGCAAAACACACAGTGGCTTGGTCAATGTCTATGCACTGTTCTGTGTAAGTACCCTGGAAACTTCCTTTTCTAGCTTCTGTTGTGATTAACTTGGTGTCACATAGCTAATTCTAGCCCAGAGACCCTGAGCTAGTTTAACCTCTGAGATGAGTAGAAGCCAATATTTCCCCCCGGCCCCCCATCTCACTCTGTCAGAGCTTCAGCTACCTCGGAAGTCACATGTTGGAGGAAAATGGAGCAAACTTAGATCCCAGAGTCACTGGATAGAGGAGTGCACCACTGAGTTTACAAGAGCAAGAAATAAATCTTTGCTGGAATTAGCCACCGAAACTGGTGGGAGGAGGAGCGGAGGTAGTGGTTGTTACCAATATCAGCCTATCCTGACATCCTCAAATTGAAGATAAAAAAAAAAATACATCAGTTTAAATCGGTCTATGCATTAATTAAAAAAGCTGTTTATTGCAAGTGTTATTTCTGTATTTTTATAAACTATTCATCACAAGCTAGACTTAAACTAGTTTATTTAGTGACATACCACATAATCTAAAAAGTATATGTCCATGCACCTCCCTAATAAATAAGGATAAAACCTAGCTTAATGTCCAAATCAAAACAGGTATGTGTCCATGTAGTCATCCAAGCAACAGTAGAGAGCATTCATACAACAGTGCCAGCCACGGTAGACACAGAGCTAACGGTGACAGTCCTGCTACATCCCAGAGGACTCAGATCAGTAAACAGTTACAGTAGGAACCGGTGTGGGATGCTATGCGGACAGCTCCCACACACGGGAATAAAAGGACCAAGGGAGGTTCCCCAAAGGAACTGTCACTGGTATCGAGTCTAGAAGGACAGTGAGTCGTTAATTAAGAAAAGAAGGGTACCCAAGATTTTTCATGAGAAGGTAGAAAGATGAGAAAGCACAAATGTGAGACAGTGAGATGTGTGTATAAAAAACTGCAGGGAGGCTGGAGAGGAGAGTCTAAACTGAAGGGTGTTTCGATGTAGCTCTGAAGAGGGGGGCCAGGCCAAAATGGCGCTTCAGTAAAATCCCAATGTAATTAAAGGACCTTCTCATGCTTTCCTGGACGCTTCCAGGAGACAATAAGATATTTGTGCAACTGCATGATGGTCACGATCAATCAGTGCTTTAAAAGATTTTGGATAATAATACAAAAAGATGAATATATGAAAATTGGCATTAACCACATTTTACTCATTTAGATATATTGTCTCACCCATCAATTGTTCCTTCTTTACTTATCTTGAAGAGAAAGAAAATGAAATATTTTCAAGAGGAATTATAATCAAGTGGCTTACATTATAAACTTTAGAGTTTTACATAATTTAGAAATGTAAACAGATATAATATTTTGCTTTCAGTATAATATTGAGTCTAAAACCATGAGAATGGTAACCAGTTCATAATCTCTCTATGTCTATGGAGCTCTACTTAGAAAAAAAAATGGATCATTGATCATTTATGTAAAAGGTAAAGAAAGTGGATTAGTAGTAACCATAAAACAGTAACATACTATAAACAGAAACATATTTAGTCTATTTTTGCTAAATGGGAGGCAGAGACAATCTTTAATTTTTTGCTCTGCTTAGAACTACTTTTGCTAATAAAGAATCAAAAAACATAATTCAACAATTCTAATTAAGGGATTTATGCCTAGAGTGTGGATCAGACCAAAGTTAAAGACGCAAACCTAATCTTATTTGGTTGATATAAACAGTGGTATAAACACAGAGCTTAGGCAAACATTTGCTTTGCAAATTTTTTTCTTTTCATAATTGTTTTTCAGTCAAATGTTTCCACTTTTTACAATAAAGTTTGGTTAAAAATTTCATCTGGCTTTGGAAGTATCCACTTTTGAGCTCCAAGTTACATTGTGTTATGTTGTAACTTCCTCAGTCAGGAAAAAAGAAACTCCGCTATAATAACCTGTCCCATTCATTTGAAATTAAGAATTTGTTTTAGAAACAGTTTTTGAAGTTCACAAGGACAGCTAATTGTAGTCTTCAGCCTTCTATTTTGATGGACAGGCCAGGCCACAAGACCTTCCCCCTGAGATAGCACTGGCTTGTGGGGTTACTGAAACATATTAGCGGATCACATGGAAAGGTATCACAGTAAACAGTGTTTATGTATATACATGGATAAAACATGTTTCCACCCTCACAAAATGAACAGTCAAGGTAAGAAGTTAAACTAATGGATTTAAAAAGCAATGTACAAAAAAGTGTAAACATAAGGCAGTGAGCTACTCAGACAGCAAACAACATAGAACTCAAGATACAGAGGAGCACCTTCTTCAATCTGACTCTCAGGAAGTGTTTGGTTCATCTTACTTCCTTAAGTCAGCCTCTTTCCCCATTTTTTTTTTTTTTGACCCCTTCTCAATGTCTCAGACATATGGTGCCCTCTCTTATCCCTACTTTAAGGACTCTTCATTCTTTTCTTCTCCACTGACTCCTGTACCTTCCTTTAGTAGAAAACAAACAAACAAACAAACATGTTTCCATTGGAGGAACACCTCTAGCCTTCTACAACAACTTTTTCTCCTCTGCTGATTTCTCCAGCTGATACCCACTTCTCTTCTTGTTACTGAATTTCTTTATAGAGTTGTCTAAACTTGTTGAGTCCTCATACATATCTTCTAACTTGCTAGTGACTCATCTTCTTGGAATCTGGTTTGAGCTGAGGAGTCTACCTCCTACCTCCTCCCTTCCAATTCTACTCAAAGGGCTATCTTAAAGGTTACTGCTGTCCTTTTCACTGCCGGTCAGTGACCTTTTTTCATTTCTTGTCCTATCTGTAGCATCTGCACCATTAACTACTTCCCTCTTTTCTCTTTGGCCTTTCTTGTTCCCTCTCACTTTCTTTGGCTTCTCTCCTTTCTGACTGCTGATTAGAGAGAGATGCACCAGGATTTGTCTCTACATCCCTTCTTCTCCCCATCCATTGTCTCTCTGAATATAACACAGCACTAACCTGGGACACAGCACTATCAGTGCTAAAAGAGTGGCTTTCAGATGCTTTCTCTGTAAATTCAACTACCCAACCAAATCAGTAATCTACTCCTGCTTACTGTCTCTCCAAAGAAAGAGAACACATCAATTCTAACACCTGTATTTCTTACATTGGCAAACGCCAAAGCCCCATCCCTGATCACCCAAACTACAAACCTCAAGGTCCTTCTCAGCTAACTTTCCTAGCTTTCCTGTTGAGAAATGAGGGATAAAACAGTAGCACAGTACAAAACATTTACTGTGCACACTTTTCAAGTACGATTTTTTTCAAAGCATCACACCAATTTTCCTGAAATATCTTTGAGTGGGCTATATGATTTTATTGTTCAAGATGGACTACTATGAAGTAGGAACTAAATAATTTCTTATTATTAGGATGACTAATAGATTAGTCAGAAATGATATTCAGCTTTTCTAGTTCAGTAATTGCCTCAAGGCTTTGTAGCAATAGTAAAAAACTTTCTACAGGAAAGCTCAGATAAAATCAAAAGCTAGTGTTTTGATAAGCTGTTCATTCAGAAGTGCAAGTTTCCATTCTTTTTCATTTCTTTTTCTAATTTTTTTATCTTTTCATTTCTTAACATGCCATAGATATAATGTTACATTAAGCGATTCACTTACAAAATAATAAGAAACAAGTTTCCAGTTGTTCTGCTCACTCAAGAAAGCCACTGATGTTTGCATTTTTCTTATTGTTTATGTACTTTTCCAAACTATGAAACAAGACACTGTAGGTAACACAAGTCAAAAACTAGCCCTATAAATTAGTACCAAGATAAATAAATGCAACAGCTAGCAATAATTACATGGTAAGCCCTGAAGAACTGTTATTCAAGTATTTTCAAATGTCTACAGTGTGTGTTTACATAAGTACTCTATTTAGCACAAGGGATACATTCCAGGGGAATGAGCCCCATGAGAGGGCATGATAGCCAGTACTTGGGCTGATGAGAGCTTGCTTCACTGTTGGCAAAGGCTCTTCCTTTCTCTTCAAATTCCCACCTCAGTTTATTTCTGCAACCCCTGTTTCTGTTCCCAGGCTGTGGTAAGGTTTATTATGCTCTCCATAATGTCGCAAGACTTCCAAAAAAGCGTCATTTCCATATTAATATTTAACCTGTTTCCTCAAACCTTTTCTCCAGCAGTTAAAAAACCTGCCATGACAGTATCAAGCACAGTGCTTTTTTTATACAGCAAAGACATCCAATATACTTTTGGGTGTTGCACTGCTGGCTAAAAGTTTAAAACTATGTAGAGTGTGGTGTTCCTTTAATAACAATTGCCATAAAATCCAAATGAAAACAGGGATGGAAAATACACTAAATTCTTTGAAACCATTATAATTTTCTTAATTCATTTCTATTTATTTTATTTAGAATGCAATTACATGGATCAATGTTTATTTTTAGAATAGTACTAACTGCCCTTTTGCTTAAGGTTTATGCTTTCTCATCTACAGATTCCCCAAAGCTCTATAAATGGAGGGTAATTCAACCTACAAAAACAGTATCTTATAACCTAGTAAGTTCTCATCCTACTGTAACAACTGGCTGTTTCCACAGCAGAAAATGAGGAATTTCACCCAGTTTCTTTCAGTGAATTTTTTGTAGTATTTTAAAATAACTATTTTTCCCTAAAAATAATAAATAAGAAGAATGTGTTACTACTAAACTTATCCATTCATTCATCCACTCACTCTTTAATTTTCACCAACACACACTCATTTATTCAATAAATACACACTAGCTTATCCAGCTCTTTGGTGAAATAATATACTTTGTTGATACAGCAAATTCTATATTCTCTAGTGTTAAAAATACATTTTCTCCTTAGGGGAAGGTGCTTGTTTTCTGTACCTTTTCTTTCTTCCCATTACATGCATTTTCTCTCTTGGAAAATTCTTTGGGGCAACAGAAATCCATTTCATAATTGTAGATTTTAAATATGACCTTGACTTTTACAATTTATGGCTTATCTTGAAGGAAAAGAAGAGTCTGGACTCTCCCCCACCCCCAACACCACTTTTCTTTCAAACAGATTAAAATTTATATCACCAATTATATTATAAAAACAATAATTATACTTTCAATTTAGTGTTCATGAGAGTGATACACAGGTGTGTCATCAGTGGGCAGGATTCTGGAAAAGGCTTACTTTTCACAGTTTACTTTTACAACTTGGACTTACAGGGCTTTTCAGATAAATGAATTATTTCACAAACAAGATAAAGCAGAGGTTTACAAAAGGTGCTGTGCTGTGCATTATCTCCATTAGATTTCATTACATCCAGGGAGGCAAAATGAGGGGTATGCTTCTGACCATGGTGATTAAATGCGGAACTGTCCCAGGAAACTCACTAAGTCCAAGTCCAGCGCTCTGTCCACAGCCTTCTTACATGATTTTTACTCTTCTTTGTCATACAGCGCCTAACTCCATCACAAGTGCCACAAACATTACAAATCTCAAGTAGAAACGGCCCCAATTCCATAAGAATCAGTGGATTTGAGTGACAGGTAGAAAATGGCCCATGTGAAGCCTTAAACGTTGAAATCTAACTTTAAAATATCTTTCGAATGGAAAAGTTTAACTTAAAAGTAATTAAAGGATAGTTGTAACTCAATTTGAGATTCTGTTAATAAAAATAAAGTGTCAATTCAATTCATATTTTTTATTTTTTATTTTTTAAGTAATTTACTTTCAATCCACTAAATCCTTTAAACCCACTAAAGACATTAAAAAACAATTTTTGGGGCGCCTGGGTGGCTCGGTCATTAAGCGTCTGCCTTCGGCTCAGGTCATGATTCCGGAGTCCTGGGATCGAGACCGGCATCGGGCTCCCTGCTCGGTGGGAAGCCTGCTTCTCCCTCTCCCACTCCCTCTGCTTGTGTTCCCTCTCTCACTGTGTTTCTGTCAAATAAATAAATAAAATCTTTAAAAAACAAAACAAAACAATCTTGGCTCTCTAATGAAACTAAAACCAAACTTTCCTCTGAGTTGAGATGTCCTGTTTAAAGGGCTCTATTTCCACGCAGTAATCTTACTATGGTACTGTTAGGTACTCCTTTGTTATGTGGGAGTTTATTAAATGTTTGTTTGCAAATGTATCAACACAGTTTCAAAATGAAAATTACATAAAAGAAAGTATAAGCTCAATCCCTCAATCCTGGACTCTGAAAGTAAATACAAATGACTTATTTTCTTAAAGCAATTTTATTTAGGTGTTTGGTGTAGGGTCTAAGACAGGGTGTCACCACAACTATTGTGATCATTAGTACACGAGAGGTTTCCAGATAGGAAATCAAGAATGGTGACAATGACCAAACACTGCTCACTTTCTTAGAGCATTTCCCCTCTTCGTGCTGACCCTTTTATTTCCAATGACAAAATTCTCCTCGAGGAGAGACTGCACTGTCATGATTTGTACCACTTCCCATCATGTTTTTTAAAAGGGTAAAACAACAGATTAAAACTGCTAAGAACATATCCTGGGCAAGGTTAGGGAGGAGAAAAACTGGTACTCAGTTATCTTGATTATTTCATGTGTACAGGACTTCACGAGGAGTTGAACTTTTGTTAGTTAGTACATACTGCTTCAGTAACATCTCTAACTTACTACCTAATTAAAACTCACAAGATGAATGGCCGAGATAAACTAAAATCAGGCATCAGGAAATAACAGGAAAGAAAAGAAAAGCACTACAGGGGTGTTTCCACACACACACAGTATGTTCAACCCTCTAGAATTCAGGGACACAAGGCCATAAAAGCAAATGATTAGAAAGGACCATAGGGAGTTAACATGCAATTGCTGTTCTGGTGTAAATCGTTTATGGTAAAAGCAAAAGCCTGTGTGTGTGCATTTCCATCTCTATACACGTGGAGAGAGAGAGAGAGAGAGTGGGAAGAGAGGGAAAACTAGAGGAAGGGGCCAAGCTTACGGTCACACTGGAAAGGAAAAACACAGAAAGACCCCACTCTCTACAATATAAGGTATATCTGTTGGTGGTGATTTTGCCACTTTGAACTCAATGTTTTGTTTACCTTCACATTAATGGATATTTTGCAAAGCAAAAATTTTTAAATGTGCAATGACTTAACACGTGATTTAAGAGTTTGCTCTAGAGGTACTAGGGAAAGTTCCACACTATCTTAATATTATAGAAGCACTACTGTAGCATATGGTCTTTTTCAAATTAAGGAGACACAAATGTTCGCAGAAACATTTGGTGTGATTTTTAACTCTCAGTTGAAGTTTTCTAAACAACTGTCCTTCAGGTGCCAGCACACGATATCCTGGCCTTGACGGCAAGGAGCTAATGTGTCTGCCACATGCTATGCTAAATAACCGGAATACCTAAAAACACCTTTATGGCAACTTAGGTATCAACAAAAATGGTTAGGTTTAACACTAAGCATAGTTAATTTTCTTCTTTTTAGTGTGTTTCATGTTTTTAATACAGACTTTGATGGAAAGATGCTTTCCTCTTCTTATTTTGGGAAATATACATCAAAAGAGGAACAAAGTTTGTAATTAAAAAGCCTCAACGTTTTACAAATAGTCCCCCACAAATATTTCAAATTCTAGAATTACACTGTGACGTCCCACAACATCTGCATAAACTCTTCATTTTATGTCCATGTATTACAAATTACAACATCACAATATTACATATTTAAAACCATATTTTCATGATTTCTTTATGTAAGGAGATATATATATATATATATATATAACAAAGATGTATTTACAGATACATTTTTCCTCAAGTTTCTGGCACCAAAATTGAGTTTTAAAGCTAGAAATACCACTTTTAACTCTTTGAAAAGCCAATGTACATGATTCTAATAGATTTTGATTTTTTAAATTCTTTTCTCTAAACTCTTGAAAAGTTTTAAAAATTTGGAATACTTTATTCCTACATTCATTAATCAGGCTACACTGACAGTCATTACAAAGACTAGGTACATTCAGCTCCCTGGTCCACCACCAGGATCTGCCTTAACCCTTCCCTCCGTCCCTGAGGGAGCCCCAGGCGCCCTACACTTCCTGCAGGGCAGCCCTGCTTTCCAGTCCCTTTGGTGGCCGTGATATCCTTAAATCAGTTCTTCTTTTACTTAATTATCAAGCATGCATCAAGTGCCCAATGTTTCCCAGACTCTACGTAAAACACTGCAAACAAGTAGCATGAACGTCTCTGACTTCAGAAAAGTTGAGAATCTAGGAAGGAAAGTCCCTGGTCTGACAAGCATTCAAGGCTAACCCTTGACACTCGACTTAGCCCAGGTTAACTCACTCTTCCCAGAAATAGAGCCCCAGCTGCTGGTCTGGGTTCTGCTTCAAAAAAGAAAGAATACAAGAATGATAATCCTACCATCTGCGTAACCGGGACTATTCTCAACATCTGGTGACACTGACGCCAGTCCTTGACATCAACCCAGATTGAGAGAAGTTCACCTACCTCCTGGATGGTACCACCACTCCATATTTGGGTCAGTTCTGATCTTCACTGCCTTTTCCCCCTTTCTCCACTGGCCTGCCACTAAGGTAAAATGTCTCTGACAGGGAAAGTGTACAGATTCTCGGAGAAAGGAATGACATCTAATCACCAAGATCCTATCCATATCTAACACTGTATGGGTTCTGATTTTCACCAACCACGCATTTCATTCTGTGAACATACTTTATTTTTAAATAAATATTTACATCTCTATCAATTATTAATAAAAGTCACTTATCGGAGGTGCTCTTTAATTTCTATCATTTACTGTCCACAATAATATAATTCAATAGGTACTATTATTAGCTTCATATACAGATGAAGAACTGTAAAGGGGTATGTATGTAATTTACCTAATAACGCACTGTTTGCATGTGGCAGGGCTGAAATTCCAATCCTTGGAAGCTTTACCTCTAGAGTTGTCTCTAAACCACTGAACTATGCTCCTTTCCCCATCAGCATACATGACATTATGATTTATGCATCATAAAAGGTATGAGTCCATATGAGAAGAGTCAGAGTTCAGAGACAGCATGAGTTTTTGCTTCATGGTTCCCCTTCTTGCTGTTGCATATGGAAAACGTGTATGTGTTCCTGTCTCATTTGGTTTTCCTGTCAGACAGACTTGGGTCTGAATTCTGACTCAATCACTTTCTAGTTGTGTGACCTTGGGAAAATCACATAATAGCATCAACAATTTATTGGCTATTTTCTATATGCTAGCCTTATGCACTAAGTGCTTGGCATACACGGTCTCATTAAATTAAATTAAATCTTCATAAAAACCCTGACAAGGAGATGATATTCTTCATATTTTAGAGCGTGTCAGACTACAACTGAGAGAGTAAGTAGCCTTTCTTTCTAAGGTCAAAGAGCCAGTGAGTGAACAGGAGTCCAAGACTGAGCTGAAAAGAGGCTCAGGCAGAAGCATCTTGATGGCACTATGCCATGAAAATGTTAGGACTGAATTTGGGAACTAGCACTCATGGCCAGGGGTTACAACTAATTAGAACCTCTGCTCATTGTCCACCAGTCCAGACAGTTCTCATTCTCTCCAAGAAAGGATAGGAATACATGGGAAAGAGTAAACAGTGTGAACTGAGAGGTACCAGTCTTATGAGTTGAGTGATGGCAGAAATAAATACTCAGGGATCATTACGATGGGGATTAAGAATCTTATTTTGAGAACTAGCCTAGGACTGCTAAGACTTTCAGTGAACAAGTACTTCATAATTTTTTCTGCAATAAGTGTTATAAATTCCTATCCCAAAAGTACTCCTGCTATTTTTCAAATCGAACTTCCTAAAAAAGAGCATTCAGAGTTAACATTCTTAGTTTTTCTCTTAGGTCCATATTGGGTCTTGAGTCCAACTTGGGCATCATTCAAGGGGACTGGATTACAATTATACCTCCCAAAAAATCACATTAAAGGAGCCTGGGAATGGCCCTATTGACTGGATACCCATCATCGTTTAAGTCAAAGAGAATTTGGATTTTGAAGTAATAACTCTAAGTCAGACAGCCAGAAAGCACTTAATTAATAAATATATCAAATAATTTCACATACATATTCTAATTGTAGCACCGAGAATGTGCACTCTTTCCACTTTCATGATATCACAAATAAACAGACATCTTTAAAGATGCAAGCTGAGGGATTTTTCAACTTTGGAAACAATGGAAATCAATTAAATTTTTTTTGCTTAGAAACAGAAAATCAACTGCCTATATATACACAAAGATCTAATCTTTTCAATTTTAAGAATTTAAATTTTCAGAAACCTTCAAACGCATGGGATAAACTGAAATAAATGGCATGCCGGAAGTTCAATACTCCCTTCAAACAAAAATATTTTAATGATTCTTCCACTGTACTTTTCAAAATCCTCAGATAAGGAAAGCCACACTAAACAAGGCAGAAATAAAAGGGCAATTCTAAAGGCCTCAATCAGGCTACATTGCAGAAGTGAGCCCATGTTTATCAGCCATGATCAGACACATTTGATACTGCAGAAAATCACTTTAATTCCTAGAATCTATTCACTGCCCTGCAGACAGTAGCAGGACGGCCGCTCGAAGGGACCGCAACTTTAGCGAACAGCATTGCGTAGAGGCAAGTGCGTGGGATTAGAATTCAGTGATTTGCATTCAGGTCTTGGCTCTGGGCTTAAAAACTGTGAATTAGCAGTCCTCTGGTTCCTTATCTGCAAAAGGATCATTCCTTTATTTATTCAATAGATTTTTTCTATTCAGGTAGTGGCTGAGAGCTCCATGGCACCAATATTTTAAATCATGTACCTTTTTTGTATGTCCTAAGAAAAGAAATCACTAAAGTCTAAATATTGCTGTACTGAGTTCAGCTTATATGAAGTTACTTTGTCCCTTACATTAAACATGTCCCTTACATTAGATACCACTAATTCATTATGTTCTGTTAAAGATATTTTAAGTAATTTTAAAGTTTCAAAATCATTTCGTAAATGCCTATAACATCAATCACTCTATCTTAATATTTAATTATGTTAAGTATATGATTAACATGATAAATAATGTACAACATAGTATATTATGTAATATGACAATTATATATATTGTTTCAGTTCTTGTCCTAGAGGAATATAAGAATTCTAAATAAACAGAAAAAAGGGAAATGCACTTCATAAGTCAACCTGAGAATAATGCAAACTCCTGGCTTGAGACTGTGCCTTGCATTTTCAAAAACCATAAACTCATTATAAATGTTAAGAATTAAAGCATTACAGTTTTCTTTTTCTGTTTTTACATATGAAATCAATTACCTAATTTAACACAGTAGAAAGCCTTCAAAACATTCCATTTACTTATACTTTTGAGGTCTAGAGGAAATAAAATCGGGATATTTTCAAGTGTAAATAAAATACTTTGTTGCACATCTTTTAGTTTTAAAAATAAGCATCCTAAATAAGCACTATCAAAAAGTCTGATTGTTCCTTTTGTACAGCTATTAGTAAACACTGTTCTTTTTTCATTTTTAAAACCTCAGTTACATATTTAGTCATTGAAATGAAGGAGTTTCAGCATGACAGCTAATAGTCTGGATTCCAACTACAGGGAATCAATTAACAGATTGAGTCCATATGGAAAAGAAAACAAAGGAGAAAAAAGAAGACATGAATGTTGAGTAAGGCCACTGAGGGTCTCACACTAGAAGAGCTGCCTTAACCTGCCTTCCCAGATTAACGCTTATGAATGGAGGCAGGGTAAAGAATAAAGGGTTATAAATAATGCTGAAGAGATGATCTGTGTTGTTCACTCCAAGATGCTGCTCATCTCTCTCTCCCACCCACCCCCACACCCTTCATCCAGGTTATTTACACCCATATGGAGAGATTTTTTTTTCCCAAAAAATTAGGGGCAGGGAATAATTACCTTTTAAAAAAACAGAAATAAAGCCCTAAAAGAAAATCGAGTGCTACATTTAGAATGCTAAGCAGTGATTTTTGACAAAGGACAATAACGTACCCTTGCACTACCACCATCTGAGCAGCTCTTCCTATTCCTTTTGAATTCTTTTTTTTTTAAAATATTTTATTTATTTATTCATGAGGGAGGGAGAGAGAGAGAGAAGCAGAGGGAGAAGCAGGCTCCCAAGGAGCAGGGAGCCTGATGCGGGACTCGATCCCAGGACCTTGGGATCATGACCTGAGCCGAAGGTAGACGCTTAACCATCTGAGCCACCCAGGCACCCTCTTCCTATTCCTTTTGAATTAATTATGGCTTTAGAAATTTGAGTTTAAAGAATTTGAGGGTATAATAATTGAATGTTTCTGGTTTTGAACATTAACAGGTAAATAAAATACAGGCTTTTGGAAACATAAATAACTCCTGTTTTATTTTTGGCTGTTTTAACTGTTTTCATTCTCGAGATTTCTCTTACCGGATACACAATGCAGATTGTGAAAGAGAAAACTGCTTCATAGATTCCAATCCAAAGAATGGAAAAAAAATATTTTTAAAAATCTATTCAATGCCAAGTTTAATATAAATAAAATTGGTTAGAAATGGTAACATCATACCGAACTCCTAAAAGAGGTGTTTTAATAAGTAGTTACCCAATCTAAGACTCATATCCTGGCTTTGTCATCAAGCACAGAGTTCCCCAAGGACATTCTTCAGCTCTTTAGTCCACATTAAATCCATGGCTATAGGTTTCTAGTTCTAGAACAGCTTCCTGGAAAAATCAGAGTCTTACCTTTACATGTCTTCCGCAGATGTTTCTTGGTGCTTTGAAAAGTCCTGAGGTCTATGTCAAACGGCCATTCTCGTGCTCCCAGGGTCTTAGGGGCTTGGAGAAATCCCAACACCTGCTGCTACCACTGAGTGTCGAGGCCAGAAAAGCTTCAGGGTTTTGACAGCAGGATCACTGAGCCACAGCCAAAGCTTGGGAAGCCTTAACAACTGAAAGCAAGTGTAGAGGGCAACGTGGTACCCAGCACGGGCTCAATCGTAGCAGCAGGGGGAGGAATATTCCTGCCCTCACAAGGGTATAGAGGCAGCCATCAGGGAACCCAGGCTCTGTCAATGGACAGGGCGGAGCAAGTGGAGACATGACCACACAGCACGAGACCCTGGGGGAATGGAACAACTAGCACAGAGCTCAGGTAGCGCTTGAAAAGAATCACCAAAATTCCCCGACAGAACACAAGAAGCAATGGCGAAATGCAACGAAATACATGGAGACAGGCCATTCTAGCATCCCATAAGAGAGCCAAAAACACGGTTGGGGCGGGGGGGATATGGAGCTCTAGTTCTAGAAAGAAAAGTAAGGAAGACATATTATAGTATGCCTACTGTATTTGAGCTTAAAAATCTAACAGGTGACATAAAAATGCCTAAGTCCCGTCATTATCACATTCATATTAAGATAAGGAAATTTACAAATATATCAAACCACAGGGCGCTAATCCACAAGGCAGCAGAAATTAAAAGGCAAAGTTGTCCATTATTGGAGGAGAAAATGTAACAGAAGTTTTAAACTGAGCTGATTTTTAACTTGAGAAATCATGAAAACTGCTTTTTAAATAAGAACAACAAATGCTTTATCAAATACATCACTTTGTATTCTGATCAGATTAGGAAGACTGAGGAATTCAATGAGATAAGAGAAAAAGAATATGAAGAAAAAGAAGCAATTGGACAAAGAGCATTCAGAAATTAGAACAGGACGACAGAGAAGTAAATGGAAGAAGAAAAGAGGAGGAAGACAGGAAAATGTGACCAACATACTAGGTGTTAAATGCACCCTCAGATAAACCTCTAAGACTCTCCTGAAACTGGACTTCGTAATACTCTGTTGTCCAGAGAGTTCCTTCTAGTTTGTTAACCACTGTTCACAGCTCTTCAACAACTCACAAGGCCTCAGGAACTCATCTGGAGGGGCCCACTGAATATTAAATATCCAACAGGTAGAAAAGACAGACCCTAAGGCAATTTTGCTTTAAGGATCAGGAGAAAATCAAGTCAGAAAGGAAATATAAACTCTGACAGAACTTTAATAATTCCTAATATGTGCCAAAATAAAAAGAATCAGCCTTACTTGGGAACTATCTTTTTTTTCAAGACTAGACACAAATTAACCATGGGTACTGTCTTATGCTTGTTTCAGAATTCAATGAGAAGAAAATCTGCCAGTTGATGGCAGCTCTATGTGTGCAATTCTTGACTTCAAGGTATTTGCTTACATATGTTTTTAAATCCAAGTTACCCAAAATATTAATAATAATCTTTTACTTGGTATCAAAAAGCTGAAATCAGCTTGTGTTAGGAAAGGTTGATTTCCATCCCTCACCATACAGATACAGTGATACAGATATACAGTTAATAACATGCACAATCAAAGCAGTTCTTGTTGGGCAAATTTACTTATGTCCCATAAGTCACTAAGGGTCCACCACTTTTATCAAATGAAATAGCCCTTATACTACATAATAGTAAGTACTGCACAGGTAGCTAGTACTTTCAATTTGAGAGAACTGAGAATTGATAAGGGAAGGGAGTGACGAATCTGAATTTCCCTTTAAAAATACTTTTCTTGTATAAACAGTACCTAAAGTTTAGATGTTGGTTTGAACTGAAACTTAATATTTTAAAACACAATCATTTCAATATGATAGGTTTGGATAAGGAAAGACTGCGTGAGCCCCTATGGTAGAAACCAAATGGAAATGGACTTGAAAAAAATTAATACTCTGACTTTATTGAATAAAATATAAAAATCCAATTACAGTTTGTTTTTCTGACCTATGCTGTCAATCCCACTCATGAACATCAGTTTCAACAATCGAACCAACAAAAACTAAAACAAACAAAAAAATGTGGAAGACAGTACTCAAAAAGTGATTAAGTGTCACCAAATGCGACGTAGCAGCATCGAGGCATTTATAGAGTTTTTTGAGTTTATGGTATGTCAGGATTATTTTCAGTGGAAACAGAAAAATCCTTACTGGCTGTTTAAAAATATACATTCTATCGCTACTGAAGTATCCTAGTAAAGTAATAAGACCAGATAATCTAAATTTGTGTTTCCCTGTTGTTAAGCATCACAAGGGGAGAAATTTTTTACAAATGTGCAAACAATCGTAACCCTGTTCTTAATCAGCCTGGAAACATAGCAGGTGCTCAATAACTATTCACTGGCTGATATACCACATGAGAAAAGGCACTCCTCAAAAAGTGTGTGTGTGTGTGTGTGTGTGTGTGTGTGTGCGCGCACGCGCGCGCGCACGCGCGTGTGTATGTGTACAGGGATGGGAGGAGAGGGCGTTGTGGTCAAATAAATTTCTTAAAAGTTAAACAGTTATCTTCCTGCATGGCTTGTCAGAGCATTTATAATGCTACCATGAATTCCTAAACTTAATTGTCTACCTTTTTTATGCAATACCTATTAAACATAATCTAGGAAAATTTGGTCTATACCTTTATGGCAAACTTATTATGTCTATATCTTCCAATTTAAATGAAAGACACAGGTGAACTATTAATTGGTATATATTCGTGTGTGTTCTAAATTATAAGAGGAAAGAGATATATATGTATTTTAAGTCATACGGCAGGCTTTGTCAAAATGGGAAAATAAAATTTTAGAGTGAGAAAAACTGAGATAGCTCATTCGAATTATTCATTTTACTGACAGAGAAACTTGCTCAAGGAAACTACCTTGTATTGGTACATAAATATATCAGCAATGTCAAAGACCCATCCTGTGCAACTATCTAATATATCCAGTATCTTACTAATTTGCTTACATAATTATCTTAAATTGAAAAGAATATTCCTGGCAAGAACTATGCATACTAAATAGTTTCTTAAGTTAAAATTCTATACTGTATTGCTGTTTTAAAAAGGAGGTGCTCATTTAGAATTGAAAGGAGGAAAAACTGCTTTCATATACTAAAAAGTCATATTTTTTTTAGATCACTGTGGGTCATATGAAAAACAAGAGTAAAAATTAAGTAGTGGAAATTACAATGGAAACTTTGTTCCATATACTGAGGTATTTAACAAACTTCAGGATTAGTATCTTCAAGTAGTAAAGCTGGGAATACATAGGAACTTCATTTATGGAAGATATATATATATATAAGATCACAGATCAGGTCACAAGTGTGAAAACTAGGACTCCCCTCTAAAACAACATTCTGATGTTCAGATAATCAGAGGCCATTTTCCAATGGGCGCCGTGTCAGTCCTTGGGAGATCAGCCCTTTCCCAAAAGATACCTTTGTGAACTGGCTCCCCATATGCCTTATTCACTCACCAGCATCCATTAGCCAACTCCATGCTTTATCTTCAATAGATAAGATACAGCTTCTTCTTGCCATGGTGCCATGAAAAGGATCCAGAAGGTTCCCTTTAAACAACATTTCCTGAGTGACTGCTGTAGCACCAAGAGTAAAGGATGTGCCAGGTCAGCCCCTTTTCCTTCCCAGCAGTATTAGCAGCAGCGGCAGCAGCAGAAGCTGGAGCAGACCGTTTAGACCCAACTCCTTGCAGGATGCTAGCCAAAGCACTCTTGTTTACTCTACACCTAGACAGAGTTTGCCCGTATGTTTGCACCTTTCCCAAAGTGTCAAAACAGGTGTTTTCCTGTGATCACGCTTAAAATCTGCTCCCCAAACAAGGTGATAAATATACTCTTACTAGGAAATTTTAAATTTCTAATTCTATGGAAAACATGTTCTTAAAGGTTTACTTTATTATAAGGAAGCCTTGATGAATCCTTTTAGGAGTTCATTCGCCCTCCTCGCTTCTAATAAGCAAGTGGATTGCCCTAAAATTTCCTGTTAATGAAAGAAAGGATGTTACCATATAAAATAAATGCCATCATGCAATACTGGTCACCTCTTTCCTAATGCTCTATCTGCCTTCCTGGCATAGAGTCACTTTTTGCAAACACTGTTTTCATAATCTTTACAACACTCCCAACAGATGGGGAAATATCAGGTCTTATGATCTTTATTTTACAGAAGAAACAATGACTTCTTTGCTACTATATTTTATTCTCATTTTGATGTTATTGATGAGTTGGTTTTACTTCCAGTACTGTTCAACTTAATGAGTGGCTAGAATATGGCCGCGCAACAGAGGCAGGCAGGTAACATCATTAACAAAGCATTTCCTTTACTTAACTGATTGATCCACAGCTAAAATCCTATAGATATAGACAGTATCTAGAGACTTTTAAAAATATCAATAGCTCAAAAAAACTTTCAATAGCTCAACCAAGGATAAGTGTAATACTATTTATATAAATACTATTTACTTATTAGAGCATAACCGTATAGAGTTATAAATACCAGAACACAGAAACATTGTTCCCTGCATAGTAGAGAATACGAATTCTCATTAGCAAAATGGAAACCCTACATACACAGAATCCTAGTATATAATGTTTCTTGTATATTAATACTTTTCATGTTCACTTCATCATCAAAGTAATAACAGGAACAATCATTAACACTTATTGAATGCTCACGAAGTTGCCAGGCATTGTTCTTAGTGCTTTAAACGTGTGATCCCATTTAATCTTCACAGCAACTACAGATCATATATTATTACTGCCTCATTTCGCAAATGAGGATACTGAGGTTCCGTCAGGTTCCATCACACGTTTAAAAGTCACAGAGCTCGCAACTGACACAGACCCAGGTTGTCCAGTTCAGAACTGGAGGTCTTAAACATTTTGCTAAAACTGCCACATTCGTTTTGGTTTTCATTGCTTTGTGTATTGCATGTATACCTTTAACAAGATAGACATTAGAAAGTGTTTGCATAAAATTAAGATTTAATGATGGCTAACACGTATATGGTACATATTGTGTGCCACGAAAATTCCGTAAGTTCTTGACACGCATGTATTATAAGGTTCACAACACCCCAACAAGGCAGACAGGCTCCCATTTCGCAGGGTACATCAGAGGAATCGGAGGCCTAGAGCATCAAGAGAGTTGCCAAAGGTCATACAGCTACTAAGGAGCGAGTGTAGTGAACTTTGGATCTCGGGAAGGCAGCTCCTAAAGTTGTGGTTTTATGCCTACACCTATCCTTCACTGCCTCTTGAAAGCTGATGGCGTTTTACACTTAAAGAAAGGGAGTAAGAAATGCCAGGTCTGGCCGGAACCCTGGTGGGCAGAGGATCTGCTATTCCTGTCTTTTTTCAAAAACTTAATATGCATCCATTTATATGATATACAAGTCTACATCCATTTCTCTTAATGATGTTTACTAACAAGGAATTACACGTTTCATGTGATTCTCAGGTTTTAAAAAAAGTCAAGGACAATTTCAGTATCCACATTTTTTTCAAGTATATCATATCTTCAGAAGCACTAACAGGGTGGTAACATTATTATCAGCACAGTACTGGTCATCCTGTTTGGGGGATTACCACTGTTGGCAGCCATACTTCTATTTCATTCCCATCATTTAATTATACATTTAATTATGTGCAGGACCAAGACAATAATTATGAGATTAGAGGAAGCTGCAGAAATCTGAGGATCATCCCTTGAAGTATGGGCTGAAGCAACCCTGGACCAGGATACCTCCTTGAATATTCAGCAGCTGAAATGACCTTCTTTGAATTAGCGCTTAAGGACACAAAGCCACCTGGGTCACCTCAGCTCAAATCAAGCACTTAACGGTCACAAAGGTAAGAACTGAGAAACCAATGAAGAATACTGAGACCTATGTCTTTAATTTGGCAGCAAGCCTAACTCTCTGGACTAAGTTTGGCTAGCTTCAGCTTTTTTGGCTTTAACCTAATATAAATTAGCCCAAGAAACCATGAAAACTTCAGAGAGAAAATATAGTTATGGTGAAGGCATCTACCCTCTCAGAATTTAGCCACAAGCTATAAGAAATGCAGCCATTTGGTGG
Source organism: Eumetopias jubatus (assembly GCF_037043125.1). NCBI lineage: Eukaryota > Metazoa > Chordata > Mammalia > Carnivora > Otariidae > Eumetopias > Eumetopias jubatus. The sequence continues at coordinate 109,430,113 of NW_028274807.1, forward strand.
CATTTAGCAAGAAGAAATTTAGGTGCCCATGTGGCACCAGCTTGAGGTGATGCATTCGAGCCTATTTACTCTCGATTATTTTTAAAATCAAGAGTTTCCAAAGAAGGAAGATGACAATTCTTTACCCAATTTCTAGACAATTATCTTCTCTGCAGAATTCCTTGAGTGGTGGCATTATACATTGTACCCACATAAGCTTGATTCACTCTTTGGCTGACAACAAGATTTAAATTTATCTGTCTTCGATGTTAACACTAAATTAACACAAAAGTTATTCAAAAGTTCTTTAAAAAACACATTCTGACATCTTTTGGGTGAGAAAAAACAAAGTAACCTCATAGGCTTTTACATAAGATAGATCATAACAAATTATTTCTATGACCTTGGCCCTACTAAGTGATATGCTAGGAAGATCAGGCCTCATTTATGCAGTCATCTGAATATACATATATATTTTTTTCTGACTGTTAAAGTTATATACTGTTCAAGTTACCTACCGCAGCTACAATTATTATATATATATATGATTATACATATATATATCTCCAAACATATATATATTTGGATATATATTTTTTCTGACTGCTCAAGTTGTATATTGTTCAAGTTATCTACTACAGCTACAATTATTATTTCTTGCTGATGTTAATGACAGTGCAATTAAAACTGTAGAAATACAAGTTTGGGTCATTTTAAGACTTTACGTTCAGAAAGATCTCAAACAACACAAGTCATAGTTGTAGATGAATACATTAGCTGCTTCTTATTCATCAGCTCTTACTGGGTATACTCTCTTTTATTTAATTCCTTGAACTTGGCTTCATCTGGAAAGAAATACATTAATAAGCACCAACTCTAGGTCATACTTAGATCAAAACAGGTAAGGTTTCAGTGAGCTACCCAATTCTTCTGAAACTAAACAACGCATTATTACCAATCCTTAACTAATACCAAGTCAGTCAAGTATAAACTGGTGACCTAAAAGTGAAAAGCTCTAACTGTGCATTATAAATTCCTGAGTCATTTTGACCTCACAACTTTATGCTTTAAATAAACCTACATGCTAGCTAAAGAAAATCTACAAGGAACTCAGTATGACTTAGTGTTTCCAAACCAGGAAAAGGAAGGACTTTCAGTGTTCGAGATAACGTTTGTTTTCTGTAGTCTGGAAAATAAACATTTCCTATGCAGTTAAGCACAGAGATTCTGTGTGTGTGTGTGTGTGTGTGTGTGTGCGTTTGTGTGTGGAAAGTGCCTGTGTTTGTGTGGGTAAGGGTAGAGAGACAGAGAGGAGGAGAGGAGAAAAGAGAAAGATTTTTTTAGTAGTATTTAGTGTTCATGTAACACCAAATTTTGTGCTGGAGTTAGAATTTATCTCAGCAAGTTATGTGCACATGAACCATGAAAGAATTGCAATTTGCCAATAAAATCAACAGGAAATGCTTACCAGATCATATATATCACATTTCTATTAATTCAATGATACAAAATGATATATTACATATATAGTTACATCAAGTAATATAAGTCTTGGGTCTCTAAATTGAATTGATTTGTTATCTTTATTTCAATATACATAAGCCATTTTCTGCATTTAAATAATACCAGTATTTTTTTTCCTGATAGAAGAATAAGTGGGTTTTGTCCTGATACTATGCTTATATAACACTAGAGATATCTACTTTATTTTAATACATTTCACGTAATTTATTGCTTACTGGAGTTACTAAGCAATGACCGAGAGAAGTAATCTTTTGTATTTGTCAAGTATGGATACATATGTAACCTATTAAACAACAGTTTAAGTTGTCAAGGCATGAGTAAGGTCTTCTACTGCAACCATCCATCTTCCCATGTGTTAGTTGGAAATGCATCATACAAGCCTCTGTTCCATGTCTGGGTTCAAGATTATGAATTAAAAAACACAAATACCACCTCCATGTCAGGGATATGGCTACACCTACTAGTTCAGTTAATCCTCATTGCACAACTTTGAGGCAAGTATATTACTGTTCCCATTTGACAGATGAGAACATTCAGAGAGGTTGGAAAATCTGTCCAGCAAAATCAAAATGCCCCTAATACCTTGGGTAGAAACTAGGGACTAGTGGGATTACACACACACACACACACACACACACACACACACACACACACACACACCTTGCATTGGTTACTTTCTTGTTTTCTGTTATAGGGATTGTTATACATATTTTTTAAGATACACAGAGAGTTGCAATTTATATTTTTAAGGATTTATAGAAATAATTCTTAAACTATTTGGAGACTGCTACTCCTTCAGTTGTCAGATAAGAAAATATAAACGGAAAATTATTTCAAATCAAATAGCATACATATTTTAAAATGCCCAGAAGGCTTTTACTTTATCCAACACCCGAAAATAGTAGAACACTAGTTTGTTTTAAAAGAAATACATTTTCTTTACGCACGCTTGACACTGCTGGCTGACCTAAGCCAAGTCAACTCGGCTAAGGAGTAAACATTCTTTAATTTTTACAGGGTTCTTTGAATGTCAAATAGAAAATTTCCCCATTTTTGTTTTTGTTTGTTGTGAATATGAACTTTATATTGTATAATTAAATGCAACCAGTATTATTCCTTTTTTAGACCCAGTTTCACTCCTAAATTAGCTCCTGTCTGTCTCTTAGCACAGGCACTTCCAGTTCTACATTCCTGTTTAAAATATTTCTTCCCCCTCTCTCCACCTTTTTTTTTTTTTCCCCTTCCAGAAATGACTAATCTTCCTGTTATTCTACTCTGTCAGTTTTTCCCCTGGTATTCTTTTCATGTTGCGTAACATTTACTTTTCAACGACTCCTTTCAGAATTTTACTACTGTATCCTTGATGCTAGCCTTCCGTTTTCAAGAGATTAAAACAGTCAATATTTATATATTAGCAAGCTTTTTTGTCAACTTCTGTGCTATTCAGATTAAGCTATCTCCTCAAGCCAAAAATGCAACTATTCTTTCAACTGACATAATATAAATGTCCATTTGTTGATCGTCAAAGTTAAATTCAGTCTAATCCCCCGTTACCAGACACCACAATTAAAGGCCTCAGCTTTTTGTCTCCTTTCAAATTTCCTAAGTGTTAGCAAAGCAACATAATGCCACTTCTTTTTAAATTTTCTTAAAAATATAAAATAAAATTCTCTTGCTTTCCAGGACTTCTCCATAACATCATAAAACATGTTAGCATAGACTTACAAGCAGAATGTAAAGTTTTTCATCTTTCTGATTTTCAATTGCAAAAAATTATTTTAATTATATGCCAAGAATCTGACTTCTACCCTAATTTTAAGTGATCGTAACAGCTATATAGCTATATACTATCTGAACATGAGTAAAGAGTAGAGTTTCTATCCTAAGAGAAAATATCTGAGTTTTAGAATTACAGTGGTTATTTAAATATACCTAAAATTTATGACATAATATTGCATACCTAACAAAATGTTAATCATAAGATTTACATAGTCCATTTTTTGGCAAATTCAATATTATATTCATTTTCTCATAGTCATAGAATCCCACAGGAAAAGCAGTATCTTACTAGTCCTATTTACACTGGCTATTCACACAAGAAGATGCTCACAAGGTTTTAGAAACTGTACATTTTTCTAAAATCCAAGAACACCTTTAAAAATCCTGAAAAAATATACTTTAATTACAGGAGATAAAGATATCCCTAAAATATCACCCTCACTTTCTGAAAATAAAAGGCAAATAAAGTTCAAATATTTGCTTAAGTTAAAATAGCATAAGCTCTTCCTATTTACTTTTAGTCTTGGGGGAATCCCCATTATTTCCTCTTCTTACTTTTTCAAATGACAAAAACTAAAACTTCCTTGTTTGTCACATATAATGCCCTATATGTGGGTATAACATTTTTCTTTGGGTCAGCACAAATAACTTAAATTTCAAGCCTCTTTATTGTCCCTATTTCAGACTCTAGGGCCAGGGACTCTAAAGTCAGCTAAAACATTCTTGGTTAATATTTATCATATAGGACATCAAATGTTATAGTAACCCAAACCAGATTCATATACATGTTTATTTTTTTAAATTACATCACATTTTATGTAGAAAACAAATCCAAACTATATATTCTTGAAAAAGGCAGGGCTCATGTCCATGTCCCCAGCAACTAGCACAGTGCTTACCTCTTCCCACTCCCCCAAAAAAGATGCTCAATAAATATCTTCTAAGTGGATAAATTCAATCATATAGGGGTATATTATGGTAAATAAAAAAGGAAGGACAAGATACTTCCTGGCACCATGGGAAGTAATATTCTCAAAATGCATTAATCAAAAAAAAAGAGGATTAGGAGAAATCATTCAAAGAATATCCCCAAAGGAAATTTTTTTAAAGATTTTATTTATTTATTTGAGAGAGAGAATGAGAGAGAGAGAGAGACCACATGAGAGGGGGGGAAGGGTCAGAGGGAGAAGCAGACTCCCTGCTCAGCAGGGAGCCTGATGCAGGACTCGATCCCGGGACTCCAGGATCATGACCTGAGCCAAAGGCAGTCGCTTAACCAACTGAGCCACCCAGGGACCCTCCCCAAAGGAAATTTTATCAAAATTTGTTAGAGTACTTTGAATGAAGCTGTAACTATACTTAGGTCTTATATTAAGAAAAAAGTTAATGTCTGATTCTGAAATTGATAAATAAAACTAATGCATTTTCCCCACCTTTCTAATATAAACCATATTGTGGAGGTGCCAATTAGTTAGTAGGAAAAAGTTCTTTATAGAAAAATTACAGGTAATTAATGTAGGAAGAATGATATAACTAAAAGTCACCATCCTGCAATCCCTAAAAAAAAAAAAAAAAAAAAAAAATGAAGCTATGAACTGATCAACAATGAGGTGAAACCACTGGTCCAAGTCTGATGAACTTTATAGGACTGGCCCAGGCTGACCTGAACTCACTCACAGATTTCAGCATCATTAAAAGTGGGAACAACAGGGCACCTGGGTGGCTCAGCTGGTTAAGCAACTGCCTTCAAGCTCAGGTCATGATCCTGGAGTCCCGGGATGGAGTCCCGCATCAGGCTCCCTGCCCAGCTAGGAACCTGCTTCTCCCTCTGGCCCTCCCCCCTCATGTGCGCTCTCTCTCTCTCTCTCTCATTCTCACTCTCTCAAAATAAATAAATAAATCTTTAAAAAAAATAAAAAAATAAAAGTGAGAACAACAGAAATTATGCCCCCTTGGTGTGATGCAATCGAAACTACAGAGCACCATGTAGGAAGTATTCTCACCAAATAATAATAAATTGCATTACAATTGAACTCAAGTCTAGCTTCAATTTCTAGTCTACAGAAAATCAGGGTGATGGAAGAACAAGGTAAACATCACTATAAGGAAACAATTAGCTAAATTTAGAAGCTCAAATCTTCATGACAATGACTGAAGTTTTCAACAAATAAAGGTATGGGGAGAAAAAAAGGAGCAGAAATTATCATAGAGTAGGAGAATCTTAAAAGATGTAACATCCAAATGGAGTATGTAAATCCTGTTTAGATGCTCATCTGATCACTCCACCTATAAAAAGGCTCTTGCAGTGACAACAGGGAAAAATTGAACAAAAAGTGGGTACTAAGTAATATAATGCAATTATTATCAATTTTCATAGATTTGGAAATAGAGTTACATTTAAAACACGTTCTCATCTGTTACAGATACACACTAAAAAAGTTGTAGGTATACTAATAGGATATCTGAGATCTGTTTTAAAATACGTCAAGGATAAAAGGTTATGTGTAAGGTAATAAATGAAATAAGATGGGTAAAATGTTGACTGATGCATACAGGATACATGTATACAAAATGCTGATTCATACATCAAAAATAGTGTTATAGTTTCTCTAATTTTGGATATGTTTGAAAATTGCCATAATAATGTTTAAAGCTTAAAAAATATCACCACAAACAGAAAGCAAAAGAGAATGAGTTAAGTTACCATCTGGAAGAATAACCAAACTTTCCATTATATTTCTGACCCAGAGTCACAAAGCCTAGTGGACAAGCTAGACTTTGCTTCTTACAGTATGATTTGGCTGACCTAACTCAATTCATTTACATCATAAATATAATATCATAAATACCATAAACATAAACATAAATATCTCTATCTGTAACAGAAAAACGACTGACTTAACCTACTTCAAAAAATCACACACACACACACACACACACACATACACACACACACACACGGAAATAAATTATAAATTTTAAAAAATCTTAAAAATATAGATATCATTATTAAAATGCTTTCTTGTTCACCTTCATGTCACATGTATATGTATTATAATTCAACCAAATGTTAATGTCTTTATAAGCAAAGTCTGTGTCTTATTCTTTTAATCAACAACCATTCAACATATGTTTCTAATGGGTCTACTACATATCAAGTATTCCACTAAATAGAACACAAAGGTGGTGAAAGAGAGGGAGGAAGGTACATAATTACCATTCATGTGCCAAAGACAGTTACAGAGATATGAATGGGGCATACTACAGACACAAAAAAGACAAGACAATAACATGGCCAGGGCTAGGGTGAGGAGAAACTTCCTAGTGGAGTTAATATCTAACCTAAATCTAAATATGAAAAAACTTTACAAATATTTTAGGAAGGAAAAAAAGTTCTAAGGAGAAAGAAAGGACAAAAAACTTTAGGTTGGAACAGCAAAAAGAGCTTCCTCTTTTCCAACAGGGCACTATCACTAATACTCAATGTTACAGGCACTGGGCCTCAATCAGTGACCCACTGGACTCAACAAAATGCTAAATACTTAGTAAGGGATCAATAAATATCTATTAAGGTACAGAGAGAAACGGTAGTACTATTTGAGTGCTCACTGGGCACCAGGCATTTTGCTAATATATTGAGATAAACATATTTCTTTTTTTTTAAGATTTTATTTAGTTTATTTGAGAAAGAGAGAAAGTGAACGAGAGAGAGAGAGAGAGAGAGAGAAGGAGCAGGGGGAAGAGCAGAGGGAGTGGGAGAAGCAGGCTTCCCACTGAGTAGGGATCCTGATGTGGGGCTCGATTCCAGGACTCCAGAATCATGACCTGAGTCGAAGGCAGATGCTTAACTGACTGAGCCACCCAGGCGCCCCGAGATAAATGCATTTCTTATTCAACCTCACATCAACCCCAAGGTAGGTCCTAACTTACAGATTAGGACACTGGGGCACAGAAGGGCTAAGTAACTTGCTCAGTCACTCCATTAACAAGTGGTATATTAAGCGATGTTCTGAAGGTTTCAAACAATGTGGAAAGAAAATATCTGGAAATAAAATTCTACATGGCTATTCTACATGGTCAATCAATTAAAAAAAGAAAAGATGACACTATAAACAGTGCTAAGTGTCTAAGTGGCTTTCTGGAGAGGGAAGGACCTTGAGTTGTGGATTTGTCAATTTCTATGATGTAAATACTCCCACCATGGCCAATTTCAAGCTGCCGACATGACATCACTTAACCTGGAGTTGGGAAGAAATCTTTACGTGAGCCAGCTCCAGCACACCACTGGGGCCATAGCCTTCAACAACCCATTCAGGTAGAGAGTTATATTAACAGGCTGATTATATGATCAAGAGGATAACAAGCAAATCAAAGAAAAGGTACAACCACTAGCTTATACATACAAGTAACAGCCAATTCATGTTTGCAATGAATGAACTCCTAAGGAGTAGAATATAATGTATGAAAGGCAATGAGATTCCTCAAGGAAATATACATTTTCTGTGAACAAAGAGCTGACACTTAAAAAAGTATTCTTTCTATGTGATTAATGAACTGTGATTACTAAGTGATTTCCTACTAAACTATTCCTCTCTAAGGTAACACATAAGAGGATTTATTTCTAATTAGAAAAGTTAAAAATGAAAACACAGTTGAAGGAAATTAGTTGATTTGGGTCATCAACAGACATGGCAACCAAAAAAGGGGAGATTACTTTTGCATACTCTGTGTTTTACGAGCTTCCTGCCATATACAAGGTGTTGAATGATACTGATCAGAAGGAAGAAGAGAAAAAAAAGCCAATCATAGAACTAGATTTATATACACTAGTCTTACTTATAGTTAAAGAATATGCAGATATATGTATATAAAAGGGAGTTCACAAATGATTAATATTAGTGTATTTACACCATTGCTTTAAAAAACACTCCTTTAGGTTACTCATTTAACAACAGCACTGAAAGAATAAGCACAGTTAAATGAATTTTACATGTGTACAAAAGGGAGTTAGAATTATTAATATTAATATATTGCTCCTACCTCCTTACAAAGTCCCTTTATCATTGAACAAGTGTCCAATAAATAAATACATCTAGATAAATTTTTAATGAAATATATAAAATAGATTTTTCACATAGAATGCAAATATAATGTTGAAGAGAAGCAACTGGTGATTAGCAAAGCAAAAAAATAAAAAGATAACTTAAATACAAATTTCTTGAGATGTCTTGCAACGTTAAACCAGATGTCTACATTTTGGGCATGTGGGCAGTCCCAAGACCTGGGACTGAATCAGGCTCTCATGAACCTGCAGCCTATCTATTAGTTAACAGAATCCTGGCTTCAAGAGACTCCATAGGAAAACAAACAAACAAACAAAAAAACCACAATTCATTAGCACCTCATTATGCTATTTAATACACATGCAAAACAAATGCAAAAGATGCTTCTGAGCCTTGTTAAGAGTCTCAGTACGTTGTTTTCTGATGTTCTTGTCTCAATAGTAAGTCCTAGACATCTTTTCCTGGGTCAATTTGACTATTGATTTTTACTCATAATGCTTATCAAAGGCAGAAAGATATCACTTTTTTAGTCTAATGCCTTAGGGGAGAAAAATTCATAGAATAAATGATTTAAAATGAAAAAAAAATCAATCAACACTGCCTAGTACATAAAATATCTCAAACAACCAATTTTGTTACTTAATTAAATTAACAATTTTTTCAGCCCAGTTATGAGACTGAGATGAGAGTATAGGTATATATTTTTATCTTTGTGATATCACAATTAGTTGAGAAGTAAAAATTCAAGTCAAACAATTCTAGTGTTCTACATACAATGCTGATTTCATTTCCTTGAATGAAAGAGGCCTTTCAAAGAGGTGACTGCATCAACTTTTAATGAAATGTACAGTCTAATTTATAACTGTGACATCTACAATTAGTTTGTTTTTTTTGTAAAGCTTGGAGGTGGGATCAGGAAGGTTATAGCATGGATCAGGAAGGTTATAGCCTGGACCAGGAAGGTTATAGCCTGGACCAGGAACTAAGATTCCAACTGGCACTCCACATTTCACCCCATTTTAATAATAGCAAAGTAATATTTACTGGAAGTTTACCATGTGTCAGGCCTATGGGCAGACACCGGAGATTCACAGATGACAAAAGGCACAGTCTCTGCTTTTAAAAAAGCTTCCGGACAGGGTACATGGGCGTTCAAACTAACTTCAATGGTATGAGAGTTCTAATGTGTCTATTGACACTGCGTTTTCATGCAGTAAAATAACCTTATAAGTAATATATGTGTTTTCGTATTTCTATACAATGGTAATATTACCTAACTTATTAGAATCCTATCTAAAACGAAAGTGAATAGGCTTTGGGCCAGAGATTAAGAGACTGCCTTAGGTGAAAATTATTCTGTCCATATGTAAAAAACAAACAAAACAAAAAAACTCAAGGGAAAACAAATACTACTATCTCTTCCACTTAGTTTGAAAGTGGATCTGACTACACGGTCTTTTGAAATTAACATGTCACTACATGCTATACAAATAGGAAGGAAGGCCTGAAATAGAGATACGTAGTTACTGATACTAAACTCCTGACCATTTCCATGATGAAGAATGGCATACCGGGCTCAATTTGCTATCTCCTGAAAATTTTCATTATTTCCCAGACTGCAAGATTAGAAAATTAGACTAGCCTCATAATTATGAGCAAACAAAACAAACATAGTGGGGAGGTCTTCTCTAAATTCATCTCTTTTGCTCAGGACAGTAAGTATTACTTCATTCCAAGGGGAGATGCTCTATATAGAGTCCATATCTCTTTAAGATTATTATCAAGGCCTTACCTTTTCTGAAAACACACACTGTTTGCAGAAAAGCATGCCAAATCTAAAATAATGGATCAGCAGAACTTATTCTCCAAGCAGATGACATTTACAAATTGTGAATCTCCTTGAAGAGGGCCAATAAGTCTCAAGGAGTAATATATCTTAATGTTCAAGTGGCGATTGCAGCATTTGTTACCAGCTACATAATTACTCCACTCTAACCCTTAATGAGCCTGAAGTACTAAATTTTTAATCCACCCCCCCATGACCCTCTTCAAAATGGATAAATATAGGTTTCTTCTCAAATACTTAATTGCTAGGATACTGGTATCAACACATAATCTGGATCATTTTTGACCCTCTAGAGCTTTTTATTTCTTTTTAAAACAGCTTATATCACATAGTTCCTAAAATAATTACTGGAGGGAAAAAGTCATGAGCAGGTTAACAAGGGGCAGGGCCTACGCATTTATACTTTTTAGAAGCCTAGACTCTCTTTTCTGCTTCAGGTTGAAGATTTACAATACTATAAAGTTTTCACATTTGGAAGGCAAATTTTTTTTTTCTTTCTAAAAGTAAAGTGTGGAGAAATTTAAGGGCAACAGAGATACATGGACCTCCCTATAAATAATATGTATCTTTGCTATTATTATTTCTACAATAAAACAACAATAATTATAGTTGCTATAGTTGCAGTCTGGTGCCCAGAACGTTCCTCTCATAATAAATACCAACACTGATCTAGGCTCTTCTCAACATTCTCAGTAGAGGGGTTTTTGTTTTGTTTTGTTTTTTTTAAAGGAAGGAAGGAAGGAAGGAAGGAAGGAAGGAAGGAAGGAAGGAAGGAAGGAAGGAAGGAAGAAAAGAAAAGAAAAAAGAAAAGAAAAGAAAAGAAAAGAAAAGAAAAAGAAAAAGAAAAGAAAAAAAACAAAACACTGATAATATTGCTATCCTGGTAATATCACTTCTCCCTATGCAACTTTTGAAGGGTAAATATTATTCTACATAAGCTTGATACTTTTCTAACAAAGCACTTTTATTAACAGAGAGTTAATATTGTTACAAAATAACTGTTTTGCGCCACTGGCCCCACCAATTATCATTCCACATTAGAGACATGGGCTGTATGTACAGTCATGCATCAGGAAGCCTGACCGGGTCCCTACGTTCTGCCTGTACAAGATAACACACAAAACATGGAGTAAGTGCAAAGAAAGGCCTGTTCCAGAAATTTACATCAGGATAACATAAACACAATCCATTAGAGTGCCAGAGCAATTTAACTGCTTGGGTCCTACCATAAATGAAGGATGCCTTAGAGAAATACTTTTTATAGTTATATGTTGCTGTCCAACAAATGTCCCATTCCATGAAAAAAAATCCTCTAACATTGAATTTAAAGGCACATAAAATCAGGGCGCCTGGGTGGCTCAGTCGGTTGAGCATCAGGACTCTTGATTTTGGCTCAGGTCCTAATCTCAGAGTCCTGGGTTCAAGCCCCACAGCATGCTCCCTGCTCAGCAGGGAGTCTGCTCGAGAGTCTCTGATTCTCTCTCTCTCTCTCTCTCTCACTCTCCCCCTCTGCCCTCTAAAATAAATAAATAAATCTTTAAAAAAAAACACATAAAATCTGCTCATAATTATTGGTCATGGTCAGGAAGAAACACTGCTTTCAATTCATCAAACACTTAATAAATGGCAAGGATATTCAAAACACCATACATACAGAGGTGATTGATGTAAGCTTCCCTTTCTTAAGGAGCTTAAAAGCTAGTGTGAAAAAAAAGAAACACAAACAAATGAACTGTAAGATCAGGTATTATGTGATTTATCCTGTGATACACAGAATGCTAGGGAAAAGTAGACAAGAAAAGTTATTCATTTCATGGAGTATGTCTCATTTGATAATCATTGTATACTGAGGGCCTCTTATGAGTAAGGGCACAGAGACAGAACTAAATTTGTCCGTCACCTGAAACCACAGGTTGGCTACAGATCCAAGAGTTTAGCAAACAAACAAAAAGCATCCATGTAAGAATCAATTGGCTATGCAGAATTTGCAATATAGGGTATAAATACAAGGTATTGTAGATTTTATTATAATCTTAAACTGTGTCCTATTTCTTCTTTTATTAGTTAGTTTTATAACAAACTCAGGTATATACATACATACTTTTTTTTTTTTTGGAGAGCCTGTTATTAAAGAGCAAGACACCATAAACCTTTAATGCCACCAGTAATCAAGGCATCAGAAGAGTCAAGGAAGTTATTCACCTTTAATAGCAGCAAACAGCAGTGACTTGACCTTAAGAGCAGTTTTCATCAACCAGGTGTGTCAGTCAAGCCATTTTCATGAAATGAGACAAGATATTCCAGTTTTTGCTGGAACCTATTGACTAGTCATATTTAAAGGGTCCCGATGATCTTAGGATCTTTATGACTATAATTGGGCCCTAACCTCACTGGCGGCTCCTTGGTTCCCTAAGCAGTAAAACAAATGGATTGTATGATATTGTTTCTAAAGACTCTTCTAACTGCAATCCCAAGAATCTATGGATCACTGGGATTGAGTTCAATATTAAAAGCAATAAAGGAAAGAACTTCTTCTTTTTTCATGGAAAAACCTAGCACCTGAGGTTTTTATTCTTAAAATTTTTATAAAGCCTCACTTGCCGTGGAGTCTTTGACTACTGAGTGATTTGTCTTGACAGTTACTCTGGTAAAAACTTTAAGTGGAATCACAGCTAAATCCCAATTTTCTTTCAAGTTCCTTCAAAAATACTAGAAACGCTTCCAACAGTACAAATAAAAATGAGATTAGTAGGTTATACTCCAAATTTTCAATATTAACCTCATATTGGAAAATCATAATAATCAAGGGTACTTAACTAGCCAGGATATTACAGTTCGAAAGCTGGCTGCAGTCTGTGAATCACTGGAGTGTCTTTTAGTTTTTAATCTGTATTGATTTTATTTCTATACTTCAAATTGACATAAGAGCTAGTCATGGCTTAGAAACAAGATTTGCAGCCCATCCTTTCAAAGATCTATGCGGTAATGATAAACCCCGTGGTTGGAATCCATCAAGCTAACACTGAGCACTGTCCCTGGGTGAGGAGTTGGTGCTGGATAATGCGTCTTTTCAAACCACCCAGAACAGAATCCGTAAACCCACAAGCAAATGATTTTCTATCGATCAAGTCCTATTTCATTCAAATACAGTTTAAAACTACATGGTGGAATAAATGCAGTAACTTTATCAACCTAAAACATTTTACCTTTAAGATTATGATGATGCGGCTTTATTTGTGCTACTAGAATTAAAAAAAAAAGTTCAAGAAATAAAATGGCCAATGTTCTGCCATGACGGCTGAGTTAAAACTTATAATGCTATTACATAATTTCTTGTTGAGTTTCAAGACAATATTCATTAAATAACTGGAAATGTATGAAGCAGTATCCTTTTAAGGAGTTTTGTCATAAGATAAACACATTTTAGTGATCAAATCACTTTCAGAATGCTTGTAACTTGAGATTTCATTTTTCTTCCAACAGTGACCTGTTTTTCTCTACAACAGTTACTCAGAAAAATATTTTCAGCTAGTCATAAGAATGACTTCTTTAGAAGCCCTTTCCTTTGTACTATTAAACAGTCTGGAAAATTGCTTGCTTGACTCATTCATGCTGTCAAAATATACTACAGGTTAAGGCTGTCCATCCATTTTCCATTTCCTAAAACAACACACGCAATTTATGTATGAAGTTCTAAAGTAAGAGCATTTGGGGTTTTAGTACCACTTTCATGTGTTGATAGTTTATAAAACTATATCCACACAGGCTATGCATTTGCTATGTCTGAAGACTGCCGCTTACGGAAGAAAAGTTTCACATGTTTAAATCCATTATCCTTAAAAGGTAAAAGGTCAAATGAACAGAAGAAGGTCTCTAAGTTTTAAAAGACTATCATCACTTTTAACTTCAGGGCTACAAATGAGAATCAATTAGAAATTCAAAGAGAACATTTATAATAAGAGTCATTTGGAGATTACTCTATTTGGAGTTATTTGGCAATACTAAGAAATAAAATATGTAAAAAAAATATGAAATTCTGTCCAAAACATGAAGTTATGAAGCACACCAGGTCATCACTGTAACTCCACGTTTGTTGACACACATTTTAAGACTGAAAAGTTAACACTTTTTCTTTTACCAACTGGCTATTATAATTAATAGAAAAGAGATCGCAAAAGGAAAGGTATACAATAAATGCTAATTATAATCAACATACACCAAATAGCATTTTTTGGGGGGGGAACAGAGATCATAGGGAATGTCATTTAGAGAGAAAAAATATTTTTGAATCAGAAATCTAATGAAGACATTAATGAAATGAAGTGACTCCACCTTCTAACTACGAATAAGAAATTACTAAATAGGTGAGATTATTTTGTTTTCTTAAATCATGTTTTAAAATTTATCTACAGTGCTAATCAGAAAGCAAAGCCAGCTCTGTGTGAGAGTCTGGAGCATGCGAAGATTTCCAGATGGTTTTATCCTTAGGAGAAAAATACATCTTCTATATAGATTGAGAAGTCATGGCAAAAATACTATGTTTCCTGAACCTCTCAGCAATGTTAAAAGAGCGATTGTTAACCAGTAGCATATAGCTGTTTAAATATATATTTGGCCCTGTTTCTGTTTCTTGGTTTAGAGACTCCAAGTGAGTAAGTCTAGCTGGTAGGGCAAGTGGTGATGGGGAGGAGAGGGAGGAATATACTTTTCCAAGTCTTTTTTGCTTTGTGCCGGAAGCCTGGAAAAGTACCCGAGATGCTGTTTGGCACACAGTGGGCATGCCACGTAAGCTGTTGACTCACTTGAAATTAAGTGGATCCTACTGTTAGTATGGTTGATCACTAGGCAAGGGAAAAGTTTAGGTTTAGTAGGTATTTGGAGCATAAGTGGTCCAATTGGCACCATCTCTTATATACTGTGTTCAATCCTGAGCTTTTCATATTTCTACTGTTAAAGTTCTGAACTGGGAGGTCTTTTGAGGCCAGGATTTTAATAAGCATTTCAAAAAAAAAACTGTCATAATTGTTTATGTTCCCTCATTCTTCAAAAATCATAGGCTAGCCAAATAAACCAGAGGTGACAAAATGTTGTAGATCAAAAAACCCTGGAAGGTATTAACACAGGGAGAGGGTGGTCCTCCAATCATTCTGAAGCAAATGTATTTTGAAAAAGTAAGCAAACTTAAACTTTGAGGTCATAATTCTAGGAAGGATTAATAAGGAACACCTTTATTAACATGAAAGTCACTTTCATCGTCAGTATCCCAATATTGTTTCCTAACTTAGTATTTCCATAAGAGAGAGAAAAAGAGAGGGACAGAGAGAGAGAGAGAGAGAGAGAGAGAATGCTCTTCGACTGTTGATATTATCTGTAGAGACTTGTCTGCTGGAAAATGTTTCTTTAACTTTGGTTTGGCTCCTACCTTGGAGCTGATGGGAAATAAAAACTTTTCCATGGATTAGAGCCAACTGAGCTGCTAAAACAAAAGGTAACATTCATCAGTGAACCATGGTACCATGATCTCATTCTGAAGGTTAATTTTTTGTACCTTAAGTGTGGACTGTCTAAAGTTTGGAAAAGTTAAACAATTAATGTTAAAGAAACTAAGTAAATATCAGCCTTATCTTACATGTTGTTATTTACATGGAAAAAATTTTTTTAACTATGAAACATGAAAGAAAACAGTCGAGAAAAAGAACTCATTTGATTCCTAGCTTATTTTGCTTAACTTTCTATCGCCGCAATCCCACCAAAATGTGAGTGCCCCAGACACATCTACATCCTGCTTATTATTTCTACTTATATCCAGTAATACGTAGTTTCAACAGGAAACCATTCTTAAGGAGAAGTGAATTTTTATCAATAAAACATGAGCATCTGAAGGTGGTACCCACCTAGATTTTTAAAAGAAAATCCCAGGTTTTACCCATCTGCTCACTAAATATCAACTGACCATTTAATTCCAGGAAGGCCTTACGGCATAATTTTTGGCATCTTCTAAAAAGCTGAAGACAAATTTTACTTTCCCTCCCTCAGAGGTCCTCCTATACTTTCTCCTAATTCTTTCACACGTTAAAAGCCTAAATAGCCAACTCAATTAAACAGACTGTAAGCATCTCCTTTGAACATATATTTGATCCTTTTTCAACATCAAGTAATACAACTAACTCATTGCCGCATACTAAATCAAGGCACAGCAGAAGAGAATGGGCAATAATCGGTATCCTTAACAATAAGGCAGTGGCACGGCTCAGTAAATCAAACAGTAAATGCACAACTCATATTCTGGATTAGAATGTAACAAAATTTCTACACAACTGCAAAGGAAATACTGAAGCTAGCCATGGGAAACCACTAGGCTGTATTATTCCTGAAGAACCAATAAAATCATGAAGCTGGGATTTCCCCTACTTGCTGCAAAAAGATATACTCTCCTATGTCTAACCAAAGTCAGAAGTCTCAAGCTCGTGAATTAGGCAGCACCTTTAAATACGCTGGAGCAAAAGAGACCATTCCACAGGGCTAGAATTGGATCCCTATCAATTCGGAGTAACAGTGAAAGGGTGGGGGGGGGGGGAATGAGGATGTGGTAAATGGAATATTATGACCTTGGATACTTCTTTACACCTTTGAAGAAGTAAGTGGTAGACATTTCACCAAGTAAGTTTATATAGGCCTAGAAAGAACGAAGTAGGGATGGTGCAAATCATGAAAAAGTGGGACTTTAATATTTAACCTTCTACTCTGTGCAGATACTTTATTGAATAAACATCAATTTTATTTTTGAAGAAAGTCTTAGGTGAGTCTTGTAGGAAGAAATTTACTTAAATAATATAGTGTTTGAAATATCAAATGTGAATTATTTATTTTAGACCAGCATAGAGCTAAAGAGGCATTAGTTCTAAATGAAATTAAATTTGGAACAGATGGCTACAACCACTTTTTCATTCATGGATAACTGCATTTAGAAATGGGTTTCCATGCCCAGACAATGATATAAACACTGAATTATTTCATCAATTCTACCCCCAATGAGTTTAACATCAAGGGGCACACACGTTGAGAGGCTAATGGGCATCTTCTCTTGATAATAGGTAAGTAAAAAAGCTAGGACGTGATACTGCACATTTTTATACATCATCCAGATAAAAGTTGTTTTTAATTTTTTAACCAAATAACGGATAGATACTTTTGGGACAATATGTGAATTGATGTGATATTTATTCTGACATAAGGCAAGTTCCTCTCATATGGGGAAAGATAACTTAGACTGAATTCCAGCACTGGGACAAGAACAACCACACAAGCAGCTACCATGTATATAGAGTATTTACAATGAGTGAGACACTGCATCAAGTGACCTGGATTATATAACTGATCTCACCGACTCCACACGAACCTTCAAAGCAGGTGTTCTGAGCAACCTTTTATAGAGGAGGCACAAAGTGACTGACACCCAGTCAGTAAGAAGTAACTGATAGAACCAAACCCAGATCCAGCTGAATACATGCTTTGGGCTTTTAACCAGCTCTTACCTCTTTGCCATAAACATTTCTGCATTTGGCTTTTGCAATTATTCTGAAGACCCTACTTTGATGAAAAATTCCAAGGTAGCGTTGGGACTAAGTGAAAACCACCAATGGCCATTTTATCATTATTCCTGGCACCAATATTTGCTATAAAGTAATACTCATTATAAATGTCATCCCAAAGAAAAGAACACAGAGGCCAATCCAGACATTCAGAAAAGATCAATCAATCAAGCTAATACTAAAGCAAACTCATGAAGAAAATGCCCAGAGAAATGAAGTCAAAGAACACAAAATACTGTTCACTTTTTCCTGTGATCAATTTTGTCCTAGACATGAAATAAGTTTGACTTTTACTCCACGTTTGAATTTATATATCAAAGACAATTGTGTCAAAAATCATTCTAACTAGCTGTTCAACTAAACTGATACATTCAAGAAAATGGCCCCAAGGCTGGGAGTTTCTAATCATTCAAAGAAAGAATCCTCGTAATACTTGTTATTGATGTTAAAGGTTGTCTGTTCACTTTTCTCCACGCTATCATTCATCCAAATGAACTGCCCTGTGAGAATATATATTTCCCACAGGGCATTTTAAATCATATAATGAACACTAATATTTGAGATACATCTCTTGACAGTCCAGAATTACAATTTAAACTAATACTTACTAATACCCACAAAGCTCAGGTATTTTATATTCTTAAATCCATGTTTTTCTGAGAGCAAACATGCTCTTTCTGCCATATCACAGACAAAATGCAACCAGTGATGCTTATATTTATATAGTCATTTTTATTCCAATTACACAGAATGCAAAAGTCTTAAGAAGAATAGTGTGAGCTACTTTAAAATTAAAGTATTCATGTGGAAACACTTCCTCTCACTGGATCTAGATATTTCAGTAATATTAATATAATAGTTACTATACAAATATACAAAGAACTAAAATGAACTACTAAAATTTTATTCCCAGCTAAATTTTAAACTATGATATTAAAAAGTTGTTATAAATACATGAGTGAGACATACACTATAGAGACCTATAACATAAACCATTGCTAAGGAGGTAAGTGAATGGTTTCCTCTAGATTTTAACTTTATAACTTACCAAGGCTTACAAAGGCTTTTAAGCATATTTTTTTGGCTTGTTACCAATATTATCATAAATGCCCAGGAAAACTCATAAAGTAAGAATGAAATCTCAACCTCTCACAAAATAACATCTCATGCATTAGAAAAATATGAATTATACTATTTCTTTGAATAAGAAAGCATATCCTATCTTGTGCAAAAAAAAAAAAGTAGTTATGAAATGAAAACCTCCTTCTGGTGCCCTTTACTTCCCTTCCAAGCTTTGTCTTGGAATCCTGAAATTCTCATTTGTTTTTTTTCCCCACAGCAGCCTCTTATTCTGATGTGTTAAATTGATTCCAGTCTGACATGACTTCCAAAATTCTTCCTGATCTAACGCTTAAGTTCTCGACATTATCAGACTTCTAGTTAAAATTTTAATATAAATTTCCCATGTTAGGTGAAAAAAAAAATCTCATTAGTGATTATTCAGGGATCGTTTTCTGAATTACCAAAAGTGGGAGTGATCATGATTTAAAAACTAGAGTTGTCTTAAATGCAGGCAATTACAGCGACTCAACAAATACTTGCCCAACTGTGTCCATCATTCGAACAGGTGGGCTCACCGATAATGAACACTGTATTTCATCGGCACGAGGTCATGGTGTCGGGCTTCCTAATACTGCCCAGCTTCAACTCGTGAAACTTGGAGCACAGGCTGAGGGCACAGGCTCTGAAGACAGGCTAATACAAACACACAGCTTCTCTTCCAATACACATCACCGTAGCTGAAATTCATCTGCTCTTCCTACACTGACTACGTAACAGTTTACAGTGTTTTTCCTAACAAACCTCCTCAGACACACATGAGGACATTTAATGCCTACTTACATTTTACATGGGCAAATTTGTGTTCTACTGGGAAATTTTAAAATTAAAGAACAGCAGTGTTAAAAGAATGTTTTATTATTCTACGATCATTCTAACCTTCATTGTACTTCTCAGAAGCTCAAAGGCTTTTAGTAACCTCTGGTCTATCAACACCCAAAAAGGCAGGGGCCCTGTGAGTCATTCACCCTTGCAGCAGCATTGCCCATCACGATGTCTGGTACATAGCAGGTTATAAATGATGAAAGCTGGGGTGCGAAGGGGGGTGGTGATGGATTGTTTTCCTTTGGTTGATATGCAGAAGTGGCAAAAACTTAGGTCTGCATTTTCTTTAAATTCCTAAAGTTTCCATATAAAAACATGTTTCTGGTGAAAATCTCTCCTGCAGCATTATTCATCCTTAGTGCAAAATACAGAAGCCAAGAGTACCTAAGAAGATTTAAAAAAAAAAATTTGCATTTTTTAAAGAAATTCTTTTTTTTTAACGTTTTATTTATTTATTCATGAGAGTCAGAGAGAGAGAGAGAGGCAGAGGGAGAAGCAGGCTTCCTGCGGAGCAGGGAGCCCTATGTGGGACTTGATCCCAGGACCCTGGGATCACGACCTGAGCCGAAGGCAGACGCTTAACCATCTGAGCCTCCCAGGCGTCCCTAGAAAATTTGCATTTTTCACTATGCATACTTAACCCACTGTATGTATGTTACGTTAGGCTATTATACGTTAATTACAGTTTAAAGGCTTTGCAGGAGCTCCCTAAATAGAGCCCACCTATGCAAAAACATGCAAGGTAGGTGACTCTTCTTCAGCGTAGGTCATGACTCATTAGTTCATGTGAGTGTAAATCTACCTGTGGGTTTGTTTTTTTTTTTTTTTTTAATATATTGGATTTTCTTATGTGGACATTTGTTTTCAATTTATTACTCTGCTGTGATTCATGGAAGGCAATGTCTGGCAGTAAAAGTTCGTAAGAGAAAAAAAACTCAATAAATAAAATCAGGATGGTAATCTTTTCTCATGGCTAGATTTAGATTTCATTAGTTTCCACTTAACCATGAAGAGATATGAGATAATGTGAAGAAAGATAGTTCATTCAGAACAGAGATCGTTCTTAACAGGATTCTTTATATAAATAATGAATTCTTTAGTTATTTCTTTCTTCATGGTTCACTTCTTGGTTGCCTCCCTTAAAAGAGAATTGTTTTATGAAAAGCAATGTCATCTACCAAAGAGGAACCTTATTTGGGGCATGATAAATTTGGCTATGTTTCTCTCAAAACACCCCCCCCTTTTTTTTTTTTTTAATTTGACCCATTTGGTAAGCTAACACTCTTTAGTTTTAAAAGCTTGCCGGGCCTGGGAGATGTAACGAGACTTATTTTCAGTCTATGAACGGTTTTAGAATATTAGATGAGCAAAGATATCTGAAAGCAAATTATCGTCTGAATGCAGTAACATGGAAAAGAATGAATTACAGACGTAATTTATCCATCACAAGCAGATCCTAAACACTGATCATGTCCGTGCTTGTGTAGAAAATGGAAAATGATAGAAAAGCTCCCCAGCTTTTCTAACTTTAATTTCCCATGTTTTACTTTGCTTAATTTACCGTCAACTATCAATAGCAGATGCTTCTTGCCTTATTTGAGAACGACCTGGACATAAGTATAAGTGATTCCGAAATCCCTAAGCCTTACACACCAAGTCTGAATTTTACGCCAAGAGGCCTGGAGTCATATGGGGTCTTAAGGAAACTGAGTGTCGGATTCTCATTAAATAGTAAGTCTCAACCTAACATTAACAGAAATTAAAATATAAATATGGTTGAATAGATGGAGACAACTTCAGAAGAATCCTTTTGGGCTTAAAAAATATGACCTGGGGTCAAAATATAGGTGGTTCCCAACTGACCAACGATGATCCAGGGACAGCCACCCTACTTTGGTGGCCCATGGCTATGGGAACTCTCTTAGTGGGGATTCCCTCTAGTTCTTCTCTTTCCACTTGTGGTCTGAGAGTTAGTAGTTGCGAGAGGGAATGGAGAAAGAAAAGGAAAGACAAACCACCAGAGACATTTGTCTCCCTTCCCTAAGTGTCTTTTCCACAGATCCTCCAATTGCTGTGGAGAAGCTCCCCCTCTAAACTCCATCACCACCACGCCTAACATACTGATCTCCCTGTTAGCAATTAGCCCCTTAAGGACTTCATTTTTTCTTATCTGTCTTCCCAAACTTTGACACAGGAAGTGTTTAAGTTACACTCCTTGAATTGGGGCCTACCCATCCCCTAGACCTGCTATATGCCTTTCTTCTCATATCTGGGTCTTTATTGCTGATCTTTTCACTATATCTTGTGATAAGATAGCCAGAACACAAAATATATATATATATATTTTTTACTTTTGATATTTTCACTATCCACCTATGCTACTAGTAATTACAAAGCAACAGTATCAAAACAACAGCCACGCTTTTGAAAATTTCAGGAATGAAAGGGAACAGAAAGAAACCGGTCACTAACATTAAGTTCCAGTGGACCAGACTCAGGGTCAACAAGCTGTGCATTTGAAAAGAAAGCAGGCTGAGGTTTTGGGGTGGGGGAGGGAGGTCACTTGGAAGACACTGACAAAGAAGTCTTCCCACCCTGAGTGAGCTTTGGACTACAGTCCGTCACCCCACGCCATCTTTAGTCCCTCCTGATTCTGAGCCACTGCCCTGTTGCCAACCAGCTCTGGGAAACAGCAGCGGCCCAAACAGGAAGCTGCGGAACCTCTTGAACTGCCTTGCAGAAAGCGTCTCAGGAGTCTGCGAGAAACCACCTCTCCTGCGCTGGGCCCAGATGAATTTCTGGAGTGCTCCACTGAACCCTGAAATGCACCGTTCCCATAGAAACACTTTGACAAAAGCAGTTAAGGTCTATGACTAGTAGTACTTAAGATGTATGATGAGATGGCACTCACAATGCTTCTGTGGGGCCTCCTGGGTTTCATTAATAACCATATTTTCCCAGGTAGTATTTGTACTGGACTAGAAGTCGAGCATCCTATGAGTTACTTGACTTCCCAGGGTTGGCCCGATGACTTAACCACATTGCTTCTGTGGGGAAATGCTTTCTAAGCAATTAAAACTTGGAATATGGCTATTTTTTTAATACATTGGGGGGTGGTTACATAGTTTGTGGTGACTACTTATTGGAAATGACTAATTTAAAAACATTTTCCTATACAACCATACATTTAGGGCATAGAATCTTTAAAAGTTGGTGGCACCTGCTATCTTGCAACTATCCTGTATTCACTTCCTGACTCATTTGTTGACTTAAAATATAATTACCTTTGAGTATTCACTGTTTTAGGCTATCTGCTGTAAATCTGCCTTAAACATTAATTTTTATTCTTAAGCACTCCCTTGTTGAACCCTTAGAATGTGGATATGTAAATTAAGAAGCAAAGTTTTAGAGGAAAGTGGTTACAAGTGCAGGCTGCGAAGTCAGGTGACCAGGCTTGGAGTTCACATGTTACCAGCTGAGTGGCCTTGTGTGTATCACCTAACTTCTCTGCACTTCAGCGTGGCCATCTGTGAAGTGGGAGGAATATCAGGAACGCTCTCAAAGAGTTTTTGTGGGAACTAAATACTATGAAAAAATTAAAAGCACTAAAAATACTGACCCGCATATTGTAATTTTCAATAAATAGTAACTCATTTTATTTCATAGAGAGGAAATAAAAATAAATTTGTGTAAGAAGCATAAACAGATATCAGAGTAACTACAGATTCTTTTGTTGAATAAAGTCACTTGACACCTGTTCTTATGACATGCATTCCTGTTACAGTTCAGTTATAATTATATAACCATATATAAGTATGTACTGGTAAAGGAAAAATAAAAAATGAAGAAATTTTCTTTTTCCATATAACTAAAAAGCAATCCATTTGTGATATGCCAGGTTTTATTGACTAACTATATCATGATTTAGTTGTCTAAATGTCTCTGGTTATCCAGGACAGGAGACCGATGATATGTTGGCCAAGATAAGAAGATAGAAGTTTCCCCTCAGAGGTGGTCTCCCCTCAGCAACCCCCATACTTAGGTATTTTTCAGGGAGAGTTACTTGATTTTGAATTTTTTCTTGAAAAAAAAAATTCTCTCTTTCATCCCCGTGACTGCCCTCCTGAACATCCATTCTCTCCTTCTACCTTATCCACCCAGAGGCCCAATTTTAATCAGGACAACAGTTAAATTAAGACTATAGTTCCCACAAACGTGCAAAGGGGGAAAAAAAAAAGAGAGAGAGAGAGAGAGAGGCAAACCAGGAAACAGACTCTTAACTAAAGAGAACAAACTGATGGTTATCTGAGGGGAGGTAGGTAGGGAGACGGGGGAAATAGTGAAGGAAAGTAAGAGTAAGTACACTTATGGTGATGAGCACTGAGTAATGTAGAGAATTGCTGAATTGCTATATGATACACCTGAAACTAATATAACACTGTATGTTAACTATACTGGAATTAAATTAAAAACTTAATAATAATATTTTTAAAAAGACTGTAGTTCCCAGCAACGCTTACTGCCAAAATCAGCCAATGAGAGGCCAGGACAAATCACTGGGCGAAGCTCGGAGGACCATAGGGCAAGGAAGCCTAAGTAGGCTAGGTTGTGGTCTCTTTTGCCCTTGCCCCTTCCTGCTTCCTGGAATGAATATATGATGGTTGGGGCTGCACTGGACAACTTGAGATATTTAAATAATCCTCAGGTTGGAAGCCGTGTGCTCCTCAGGACTAAGGGTGAAGACACCTAAGTTCTAGGGACTGTGGCGTCATCATATAGGCCTGGACAACTGACTAGCATATCAACCCTTAATCTGTTTATTCCACATGCTGGGGAGGGAAAGGTGTCTCTATTACTCAATGCTGGACACAATCCCTTAAAGACAAAATGTCTAAGTAATTTCTGCATAACTTCAGAGAGAAATATAAAGAAGGACTAGAACCAACGGTTCTGAAGCTAGGGACTGTTAGCAAGCTGGAAAGAACCCAGAGGTAACACAAGAAGAATAAAAGTCAGAGATTGCCAAGTCCCAAATGTGTCCAGGAGACACCCATTCAATCAAATTATAATATATGAGGGGTCATAACTATCAGTATTTTCAAAGCACAAGTCCTTACAATATAGGGAGTGTTATCTCTAACAACAAATCAAACTTTACCTCAAAGTGAAAGTCTTTCAAAAATGTGCCAAAAGATGATAGATAATGCTGTAGGTGAGGTGTATTTGATGTTATTTGCATGAGAAATACATATTAGATAAAAACTGTGTAGTTGTTTATTATAAATGACTATTAGAAGAAGATCTCCTCATCAGAATGACTTGTTTATAGTGAAATTCACAAAGAAATCACTATTCTAAAAAAAAAGAAAAAGAAATCACTATTCTAATAATCGATTATACTTCAAACAGCTAAGTAATTCTAATGAGCCTTTCCAGTTGCTTTTACTGAAGTTTCTGCTTATTAATAACTATCAGTAGTGCTAAATCAAACACTATCTGGTTAATCCACTTCCCACTGACTGTCATAATTTTTGGCCTGTTAACATAGAAAATTGCTCCCTTATCTAAAAGCATGGAATTGTGTTTTTGCTAAAGTTAAAAAAAAAAAAACTCAGAATTTCCTCAATAATATCTCTTTGTAAGAAAATAAGCAGCTTTGTCTAAGACTGTGGGAAGGCTGAGACATTGCTCAGCATGAAAGGTAACAGATTAGTGATGTTGATAGCTGAAATCCTCTACTTATCCTCGGCAAGGAAAATGAGAGGAGAGCTTCCCAAACGAGGTTCCTAGGTACCTGTGCTGGAACTGAGAAACATTCAATTTCTCACCTCTCATGTGAACTGGGAGAATGTCACACACATCCTGGATAGAAGATTTGCCCCACCCTGCGAGGACTCTGTCAAGTAAGTAACAGCCTTCTACATGGAATTGTTCTGAGGCAATTTGTGGACTCAAAATTATGCATTAGTTCAGAAGTCTGAATTACAATTAAAGGTTGAACTCAATTCTAAGTGCCACATTGCTTTAGGTTTAAACTGTTTGTCACACACAGGAACTGAAGGGAGGTTTAACGAGAAAAAGAAAAATAGATTCAGTGTACCAAAATCTTAGGAAAGGAAACAAAAAAACTAGTTCTAGAATTAGAGCCTTAGGTAGCATGATTCAAAACATGACTTGAAATTTGTCCAAGTTTCAAAATCTTAACGCATTTAAAAACTATTTTTCTAAAAAAAAATTCTCATTCTAAGAATATAAATAGGTAACTGAATAAAACCGCTAAGTCCTGGGGCACCTGGGTGGCTGGGGTCGGTTAGGCGTCTGTCTTGGGCTCAGGTCATCATGATTCCGCAGTCCGGGACTGGGCTGCATCTAGGGCTCCCTGCTCAGTGGGGAGTCTGCTTCTCCCTCTCCCTCTATGCCCCGCCCCCCGCCCCAGCTCGTGCTCGCTCACTCTCTCGGTCTCTCAAATAAATAAATAAAATCTTAAAAAAAAAAAAAAAAAAAAAACAAAACCACCTGTAAGTATGACCAAAGCCGCTGCAGCCACTGGGAATTTATTAAATAAAAGTTCATACCAGAGTTGACGGCATCATGGTGCATTCACAGGGGATTCTGGACAAAGTTGGGAAGATTCTGTTTAGGAAATACAATTTGAACTTTTACAGGATACACACTGTTTCACAAGTTATGCCTTCTAGCTCGTTCATCTCCTAAGTTATTAGGCGGGCACGAGATAGTCCTATGTCAACCTGCCACTGAGAGACACACTGAACGTGCACCTACAGTGTGACATGTATACCTACTCGTCCAAGTTGTAATATCATACAGGAGACGCCATCAGCAAAGCCATAACAACAACAAAACTCTTGGTAAAAGTTATTCCGATTGGGAGCCTACGAGATCAAAGTTTCAAAATCAGACGTTTAGCGTGAAATTTGCAAATAATCATTTTGGCAGGATTACCAGTTAAACTAGTTTAAAGGACAGGATGAAAAGCCTAGGCCAGGAACTCAGAAAGAGCAGCAACAACACAAGCGATTGGAAATACACGGTGCTAACACCGGAGGACGTCCTACAACTTAACTATAAAAACCTTCGAGACCACTTTATCATGTCCAGTTACGCCACCCTGCTCCTGTGTGACAAGCTAGAGACTTGATTTTCCTTACTGGCTTTAAGTTTTCTAGTTGCTCATTTACCTGGATGTTTACATACACATTTGTATGTCTTCTAATAGCTGAATCCATTTATTCTGCTAGGTCTTCAGAAGCACCTTAAATGTGTTCACTCAGGGCCCTTGATTCCCTGACACTTTGCAGTGGAATCTGATCTCAGATGTGTCTGTGACAAATCTGATTGGCTGGGCTATAAATACACACAAACGTGTAGAATAGTGAAATGAATGCTCAATTATCTAAAACAACACTGCCTAATTTGATAAGAAGACAAGTGAGTAAAGTTTTCAAAGGTAAAAGAATTTTGCTAGATTTTTGGAAAATAGTAAATATGAAGGTTATATATATCTCCCTTCCTCCTGCACCTGAGAAATGAATGGATATTTGAAAAAGAAAAATTCAATAAGCAGTAGTCTTTTTGTGTTGTGCATAGGCTGAAAGCATACTTTTTTGATAGTATAAATAACTTGACGTCACAATAAAACACATTGTGTAGGCTTCATTTTTTATTTTTTTTAAGTCTTTTTCAGGTATGTGGTTTTTTTTTTTTTTAGATTTTATTTATTTATTTGAGAGAGAGAGTGAGTGAGAGAGAGTGAGTATGAGCAGCGGGAAGGCAGAGGGAGAAGCAGACTCCCTGCTGAGCAGGGAGCCCGGATTCGGGGCTCGATCACAGGACCCTGGGATCATGACCTGAGCAGAAGGCAGACGCTTAACTGACTGAGCCACCCAGGCGTCCCTGTACGCTTCCTTTAAACAACTACCTAAATTTTAGTTGACTGATTATTACTGAAGAAAACAGGTAACTTGTCAATTAACTGTTATTTGAATCATTTCTTAAATATAGTATTCTAATGGCAGCTTGGAGTGTTGACATTTTTCCTTCAGCTTTTTTCTCCCCCTTTGGTATCCCTTTCACAAGCCATAAGGAAAAAAAAAAATCCTCTCCGGCCTAAAATAATCTACCTTTTCAAATGTTCACCATTTCTGAAGTAACTCAAATCTATGGTGTGTAAACGATCTAATTCTCAATTTGAGTATATTCTTAGACTGTTATCAATTGAGACTGCAAGTACAAAAGCAAAATTAAGTGAGAACAATAAAGTGTTTAAAATAGTGCTTAATTTCTAAAATAACACACATTATTACAACTTTTGCTCTCCCTGTTACCATTCTATTTCCAACATAATATATACACATATTCCTAATTATCATGTACTCCCATTTCACTTAGCAACACATCTACTGAGATACAGAACTCTGTGTTTTCACGCAGTAAATTTAATCTAAGTTAATTATTTAAACTTTGAAATCACCGATATGCAACTAAAATGCCATCAGCTAATCTTCTTCCTGTTACCTTTAGCAATATGCCAATTGGTTTCTTTTACGTAAATACTGTCTTGAACTGTTTGACTTCTGTTTTTAATGAAACGAATTCTCCTCTTCTAAGTAGGAGTCTGCTATGAACGTAAGTCACCTGGGAGCCTGGCCAAAGTCTGCAGCAGCACAGCTGAAGGGTACAGCCATTTCACAGGGTCCTCTCACAGAGTATTTGGTTTGCTTTCCTAACTTGCTAAAAATAGTAGATTACACAGGCTACCTCCATCTCATGGCTCAAGAACTCACAAAAGGCTGGACTATGGATTGTAGGAATACATACAACACACTTAATTAAAGAAGTCAGGATATTACAAGTTTTCCAAATTCCTTCCGTTTACTCTCTGAAACAATACAAATGATCTAGTGGTTATTGGCATGGAAACCTCATAATGCTCCCAAATTTCAGAACTTCAAGCATGAGTCACAGAGTTACCTTAACTGTTAAAATATGTTTTTGATCTATTTTGGTCACAACATTGAATACACGAAGATAACTACCTAAAAGGCAGTAATCTAAGTACTGTATTAAAAATCACACAATGTGTTAGTTATAAATATGTATCTAAGAAAGATGGTTTTTGAAACGTAAATATTTAATACATATTCCAAATATGTTACATGAATTCTTAATTTGGTTATTTCACTAACATTTTAGGAGCTATTGTTCTGGGTATGAACCTCCACCACAAATAAATTTTGTGTTTGTTTTTTTTTCCTCTTATTCAAATCAAAATATTTTACCAAGTTTCAGACACCATAAATTAAATTTCAGTTTCTCTTAGAAAGACAAAGAATAAGGACAAAGTTTGCATTGATTAGCTGCAACATTAAGTTCATTTCATAAGTAAATTCAAATCTTGAAATTACTCGTTATTAAAAAAAAGTCCCTGATGTGGCAGTTCAATCTTGTTACCCACACAGCATGTCATTAAGCAATGCTCCTGTTTTACTCAAAGGGAGACTGTTCTGTGTCCACAAGTGAGCAGCCACTAAAAAAATATTTTGAGATGGAAAAATAGCAACTGAATTTTAACATTTCACAATGTTTCCAAATGCTGTGGAGGCAGGTCTTCTGTGAAACCACTCAATGTCACAGCCAAGTTTAATGTCCTTCATTTTGTAGCTACGAGTGCACCGTCAACTGTCTGTAGGATTAAAAATTGGATTTACTAGTAATTGGGTCAAAACAGGGTTACTTATGGACACAGCTGGCTACTGAGAAGTGTAATTAGCCATTTGCCCCTCATTTTATGGGTCCCCATCTCTAATCACACCTAAATTCAGTCAGCAGGAATTTAGGAATACACATTCACAGAGGTACAATCACTGTGCCCTTCCTTCATCGAAGCCTTTCAAAAGAAAGTAAGAGAAAGGCCCAATGGTAATTTATAACTTTTGGCTTATTGATCTTTATGAC
The DNA here is from genome assembly GCF_037043125.1 of Eumetopias jubatus. Taxonomy (NCBI): domain Eukaryota; kingdom Metazoa; phylum Chordata; class Mammalia; order Carnivora; family Otariidae; genus Eumetopias; species Eumetopias jubatus. The sequence goes on from NW_028274807.1 coordinate 109,459,815, forward strand.
TATGACATTAAGAATAATCTAACACTGTAAGATATCTTTGTTGTGAACACCTCCCTTGATACGCTGCTCTGAAGATAATATCCTGAGTCTTTGGCGAAAACTTTAGCAAAGTAGGCAGCCCAAGCTGAGCCAAGAAGCAATTAACTGAAACAGTCAACTCATACATTAACTCATAACACATCAGGGTGAGTTATGAGTTAACATATGAGTTGACTATATTAGTTAATTCACCCCATGTTATTAAAGAAAGCATTTTTATTATAACAGCACTTTTTTTTTCTTTTGCAAAAGACAAGATGGATCTATGAAACTTTTTACTTCTCTATAGATGTAGAAATGAGAGTGACCCCCCCCCCCCACGGGTTCAAAGAATGAATTCCACTGGCACATTAGTATTCAAAGGCAATTCAATTAAACCGAATAAGTGAAAGTACCCAGGAATCTTCACATTTCTAGTCTTGACCTTGCATGTCAGAATAAAGACACATATGCTATCTTTTTAAAAGGTGCATTTTCAAACTTGATACCTGAAACACGAACCAATGACATTTTTGAATGTCAAGATAGACTAAAGCAGATCTTTCAGTATTATGGTGCCCAACAAAAGCTAACTTTTAACACTCCTAGCTGAGACTTACAAATTTCAAAATAATCAGGGTCCAACAAAATAAGTTATTTCACATTAAGAGTTTAGGAGCTAAAAAAAAAAAATCCAAGTAACAGTACTTAAAAGTTTCTACTTATTTATAAAACTCAACATTCAACAAAGTTTATGCCTCAGATAGGGTACTGGAGCAGCAAGAGAACCTTACTTCTCTATCTTCCACAAAATGCCTTGCTTCTGGCCTTAAAAGAATATGCTTATACAATAAAAAGGAAACCCACAATGTCAAAATGTTAATATAAAAAGTCTAGCCAAGTTTAGTTGCCTAGAAATCTGTTCTTTTACAAGCAACGGTACAGCACCTTTACAAACAAGGAAAAACGTTATCATCTTCATTCAGCTATTGCCATGGCCTTGTATAATCTGTGTATATGCTAACACACCTACGTATCTACATTTACTATTCCTATAGACGTTGACATTGCTATTACTAAGTAAAAAGTATGCTGATACTCTGTTTTAGAAAAAAAAAAAAAATTGCATTAAAGGACTGATGAGGTTCTTCATAACAAAGTTTGGCCAGACATGGTTCTATTGATTCTCAATAAAAGTCCCCCACCCCCAAAAACATCAGTAAGAACACACCGTATAGCTAAACTATTAACAAAGCAATCCATAATTCCAAACTCAATGGACTAAATGTCCACATCCCCTCTACTCATTTATTGCGTATCCTTAAAATAATATAATATTTACTCACTTTCAATGAATCAAAGCAGGCGATTACTCGTCCATTTTCAACTTGGCAGCTTTTCGAAGGATGTGCAAATTTACATTCCGTGTCTGGCCGTGAGCAAGTCCCCCTTTGGAACTCTCTACATACTTCCAGTGTTAGCCATTTTGTGTCCCGAATTGGTGTGACACTAACAGCCATGTTTAGATTTTACAGGTAGTTAAATTTTTCAGTGAAACCAACAAACCCAACCCCCCCACAAAAAAAAAAACAGCAAAAAAAAAAAATGCTGAACTGATAAAACTGTAAAATGATGATGAAAATGTCCCCTCCAAAATACTTTTTTCCCACTCCCTGCTTTAAAAGTACATGGAAAATTGTGTTGTCAATATCAAGGAAAAGATCTCCCACTAGAAATTCACAGCATGAAACTGTTAATTCAAAGAGGTTTTGGTATTTAGAGAAATACTAGAATTGTAAGTAGATGAACGTTTAAAAGTAGGGCCTCGAATCAGCCTTGTGCTCTCAGTAACCCCTTCCCAGTGCCAATTTGGAGCCCAAAATGCAAGCATGAAAACGTGGCAGACCCTTTGACACCGAATTTCCAAGCTGCTTTCAGCAAAGTTGTCTGAAAGGGAATCTCCTCACAGCTGAATTTGCAATGGAGTTTGGTGGTGCAATCGGTATTGATTAGTTTGGCATAGACAGATGCAGCAGTTTAGAGCAAATCGAGAAAATGATTTTTTTTTTCCTCCTTGATTTCCTGGCAGAAGAGATCTTACTTTTTCAGCAAACTTTTCTTTTAAAACTAAAGCAGCCTAGGGCAATGCCAGATACTTAGAGCTTTTGTCTTGATTATAAGTAGAAATGGGGGTGTCTGGGCTAGAGGTGGAGGGTGGATGTGCTGTCGTCACAGTCTAGCTGGCAGCAAGCAAGGCAAAAGCAGAGACTGCTCTAGAAGCGGGTCCAAGCAGCAGAGACGTCAGGAAAGGCACTTCTTAGTACCAACCTGTAGAAAAAAGAGATAGGTTAAGATTTACTAAGTAGCACTTCACTGATGCCCTACAGTATCACAACCTTGCCATGTGCTACCAGACTAAGTAATATTCAAGTCAGCTTCTCTCCTTCTCTGTCTGTCTCTCTCGCTCGTTCTCTCTCTCTCTCTTTCTCTCTCTCTCTCTCTCTCTCTCTCACACACACACACACACACACACAATACTTACAGTGAGACATATTGCAGCCAGCCATCGTAGATTTATTAAAAAAAGGGGCCGTTTCCCCCTGTGAAGCAATGCATGATAGAGAGATAACCAATCACAGATAGTGTTGCAGCAATATTCTGGGCAGAAAGCCAATAGTGTGGGTTGTCTTATGAAAGGTCGCGCCTGTCAGACGTTCATTACTATGCTATAAGCACAGAAAATGTCCATCAGATGTGACTTATTCCACTGCAAGAGGACGAGCATGTGGGTTTTGAATTTACCCAACATGCAGTTAGTGGACTAAACCATGTTAGTTTCAAAACAGCTTCTGAGACAAGTCCAAGCACTTGAAGATCATTACCGGGGAATAAAAAGCAAGGTTTAAAAATTGCAGCTGACTTCCAAGCTGCTTTTCCCTCTGGCTCTGTGCAGGGACAGGCACTGAACAGCCTGCTCCTGCTGTCCTGACACGTGAATAAAAAAGGAAAGGGGTGTTTACAAATGGTACATTCTCCTGACCTATCCAATTCACTTCCTTCTAAAGCCCAAGTCCTGCCCCTCCACTGAAAGCAGCTCTCATACTGTAAAACTATTCCATTCAGCCGGCAGACACTTTGTCAATATATCACAGGCAGGCGAGATGCGAACAAAAGCATCCTTTATTTGAACATTTTTTAAGCAGAAGCTGAGGTCATGTGGGGAAAATAAGGAGTGCAGTGTTGTCAGTGTGTCTGGCAAATCTGAAGTCAACCTCAAGGGGGAAAGTGATTCCATCGCAGAAACATTAAATATTAAGTGAGCAATTGGATTTGGGCAGCATGATGCACTTCGGAGGTACGAACGAAGCCGGAGGTTGGGGGCTGGGGGATCCCCTGTTGCCTGATGATCTATTAACTCTGCACTACTAGGAGACTGCTCCTTACAGGAGGGCATTTTTGCCTTTCACAACTTACTTTCTCTTTCAATCGAGATGGAAAAACTTTCAGAAAATGCTTAGTAGTTACAGAAACAAAAGTACACAGTTTTTTTTTTTTTCTTTTGAATGTTACCAACAAAGGAAACAAGGCTTTAATAACTCCAAAAGTTTTGCACTCCAAAAAAGCACTGGCACAATATAATAGTGTTTGATCACACTTACTTCTTCGAAGGCCAAATATGGCCAATTGGCATATGGTACATGTGGAACCATAATTTGGAAACTGGAATACAGGATATGAATATGTAAAAATAGAACCCAAACAGATCTATCTATGGATATCTAGCAGAATTCTTAAAAATTTCTTTAAGGATTAATACTGTCATTTTTTTTTAAGATTTTATTTACTTATTTGAGAGGGAGAAAGCACTAGAGAGAGAATGAGTAGGGGGCAGAGGGAGAGGGAGAAGCAGGCTCCCCACTGAGCAGGGAGCCTGACACAGGGCTCAATCCTAGGACCCTGGGATCATGACCTGAGCTGAAGGCAGACACTTAACTGAATGAGCCACCCAGGTGCCCGAATACTGTCATTCTTAATACTAATTAAAAACAAAACAAACAAACAAACAAACAAAAAACTAGCAGATACCAGGTTTGGGAAACACTGTAGTAAGACTACAACTTTTGAGAAAGGTTAAAAAGAACCAACTCAAGAAATATTTTTGTTTTCAAAACATTTTCTGGTCCTAACTCCTGATTATATAAAAACAAAGGCAAGTTGGTCATAAACTCTAAGATTCATCCACCTTCCTGACTCTGCTCTGCACTCAGGATTTCTCAACTACTCCAGGCCCTCAGCCTGTACCCATCTGTGTCCAACAACCTCTTCTGTCTTTCTTGCTAGAATCTTCAAGTGCCTCACCTGCAACCATTCACCTCCTTTGGAAGCCAGCTAAGATGTCACTTCCTCCAAGAAACTCCCAAGATGTGACTTTCTCCATCTCCATCCACCCATTTATTAATGAGATCTTTTCTGAATTATCTTTGCACCCCAGTATGGTCTGTTACTCACTTCTACATATGACCCACTAAATTATATGTCAGAAACAATGTCACTCGTCTCAGAACCCCAGGGCTCAGCACAGTGATGGAAAATTTACGGAGCTCCATAACTTCCGTAAATTAAATCATCGATTACTACATCTGGACTGGAATTACCTCTAGGGCACAGAAATACACAAACACACATATGAACACACTCATATAAACACACATATAACATCACACATGAACCACACAAACACACGCTCAAACACATACACACACCCATACAACCCACCACTTCCTGTATAAATTACTATATTCCTGGGTCACACAGGCCCTCCCGCAGCCTAGGAATCCTCTTCCAGCCCTGGACAGCTCCCTCAGACATTCCCCATAGCAGCTTTTCTAAAACGTCAACACTTTCCAGCCCCTCCTTCCTCCTCCATATTCCTCCCGCTTGCAGCCTGCGATGATCTTCCAGGTCACAAGTATCTCACAGTCAAAAGAGTAGCCCTCAGACATGAACTCTCTCTCACCTCCCCACCACCCATCTTTAAGCTTTCTTTCCGTATCTTTCATTTTCGTCTTCCAGTTTTGCCTTCGCTTGCACACTGTTAAGCGTCCACCTCGACTCGCTCCTTCTCAGAACATCTGTTCCCTTTACATTCCCTCTGTCTGTGAATGCCCTGCCTTGTCTACACGCTTTCTCTTAGCCCTCAACCTGCTGAAGTAGCTCTGGACTAGAGGGGGCGGCATGGCAGGAGGAAGGAGGCCCTGACTAGCTACGCGTCCTTCCTGTCCCTAATGCTCTTCATCGGCTGTTCCAAGACAAATGTCTGAAGGGTCATCTACGCGTGCTGTTTTTCTGCTTCTTCAGTTTTGAATCTATATCAGTGTGACCTCCACAACTCATTACTTTACTGCTCAGCAATGGCCGTCGATGCTCTAATTCAAGCCAAATTCAAAGACTACGCTTGTCCTTATCTTTCCGTTTCTCCCATTGCTGCCCCTCTCGCATCCTCTCCCATAGGGAGGAGCTGCCAGGAGCTGGGAAGGTTCTTGGCATATGCCATGCCGGTGTAGGCTCCTGGGACTTGTCACATGCTGACCCTTTGTTTGGAGTGACACTCTTCTTCACCCCTTCAGCTTGGTAAATCCCTTCTTGTTTTAAGTTGCTATTCAGATATCACCTTCTCTCCACGGCTGGGCCAACTATGCTAAACATTATTCCATCTCAGAATACCCTCAGTATTTTATAGCTCTTTTGACCCCAAGGTTATAAATCCCCTGACAACAGGGTCTATCACCATTTTTTTTATCCCAGTTCCTGGAACATAACAGACGTTTTCAAAATATTTGATAAATGAATAAATTTTATTCAAACTCACAGGAATAAACATGTACATAAGATTGCATCCCCAAAGGCAAGGAAATAGCTCAGCATGATCTATGGGCGCCACACAGCATGAGAAAGGATAATGGTACCATTAGAAATATCTTCATTGGTCGGTGGTTATGTCTAAATACAACCACAAAATCAATATCTAGAGTTGATTATTTTTCCCCTCTGCCATGTTCCAGGCTTAATCTCACTTGGGCACAAAATATACTTTAATTAGTAAAATGCTTGCAAATGGATACTTTGGACATTTTTATTTTCCATAGCACAGATACTCTATTCACTTCACAAAGGGTTACTGAAAAAATTATAGATACACACATATTTGTAAGTTTAATACTGTTTAATTGTAAAATATACACGCAAAGATGATAATCAAAATGTCTCCTCTAACTAGGCATAGAGACTGAGCAGTCAAAATGGACACCAACTTTTATGCATTGTTAGTGTAGCTGCACCTAGCAATGTGTATGCCAGTCCTTGATATGGGGCACTGGGGTAATGAACAGAGATTACATCTAAATTGCTGAGATCAGATTATTGTCTTATAACCTTTCTCTTTTTCAAACAGAAGAACTTCAGAGAAGACTGGAACTCTTCATAATTGAGTGTTTTGGTAAATTAAGATTGAATAAGATTTGGATCAATACTGAATTCCCAAAACATTATTTCAGCTGGTAATGGATTTTTATTCTATAGATAGAGAAGGTGCTTAAAAGTGTGTGGGTAATTTCCACATTGTGAGAATTCTTGCAAACATATTTGCCCCCAAAATATATGTTGTTTGTAAATAATTATGAAGGAAATATTTCTACTTGAAAGATACTTACTAACAGCTAAATTGCTTCTGAAGTAAATTTCTTTTTTTTTAAAGATTTTATTTATTTATTTGAGAGAGAGAGAGCATGAGAGGGGGGGAGGGTCCAAGGGAGAAGCAGACTCACTGCTGAGCAGGGAGCCTGATGCGGGACTCGATCCAGGGACTCCAGGATCATGACCTGAGCCGAAGGCAGTCGCTTAACCAACTGAGCCACCCAGGCGCCCCTGAAGTAAATTTCTGACCTATACTTCAACATATTATAATAAACTTCCCTGCACCAAAAAAAGAAGAAAAAAAAAAGGACTGGACCATTTAATAGTTTTACAGTAAGACTCAAACTTTTTAAAACTTACATAAAAACAAGCCCTCTTGCACCTATTGATCAAATTCCAAACACTAACCAAAGAGCTCCTCACATTACGTGATACGTTCTACAAATAAGCATGTTCTGCTGTAACAACCAAGATCCAATTCTTCCTTGAGTGATATCAGAAATAACATACATTTTCTACTTTAAGATACAAAGGGGGAAATAGAAAGGAAAAGAAGAAAATGTAAAGCTGGAGAGAAGGAAGCTAAGAAAAGAATCAAGGATAAAGTAAAAGAGTGCGGCAAATTACTAATAATGAGTCTCACAGCAACTAATATATATTAGCATCAAAGCTGACAGTGGATGGCTTCATATAAAAATCTATTTAAGGGATGCATACATACTGCATTAGAGGATAAAGAGGTGCTTGCAAGGTAGGAGACTGAAATTTTGTTTTGGAGAACTGGATGGCCTCTACGAGCAATAGAGCATTAAATGTCGTAGTCATATACATGTAGTAATCATTTCAGTTCTTCTGAACCAAATATAGGGAGGTTGGTCCTCCTGCATCCCAGAGCAGTTAGCTGGGAATTTTCGGGACTTTTTTCATAAGCTTTTGATTTTGAAATAGCTTACATACTGAGGAAGTTAACAGAGTAATTATTTGAGGTGTTTTTTTTTTTTTTAATTTACTAAGACAGCTTTAATCTAACTGGAAAAGAAAGCCAGCTTCTAATGTTTGATGGTGACAAGAAGAAGCCCCTTGCCCTAAACCATAACTTTTCCCCCAGGTTCACTGATGTCAAAAAGTCCATAATTAGCAATGCATGACTTCAGTGAATTAACTCACAGTACAATTTTGCCCAGGGCTTGCCCCAAATATTAACAGAGATTTCAGTATACAAACCAACTAAGCATTTCTGGAAGCTGTACAGCCATTTCTCTACTCATTAAGGTACTAAATACAGTAACAAGGCCGTTAGTTATTACATGGGAAAAACTGCAGTATGAATGGGTTAATGCAGTCTTCAGCAGGATTCAACTCTATATAACAAAAAGCTGAGATCAGTGTTTCTCAGCAAGGGGTAAGCACACTATGGGTAGCACCCATGGCCATTTTAAGTGATGCAGAAACAACATAATTTTAAGAGATGCATCAGAATGCAAAAACTAGCTCATCAAGCCTCTGATCACGTGGATACCATAGCTTAGAAAGAAGCTAACATTTAATAGAAGTAATTTAGAGAATAAGACTAATATACAAAAAAAAAAAAAAAAACCTAAGAATATATTGGCAAAATCATGAAGGAGATATGCAAATAACTGAAGTTTTAGGAACACTGCTGAGAAAAAAAGATAACTTTCAACCGCACATGCCGACTGTTAATGAGGCTGGCCAGTCTGACACATTGCTCTGTGTTAGGCTGACAAGCTGCTGCCAAGAAAAGGAAAGTTTGGTAACTGAAATAAGTCATCTATGGTCTGTCAAAGCACTCCTTTACAATTCGGGTAGGCTCAGTACCCTAATCATCAAGTGGTCCCTTACTAGAAGGATAAGGGAGGAGTGTTGGTTAAGAAATACACTATCGCCAAAGATAAGAATTCCAAAAGCAACTCACTAAACGTGCATGCACTCAATAGAAAATGATTATTGTCCCTTCTGTATTTATATTTAAGACCAAAGAAAACAGGAAGCCTCTACGCAATGATTAAAAAGTGAATTTTTAATGGTCTCCTGTATCAGGCAAAATAAAAAAAAAAAAAAATTAAAAGCTTTAAGATCATTAGAAGATAAATATCACAGTGGCAGGCCGTACTTTTGTTCAGTGGCTCACTAGCTCTGTACCTAATTAGGTCTTCATCCCGTCCCTACTGCAAAGTTACCTTCCTGGAAGCTTTTCCAGCCACTGTCAAAGAGTATCCGGCCTTCTGTTCCTCTCAACACCAGCCCAGATTTGCCAGACCTTTACCTTGCTTTATTTTTCTTTAGAGCACTTGTTAGGATTGGGTGTAATATTATGTACTTATCTTACTATCTGTTTATCATCTACTTTGGCCATTAATATGTAAGCTCCATGAGAGCCGGCAGCTGTTAAGCTAATTCTCCACTAAACAAGCCAGCACCAGAACAGTGCCTGGTCCAGAGACAGCCAGCGATCTGTTTGTGGCATGACTAAACATTTCTTAGTATATCTGAATACTAGTTTAAAAGTATTTTCTATAAGTTAAAAGGCCTGTTTGATACACTGGCAATGTTACCTTCAAAACTGAATGAAACCAGCATCCAACTCCACTCATTGGAAAGAGAGAATGAGGCAGTGAAGTTAACACAGGACCGTATTTATATACCTCCTCAATTATGAAGTTGATGGAAGATTTTCTTATCCACAGAAGAATCTGAAATAGTTACATGTGGCTTTGCAAATTTAAAACATCTAAATAATTATCTGTGAATTTCTGACAGAATCAGTCTTCAGTTCTGGCAAAAGAAGGGAAATTTGCATTTTTTTTCTGATGATATTCAAACAGGCAGCCTTTTAACATTTCCGTCTATTCTACAAGAAAGTATAATGACATAATACTACAATGCCACTTTATCGTTCTTCAGGAAAAAACACTAAGCCTATTTAGTGTTTTGCCTACTCTACATATTACACAAAAAGTCATCTTGTTAGCCTTACGTAGTAATTTCTGATCTATCCATATCATTTAATATTTCAAAATAACAAACAGTTAGGAAATCAGAACACAAACAACAACAAAATTAACAATCCTGCTATGTGCTCAGGAGCTAAAATGGTAGGAAAAAACAAATCTCACCATCCTGGCAATTTTCAGGAAAATGGTACATTGACCCAAATGGAATCTACCAATGTGAAATTAGCATGACAAAACTGTGAATGCCAAAACACTGATATTGTTATTCCCAATGCAACGCCATAATTATAGACTTTGATTCTAAAGTTTACTCAAATGAGTTAATTTTATCTGGCATAGTAACGGGGGGCCAAAATCTTAGTTTTAAATTTTTCACATTTATATCCTTTGAATAACATCACCTACCTTCTTACAAGGTTGGTGGTACTTCAGCCTAATACATGTTTAAATGTGACTTTCATTGCATGAGAAATGGTAGCAAATTCATCTATGCCTCCCTAATATTGTTATTGCCCAACTCAAAAAGAACTATGAAGTGATTAATGAGAAAACTGAGGAAATATTCCCATGGCGCCTGTGCATCAGTGAAATCTGCTGCATGCGTACCTCTTTGTCCCACTGTCCTGACTTTCCTTCCAGGGCAGAAATCATTCTCACAACCGGTGGTCATTAAGGTCTTCTCCACAATTAACCTATGCCTGTTTTTCACTTGAGCAGACTCAACTAACTGAGCTAAATTATAAAGTCAACATGAGAAGAAATGACTACATATATACTACAGATACTGCATATATATATATGTATAGTATTTGTCTCTATGTGTGTGTATATATATGTATACATATATGTGTGTGTGTGTGTGTGTATGTATATACACAGAGAGAGAGAGCGCATGTGAGCAAGAGAGTACACCAAAAATAAAGGATATCTATTAGAACCAGATTTAATCATAGTTGTCACACTTTCCAGAATTTTTAAAATCTTAAGTGACAATAGCTCTCAATATCTCAATATCAAGTATATCTAAGTACAAAAGCTTCATCTTAACAGATGAATCTTGAATTTCCAGATAGGTCTGATTTAAAACCTAACATAGTAACCTCAATCTGGGAAATTGCACTGACATTTCTATTGAAGATTGCCCAAAATATGTGTTGCTTAATTATTATTCATTATGAGAAAATTAAGTAAAATGTATGTTTATAGTTAACTAAAGAGATCTAAAATAATTATTCCTCAGAATATAATGAATGAAACCAATTATAAATATGGTATGGTATTACATGAATGTATCCAATTTAATGAATTAGTGGACTTCTCATGACACAACACAGTCCATAAACAACTCCTTTCCATTTAATCAGCAAAACTCCCTATCATTTTACAAATGTACCTCTTACTGAAAACTTTACAAATACTCAAGCTATAAAGGTTTACTATTATCATTCTATGAATATTTCTATGGTCTATATATGACCTCAAAATTTACCTTTTTTCACAAATAAATTCAAGCATTCTCTTAATAATATACCAATGTTAGTGTAAGACTGGAATCACAGACCTGTACCTCTGAAACAAATAATACATTATACGTTAAAAGAAAAAAAGAAGAAGAAGAAGAAGCAGATAGCAGGACGGGAAGAATGAAGGGGGGAAGCCAGAGGGGAAGACGAACCATGAGAGACGATGGACTCTGAGAAACAAACTGAGGGTTCTAGAGGGGAGAGGGGTGGGGGGATGGGCTAGCCTGGTGATGGGTATTAAAGAGGGCACATTCTGCGTGGAGCACTGGGTATTATGCACAAACAATGAATCACGGAAAGCTACATCAAAAACTAATGATGTACCGTATGGTGACTAATGTAACATAATAATAAAAAAAAGAATTTATTCCTAATAACAATAAAATATTACAATCTGTTTTACCTTGAGCTTTTTTTAAAAAATTTTTAAATTTTTAAAATTTTAAAAAAAATCACAAATTCACATACACTCACATATAAATATAATTATATTTTCCCTAATTAATAGTGAGTCAAGACCCCCATTGTTTTTCCCTAATTTAAAGGAGGAAGGAAGGAAGGAAGGAAGGAAGATATGTAACAAAACAAGGTCATGCACTGACAACTCATATTTTCACTTCAGTGTAGCTTAAGTATACTTTGGAGAAGGTTCCACATAACTCACATACTCAGCTAGGTCTGAGATGTGCACAACAACAAATTACGCTCATATTATTGCAATTGCTATATTATAACTCAGAGCTTCAGAATGAATTTTGCAGAAGCCTAGATTTAAAAGCCGGTCCACGTTTCCTTAAAAGAGACAAGGAACAGGGAGGCATATTTAGTTCATGCCTATCTCAGTATTTCTTATAAGGCTTAACATACAAAATTTTTTTATTTGAATATAGTTGACATACAATGTTACATTTGTTTCAAATACACAACACAGTGATTTGACAAGTTTATATATTATGCTATGCTCACCAAAATGCGCCTACCATCTGTCACCATACAATGCTATTATAATATCACTGATTATATTCCCTATGCTGTGCCTTTTATTCCCATGAATTATTTATTCCTTAACTGGAAACCTGTATTTCCCGCTCCCCTTTTCCCATTTTGCCCATCCCCCACCCTTCTCCCCTCTAGCAACCATCAGTTTGTTCTCTGTATTTATAGGTCTGATTCTGCTTTTTGTTTGTTTATTCATTTGTTTTTTTAGATTCCACATATAAGTGAAATCATACGGTATTTGTCTTTCTCAGTCTGACTTATTTCACTCAGTGTAATAACCTCCCTCCAGGTCTATCCATGTTGCTGCAAATGGCAAAGTCTCATCCTTGTTTATGGCTGCATAATATTCCTGTGGGGGTGTGGGAGGGTGTGTGCGTGTAAATATACCAACTTTTTATAAAAAAGAGAAACACACTGAAATCTACAAGTCTGAAAACATAATATTAGCTGGAAAGATAATTTGTCTCCATGACACCTGCTTTTTTTTAGCTACATGTACATTGTTTAACACACCCTTGTGTTGCTCTATGTCCTTGAATTTCTAACATATTTAAAAAGTGAAATCTCGTTATAAATGCATCAAGCAATGCAGATGAGTCACTGGTTCACAGGAACTTTTTTGCAGACATACATGAAAATGTCATGTCTTCACAGAGCTCACATTCAGAAAGAGATGTCAAATAAAATAAAAACCCATCAAGTGGTGCAATTAGGACTATGAGAATAAAGGATTCTCATATTAGAATTGTAAAGGCTCAGGAGCAAATTAAAATTTGAACCAAATACTGTTATTTAATTTTTAAGCCTCTTTTCTCCCTCCAGACCTAGACTTCCACCCTTCCAGTGACTACAATAATCTAAATTATTTCAAAGTCAATTAACAATTTGCACTCTCAACTATGATTCTGCTTTTTTGGTGTACTGAGAAGTATGGTATAAATTATAAGGCTATTCTCTGTATAGAGATAAAAACTACTAAATAATGGAAGAGATAGTAAAGTATAAATTAAAATAGTGAACAAAAATCTCTAGCAAGTAATTTACATGAACTATATACATCAAGTCCACATCTTTTCTTTCTTCCTTTCATTGGTTTTAGACATCACTAAATAAATGCACTTTCAACTGTAATAAATTTAAACCATACAGAAGGGTTTTAATAAAATCCAGGTGAATCCCCCCCCGCCCCACTCCACCACCAAATCAGACCCCCTATCATCCCAAAGGTAACCACTATTATTAGTATGGTATATACAGTCTTTATCTATGCATTCACATACACATACACACTCATACAGTTTATCATTCCTACAGAAATGATGGAAACATACTAATAAGCATATTGTTCTGAAGCTTGCTTTCCAGGATATATGATAATGACCTTTCCTTGTCAATACACATAGGTCAATGTAAATACTTTTTAACAACTATGTATTATCCCACTCTATGTCCATTTTTTTAATAGCAGCCACCTAAGTTAATGCTAATTTTTCACAAGCAACGTTGCAATGTATGTATAAAACTATTCTTACATTTTGAGTGGTTTCAATAACATACTTACAACATAATGTATATGCATATATTAACTGTGAACACGCTTCCTACAAGAAAATGTTTACCAATATGTCCTTCCACCAACACCGAACACTGCTTTTCTATATTGCTAAATCTAGTCCTTTAAAAGATACAATCCCTATATCTAGATTGTAACTTTCAAAAAAAAAAAGATTACTTATAAATTTCTATTGTGGGACTAGGCCAAAGGTATGATGGGTCTTTTCTCCTACAAGCAGAACTTAAAGCCTTGTCTTTGTATTTTGCAAAATATTTTCAACCGTTAGCCCTCAGATGGCAGCTAATCAATGGAAACATTTGTAAAATCAGTTTTTCAACTCCCATTATTTCAAAATAAACCATTTCACTGTAAAACAATTTTAACGTGTGTGTGTGTGCGTGTGTGTACATATATAAAATTTGCTAAAGAACAAGGACTGGGAGTCCAAATGAATGTCTGGGTTGACAGAGTATCAAAATGGACAATATATAGCTTACTATTCTTTTCTTACTAATAAAAACAAAATGTGTAGTTAACAGAGTCTGCAGGGCACGTTATATTTGGAAAATCACTGACAGCACACTGTCATATGATAAAGGGAATGCTTTTTTTACACATTATTTCTACAAATGTCAGAAAATATCCTGCTCCCCCCTCTCCGTGTTTAGACATGAATTGACTAAAGGAAATGGTTTTTGACAACTGCTATAAATAATGCAAGGCATTATCAAACTAGCTACGGCACAACAGAACTGTGGTGAACTCATGTAGGTCTACACACATTTTCTCATGTGGTAATTTCCCCTGAGGCTGGGAGTCCTCATGTAGTCACTTCTGACCCTGGAGTAGAGTACTTCCCTGAAGCGCCTTCCCTATCCAGTTAAAACAACCAAGGTATTCTTGTAGGATTTTGCCAATAGACATATGTCCTGTTAGAAAATAAAACATTCTTCCCTCACTCTGCCTTCCTCAAACTCTTCCCCAGTTACTGAGTAACAGCTCACAGAATAAAGAGGTACCCATATAAGATGGCTCGTTGGCAAAACGTGGGCACGTTCAATGCCTTCATTTTTTTTCACAATGTGATTTTACCATGTTGTCAAGTGTAAATAACGCCTTGCTTCTCACGGGAGATCAAAGATTTTATTCTTAGGATTCTGTACTTTCCATAAGACTATACGTACTGAACACGCTATGAACAAACTAATATGGCAGCTGAGGTTTGGTTCCTTTGCTAAACAGAAAAAGAACACTCCTTTCTTAGTTGTTTTAATTACCCATAAGGTTCAGTGCATTCCAAAAAAGCTGTCACACATGTGGAAATCCAAAGAGCTGACTACACCCTTCTAATGAGACAGTGATTAAGGTTCTGTGTGTTTCTGTTGGCATCATGTGCACTTAAAAAGCAATGACCAGCTTTCCACGGCAAATCACAATGCACTGATAGTTGCTAATAAAATCAAACAACTGCCAACAGTTTATTAACAGCAACACTTTTTGTTCTGGGATACTGATGCTCTAGAAAGAGTCTTGGACTATCTGAATTAGTCACCTGGGGATGACTGCTAAAATATATATTTTCCTGAGACCTACACCTTAGACCAGCTGAGGATAAAGACCAGGAATCTACATTTTAACTGAACTCCTCCAGGTTATTCTTAATCTCATTATGAATATTACTTCCACCAAAGATTGTTTATTATGTATCTACCAATAATTTCCTAAAAACTCAAAATATCTGTCCTGAAAAGTTGGATTGTTTGAGATTTGGTAACAAGCTTTTTTATTATATTCTATGAACTACTCTAGAAACTTGACACACCTGCAAAATGTTATGCAAAATTCTGTTATATTCGCTTTTTAAAGTATTATTTTTAATCAGGCACCATACATGTTCCTCCCCATCATTCCTAAGATACTACTCACCATAGCATACTACTCATCATGTCTCAAACCACTTATATTCTAATCCTGTTCAATAGTCACTCCAAGTTAGCATGCAAAAGCTACTTAATGTATAAAAAAAAAATCTCCCCAGTATATCTGAATGAATACACTGGATAAATTTAAAGAGCAATCATATAGCACTCTTAAACTTCATATCATTCTATCATTTAAATGTCAAATAAACCAGTAGATATAAACACACACACAAACACACACTAAATTCTTTAAAGACAGTGATATTTAGATTCTTTACTTCTTCCTAATAATGAGAATAATTTATAATAGTAAAGTTATTTTGTAAAAAGATGAAAAAACAATTAAGCACCTATTCAATCACCACAATATAAGATCAACTGCTAATAGTATAGATAAAGGTTAAGTAAGAATTAATTTATGAATGGGTGTGTAGGTATCTATGTGTTTGTGTGTGTGTCTGTGTGTGTGTGTGTCCAAAGAATAAACAAAAACTTTTATAAGGGAATTATTCAAATCATGTTCTTTGTATACAACAAAAAACTAGCTCTTTATTTTTTATATTTATTTAAAATCAATTAACGTATAGTGTATTATTAGTTTCAGAGGTAGAGTTCAGTGAGTCATCAATCTTATATAACACCCAGTGCTCATTATTTCACATGCCCTCCTTAATGTCCATCACCCCACCCCTCCACCCCTCTCCCCTCCAGCAACCCTCAGTTTGTTTCCAATAATGAAGAGTCTCTTCTGGTTTGTCTCCCTCTCTGATTTCATCTTGTTTTATTTTTCCCTCCCTTCCCCTATGAGCCTCTGTTTTGTTTCTTAAATTCCACATATGAGTGAAATCGTATGCTAATTGTCTTTCTCTGATAGACTTATTTCCTAGCTCTTCATTTAAATTGAAGTAAAAACTGTGTTAAAGTTAAGAGGGGGGAAAAGAAATTACTTAATCTTCTTGCAATGGTGAACCACTTTATTATGGATAAAACTACAAGCTATGTTCACTACTTTATTAAGTAACATACCCTTGAAGAGATGAACTTTTGAGAAGTTGGCTTATGCTACATTTCTTTTTTGCGTTTATATATAAAATCTGCAAGTTGTTCATCTGATTCTTTAATAGCAAGTTTCTACTGGAGGAGCTAAGTAGAAAAATTTACTTTCCCCCCCAGAACTCATACATTCTATGATTGTACAAAACAGCAAATAGTATTTTATATATTGGCATATAAATTTATTTTTATCTGATTTTTGCCATTTGATCCTCACAATTCTAAGAGATGGTTATATTATCTTGCCCATTTGTGAACAAATAAATGGGGGCTTGTACGATTTGACTGACTCACCAAAGTCCCCTAAGCTAACTAAATGGAAGAATCAGGATCCCAAATCAGGTCTTCTGATTCCAGGTTTAACATTTCATTCACAACACCTGCTGGCAATTTAACACCAAGCTTTACGGAAATGACAACGACTGTAAATACAATAGGAACAGAGA
The DNA here is from genome assembly GCF_037043125.1 of Eumetopias jubatus. Lineage (NCBI taxonomy): Eukaryota > Metazoa > Chordata > Mammalia > Carnivora > Otariidae > Eumetopias > Eumetopias jubatus. The sequence continues at coordinate 109,476,999 of NW_028274807.1, forward strand.
GATTGGGGCTGGAGTGGGATATGGTACAGCGGCCACAATTGTATCACCTGGGGTTTGTGCTGAGATTTAAGTGGAAGAGAAAGGCTCGCAGCATATAGATTCTGAAGGAGGTCAGACGATCCCTTACAGAGTTGAGAGATGGATGCTATTGTCCTTGTATGTCCATGGGGTATGCACTAGACACTAATAATGTACACTTAGGGATGTGAAAATTACACACCACATCTATCAGCTTCTTAAGACTGTTAATCAATTTTAATCTAGTAATTAATTAATAATTAATGAATGGGTGTGTAGGTATACACACCCATTCATTAATTAATACATTACAGGATTGTAAATATTCAGTAACTGATTTAAAGATTAATTGTTGAGGAAGAGGTCTTTGAGCATGATTTTACTTTCATTTGTCTGCCCTCTGAGCAAGAAGAGCCTACATTTTCTTCAGAGCTTTCATTACAGGAGCTTAAAATGTATCAGCAGAAACCTTCCCTATACGTAAAATGAAGTACTGCTCTGAAAGTATAAAACTGAATATGTGCTAAGCAAGTCTGCACATAATAAGTCTGATCTATATCAACTACTAAAACAGTGTTTGAAAAGCAGTGAAGGGGATAGAATAACTGTCTAAAACACTTCTAAAGCCATGTAGAGTCAGATAGATCTTTTGACAGCTGTTAAAACCATAGAAAAGGATACCAGAGAGCGAGCACTGAGGGTCTGAAATGGCATAAATGATATTTTTCTTTTACATGTAACAAACCTGTTCTGTATTATATTATTTACCTTATGGCACAGAGAAATGGTAAATATTAAGTTGCTTTCTGATATGAAGGCACACAGTCAAAATCAAAAAATCGCTCATTTATTTTTTTATTCATTTATTTATTTTTAGTTCTCTTTTTTCCTTCTCTACTCTCCTGAAAAAATATTTTCCTAAAATAAATCTAAATATATCCAACACATACAATAACCTTGTTAAATGAATAAATATGTTCATCAAAAATAAACAATACACAGATAAAATTATATTTATGTCTTGATTATATAAACAGTTTATTGATGGCCCTTTATATGTAACCTAGACACAGGGGGAGTACATGGATCCAGCTGTGAAGAGTTAACTGCTTAATGGGGAACATAAAACAAACACACAAATAACTGTACATAGAAAAAGAAAGTGAGATGTACACAACGGAGATAATAAAGCCTGGTGAGTTAAAGGAGAGAGAAGTCGGGGTGCTTTCATGATGGATAAGACATCTAGGATGGAAAGAAAGGAGGACGAGTCTCATTTGGTTAGAGACAAAAAGGAATGGCAACCCAGACGGAAGGAATACAGTGAGCAAAGACAGGGGTATGGGAGAGCACATAACAAGAGCCCTGGGGGAACTGGTCCATACGGAACACCCACATGCAACGGGGCTGGCGGGAAATAAAGCTGCGTTTGGGGACTGGAACCAAATCAATAAGGGCCTTGAAGGCCAGGCTGAAGAATCTGGCCTTCACTTCTTAATTGGAATTCATCCATTCGAAGATTTCACCCAAGGACAGAGTCAGAATATTTAACTAAACACCCGACAGGCTAAGAAGAAGACTGTACATGGGATATGAAGAGATTCTATTTAGTAAACTCGGGATTTTTCTACTTCCTAAAGCTTTTGCTTTGGTTGCCAGAAAGCTGAGAGATAAATTTAGTGCTCGATTTCATCTCGAGTACTTGTTTCATCTCTTTTCCCTCTAATTGATTTGTTATGTCTCTTTTTTACAGTCCTATTTTATGTGCACTTTACTGTTGTAAGCCGACTCACATCTTTTTTGATGGAGCATACATCATACATAAATAAAATGAAAGTAACGTTTGTCCTGGTACAAGGTAAAGCTGTAGATGCAATATTTAAAAGTTTCAGAAGAAAAAAGAGAAGTTAGAATTCACCATCAAATAAAGCACACTCCTCTAAAAATATTTCAGTGAAAGGTGGTCACACTGGATTAGGGGACCTCCGGTTACTGCAGTGGACAGCTGCTCTAAAATCTACAACTGCTGGGTTCGGCAACCTATTTTTTTTTTTTTTTTTTGGCCTGGCTGTCCAGTTTGACCTTCCGTGTGAATCAGTGTTCCTACTAGATGCCAAAACGACCTTCCGAAACTTACAAGGCTTCCAAGGCTACAGAGATTTTCAGCTGTATCAGCCCTGGCTGTCACAGCATTCTGCATGAGACTGAGTGGCAAACTGGAGCCTCCTGTACCAGCCTGACCTTTTAAACTCACAATATTGCGCTGCCACTCAAAATTGAGTTTTCTCTTTCTGCATTATTTTGTGATGCCATTTCTCTTGCATAATTGTAAAAGAGTATTCTAAGCATACAGTGGTACTTCTCTTTATGTGAAAATAAAATACTTCCCTTATACATAGGAAACCTAACATGGATAGAGGTTTCATTTATTTTATTTCAAATAAATATTTATTGACATCTATAAATAATATTTTAATCACTTGTCAAGATTATTTAAATTTTGAGGCAGTAATATGTCACTATTTCTGCAATGGTCAATATGAAATTTGAGAGATGTCTAAATTTTATAATTACACTTTTGTAATTACATCTGCTTATGCTAACCATTATGTATTCAATGCCTAGCACAGTGCCTAGAATATAAAAGAACCCAAATTAATATTAAAGTGAATGTTGCAGAATCTGCACATTTGATTATACTTCATTTATCACAGAACTATTGGACTGAAATATAGTGCTTCGTTTTCTTGCCAAAAAATTAGTATATTAGCATGGAATATTCCTCTTAAAAAACATGCCTGAGAATTCTTGGTCATAAAGGGAAAATATTTTTCAAATCCCTGAGTGTCAGGTCATTTGTAAACAAAAAACTGTTGCTGTATGAATTGGTTAGAGTTGAACACCAATGGAAGAAAAGAGCAATGGAGATCAGATTCTTAATAGTCTCTATCAATTGTTTGATCTCAAGCCTTAAAAACTATTGGGGAGTGATGGTGTATTCAAACTGATGCTTGTCTATCAGAGTATTTTCATTTTATTTCCACACAGGTTTATATTTTCACAAGTCCTATTCTGCCAGTGCAGAGAACCACAAAATGGTGTTAAATAAGTATTTCAGAGCAAATTCCTTAACATTAGTTGGTGAACGTATTCTTTAGCTATTTTTAAGTGTAACTCATGGACTACTTCATAATCCTTTACGGAATATACCTGGATGGATGGGTGGATCAAGAGACATATATGCACACAAGACACACACCTGCACATGCTCTAATTACCCTGCTAGGGATATGAGGGGAAAGTGAGAAAGTTTAATCAGAAATCTTCAAGTCAACGTCAGTTCTCAATAACATTGTTTTATTATTTTAATGCTGGCAAAAGATTTCTATATTTTATTGATGAGAGAAATGAACTGAATTCTCTAATGCCTTCATTAATACAGCTGAATAAATTAGAAGCGCATTTGCAATACTCTTTTTGGGCTCAAGACACTTCTTAAACTGTGCCACTTAAAGCCATCCAACTGAGCAATTGGCAGAGTGCTATGTCATTCAGAAGTGACATCAGAAACTTCACAGGTGGCAAAGATTTTGAGTCTAAAAGTAGATTTTGCTGATCTTAGTGAGTGCCAGGGCAGAGGGTATTAGGTGTGAGTAGAACTAATACTATGCAAACCACACAGGCACTGTAGACCATTTGATCAAGCTCTTCTTTCCAAGCCACGAAAATGCAGAGTCTACTTCATCATCTCTGCTGTTTTATGACCACAATGCTTCAAAACCCATCTCTCACATCTTCCCTTCTTCATTTAGTCTTTTCAGAGCTAACTTGTATTCGGTCTCAAATCAACACTACTGTCAGCATTTGTGTACTTAATTCACACCAGACTGATGGAAACAAACAAACAGCAAAACCACTGGGTTAGGATCTCGGCACTCCCAGTACTGTGCTACGTGACCCCTGGGCAAATTACCTGACCTTAACCTTGCCAAGCCTCCATTTTCTCACCTGTGAACTAGAGAGAGGGCTGGCACCACAGAAATCTCAAAGCACTGTATAAGAACCATATATGGTCACATATGGAAAAGAATAAGTGCCTACCAAGTAAGTTGCTATTTTTACAATTATTACGATTGCTAACGGGCTGGTCCTTTTGTGGTTTGGGTTGTTTTCATTATTTCACTAAAAATGGACCTTTTTCTTTAGGCTATAAACTTCAGAAAAGCAGAAGGTATATCCTTAAGTTCTCTTGAAAGTTTCAGTCAAAATCTTATTGTGAAGCTTTTTATGCAGTGGGCTTTAAAGAAGTGTTTAGGATTAAAAATGAATAATGGTAAGCAATAAAATAAAAATTCTGAGTCTTCTAACTGAGACTGCAGCTTAAATCCTGGAAATGAGGGACGAACACTTCCCAGCTGAATGGGGTCTTACAGAATACGCACAGTTGCACTTTTACCATTTCAAAGTTTGGAAGCTAGCCTACAAAATACAGCTTTATTTCCTGCTCACAAAGAAAAAGCTGGAGGAAAAAGCATAGTGTGCATATCTAAAACCCTTTGTCATTAAAGTTAAATACAACACACCTCTCTCTTACAGATTCTTCTCTTCTGTTAACATTCAGACTGTCAATTCGGAGTGATTTAATCTCCTCATTAAGGAGTTAGCACAAAAAAGCTTCGGATGAATTATGCGTCCCCACCTTTCTCCCACAGTGCCAACATCAGAAATAAAGGATCTTTTCCGTCTAATCTAGGATGACACTACATTTGGGTCATGCTTATTTATCGAACACTTAAACAGAAAAATAAGCGGTTTAAATATGAAATCAGATCATTAAAATAAAGCGTGGGTTGGTTTTGTCTTTTTTCCAGTATACAGAGCGTGTAAAGAGTTAATGTGTCTACTGGATGGTTTTAGGCAAATTCCACACTCTGCCCACAAGCAGCCTATTCCTGGCTCCTGTGCCCACTTTGTTTTGCCCGTACATTACTTGTGAATGTTTCTATCACTACACTGGAGACTACTGTGAGAACAGGGCATATCTTACCTCTTTACTCTGAAGGACAGAGCATGACAGGTGGCACATGGACACCACACTCAATCGACATTTGCTAAATAAGAGGGCTTTCCTTTGAGGCCAAAAGCAATGGCATGAGTCTTCCATTTTTCCTTCTCTAGACATTATATAATTTTATTTGGTATGTGTTCTAAATAGCTCTATGAAGAGAGGAATTTGTTAGCAAAGTGACATGTTTCCAACAGAGCAAGTCGTCAATTAACAGTTTATCTCTTCAAATTGTAAGCTATGCCACACAGTAGCTGAGAACACAGACTGGTGTGTGAATATGACAGAACATGAAAGCATAAAATAACCACATGAGGAAGATAAATGAATTTAGCACGCATTCTGGAGTTACCCTGATCACTTCTTGGTGAAAATTTTATAGCATCACATTATTGGTGTGAAAGTACATTACCTTCTGGAACTTCACAAAGCTTCCTCTGAGAGCCTCCCAAATGCAATGCTGTAACAGGTCACAGGAATGCAAGCCCTTCCCCTATCTGCTGAAGACAGGAGGCCTAGTGGGTTTGGTTTGGTTTGGCTTATAAATCTTAGATTATAAGCATCTGTCAAACTCTATGCCAGCGTCGAAGCAAAAAGATGAAATTTTATTTGTCAGCCTTTTAAGTTAAATTTATACCTTCTCGACCTGTGTCAGTTGTGCTATGTGTGAAGTTTTAAAGTCACTGTATCATAACTATACCCGCCCATTCCCAGCAGAATCATTAAGGGGTAACAAAGAACGCTGTTGTGAAGTAAGAAAAGACTGGGCTTCAGTTCAGTTTGGCTGCTCACCAGCTGTGCGACTTGGGGCAAGTAGGTTAACTTCTCTGAGTCTCTGTTTCCTCACCTCTATCAAGAGAGTGGGCTCCTGCCACAAAGGCATGTTCCCTAACTAACACCATTACGAGGCGCTTCTTTCATAAAAGAATGTAAGCTGGCCATGTCTCACAGAGAAGACACTCAAATATGGCAGCTAGCCTCATTAATTCCTCTCCTGTTCATACCGTTTCCCTCCACATTCTGAACAGAGTGGCAAATTTCTCCTCCATACAGCTTGTCTTGACTATTCGGTTCCACAGACTTCCTTCTTTGGATTTTCTTCTTTCTTTGAATTTCCTCCTTTGGTACTCAATTGTAGAGCGCCAATACTCAATTGTAGGGGCGCCTGGGTGGTTCGGTCGGTTAAGCCTCCGACTCTTGATTTCAGCTCAGGTCAGGATCTCAGGGTCATGAGACCGAGCCCAGAGGCTGCTTAAGATTCTCTCTCTCTCTCTCTTGCTCTGCCCCTCCCCCTCACCTCTCACACATGCCTGCGCATGCACTCTCTCGCTCTCTCTCTAAAAAAATAAAATAAAAATACTCAGTTGTACGGTCCACCTTTCACGTCTTTCCCTCCAGCTCAATTACAGGCCAATGAAGAGAAACTACATAATTCTCCTTTGGACTCCCTCTCCTACCTACTATGATCCCTTAACTCTAATAGGTGCTCAAAATATGTTTGTTAATTGGTTATTTAGCAGAACACAAAAGATGAATTGATTCCCCTGTATTGCCTTATGTTAACACGGTAAAATAACTTTTTACGTGAAAACACCTCAGCACTTTGCAAACTTTAATCCATTACTGAGAAACAGACACAATAATTTCTTCCTATATTAACTGCTCCCAAAGCAATATTTACTTTTTAAAATTCAGTCCTCAAAAATATATTTCTGAGTTATTTCCTACATGCAATTTTCAGTAAATGTGGTCCCCCAGAAAGCATTATGCAGAATTATGCTTGAAGGATGTATTTTTTCAATAATCTCAATTGTTCTGGACATTTCAAATTACTTTTTGGAAAGGTCATGCAATACCTCAGAGAGACTCTACACCTGGGTCACAGATTTGCTTATATTCCCTGTTGTTCACTTTTGCTATGCTCATCAAATCTCTTCAAGTCTTCTGGATGGGTATTTAAAACCAAATACCTTCTCTGAATGCCAGTTGACAATGCAGCCTTCCCTGAAATGTCTGAGCAATGAAATTCAAATAAGGGCTCAAAAATAATTTGGAGTAAATTTGTCTAGTTAATATTAGCCCAATGAATAGAGAAAGCAAAGAAGATTTCTAATTTTAACACTATTTAATCTAATTACTTAAAAAATGAACACTTTCTGAACATTACCTTAACAATACAACAAAACAGATCTTACCATATCTTTACAGCACAGGCAAAAATCTGATAAGGAAAAAAAAATCTAAGAATAGAAAAAGACATGTCCTAAGTGTGGCTCTGACATAATACTAAAAGGCATATAAACAAAAGGTGAAAGAAAGCACTGTTAATATTATTTTCTCTAGCTCTATATAAACATGCTATAAAGACATAAACAGAGCAATATTTATTATTTTCCATGGATATAGACCATCTAAATAAATAATAAGTGGTAAATATTTATAAATAGAATCATTTTCTTGAAAACTGTCTTGATTTCATGGGAATTTTTCTATGCATGTTAAATACAACATAATCTATCACTGCTCTGACATTTTCTGCTTAAACTCTGTTAAGCCATTTACTTGTAAAAAGCATGTAAGGACCTTAAGCAAAAAGGCCCGTGAGCATTGTTACCAAGCTTTCTATTCCGTTTGAACTAGAACTATCCTCACAACACCAGGAAACTGTTAACTCAAGGTAATTGCTTATTTATTCCCATATGTACATCATTCTGTTTATAAGAGTATCCGATTGTTAAGGAGTTTTATTTCCAGGGAGAAGACTCTCACAGTTATCCTGACACCTTCCCTAAAATAGCAAGGTCTCAGAAGCATAAATGTCAGTCACATTGAGCACATTGCAAAGTCGCTTTATCATGTATCTATGCGCCCCCTGGTTTATCACAGAGGATAGGGGACACCGCTGTTCCCTTACAAAGGGACCAGAACTGCCTGGTCAATACAGAAACATTTCCTAGCAAATAACAATATACCCCTAAAGAAGAAACTATGCTTATTTCAGAATTACCAATTTGTGATGAAGAATTTGGCGACCTTCTACAGTTCATCAGATCCTGCGCTTTAAAAGGGCTGGACACAGAAATGAAATGTTTTAAGAATTTAACATGCATCTTCTACTTAATCGAGTTATAGCTCCTGACAAAACACAATTTTAAGTGTTTTACTGATATTTTATTTTATTTTAAAGATTTTATTTATTTACTTGACAGAGAGAGACACAGCGAGAGAGGGAACAAAAGCAGGGGGAGTGGGAGAGGGAGAAGCAGGCTTCCTGCGGAGCACGGAGCCCCACGTGGGGCCTGATCCCAGGACCCCGGGATCACCACCTGAGCCGAAGTCAGATGCTTAAGTGACTGAGTCACCCAGGCGCCCATCTTACTGATATTTTAAAATAGACTTCTTTACCCTTTTTTAAAGATTTTATTTATTTATTTGAGAGAAAGAGAGTGAGAGCTAGAGAAAGAGAGAGAATGAGCGGGGGAGAGGCAGAGGGAGAGGCAGACTCCCTGCTGAGCCAGGAGCCCGATGTGGGACTGGATCCCAGAACCTTGGGATCGTGACCTAAGCCAAAGGCAGACGCTTAACCAACTGGGCCACCAAGGCACTCCATAGTTCTTTATCCTAAAAGATCACACAAGTAGCAATGTAATGAACAGAATTAACATTAAAGATTAATTTTTTTACATAAGAAGTTTTTGATGAGAAATTTTAAAAATTACTATATTTTAAAAGTCATTTTTAATACTTCCCATTGCCTTTCATGTCCACATCTAATCAATTGCTACATCCTGTGGACCCTACACCTGTCACTTTTCTCCCTAGCATGTATGTCTTCCTTTTCATTCCCTGGCATTTCCCTCATCTCTTTCCTACAATCTCTACCTTATCCTGTATGTGTCCTATCCTTCCTCTATAAATTGTCACTAAAATACATGCCTGTAAGGTTAGGTGCCTAACCAAATGTCTCATGTTCTCCACTGTGTATCAAACTGCCCCTCAATGCTCCCCAAAGTGCAGTAGCAATCTCCTCTCCCACCTGATTCCTCCCTTCTCCCTACCCTATATGCTGGCCCCCTCCCCCCATGGTTTTTCTCTCCATCCTCTGACTTTCTAAATGCTGTAGAAGTGTGACTCTGCTAAGAGTATTACAAATGTCTATGGTCTCGATCTCCTCTATGCACCTAACACGAGCATTTCCTATATGCTGGCCACCTCCCCCCATGGCTTTTCTCTCCATCCTCTGACTTTCTAAATGCTGTAGAAGTGTGACTCTGCTAAGAGTATTACAAATGTTTATGGTCTCGATCTCCTCTATGCACCTAACACGAGCATTTTTTAAATCTGTTTTTATTCTTTTATGTGCAAACGTGGGTTCTAGAACCGGACTACCCTGGTTCAACTCCATCTTGTGCTACTTCTTAGTTAAGTAATTTTGGACAATTACTTTATCGGTGCCTCAATTTTCCCATCTGTGAATCTGATCTACTAATAGTACTCATCTCACAGGGTTGTTCTGGGGAATCCATGAATTAATGCATAAACCCTACCCATAAACACAGTCCAAAATGTGAGTAATCATCATTATAGTTCTTATCCTCATTACTATTCTTTATGTATCATTGGAGGCAAGACAAAAAATTGGCTAAAAACATGGACATTTGAATAAAGGCAAAAAACAAGCCTCATAATTCTACAAATGACAAAGAGAGATTTCTAGTCATGCTACTTAATCTTGAAGATAAAGGACATAAGGCCCATTTCACAGCTGTTAAAAAAAAAGATTAAATGAGATATTTTTATAAAGAAATATACAGCAAGTAGAACTTCTGTTATTTTTTTAAGATGTATTTAGTTAAGGGAGAAAGAGAGAGATTATGAGCAGGAGGGGGAGAGGGAGAGGGAGAGAGAATATCAAGCAGACTCCGCACTGAGCATGGAACCCAACTCCAGGGCTCAATCCCAGAACCCTGAGATCATGACCTAAGCCAAAAACTAAGAGTTAGATGCTTAACCGACTGTGCCACCCAGGTGCCCCTAGAATTTCTATTATTAATAACTATTTATGTTTATCATTTCACAGATACAGAACTTAGGGATTTGAAAGAGTAAATAGTTTTCCCCAGGCCACATACCTAGTCAGATCTGGTCTGATAAAGTCTACACATTGTGAAGCTTGTCTGTGCCAACCCCCAGCAAAGTCTTTCCTTTCAAGATACAGACAAAAATACAATAAATATATACAGATACAATAACTTTAAACTGATAATAATAAAACTGATATCACCTCTTACATTTGTCGAGTATTCCACTTTTCAAAAATTACCCCTCACTGAGGTCTGTTTTTTGTTGTTCTACTTACACTGCAACAAACATTGGACTTTCAAAACAAATTTAGAAACTGTTTAAAGGAAATGATATGTCTTTTCATAATACAGCTTTTTTGAAACTAAAACTTAGTAAATAGAAATATCAATGAGGGAGATTTTGGCTTGGGAATACTGAGTTGCAAGTCCAGCCAATGACTCAGAGCTTTTCCCACCAACTTTTCCGCCCCGGCAAACCCTATGCCTTCCTTTCTTTCGGTCACCTAACTTGACTATCACCACCCGGGCCCAGACTATCATTTTGGGTAGGATAAGAGCTATCCATCCACATGGAGTGCTAAAAGGTCATTGTAAAGGTAATTCTTTTCTTGTGATCAGAGAAGAAAGAAACAAGTAAAATGTGAATGTGTCATTACTACTGTCATCAACAATGCTGGAAACAGATTGCTAGATATATGAGTACAAATTTTGGATGCAATAAGCTCTGAATGGTCTGTAAGTTCTAATACTAAATCAAGTTCAGAATATGTCTTTAATGATGTTCTAAATATGAACTGCATACTGCCTTATTTTGGCATCCCTGCTACTTAACATGCTTATGATGTGTTTTGACTATTAAGCTGTAAAGTCTCACTGTTTATATTTCCTCACACTCCCACTGCATATATTATTATTACCATACTTTCTGGCATCTTCTGGAAGAGTCTATTCAGTCACAATCACTGTAGACAGATGTTAGTAGGGTAGGAACATAAATAAAGTATACACAATATTACTAAGTCTTCCACCAACTATGTGTACTTAAAATACTTATTATTTTTGAAAACTCACAAAATTGTATTCACAATTGGGACACTTCTACCTGTGTCTATACCTTCTGTTCTTATTTCTCCACTTTTCTTTTACTCAGTGTCATGTTAAATTTGATACTCTGGCTGTTTCTGATTAAAATCTCCTGCTAATATATACTTCTCTCATTGCTGTTCCTTATGTATTATGTTTCTTTTCCCAAAATGAAATCACTGCTTTTTAAATATATTTTAGTATTACTTCCACTACTTAACTTTAATATATAGATTTTTAGCAAACAACCTCATTGTAATTGTCAGTTTACTTTCAATCTGGTTTTTGGCATATTCACTACACTCACTGTTCAACTTCCTTACCCACTTGGGTCTTCTGACACATCTGTAACTATTTGGTGACTTCAAAAGGTGATACATTATGGTATTCAACAGTAAAACTGAGGGCAAAAGATATCAATATTCTATACAGGACATGTGGAAATCTGTATCTTTCTACTAGAGAAATGAACTAAAGAAATGAAATTGAACACATACAAAAATCCTGTCTCTGGATGTTAAATATAAATGTATGAAAAATACGGAAATATCACTGAATAGATATAATTAATGCTGGCTTAACAGAATATTATTTTTGCATGGTTGAAAAGTAAAGAATAGCTTTTGTTTTCCATTATTTATGCATTAAGACTGTTCCCTTTATTACATGTATTGGTCAGAGACTTATCTTTCTTTATCTGTACTTCCAAACCATGTTACCAAGCCACTGTTTATGAAATACCACTTTCTACTTTACAGTTATTTTCAAAACTCTTACTTCTGCTACCAGACTGCCATTTCTTTGAAGACCAGGTATAGTTTGATTAAGTTTGGTAGATTTCACTGAGCCTAGCTTGCTATTTTTGCTCCAATATGTATTCACTTAAAAATAACATGACAAAATAAAATATCTCAAATCAGCAATGTAATGTTTATTTCATACGATTAAACTTGTTCCCATGATCCTTGGGTCTTGTTAGCTCTTTAAAACAAGTTCCTTCTTAGTTAATACCTCCCAAACTGTTTTAAAATTGAAAATATAAAGAAAACCCAGTTTTAAACATAAGTTTCGAGGCACCTGGGTGGCTCAGTTGTTAAGCGTCTGCCTTCGGCTCGGGTCATGATCCCAGGGTCCTGGGATCGAGCCCTGCATCGGGCTCCCTGATCAGCAGGAAGTCTGCTTCCCCGTCTCCTATTCCCCCTGCTTGTGTTCCCTCTCTCACTGTCTCTCTCTCTCTCTATCAAATAAATAAATAAAATCTTAAAAAAAAAAACAAAAACATAAGCTTCTCTTAAAAATCCTTTGGAGGAAGAAATATTAGCTAGGGAAGGCCTGGAATGGACTTGATATCTGCATAGACATCAGCCTTTAAATTATGATATTTAGCACAATTCTTTTTAATAATACAGCATTATTTAACATCCAGATTATTTGAATAAATTAGCATTGTCTTGGGAACAATCAGCCTTCACACAAACACTCACATTTCATGGGAGTATTACCTTATCAGCTCTTATTCACCTCTTTGGGTATATAAAAGATATGACTCTCAATTTCTTAAAACAATGTCCAAAGAGATGACAGTTTTTCCTTGGGAGCATATACACTACTGGAAGCTTAACAGTTATTTCAGAAACATCTTCACCTTTTTAAAAAAAGTTGATCTCATTGGAAAAGGAATTCTTCACTCTATCCAATATGGCTGTATATCATCATGAGATTAATATATCTTGAACTGTTTTAACAAAGGATAATCACAGAAACCTGAGTAAGATCTCAAAAACAGTGGGAAAAGTGCCAAATACGTAATGTCTAATACTGTAACATAAATGCTTTAAAGATTCTTCCTTTTTACGGATGTCACAGACACATGTGTTAAGATGCATCTTGGAAAATGTGAATAATCATCTGTAAGAGATGTACTAGAGTCATTAAAACCTAATAATAATATGTAAAACACTGTAACCATGCATTTGCTAAGTGTTTTTTCAAGGATATAGCTGAAATGTTTAAATATATATCTTTATAATATGAAAAACACTACATAAAAATCAATTTCCCTATCTCATCTAAAAATATAAAATATGTCTAGAGACACTTAATGCCATATGTCAATAGCTCTTCTTGCATTCTCTGCTTTGCAATCAATAGTTCTCCAACCATTAGAGAATATGCTCCATGACTCATCAGAAATTATATACAAAGTTAATGGGGATCAGTGTTCCCCCTCACACTCCATACATGCATGGACACTAATGGCAGTTACACCTCATACAGCGGGAGACAGATTCAAGATGGCACCTAGCCAGGAGCTTACTCTTCCAAGCTTCTCTATAAAATCTGCCCTCCCCCCAAAAAAGAACCCACTATATCCACCCTGTCCTATATCTTTAGCAGCCTTCAAGGAAGTAAAAGTAAGCATGCTTTATATGGGTAGAAAAGAACTGCACTTTTTCAGCGTAACACTTCACTGTGCATGGCAAAATGTACTTTGGTTATGAGAATATCTGAGGGGAATGTTTCCAGGGCCTATGCCATTGTGCTTTGTTTGCTAGTCAGATGCTTTCTCAAGAATGTGTTCAAATTATAAAGACAATTATCTCCGTGTGTAGAAATCTTTCAAAGATCATACTACCACAGAAACCTATTTTTACCTTTCTTAACATTCAAAACAAGGCCTTATAGTCTACAAGTGAAAATCTCATTCTTGTGAATTTATTAATCTTTGATTAACATGTGGTCAGGAGTTTGTTTGGATTTACTTGATGTTTTTATTTTCTAAGGAAGGAAAGTCATAGGAAAGGAAAATACATATGAAGCATTTGAGGATAATTGCTATTTACCAAAAACTATTTTAAAATAAATTTTAGTGACTCGTTTATGTTTGGTAACTTCAGGACAATGATAACTATAGTGTCTCTAAAATGTTCCTAAGTAGCAATCATACTCTATTCTGGCCTTTGAGAGGTGTTAAAACTCATCCCCTAATTATAAGTCTTTTCTCTGTTATTACTACCTCACCATTAAATCTCTAAACTAAATAGTAGTTTTGAGGAAATAAAAATAGATGTTATGTTAGGTAGTGTATTTTCTCAAATTTCAGTTACAATGGATAAGAAAGACAAGATACTTCCATGTATAATAAACTTGTTTAGCTTGTAAAAATAAAAGTCAATTTTATTATATTTTAACCAGCAAACTCTTTCAGCTTTCCCTCAGAATGCTGCTTCCCTGCTTTATTCTAGAACAGCACTAGCCAATGGAAATACAATACAAGCCACATTTGTTATTTTAGGTGTTCTAGTAGTCATATTTTTAAAAAGGGAAAAGAAGCAGGTGAAATTAATCTAACAGTATATTCTATTGAAACCAATATATCCAAAATATTATCATCGCAACATATAATCCATATAAAAATATTAATCAGATGTTTTACATTCTTCCCTTCATACACAGTTTTCCAAATCTATAATGTATTTTATACTTAACTAGCCACATTTCAAATGCTCAACAGCCACATGCGGCTAGTGGCTACTGCACTGGACGGCACATTCTAGATTTCCAAAAATATGAAGCTTTTTGGCCTAAAAGGCCACCACTTCAAAATCTTCCTATGTAACATCCTCTATAATCAGTATCGCTGCTGGGATTTTATATTAAGACAAACATTTAAGTGAATACATTTTACTTTCTTCCTCTACTCCTTTGACCCTCGTATCTACTGCTTACGCTGATGACTTTTTCTTAAGGGTATAGGAAACCCCAATGGCCTATTCTCTTCAGCTTCTTCTAAGTGAGATCCAGGATGTTCTCTAACCTGTGCATCCTCCTCACCAAGCAGAAGGTGCAGCAAGGCTATTCTCTCTCAGTTTCCATAAATAGATATATCAAATACAGGCCTAATGAACCACGACAGTGATAAATTAAATGCAAGGGCGATTTTTTTGCTTACAATGAAAATAGGAAATTTTATATGATAAAGTAACACACCCTTACTCAATGAGAAAATGATTTTACTCCCCACCCCCACTGACCCCAGGAGAAACCTTGGGATATTCTTTTCTTGATCTAGAACAGAACCCAGTGCTTCATTTCATAGGAATTCTGTGCCCAGAGGAAGAACAGAATGCTGGAAACAAAATTTAATGAATTCAACTTGGAGTCTAAGTTTGCCTCAAATGTGGAAACGTAAACACAAGCAATAATATTTTAAACCACAGAACACTTTGGATTCTCCATTGGCATGGCTGCGTAGAGTATCACACTTGATGTGTGTCTGCACACAAATCTGTTCTTAGTTACATGAGAAAAAAAATTAAACTAGGTCCATGTGAGCTTTTCTGAGTCTCTTAGTAATAATAAAACCTGATTATTATGTCTTAAGTGACACTGTAATTATAGACGGATGGATGAACAGGTTTTCTGGTGCTGACCCAACCTGTTCCCTAAAACACAAAAGGCAACTTTTGTAGTCCTCACTGAAGAAACCCCCCATTAAACAAATAAAACTAAAAATTAATGTCTACATTTTGAAAGAAGGCCTACCAAAAAAAAAAAAAAAAATTCACCCCCATGTAAATGGATGAAAATCAGAACACTGTAGGTTTCCTAAAAAACAGTTTTGAGCTGTAGTTGTCACCAACTTTAAGAAAGCAAAGATACAAGTGACAACAATGTGCTTTCTCAGGCTACAAAATAACTTTATTCGGTGTCTCTGGCTATAAGTCTACATCTAAGACGTTCTAAGTATTGAAACTAAATATTCTTAAGATGAATTTTACAGTCGTTGAACTTTCATTTTAACTTGCCTTAGTGATAATAGTTTATCTCAACAGCAAGACAAGGAGAAACACCAACGCTCTCAGGAACGCACACAGATAACATGGAGTGGATCACTTATGCTGGTATAGAAGAGTTAGGTCCTAAATACCTCTGTGGATAAACAGACACCGTGTTCAAACCCAGGAGGGAGGAACACCGTGTCCACTGGTGTAGTATTTCAAAGCGCCTTGCAGAGGGCCTGCAAATCCAGAGGCATTAATTATGACTTCTCTCTCGGTGTATTAATTTGTTTAAGAAATTCCTCAGAGTACGGCAGAGTTTACCATCCATTTGCTATCGCCTGTGCTGGTGGGCACACAAAGTAAAGACAGTGGCAATAACCTGTCTGGCAGCTTCTTACTCCGTCTTAGTCCTAGGGAAGCACACTCCACGGAAATACACCACCAAATCCCAGCAGCCGTATATTCTCCCGGCCGGGGAGAGACTTAAGAACACAATTACTCTTCTAGCAACACCCCTGTAGTTGTAAAGTGCTGTGAGAGGGGCAAGCATAAGCTCCACCATATACCTGCTCGTGTTACAGGCTCTGGAATCAAAGTATTCTCACATGACACATTACTACCAATAACAGATTCCGGCTCCGTTTAAAAAAAAAAAAAAAAGTGCGGGGGGTGGGGGGGCACATATTTGTCCTGCTTTTGTCTAAAAACCAGAACCCAAGTACTAACTACTTTTCATTCTTTTCAACCTTTCATGAAAGCAATTCAATCAACCAACTGCGGCTCCACCCAGAGAGCGTCTATACTTACTTTTCTTACAGTTTTTGAGTGACGCACTACAAAACGAAGAAGAAAAAGAGAGAGAGAGAGGAGCCCTCTCATGCAGGGCGTCTTCCGCCCTGTAAACTTGGCAAAAGGCAAACTGGACTGAAATACAGCACTCTCCATATAAGGAAGCCCAGCTAAACATGTCATGCGTAATTTATGGGTAGCAGGCAGAGAATTAACCTTTGCGTGCACATATTTGGCCCAGATGAAAACCGGGCTGGATGGCAGCCCCCGGGGCCAGGGATGCGGGATCTCTTGGGAGAAACCGTGGCTCGCGTCTGATGGACTCGCATCTCCTCCTGACGAAGGTCATTAAGTTGTAAGTACACTTCCACGCACCTGTTTCTTTCATTCCCCCCCCCCCCTTTCTCTCTCTCTCTCTCTCTCTGTCTAGGCTGCCAAACTCGAAGCCGGCTGCGCTCTGACAGTGTCCGCAGCGCCCGGGGAAGGGCTGCTCGGAGCTGGGCTGCAGCTGCAACCTCCCGCTCTCCCCCTAGCTCGAGATGGTGTGCGATAGGAAACCATCCACTGTGGCGAGCCAGCCCCTGCCGCTACGAGACGCAGCCGGCCAAAGCCTCCTCTCACTTCCTCCTTCAGCCATGTACAGCCCCGAAAGAGTACAAACAATGCAGAGCAGCAGAGCAGCGCAAGGAAACTGTGAAAATGGAAACTTACCTCTCACATTTTTTTTTCAGAGGCAGCCCGACTGCCGACCGAGGGCCCAAGGCATTGTGGGAGTCATGATTCCAAGAGGCCCGCGATTTAAAATTGAACTTGTCAGTTCCCGGTCACGGGAGCATTGTGAGCGCCACAACTCATTCAGCTGCAGTGAAAAGACTGTTGCATGTCGCTGTGCAGCCTCTTATCGCCGAGGTCTGGTTTCCGCTGCTGCTGCGCGGCCCCTCCCCCGCCAGCCCAGCCCCACCAGGAAGCCCGGGGCGGACTCGTCGAGCTCCCGGACGCACGCGGCGGCGAAAAAACGCTCTCCAACTTTCGGCCGCCCTCCCGCCCTCGCCCGGGCGGCACTGGCGCCCCTCAACCGAACAAAGTCCGCAAGGGGTGGTCGTTGCCGCTCGCGGGTCGGCCCGGGAGCACAAGGAAGCCGGAGCCGGCGCTGGCGAGGTGTATCCCCGCAGCCAACCGGTGGTATCTTCCATCTTACACGTTCAACATTATAACAGCCGAGCTATAGTGCGAATGGGACGCACCCCTACTACTTTCCGCTCCTTCGGACCAGCCGGGCGGACACATAGGTCCTTTTTTTTTTTAAAGAGGCCGGCGGATGGGGCTTTTTGTAAGGAAGCCGGCAAGGTTAGGTTGAAGGTGAGAATCAGATCGGCAGAAAACGGTAAGGATCTGATGGGGCTGCCGCCTTAAAATGCACCACACCGTTTTTGAACCTGGATGGCTCACAGGCGGGAAAAACATCTGCAAGACTGCCAGTGTGTCTCTTCCTCAAGTAACAGGGTGCCCACAGTTTTGCAGTTCCTTAGTAAAACATTGTCACACAAGCACAAACACTCCCACTGCAGCTTCCAGTCTAGCTTGTAAATAATACTTGGAATGTAAAATCCCCTTTCTTCCCAACTCTGCATTACACGATTTATAAGAAGCAGAGACCCTTCTCTGAAAATAAAATACCATTTTCTGAAATACTGGAATATTCCAAGGCAACTAGGTCATATTATTGTTGGAGCAAAACACACCACAGCCCCAAATCATAATTCATTGGGTGTTATAAGATGCAACTTGGCTTCACTTTGAATGGAAAGAATTCTAGACTAACGTGATGTGATAATGTTTTGGAGATTTGGGGGCAGAATTTCCTTTGAATTTAAGGAATTTTGATAACTTGTTCAATAATGATTCTAATTTAAAACATTGGTTCTATGTTTTGGACACAATTTGTAATGAAATGGTGGATATGGTGCCATGTTCCTCCTACAACTTTGTTGTGTTAAAGAGGGTGGGGCTGGCTTAAGGAGGAAAAGGGAAAACATCGTGAAAGGTGCTAAAGTTCAGGAGTAAGTAAGAGTCATTAATAACAGACTTGAGTTCTGACCCTTGGCTAGATCCACAAAACAGTTAATATTGTGCACTGCTGCCTTCCATAACAAATAAATTAATTAATGGCCCTACTTCTCAGTGTTAATCATTGAAAAGTACCCAAGTGCACACACAGTGGAAGCAAACTAAAAAGGACACTGACACTTTCTCAGAGAACAGGAATGGGCGTTCTCTATCTGCCAATTAGTAGCTATGAGGAATTCCTTTTTCTTAATTCAGCATTCATTTCAACAACTACATCGAATGCCTGCTCTGCCAGGGATACAAGAATGGGTAACACAGCCCCTACCCTAGAGGATAATACTCCTGCGAGGGAAAAGACAAATAAACCAATTAACTCTGCCTCAGGGATAAATGCTAAAATGGTGCTGGCAAGCCAAAGGGGGCCTGAGGAGAGTTAGGGAAAGCTTCCTGGAGGAGTTATTTTCAACAGGTGCCTTGAAAAGTGTATAGCAATTAACAAGATGGAAAGGGAGTTGAGTCTGGTCAAGTGGGAGAAAAGAGCATGGCAAATACAACAGACCCGCCAACTTTCCTGTTAGAAGTGAGGGAAGGATAAGTATAGGGGAGTGGCAGGAGATGAGCTAAAAGTAGGTCTGTTTTAATCCAAGGAGCCTCAGCTTTAGTCTGAAAACCATGATGAACTGGAAGAGTTTACACAGCAAGGGGATAGGTAGAGTTTGGACTTGTATTTCAGAAAGATCCTGTGGCAGCAGCTTGAGGGTGAATGGGAGTGTGGGCTGGTGGCCCATAGAAGAAGGGTGAATGGGTGTGGACAGACTGGAAAAATGACTCATGCAGGGAATGAGGAAGGGAGGAACCTTGGGAAGCTCCCAAATCCCTGGCTTAGCCTACTGGATTGTTTGCTACTTGCCTTTTAATGTCTTCAATTTGCCTTTCATTCTCCATGACAACGGACCCTGACTTCTGAGCTGGGCCACCTCTGCGTCTGCTAGCAGGTTGGCGCCCTAGCCGGCTTCCACGCACCTCTCAGAATGTCCAATGAACCGCTAAGGCCTAATCCCCGTTGTAGGAATTTATTTTCAATTGTTCTCAGACCCTTGTAGACTTCCAAGTTAGAACTTTGGTGTTCTTTTTTCTTGTGGGTTAGAAAGTTTGCTGTTTGGTGCAACGTGGCGGAAAGCAGGACTTTGAACCTGGGTATGGTGCAAGAGGGGAAATTATTTTTCCACTTCAGCACTGGAGGAGGGGGGAAGTTCTGGGAACAAAAGAGAAATTGAAACTGAGACAGATTTTCTGCTCCACCGAACAGATGACAAAGAAATACAAGAAAGACCCTTGAATGTTGGAAACAGTAAAATAAACATCCTCGTAAATGACAAAGAAGAGAAAAAAAAATGTTATTTTACATTAGATAAAAGAAAAAGGGATGGTTAAGAAAAACTCCTATAAAATAATGGTCAATCTAGGATTCAAAAATGAATCAAAATAAATTGTGATATAAAACTAGTTTGCCACAAATTTAGCTTAATTTATTATTAATGATAATACTATAACATGAGTAATGACATTGAAAATTTTGAAGCACTGTAACAAACACCAGATCATATGTTAAAAATATTAAATCATGTTGCCAGCTTTCAGCTACCAGTAGCATTCTGACTGCATTTTAAATTATGGAAATTATTAAAAAATCATTAGTAATAAAAAGTAAATAGTTTCCCATTTAGAATACCACTGATACTCCCTCAGTGCCAGGAAACCATGAGTAGTATGGTTTCTTTTGCTTCTCTGAAGTGTACTTACAGTTCACGGGCTCATGAGTGAGTAGATCCATAAGTACAAAAAGAAGGTCATTTGTGGGTGGAGAGGGAAATTAGAGAAAACAATTTCAGATGAAATAAAACTACATTTTCAGATAAAGGAAAGAATGTTCACTGCAGTTTTCCTGAAATATTTCAGACCATTCAAGTTTTAATTGTACCAACGAATCCCAATAGAAATGCAGTTAAGGAGTATGGTTTTTAGAGATAATATCAACTAGCTGGTTTACCAATAATACAGATAAAGGAAATGGTAGCATTTATCTTTTTCGCTCAACTGGGAGTCTTTAAGGCACCTGTGTAAGTGTGTGAGTGTGTGTATGAATTGTATCTTCCTTGTCCTACAAACCACATTTAGAGCTCAATAAGTTCTCACTGCCTCCCAAATGTAATTTGGCTTTCCTGGCAAAACAAACAAACAAACAAACAAACAAAAAACTCAATGAAAATATCCCAAGAAGGTATGCTTTTTAAAAGTCAAAATATGAAAAGGTCTTGAATCACTGATCTAGGAATGTTGTTTTTATTATACCAGGATAAAAATAATCCATTGCGAGAAAGTGCCAAAACAGACCCAGATGTAGATCTTTTGCTTTCTAGTCCATGTTTAAATACATATGGTGGAGAGAAGAAGTTTCTGGAAGGCAGGGAAGAGTAGGAAACGTTTTTGTATGGAGAATCCATTTTAAGCAAATAAATTAAATGTGTCTCTATTAACTTTCACAGTGGAGGAGGGAGGCACTCTTCTATAGCCTGGATTCAAACTTGTTTAGGTATCTGAATAAATATACCGATAGAGTCAGATGATTTTAGTTTACCTTCAAAGACCTTATATATTTCACACACCAAGTTTTTAAAATCATACCCAGTATTTAAATATAAATAACTTATATTCTATTATGTATTAGGCATATATAATATGCTATGTAATACAACACATTGTATGTATAATTTTTGTGCCACTTAATGTGTAAATCGCTTAAGTGTGAAAATATTATGTAAAATCAACATATTTGTCTTAAAATGTTTATAAAGATTAAAACTGAGTTACAAATATTTGGACATATCTCAATTAAGCTATTTTACCTGAAACTTGAATCTAAATCAATATAATTATTTTGGCATCAAGCAATAGGGCAATATAAAACATACATTTCAGAATTAAAAGTTTAGAACCACAGAATTTTAGTTGGGAATGGAGCGTTAGAGATGATCTGGCCCTATTCCTTTGTTAGACCAGAAAACATAAGTAAATTGGCACCGTGACAGAACAGAACTGGCATCAATGTCTTCTGCCTCTCCCGGACCATTTGTTGTCATTGTTTTTCTTAAAAACACTGAGGGCAACAAGAAACTCTAATATAGACATAAAGGTTCCCCAAGTTTAATGTGAAGAAGGGCCACCCAAGACTTTCAGTATAGTTCTTTATTCCTCTATTTTTTCTTTCCTTTTTTCTTCTTCTTCCCACTTTCCCCATTCTTCCTTCCTTCTTTCTATCAGAAAATACTTTTCACATAATCACTCTGTTCCATATTTCACAAATGTTTATTGAGCATCCACTGTTTTAAGTCCTGTTCTGGGAGTACAGTTTGAGATAGGAGCACAGCCCAAACACTTCCCTCAAGGAATTTACAGGCTGCTAGGGGGAGCCAGGCACTACACAAGGAAAGCATAAATATAAAGAAACAGGTAAACATGGGAAGCAATTTCAGATGGCAGTAAGCACTGTGAAATAAGAGAAAGCAGGTTAGCGGGACTAGGGAGGGAGGGTGTGTGTTCAAGGGCATGGTCAAGGACTGAGGTAGTCCGAGATCAGCAGAGTCCTCAAGAGAGGCAGAACACTGGCGGAAAGACCGTTCAAAGGAGTGGGAACTAGAGGTCTTGAGCCCTGAGTCCCGATTTGACACTAAAGCTAGAAGTCCAGTGGTGAATAAAAACAAACAGGACAGCTAACTTCAAGGAGCCTACAGTCAAGTGAGAAAAACAATGAATCCTAATCAAATTAATCACACTCAAAATGTACAACTGCAGTCATTAGACCTGGGGTCAGTGGCAACTAGCCAAGTGTTTGGTTGTATTAGAGGTGGGGGATGGCATGCGATCCACATTTGGTTTTCACAAATATAACTAGAGTACTCTCTTGACTTGTTAGTGTGGAGGCTAATGGTCTAGTCCCAGAACAGAATGCAGGAGTTGCACCAAAAAGAGTGGGCTCTGCCAGGAGGGCAAGGGGCAGCAAATGGCTGGAGGCCAGAGGAAAACCCTTAGCAGTGAGATACAGTGAACATTAGAATCTTACATCTGAGAACTGAAGAGAATCTATAAGGTGACCATCTCCATGCCTTGAGGAAAGTGAGATGTTTGTGTGTGTGTGTGTG
Organism: Eumetopias jubatus; assembly: GCF_037043125.1. NCBI lineage: Eukaryota > Metazoa > Chordata > Mammalia > Carnivora > Otariidae > Eumetopias > Eumetopias jubatus. The sequence goes on from NW_028274807.1 coordinate 109,500,088, forward strand.
TGTGTGTGTGTGCATGTACACACCCTTGCACACACTTTCTTTCTTTCTTGAAGTCAACACAGTATAGAAAATTCAAAATTACTGAAAATAGAATATTTTTATATAAATCAGCAGTGATTCCAATTCCCAGAGATAGTCACTGGCCATACTACAGTTTATATTCTTCCAGGTTTTTCTCAACACATTTTTTACATAGCTGACATTGTATTATATATGCAATTTTGTGTTCTGTTTTCTTTCCCACTTAATCTCATAGTATAACTTTATAAAACAAATGACATCTCTCATGTCATTCATTTGAACCTTCATTTATCACATGAGGTTATGGGGACTGGACAATTGACCCTTGACCAAAACCTCCCAGCTAATAAGGGGCCAAGGCTCCTGACCCACAGTGTAGTGTTTCACATCCTATATCCCAGATCCTGAATTAATGTGTCTAATATGTAATATATTAACATTCTACCTGGGATATACACATGTTTTTAAATAAGAACTGTCAATAAGGAAAAGCAAATGTACAATAATGGTCTTTTAATAAATAAAGCAGTTACAAAAATAAATATAGGGACACCTGGTGGCTCAGTCAGTTAAGTGTCTGCCTTCAGCTCAGGTCATGATCCCAATGTCCTGGGATCAAGTCCCGCATGGGGCTCCCAGTGCAGCGGGAAGCCTGCTTCTTCTCCCTCTGTCTGCTGCTTCCCCTGCTTGTGCGCTTGTGCTCTCTCTCTCTCTGACAAATAAATAAAATCTTAAAAAAAAAAAGATGAATGACATACAATTTGAATTTTTCCTTTCTTATATGGGACACTGAGAAGCAATCTTCCTCTATTTGCTAACAAAGTTATTACAAAATAAGCGAGCAAAAATTTATGTGACATAATGCTATATAAAGATGTAAGAACTCAGGAGTGTGAATTAAGGCAGTCATTTTGGGAAGTAACTTGGTATTATCTGGAAAGGCTGAAAAAGAAAATTTTCTATGACACAGCAATTTCAGCCCAGGAAATACACCCTAAAGAAACAAAGGGTGCCTGGGTGGCTCAGTCATTAAGCGGCTGCTTTTGACTCAGGTCATGATCCCAACGTCCTGGGATCAAGTCTTGCATCGGGCTCCCTGCTCGGTGGCGGCGAGCCTGCTTCTCCGTCTCCCTCTGCCTGCCACTCCCCCTGCTTGTGCTCTCTCTCTGACAAAGAAATAAATAAAATCTTAAAAAATTTTAAAAAATAAACAAAAATATGAAACAGGTAGCCAAGAAGCCAAAGTGGACATATTACCTATGCATGTTTATAGTGTGTAATTACACGTAATATTATGAAATGCTTTCTACCATCTCATAAAATTGTGTGTTGTGGCTTAGCCCAGAATCCCCTATAATCTTTTAAAAATAGTATCTAATAGGTCTTATAGTGTAAATGTTATAGTGTAACTCTTTATGTACCATAATGCAAACATTTCTACCTACTGACTCTGTCTATGTAGAATAAAAGCACCTGAAAATATGGCCATTGCCTTATTGGTTCCCAAAGGCAAACAAATTTCTGAAAATGTCAATAGCAAGTTTGATTTTTCCTTTCCTGAATGTCTATTTTATCTCTCCACTCATTTCGTATTTGGCATTCTTTCTTTGGGCTTCTATGATCATCTGTGTCCCTGTCTTTTCTCATTCCATTGTTGGGTTCTCTCTGGATCTTGTCGGCCCCTCTTATTCCTTGTTACCTCTCTGTTGCCAGAAATCACCTTCAGACCATTTCTCAACAGGTGTCCTAAAGGACTTTTGAGAAAGAACAACTTTTGTTGCATTAATAAATGGTGGGAGATTCACATACACATGTTTTTCTCTTTTTCCCCCTCGGTGCCTTGTCCAATAGTGTGGAAACTGAGCAGTACAGTCATAAATTAATTCTAATATCTTACCGTAGGCATTGGTATGCTGGCTATTACTTCTTAATTCATTTAACAAATATTTATTAGGCACTGATTGTATGCCAAGAGTTGTGCTTGGCACCGGGGATACAGAAATTATTAAGATTTCTTCAAGGTACTCACAGTCTAGTTTAGCTGGTGGGGTGGGGTGGGGGTGGGGTGGTATATGTGGAAAAAAAACCCCTCACACTTTTGGGGGAAAAAAGTATAGTAAATGAAACAATCCAATTAAATTCAATAAACCCGGAGTGCTCACCATGTGCCAGGCAGATGGTAAGGAGGCTAGGGCTGCGCCAGGCCTTGCTCCTCACAGATTCCCAAGAGCTGGCAAATGGTAACATTACCTGGCACGTGTTAAGTACTTCCTGGCAGAAAGAAAGACAGAAAAGTCATAAAGGACAAGCAACTTGATCACAGGAACACTTTGAACAAATCACTGCCCTAGCAATGTGAGAAGAAAGTTTGTTTTTCTAATTTTTTATGCTGCTATTAGCCTACTGAGGGCCAAGACTAGTTCCCAGACTGCGGGCTTCCTCACCTCACCTTCCGTGAATCCCAGGCTGGCTTTGCAATTCTTTCCTCCCTTCCCTCAGGCCTTCAACAACAAATCCTCAACTAGGTGATAGGAGATTATCTGATTAAAGTCATTCACACTAAGGTGAGCTTGAGGCTTAATCCTTCAAAAGTGATTACTTTGACAAAAGATAGTTGGTTAACCCTAATGAACTGCTAACTGGCAGAGTTTGGAGGGCTCTTGGGGAAGCCCCCCCTTCTCACCCTCCCAAGATGCCCACCCTTATTTCCTTCCCTTTCTATTTCCTCTCCAGAGATAAAGGAAGAAGGGAAACCGGTGAATTCAGGAATGTGAGGGGACTCTAATGGCACATAATCTCTCTTTGCACTCTCCCAAGAGGCAAATGAGGTGGTATTATGAGCCCATCCTAGAAATGGGGAGACCAAAAGTAAGGCAATGGTTCCTGACTTTGGCTTCACTTTAGATCCATAGAGTGCAATCCAGACCAATCAAATCAGAATTTATGGGAGTAGCATACAAGCATCAGTATTTTTTTTTTTTAAGTTCCTCAGATGGCTCCAATATGCAGCCAAGATGTCCTCCCACTGAGCTAGAGTTCAGGAAATGGAAATACCCAGAATCAGCGGTGACCCATTGACCTGGTCCACTTTCTCCCTTTGGCAAGGCAAGTAAGTTCTATTTGGCTGGAAAGAAACAGTGTTCTCTGCAGGAAACTCTGTCTTAAATAGAGTTAGGTGTGGGTAAACCGGCACACATATGCATCTAAAAATGTGGGAATCAGGACTAGTTGTCTGAAGCTAAGGTGGTAGTGCACATTTGTCATGCACCTGCTGGTCATGGTGCTTCTTAGGCAACCTAAACATGTTTCACTTTATACCAGATAAGCATCAGTCGTCTGTCTGTGGGCTTAAAAATAAACTAGGTATGGTTAAGTCCACACAGAGGATAATCCTACATATTCTATAATGCTTAGGTTGCTGTTTATTTATAATTCCATATCCTGTCTCCTAAGAAATTGTGATCATGAGCACCCTTTGAGAATGACATTAGGGTCTCTGAGAGATCAAAAGTATCTTAGGCCACTTCCTTTTGGATTTATTTGTATCAAACTATAGAATGTGTATGCATGTGTGTGTGTGCATTACATAAAAGTGTGCATAGATACACATATGCGTGTATGTGTGTGTGTGTATATATATATAACTTTCTTAGAAATAAAAAGTCTTGCAAATTCTTATATACCTTATGAATTCATTCAGTAAAGTAACATGGTTAAATCATAAATACAAATACATTAATGGGACGTTTCTCATTCGAATCTCATTTGCAGGTAACATTAGAAGTCTTAATTTATGGTTGTTGTGAACGTGACATCCGTCCCAATGGCCACACTTGGGTGGCTCTGAATGCCCATATTTTCTGCGACAGGCTTAGCAATGAGTAACTGCCGACAGGACCTGATCCCATTGAGCCTTCCCAGTACTGAATGTATTTTTAGACAATGTTGAACATTCTTTTCCCTTTTCAAACTTTTTCTGGCTATAGGTCACCAGCTCACCAGTAACCGCTGCATTTTTCACTGTCTTTTTGCTGTCAACTTTCCTATCCAGTTCACAAATAGTCTTGGCATAATTCCAGCCTTTCCCAGATTCTGAGACTATAGAATGAGCAAAGCTAGACCTCAAGGCTCTTGAAACATACAGTCCAGCCGGCTATAGATATGAAATAGTAAATAATTATAATCTATTAAGTAAACAATATAAATGTGCAATGTGTAGTGACAGAGAGCAAGAATGTGAACAGGTGAATCTAAACTCAAAAGACGATTATCATTATCTTTATGATCTTTCGGGTTTTTTTCCCCACACAATTCAAATGTCTAGAATTACAGCCATGTACTTACACTACACGTCTTCAGTGCTGGAATTCCTTTTAATTTGTAAGACAGAATTCTATTCCTGGTTGCATGAAACGGTGATTTTATTTCTATTAGGATGCACATTGTCCACCATACAGGCCCCGAGGGCAAGGTTTGGGGAAATCTGTGACTGATCACTACTATGCCATCCTTGCTGTGTTCTTGTTGTTTACTTTCATTCATTTCTTGGGCTTAATCTTTTAAGGTTATGACATCTACAAGACAAAGCCAGCTTCTCTACCATACTTTCAGAGAAGTATAGCATGTCAGCTTTTGAATTAACATATGAAAATCCAATTGTTTCATCTTTTTGTTTTGTCAAAGTTAAAGGCTCTTTTTAAATCTTTGTTCCTGGATGTAAAATTATTATTTTTTTTCTGTTCCCGAATATAACAGGTAATGTGTGCTTTAAAAAAAATGATGTATCAAGTGCCTTTAATGGGAGTTTATTAATTCTGTTCAGGTGCCATCGTAAGATGTGTATGCATGATTATTCTAGACTAGCAATACAGCACTAGTCTATAACTCCTACCCACATGCTTATTCCCATGCACAGTGTAACTTCCTTCTATAGCTTCAAGACTCCCACGTTCCTACAAAAGCACTTTCCTACCTGTCATTTAGTCTTCACAATTAAATAAAGAAAAAGTTAAGTGTTTGAAAGAGGCTGGCCACTCTGGGCCTCTCTTTTCATGAAGCCATTCTTCTCTGAAGATAGTCTAAATTATAGACTTAGCCAGAACAGCTTTTCCTCTTGTGAAGACTTTGAAGTCTGTTTATTCTTACAACACTCTGGTAGGTCTGTCTTGGTAGAAACTGTAAATAGTTTGTCAGGGTCCCTAAAGACCAAGAACTCTATGTGGGCCTCGGGAGGTGTTAACTTCGTTAGATTAGCCTTGAACTTGTGGAAAAGGGCATATCTGGCACCAAATATCCAACTTATATGAGACAGCCAAAGTTAATTATTAAGAAAAAGGAGTACGTGGATGATGCTTGGTACAACACTGGGTATTTTCCTTACTGTGATGGAAGAAGCCAGCTGAAGTCAATCTATTTCATTTATGACTAAATTCCCAGGTGACTCGAGAGAAAACGCACCGTCCTTTGGGGTTACTGGCAATAGGTATACACGTGCCAAACATGACACGGGGGTTAGCTTCCACTGGCAAGAGCCATGGCTGCTACAGCCTGGTCTTTCTGCCTGGGTTGTTGGCTCCTCTCGGAAACAGCATAGCCACCTCTCCCCCACCAAACGGTTGCAATGGCTTGTGTTTGCACCACACTCCTCAGAAGAATCAGGTTAAAACAGAAGGGGGTGTTATTTCCAAAGCTGCTGCTCTGCTTTTGCCTTGACTCCTATGAAATAAAGACAGTCTTTGGAGTCTGTTATGACACTCTCCCCGACTCTCAGTTTCCTGCTAACATAAAATGTCTACCTCATAGAATTGTGGTAATGAGTGATTTCACAGGAGTTGAGCTAGCATAGGTCAGGCCTTTGACAAATTGCAGCTACTATAATTATTTGAAATGATGAATTTAAAAATAGAGAATACTTAAAAAAAACAAGCTCATGTGAAACTTCAGATCTCTTCAAAATATGAGGATTAAAATCAAATTATAACTTTAATAAATTTACAGCTATGGTTTATAAGATAAAAGACAGATCCTCTCACAGTTTTTTGAATGGACAGGGAGGATGTAATCTAACGGGAATCCAAGATGTTCCCTGGAATGATCAGCAGGCATTTTAGAAACATCACTCTTAATTGACCAGAGCACAGCTTTCTTTTGTCCAACTTTCCCCCTACACTTTGGAGCCATATGTGATTTTTTTTTTTTTTTAATGCAGTAGGAGCTGTTGCCACAAGATAAAAATTTAGTTGTCTACTTGCTTCTTTTAAGTAATACAAGTCAAGAGATGTTCCAGGCATAGGCCCTCCCTTTTTTTTTTCAGCTTTTACTCCTACCTCCCTGAAAAATGTATCTCTCGATTTCATCAGAACAAACACCCTCGGAGCTCTAAGTGGAGAAAATAATGATTATGTGTTGCTAAGTACTATTTAGTAACAAAGGTTTGGGCCATGGGAATGGTGACATCACCCACAGAAAGAGGAACATTTACACTTTTGAAAGAGATCCTTTTCCAACGCGATGGGTCATCAACCAGAGGAACAAAGCCAAATGAGGCAGGAGGAGAGGACACCTGGCTCTGGAGAAGGCGTTTTTAGCATCCGAGTCTGGAGTCATGCCCCAAGTCCACATGCTCTTTCTACGCTCCCCTCCTGAATCTAGTTCCTGTCAACAAATGTGTACTATTCTTACTGTAGAAAATCTGCTACTCTCATACTTCAGTATATTTGCTTCTTGGTGAATCTGTCCACCTGGAGTAAGCAGCAGGTCAGGAAGTGGCTTCCTGTTTCAGGAGTGTTCTCTAAATAGTGACATATTGCAGATATCCATGCATTTACACACGCATGCTCTTGGAAACCACACGCCATCTCACACTTTGCAATAATCCAATGATACGTGAGTCATCATACCCACGTGTTTGCATGATACAATGGACCGCATCACTTAAAAGCACGTAAGTCATCTGTACTCTTCCACACTTCCCAGGATGAGTAACATAATGATTTTCTATTTGGGCGTTGTCAGGAACACTCAAAAGTCGGCTTGTGGCTCCTACAATCTCGTGTCTGCCTGCCTTGGGGAAATTACCATTGTGTTCCTCCCTACCCCACCCGTTGTCATCCTAGCCACACTCAGTCCAACACCACTGGTAGGTTTTTTTGTTGTTGTTGTTGCTTTTGTTTTTTTTGGTCATTGTCAGTTCTTAACCCAAATCAGAAATAGAAGCAGCCACACTGGTTGTCATTCTCAAGTATATGGGGATGCCATTTGTTCTTAATAGCTATTAGGTTTGTTATATAATAATAATAATAATAATAAGAAGAAGAAGAAGAAGAAGAAGAAGAAGAAGAAGAAGTCGTTTTTAGTAAGATATTCTATATTCCCTTCCCAAATCACACTCAGCCTCCCAACTCCCCCAACCCCCCCGCACCAAAGTTGTGTCCATATAATTCTGGGATTTAAAATGTAATAATTGGATGATTGATCTCTTGGGATAACACAAATAAATCAGAGGAAATTTATAATTATTCTGAAAATGCAGTGTAAATAACTGCTACTTGTAATAAGAACAGGTTGATGCTGCAAGAGTCCCTACCATCATTGGTGCTGGGATTTGAGAAGAATAAATAAGAGAACAGCTGTTGTCTCCAGAGACTGTAAAACAGCCTTTTCTCTAGTTTTATCTACTTCATATCCATGCAGAAACTAAGGTGCCTGATGACCCCATTACCAGATATCAGGTTACCTATTTCAATGGCCGCGATAAAGGTCGGTTATTCCCCAGGAATTTTGCTGAAAAATCTTAAATTGATTCATTTAAATAATATTTAAGCCCTTTTCACTTTTATGAAAAGGCAAGCAAGAAAATGAGTTAACTTCTGAAGATAAGCTCAGCTTACTTGAAATTTATCTAAATATAACAATTTATCACCTGAGAAAGCTTTTGACCTATGTAGTAATTGCTGCTTCTCTTCAAACAACAGTTTTTCCTATCCTGTGTTAAACACAGATAATGAATGGGTCATATGTTGCACCTGTTTCCCCAGTACATACACGTGCCTGTCCTTGCAAATATTTGCTCAGAGGGTACAACTCCTTGCCTTGGCCTACAACCTCGGTAACCTGGCCCTTTGTCAACCCCAGCTCCCTAGCTTCATCTCCCACTACCCTCTGAGACCTGGACTTTTTCTATCTGCTTTCCAGATAAGCAGATCTCATTCCTGTCTCTGCACTTGCCCATCATTCTTCCCGGGGTCCTCTGCATGGAACACTCAAACTTCTCATCACGCAGGTCTTAGCTTAAATATTTCCCTTTCACAGAGGCTGTCTTGGGAGGTCAGGTAGGTAAAGAAGCTTCCCTTCTCTGTTTCTCTGTCCTTTTATTTTGCTGAATTGTCTTCACGCTGCTGTCTGTCATCATCTGAAATTCCCTTTCCAAAAATTTACTTGTTTACTGGCTTACTCATCATCTTTCCCCACTAGACTGAAGTTCAACTCCTTCAGGGTAGAAACTTGGTCTTGGTCACTGTTTTCCCACAGCATCTAGATGGGTGCTTAATGCATATAATACTTGATATATGAATACATGAATAGATGCACTTCGAAATGGAAACAGAGGCTTCTCACAAGAATTAAAATCCTCTCTTCACATAGCCCACTTCCTGAGAAGAACTACAAAGGCAGGGTCACCAAATACCTCCTCTGGCAGGACTATAGAATAGAAAAAAAAAGTGCCTCAATGTTAAATTCATGTAATATTAAAATGTTTTTCCAGTTCTTTGACAATTTTCTGAATTTTTTTGAAAATGTATTACCTGAATCCTTTTCCACTTCATCTGATGAAAACTTTGATCATTCAACCTTAATGCTGCCTCCCCCAGGGAGCCTTGTGCCATCACTGCACAAAGAAGTATAACTCTCAAGTATTTTAATGTCTCAGGTGACACTTTGCATTTTTCATATCGTGCTGAAAATTCATGTCCTTTGAGATTTTTCCTACTAGAGTATAAGCTTTCGGAAGGGCTGTGCCACGTAATGTATACATTTATAACTATATTTAAACCAAAGCTTTGCCTACCCTGCTTCTCAATATAAGTACTAGAGGCAGTATATTAATGATAAAGATCCATTGTAGAGACAGACACGCCAGGATCAGTTTTGTGACCATTATCAAGCTAACTCTCAGAACATTTTTTTCCTTAAATCTGTAAAATAGTAATAATGATACTTATTTCACAAAGTTAGTGAGGGAGTTAAATTTGTTAATCATGTGAAGCACCTAATATACAATGGTATTTTTAAAAAACTGGTACTAAAACCTGGTACTAAAAATGATATGCAATGGTACTAAAAACTAGTACTAAAAAATGTAATAGTAAAGTAGTAAAGAGGTATGAGTACAAAAGTTTGCAAAAAGTTAAGGAGATATATTTTTTTAACTTAACATTATCATGATCATCATCATCACCATCATCGTCATCATCACCATCATCATCATCGTCATTTAGGACCTAGCACTCTCAAGAACCAAGTCCTATGTTTATAACCTTAAACTTGATCTGTTGGATACACACACAGAACAACCCCAAACAGTTTTCCTAGAATAGCTTTAAAATCCACTTCAAGATGAAAAATAGAACCAGGAAATAATTACAAAACAATATGTGAACTATATGCATAGCCATGAGGCCAGCACAGGCAGATGGTTAATCAAGGAAGAATTCTGGAAGGAGACTGCTCTTCCATCTGGCTTGAGGGAAGCAATGAGCCCTAACTGGCAAGGGAGGGTGGGCACATGTTTTTCTTGGGGGTGAGGGCAAAGGCAGAACGAGTGCAAAGTCAGTGGGGCAGCAATACAAGAGTGATTGCCCCCAGGATTCTAAGAGATTAGTGGCACCCACTGTGAACCCATCCCTTTTTAGCTCAGTGGAAGAGAGCCAATACACAAAGAAGAGAACTCGGACAACAACTATTTGTTGTCTCCAGGGACCACTTCTTTTGTTTCAGTTCCTTTCCCTCCGTGTTAACAGAAATATCCCACCTGACAATTGCATGGCAGTGCAGAACACCACCATAACCATGGCCTCCTAACATGACCTTGGGAGATAGCTGTTATTTTTAATATGTTTGTTTTATTTGTATATGAGGCTCAGAACTGGTGAGGCCTTGTGCTTACTCATCATTTGAGTGCCTGGTATGTTCCATGCATTTTTCTAGACACTGAGGATGTAACATGAACAAAACAGACCAAACTCTGCCCTTACGGAACTTACATTTTAGTAGCAGAAACACAGTGAGTAATTAAACAAAGAAATAAGGATAAAAATTTTATGTAGCATTGTGTTATCAAGAAAATTAAAATGAGCTAAAAGGATGGAGTGACTGGGTTAGGGACACAATAATAAAATATGTAGTTGGTCATGGAAGACATCCTTAAGGAGGAACATTCAAATATCTGAATAAAGAAGGGTTGTGTCACAGTAATGTGTGGGAAGAATATGCCAGGAAAAGAGAGGGAAGAGCATGTGCAAAGTCTCCGAGTCAGGAATGAGCTTAGGATGCCCTAGGGGCACAATAAGGAGTGGAGCCAGAGCATAGCGAATGAAGGGATGAGAGGTAGGGTATGAGGATGGAGATGTAGGCAGAGGACAAGACACATAAGCAACAGAGAGGATTTTGGATTTTTTCATAGTTAAAATAGGAAACCATTAAAGAATTTTGAGCATGGAGTCACATGATTTGATTTCTATTTTAAAACATCATGCTAGGCAGGAATGCAAGAGTTGAAAAAGAGGGATTTCTTAATAGACTACAAGAAGAACGGAGATGTCCAGAACAGAGATGATAGTGTCTTACACTGAGCTCAAGATGGTGGAAAGGATGAACCTGGTCAATGTTGGGATGTATTTTGGAAATAGAACTGACAGGCTTGCCGATAAATAGGATGTAGGTGAGGGAAAGAAAGAAACTAGTGATGCTTTTGACCTGGATAACTGAGTATAAGGTGGTATCATTTACTAACCAAAGAAGATTGGGCATGGAGCAGAGAGAAGGGTGGGCAGTGAGGGGCTTTCTTTTGGACATGTTAACTTTAAGATACTGTTAACATCTGAGGTTTAATAATCACTTTAGGGTATGAGTACAAAAGTTTGCAAAAAGTTAAGGAGGTATATTTTTTTAACTTACAGTTATGGGGCTAGATATCTGGAGAGAAAAGAGAAAAGTAACCATCCAAGATTCACAGTCAGTAAGTGACAGAATGGAAACTGAAAATGAATCTTGACACTGACCCACTTTCTCTTCCTACCTCAAATATCAGGATGCATTCATCATTATGAGTACTAGAGTAGAATATGGGGGAGTGCTAGGGGCAGGAATCTGGAATCACTTATAGAAAGGGTGAGAATTTTTCCAATGCTTGTGGACTACACATATTCATGGTTGCTTCTTATCTATTTTTCTGTAGATGTGATGATACATGCACATTTAACTTTTAAAAATCCACTCTGGAATAATAAATTAATAAGGTTGACCAAATACCTCCCAATAACCTACTTTCTTTTCTGACATTGCCACCTTTTGGAATGTCCAAGAGAATAATTAACTTCAGACTAAATGTAGATTGAACAGAATTGAAATAGGAAGTTATAAATATAAATATAAAAGTTTAACCAATAACTCAAACAGGTATTTGACAATTTGAGCACCATAATAATTAAGGCAGCACGGAATTATAAACCACTGGAAAGACAGAAATTTGTGACTTTATACCAGTAACAGATATATAAATTAGTAATTAAATACAGGAGAGAAGGGAGTTCTTTTTCTTACTTTAGAATGCAAAAGTCTGACTGAAATACGCAGAGAGTGCTGGAGCTGGAGAATCATGATTTTATAACTATGATGCATTACAGTAAAGACTGCATCAGATGAGAACATCAATTAATATTAAACCCAAAGGGAAATTTTTCATGAGGAGTTGTCATTATAAAAGGGAGAAATGAGGCAACACTTTGACATGGCCACCTAAATTAGCATTACCAATGGGGCATAGATGAGCATCGTGTGGCTCTAGGTCCGATAGCATAAGGGGAGACATCACCTTTGCAGTATTCTAGCAAAAAATGCATGACCATAATCTCATCATGAGGAAATGTCAGACAAATACAAATGGGGAACACTCTGTTAAAAAGAAAAGAAGAAGAGTTGGTGGATAGACTTTAAGGTTTTCAATCTTATAAAAGATAAAGAAATGATGTGGAAATGTTCCAGATTAATGGAGGCTAAAGAGACATTGCAACTAAATGTAACACATGACTCTAAACTGGATCCTTTACTGGAGGGGAAAATATTATAAAGGGTATTATTAGATAAATAGCAAAATTGGAATATGGGCAAATATTAGATAAAAGTATTGTATCGATGTAAATTTATGAAGTAGATATTGTAACAATTACATAAGAGACTACCTCTATTTTTAGCAAGTACAAGCTGAAGTCAAGGGTCATGTTCTTTTATAACTTACCCTCAAGCGGTTCAGAAAGAAAAAATGGAGACAAAGATATAGATAGAGAAAGAATAAGAGCAAATTATAAAGCAAATAGAGTAAAATATGAAGATTAGGTAAATCTGGGTAAGGGCATATAGGTATTCATTACACTATTTTTATTTTTACAATTCTTTTAAGCTTGAAATTATTTCTTAATAAAAAAATTTAAGTAGATGAAGTATAATAAGCATTTCTAGTGAGCATTTAAGAAACTCCAATGGCATTAAATACGATTTTTACTCAGAAGGCAGCCTAATTGCCTTGAGAATGTTCCTGCCTCTTCTCTAATTCAGATCTGTTCACCAACACAGGAAAAGCGAATAAGTATTCTGCTTCGATTTTTTTTCTTATGCAAAGTGAAAATAAATCAAACTGAGTTATGATTAAAGAAAAATGCTGCTAATTTTGTTTTTTTCAGAATCAGAACTGTGGTGATGTTTTTCACGATCATATTACTATTTGTGTTTGTTTCCAAAGTGAAAAGAATTTTGATACTGTGATAACCACCAAATATTGAAAAAACTGAGAACTTACAATGAGATATCTGTAAAATAGAATAATAACGAGCTGTGACGTTTTATACTAGCTTGTGGAGTAAAACCAGTAGGCTAACTTCATTTCTGATTTACTTTCCATGGTTCCAATATGATTTAATGATGTTAATGCCATTTTCCTTTCAATTTGGATATAAAACTACAAATTTGCGATTTTCCGTAGTAATACTGAAAAATTAAGACCCATTTTTGTATACATATAAAATAATGAAAAGACAAAGTGGGAAAGTATTTAGAAAACATCAAATCTATTAGTGTCTAATTTTAGTTCATATAAAATAATAACAATATCAATGATGTTAGGGAAGTATCGGAAACAACAATTCTCAAACAGCAAATAATTTACATTTTAAAGATTTCAAAATTAAACAGTGTTTTTATTTTCTAGGGTACAGATGTGTACATTACACTGCATAAAATGTATCTTCTTAAATGGAAATATTCAGAAATGTAAAAGAACTTGCCTTTATTCTTTAAATTTGCGGAAATTATTTCCTGTATGAAAATGAGATACATGATCTCTCTTACAGAGCACATGTACTTCCAAAGTACATATTTTTGTGAACACAATAATTTTCCCATTGAACACATATTTTTATTAATAGAATTAATATGAATATGTTACATGTGGCACTTATTTGGAAGTCATGTCCACTAAAAATAAATAGAAAATCAATGTTTGTAAGTGGACACAAATTTGCATTTAAAAGGTTGGCAGGGACACATTATCCAGATTCAGAGGATTTTTGTTTCTGAATTCAAAACACACCATCCCTCTTAGTCTGCACCCAAACCACAATCTTTCTTTCGGGCAACAAACTCTCATCTACTTTTGCAAATGAGAAAATGGCCGGAAGAAGGGGAAACCAAACAAACAAGTGTTTCAATGTTTGAAAAGTTGTTTTGGAAGTCCAGTTATTTATGTTAAGAACAAATAGCATCATTGTTTCAAAGTGAAATTATTATTGGAGAGGTAATATATTTGCCAAGGTGGGATAGAGCCCTCTAGAAGCAGGTCATTCTCTTGCACAGGTGGGCGGCTTTAGAAAGTTCACACGGTGGAGGAGGGGGCAGACACCCACTAAACTGTGAGATTCGCTGGCTCAACCCTGGATTTCAACAATCTGATGGATGCCCAGTAAGATCACACACACATCACAGAGTCAACCATGTCTTATCAAGACAGAAAATTTCACAATGCTATACAGCAGTCACCCAGTTTCAACTTATATTAGTCAATGAAAATTTATGTCTTAGAGTCACATGAATGTAATCTTAATGAAACAGTAAAATATACATCTATAGTTCAAAAGTAAATATTTATGTATGCCAGTAATAAATTATTTACAGTATTATATCTAATTTCACTTCAAAAAATTTGGATTTGGGGGTGGATTCTAAAGGCTTTTTCTTATTACACTATGTGAAAGAAAAGCATAAGCCATGCAGCTTGCTATTCTCCCAGTAATGGTAAGATCGCCCCCTTTAACAATCCGCATGACTCAAGGAAACCCAACCAGATAGCACTAATTTTTTTCTGTAAATATGATTTTGTCATAGAACAAATTCTAAATTTATTTTCCATAATCTAGAACTAGGCTGTTCATTCAGAGACTTTAATAGTTCACGACAGTCACAACCACCACAACTACAACACATCCATCTTGCCAGCAAGATAGGATATTCTCTACTTCTTTGGCCTTCATTGGCATTCTGAATTACAGTGTTGATCAATTTAGATTGTAATTTCCTTGGGCTATGTTTTTCTTGGTTGTTATCAGTTATTCCGTGTAATACCACACTATGTATGACAAACACACAGCACTTGATAGTTTATGACATCAAAATGTCTCATCCTTTAAAATTCTGGACATTTCAAAATACTTCCACCTTTTTTATTAAAGAGAGGGACATTATAAGTGGTGTTGTTGCAAAGAACAATAATCAAGTTCTGGTATGTTTAATTAGCGTGTGATACATACAGATGAGTATACAAAATTTTAATGGATTCGTCACAACTATCAACTTAATTTTAAAATTTTGATCTAGTTAAGAATGTTGAACTCGAGTCTACGGTTCATTGCCTGAATTTATAACACTAACAATCTGTTTTTCTTCTCTCTGTAACCAAAGACAACTACTCCCGTCACAGCACATTGCATGAAAATAATTTTTTTAAAAACACCCTATTTTCTAGATAATGTAATAGAACCAGTGTGACGGCATTGTTTAACCAAATTGATTAAAATTAAGTCCATTAATTTATGGAACAATGCAGACTTTCTTTTTCAGAAGCCATGTGATTATTCTAATTAAAAACAAACCAAATTAAGTAAGCATTCAGATATATTATTTGCTTAAAAAAGATTTAAAAATTGCTGTATGAGAAATACAATTCTTTTAAATAGTTAATATGTATATACATTACTCTAGCTTGGCACAAATAAAAATAATTCTGCTGCATTTAGATTACTTTAGAGTTGCCTAATGAAATTAGTTTCAGCTTAGTTTGGTCCCCAATTATGAATCCAAATGGTCTTATAGTTCTTGCTCCAGTTTTGGGCATTACAATGCAAATTAATCTTAAAACAAACATAAATTTCTAAAATTTGATTTACTTACCTTATTTACATTTTTAAATACTACTATCTACACTACAAATTGCTTTTTCGAAAGTCTTTAAGTATCATCACAATGTGATGATATGAAAAATAATACTGAAATGTAACACTTTAAATAATATTATATATTTTCACAGTAGGTAGTAACAAGCGCAAGAATATCTTTTTTCCAGAATATGTCCAACTAGTAATATGCAAAATTAACAAACAAATGTAGGTAGGATAACTTATACATGTTAGGAATTTACTGGAGCGAGGGGAAGAAAAAAGTTTTCAAAATTTATATTAAGACAAAAGTTCTTTCAGCACTAAACTGTGTTCAAAACTATGAAAAAAAGAGAGTTTTTTTTTTTTACTTTTCAGTTAAAATAATTTGGAGATCAATAAGAACTTTAAAATTTCCCAGCTTTTTTTAAAAGGTTGTATGTGAAGTTGAAACAGTAAACTTAGTAAACCTCTTCATTTAAAATATTGAGTACTTAAAATTATCAGATTTATCTAATCTATTTTATAATCCAACCAACATTTAAATTGTTGTTCCACAAACAGGAATCCAAATAATAAAATGAAAAATAGCAAGTGAACACTTTCTTCTTACCGCAATGTGTTATTTTCAGTTGCTTGTCAAGCTGCTTAAATAGTTGAGTTAACCAGCATCTCGAAGGGCTCTGACTCCACTCAGCTCTCTTTAGTCAATTTTTTTTTCTCTGCAAAAGGACACTCTACCAAAAGAGGAAGTTGTGAAACATCAGAGTCATTTTGCTTTATAAATTCTATGGAGAGTGGAAAAGTCTTCACAAACCTTACATTTAGTATCATGGTGACAGGCTATAATTTGTGTGTGTATATATATATATATAATTAACGTATACACAAATTTATATATGTAAGCAACTTTTCAGAAAGTTAAGTTATTGAAATCTATACTTGATTATGCAATGCTCATTTACATAAGGAAACATCTCCTCTGTAGCCAAAAGATAATCATAGAAAAACAAAATACCGCTCTATGCAGACAAAAACTGTCAAGCTGATACATGAGGAATAAACTTGCTTTTATAAGACTAATTAATTTAAACTCTTTGGACTATGACCTAAATGCTAATCTGACTGTAGACATATTGTAAAAAGAAAAAAAAAAAAGCTTCAGTAAACGGGCATTTTCCTGGAACGTGGGTAGTGGTTTTTTACCTACAAGCCTTAAACTTCCTTTCTCATGAATAGCTGCCTGTTACATATAGATAAAGCATTGCAAAACTGAAACTGTTGCTTATCCATAAGCTATGGTCTCTCACAACTTCAGCCACAAGAATAAAAAACAGGTGCAGGTCCTGCACTGCTGAACATAACTGGTTAAGTTTCTAACAGGCTGGAGCACTAATTGAAAATATTTATGGGACGGTAGGGACAATGATAGAAAAAGGACACAAAAACAGTTGATCAAAGCTAACACTATTGCCAACCTCAAATAGAAGGAACTACTCATATATATACTTCTCCCAGGTTACTGAATAGCAGAAGCAGATTAACAGTGGCAATTTGTATGTGGCAGTCCCTTTCACCCTCCCTTGCTGTTGGGGAAGCGAAGGGGGGTGCAGAGTGGGTTGCAAGAATAACAGTAATTATGCAAACCTCCACACACTGCAAGAACCACTTTCTGGACTTTGGAACTATCATGCTCCCAGGGTATCACACTCTGCTTTTTACTTAACCATATTTTCAAAGGGGCAATAAAGAGCAATTAGGAGATAATGAAAAATGGAAACATTTTTCCCTTTCACCTAAACTCCTACGTGATGTGAATTGGCAGGAAGGAAAAATAAATGAACAAAAAATACTGCCACCAAACAGCAAAACACCAGAGCATCATCAGTGTAAAATTGGATTGGAATTCTTCACTAGATACTTATGAGAAAATCCTTGAAGAAAAAGTTATTAATGTGATTAACATCGCTTAG
This sequence comes from Eumetopias jubatus, assembly GCF_037043125.1. Lineage (NCBI taxonomy): Eukaryota > Metazoa > Chordata > Mammalia > Carnivora > Otariidae > Eumetopias > Eumetopias jubatus. The sequence continues at coordinate 109,517,780 of NW_028274807.1, forward strand.
ATTGTATGTGTCTTGAAAAATTTTAAATATGACCATATTTGACTTTTGTTGTAAAACACGAGGTCCATCTGCACGTCAAAGACCCAGGCTCACTACCAAAAGCGTAGTGCTGGATATCAGTAGATGGTTTTAATGTGCTAGCTCAGTATTTGTGTCCCTTTCACGTGGATGGTGGATGTGTATCTCCGTTTCTCCAAGGATCCTTTCCAGGCTGGTGAATATGCTCAAGGGTCCTCCATCTTAGACAGTTCTCCTCTGACTGACCTGCCCTATGACTTTCCAGTTTGAAAAAGTTGTCTTCACTGACTTCCTTAAAGTCCTCATAGATGGTGTGTGTGTGTGTGTGTGTGTGTGCACATGCACACACATGTGCACACGTGTTTGTGGGTGTGCACTAGAATATACATAAAATAAAATTGACAATTTTATCATTTTATGTATATAGTCCAGAGACATTACGTATATGCACATTATTGTACGACCATCACCACCACCCATCTCTAGATCTTTTCATCCTCCCAAACTGAAACTTTATACTCATTAATAATAATAACTTCCCATTCCTCGTCTCCTCCCAGCCCCACCCAGTCCCTGGCAGTCACTTTTTCTACTTTGTCTCTATGAATTTGACTTCTCTCAGGACCTCATACAAGTAGAATCATAGAACATCCGTCCTCGTAGCCGGCTTATTTTACTTAGGTGCATCCCAGGTCACAGCATGTGTTGAGAATCTTCTTCCTTTTCAGGCTGAATAATATTCCATTATATGTATATGCCACATATTATTTATTTATTCATTCTTGGATGGACATTTGTGTTTGCTTCTACCTTTGGCTATTGTGAATAATCCCGCTAAGAACATGGGTATGCAAATAATCTGTTTGAGTCTCTGCTTTCAATTCTTTGGGGTATATTCTTTTTGGGTATGAAACCAATAAATAGAAATTGCTGGACTCAAGTATTCTTTATTGCTGGATCATATCATGATTCTATGTTTAAATTTTTGAGTACCTACCATACCATTACATTCTCCTGTCTTCTTCATGCTTCATCCCTCTGCATTCTGGTTTCTGCTTCTCCTATTCACTGAGACTCTCTTGCCGAAGTCACCAAATGACTATGTTACCAAATCCAAATGATACTTCAAAGCTCTCTTGACTTCTTTGCAGCATATGCCCCTGGTGACCGCTTCCTTCTTGTAAAAGTGCTCTCTGTGCTTGAGTTCTTCACCCTCTCCTTCTGATTGTGTAGCAATTTCTTCTTTGACTTTCTTACAGGATTCCTTAACTGTGTTCATCCACTTAATGTTGATGCTTCTCAGGATTCTGTTCTGAGCCTACACAATCCACAATCTCCTCAGTGTACTTCCATGGTATCAATTGGCAAACACTTGTTGCTCCCACATTTCGGTTTCCAACCTAGATATCTCCTTAGAGAAGTTTTGACCAGTACAAAATACAAGGTCATTTTGACTTGTGATCTAGAGAAAAGCATCTGCATAAAAGGCCCAAGATCAGCCAGATTTTTTACTTCTATTGTTTAACCTTGGACAAGTCAGCTATTATTTCTTGAGCCGTTTCCTCATCTGTAAACTCGGGCCATAAACAACCACTTTGGAGGATTTTTTGAAAGATTATTTGCCTAACATTCAAAAATTATAAAATAAAGAATACTTTGTTGTGTTTATAGTATAAAAAATACAGTTAAAGGAAAAGGTCATCCTGTTTCCGTCTAGCATGAGTCTCCATATATATATGACATATGGAATGAAATAATTTTGTGGGTCTTTAAATATATATAACATCACGGTATATTTTTCACTCTGACTTTTTTTTTAACTTGCCAGTATAGCTTGAACATATCCCCAAGTTATTCTTTTGAACTGACTCATACACATCCAATCCCCCATTGATAAAATTTATGTAACTTTTTCATGATTAAAAACAGTGTAGCCAGTCACCATTACAGATGCCTCCTTAAAAGTATGTGCAAGGCTTTCTTTAAGGTTAAGTATAGGAAAGCAGAATTGTTGGGCCAGAGAGTATGCACATTTAAAATGAACATTGTTACTGCCAAATTGCCCAGTCAAAAAAAACAAAAACAAAACAAAAACAAAAACAAAAAACCTTACCAGTTTGAACTTCCAACATTTCCTGTTTTTCTCCTCTATTGTCACTACTTGATATAATCAAACTTTAGAAGATTTGCCAATCTGATGGGCAAAAAAATGGTGTCTTAATATTTTTAATTTGTTTTTCCCTGATTATTATGGAGATTGAACGTATTTTAATATTTGTATCCCCTTTTATGTTTCCTGTTTTGTAAATTGCCTGTTCGTTCATTCCAGACATTTGTTTTTTGGATAATTGTCAACTTTTTATTGAATTGCAGCGTTAAATTTACCTTCTGTTTTAATGTATTGTAATCATTGTTTTTTTTTTTAATGCTCCAGTCATTGAATACTGTAGCTTTTTGAGATGATCCCAATATTCTTTGATAATATCCTTGCATTTTGGCACAAGATGTCCCAGGCTCATTTTGTAAATTTCCTATTCCAGACCTAAACTTGGCCCTTTCGCTAAGGGGCCTTGCTTCCTTCTAGTGGGACAGGGGTTTTTGAGACTGCAATTTAAACATTAGTGGTGCTACTGGGTTATCATTAGCATTAGGCATACACTGGGTTATTGTAAGCATTAGCAGTTAGTCAATATAATGTTAGTTGTTCCTATATGTGAAAGAGTATATATTTGGAAGATATATTTAAATATGTACTAGGAATTTATAGCATGCATTAACATTACACCATATTTTGCATTAAAGTAATAACATATCTGATACAAGAAAATATTTTCTGTTAAGTAAAAATTAGGCACTAAAAAGGATATTTTGATAAAGAAAGGCAATAACATAGTCATTGTTATATCATATCTGATACAAGAAAATATTTTCTGTTAAGTAAAAATTAGGCACTAAAAAGGATATTTTGATAAAGGCAATAACATAGTCATTGTCATGTCTTGCATTTGGACCTTTCAAAATACCCTTCCAAAGAGATTTCAAAAATCATGTAGACTGGAAAAATATTACACAACTTCCGTATTTTTCATTTTTTCATTCACATTTATCATTATGATTCTCAATTTGTTTTCTTTTTCGTATTTTCCTGTTATGACTTACCACTTAAAAGTAAGTAAAAATCTTTACATTGGTCCTTGAAAAAAGATTTCAATTAGAATAAAATAAATATATTCATGGTTTTAGCCACCATTTTTTCCCAAGACATATTTCATGGCCACTTTAAAACTAATGAAGTAGCAACATTTCAATTGCTATCTGCAGAGCTCAGTGGCGAGAGAAGTACTTCTGATTCACTGATTTTATTTTTAATTTATTAAAGAAATGGTTTCAATAATTAAGTGTTCATATAATTGTCTTGTTTTGTTTTGCACAGCTAGAGAATTGAAGAGGAAAGCACTGTTTGATCATTCTTAAATACCTTTGACCCTCAGGTTCTTTATCTCTAAAAGAGATAGAGAATACCAGCTTCACTGGGGTGCCATGAGAATTAATTAGCTATTATAGGTAAAGGGCTAAGCACATTAAGTTTCCTGATAAGTATGATGCTGATAACTCCAAATCTAATTTGAAAAACACAATTGCACAAAAAATTTCTTCTAAGTTGTGAATTTATTTATTTGAAAGCATTACAAAGGTTTACAAATTAAATCACATCTAGTTTTACATTTATATTTATTGTGTTTGTTAAGAAAAAATGAATTGAAGGAACCAGGACTATGGGAGATTTGTGGAGAGTCATTTGCTCATTCATCCATTCAATATTTATCATCTGCTCTATGTAAGGAGTCGTCCTAGGGACTGGAAATACAAAAAAGAATAATTGGACTATGCAGATTATTCTGTTGGTCTTGCCCTTTCCTGTCCTGCTTTTTTTGCCTGGAGGCTGATCTCTACACAGCATATACTAGACTAATTGGTCCTTTTCCTTCTGGTTGCTTTTAGCCAATAGATGCATAAGCAGGAGATGGAGAGAGAGAATTTGAAGTATGTTTTTGTATCCCCTTCATCCTGTGAGGCCACGGTTTGGGAAGTGGCTACATTGCTCTCCACACAGCCAGGCTCCTCTCTGGCTGCTTCTCTTCCTCAACTATACCTCTGATCAAGCTCCAGTAACACGGTTCTTCCTTGCCTTTCAGGTCTAGGGGTGATAACAGCTTTCTACCATTGCTAAGCTATAGGTGCTTTACCGTACCTGGTTGACTCCTAATCATTTCAACACTTCTCAATAATCCTCTCACTTAATGTACTGTTTCAGGGAGAACTTACCCTACATTGGTCCTGGCAGGCAATCAAATTATACATGTTACATTGAAAGTGACGTAGTAAAAGGTATACAGTTTCAGAGGAAACACAAAGGTGGAAAATTATGGAAGATGTACTAGGCTGGGGGAATCCAGGATCGCAGTTCAGAGCAAGTGACGAACTAAGACTTGAAGGATAAGGGTAAGGAGGACTTCATGGGTATTTAGCTGGGTTGTGTTTGTGGGGCGGGGTGGGGAGAGGAAGGGAATTGGAAAAGAAACAGAAGTCAGAGAGAGAGAGAGAGTATCCTATTCATGGAACTGCCTGAAGTATGCTATTTGGGAGGGATAAGCTAGGGGTTAGAAAAGGGGATCATAAAGGAGCATATTAGAATAAGCCAGAGAGGAGGCATCAGAAGATGATGAAGGGCATGGTAAGGAATGGGCCATGAAATATGACCACTGAAGAAGAAAAAAATTACTTTTAGCATGGGCAATCAGGGCTTTGGGGTATCTGTACTTTTTCTTATTCCTTACTGATTCTCTTTCTTTTGGTAATAAGTTTCATGATTTTTTTCTCTGAGGAACAAGCCCATCCTCAGTATCAGCTCATGTAAGGGAGGCATTAATTATCCTCATATTCTAACTTGGTGTAAGTACATGACCAACGTCTGGTAAATGAGTTTAATCCTTTTCCTTTGTCACAGTGATTGGTTTAAAGATGGGTAGGTGATTCAAGCCAGCCAGTGAGACTTATTTCTGGAAATTTTAAGCTCTGATTTTGCTGGGATTAGCTAGCTATAAGACCAGGTTCTGAGGATATCATCAGAGTCCCTGACTCCAACTATGCCTGAACTCTTATCTCTTGGTCTTTTCATTTACTGAGCCAAAAAATTCTTAGATTTCTGTCACTTACAACCACAAAAGTCTTTTACATCAGGAAGAAAACTATAGAGGAAAAGATGTTTTATTTGGAGTGTAAATATCAATATCAAGAAAAGCAAACTTTTCAGTGTCCCTGGAATAGCACTGTCCACTAGAAATACAATGCAAGCCACATCTATCATTAAAAATTTTTTAGTTACTACATTAAAGAGAAATAGGTGAAATAAGTTTTAATAAAGTGTTTTATTTAACTTAATATGCAGAAATATTACTATTTCAATATGCAATCAATATAGAAAATTGTACCCTGTTTAATTTTAAAATTTATTTTTATTTTATTTTTTTAAAGATTTTTATTTATTTATTTAAGAGAGAGACACAGTGAGAGAGGGAACACAAGCAGGGGGAGTGGGAGAGGGAGAAGCAGGCTCCCCGTGGAGCAGGGAGCCCAATGCAGGGCTCGATCCCAGGACCCTGGGATCATGACCTGAGCCGAAAGCAGACACTTAACTGAGCCACCCAGGCGCCCCTAATTTTTAAATTTAAACTTAAACTAACCAAAATTAAATACAATTAAAAAGTCAGTCCTCAGTCACATTAGCCACATTTCAAGTGTTCAGTAGCATCAAACAGCACAGCCCTCAGCTAGATCCTAAAGTATAGGAGTTGACAGCAGTCCAGTTGAAAGTGAGCCTATAGTCAAATTCTAGGACCTTAGAATGGGGAACTATTTAATATTTTTGAACAGGGAATTGATGTAAGCCAAACAATGCTTCAATAAAAATAATCTGGCAATTTTAGCGTCCTTAAAGCTTTCCTGATTTCCCAGTCAAATTAATGATGCCTTTCTCTATAATCCTCTTGCACGGAGTTGTAAGAGGACACATGTCAGACCCTGTAGGGATAGAAACACTTATCCATTTTGAGAAGGCAGCCAGAAAAATAATCTGTTGTTGAGCAGGATTCTCTCAAGACCTTGCCTATGCATTCTTTTGTCCCTAATGAGATTTGGAACATTCCCATGGCATTAAGTAGTGTGCCAATTTCTGATACCTGCTTCTAGACGATCAGGTACAGTGGAATGATGAAATCAAATGTCAGATGCAGAAATGATTAAAAACTTTTTTCCTAATGTATGCATTAACTAAGAGACCAATCCCAATTTGAGACCTATTCAAACAGAGAAACAATAAGAATCTTAGAGTCAAGAAAATATACCATATACTGTCAGCTCCAAATGGGGAAAATATGCTTCACTTTGTTCTTGTTCCCTCCCAGGTTTTTGCCCATAGTAGGATTTTTAAAACTATATTTATTTAATGGAACTAATGAATTTTAAAATACAAGTCATAGTCTTTCAATTCTTCTTGGATAACTAATATAAAATAAAACAGAACACTTTAAAAAGTTTAATTTTTAATCGACTTAACATATTTGAGTAACTTCTTGATTAAATTTTTATGATCAACATTCTATTTTCTATTTTTTATAAATGCAAAATGATTTAGAGATACACTTTTCATTTCTCAAACATTCATTGCAATTTTAATCATGATTATATCAATTCTAAGAGTCTTCATGTCCTAGCAAATGAATCACGTTAAAAGAAAAATTTTTATAACACCCTTTTTCTGTAAGAATATTTAAAATTCCTGAACACAGGCATTTTATATGGTTAGTGAAACATTTTGTTTCAGCCAACTGGGTGAGGGCTATGTTTGTTATTTCTGTGGTGAAACAAAGAAAGGATATGTTTTCCTTCCATGGTACATAACTGCTACAACAGAGGAACACATTTCCAAATGGGGGTCAGGTCAGGAGAAACGTCCCCAGGTGAAAGTTGCTACAGACTGGCCATGCCTTAACCTAGAGAATGTAATGCAACAGCCGTAGGTGATGGCCACAGTTACCCTGTGATGTAACTGTGATGGCTCACAGTCCCTGTGAGTTAGATGTGACTACTTTTAGAACAAAATTTCTAGGGAACAATGGTGTCGTGTAATGTTGGCAGCTCTCATAAAATTATATATTCACTTCATTTATATGCTTTTTATTTGTTTGGAGCAATGATGAGATGCCTATTTAGGAAGGTTGTGGGGATTCACAGTTTTGGGGACTGTAAGCATCAAAAAGAGAAATGGTATTTCTTAGGGGGGGATTTAATTTCTGCTCTTGGAAGGCAGCTGTCTTTGTCAATATACTTAACTATTTTTGACTTTTGAAGACCAGTTCTGACAATTGATGGCAAGTATGGATATCCATTTGGCCACTACCGACTGAGCCCTTGGTAATCATTATTGAGAAGCTTTACAATGTGCTATTTTGTTGTAAAACATTTGCATGAGACTTAATGCATTCCGTTCTTCCTAAAAGCCAATTTTACCAGCAGTTACACAGCTTTTAGAAGGCTTCAAATGAAGTCACTTATGTTTCACAGCGACAGAAAATTCACAAAAATATCAAAGCTCAAATCTCTTATTCTGTGTTCTTAACTAAATCAGTGGTTTGCAAGGTTTCTGAGGGTATGATACATTTTTGTTTCCTGGAAATTCTTTTTTTTTTTTTTTTGAGATACACACACATATATACACGCATACAGATAATATATGTGTATATTTACATAATACATATATAAATGGAGTTTTTTTGGTGGATAGGATTTATAGAAGCAATATGTGATCATCATAAATCTACAAGGAAGACAATAGAGATCAATTGGGGATTATTATTCAATTTTTACATACATCCTTCCAGATTCATATATATATATATGTAAATTTTTTCCAAAAATGTATAACAGAAATATAGCAGGATCCTATATAACTGCATTTCTATTTTTATTATTCACAAACTAGGAAAATACATAATGACAAAGTTACTATCAATTCAATAATACTTCTTATTCACATCATCACCTACATACATTTGAACAATAGTAGCATGTATTCTTACAGAACATATATATCCAAGCTACTGAAATATCTGTGGATGTATGATTTGGAAACCTTTCGTAAAAAGTATATCTCACACATTTAGAACTGCTAATTGAAATCTTTTAACAACCAGCCATGCTTTTGTGGCTGTTTTTGATTCCTCTACATTCAAAGCAATTTCAACTGCCAGAGCTTCTGTTGTTATCAACACACACACATGGAATATTTGTTACAAACCAGAATAGGCCTCAACTTGCAAGAGAAGAGCTTGGGAATCAGTTTGTCTGATTATGTAATTATGTGACTTCAGGAATTAGGTGTTTGTGGTTCTTATGCTGAAGGTGAGTGAGATACATCAATAATTTTTCTCCCCCAAACCTGGGAAGACTTCTAAAAAGAGATAAGATCTGGAGGAAATCTTTAAAGAAGGAGCTATAATACTTAAGGAAGTTAGTTGGGCAAATGAAGTTTTCAGGGAAATGTGTAGTCAAAATCTCAAAGAAATATCCAGTAAGTATTGCACTGAAGAAGAGCAAGATATCAAAATTCACAAAGGAATTTATATCAGAAGCAGAAGAAGTACCATTTAGAAAATGAAAGATTCCTTTTTAACTTGGAAACAAAATTCTAAATAAAGGCAAGTTCAGAAAACAATATGATGAACACCTGTGTACCCACTATCAGAAGAAAAAACTATTAATCTCTGGGTATCTTTTTGTCAGGTATTTCTTCTTTATATAGCTCCTATATCTTTAAAAACCAAACCCTGAAGCACAAGGTTGAGTAAAGTGTTGGGGATATTGCAAAAGAGACTGGAAAGGGGAAAAGCATCTTTGGGAGAAGTAACTCCTATGTAATGTAAATGACACACACTCAAAAAAACTTTTAGAGAAATGAGTCATTGGAATTATTTAAAATTGCAGAGACTCATCAAAGAGGAGAGGTTAAATATGACATGATTTAACATGTTCTAAGTAAGTTGGTCTCCACAATCATTTCATTACAACGCTTTAACTGATTAATTTCAGAAATACAGACATTGAATTTTATTGGAATATGATCCAAATGTTTATTTGTATCTTAGTTGTCTGAATTCCCACATAGTTATAAGATTATACTTTGTTGTTAACTTTCCCAAAGGGTTCATAAAAGCCTACTTACATAACATGGCAGCCAAGATTACCTGTTCTTTAAGACCCTTCATACATAATACATAGTAAGCAGTGATTGTTACATGTGATAATAGTATGGTGATTATATTTAGGAAAAAAAGATCAGTTTTCCATGGCTATATAATAAATTACCACAAATCTAGCAGCTTAAAAATAATCCCATAGTTTTTGAGGATCAGGAGTCTTGCACAGCATGGCTGCCTTCTCTCTGCTCAGGGTCTCAAACTGCTGAAACTAAGTGACATTCTGGGTTGCTCTTCCCATCAGAGGCATAGAGTCCAAGCTCATAGAAGTTGTGGACAGAATTCAATTCCCTGGAGTTTTAGGACTGAAGTCCCCATTTTCTTACTTGCTGTTGATCAGAAGCTGCTCTCTGCTCTTTAAGACCACATTTTTTTTGCTGCCCGGACCCCTCTATCATTAAGCTAGTAATGGAGATTATCTTGCATGTCTAGTACTCTCATGGGATGAATTTCTGACTTCCTCTGTCTCTGATCTCTAGACCTAAACTCATGTAATTAGGCCAGACCCATCTCAAAAAAAAAAAAATCGTCCTATTTTAAGGTCAACTGATTTAGGATCTTAGTTACTTTTGCACAACTCTTTACAGCAGTGCCTATGTTAGTGTTTGAATAACTGAGAGAAGATGTGTATGCATAAGGGCCCAAGAATTTAGAGGAAACACCTTGGAATTCTACCTACCATAAACCCTATCAGTTAAAGACACATACTGACATGTGAGGATGGAATGACATGATGTGTGGGATTTGTATTCAAATAATCCAACAACAAAAAAAGAGAGTGAGGAATAGATGCAATAAAATTGACAAAATATTGAGTTTTGAAATTGAGGGGTGGGCATTTAGGGAGTTATTCTACTATTCTTTCTGCTTCTGCTGTGTTTGAGAATGTCCACTAAAAATTTAAATAAATAAATAAGTAAGTAAATAAGTAAATAGCATGTCTCTCAGCCTTAATCCTGAGACCCAAACTTTGATTCCATTAAACTTGAATCCTTTGACTATAAATAATAGTTTGGGTCCTTCCTTTCTTCTGGGTCTCTCATCCAGTCTTTCCTCAGCCCTTTAGAGCCTTAAAGTAAACTGGGACTGAGTAGATCCCAAGACATATCTGGGGTGGCCAGAACAGTGGATGTTGGTGCATGGACAAGGACTAGAGCATTGGCCATGGTGAAGATGAGGAGTATGTGTGAGACAGTGATCTCTGGCCAAAGGGACAATTGTGATCAAGTGAGGCCTTACAATGATTGGAAGGGGTAAGGAAATAAAGAGGCCTGAAAAAGAGAAACTATATTCCACATAGAGGAGTGTTAGCAATAAGCGTGGAAAGAATGATAGAATTAGCAAATCACCATTATGCAATCCCCAATGTAACATGAAATTTAGACAAAGATAGAAGAGATATGCATACAACTTGGTGAAAATTTATTAAAAAACAGAATTTTTACATAGTTTTAAAATAGCATCATACATATAGTCTTTTTTAATTACAAAAGGAAAACAGATCTTTACAATGGAAAGATCTTGTGATTATTACTTTAATTGAGCCATTTAAGATCACCATTAGTGACACACTGTAACTTTATGTGACTCATGATTAATGCAATGAGAGTTATATGTTATCACTTATGTAATATTTTTGCCCAAAAAGCTTAACTTGAATCTGATCATAAGGAAATAATCATCCAATCCAAAATGTGGAGCTTTTCACTAGACACCTGTCCTGAACTTGCACAAAATTCAGTGTCATTAAAAACAAAAACTAAGAAACCTAGGGATTGTTTTGATAAAAATATTTCAGTGAGACTTCATACAATAAATGAAATTTGATTGGATCCTGGTTTGAAGAAAAAACAAGTTATAAAAGACATGTTGGAGAAAGAAAATTGAACAGTAGATGTTATAATTGAAGTACTGTAAATATTCTTGAGGTTAATAACTGTATTGTGCTTTTGTAGGAGAATGTCCTAATCAGGATGTGTTTTAAAATAGTTAGAGATGAAGTGGCATGATGTTCAACATACATACATACATATACATACATACACACATATGTGTGCAAAGAGAAAGAGAACAAACAAATTTGACAAATGTTCTCAATTGGTGAAGGTTATATTGGTGTTTATTGTACTATTCTTTCAGCTTTTCTACAGGTTTAAACTTTCAAATAAGAAAAAATTGCACCACCTTTCCTGACTTTAGTTTCTGTATCTGTAAAATGAGGGGGTTTAGAATAAATCATTTCTAAATTCTTGACTATTCTTTGATTCTGTGTAAACTGGAACAAAGGAGAAGGCAACAGTTAAATTATTCAACAATTTAACAAAATAGATTAGAAGGATAAGAAAGTGCTGTGATGACATGGGCAGTTAATTTAAAATGATTTTGCAAATAACACATAGTCCACTGCCTTGCACATAATTAGTTTTGTTTTTTTGGTTTGGGGATGGAATTATACTAAAACATTTTAACTTTCAAAACTTTAAATATATTAGAGAGCCCAAATTATTTTGACTTCGAGAATAATAGTTACATGGTTGATATATGTAAAGAGATTTATTTATTTCATATCTATAGCATATTTTTTGAGAAAAATAGAAATTTATCAGTGACTCCCTATCAAATATTGTGGACAATTTTCAAAAGCTATAGAAAATATGTATATTTTATATATTATTCAAACATCAAACTGATTATTGTCTACTATTATTTCTCAAGGAAGAAAATTTAATTTTTTATTTAACAGACTAAATCCCTTGGTTCCCTCACCATGTAGTAAATTAGAAAAAGTTAACAATCCTCAATTTATGAGCACTGATTAAAAATTAGATCTTGTTAAGTTACATTTACTATTAAGTGGCAAGATTGAAGGATAGAAATATTTTAAAGTATACTCTAAATGCAAGAACTTCAGCTGTTTAAAGATTCTGAAAAACACACAGGGTTGGAATAAAACGTACTAAATTGTTGATGAATCATCTTTCTCCATGGTGACATAGATTATTTGGAAAGATAACAATGAAGAAGTTTCTTCTTCAGCTAGAAAGAAAATTTTCAACAAGAAATATTTCTTAAAGGATTCCCTGCCTATATTATAAATATTAATCAGTTTCTTTATCAATAATTTTTTTACATCCTGTCTTTCCTTTATTGATTTATTTATATTGGAGTAATTTATTAAAAATCATCATGCTGTAAGTCTATCATAATTTTTTGTTTAAAATGATGTTGAAAGAGAAGAAAATGAAAACTACCTCAAGTTCAGACTTTTTACTCACTATTTTGCTATATATAAAATAATGTCTAGCTAAGTATAAAAGGAAAATTGATATAATAGGACATGATATACCCTGGTAAAGTTTTGGACAGAGTATCAATATTGAAACATTTGTCTAGGGCATATTTTTTTAAAAAGATAAATACCATTCTTAGAATGAAAATTGCATGTGCTTTCCATTTAAACTCTCACAGATTCTCGACAACTAATCCCAAGATCTTGCCAGTATGCTTTCACACTATATCTAGATTTTCTTGCTAAGCAAGAACATCACAGTCCATGGACCTAAGCATCAGTTAGCTATTTTGCAACTAAAACAGTCTTGTCTCCCAGTTAGAAACGTCCAAACTTATGGATACATTAATTTTTTAAACGTTGGCGTATCAGTACATTTTGAAATTATTCTTTATTCTTGTAAAACACAAATGTAAATTTATTGAGAGTTAAAAATAAATTCTGCTTGTCATGTACTGATAGTGTCCCTCTCTTACCTCACGATGAATATTAAAATGGCTGCATTTTGACCAAATGTAATTTGCAGCCCCACATCACATGACACATTAGTTATGATAGTTATGATTATATATATGTATATAAATACACACATATTCAATATATATTTGTTGGCTGGGTGATTCAGTGAATTAACTATCCTGGTAACTTAGTAGGTGCTCAAGGTTAAGGGATAAAGTACTCATGTAATAAATGGCTTTTTAAAAAATTAACATGAGCATTAACACTTAACACTTTGAGTTGAGACCAGTAGGTCTTCCTGTTGTCTATTAAATTTCCTAGATTTTAGTATCATATTTCTATTACTTTTTCTAATGCTTAATTGATTACAAATGTCAGAATTACCAAAACCTAGCAATTTTTACTATGAAAGGATTACCCCTTGTTCACCATAACAGAATATGTTTAATATTGCTTAACTAAACAAGGAAGAAACATTAATTCTACTCTCTGATTAGTCACATGCCAAATTCACATCTTTGTCTGATTTGCTTGCATCTGTTTTATTTTAGCTTGGTCAAGAAAACAATAAAATCTTGAACTGTACTACAAAAGACCAGAAATGTGACTGAATCAATAAACTATCATCCATGAAAATAGTTATACTTGAAAGGGATATTATTACAAGGAAGTCCTATAACTAACTATAAGGGAGATGGGAATGGGGTGGTACCTTCATGCACGGTGTTTATAGCTCCCCAATTCATAGATTTCATGTTGGATAAAATAATTTGCAGCACCCTGACTCTTTCCAGGCAATTTTCCAAATTGTCTAAGGCAAACTTACCACTGTTTATGCTGCTGAATATTTGAAGTTTAAAAAAAAAATCACAGCGTTATTGCACTCTGAAGTATGTGGCAAAAAAGGTCTTTGCTGTTTACCTGAATAAATTAGTAATTTTACTTAGGATGACTTATATTCATTTATGAGTATATTTAAAAATATGATAATATGTACTTACAAGATTTATATAACCCAACATTATTATTAAACTCTGGATGGCCTTGAATAAAGGTTTAGGTCAATATCCAAAATTTTGGGGGTATTATTCTCCCTCTAAGGCCCACAATATATCTTAATTCTGCACCTAAAAATCATTTTTTCAGTTAAATTGTATTATGGAGATATGAGTAACAATATGAAAACATTGATACAATACAATCTTTGAACCATTTGCATCCTATGAAAACTGTGAATTTTCTGATTCAAATAGAACAAAGTTAAGTTATGTGTTCTCTAATACTTCATGATAATGATTATATTAAGATCGATTTTGGTAATAGTGCTATATTTCTCATCTTCTAGGCTAAAAACCATGATGATTTCTGTCTAGCTAGATCTGCAGCTACTTCCTCTTCCTGACTTGGAGTGAATAGTAATTGCCTAACTTCACAGTTATACTTAAAACCAGGTTTCAAAAATTTTTCATAACAAAACTTTCTGTCAAACCATCTTGAGTTTCATAGAAAGTGTAGAGGTGTTAAACATCTAGAATAGGAAAGAAAAATCAACTACCAAGGGGACATTTCCTTTCTGTTACAGTATAATAAATTAATTATGATAAAAATCTATGTAATATACTTTTTTATTTGAGTAGTTCTGTTTGTTTCAAGTTTTAATTTAAATTTTAGTTAGTTAACATATAGTTTAATATTGGCTTCAGGAGTAGAATTTAGTGATGCCTCACTTACGTATAACACCCAGTGTGCATTAGAACAAGTGCCCTCTTTAATACCCATCCCCTTGCATACCTTCCCTCCAGCAATCCTCTGTGTGTTCCCTATAGTTAAGAGTCTGTTTCTTGGTTTGCCTCTTTTTCTTGTTTTTTCCCCCTGTGTTTATCTGTTTTGTTTCTTAAATTCCACATATGAATGAAATTATATGGTATTTGTCTTTCTCTGACCGACTTACTTTGCTTAATACTTTGCATAATACTCTCTAGCTCCATCCGTGTTGCTGCAAATGGCAAGATTTCATTCTTTTTTATGGCTGAGTATTATTCCATTGTGTATGTATACCACATCTTCTTTATCCATCCATCAGTTGATGGACATCTGGGCTTTTTCTATATTTTGGCTATTGTAATATCATACTTTTATTTTCACTGATATTTAAAATTCATTCTTATGGCAGCCTGCAACTCCAGATACTAGGAGTGAATAGAACACAATTCTGTCCTCCCATGCATCTCCACCTGATTCTTTTTTTTAAACATTTAAATATTTTATTTATTTATTTGTCAGAGAGAGACAGACAGACAGACAAAGAGAGAGAGAGGACAAGCAGGGGGAGTGGCAGGCAGAGGGAGAAGCAGACTCCCTGCTGAGGGAGGAGCCTGGTACAGGATTTGATCCCAGGATCCTGGGATCATGACCTGAGCCAAAGGTAGATGCTTAACCGACTGAGCCATCCAGGCATCCCACCACCTGATTCTTCATCTAGAGTACAAATGACTCTTATCCCAAAAGTGGTTTTGTATATTCAGTCAAAAATTCAGATGAAAAATATCTTAGAATCTCTTGAGAAGAGAGAAGAGTGACAACTTAAGAGAAAGCAATCAGTTATTCAGGAACTTTTAATTTTGTATACACATAAGCACAGTGGTGGGAGAGGATCTTATGTGTTGAAAGCAACTGAAGTGAAATCATAAGCATAAAAGGAAGTCATGCTTGAAAAGAAGGATATTTCTGCTTTTGGCCATGAGGGAGTAACAGAGTCTAGAATTAACCTTAATCCATAAACAACTAGGACACTGGGCAAAATATAGAAAACATCTATTTTCAGAAACTGGAACATAGGCAGTGCAACTAATGTTTCTGAGAAAAGAAACAAATGAGTTGAGCTTATTGTGTGAAAGTCATTTCTGGGCTGTGGTATAAAAATGGAGAAACCAAAATGAGTCTGGCAATCTTATTGAGTTGGGGAGATATTCCAATTTGAGGAGGTTGCAGAAGTTAGTTTGCAGGATAATGTATCTGAGATAAACTATGTAGAGAAGGAGCTCCAGACCATAAGTATTTAGCTGAATATCAAATACATATGAATAATATGAAACCCCATGAATCCAGACTAGGAACATCATCCAAGGAAAGACAAATTATGTTGGAGCTGTAAGATGAACAATTCCCAAAACTCACACAGAGCTGGGAGTTATTTGAGTTCCCATCAGCTAGAGTAGAGATGCCTTCTTAAGTACACAAAATATTCAGTAGAATCTACAGAAGGACCTGGGCATCTTAGACGTGGGGCTAAAGTTGCCCAGAGTAAGTTTTGTTCTAGATTTTCCCTAAAATTACTTAAAAAGAAAACTCAAAAGATCAAATTTCCAAAATGTGGACCACATCTAATAATCTTTAAAGGAATACAACAAAATCCAACACTCAGCAACCTAAAATTCACAATGTTTTGCACCCAATAGAAAAAAATTACTAGATATGTTAAAAAGGATAAAAACTTGGCCCATAACCCAAAGAAAGATCAGTCAGTAGATGTAATCCCATAAAGAAAGGGATGACAAAATTGATGACAAGAACTTTAAGGTATCTATTATAAATATGCCCATATCCTCAAGGACATAAAGGAAAATATGAACATAACAAGGATGCAAATAGAGGACATAAAAGAGAAACCAATGGAACTTCCAGAGATGGAAATTAAATATCTGAAATTAGAAAGTCACTGGATAAAATAACAGTAGTATATTCATTTCAGAAGAAAATATCAGTAAATGGCATAGCAAAAGAAGTTATGCAAAATGAAATCAGAAAAAACAGAGACTAAATAATATAAAGCTTCAGTGCTTTGAGGGACAATATCAAGCAGTCTAGTTTATAGGTAACTGGAGACCCAGAATGAAGTGAGGGGCAGCAGAGGACAAAAATAATGAACAGTTCCCATACTTGTTGAAAACTACAAATTTTCAGATCCCCGAAGCTCACAATCTTTAAACAAAATAAACACAAAGAAAACTATCCCAACACGTAACATAAAAAAATTGCCAAAAAAGTGCTATTTGAGATTGAAGATGGGTCTAAAGACAGGAAGGAGATGGAATTAAGGTTATGACTGAGAAAAGCCCCATGAATCGAAGCATTCCACTACCATTCTCTGAAGGTTTACAATAGGCCGAGGTAAATTTTTAACACTGACTTTAATTATTGGCTTAATTTTTTTTTTTAGTCTGCCATTAACAGTGAACAAAATTGAGGATACTTAACATACAGTTAATAAAAACCTATAAACTGCACATAGACAAAAATATTTATTGGAGATATATGGGGGCTGTGGGGTGAGGTCAGAGAGTAGGATGGAGAGAAGCTATGGACTGTGTGTCACTTTTTTTTTTAAAGATTTTATTTATTCATTTGAGACAGAGAGAATGAGAGAGGGAGAGAGAGCACATGAGAGGGGGGAGGGTCAGAGGGAGAAGCAGACTCCCCGCCGAGCAGGGAGCCCGATGCGGGACTCGATCCAGGGACTCCAGGATCATGACCTGAGCTGAAGGCAGCCGCCCAACCAACTGAGCCATCCAGGCGCCCCTGTGTGTCATTTTTTGTAATTTTTAGCTACCCCATCAGGAGAGTCTTTCTTGAATATGCAGAATAATGTTATGCTCCTTTAGAATTACATTCATATTCAAGGCCTCTCAATTAGATATTTTATCCCGTAAATCCTCTCTTCTCCATCTTTCTCTTTCCTCATCTGTTCTTTATTAAGGGTAAGGCATAATGTCAAGGAAAAGAAAAGGGAAGATATGAAATTCTACCCAACAGGAATAAAACTAACAGATCTTCTAGGGAGTATTCGAGAGTCAAAGAAAGAAATGAAAGGGGATCCCAAGTATTCAGACTCTGACCCGGCTTCAGAGTTGAGGATGAGAGTTTGGTGAAAAGATAAAAATGTGTGTATTGATGGAAAGATCTCACAGAATAAAGGACTGTGGCCTAATTCCCTAGAATTTATAGGCCATGGGCCACCAAAGAATATATCTTGGTTCATGTAGGTGCTGTTCATAGTGTGGGGCTGTGGTGTAGTTAAACAGAGATATCTTGAGTTACAGTTGTCAAGCTTCCCTCAATGACAAATGGCAGGTATGAATCCTAATGTTCTTGCATTCTCTTTCGGGTAAGAGGACATTGGCCATGACGACACTGTGAGAGCTGAGGTAGGAATGCACTATTATAATGAACAGATAAACCATGGGTTGAGTGTGGAGGGGGCAGAGGGTCCATTGTGATGAAGAGTGCTAAAGACAGGGGTTAATGTCAGCCAAGGAGAGCCACAAAACCCTGACAACATCAAGAGAGGAGACCAGTAAGTAGTTCACTAGCCACGGACTCAGCAGGAGCCATCAACAGGACCGTAACACCCAGGTGTATTTAAAGAAAAGAAGGAAGTTGGCTATTTCTACATAGTTGGCCTTCAAAATATTTTAATTTTATGGATAAAATAATGCTTGAAAGAATCCATATTCTAGGAGTTTTAAATGGTTCAGCATATCTTTGATAAAATATTATTTTAAAATAACTAAAATTAACTGTAAGTTTGAACAGTTATAGAAAACAATTTTATCTGGACTATTTTATGTAACTTATGATTTAAAAAAAACTAAAAGAAATACAGTTTTAAGAAAATACATTCAGGGCGCCTGGGTGGCTCAGTTGGTTAAGCGACTGCCTTTGGCTCAGGTCATGATCCTGGAGTCCCGGGATCGAGTCCCGCATTGGGCTCCCTGCTCAGCGGGGAGTCTGCTTCTCCCTCTGATCCTCTTCCCCCTCGTGCTCTCTGTCTCTCATTCTCTCTCCCTCAAATAAATAAATAAATCTTTAAAAAAATAAAAAAAATATATTCATTGTAGAATGTATATATCACTGATATATGTCATTTCTTCTATCTTTATGTAGCAAGCATTTCCACCTGACTCAAACTTGGAGTGAGATGCTTACTTCTTAGTAGGGAGTAGGTTGTTTTCCAGGGACAGACAGCTGGGAGCTGGGCAGTGCATTTAAGACAGGGCATATTTCAATATGGGAACCTGGAAAGACCATATGATGTGAAGGAAAAATAACTCGAGATTTACATATTCCCAGGTGCCCAACATATAGTCTCGTTATCCATATAAGTATATTTATTCTTGCCATCTCAGATTCTGATGAGATCTCAGAGTATTAACTGTGGCTGAGGCATCTGTTGGAGTGAGAGGAGCCCTGGATGGGGGAGGTGGGTGAACTGACCTCTGCATTAGTTTCTGCCATCAACCAACTATGTCATCTTCAAACCACTGAGGCTTAGTTCTTCCAATTATAAAAGTTGAGATTGGGACTATTTCTAAGATCTTAATCAGCTCTGATGTTTTTTGAACTTTTAAAAAATTATCTAGCTCATTTCACAAACCTAGAAAATCATATAATCAATATCCAGGTTTCAAAACTTCCAAAATATGATATTTAAGAATGAATGGAAGGAGAGTTTTTTACTTGTCACTTGTTTATTTGTACGCCTTAAAATCCTATGCTCTTTTTCCACTGCCCCAGAATTCTTTTCACTATATTAAAATGAAACATTAAAAACCTAATAATGTACTTAAGTCTAACGTAACATCCAACCATTGGTAGAAAATCACCTGAGGTTTAGAAGTAAACCAACCACTCACCTTTCTGGTCGTACTTTTTACTAATAGAAATATTACTTGTGAAGATTGTCCAAGGAATCTACAGGATCTCACTCTATTTTGTCCCATTTTATTACTCACAAATCTCTAATTTCTTTTTTATCCTGATTTCTTCTTTGCACATTTGTAGCAGGATCCCTAAGAAAACGAGTCAAGGACATTGTCTGTGTCCTCTCCCAAACTCCCACCCCACTTGCAAATTTCTTTGTTTCTTTGTTTCTTTCTTTTTCTTTCTTTCTTTCTTCTTTTTCTCTTTCTTTTCTTCTTTCTTTCTTTCTTCTTTCTTTCTTTCTTTCTTTCTTTCTTTCTTTCTTTCTTTCTTTCTCTTTCTTTCTTCTTTCTTTCTCTTTCTTCTTTCTTTCTTTCTTTCTTTCTTTCTTTCTTTCTTTCTTTCTTTCTTTCTTTCTTTCTTGTTTCTTTCTTTCTCTTTCTTTCTTTCTCTTTCTTTCTTCTTCTTTCTTCTTTCTTTCTTTTTTCTTTCTTCTTTCTTCTTTCTTTGTTTCTTTGTTTCTTTCTTCTTCTTTTTCTTTCTTTCTTCTTTTTCTTTCTTCTTTCTTCTTTCTTTCTTTCTTTCTTTCTTTCTTTCTTTCTTTCTTTCTTTCTTTCTTCTTTCTTTCTTTCTTCTTCTTTCTTTCTTTCTTCTTTCTTTCTTTCTCCTTTATTTTTGAGAGAGAGAGCAAGAGAGCATGCAAATGGGGGGGCAGAGGGGGGTAGCAAGAGAATCTTAGGCAGACTCCATGCCCAGTGCAGAGCCTGACGTGGGGCTCGATTTTACGACCCTGAGATCATGACCCAAGGCAAAATCAAGAGTCAGATGTCCAACTGACTGAGCCACCCAGGCTCCCCAGCAATTTTTTTTCTTTTTGGATTTCTTGCCTGAATTTACACTGACAGAACAACTTGTTTTATCCATTTTCTTTGTCTTCTTAAAGGAGACACAGCAATAAATTCCTATCGATATTTGTTAATAGTGGACCAATACAGAGGCATATTTTTAAATTACTGAGCGTGTTTTCCTGGCTCCTGAGGATTTTCAAATTTACATTTTAAAAATATCACCTTTTATTTTTATTTTAAAGAATTCAAATAGGAACCCAAGCAACCTATTGTAAAAGGAGCAATCAAACCACTGCATAATAAACTGTAAACTACATCGAAAACACAAATTGAAATGAGGATTGTCATCTCAGGAACTGTCACAATCAAAAGATTTAGAAGTTTTCATCATGACGATACTGGGTAATTAGTTTTATTGTGTAAAAGTTTGATTACGTGCATTTATAGGAATCTCGGCATCATTCTTTCATTAAACATTCATTGAGCACCTACTGTGTTCTTAGGCTTGTTTGCAGGTGGATATATGGTGGTGGTATGCAAAATGTAAAAGGCATACATATTACTAGTTAGGTGAAGCCCATGATGGTTCCCTAATTTGGAAGCTCTGAGTTGGTGTGCAAATAAACAGTAATTAGTGCCTTACATAGGAAAAAACTTGCACATCATAATCTCCAAATCCCCATCCCATAAATACTTGTAGTACTTATAAAGTTATCCTTAGGCACCATAACCCCAAGATACAGCATTTTGATTTAAAAAAAAAACTCATTTTTTGCCTCCCTCTCCTAAGATCTGGACTGATAATTCTAGAATCAAAAGGTGCTGGAACTAGAGGAAACTTTAGAATCATTTAGTACAGTGGTTTTCAAACTCACTTGGCAGAGGCCAGGTGCCTGCCCCAGGTGGGTTGGTGAAATAGTAGTGGTTTTGGGGGTAGTCTGGCTGAGCAGGTGGACCTCTGGCATAACCAGAGCAGTAAAAATAACTTGGGGGAGTGTGCAGTGCTCTCTGCTTCACCTTTAGCATGGCTTTGCAAGTCACATATTTACATGATTTGTCTAGGCCTGGTAGACATTTGAGTTTGAAAAGCTTGCATTAGGGGTGCCTGGGTGGCTCAGTTGGTTAAGCGACTGCCTTCGGCTCAGGTCATGATCCTGGAGTCCCGGGATCGAGTCCCACATCGGGGTCCCTGCTCAGCAGGGAGTCTGCTTCTCCCTCTGACCCTCTTCCCTCTCATGCTCTCTATCTCTCATTCTCTCTCTCTCAAATAAATAAATAAAATCTTAAAAAAAGAAAAGCTTGCATTATATCCTCGCCTTTCTTCTTTTTTTTTATTCTATCTTTCCTCTCAGTGTGCAACCACTGAGGAAGGAGGTCTGTGTCATTGGCTGATATTCTCCTACATAGCACATTCCTCCATGACCCAGAGGGAACCACAGTTTTAAATAATTTTTGTTTTAACTCATTAATATCCTATGCCATTTTATATAAATGAATTTCATGCTTTGTTTTTGAGTAGAAATTATTAATGCATACTTTTGGAATTACTTTTCTTTTAATAGTACTATTTGTGATAGCTGTAATTATGGATCTAGGCTTAGAAGTCTTATCCATCTCATTTGCTTTAGATTTCTCACAGATATAAGCTAAGTTTACTACTAGCTATTAAACCTCAAATTCTTCACAACATTTAGAAGAAATAAAAATAAACAAAAACTTATCTGACAGAAATGAATGTTAGAGGAATAGTTCCAACTTCTATTTTGCCTGCTGCACTGTCCAATATGGTAGCCACTAGCTATATGAGACTATTTAAATTTAATAAAAGAAATTAAAAATCAGTTCCTCAGTTGTGCTAGTTACATTCAAGTTCTCAATAGCCATAAGTGCCTAGTGGATACTTTACTAGATAGCTGAGATGTAAAGAGTTTCCATCATTACAGCAATTCTATTGGACAGGTAGAGAAATGGAAAAATACTGTAAATTGGAGAAAATTCCTTGTCAGCTGTAGGTACGAAATCTTACTTTCCCTCTGTCTCTTGTCATGGTAAGGAAACTGTGACCCTGTGAAAAGAAAATCTGGTGTGTTTGTTTTCCTTCTGACATTTCTTTCAATTGTCATTTCCTCCTGTCTGCCTTATACTTCTGATGTTTCATCCTTCCTGCTCAATCTGCACTTTCAACACAGAGACATCTATCATTTCCATCCATATCCCTCTTCCCTGCTAAATAAAGCAACTTTTCCGCTGCCACTAATATTTGCTATAAATTGTCATTCTGTGACTAGAAAAGATTGGATTATACAAACCTCAGGAAACAGCTTTCTGTCTTTGATGGGTCTCCAATAAATGTGTTTGCCCCCAAATACTTTCCAGGAATCTGGTCACAGTGCTTGAAATCCCAGCATGTTACTAAAATTGTTTAGTTTTTTCAAAGTTCACTACTAAAATGGAAGTTCCTGGGTGCTGTGTACCAATCTGGTGTCGATATGCTGCTGTTTGTAATGTAACAGGGTAACGCCCCTAGGTATATAGAACCTGGAAGGAAAGGGGCATTGGCAACTAGGGAGGGCAGAGTTTGTCAGCAGGAGCTTTCACAAAAATGCCAGGTTGCTTTGGAAAATAGACTTCCTTGCAAGAAAAGATGAGGCCAAGAAACATAGGGTACTGCATCCAGCACCATGGGAGAGGTTAAACCTGGCTTAATATCGGATTTATGGATTCTCTTTTGTGCCCTTGGACATATTACTTAACTTCAATTAACTTCCATTTTCTGCCCTTAAAATGGGTCTAAAAATAACTTAGGATAATAAAGGATGTGGACACGAGGTGTAGCTCTGTACAAAGCACACACTTTCTGCCCCAAGGACTTGAGCATTGGTGGATCAGAGCTAGGGCTGAATCCAGGAGATTTCAAAGAAGGGACAGGAACAGAGCTTCCACAGTGTATGGTGATGAACACAACGGGCATACCTGGAGCAGAGAATCATTAAATCGTTATCCAGAGGAGACTGGTTAAGGAGATTGAAAGTTAGAAGAGAGATAAAATGTAGGGCTTGGCAGAAGTTGTGTTTTTGTTTTTATCTAGTAGATTCCCTCAATGACTGAAACCAGAAAGAGTGAATTCTTTCTCATTATCTCAGTTTCTTGCATTTGTCTGGTTTTATACTGACCTTAAATATTCTTTTTAGTTACAACTAGAAAATAAGTGCATATTAGGTAGATATTTGTGTTTACGATATCAGTATATCTTTCCCTTTAGGATTTGTTTGTTTGTTTGTTTTTTAGTCTAGAGGGGCAGAAAGATTTTAATTTTACCAAAAAATACATGAACCATGATATTGGGTGGTGTAGAGTGCCATGGGAACACAGGGGTATCTGCTCAGAAAAATAAACTTCCCTTTAGCTGCTAGTAAAATATCCAACACAGAGTGAATGTCATTCCATGCAGCCATGACTCTCAAAACCATTGTTAACTTATTTAATTTATTGGGATATTTTTCCCTATTTCCTTCCCATCATATCTTCTAACATAAATCTCCTAGAATCAAATTTAAGTATTTAAGTTATGACTATCTCAGAAAATTACAGCAATATTCCACTTATCAGTAATCATCATTCATTAACCTTACTCATTTGGAATCAACATGAAGAACACCAATAAAGTACTTCTGGTCACTACAGAGCTATCACAAAGTGTTCCTTAAGATCATCATTTATTTTTGACTTTATGTGCAATTGCAATAAGCTTTTTTGTTTGTTTATTGTTTGTTTTGATGTTTCATAAAGGTTGACTAGTGGTAGCAAATGAGACACTTTGGAGCTAGAAATGGACAAATATGAGCCAGAATGGAATTTGAATTTTGAAGAAGAGAATTAAGGAGATTTTGTTAATAATACCGTTGTTCCAATAGCAAGGCAATATGGAATGCATTTTAAAAGACTTCCCGCAAAGTGATTGAAATGGAAAAAGAAGGCATCAAAAGTGATAAGCTTCCACTATTTTTCAACTTATAGAATATTACTTTTATTGGTGATGATTGATAGATGAGGTGTTATAAAACCTTTAGACATAGTATTTATGCCTTCAAAACATTGCCTCTGATTTTTAAAGCCTTGCAACAAAGCTATTATAAGTTTTCCTCTCTAAACTCTGGTGCCAATGGCCAATGTCAGATGAAAAACCTACTCTTGAGGAAAGATTTTAAGGAAAATTAAGATCCTATCTTGTATTAAGTTCATGTGACAGAAAATGGAAATAGAAATTAAAGGGTCTGAACTCATTTAAACCAAGTTATTAAAACTTGTATACATTTAACGAGGGACATGCGATTTAGATCTAATTTATCTCATACTAGAAAGAGTAACCTAAGAGTCTTTATGGAGCAAGAGCTAAAGAATCAAAACCCTAAAGGAAAAACAAAAAAGAAAAAATCTTCCTAAAGATTTTTTAGGAAAAAATCTTTACCTATCCTAAAATCTTTACCTATCCTAAAAAATCTTTACCTATCCTAAAAATCTACCTCCCAAAATAATTATAAAAGGTTCCATTTCTTTAATAACAGTTACTTTCCAAAGAACTGAAATTCAAAAAAAAAAACAACACAACAAAATTTTTGTATTTAATGTAGAAGGAATAATAGAATAGTATCATTAGGACTGAAGTCAAAATAGCAGCGTTCTCGTTAGAAAATAAAACTCCAATTTAAACTAGAATGTTAATAAATACCTCATTCCCACCCCACCTCAATTTTGGGTTCAGCTCCTTTTGCACTATTTCAACAGCCTGCTAATTAAAAGATCTCCCTGTCTCTAACCTTTCTTCTTCCAGTTTATCATTTTATAAGATTCATTTTATAAGACTAATCTTTCTAGAGCAGTGCTGTACTATATCATTTCACATTAAGAAATCTTCAAAGGCTCCTATTTTTAACTGAGTTAAGACAAACATGTCAGGCTGCACTTCAGATTCCTCCATCCCAGTGGTTTTTCAAATGAATTCTCTGGAATCCTAATGATGTAAACAGGTGCTTCAGGAGTTACACGAGGTTTTGGCCCAAGTGCAATGGATGTTGAGACTGCAGCTATTATCTATTATCCTGGGATTCACATGTCTACGTGTCATTAGACCAGAAGTAATTCCACTAAATTTGAATTTACAGAATAACTTTAATTATTACTTTGAAATATTTTACATACTAGTTTATGCATAAAATTTTATCTAAAAAATTTTTTGATTTACTAAAAGAGTTTGGGAAGAGTTGCTCTACAAATGCAAATTTTTAAAAATTGAAGTATAATGGACTTATTATATTAGTTTCAGGTGTACTGCATAATGATTAAATAATTGTGTACATTATGAAATGCTCACCATGATAAGTGTAGTTTTATCACCAATCATGCCAGTCTCCTGTATCTTTTACCATGCTGGTTATTTACCAGAAATTCCCTCCTCTTGATCCCGTTCTCCAGGTCCCCACATTAAATCTTTCCATGGCCATCAGAGCCTTTGCCGATCCTTCCATCTGTCCAACTTTCTCTTTACTCTGCATCATGTTGATGACACCTATTGGGTTTTTTCCTCTCTATTTCATCCGTACTCCATGCCAGATTAATTTTCCTTAGACAGGAATTGTCTTATTTTGCATTTATTAAATAATCAGATTTTTAAAGAAATGAATTAAGGTCCAAGATTCTGAAAGTAAAAGTCACCACCATCAACCACCACCACCATACAAGTTCCATAGAGGCTATGCTTTAAGAGAGCTACCTTTTGAAGAGCCTCATCCAATGATAGGTGTTCTTTAATTAGGGAAGTATGTAAAGTATGATAACTTCAAAGAACATATGCAAAATCACGAATATTTTAGAGTAAGTTGACAATATGGTAAAATATGATTGCTATAACAGGGATAATGAAAACAATAATTTATTGAATGCTTATCCTGTGATGGATTTTTCATATTTTCTCCTATTACACTAATAGTTCTCCAGAATGGGCAGCATCTCGCTTTTATAGAAGAAAAACTGATACTCCAAGAGGTCAAGTCTCTTGCTCAAGGTTACAATGAGAGTTAAGGGGGAGAGTCAGAATTCAAAGGCTGTCTGTGTGGCCCAAGAAGTAATGTTCTTTCCATTTCATCACACCATCACTCAGAATGGAAATAAGGAAAATAATAAATAACAACACATATGCAAAGAGATTTGAATGTTACTATTCAATACCTAGAGTCAGAGACTTTCATGTCTGTTACAAAAATTCTTGCTTGAGGGTTTCCCACGGTAGAACCCCCACTTGGACTGAAAACTAACTTCTCAGTTACTGAGCATTTCACTCTTCCTGCCTGAGATGAAAAGCTTGCACCAGCACAAGTGACACAAAAGGAAAAAAAAAAAACTGAAAAAAATAGAAATGTTATATCCATAGTTACAGATGTGAACTCAAAACTTAGGCTGTTTCTGATAGTAGAATAAGAATGAAGAGAAAAACTACACAGCAAGTGTTAGTTAAATATAGGTTTGTGAGAAAATCTGGTATAGCTAATCCAGTAGTGGTTAAAGCTAAATAATCTAAGAGAAGGAGACAGACTTCCTATCATAGCAGAATGGAGTAGAGGTATTGATCAAGATGCTCTTGAAGTATATGAGAGTTATAGACTTGGAGCTTGTGCCCCGGCTTGCCTCTCGGTTTGAACGAATGCCAGCAATGTGAGTCTCCTTGAGAGACTTACTGCCTCTTCACTAATGCAAGCCGGTATCCCTTGTCAGTCCTGTTTTTACCTTTTTACCTTCTCTTCCTGGTTGGCAGTCTTTCCGATTTCAATCTTAGCATGAAGCACTTCAACTGGCTAAAAACTAGTAGCTTCATTTGATAACACTTAGCAATTCAAAATTTAGCCTTCGGTCATTGAGCTAAATTGTCACTTTGGCGGTTCCTAAGCAAGCTTAGTATTTTTCATAACTTTCACTCTTTTTTTTAAACAAGTTTATTTTTTTTTTTAGATTTTTATATTTATTAGAGAGAGAGAGAGAGAGAGAGAAACAGAGAGCGTGGTGCACACAAGAGCTTGCGTGAGCACGGGGGTCGGAGGGGGAGCGGCAGAGGCAGAGGGAGAAGCAGGCTCCCCGCGGAGCAGGGAACCCGACATGGGGCTACATCCCAGGACCGCGAGATCATGACTTGAGCCGAAGGCGGATGCTTACCGACTGAGCCACCCAGGCGCCCCGTCATAACTTTCATTTTTGTCATTTCTTCTTTATAGAGTGATCCTATAGAGTTTGAATTCCTAAATTGTAAGTAGTAAAAGGACAGTGGCTGCAGATATTTTGAAAGTAGCTCCTGTGAACATCACCTTGAGACAAGCCTGAGGGTACTACTAGGGAGAAAAGAGCCAGAACAGCAGCAATGCCCAATGGGGGGGGGGTAGGAGGGGGAGGGGGGAGCAGAGGTACAATTGTTAATCAGCCCCAGGGCTGAGGGTTCAGTTCCAATTACCAGAAACCAGTTCTCCTAGACTGTTTACAAAGCCTCCCTCCTCCTCTTCTCTCTTTTTCTTCTCCCAACTCCTTTGCTCATCCGTTTCCCCCTCCTCACTCCTCATCCTTCATACTGATTTTCCTGACCTCCTCTCCTCTCTGATCCTATATTGATCCATCCAAAGTATGATCTTTCATTTCATGAGAACATTTCTCCAAAGTCAGAGTGAGCAGAACCACGTTAGACCATGATACTAACGAGATAATGTTTTTAATTTACAAATAAGAAGCTCTGTGAATAGGGTAATCACTACCTACTTACAAGATTTCGCTTCTATTTAGAAATTAAAGATGATTTATATCTATTGAAACTAGCCATCATTTTGTTTCAAAATGGGAAAACGATAACTAGCACTTAACTGGATTTTCATTATGTGCCAAGTACTTGGCTAAGTATTTTACACGAACTTGCTCATATAATCTTCAAAATCAGTACCTATCAGGCAATAGGTACTCTTAGTATTATCCTTACTTAACAAGTAAAGG
Source organism: Eumetopias jubatus (assembly GCF_037043125.1). Classification (NCBI taxonomy): domain Eukaryota; kingdom Metazoa; phylum Chordata; class Mammalia; order Carnivora; family Otariidae; genus Eumetopias; species Eumetopias jubatus. Next base: position 109,546,429 of record NW_028274807.1, read on the forward strand.
AATTGAGACTTACAGAGATTAAGCCATTTGTTCAAGGTCACACAGCCAATAAGTATTTGGACTCAAGACTTGAAACCAGATTCTTCTAAAAAAAAATAAAAAATAAAAAAAGGGCTCTTAACCACTTATACTGTCACAGATTTTCAATTATTAATATTAAGCCATATCTGATACCCTTTTGGCCAAAAACTACTCTCCTAAAGCTATTATAGAGTAAACTGAATGAAATGCAAAAACCAGGCTGGTCAAATTTCACAGAGAATTCGTTTGGGTCAATAATAGAGTCAGTTCCAACAGCAAACTCTGCTTGCATTATATTTCACCATATTATCATCAAAAAAAGCTTTTTTTCTTCTTGTAGAAATCTTTTCATATAGCGTGGTAAGATGGTCTAAACACCATTCACCAATTCTCCAGTTAATTTAAAGTCTTTCTCCAGAAATGTTCTCACAACTGGAAAAACAAGGATTTGTTTTGTTGTTGTTGTTGTTGTTGTTGTGTTTTTTGGGGGGTGGTGATAATCTAACTTTAATGAAAACATATCTTTAAGAACATGGAAAGGATATTTTTTACATTCAAACACTGTGCTGACCTTTGGGTGTGTATTTGGAGCCGCGGTGTTACAGAGGATTTATTTATATTACATCGTTTTATTATCTCCGGGAGCAAAGGGTCTCTCAGACAATAAAAAGGTCACCTGGTCTAGTGTCAGACCTTACTTGCTCTAGCCAGGCTCACCATGATAACAGAGACTTGCATATGAAGATTAACCTCTCTGGTCCTGAAGCAGTCTGATCAGGAGCATCCCCCCATCTCACATAGAGGCAGAGAATTACTTGTGCAGCCTCGGGCCAAACTGAACAATGGTGTTAACCCATGACGTCACAACCCACATGATTTCAGCTGTCACTATTGTCTGGGAACTCTTACTGCTGGTTCCCTATACACTAGACTGAAATCCTGCATATCTACACCGAGCTAGTCTAGGTTTGTGACTTCTCTCGTGGCACTGTTATTGGGGGCATTGAATACTTCTGGGGAGTTCATCCACTTTGAGAATCAGTTCCCTTAGCCATATAGTCCCAGCTGGCCCCAGCAGGTAGAGATCCCAGCATGTGTTAAGATGAATCCATTTAATTATGACATTTAATTGTTAGAACTGGAAAGAAACTTTAAGATCACTTGGTGTGTTACTTGAATCAGTAGATCCATTTCTTCAAGTGGAATTTAACGGGAAAGCTCAATTTAAAAAATACAACTGAAGAGAAGTGACGGTGAAGTTGAAACAAGACTACAGAAATGAGAAGGTCTAATATTCCCCTACCCCCACTCCCGCCCACCATAAACACACCTCTTCAAACTTGTTAGAGCAGAGCCTTAACATCCCTGATTTATTTCAAACAGTCTTGAGTCTCAGGTACATTGTGCAAAGTCACTCAGAAGTCTGGGACCCAAAGCTCAAACTCAGTATATTAGCCCAGGCCACAATTTTTTTTTTTTTTTTTGGAGAGAGAGAGAGAGAGAGAGAGAGAGAGAGAGAGAGAAAGAGGGTATATGAGCGGGGGTGGGGAAAAGAGAGGAAGAGAATCTCAAGCAGGCCCCACACTCAGCACAGAGCCCGATTCGGGGCTCACTCTCATGACGCTGAGATCACAGCCCGAGCTGAAATCAGGAATCAGATGCTTAACCAACCTACCCGGGTGCCCCCAGGCCACATTTTTTGGACACACAAAATTAACCAATACATTTAGGGTTCTTAATCCAAAAACCTATGCTCTTTCTGTTACGAATAAAGGCTTAGGATCCAATAGAATAGAAAGGACAATGTAGTATCTGCTGCTTGATGCTTATCGAATACTCATTCTGCTTTTCTTCCTCCTAACAAAAAATAAAATTTTGAGGTGAGAGCCAATAAACCTATCTAAAATATCAAACTTTCTAATCTCCTTTAGAGTAATTGTTGGCCAGTGAAATCTAAGGAGAGGTTACCGAGTGCGGTTTGGGAAAAGGCTCTTTCAAGAGACAAGCTGATTTGGCTGTTATGTGGCCACCTGGCCTTTCCCTGTCCTCCTTTGTCTTGCCCGGAATTTGGACTTGGTGACCGAAGCCAGAGCAGACATCTTGTGATCACAAATGTCAAGAGGATCAGAGACACCTAGGTCCTAACATTTTGGAGTCAATGAACCAGTACTAAGAACTATGTCCAGATTTCCTGTTACGTGAGAAAACGAAAAAAAAAAAAAAACCTTTTCTAAGCCTCCCTTAATATATGCAATCGAAATCCTTAATTGATATAGACAGAGACAGAGAGAACTACAATGAAGATCTTGAAAACTGAATAATGATGAGAACTTAGAGATTGTGCCTAAGGAAGCAAGGCGAAGGAACAGGGTAGATACCCGCCAGACAGAATGAACACGTCGAACACTGTGGGAGACCTAATTAGGCAGGAGCCCTGGGAGACTGAACAGCTGCCATGAATTCAGCAAAAAGGTAAATGGACAGAAGGTGCTAGAGGAAGAAAGGAGATGGACATTTAAAAGACCTAAACTTCCTACCCACGAGATGGGAATGAATTACAGCGAAAGCGGTGTGATTTTTTTTTTTTTTTTTTTTTTTCTCTGAACCCTTCCGAGAAGTGAAAAGTCGGGAGAAGGGCAGGAACAAATGAACTGCCTTCATTAGCCACCTCCACTGTAAGATGCCTCCTGACAGACCCTTTGAAGAACTTTACCTTGACTGGTTGGTCCATATAAGCCCCTCCCCATCCCAAGGTTTTTGGCACAAAGACTTAGTGAATTAAACCCTCTATCTTGTGACTACAAATGCCCACCTTAGTGCAAGAGCTGTATCACAAATGACTCTTAGACATTCTGTTTTAGGAGAGTGGGGTGGAAAGAGAGAGAGCGCGCAAGCTAGTCTGCTTGAGATGATTTAAAATAACTCCTCCCTTGAGGCTGAGGAGTGTCTCTGAACTTTCCATAGCCATCAACCGTCTTTCCTAAAGATATCCTTCTGATGAGCGTCCAGTTTTGTAGAAAGAATGAGGGGTTTCCAGCAGCGGAGATGGTCTAAAGGGGAGGATTTGTGATTCGAATTCTCCAGACAGAGTTGAGATGGGGAAGCTTAAATAGGTGATGGGTGGCCTCGAGCACAGGAGTCATTGGGGAGAAGTGAGCACATAGTATCTTCGGGGAAAAGAGAATGGAATAGGACAGGTTCTAGTCAAGTTTAAAGCCAGAGGTGTAAATGAGAACACACACGCATCTAGCAATACATGGTCATGTCAGCAGGAGTCCTAAGCTTTGGGACAAGAGATGGGTGGTGAGCAAATACAGGGTGGGCGTTGTGGCTGAAAATCCAGACAGAGGGAGATACAGCCTGTCTCCTTTTCTCCCTCCCTCCCTTCCATGTTTCTGGGCCATCAGAAATACCACGCTCCTTTTCCTAGCCAAGGTTATTCCCCCCTATTCTCTTAAAACCCGGGGAAAAATTGTTCTCTTTCATAGTTCCCTTCCGAGAAATCTTTTAGGAAGCATAGAAATATAAGGCATTTCCTCAAGCACGTTTAGTACCCTTTTCCCCTCATCTGCTGTCAGGAACAAATTTGCTTCATGCAAAAATACAACATTACGTATGATTTTTGACAAGGAAAGGTACTTGCTTTTAAAATTTCCAGAACAACAGAACATGAGACTCAAATCTTACTAGAATTATAATGTGTCCATAAGCTATCCAAATTCTTCCCGTAAAGTAGTAATTTATTAAATAAATATATATTCCTGGCACTTGTTAAATTAACACATATATATTTTAAATATTCTGGCAAGAGCCTATCTAATTCTCTGAGTAAAAGACATCTAAAGGAACTTGATTGGTAACATACAGCTATCTGAATTTTCTTTTTCTTTTTTTCTTCTATCCTTCAATTCCCTGTACTTTTGCGGCCTCAATTTCCTTTTGGCCAAACAGCAAATCAGTTCACTGGAATCTAACATTTGTTGAGAATCTACTGTACAAACATGGTTTCATTTAATGCTTGAAATGAGCATCCCAATCTTTTCCTTTCCCCCAGAGCTTTAGCCACTTGTTCAAAGACACTCAATTAGTAAAAATGATAGAGAATTTTCATTTTCTTTGAATTCAATTAGCACCTTGAAAAAAAAAAGGGAACCTTATTGAAGGAGGATAAATCTGGATGCTACTTCAAGTTGTTTTCAAAGGACCTGGGTGGGAAAAGTATAGGCGAGAGTTAAAACTGAGTGTTTTAGGCAAAACTGATTTGAATAGAGTCGTTATGTCAATTTAATAATGAATACCTGGAACTAGAGGAACTTTGGTGGTAAAATAATCATAGAAAATGAAAAATTAGCATTTTTGTTCAGCAATTTTCTTTCTCTATGTGGAGAAATATGGCTTTATACAACAGAATTTGTAAACATGGTAGATTCAATTTCCAGTGACCCAGTTAGCAGAACCAGCATCCAGCATAATAATGAAAGAGCTTCCCTAGCAGTCTTCACAGACCCTCACCACTGCTCCTATACCTCTCTGTGGCTCTTTGTGATTTGTCAGCCACATACCTGTGACTTTCCAGAAAGGCAGAAGGGGGTTAATGAGCTGCTTGGTCACCGTTTAATCATGAAACAATTTTCCTGCTTTCACCCAATAGGACAATTGTGTAAGGGAAAGATTGCTTTCCATATTCAGCACAATAAAGGACTACGTTTCCAAAACCGTTTTTTTCTTTGGTGGTTCAGTGATTTTTTTTTTTTTTAACTTACAATATCCTGGAAGCTGAAAATACATTAAATCTTCAGATAATGTGAAAACCACAAAAATTTATAGAAGCTTCATTTAAGACATTAGAAGTATGCTCTGCGGTGCCTGGGCGGTGTTGTCAGTTAGTTAAGTGTCCAACTCTCGGTTTTGGCTCAGGTCGTGATCTCCAGGCCATTAGGTGGAGCCCTGCACTGGGCTCTGTGTAAAGCGTGGAGTCTGCTTGAAATTCTCTCTCCCTCTCCCTCTTGCCCCTCCTGCTCATGCTCTCTTTCTGTCTTTCTAAAATAAATAAACAAAGCTTTAAAAAAAAGAAGTATGCTCTGCTTTCTTTCCAAAGGAACTAATTTCCGAGTCTTTGTTTAATTTATAAAACAGTAGTACTTACAAATATGACAGACACAAACCTATATATTCCAGATCTTCTCAGAGCATAAATACATATATTCAAAAGGAAGTGCTTTGGATTTAAGACTTTTATGTGTAAGAATTCATAGACAACCTAGTTTTACTATATTTTAATGTTCTAAAATAGTGCTATAATCTTTTAATGTTGTTTATATTTTAATGTTTGTCAAAAATACCTATTAAAATAAGGTTAAAGTTCAAAACAATCTATTTCTAAATGTCACAAAATTTTCTGATTACATTCAAATATTATTTGCATACTTACACAAAATTAAAAATAGTTTGAAACCTCAGCATTCCTAAAAAAAAAGAGAGAGAGAGAGAGACAGGGATTATTCTCCGATGACCCCTCTTCAGCATCTTCAGTCCACAGCACAGTACCCGGTATATATTTTATACTCAGTAAAATTTAGTGAACTGTTAAATTTACTGAGGTATATATTTTATACTCAGTAAAATTTGGTAAACTGTTCAATTTTACTGAACTGTAAATTATTTTAATCTGTTAACATTTTATATTGTATGTTAGAGGAAATCTAGAAAATTTTAAGCATCCCAAAATTATGACCTAAATTACCACATAAGTCAATAATCAAATTAATCCTTGACTAGGACCTACTGGTTATAGGATACTTTCTGAGATGTCAAATTATTTTAAAGTATTCCATGAATAGCAGCAGTATATTTAGTTACAAATACTGTGTTTTCTAAACATCTTATGTCTTAAAATGGTAACCTCTGAATGGGAAATTATTTCTTTTAGTGTTAGTTATATTCCCTTGGTAGATATTTAACATTTGTCTATTGTGAGCAAATTCATTCATGTTATAAACCTTGCCTAGGATATTCCCTCTTTCCTTGTGCCTTTACTGGTTTCCCTTCATGATACTGTTTCCCTTCTCAAAAGGACATCTCTACTTGTCCTACTCTTCCAAAGCAGAACCAGGAGGATGAGCTATTATTCTTGCTCCCCAGTCTCACTCAGGCTCCCTGGTTCTGCAAGCATTGCTCACCAAGCCCTTCTCCTTTGAAACCTTTTTGTTGTTGCTACTTTCCTTACAAAGTCCATTTACTGACTTCCAGGAGACTCATTTTTTACAACTTCAACACTTGGATTGAACTCTATCTTCAGTCCACTCCCTACCACTGCCATCACCGATCGGTGTCCCTTCCAACTCCTCGGTCCAATTGTTCAACTCCAGCAGAGACACCCTGGTCATTGCCCAAAAGTGTTCCTTCAAGATAGCAAATTCTGAAACCTGCCTCCCAGTCCACCATGTCCTCCTCTTCATGTCAGGAGCTACCATACATCTGTGGAATCTGTTGCTTTGTCCACATCATGACTCTTGGGTGCTAACCCCTTTGTACTGCCTTTAGGTATGAGAAACCCCCTGTTTCCTTAGCCTCATTACTAAGTTTAAGATCCTATGATCAGCCACCTATGCTTTCCTTTCCTTAGCACTATTCCCCAGTCCTGGATACATTCCACAATCTCTTTCTCCACTCCTACCCCATAGATGCATATTGCACAAGGAGATCAGAGATGTTGTCTTACAGGGACATGAATTTCTGCTTTCTGACCTCAGCTGGGTTTTCAGCATTTTTCAGTAATATTCTTGTGATTTTACTGGTTTATTTTCTATTGACTTGCCCTTGCTTGCTATCTCTCTAAAACTTACTTCTGACTGTCACCCTGTCAGCAGGGGATCTTTATACCCCTTTCATGGAGAGGATTTAGGCTACTGAATATGAACTTTTCACTTGTCTCCTGTAATGTCATATGGTCTCATCCCAATTGACCTTTTCTTTCTGCTCTTGTTATAGAGGAAGAGAGATTTCTCCATTCTCCTTGCTAAACCTTATCACCTACATTTTTGAGTCTAATTCTTCCCATCTCCCAAGCACACTGTCTCCCAGCTCCTTTAATCTTCCCTCACTTGCTTTTTTCATTCAATCCCTCTCTCCCCCCGCAAAGGCAGGCCCAAATTATAACTGAACGAAATAAACTTTCCTCATTATTGTATTCAACTTAAGAAGCCATCTTCTTTCTCTTACTTCCCAGCCAGACTTCTTTAAAAGGTAGTCTGCTCCTTCTGCTTTCTCTTCCTGCCCTGGCAGTCTCTCTCTCCAGCAACTGAGAGTCTAGACTTGGCCTCCCTGGTGCCCTGGAGCAGCTTTCCCCCAGAGAACCACACAAATCCCCACATCCGGTGTATCTCCCTAAACTACTCTTACCTTTTAATCTAACATCACAGACCACTCTCCTTTTCAAATGTTCAAATCATCTTACTAACAATTATTTCAGCTGCTATTACACACAGTACATGCAACACAAAGATAAGTTATATGGTCCCTTTCTTTAAGGAGCCCACAGACTAGAGATGCAACATATTACTGAAGTCATGAGCAAGAGCTATTGTAATGGAGAACAAAGGGAGACATCTTCTCTCTGTGCGGGGACTGGTTCGAGTTTGCTGGGCAGAGCAGAGGCAGGTGGGCACTGCAGACAGACATAACATGCCTGAGGCACCTGCTTGGAAACGGCAAACAATATAGTATATTTCAGTAGCTGTAGAACGTCAAGCCTTCAGGGTGCTGTACAGAGACTAGAAAGGCAGTTTGAGATCTTACGTTAAAGGACTTTTTAGTCCAAATAGAAGAGACTAAAATCTGTCCCACTGGTAATAGTCAAAAGAGACTTTTCAGATGTAAAACTTCATGATGTGATTTGTTCGAAAGAGAACAGATTATATATAGATCCTCTGAAACTAACCCTTCGTTTACCAAAATTTTAATTAAGGGATCCTTTCTCCTCCTAACCATTCAGTCTTTAAAACGTATACATCTTGCCATTTGCAATGACACGGATGGAACTGGAGGGTATTATGCTGAGTGAAATAAGTCAGCCAGAGAAAGACATGTATCATATGACCTCACTGATATGAGGAATTCTTAATTTCAGGAAACAAAGTGACGGTTGCTGGAGTGGTGGGGAGTGGGAGGGATGGGGTGGCTGGGTGGTAGACCTTGGGGAGGGTATGTGTTATGGTGAGTGCTGTGAATTGTGCAAGACTGTTGAATCACAGACCTGTACCTCTGAAACAAATAATACATTATATGTTAACAAAAGAAGAAGAAGAAGAAGAAGAAGATAGCAGGAGGGGAAGAATGAAGGGGAGCAAATTGGAGGGGGAGATGAACCATGAGAGACTATGGACTCTGAGAAACAAACTGAAGGTTCTAGAGGGGAGGGGGTGGGGGGATGGGTTAGCCTGGTGATGGGTATTAAAGAGGGCACGTTCTGCCTGGAGCACTGGATGTTATACGCAAACAATGAATCATGGAACACTACATCAAAAACTAATGATGTAATGTATGGTGATTAACATAACATAATAAAAAAAAAGTATACATCCCTGTCTAGTCTGCCCCGCCCCGATCTCTCTCTCTCTCTTTGCTACCAAATCCTACGCATTCTACTCTGCATCATCTCTTCCATTCCTTCCATCTTCCATGTCCAGATTCAAGCCTCACCTATTAGCTCTTGCCTAGATTTTTGAAGCCATCATACATTGGGGTCCCAGCCTCCGGTGTCTCTCCTTTACTAATATATTCCCCACTGTAGTGGTGCTATGAAAACTCTGCAAAGAATAAACCAATACGCCAAACACTTTGTCCAGTTCCACCTGGTATGAAAAGGCTTTTCTTTCCTTTTAGCAAGCCTTTGTTGAGCACCTACTATCTCAGAAGCACCGCACTTTGTTATCTTATTTTACATTTGCATCTAAGAAAACAATTTACTATTAACACTATAGCATATTATTAGCTGTATCTGCGAACTCCGCAAACATTTCCCTCTCCTGAATTCCCTGCCTCAACTTTAATTTGGGAGTTTAGTCCCTAGAGACATGGGATAGGTTAAATCCTTATTTCATATCACCTGTAGAACCAGAGGACTTGCTCATTGCTGGCACTAACTCAGAGAAAATAAGATTCCTACTGCTCTAAATAAACCACTGAGTTCGCTCCTTTGAAATGTTGGTACATGGTGTAGATCAATCTGAGCCTAGAAGCCACCGAAATTCGTGCCTAACTGCTGAGCTATGGGAGCATTTAGAAATAGCTTCAGGCAGTGTTCCATTTTTATGACTTTGATAATAAAACTAATGCCATTACTATAAAGCACAGTATAACTCTCCTTCATTTAGACTTTTTAAATTAAGAACTCCTGCAATGCCTGTTATTTGCTATAACTGATTTATTATTGTTGTGCTTATGTGCATACCCTTTAGTATCAGAAAAATCCAGAAGCACAAAGTGGTAGGTAATAAATCATAATCACCACACGTTAGAGCAGGGGCCATCTAAGTGAACATCTCCATGAAGCCTCCTGGCCGTGAAAAGTTAAGAAGCAAGGTAGTTTGACCCTTTGCCTTCAGGCAGAACAGAAAGCAGACATATTCTGATGGCAAATGCCATTAGGACATTTATTAAGTCCAGGAGAAAAGTTGTAAAATGATGGCCATTGGGCTAAATTGGCTCAAAGTTGTATTTCACTTAAACTGCCTAATTTAAGTACACATTTACAATTTGGGAGAATTCACATAGAAGTTAGGTTTTATGGCCTCTGTTAAAATATAGAAGAGAACACAGAAAACAAAGCAGGATCAACAATTAACCGGTCCTACGTAGAGGAGGAACAAATTCTTGAAAAGTACTATGTGTTCCTGCCTTTGCATCTCATTTGGATTCTGTCCCCTAATCCTGCTCCAGGGCCAGGGGAGGGTGAGCGGAGGGAAGGTAGGCAGTAGTGTGTCATTCCCATGGGAAGAGGTCTAAGGAGTCAGAATTAATTTTTTAAAATTATGATTGTAAAAGAATAGGGAATTTCTTGAATACTTGAGTATGTAGATTCATACCAGCTAGGTGTAACACCAATAATTTTCTTGTTTGAGATTTAAAACAACTCCTCAATTTCTACTTAAATCTTGTATTCTCATCTTTTAAAGATCAGAGGCATCTGATAGATTGATAGATGCAGTGAAGAGTAAGGAGGGAAATATACAGGACATGGATGGTCTTTAATATAGAAATTCAAAGCAATAAATTAAGGAATATCATTAGTGAAAAGCCAAGGGAGTAAAAAAGTTCATGAGCAACTGAGATTGAGAATTCTTAGTGTGAGGAGAAGCTAATACGGAACTGAAAACAGAGATCTTGCTTTTTCAGGTGTTTGAAGACACCAGGAAACATCACAGCCTAGACTGGAGAACCTGTAAAAAAGAATCTAGAGAAGTCCTTAAACCCATAAAAGAACCTACTTCCCCAAATAGGTAAAGAGTGTTTGCCTTGGTTAGCCAAACCACTAAAATAAGGAAGTAGGCAGGGTCAGGATTTTCTCTTCTAGGTTCAGAAGAGCCAAGTTTTGCTGTTCTGATTCTGAAGCAACTGTATTTCCCTACAGAACATGGAGCTGTGTGTAAATCACCCGTTGCCTAAACCTATTCCGCAAGCATGTAATAACCCAGTATTTGAGGACAAAGAAGCCAGTTAGTTCATAGCATTGCATTTGTACCTTTTATTAACATGTATCCCAGAAACTCATTTGCATAACATTTCTATTGCCCTATCCATGAGCAACCCATAAGGCATCTGTAAGGCACTTGATCTAGGGAGGAAATAGTCTGTGGGTTTGTTGACCAGAGGCCTGGTTGAAGTGTATATGAGTGAGGGCAGTGGAGAGGAGAAGAGAGGCATTAGTAAATCCAGTTAAGACAGAAATTCTATAAAGCTACTTTTCCCACTTTAAAACTATTTTGGGACATAGAGCCTCAATAGTAGAAATTGTTCTTACAGGGAACAAAGTTCTCTGAAAGAAAAAAAAAAGTGCTAAATGCATATCTTGGCAAAAGGTTTTATATTTGAATTTAAATTTTAAGACAAATTTGTTTTTCAGATTGTATAAGCAAGCAATCCCAGAAAAAAAGTCAGAAAATTTTCGTTTTCTTTTTATTAAAACAAAACCCATGGAGATATAAATTGATTTACATTCTTGTTATGTTCCCTTGGCTTTACATAGATTGAAAAATTATAATTAGAAAAGGAATGAACAATAATTCCATAAATCTTTCACATTTACACTTGAAAACCCACAGAAATGTAATGACGTAATTTAGTAGGTCAAAACTGGGAGTCATTTTTTAAGGTGAACTGAAGTGTGCATTATTGCAATATTAGGAAATAAAACCCATAGCTGGCACTAATTTTTTTAGCGTTCTAGCAAAGCGGCATTTTATTCAAACTTTTCCTATGTGCCTTGCAATTCCATATACAAATCTGTAATTCAAAGCTTATGAATTTTGCAAAATATGTGCAATATGTACGAACACATACATGCATTTGAAAGGGTTGCATCATTAACGCCACAGTCAATGAGCCACTTTAAAAAAGAAGAATCCACTGTATGAATCAAGCCAGTTCTTACTATAAGTGTGCTTTAGCTAACTTGCTCATGCTAAAATTTGCTTTAAAAAAATTCAGAATTTATGGGGTGCCTACGTGGCTAAGTCGTTAAGTGGCTGCCTTCAGCTTAGGTCATGATCCCAGGGTCCTGGGATCGAACCCTGCATCGGGCTCCCTGCTCCAGGAAGCCTGCTTCTCCCTCTCCCACTCTCCCTGCTTGTGTTCCCTCTCTAGCTGTGTCTCTCTATGTCAAATAAATAAATAAAATCTTTAAAAAAAAATTCAGAATTTATGAAATCAACAACATATAGTTTTACTGCCCTTCTGGTCCATCAACCGGAAAAATAAGTGAATTATTACAAAGATATTACTTGAAAACTATAATATGATACTTGAAAACTATCATTGCAAAAAATCTAATTCTCATCAGGGAGTAAAAAAGTGAATTACCATATTTCAACCTAAAGCTAAATTTTAAAATGCTCCATATCACTGTGGAATACATTTTAAAAAACATATTTAGATCTTTCTATGCTACTTAATTGCTGTTTTTTGCTCTAAATAATCTTCAGCTAAACAAAAGTTTCAACTCCTATAAATCATAGTTAATAACACAGTAACTACAACATTTTTACAATAACTTACAATCTTCTGAGATTATGTTTCACAACTCCTTCGGTTAGAGCTGGCAAATATGATTTCTGTTACTATTCTATTTTAGCTTTTCAGTAAGTGCCAGCAAACAAAATTATATTCCTTCCCTTTTATGGCTTTCTGCAAGGCCCTGGCTTGTAGAGAAGGCATTTGTGAGGTTGCTTGACACTAAAGTTAATGTTAAACAGCTTATATTTTAACTACAGCTATTTTGCAGGTTGGTTATATGCATGTTTTGATTCTTCGCCACAAATTTTGGTAATTGGAAATAGTAAATGATCATGCTTTTTTATTTACCGAAATAAGTAGCCTCTTTATACCTTCAGAAACATTAGTTCCTATGAAAAGAAGGTCAGGAATATCAATTGTCATGAAAATGAAAGTTCAAGCAGTCAACATTTTTGTTTATTTTGAAATAATTTAGAAGCCAAAAGAGAAAATTAGCTCACTTTGCCAAAATGCAAGGCATTTAAGGCTCTTATAAAAAAAATGTAAACACTGACATGGAAATCAGCAAACTGCTTAGGAAAAAAATGTGAAAGGGTGGTTTTTGTTGGAGGACACGGTTGCTTGCCATTAAAAATGGTCACTGTTCCAAGAAGCCTGTTTGGCTAATGCCAGAGAGTCTTTATCAGCAAAATAAGAGAAGCACGCTGTGCCTCACACATGTTTCTACACATTTCTTGAAAAAGTCTGAGCAATCTTTAAAACAGGAGTGAAGAGTAGAAGCCATTCTGGTCAGTCATGCTTGAAGCGATTCTCCGATTGCCCGATAATCTATCTGTCACTACTCTGACCACGCCTCCGAGTCCCCGCTGCGTTCACGTGACAAAGGTAAGCAACACAGGAGGCATTCCTCTACAGAATTCCAACAAAAGCTCTGACTCTCCTGTTTTGGTCAAATATATTGGCATTGTTTAGATATCACCAAAGAAAATGAAAATTGATTGATTTTTATTTATTTACTTTTAATTGATTTGGGTGGGAGTCAATTTTTTTTTAAATTTTATTTATTATTTATTTGAGAAAGAGAGAATGAGAGACAGAGAGCACGAGAGGGAAGAGGGTCAGAGGGAGAAGCAGACTCCCCGCTGAGCAGGGAGCCCGATGTGGGGCTCGATCCCGGGACTCCAGGATCGTGACCTGAGCCGAAGGCAGTCGCTTAACTGACTGAGCCACCCAGGCGCTCGAGATTGCAACTTTTAAAGTACTCCTCAAAAATAACTTTGTATGGAATCTATTTATGAGCCAACACAAAAAATTCTATACTATCAAATACTCTAAACAATTAAAATTTTGTGATAATGATTGCTTTCCTATGTCACCCTTTATCTTACCGGATAAAGGAATATTTCCATTGGCTGTCCTTTACTGAAATGGCTGTCTTGTTAAAGCTAATAGTGCTCTGATAATAGGATTCTTTTTTTAGCTAAAGTTTGTTTGTTTGTTTTAAATGCATGTTTTGTGCCTATACCTGATTGTTTGTGTATTAGATTAGAACTATTTAATTAGACTTTGGTCACTGGCCGGTTGGATTTATACTCTTCCTAGAGCTTTTTGTTAGAACTCAATAAATATTTAATAATGATCACTATAATGAATTATGGGAACACCCACAATATAGTTCTATGTAATCAATGGCTATAGTTAACCATGATACTTTATGTATTTTTTTAATTTCTAACGTTTTAATATAACTGATATATAACAATATGTCTGAAAAAAACCTGATAAATCTTTTTAAGCATATTCTTTTCCATTCTCCAAAACAAGGTGCCTGAGAGAATTTTATTATGCTTTGATATTAGAAATCATATTAGTTAACCTTTCAGAACACAGAAATTCATATTAGGGCTATTATGGGCCTAAGAAATGATCTAGTTCAACTGCCTTTGCAGATTAGAAAACAGAGTCACTAAATGAAAAATTGCCTGGATTCACATAGTAGATGTGAATAAAGAGTACATAGAGCAATTGGAATATGAAATCATAAAATAATCACAATCTAAAATCTGAAATTTTCTTCTTTCAGTGAGTATATAAACCCCTATCCATTCATCATTTGTATTATTTTGTATAAGATTAGGAACTGGTATTTCCCTTCCTGAAAAATACTTTTTATATCACAGAAATATAAAGATACAAAAGTCGTCTTCATTCTCAGTTGCCACAACAGGCATTTATAGAAGTTGATTACCTTCCAAAGAATAACAAAAATGGTATGTCAATGAACATTTTCATAATAACAAAATATAACAGGAATTTACAAAACCATTCCTGAATCACTGTGATACTTTCATTAATTCTTCTGCTGCCAAATCCATAGCTGTACACTCTACACTTTTTCCAAATTATTAAGTAAACAATTATGAGATTGGACATGCATTCTACCATGTCTTTTCTCGTTAGCCCTATTTTTTAAGCAACGGTACCTTAAATAGATACTTATATTGTGGCTCCTTTCATGGGGGGATTATAAACAAACAGATATAGAAGGCAGAGCTTGCCATCTGATAAACATTATGCAACCATTAAAACTATGTTATTAAATCATAATGACCAGGGGTAAAGAATATGCTATAATTTCAAGTGAAATAAGCCACAGGAACTCAATTATAAACACACACACACACACACACACACAGGGTGAATACAAACCTGTAGGAAAATATTTGAGAATATTAACAATGTAGGCTTTTTCCTGGGTTGCAGGATTTTGGAGGATTTTTCCTTTTTAAAATAAATGTCTGTATTTTTAGTATTTTCTACAATTAGCATATTTGCTTTTATAATCAGGAAAGATTAAAACTAATTTCATAGAAATATACACCTAAAAACTAAATTACGGAATATGAGTATGCATGTGCAATTTCAGGCTGCTTCAACTTTGCATTCAGACAGCATCTTTTCTCCAGAGAATGTTACGATCTTGGCTAGTGTGTATTTTCTAAGGAGGTAATGAGACAAAAGACATTTTTGCTCACTGAAAGATTAGAAGCACTGCAAAGCGGAAGAGACCAGCAGAACAGGAAACAAAAGTAAAAGAGTTAAGATAAGGCACTGCTGAGAAAAACAAAAGAGAGCTGCTAAGGAGTAGTAAAAACAGTTTCTGAGTGTTTGGGCTTATAATATTACTCAGAGAAAAACAGAAGAAACCAGTATTTCTGTAAACTCTGCAAGATGGTAGGAATTATGCTTGTCACTTGTTTCTCAGCTGTGTCACATTGGTCTGATTATTCTCATATAAATTAAATATGATTTACCTCACTCTGGGTATGCCCCCCAGGAAAACAGAGTGACAGCAAGTAATGAAACCAGGATGTACATCAAGGTTAGCTGGCCCTCATAACTCCTGCTCTTTGCATTTTATACCACTTTCTCTGGAGTAATTTCCATGACATAACTAAACATATAGTCTTTCTTTTAGGATGGTCTGTCTTCAAGGATGGCAGTGGCTGTGTTACTTGACTGTAAGAAAAAAGGGGAATTTGGTCATTTATTTTCAGATGGAAAAATAGTACAGAGGAGTGGTTTGATACAGAGACAGAGCTCTCAGAGCTCACAATTCTCCAGCTGAGGGAAAGGCAGTGACGGAGAAAAAAACAAAATGGCCAGCAGAGGAAAACAGATTGCAGTTCCCAGATCCCACATTTACCAAATATGTGACATCCGGCATGTTTCTTAACCTTTCTGAGTCTCAGGTTCTTCATTGCTAAAACGTTTTAATAATACTCTCTTGCAGTGGTTGTAGGATAAGTGAGAAAAACATTCAAAGTGTACCTAGAAGAGATCCTAGCGCACACAGTAGGCTCCCAATAAGTGTCGGTTTCCCTTTCCTTGTGGACCAGCCATTGGTCACACATTACAACGTGCTACTCATTGCCCCAGACTTGGACTAGTTGTTCCTGAGCTTCCATTAGCAGGTGGCAGCCTATCCCTAGATTCCTAAGTCCGTGTAATTATTTTTAAAAAGTCCCTCTTGTTGAGATGTTTCCCTGTGGTTTTCCTCTTAACATTCTCTCATTTTCTCCATGAACTTCAGTTGTCTGCTATCAAAATACAGAGACCAAATTTAATGAAGTCATAATCAGATTTGTATTTAGAATACTTAAAATCGCAATAGTATATAGAAGGACCCTAAAAGATTTTTGAGTTCAAGAAGCAAACAGGATGAATCAGGCCCATATCCTTTTAGTTTAGCCAGAACAACACTCATTATTTTCTTTCCAACCTGAATGTTTCAGGCAGGGTGTTTTTTCTCTCTATTGCAGGCTCCATTACTTTCTTTCTTTCTTTCTTTTTTTTTTATTATGTTATGTTAATCACCATACATGACATCATTAGTTTTTGATAAGTGTTCCATGATTCATTGTTTGCATATAACACCCAGTCCTCCATGCAGAATGTGCCTCTTTAATACCCATCACCAGGCTAACCCATCCCCCCACCCCCCTCCCCTCTAGAACCCTCAGTTTGTTTTTCAGAGTCCATAGTCTCTCATGGTTCATCTCCCCCTCCGATTTCCCCCCCTTCATTCTTCCCCTCCTGCTATCTTCTTCTTCTTTTTTTTTTTTTTAACATGTAATGTATTATTTGTTTCAGAGGTACAGATCTGTGATTCAACAGTCTTGCACAATTCACAGCGCTCACCATAGCACACACTGTCCCCAATGTCTATCACCCAGCCACCCCATCCCTCCCATCCCCCACCACTCCAGCAACCCTCAGTTTGTTTCCTGAGATTAAGAATTCCTCATATCAGTGAGGTCATATGATACATGTCTTTCTCTGGCTGACTTATTTCACTCAGCATAATACCCTCCAGTTCCATCCATGTCATTGAAAATGGCAAGATTTCATTCCTTTTGATGGCTGCATAATATTCCATTGTATATACATATATATGTATTATATATATATACATTGTGTGTGTGTGTATGTGTGTATATATCTATATATATATATACCACAACTTCTTTATCCATTCATCTGTCGATGGACATCTTGGCTCTTTCCACAGTTTGGCTATTGTGGACATTGCTGCTATAAACATTGGGGTGCACGTACCCCTTTGGATCCCTACATTTGTATCTTTGGGGTAAATACCCAGTAGTGCAATTGCTGGGTTGTAGGGTAGCTCTATTTTCAACTGTTTGAGGAACCTCCACACTGTCTTCCAGAGTGGCTGCACCAGCTTGCATTCCCACCAACAGTGTAGGAGGGTTCCCCTTTCTCCGCATCCTCGCCAACATCTGTTGTTTCCTGACTTGTTAATTTTAGCCATTCTGACCGGTGTGAGGTGATACCTCATTGAGGTTTTGATGTGGATTTCCCTGATGCTGAGCGATATTAAGCACTTTTCGGGTGTCTGTTGACCATTTGGATGTCTTCTTTGCAGAAATGTCTGTTCATGTCTTCTGTCTTGTGGCCACTTCCTACGTTTATTTTCCTTCCGTGGCCGTGATTTCATTCAAACCCCTCTTTCAATGGTCTCATTTGAAACAGGGGTTGGGGAGGGGGAGGTCACTTGAAGACTTGTTACTAAATCTTGGGCCCCACCCTGGACCTACTGAATCAGAAACTCTGCAGATGGTGCGCAGCAGTCTATGTTTGAATGGGTCATTCAGGATTACTTGCCACATTTTGAGAATCTGTATTATAGATAGTAGCTGAACCAATGCTAGCACTCAGCTTTCTTGACAATAACCCAACTCCCAAACCCCCACAGATCCAGCTTTTGTTTACAATGAAGTTTGACATCCTTGCTTTGTTCAGGGCTTTTCAACAACCTTGTAATGTTTCAGGTTAGCCTGTGTGGGGAGGGTTCATTTTTGCAATAATCTCGGAAAATTGACCCGCAAACCATGTCTTTAGGCCTTTACGACCTTCCCCTTAATCCATTTCCTGTTCACCGCACCCTTAAGATTTCCAGGGAGGTGAGCAGAGTGCATAACAATTTTTAAACATTAACAATTTAATCTTCTCTTTTGTTAGGAAGCTGTGACTCACTTTAAAGATTAAAAAATAAAAGCAAAGCAAAAACAAAAACAAAAACCAAACCTAAGCGGAACAATCAAAACAAACAGAAACCCCTAAAACCAAGTCCTTAAAGGAACAGAGAATTTAAGCAGCATGTAAATGCCCAAGACCCCTGAGGGGTATTCCTGTATCACACTGGCATATTTGACATCGACCACCTTTCGGTTTACAGAGCAGAGTTTTGTCTCCTCTAACCAACTTATAACACCAACACAAACACCAAGTGCGGCCAAGCTTCTTCAACTGCTAACATGATTTGTCAATGTGAAATAAATATGACTATCCTCCTAAGACAATAGAAAAGGAGAAGAGGGCTGAGTTTCATTTAGATTAATATTGGTAAATGTTGCTTTGTTCCACTGGGTCTTGTTTCTCTTCCACAATTTTTTTGTCCAAGTCAGGGAAGCTGTGTTAACATTCCCGGTGTGGGAAACAGTAGTCAAACTGTGGACGAAACCAAATTGGTTCACTTTGTCTAAAGATTGATGGTCCTATCATTGATGCTGGTGCTCCTTAAAATTTGTGAGTGTTTACTCATCCCATGTAATAAAATTCCTTTCAACAAATTTTCTCCTTATCTAATCACAAGTATTTCTTCTAAGGTCAAACAGACCTTATACCTTCTGCACCTCATTGTTTTTTTTACCAGAAACCAAGGGGGAATTTAGAAACATTTTGCTAAATTGTTACATCTAAATTAACAAATGTTAAACGCAGAAAAATGAACTCAATGCAATTATTACCAATTAGAGAATTTCTTTGCAGAAGGATATCTATTCTTCATCTCTCTCCTCACTAGCTTGCAGCAAAACCAATCTTTTCCCTCCAGAGCTATGAAGAGATATCCAGGAATATTGCTTACATTATCTGTGGTGCCTATTTTGCTTTATTCAAACCTCAGAAATAGAATCTATTAGCTGCTTAGTGTGAGAAGCAAAATATTTGCTGTTACTTTACAAGGTGAGGCCAACCAAATGTTTAATATTCTTCCAAATAATTATCAAAGTAGAAGACAGAGCACTGAAAATTATTTGGGGGCTACATTATCTTATTATTCTTTGTATCATCAGCACTTGGCACAGTTCTTATCACATTATAGACAATTAATGCACGTTGAAATCATGAGTAAATAATCACTAACATACATTGCCTTGATTAATAATTTGGGTAGTTTGAAAGAAAGTCTCAAAATGGATGAAGGATCTGAAGCAGGCTGATTCATCTTCATAGATTAACTAGTAGGAGTTTAAAAACTGAACAGCAACAAAAAAATAACCCTATTAGGAATGACATCTGAGTCATAAACCTGGTAATAGAAGCCTTGAGTTTTAAAGCATGTGTTGTAATCATTAAATTTCAACAATCTTTTTACTATCATCCAATTTCACGTGCCATGTTCAGAAGCAATATGTCAAGATGTGAAATGCCAGCCTGTCGTGGATAGTACCGAGATAGAATTCCTCTTCCCCATTAATCTAGCATTTTGTTTCCTTTAAGCAGAGGTAGGGGCTGCACATTTGCCTTACATCAACACTCGAAAGCACTGTAATAAATATGTTTGATAGATGCTGATTGAATATACAACATTTTTTGGTGTATTTTAAAAATGGCTTTTTTTGGTTTCTGTTTCATACATCTAATTTAAATAAAAAGTTTTCCAAGAATGGACATATTTTATTTTTATAATTTATTGTTGGGTCCTGAATTTTTTGGGGGGGGTGGTGCATTTTTTTTTTTCTGCTTAAACTTCCATGTCAGAACATCTTTAGATGCTTCTGAGTAATATGAATTCTAGTAGATGGTAATTTTCTTCATAATACATTTAAAGTTACCCCCAAAAGTGACAGTATGGAGGATTCAGCCTCCCTCTGCAGTTCTGTAAGTTAAAATGACTAAAAATGAAACTTTGTATGTGGTTATTGTAGACTGAGCTTACACATGTTTCTCAACTTAAGTTCCTTATTTTAGGCAAATGTACTACAGCTAATAGTTTATTAATTCAACAAGGGGTTAGAAAAAAGGAGAATGCTTGTTTTAAAAAGTGCTTCTCAAGAGTGACATGTTACATGACTAAATTCACTCTATTAAAAAAATGTCAAGTGTTTTTCTTATCTTCATATTTGTTTCCATATGCCCTCCCCAAATCCTCTCCCTCTATCTGCATTCATGCCTTAACTTTCTTTAAATCTGCTCTTTAGACAATCACCTCTTCTCCACTCCAGTCAGCCTGTAACTTGCTTAGAAGCACTTGTGCTTCAAATACTACTGTTTTTTTTATTTTCTTATATTCTGCTAAAAAAAAAATATTGGGTTAAAAAAAATCCAACAAGAATCCCCATAACCTATACTTACACCCAAACTTTTCCATTAGATTCTCAGGCTTTTCCACAATATGGCCCCACCCAATTCCCCAAGGGCTTCAATCCCTCTATTTTCTACTATCAATCAAGCCCACTCTATAGCCAAAGTGAGCTCTTTGCTATTTTCCAATTATAACTTGTAGGTTTGCTCAACCTTTTTATTTACATTTTCTCCCTCTCAGTTTATTATCCCCTATCCCTACCTCTGTCAGGATTGATATATAACAGGCATTTATTTAACAAATACCTATTAAGTGTGACCATGTCCCTGGCCCCAAGCTAGGACGGAGGGCAGTGCCAGTGAACAACTGAAGAAGAGCTTACTGTAAATAAAAGCAAAGTTACCAAATTAAGTGTAAAATTAAAACTTTGTGACAAGTGCTTAGAAGGAAAGATCCAGAAAGCCATGAGAGCAAAACAGGGGGACCTAATTTAAATTTGGGGATTTCTCAACTAGTAATACTGTGAGATCTAAAGTAAGAGGCAGGATTAGCCAAGCAAAGAGTAGGTGGAAATCAGTTCAGTCAGAAACAACAGTGCTTTCATCTGCGCTGAAGAACTTTCTGAAAACGATTAGTGTGACTATTGCATAACGTGAGAGAGGGAATTGCACCTAGAGAGTCACTCTTCCTGAGGAGCAAACATGGATATGCTCCTCCATTCCCTCTTCTAATCTAAGCAGCGGACACCTTTTAGGTAATTAGCCATCCTTGATATCTTGACTTATGGATTTGGACATGTCTCATCTTCCCTACTAGATTTTAAGCTCTTTGAAGGCAAGAACTATTTCCTATTCAGATTTTGTCTTCTGTATTATTTGGTACAATGCCCAGCAGATAATGAGCACAGGCCTGCTTCCTAAGTGTGGAACATGTGCAACCATACAGGGGCCTGCACTTAGAAAGACTCACTCTTGATTTAATGCTTTGCTGTCACCATCTTCAATTTTTTAATACTTTTTGAAGACAAGGCCCCAGACTTTCATTTTTCACTGAAACCCCCAAGTTAGGTAGCCAGTGTTGAATGAAAAGAAACTTCCTGAGTCAATGAGTGATTCAAGGATTAAAGAGATCTAATTGGAATAGTACTGTAGGGCATTTTTCTCTTCTAGAGTCTACCTTATTCCACGAACACTGTATGATTCTCAGTTATGTGATAGATGGCTAAGGAATGGACAAAGTTTTCCTTTAAGAGAAGTTTAGTCTTCTAGTGTACTGTTTCTTAAATACTAAATTGAACTTCATATTGACTTATTTAGATATTCCTAGAATGCTCTCTGTTGAAGTGTCTTCTTTCATGATCATCACCTTTCAATCTCCATCCCCAACATTAGGAGATGGGTAGGTCAAAGTCCAAGGCATTGTTTTCTAGGCCATTCATCCTTTTGCATTTTGTGAATTCTTTGTATCCTGCTGCAAACCACAAGTATGAATGAGAGATATCAATGCTGAGAAATACATGTCATTCAGGCCTCTGCGGATGAGTCTATAGAAGTTTGCAGAAAAAGCTGTAGCAGCAAAAGACCTTCAGTTATCAAGGATTAGTGACTGACTGGCAGTGAGTGAAACTGGACCTTCTAGAGCTAAAGACTTGTGACTTTGGGGACCTGAAAGACTAGTTTAGTTCTTGGTCTAGACAAGTACAGTGCTGGCAAGTATTTGTGAGAACCTGTGATAAATACTGAGTTATTTACTGACTTACTCTTCCCCACTGAGAAGCCCCTTTGAGAATTCAGAAGGATTTTTATCTCAACCACTGGCTCACCAAGTTATAGTCAACAATTATTACTGAGCTTCCATAGGACAGGCTGAGTTCTCATTATCTGTCTGGTCAATGATCCATAGATTATGGCCTCCTTTGTGCAGATGACAACTTAAACTATCTTAGCTCAAGAGTTTTATAGTTACTTATAGCAGTGAGTCAAAAAGGTGCCTGCAGAGTAAATAGGACTTAAACAATATACCCTCCAAATCGCCGCCCGATGATACAGTGCACAGATTCTAAGTTTATTTTACATAAGCCTTTTAGGGACCTTGGTGGACAATCGAATGCAGGCACTGAGTGTGGGCTTAGGTTCTCTCTCTCTGTTAAACAAATAATAAAAGAAAACTCTTCATTAATAATTATTACAGTACTTTATCATCTTCCAGAAGAACCAAGAACAGACTGTAAAATTAGTGACTAAAAATATTGTTCTGAGAGAAGGTGAAATTTAAATGTATGCAACCAAGCAGGACTGAATAAATCCAGTATTATGTCTACTGGGTGATTATTTAGAGATAAGGAGTTATCCACTTGCCAAGAGAGTGCATTCACGTTGTAATGGCGGAATACAGCAAACTTATATTATTATTATTTTTTTAAAGATTTTATTTATTTATTTATTTATTTATTTATTTATTTATTTATTTACTTACTTACTTATTTATTTGAGAGAGAGAGACAGAGAGAGTGAGAGAGTGGGGGCGGGGGGAAGGAAGAGAGAAAGAATCCCAAGCAGCTCCACACATTAAGTGTGGAGCTGGACATGGGGTTTGATCCCATGACCCTGAGATCACAACCTGAGCCAAAACCAAGAGTTGGACGCTTAACTGATTGAGCCACCCAGGTGCCCCAATGTACCTATAATATTTATGAACAAAATATCATCCCCCAACCTTTTATTTTCTGAATCCCTCAGAGAAAATTCCTCCTTGGTAGCCTACTCATACATTGTAAATCTTTCATGGCACCTCTTAATCTTCCTGTACTTCTTTTTACCATTTTATTTCTTTCTCTCTAGCTGAAAGTACCCAAGTGAAGGGATCACTTTGCAAGTTTAGACATACTCTTGATATTCTTATCCACAGCTCCTAGTAGATAATAAATGCTTATTAAATGAATAATGAAAGAACGCATGGATCATTCTTCTTTTAAATTACACTATGGTTCTCTGTATCTCCTTAGCCCTGACACCTAACTAGCAAGCCTATGAAAGCAGTCTGAACTAATGGGAAATTTATACCAGGCCTAGAAGTTGTAAAGACATATGAGAATGCGCCCATGTGTGATGGTGGAGAGAGCTCCGAAAAGCAGAGTGATTTCTGTCCTGGAGGCAAGGCTCATGTGGTAGGGGGAGGCAGAGTTTCAGGAGAACTTACAGCACAGGGCCTGCCTTGATGCCTCTGCTTAATGTGAACCACATCCTCCCCCTTGGGGTGAGTTGCTCTCTGAAGTGCCTGGCTTGTGCTTTAACATCTGAAAGGAGGCACTCATTTTTAACTTCTGCCCCCAAAATACTGGGCCTGGAGGAGGCATGGGGGAGCCCAATTAGGACCCCTATCAAACATTTCTTTGTCAGATGATAGAAACATCTGATTTAATGAAAGGGATTAGGAAGGATTCATTTCCACACTTACATTTCAAATTTACTACATTCTGTGGGGCAGAGTGCCAACACATTCATTTGCAGAGAGAGAAGTATTTCACAGGTGTGTATAAAAGGCATCCTGTAAAGAATGTTTTTTATAAAGATCAATCTAGATTGGGCTCTGCTTCTCTCCTGATTCTTTAAGAAACATTATCAGTTCTTAAAAAATGTTTTTATATACACATACATTATGTATATGTGTGTGTGTGTATATATATATATATATATATATATAATCTACTCATAAAGTAGCCAAATTAACTGTAGAAAACTTTAATCTGTGAATCTAATTCTAGTGTGAATCTAATCTAATCTAATCAAGTATATTGTCTAGATGCCAATTGGAGACCCATTTCCAAAAGCAGGATAGAAGAATAACAAAATTGTGATAATTTATTTAGCTCTCTTTCTCTCTAATTTGGCTGCAGAAAGGTATTTTTTTCAAGTAAGTATTTCCTTTTGATTTTTAGTTGCATACATTTTCTCTCAACATAATTTCTGGTAACAACATAAAATGCAATATTATTTATTTATTGACAATTTTTAAAGTGATTTCTATTTTAATTTTCCTCACATTATTTTAAATTGTTCTTTTCTTTTTGTAATTGTGTACCAGAAAATTTTATTTGCAGGGGAGTTGTGATAAACACTGCTGTTCCTTACTCCCACTCCTTCCATGTCCACACAGAAGCATGGTTTTATTGAAATATCAGGAGATTACTCTGTCCACCAAAGGAAGGTAAATACTGGTTAATTTAAGACATCTATTCATCTTTCCAGTAACAGAAAAGGAGATGGTCACGTGATGTGATTCTAGCCAAGGGAAGGCCTGTCGCGAGGCACCTGGGAAAATTGTTACTACCATGAACAAGAGGCACCAGGAAAAGATATGGCCTTTTAGTAGACTTTTTTGAGTCGGGGGGGGGGATGCAATTTTGGGGCTAGTGTAGCCAATTTGCAATTAGGTGGAAGAGATAAGCCTGAGGATAAAGTTGAGGGATTAGAAAGAAAAGATGGACAGATCCTGGGTCTATGATAAAATCTTTGTGACTCACTATATCATCTTATGTTTAAGCCACTTTCAGTAGCATCCTCTTATTTTCATTGAAAGCATGCTAGCAGATACGTCACCATCTTGGGAGGCTAATGGCTTCTGTTGAGAGTGAGGCTGCAAGTCAGGAGCAGAGGTGCTATTTAGTTCAGTATCTTGTATTGAAAGTGGAGACTCAGCCAATTAAGATGAAGGCCATGTTAGGCTGAGGCTGAAACTCCACCATTCCAAATACCTGTATTTCTGAAAATATTTCAATATTTAAAATTACATAGTCACAGGGTTAAGCTGCTATGGTCTTACCTTTAGAACATCATTTACATTTTGAAAACTTCCTTTCTCTTTCTTTTTTCCCCCAGTAGATTATTATGAAGTGAATCTGAAATGTTTCAATCCATTATCATATGAGACCACAAGATCATCGTGGTGTGATGGCTGACAAGTTGATCAACAAGACATAGGTTTTTGGGGGGATTTCACACAATCCTGGACATTTTGTCAGGCCCTGCTTTTACAGAAAATGCAATTGATAGTTACATATCAGTGATCTGCTGAGAATATTGTCATGAGAATCAACGAAAGGACTATTGGGTAGAACATCTAGGGAGAAAATCCTCAGAATATCAAAATTCTTAAAAATATTATAAACTACTTTGTCAATTTCTTTTTTAAAAGACTTATTTTTATTTGAGAGAGAGAGAGTGAGGGAGGGGCAGAGGGAAAGGGAGAGGAAAAGAATCTCAAGCACACTCCCTGCTGAGTGTGGAGCCTGACACGGGGCTCCATCTCATGACCTGAGCCGAAACCAGTCAGAAGCTTAACTGACTGAGCCACTCGGGCGCCCCTCGATTTCTTTGTTAATGCTTAATTTCTGTCTTCAACATCATTGTAAGTAATTCTAGCCCAGTAATTCTCCTACTGAGTATCATATTTGTTGGTATGTGACATTTTTTTTGTGGTTTCTTGGTGACTATGGCTTAAATTAATAAAAATAGAAAAATTAACTTCATTTGTCAGATTTTCAAACCACACTTCATTGAAATCTGCTAGTATCTTCTTGTGTTTTTCACAGTGAATCTTTATGAAGAGTATATTAAACGGAACTCCAAATCGAAGCAGCCTAAAAGGAAGTTTAATTTTGTTGTCTTTACTGCGGGTTGATTTTACTGTGGGGCAGGTCATAGTTGCCAGCAGGTCTAGGTTCACATCCTTAGACCTTGCTAAGCCACAAATCTTACAGTGACTAAAATGTTCCAGAGCAGAAGGTAGTGTGCCCTGCTGTCGTCCCTGGGTGAATAGCAGCTTTACCAGCTGCATGTGGAGTGGGAGGAGGAGTAATGACCCACAGCGTGGATCTCATAACCAGAAAAGGATGGCAGAGAGTCTGAATAAGACAACACATGTCCTCTACATGGGGGATATTTACGACAGCATGCAGAGTTTCCCAAACTAATTTGCCCGGAAACTCTTTCCACTCAGAACATCTGTTACCATTTCTGGGAAGTAAGTTCCTGATTTAACACTTGGAAAATTATTCTTTAGAGTATGCAAAACATTTCAATACAGATTAACTCCCTGGACCTTCATAACAATCCTACTGGATTTGTCAGCCAGGTAAAACCAATTTATCTTAGGAAACCCAGACTCAGAGAGATTTAGAGACTGGTGAAAAGTCACATAGATTACTGGGATAAAAATTCAATCCCAATTACTTGTCAAATGTTGTGAGATGGCCTCTGGACTGTAAGGTGGACAGTTTTGTAAGTTTTTTCTAATTTTGAAAGTATCTTATGTAAGGCTCTGCATTACCAATGCCACGTGATGGCTTGGCTACAGTGGAATTTTATAATCCATTAGTGCAATTATACAATGTTGGCTTTGGTATCAGACCACTTAGGTAAGAATCCTGGCTATTAGTTTTGCTAAAGTTGTGTCCTTGGACGAGTAACTTTTACCTTGGAAAACTGTGTCAGTGAAAATGCTGGCCCTATACAGTTGTTGCTGTGATTAGTAAAGATAATGAATGTAATTACTTAACATAATGACTAGGACATACTAATTACTCAATAGGTCTTATTTATGCTTTTAGGGACAGTTGTCACAACTGAGTCATTGTATAGTACAAGATTCCAGAAAGTTTCCTATTAATTGTTTATTTCTCCCTTAACACATGTATTGAAATACAAAGTCTTATCTGCAAATGCATTCCCCCTCACCACCTGATCTGTATTTTCTAATATATTTTGGGCCAAAATAAAAAAAGAGACACACACACAAATGGAACTCAATTAACCCCAACTTGAAACAGATGTCACTAAAATGTGCTATATGTACTCTTACCCATGAACAATTAACACATCAATCATGGAAAGGGAGAAGCATCCAAAGCCAGGTGTTTTGCATGCCTTTGGAATTTATGCACTTTCTTAACTATGGCCAGTCGAGTTATTGTATGTTGATAACTGAAATAGCTTCTCCCTAATTGCACACCATTGTAATTTCAAAGACAGCCTCTGGCCTTTTAATAGTCACAGAGGTGCTTCTGCTCTATGTGAAGCAAATGCCAAGGTCAGGTGCAGAACATACAGATGATTTTTTTTTTAAATTATTCCATCAGAGAAGGGATTCAAACATATTTCCTTTTGCCAGTCTTACTTTATACCTTGGTGCAGTTGACAAATCTCAAAGGAGCTCACAACCATTCCACACAGAGACTTGTTCCAAGTCAGAAAGAAGCAGATACAGTGTATTATGATTTAGAGTCTGTTACTGAAAATAGGATATTGTGGCTTAAAGAAATATTTAGACATTACTTAAGCTAACTATTATGGGATTGAAATGAAGGTCCAAATGTTATGACTGGAACTGCTCTCATGTTTTCAAAGCTTTTTAACCAAGCTGGTAGCTCACAGAACAAGCTCTCTAGAGTAGAAAAAATGGGTGTACACACACACACACACACACACATAATCGGGCCCAAATAATAACATTAATTTATATGAGTACGATTTCTTAATCTTCTTTCAAAACCTAATTGGTACTGCTTAGCTGATTAAATATGGATAATTCATATCTAAATATTCAAGAACTCTGCCTCTGAGAATTTGAATCATAAATCTGCAGGTCATATTGTCTTGAATGTACACTACGATCATATACTGCTTCAAATTCTGACTTACTTCATTACTGTACTATTGTTGTAGAAAATTTCCCTAGAGGAACTCTATTCTTAAATAGGATCACTCTTGAGTTTGGACCTATTCGAAGAACTCCAAAACTTCCAGTCTCTAAGAAGGAAGTTTGGCAATGGCTGGAGACAGCATGTATGTCTGAGGAATGGAGAGCAGTGGCAGGATGGCGAGTGTGGGGTGGTTTGGGACCATAGCTTGAAGTTGTCTGCTTCATGTATAAAATTACTTTGAAGTCCTGCTTTAGCATAAGTTCATATGAATTTAATAGCGATTTTTAGTTAAGTCTTTTTAAGTATTTGATTTTGGGGGGGGAAATGTGAGTGGGTGATTTCTTACACTAGTTGGCCCACTCCCACATATGTAAAAACTCATATCATATCCCAATTGAGAAGCATGGAAAAAAGTGGGAAAAATGTTTACTTGATGGAAAATCCTTTATGAATCTGAAATAAAATCATATGCAGGATTTAACTCTTATGCAATTTTCCTGCAAATATTCTTAGGTAGTGAGCAGAGGACCATGTTGCCACACTGCCCTAACAACCAAAACCTTCAGGGAGGGCTCTTGGTTGTGTCTCAAAGATAAAGTAGAAGTAGAGGAAGGAAGTGGGGGCCACTGCTATCTATCCTACAAGATAATGCCCTCAGGCCCTTCTAAGGACTTGGGGGCCAAAACAGATTGAATCCTTATAGGAGGAATAAAGACAATATATCACTACCTTTCTTTTCCTTCCTCTAACATGGAGTTTGGGTTGTTCCATATGTGTTTATACAGGTTTACACAGTCCATCTCTTAGGAAATATAAATAGGGCAAGGGGTGAGGAAGCTGTAAGGACAAAAAACCCAAGAAAGCCTTGGCCTAGTGGGCCTCCAGCTAAACATTTAAATATTGCTGTGAAAATTTCTTCATTATTTGGCTCAGTTCATCAATCTAGCTAATGAGGATTTGGAGGCAGATTTGGTTATTCCCAAATATTAGTCCAAAGTAGTTTTATTGTAGAATATGTCCTGTTTTATTTCTTTTTCCAGGATGTTGAAATGGAGGAGCAAGTGATTGGATAGGATTTTGAATCTAATATAGGAGAGAGAAATCCTAATATAATGGGAGTCAAAAGCCTAATTCTTACTATAACTCAGATGGGCAAAGATAACCCTCACCCACCAAGGATTGGGAAAAGAAATTACTAAATACCCAATCTAATTTAAAATTTAACCCAATTAGATTTATATACTTCCTTTAGGTAATTAATATTCAGTTTCTCTGGAAAAAGGAATAGCTCAGTTTGAGTCACCCCTTTCCCTTTGCTTTTGTTCTTAAGTGACAACTACGTGTCTCGGGTCAAGGGTGAGACAGGAAGGCATTGCTATCCTTGGGCACAGCTTGCACTGCCCCCACCTCCCTCACCCTCAATCTCTGGGCAATTTCTTCCTTCTACCTGTTGTTGCTTATCCACTTTAGCATTCTGTACCACTTTGAGGTTGGAGTGAGGTGGTGCACACCCTAGTCTTTCTGACAGTTCAGTAAGAGTCTAGTGGATGGAATAAAGAAATGGATGACTCAGCCCCATCCCAGCGTCTGATGGTGCCATAGACACCTCTAATATCATGCTGTGGTGCTTACTTGGACTCCAAATGGTGGTCTATTCTGTAGTTCTTTCTACAAAGTCACATGTCCTGCCAAAGCCATCCCATTGGCCAAACTCCACACCAGATTCTCAACCATGTCAATGTCCTTTTTATGTCATATAGAAACCAAAGGTGATGAGGAAAGCTACATCTCAGGGCCTCACTCTGCATGCCAAGATTCCAGTAGGTACGGATGATCGAGGCTCAGGGCTTAGAAACATGTCTGATAGTCTTGCCCTCAAGTCAGTCCCTATCTCTTTTCTCTCTTCTTCTGTTATCTTTCACCTGTCCTTCTTCCTGCCATTTCCTGGGAGCTTTCCCCTCTAAATGCAGCCTCTCTTAAGACTCTGACCTCCTTTCAAACCTTAATCATATAGGGGTATATTCTCTACATTGGGTGAAAACTGATCCTCCAGGTGAAGCTGATTCTCCAAGTTTGGTTATTGAGATGCAAGAGGATAAGGAAAACAGATGAAAAAGGTTTAGGACATCATTTTTCAAGACAATATCCTGGCTTGCAAGACACTTTTCTACTGCATTATCCTATTTGCATATCAGAAGCAGAATATCTCCTTCCTTTTTTCATTCTCACTGTAATAAATGGTTTCCCTTTGTAATAAATTCTAATCTTCCTTCAGCAGATGGATACTTTAGGTCTATTAGTGCCAAGCTTATGAGTTCACGTATTTAGAAAGGCAAAAGTGGAAAATACATTAATGTTTCCAAGAGGTCAGATGCTATATCCAGACTTCTCTCTGCTTTGACCCAGAGAGAAGCAGTATGTTTGATAAGTGATGGTAATACCAAGGTATTCCCCTACTTCCCTTCTTGGTACCTAAGGAGGAGACTGCTTTGTAGGATATCTCATACTACCGTCGGGCAGCCTAGTTCATTTAAGAAGGCAGAAGGTTATGGTCAGACACATAGAATTTCTAGGGTTACTCCAGAGCCTCTTTCATTTCCTGCGTAGGGTGGACATTGAGTTGAGAGCAAAGGCAATTGGTGGGTTGCCAATTCGGAGGCTATATTTGGGATAGGAAGATGGTGCATTGGTCTATATCCAGGAGGAGCTAAGAGGCAACTGAATCAAGAAGGCAGAGATATAGCATGCTTCAGTGTAGCCAAAAAATGTGCTGTGAGTTCAATAGGTACAAGCTTTGGCCCTGAGAGCCAGCAAGATATCTAGGTGGCAGGATGTCAGGAACTGGGCATGGGAGACCTGTGGATGTCAGCAAAGACCCACAGTGAAGTTAGGGGATTGCACTCTCCTGCCAGAGACACTCATTCACCCAAGCCACACACTTTTTCCACCAGATTGCATGTCACCTTAGAGATAGAAGCACAGGGAGAGATCAAGTGTAGAAGAAACTGAGCATTTTTTTTTCCCCAAGAGAAGATTGAGCATCAGCGAAAGTGATTGTTTAGCAAACAGCCACATTAGACAAAGGTCTAAGAGAGATTGGTCATTTACTTATCATGTCATACTCTACTTATCAGAGGAACCCCAAACCCAGAAAAGGTCCTACTTTTTACTTCTTCCATGAGCCATCTTTTGACCTTGAAAGTTGAAGACTTATATTAAAAATGCAAAAATATATAGGAGCCTGGGCTCTTGATCACTGCATGGAACCATCATACCTATCCTGGAGGGTCCTTTTCTGGACTTCCTGTAGTGAAAGAAGAAAACCTCCACATTTAAGTCACTAGAGTTACTTCTTTGTTCTGGCAGACAAACAATTCCTAAGTGAAACAATTAACTTGTTTTTTCTCAGTGAATTTCTTCTGGTAGGAATTTATATTTCCCCCCACACATATGTTATATACTCAGGGCAAAGGTTATTACTTTTTCTGAGATACAAAAGAACACATTTGAAAATTTTGAAACAGGGGCACCTGGGTGGCTCAGTTGGTTAAGCGACTGCCTTCAGCTCAGGTCATGGTCCTGGAGTCCCGGGATCGAGACCCACATCAGGCTCCCTGCTCAGCGGGGAGTCTGCTTCTCCCTCTGACCCTGTTCCCTCTCGTGCTCTCTATCTCTCATTCTCTCTCTCTCAAATAAATAATAAATAAAATCTTAAAAAAAAAAGAAAATTTTGAAACATTACCTGAGCAGCCAATGTGTAAGACTGATAGTCAAAATTAATTGTCTTTGTTTGTTTGTTTTGAAAAACTTTATGTCTAAAGGGCATAGAAATAAAGTGTATGTGTGCACACAGATATGTGCTTCTGTTTTCTTGGTTCAATGAGATGAAAAAAAAAAAACAACTGGGGAAGATTATGGCAATATTAGGAGTTCACAGATAAAGTTACTGCATGTACTTCATAAACAATGTTTAGGCAGTGGCATCTTCATCAAGGGAAAAAGAAAGGTACTCTATACTTCTGAAACCTGATCATATTAGAATATGAGATAATATTTGGAGAGGGGTGCGCACCCAAATCCTAACACATAAACTGTCTTTGTAGATAGATTCTATCCATGCCTGCCCTCTAAGTCCTGAAGACAAGGTCCCAGGACCGGGCCTTATCCTGTGAAGCTCCAGGGGGCACCCTTCACAAAACAGGGAATGGAATAAGAGAGCCACAACAGGCAGGGAGCTATTTTGAGACACCACTGAAAACCTCTATACCCGAAATCTAGAGCTAGAAGCTCAATTTCTTTTTTTTAGCAGAATATATGAAAGTTTTCCTATCCCAAATATCTATTCCATATTATTTATAAATTTTACTTGCCCCATCATCTCTATTTCTTTTAAATAGTACGTTCCACAATTGCACAAACTTCTCTTTTAAAATGACAATGTTCTTGGGGGACAGCTAAGGTGGTGGCTGTATTCTTAGGGAACATTAATCTTGTTTGAGGAAATAGAAAATAGATGGTAAAATGGGAGGCACGTTGGCGAATGGAAAGGTAATTTTAAGAATATAAGGGTGGGAGAAATTTTATTTTCAAAATTGTCCAGAATGCATGATAAATCTTATGGAAAGCCTATTCTGGAAAGTCCCATTTTTCCTCCTTTAGATAAGAGGGAAAAAGGCTCTAATATTCAGGGATACATGGCAACTCTGTGATTTCTTTCTCTAGGAGAGTTACCAGGCTCACTCCCCTGCTCTGATATCTCTGCGTAGGTTAGCAAGGCTGTGGGAGATAGGACAAGGTGTTGTCTTAGAACACTGTCCTCCCATATACTGAGTGGTTGAGAGCCTCAGAACTGAAAAAGAATACAGCTAAGGAAGTCCTCTCTCCCTTTCACCTGTCCCAGCAAGATGGAAGAGCGGGGAGTGATACTTGGGGTCGTTTTGAAAGCCCAGGAATAGTGAGGTCTGACCACGTACAGTCATAGTATGAATAATCACCATTGCACATATAAGTATGTTGGAAGGTGTATAGTCAACGCAAAGTGTCTTGACCTGGTTTCCCCAACGGCAGACCCTGGGAATGAATTTACTTGGGAGGTGATCTCAAGAAGTGAATAGAGAAGTGGAAAATGGTGAATTAGGATAGAGAAGGAAGGCATTGTTCATTACTGACCAGGCTACCTTTGTGGTTATAGTAGCTCAAACTTTCTAGGGACCTCTGGTTAGGCTGTGTGTCATCTAAAATAAGATATGAGGGAACTAGGGTATTTATTTACCAAGTTCTGACAGTCATTAAGTGAGAGCTGCTAACAAGGGGCATAAAGGGCACAGATATTCTGTCCTATCAGCACATGAGCAAAATAGTCTTCAACAGCCTGAAGCCCTCAAAGACTCTCAGGTGATTAAATATGCAAGCCAATGGTTCTGCACAAATGTTACTACCAAATGTACAGAGGGCATTGACAGTGTCTGGGTCATAGGCACAGGGAAATCAACTACATATGAAATATGACTTCAGAAGTATCAGGAAAATCAATCAACACTGAATGATAGTCCCTGTGAAAACTTTTTATCTTTCCCTAATGTTGAAAACAATACTCTTTTAGTTGCAAATTGATTGATAAATTAATACATAAATGAATCTATTGGTTCAATATAATAGAAAATTTCAAGTCTTTGGTTTCAGACATGACTGGATCCAGGCTGTCTGGTTATGCCGTCATGATTTTTTCGCCTTCTTGGACTATTTTCCAATGTTTTGTCTTCATACTTAGGTAAGTTATCTCCATTGGTGGCAAAATGGACTACCAATTAGATTCAACCTGGTTAGCAGGCCAGAATAAATAAATCACCTATTTTCCAAAAGTTTCCAAATATGTCTAAGGAGGCATACACTATACTAAACCACATCACTTGTACATCTCTCTACCAGTTATTACATATGGGCAGAGAAAGAGATTTGACGATTGGCTGGACTGAGTTCATATAACCATCCCTAGAACTATGGGAACTGGTTACACCTTGCCTGCATCACATAGCATGAGGTATGGACAGAGTAGCTCCTTAGAAGAAAATCAGGTTGCTGTTACTAGAAGAAGGGAAAATGGGTTGCAGACAGATCACACACACACACACACACACACACACTACTACTACACACACACCACAGATATCCATTGCCATTTTACCTTTTATCTTTGATCTCCGAAAAAATGCAAATTTCTCTGGAGATTTATTAACTTAATTGATTTCCAGCCGGGTGACAGTTTCTTTTCTGGCTTTGCAACTAGCTATTTTTGGTGATACTGTACAATTCACTAAGTAGAGTGTTAAAGTGGGATGTTTCCTCTCTTGGCAGTTTTCAGGTGAGACCTTCAAGCTGAAAGTACCAGATAACAAGTATCCCTATGTTCTAATTAGAGGTTCTAGGCCATCTGAATAGGAGCTACAAATAAGGGAATCCCTTATTTGTAAAGGGGTTCTTTGATCTTTAGCCCAACAAACCATGTGGACTCTATAATTGTAGAGTTTATTAATGAGAATTTCTTTAGAGGCATTAGGGTCCTGGTTATTCTGCTCCTCCTCATGGGGGAGAACAAGTGGTACTTTCCACTTCCACACAAATGGGTGAGGCAGGCCCCCATGAGGTCCTTGCAGAGCCTAGCATGTGCTCCTTGGTTGGATTTCCTGATTTACGCTTGGAAAGGACTGGAACTGCCTCAGCTGAGGGGTGAGGAGACAGAGAGGGAAGGAAGCATCCTAGGCTGTTCCCTCAATGTGCTGTAGTGATTAAGCATGTGGGCTCTGAAGCGCTCCTGCTTTAGTTCAAATCTCACCTCCACCAGCTATTAACTGAGTGTTTGTGGTTGTGTAACTAATTTTTCTGTGGCTTTGTGGAAATAATTCAAAGGAGTATTGTGAGAATGAGATGAATTGAAATATATTAAGTGCTTGGAAGAGGATTTGGCGCATAGTAAGAGTTAGCTTTGATTATTACTTCTTTCTCACAGGCTGAGGTAGATGTTTCTGAGGCCCCACAGAAGGAAGCGGGGTTTGAGTTATCTGGAAAGGGAGCCCAAATAAGAAGGTCATTAGAGGTTACACAACAGGGGGGAGTCTCTGTGGGACATTTGGAAGTAGGGACAGAGGGAGATGTCATACACAGTCAACTGGAGGAGACATCATGTAGTATGGAGTCTTCAGCAGGATCTCTGATAATAGCAGGTATCTTTGAAGAACCCCAAAGATACCCTAAAGTTACTAACTTTTACAGATCTGCCCATAGGCCTGGACAGCTAAGAGAATTACATGGTACCACGTCTTTTTTTTTTTCCCCATCCTTCCTCCACACCACAGACAAGAGCAACAGCTTTGTGAATAGAGGAGGAATGCAAAAGCCAGGAAGACTAATAAACCCAAACAAAGCTGATCCCTTCCAAAAACTTTAGCTCCAGAAGTAGATAAGAGAGTGAAGCTTTGATATTGCTATGGACTGAATTGTGTTCCCCTGCCCCCCAAATTCATATGTTGAAGCACTAACCCCCCCACCCAAGGTGACTGTAGTTGAGAGGGGCCTTTTAGGAGGTAATTAAGGTCATAAGTTTGGGGCCCTAATATGACAGGACTGATGATTTTATAAGAAGAGGAAGAGAGAGAAGGACATAGCAGGACACTTCAAGAAGGCAACCATCTGCAAACCAAGAAGAGAGCCCTAAGCAGGAACACAATTGACCAGCACTCTGATGTCAGAATTTCTAGCCTCTGGAACTGTAAGAAAACAATTTGTTGTTTAAGCCACCCAATCCATCTTGTAGTCCAATTTGACCAATACAGATATTAAGCTTTACAATGCCTGCAAAATTAGACTACTCAGTTATACTATTCATTAATATCTAATAGTGACTGGAAAAGCAATACTTCCAGCCTAAGATTTCATCCCAGAGCAGGGAAGAATATTTGCTATAATAGACTTCAAAGGGCAGCGGTGAGGAGGAATGGACACAATTTCCATGAATCTAGCTTTTTAATAATTTGGTTGCATACTTAACTTCTTTGGACTATGTTTCATTTCTTTGGAATTATTAAAGGAGTTGGATTAGATGGGATTCAAGTCCCCAATGCAACTCAGCTACGTTACATTCAAATGATTGATTTCCATTTATGTAAAAGAGCTTCAGATATTTTCCTGAAAGCAGTTTCTAAAAAATAAATAAGTTCAGATACTTCAAAAAGAAGATGGAAAGAAAAGGAGCACCTTTTGGAGAACTAGGAGTCTTAAGGTTTCCAACCGCAAACCACACTTCTCTGAGGCCCGACACTCTCACCACTACTAGCCATCTCATTTAAAAGGACCTTACTAGAACGAATGTCGTTTAGTGAAATTCCAATGATGCCTGACCAACAAGGAGCCACTTAGTGTTCTCAAGAAATTTTCTTGTTAGCCTAAAACTAATTTTAGTGAATGTAAATTAAACTATAATGAATGCGTGTGCACACACATACACATAAACACACACACAATGATCACAATCAATCTAGAACTCTAGGATATCTGGTTAATAAAACAAAACCCCGGATTTCAAGTAAAATACAGCTAACCACCCAAGTTTTAAAAAAGTTGCCATGGTATTCTGAAAGATGTGCAGAGCATTCCATATTCATTCTCAGGCAACTCATCCTAGTAGCGTTTCTTTAAAGATAATTATTCCTTTCCCATACCACATATGTCCCTATGCTTGGGGAAAATGCAATTCCAATTTTAAAGGTCTGCCATACACTGATGGCAGGTTTAAAGACATTCCCTTCCAATGTGTCAAAGTCTTAGGTTTCGGGGGAGGAGACACCAATGAAAATGTACATTGTACATTCCCAGTTAAAAAGCGCCTGCTTGCATGAGGGCATTTTCACATTTAAATGTTGCCAACGATACGTAATTTGCAGCCTGCATGTATAGAAATATTCCCTTGTACGCCTGCCCAAACCAAGAGCCAGGGTTACTAAAAAGTCTTTGTACCTTTTTCATATAAATCTAGTGCTTCTTATACAAACATTTTTCTCATGTTGGAGTGATTCATAAAGCCTCTGGCTTTATGGGTGTAATAGGACACCTCTCAATTATGCATCCCAGGGATGAGTAATTTCACAAGCTGAGGGAAAGAGATAAATGCATTAAAATGTTCTTGCACAACAAATTTCAGGGAGAGAAAAAGATGAAAAAGGAAGTGAATGTAGAAATTGAAGATTTACTTCATTGTGCAGAAAAGAATATGAGATCTGTCTTGCCAGAACTGCTTAATTCATAATTCTGCACAAACAATCCTGGTAACAGCACTGCCAGAAGCCTTCCTAATATGCATGTACCTACCAAAGCTCAGCTTTGTCTCTGGTAACTGCAGAG
The DNA here is from genome assembly GCF_037043125.1 of Eumetopias jubatus. NCBI lineage: Eukaryota > Metazoa > Chordata > Mammalia > Carnivora > Otariidae > Eumetopias > Eumetopias jubatus. The sequence goes on from NW_028274807.1 coordinate 109,584,165, forward strand.
TATGAGAACTGTATAATAGTCACATTTTTGTAGTGAGTCATGGGTCAGAGAATCTGTGAGGAATTATCTCATTATATCATTTCATTCAGGATTAGTTCTATTCAGAGGCAGAGTGATTGGCCACTTCTGGACTTTTTGGCCTTATCAGAAGCTATATATTGAGCACCTGGTCTGTGGGAAGGCATGTGGTAGCTAGATGTAAGCCGGGTTCTGACCCTCTTAAGAATCAAGGCTGATAAAGGAAAATAACTATATAAAGCAATATCATTTGTCCTGGGTGAGAAATCTTGAAGATACACGGAGGTAGATATAATCAGACTGTTGAAATCATTAAAGAAGACTTCACGGATGAGTAGAACCTCAAAAGAAAGGTAGTCCTTGATAAGCAGAGGTGGAGAGAAGGTGTCCTGGAGAGTTATCTCATGTTGGAGAAATGGAACCATATATTCCTAGAGGTTGGAAGATTTAAAACATGCTTACAGAACATTTATATTATTAGATGTAGCAGTATGAAATTGTTCTTGTAGGTAAGAAATGATCAAGTATCCCCAGTTTTGCAAGACACAAACCTGGCCTACTGGAAGACAAAGGTGGATATGTGGGTAGGAACCAGGAATCAGGAACTGGGAATGTCTTGTCAAGGTCCTTTCCAGTGAGGCATCTCCTTTAAGCCTCAACAACATGGCACCTAAAATCTAAAGAATTGGGGTGCCTGGGTGGCTCAGTCGTTAAGCGTCTGCCTTCGGCTCAGGTCATGATCCCAGCGTCCTGGGATCGAGCCCTGCATCGGGCTCTCTGCTCAGTGGAGAGCCTGCTTCTCCCTTTCCCACTCCACCTGCTTGTGTTCCCTCTCTCGCTGTGTTTCTCTCTGTCAAAGAAATAAAATCTTTGAAAAAAAAAAATCTAAAGAATTATGCATCCTAGAATTTTCTAAGGAAGGGACTTAGGAAATATTTAGTTTAACTTCCAAACCCTGAATGACCCTTCATTGTCTGCTTTTCTCATCCCAGTGACAATGAATGTACACCTAATTCAGTTAATTCTCTTTTGAGACAATTCTAATGGTTTATTTGTTTCTTTATTCCTGCAAGTGTGTGTGTGTGTGTGTGTGTGTGTTTAATGTTGAATCAAATATTAGTGCTACAGGCAAGGTTAAAACTTCAGGCCATCCCTTTAAACATTTGAATACACCAGATTAAATACAGATCTTCCTCAGTTTATGATGGGGTTTTGTCTGATAAACCCATTGTAAATGGAAAATACCCCGTTAAAAATGCACTTAATACACCATATCTACTGAATATCATACCTTAGCCTCACCAAACTTAAACGAGTTCAGAACACTTACATAGCCTACAGTCGGGCAAAATCATCTAATACAAAGCCTATTTTATAATTAAGTGTTGAACGTCTCATGTAATTTATTGAATATTTTACTGAAAGTGAAAAACAGAATGGTTATATGGGTACACAATGGTCCTAAGTTATTACCCTCCTGATGGTGGGGCTGACTGGGACATGGGGCTCACTGTGCAGTATCGTGAGAGAGAATCCTACTGAATATCACTAGCCCAGGAAAAGATCCAAATTCAAAAATCAAAGTATAGTTTCTACTGAACATGCATTGCTTTTGCACCATCATACAGTAAAAAAAAATTAAGTCTGACCACCTTAAGTCAGGGATTATCTGTGGTCTCTTTCTTACTGATTTTACTTTTATGACTTAATTTCAGGCTCCTTTCCTGGTTGGTCTCCTTTCAACATGCTCCAATTTGTGGAAGTTTCTCTGAAAGTTCAACATTTAACACAACGCACTATCTGGAAATTGTATGCCTATATCCACTCACCTTCTAGACATGTTTCCTGATTAGTACATGATAATATAATTAAATTTTCTTGGCGATTGCTAAGCAAAGCAGAATCATACTGAGTTTACTGTCCGCCGAATCCTAATGCATTTCTTACCGAGGCTACTAAGCCGTGAAACTCCTATTTTATAGCTGTGCAAATGGTTTTGTATACCACAGTTAGGACTTTTCATTAAATTCCTGTTAGGTGACATTTAGTTAGCCCCTTGTTTCAAGCTTTTTAAGATCACTATTCTTTCAGTCAACGTACTATTGCTCTCTAATTTTTCATCTACAGGCTTGATCAGCATCTGACAAAGTCTGTACAGTAGTCTTTAGTAAAACTATTTAATAATGTGGGGTTCTAAAGTACACCTCCGGATCAGTAGCTGGGTTCACATGAACTACTTAGAAAATAATATTTATGGAATTCACCAAATTTTGCTGTACTGTAGACAATATTTCTCACTCTCAATTATAGGTATAACATGATCTATTTGTCAGATATCTTGCTGAAATACCTGTGCTTTCAGCATTCTGCATTTTATAAGTTTTCTCTCAAAATTATTATCACAACTTTTGCTTCATGGGTTGTTTCTACAGTGCCTTTGTAAAATAAAAGTGAGGAGAAATATAGTGGCCACCTCCTGTTATGCAGTAGGACGCTTTCAAATCAATTACCACCTAAATTATTCCTATGTCCCAACACAAATGACAGATCAAAACACAGGTAGCAACCTCTTCGACCTCAGCCGCAGCAAGTTCTTCCTAGAAACATCACCAAAGGCACGGGAAGCAAGGGCAAAAATGAACTATTGGGATTTCATCAAGATAAAAAGCTTTTGCACAGCAAAAGAAACAGTCCACAAAACCAAAAGACAACCGACAGAATGGGAGAAAATATTTGCAAATGACATATCAGATAAAGGGCTAGTATCCAAAATCTATAAAGAACTTATCAAACTCAACACCCAAAGAACAACTAATCCGATCAAGAAATGGGCAGAAGACATGAACAGACATTTTTCCAAAGAAGACATCCAAATGGTCAACAGGCACATGAAAAAGTGCTCAACATCGCTCGGCATCAGGGAAATCCAAATCAAAACCTCAATGAGATACCACCTCACACCAGTCAGAATGGCTAGAATTAACAAGTGAGGAAACGACAGATGTTGGCGGGGATGTGGAGAAAGGGGAACCCTCCTACACTGTTGGTGGGAATGCAAGCTGGTGCAACCACTCTGGAAAACAGTATGGAGGTTCCTCAAACAGTTGAAATTAGAGCTACCATTCGATCCAGCAATTGCACTACTGGGTATTTACCCCAAAGATACAAACGTAGGGACCCGAAGGGGTACGTGCACCCCAATGTTTATAGCAGCAATGTCCACAATAGCCAAACTGTGGAAAGAGCCAAGATGTCCATCGACAGATGAATGGATAAAGAAGAAGTGGTATATATACACAATGGAATATTATGCAGCCATCAAAAGGAATGAGATCTTGCCATTTGCAATGACGTGGATGGAACTGGAGGGTGTTATGCTGAGTGAAATAAGTCAATCAGAGAAAGACATGTATCATATGACCTCACTGATATGAGGAATTCTTAATCTCAGGAACAAACTGAGTGTTACTGGAGTGGTTGGGGGTGGGAGGGATGGGGTGGCTGGGTGATAGACATTGGGGAGGGTATGTGCTACGGTGAGCGCTGTGAAGTGTGCAAGACTGTTGAATCACAGATCTGTACTTCTGAAACAAATAACGCAACATACTTTAAGAAAAAAGAAAAAGAAGAAGATAGCAGGAGAGGAAGAATGAAGGGGAGTAAGTCAGAGGGGGAGACGAACCATGAGAGATGATGGACTCTGAAAAACAAACTGAGGGTTCTAGAGGGGAGGAGGGTAGGGGGATGGGTTAGCCTGGTGATGGGTATTAAAGAGGGCACATTCTGCATGGAGCACTGGGTGTTATGAACAAACAATGAATCATGGAACACTACATCAAAAACAAATGATGTAATATATGGTGATTAACATAACAATAAAAAATTAAAAAAAAAACACAGGTCAGCAAACTTTTTAGGTAAAAGGCCAGATAGTCAATATTTTAGACTTTGTGGGCTACATGGTCTCTGTTGCAAATACTCAGCTCTGTCACTGTAGAGCAAAAGCAACCAAAGACATTACAAAATACTAAACAAATGGGTGTGGCTGCAAGCCAATGAAACTTTTATTTACGAAAACAGGCAGGAATTTATTTGGCCCAAGGCAGGAGTTTACTGACCCCTGTATTAATATATTAGTATTAATACATTATCAAAGATCATATCTGTAATATCTGAGAGTACAGAGGAGTCTCTAAAAAAATGAGAACTCTAAAGGGGAGAAGTCAGGAAAAGAATTTGAAGATTATAATCTCTCTGTGAAGAGAGTAGATGGCTCCACACTTCAAGGAGCCGTTATGGACAGCTCAGGGCTTTAAAGAGGAGAGGATGGATAATAAATAATAACATCCATCTGTAAGAGAGTATGCCTGGCAAAAAATGCAAATTTAATCTATTTTGCTTTTGCTGAGGTTGGGGACAGACTTCAGTATTGATATTAACCAAATATCACACTCTATTCTCTAGGGGCATGATATGAAACAAAAAAGTATATAACATTCGGCTACCACCAGCTTGTGGGTATTTTTTAACTTGGCTGGTGACGGTTAGAAGGCCTTGAGTGTAAGTATGTAAAATAGCATTTCGGCTCTTTACTGTTTTACTTTACAGTTCAGTAAAGCTTGACCTATGAACTCACAAAGTACAATTGTGCATATAAAAATAAACAAATGAAACTTCCTCCTGGGGGAAGAGCTAGCCTGTCACATGAACTGAAACGGGAACCGAAAGATTCTTTTGGGAAGGACATTATTGTTCTCTACATTGTATGGAGTTCATATGCCATCTTTCTTCAGTTATAAAATACCGTAGATTGCAAGATGCACAACTGATTTAATTATAGCCATACAAGAAAGAAACCTAAGCAAACTAAACAAAACTTTACCATAATAAATGTTCCCATCAATTGTAGACTACATCCTGGCTTTAGAAATTTAAAAAAGTGAAAAAAGAGCGTCATAAAATGGAAGAAATGTTTCACATTATCTCCTCCACTGTCCCCTCCCTGCCCTCAATGCACACACACACACCTTGGCTTTAGGGAAAAATAAAACAAGCAGGAGCCTATCACTCATACTTCAGGAATAATGCAGCATAAATGAACTTCACTGCTTTGTCCCAACTTGTCTATACAAAGATGAGATGAAATCTTATATTTGGATTGTTTTTAAGTGGATATGAAACTATGAAGGATTTTGTAAAAATAAACTTTTATTTTAGAACGGTTTTAGATTTATAGAATTATTTCAAAGATAGTATAGAGGGTTTTAATGTTCCTCACGCCCAGTTTTTAAATTTGTTGTTGTTAAGTTTTAAGAGTTATTTGTACATTTTAGATACAAGTTCTTTTTTTTTTTTTCTAATAAATAACCTCTCCATACGTGGGGTTTGAACTCACGACCCTGAGATCAAGAGTCTCGTGCTCCTCTGACTGAGCCAGCCAGGCGCCCCTAGATACAGATTCTTTTTCAGAAATGTGTTTTGCAAATATTTTCTCCCAATTTGTGGTTTGTCTTTTCTTTTTCATAACTGTGTCCTAATTTCCTTTTTCTGTTCTAGGATCCCATCCAGGATACCACATTAAATTTAATAGTCATGTCTCGTTAGGCAGCTCTTGGTTTTAACAGTTTCTCAGACTTCTCTTGTTTTAGATGACCTTGACAGTTTTGCAGATTATTGGTCAGATATTTTATACAATGTCCCCCAGTTGGGATTTGTAATACATTTAAATTCCTTTGCCATTTTCTGAATTCCATTCTGGAATCCTCCAAACTCTGAAATGATTTCTTGAAAATTGCATACATTAAGATTTATTCTTTGTGCTATAAAAGCGGATTTTGACAAATGCTTAACATCTTGTACTCACTCACCACTACGGTATTATACAAAGTAGCTCTCCTGCCCTAAAAATTCCCCTGTGTTTTACCTATCAACCAGTCCTCCTTTGCCACCCACTGAAGCCCTGGTAACCACTGGTAACCACTGATCTGTTTACCAGCACTACGGTTTTGCCTTTTTCAAACTGTCACACACTTGCGGAAGCATACAATAAGTAGCCTTTTCAGACTGGCTTCTTTTATTTTACAAATGCACGTTAAGGTCCCTCCATGTCTTTTCATGGCTTGACAGCTCATTTTTTTCATTGCTGAATACTATTCCAGTTAATCGTATACCAAGTTTGTTTATCCTGTCACCTGTTGAAGGAAATCGTGGTTGTGCTCAGTTTTTGATGAGCATAAAGACCTTCTAAATATTTGTACGTATGTTTTTGTGTGAACATAAGTTTTCAATTCATTTGAGTAAATATGTAGGAGTGCAACTGCTGGATCTTATGGCAAGCCTGTGTTTAGCTTTGCAAGAAGCTGCCAAAGTATTTTCTGCAGTAGCTGTACCATTTTGCGTCCTCACCAGCAGCGAATGAGAATTCCTGTTGCTCCACATCCTCACAAACTGTTGTTGTCAGTGTTTTGAATTTTTGCGATTCTAGTAAGTTTGTACTGATGCCTTGTTGTTGTTTTAACTTGTAATTCCTTAATGATAAATAATGCTGAGCATATTTTCATATGCTTGTTTCCATCTGTATATCTTCTTTGGTCACACGTGTGTTCAGATTTTTTTTGCTTATTTTTAAGTTGGGCTATTTGTTTTCTTGTGGTTGAGTTTAAAGTTTTAATTGTGTAGTTTGGATAAGAGTCCTCTATCAGATTATCTGTTGTAAATATTCTCTCCCAGTCTGTGGCTTGTCTTCACATTTGCTTGACATTGTCATTAACAGAGCTGAAGTTTTTAATTTTAATGAAGTCCAGCTTGTCAATTATTTCTCTCATTGATTGCACTTTGGTGTTATATCTAAAATGTCATTGCCATACCCAAGGTCATCTAGATTTTCTCCTATGTTATCTTTTAGGAGTTTTATAGTTTTGCATCTTATATTTAGATCTGTGTTATTCTGAGTTAATTTTCTTGAAGGGTGTAAAGTCTGTATATAGATTTTTTTCATGTTGATGCCCAGCTGATTTTGCATCATTTGTTGAATGGATTGACTGTCTTTTCATTCTCTCCACAGTACCCTTCAACGAACCAAAGTTTTAAATTTTAATAAAATCCAGTTTATTTTTTCTTTTGTTGCCTATACTTTTGATGTCATATTTAAGATTCCATTGCCAAATCCAAGGTCATGCATATGTGCTTCTATATGTTCTTTGAAGAATTCTGTAGTTACAGATTTTAAATTCATGTTTTTGATTCATTTCTTGTTAATTTTTGTATATGGTACATGATAAAGGTCCAATTTCATTCTTTTGCATGTTGACATACAGTTTTCCAAAACAATTTGTTCAAGAGACTGTTCTTTCCCCATTGAATGGTCTTTTCATTCTTGTCAAGAATCAATTGACCATAGATCGATAGACCATTGAGTTTGTTTCTATGTTCTTAATTCTATTCTATTTTATTGGACTATTTGTATATTCTTATGACAAAACTACAAGTTTTGATTACTGTAGCTTTGTAATAAGTTTTGAAATCAGGAAGTGTGAGTCCTTCAAATTTGTTCTTTTTCAAAAATGTAATTACTATCTTGGGTCTCTTGAAATTCTATATGAATTTTAGCATGGGCTTGTCCATTTTGCAAAAAAAACCCAAACATCAATGGGGTTTTGAAAATAGTATTAAAATGCTGACATCTTTCCCATGTTAATTAGAGGGCACTTTAACTGGAAGCTGGAGAGAAAGATGGATGGCTGCATTCTCAGATGCACCTCTGTTTCATTGATCTGGGGGAGGGAGAAGGGAACTCATCTTGGTTCAAATACCCCAGATTTTCACTGTTCTTAGGGAGTTTTAGTAGATTTTCCTGAATAAGTGTTTCTTCATTTGCTATATGCCCTTAGGACCATTTCCATTAATGTTAAAGGGTTGTTTCTTTTAAAGTTTTTTTTCCCGTTTTACTGGAGAATGGGTCCACAATGCTCCTCACACTGTCATGCTGCAAGTGGAATTCTCTTTAAATATAATTTTAATAAAACATTTATAATTTATTAAGCTCTCTAGAAAGCAGATCTGTTCCTTCACAAAAAGCCAGTTTAAGTTATGAATTTGTTCTTAAAAGAATGACACACATAGCCTCTAAAATAATTATAAATTGGTCTGTGGTATCATCTCCAACAAAATCGAAGCTTTAGGTGTTTATAGTAAAATTTGTGATTTAAGATATGGCTTGAGATTTGTAATTCAAAAATTTTAATTGAAGCACTTTGTACAAGTACAGAATTGCAAAGAAAATTAGTAATTTGATTAATTTTAAAAAACATATTTTCCCTGTTTATTATATTTATAATGCATTAGCATATATTTGTTACTAAAGGTTTTAAACAATTCAGTCCTGTATCCCTACAGAACTAGTGCATTTGTATCTATTCACTCTATGTGTCATTTTAAAATAAATGCATCTTTTTTCTGCAACTTCACTTCATAATAGATCTCAGAAAACTTTACTTGTTATTTAACATGGATCTTCCTCATATTTTTCTTTAATGGCTATAAACTGTTTCATAATGTGGATTACCTTATTTTTATTTTTTATTTTTTCAATTTTTATTTAAATTCTTGTTAGTTAGCATATAGTGTAACATTGGTTTCAGCAGTAGAATTTAGGATTCATCACTTACATATAACACCCAGTGTTCATCACAACGAGTGCCCTCCTTAATACCCATCACCCATTTAGCCCATCCCCCACCCACCTCCCTCCATCAACCCTCAGTTTGTTCTCTAATGTTAAGAGTCTCTTATGGTTTGTTCCCCCCTCTCCCTTTTTTCCCCTTCCCATATGTTCATCTGTTTTGTTTCTTAAATTCCACATATGAGTGAAATCATATGGTATTTGTCTTTCTCTGACTCGCTTAGCATAGTACCTACTAGTTACATCCACGTCGTTGCAAATGGCAAGATTTCGTTCTTTTTGATGGCTGAGTAATATTCCATTATATATATATACAGCATCTTCTTTATCCATTCATCAGTCGATGGACATTTGGACTCTTTTCATAGTTTGGCTAATGTTGATAACACTGCTATAAACATTGAGGTGCATGTACCCCTTTGAATCTCTATTTTGTATCCTTTGGGTAAATTCTTAGCAGTGCAATTGCTGGGTTGTAGGGTAGTTCCATTTTTAACTTTTTGAGGAACCTCCATACTGTTTTCCAGAGTGGCTGTACAATTTGCAAATACTTTATATTTTAAAATATTCTCTATTGATGAACATTTAGGATTCTTTGAAAAAAAAACCCTTTTAATTATAATTATTGGAAATTAGAATTTATTAAACACTGCTCACCTCAGTGTGTGTTTGGGTTCAGCTACATGTAACAGAAACTTTGAATAACAAGTTAAGTTCTAAATCCTTCCCCCTGCTTTACCTCTAGTATACACTTACCAAGATGCTAGAGGTAGGGTTAGTTCATGATGTTCTTGCAGTTTGAATATGTCAGGATCAAAGATTCTGAGATCTCTTAGTTTTTCCTTCAGGGTCACAGAAAGGCTGTTCCAGCTTCAGACCTCTCATCTGCATCCCTGCCAGAACAAGGAAGGACTACAGCATGAAAATAGGGCCTGTGCCCCTGTAAGGTGCTTTCCTGAAAACCCTGCTCTTATTGGCCGGACTGTGCTTTCCCCTACAAATTCATATTTTGGATTCCTAACTCCCAGTATCTCAGAATGTGACTGTATTTGGAGATAGGGTCTTAAAAAGTAATTAAGTTAAAATGAGGTCATTTTATTTATTTTAATATGACTCATGACCTTATATGAAGAGGAGACTAGGAGAGACACACACAGGGAAGACCACGTGAAGATACAGGGAGAAGCTGGTCATCTACCAGCCAATGAAAGACGCTTTGGAAGAAACTAACTCAGCAGACACTTTGGTCTCAGACTTCCAGCCTCCATAACTGTGAAAAAAATAAATTTCTGTTGTTTAAGCCACCAACTCTGTAATATTTTGTTAAGGCACCCTGGGATCACACACTCAGTGATTTGTTGTTGTTGTTGTTGTTGTTGTTGCTTATATCACATTAGCTAGAAGTATGTCACCTGGTTATCCTTAGATGCAAGGAAGGCTTACATCTAAGAAATATGTTTCTTTTTTTTTTAATTGAGTACATTGCTGCCCTTATCAAAACAATGATTCTGATACTAAGGGAAAAGAGCCTAGCAAATAATGGATATTCTGTGCTTCTGAGTTCTAAGCTCTTTACTTGTATAATCTTATTTAATCCTTATAATACGTTTGAAATATTTTACAAATATATAAATCAAGGAGTCAAATAAAAAGTCACCTCGTTAATACATAAAACAACCTGACTGGACCATAAGCTATCTGACTCTAGAACCCACAATCTAAGTTATCTCAATATTTTGCTCCCTATTTTTAGTAATACCATATTTAAGCTCCTAATACATACACCTTTTTGCATTTGAGAAAGGGGATCTTTAACTAGTAGATTTTTAGGATTCCTAGGATCATAACTACTGGAATTCATGTTGTTATTAATGTTTAAATGAGAATGTGCTAGTTAAATTGCCTTCTAAAAAAGCATTATCCAATGACACTCCCACCAACAGTTTCTATGTGTCCATTTTCTCTCCAGTCCTGGGTATTAACAATCTTGTAAGTATTTTGCAAATCTAATGGGTCAAAAACGATATAACATTATTATTATTAAAGATTTTATTTATTTATTTGAGAGAGAGAGAGCATGAGAGTGATAGTGAGAGAGCACAACTGGAAGGTGGGGGCAGAGGGAGAGAGAGAAGCAGACTCCCCTCTGACCAGGGATCCCAACCTGGGGCTCAATCCCAGGACCCTGGGATCATGACCTGAGCCAAAGGCAGATGCCCAACTGACTGAGCCACCCAGGTGCCCCTAACATTATTTTTTAATCTGCCTTATTATCAGGGAGGTAAAATATCTTTTCATGCATTTACTGGCCATTGTATTTTTTGTTCTTCATTTTTCTATTTGGTTATCCTTTCATATTTATTTGTAAGGGCTCTTTATATATTCTGGATATTAATCCTTTTTGTATTTCCTTTATATATTGTTGCTCAATTTATAATTTGTCTTAACTGTGTTTAAGAAATCTTTTTCAAAACAAATATTGAATATTTTTATGATGAATTCTGACATTTATGTTTATCTTAGGAAGATCTTTTCCAGTCATAATTATAGTCAAATATATAGCTATAGTTCATTTTACTCTTATAGTTGTTTGTAGTTTTTATTTGAGTTTAATATTTAGCTCTTTTATGTACTTGGAATTTTTTATATGCATTGTGTGAGGCAGAAATCTATTTTTTTTATAAACTGGCTGATTGTCCTAGTGTTATCTTTGAAATTGTTAATCCCATAATTTTTATAAAGATAATTTTTTTTGTCTACATAGCACACTCCTTTTGATCTTTTACACCAAAACATCATAATCACATTTCATTTACATGTAAACCTGAAGATGGGAAACATGTTTTGGTAGTTTTATCACTAAAACATTTGTACTCCTTCCTCAGTTTATGGCAAAATTCTTTTTCACCGGTAGTTTTAACATTATAATTGTATCCTTTATGAGATGTGCATTGCCTTTTGGGGGATTCTCAAGTGGTTGGTGAATTTGACTCTTTATTTGGCTTTGCTACTGAAACTTTTATGCCAGAGTTATTTTTAGTCCCCATCTGTCAACAGATTAAGATGTTTGATGGAAACTACTTTATCTCAAAGATTTATTCAATCCCTTTAGCTATTTGAAAAATGAAGGTTAATCACAAAACACAAAGAGTCAAGAGCATACTGTTGGAAGGGTTAATATTTTCACATTACAGAAAAAAGAAGACTTATAATTTCCAGGGAATTAACTGAAAGAGAGGAGCAGCCCGACCCAGAGAAATTCCTCTAGGGTCCTGTAAAAGTTCCAAGCATTCTGAAAATTGGTACTCAATCTAGCCTGTTTTTTCTTTCTTTCTTTCTTTCTTTCTTTCTTTCTTTCTTTCTTTCTTTCTTTCTTTCTTTCTTTCTTTCTTTCTTCCTTCCTTCCTTCCTTCCTTCCTTCCTTCCTTCCTTCCTTCCTTCCTTTCTTTCTTTCTTTCTTTCTTTCCTTTCCTTTCCTTTCCTTTCCTTTCCTTTCCTTTCCTTTCCTTTCCTTTCCTTTCCTTTCCTTTCCTTTCCTTTCCTTTCTTTTTCTTTTTTCTCTAGTCTGTTTTTTGAGCCAGTCACTCCGTGAAAGAAAACATTTTCTCTGATCTTTAAGCTGGAAGAATCAGTATATATTTTAATGCTGCCTATACAAAAATACCTTTTAAGTTTGCTTAGAAGTTTAGGCAGGAGAATAACTTTTTGGGAGAGGAGGATTAAGAGGAATTCTTTTAAAGCAATTTGAAAAATGAACAGTCAAGTATAAATGTTCTTCATATTTAACACTCACTAGGATCTGGGAAATTTGACTGTAAATATCCTGCTTTTGTGATAAACTGTTTTAGCTGTATTAGAAGGAATGCGATAGATGTTTGTACAATGAAAATAAAGCATAATTTGTCTATTTTGTAAATTGAAAATGTATATATTTGATTTTCTTAAGATGACATTTACTTGTATATGTGTTTCTGAAAACTTGGGAAAATTGATTTATTCTGTTAACACTACTGGTTGCAGACTTCATACTAGTCTATTTCTAAAGTATCTGCATTGTTTTAGTGTCAACGTATCTGACTGAAATATCCTGTGCTAAAAACAAACAAATAAATATGAGTCAAAGAATGTTATTAGACTGATGAAATAATCACATTATTTATTTTTTCAAAAGACTTTATTTACTTGAGAAAGAGATGGAGATAGAGAAAGCATGAGCAGAGAGAGTGGGTCGGAGTGAGGGGCAGAGGGAGAGGGAGAAGCAGACTCCCCACCGAGCAGGGAGCTTGACTTGGGGCTCCATCCCAGGACGCTGAGATCATGACCTGAGCTGAAGGCAGACGCTTAACGGACTGGGCCACCCAGGCGCCCCAGTAATAACATATGTTAAAAGATGAATTATGAACTATTAGTGTGGGCATTAGAAATTATATTATTTAGGTGAATTTGTGTGGCATTCTGAATAATTTCTTTAAAGGGACAGATACTTATTTAAATTTTTAACTAGCAACTCCCACTCTGCCTTTTGATTTCCTTGTTGTCTTTATCCAGCAGTTCATACTTTGCAAGCTCTCTCCTTATTGCTGGGGTTGCAAAAACTGTCATGAATTAAATATGTCGTCCATGGAGTATAGCTAATCTATAAGCCAACATCATGTAATGCAGCTTTACCTTGATTTTCTTTGACAGTTGTCATAAAAACTGCTTTTGATTTTCAATGCAGTTCTCTCTGATAACCACGGTTTGCACAGCTTCTCAGAGCAAATCCTTTCCTATGATCTGAGTAAGGACGTTCTAAGCTCATTGTATATGTCAGGTCTTCGACTTAGGTAAGTGAAGATAATAGCTATTATAAACTCCTTGCTTAAAAAAAACACTAGATGTTCCAATACCTTTGAATGAAGGTCAACAAAACAACAACTTAACAATGCAACAACTTTCTTCAGAAAACCCACGTCTCAGAACAAGGACTCTTGTAAGCATTTTTCTAGAAAATGGCATAGTAGAAACATCCTAGACTTCAAGCTACATGGATGTTGGGTTGAATCCCAGGCTCCCACTTGCACGTTAAAGGAATTTTGGCAGCAATGGATTTACCTTTTCCATATCTCAGCTTGTTCATCCTGAACAGCAATTGCAAATGCTCATGTCATAGATTGTTACATGTAATAGGAGGTTTACCATATAGAAAGCACCAGGCCTACTACCTAGCAATAGAGGGCCCTTCAATTCTAGAAAATCCATTCCCTGACAAGATTTCCCTCCCTAGGTTTTAACTTGACACTGAGTTTTACAGAGTTTTTAATACTGTGAGTTCCCAAACTCTACCGAAATAGGATTCAGGAAAGAAAAACACAGCCTAGGTAGGGAGAGTAGGGAGGGTTTAGCTATCTGGGGCAGAAACATGGCTTTATGGAGTTTTCAAAAAGTGAATTTCAGCATATTTTTAGCAATCATGAGCAATTCTAATAATACTGGTGTGATGGTTAATTTTATGTGTCAACTTGACTGGGCTAAGGGTAGCTGGTAAACATTATTTCTGGGTGTGTCTGGGAGGGTGTCTCATGAGAAAATAAGTATTTGAATCAGTAGAGAGTAAAGATCACTCTCATCAATGTGGGTGGGCATCATCCAATCTTTCAGGGCCTGAATAGAACAAAAAGGCTGAGGAAGGGTACATTTTCTCTTTCTGAGCTGAAACACCATGTTCTGCCTTTGAACGTTGGCGTTCCTGGTTCTTGGGTCTTCTGTCTCCCACTGGGTCTTATATCATCGGCCTCCTCTATTCTCAGGCCTTCATACACGAACTAAATTATACCACTAGTTTTCCTGGTTTTCCAGTTTCCAATGGCAGATCATGGCACTCCTAGCCCTCTATAGCCACATGAACAAAAACCTAGACTAAATTTCATTTTGTATAGATCTATGTATCTCCCTATTGGTTCTGTTTCTCTGGACACCCCTGACTAATACAACTGAGTTTGCTGTTTTATATATTCAGATTATATTCAAAACATGAAATTTGGAGTAAGAAGATATGGTTTTATGTCCTACCTCCACCTCTTACTACCTAATTCTTAAGCAATATCTTCACCTAGTTAGACCTCAGTTTTCCCATTGGTAAATTGGCAACAAAATTATTCACACTATGTCGAGTTCATTTATCTGATTACTAGGAGAATCAGATGTATTAGTGTAGGAGGTAGGCTTTCAAAGTATAAAGCCCAAACAATTGTATATATACAACATATTTCTATATATCAACATCTAAATCTGTATCTACATATAACATATATTAGAGGAGGCACAAAAATTAAGGCAAATTAATTATGTTTAAAAATAGTACATAAACTCCAAGGGAAAATTCTCAAGGAAATAAGTAGATATTTTCAATAAATAAATAAATATATAAAGCCATCTTATGTATTTCATATAAAAATTCTCATAGATTTGTAGCACACACAAACACACACATAATATTCATTAGGAAAAACTCAGGACTTCTTAGCAAATAAAACTAAATTGTTTCACTAGAAAAACTAGTGACCTGGAGGTTTCATTACTAGATTTTATACTTATTATTAATACAAAGTAATGTATTAAAAATTTGATAAAATATTAAGCTGCTTCAGAAATTTAAATAGATAATTCTTTTTATAAAGTTACTCAATCAACCTCCTAATTTGGAAATAAATTTCAGAGGTTTGGACTCTGGACCTTGATTCTTCAAAACAAAACAAACAGTTCCCTACAACTTGATAGTATGATTTAGCTGTAGGAAATGTGTTGCACAAAAAGCTTTATGTGCACGTATTGAATGGAGCACTGGTTGTTATACACAAACAATGAATCATGGAACACCACATCAAAAACTAATGATGCAATGTATGGTGATTAACATAACATAATAAAATAAAATTTAAAAAAAGAGTAAGATGGGAAAAAAAAGCTTTATGAAGTACAACGTAGAAAACAAGCTCTAATTAATGCAATAATATAGGGAAGGACAGTGTGCATATACATTTAACTGTCCAGAGAAGCTCCTTAACTTTAAAATTATGCGTTGGAATCAGAACATTTAAAAACTTCTAATGGACCTCAAATGAAAAATAATGACAGAAATTAATTAGAGCTGGATAAAGAATAATATCACTTACTCAAAAAGCATGTACTAAGAATGCAAGGGAATAGATAGGTTGCACATTTAGGGTTTGTTTAATGAGGTTTCAAGAAAGCACTCTAAATATTGGTAGCATGCTTTGATTATATTTGCAGAATGTAACTGCTATTTTCTTTTTTAATCCAACTGGAAGTCTAATTTTTGCTATGTCAAAGAGACCCTCAAGTGCTTTTTAAGTGCTCTTATAAAAATATTTCTTCATTTGGTTCTAAATGTAACAGTTGACCCCCGAACAACAGGGGTTAGAACAGTGCAGGTCTAGTTCGGATGGCGATTTTTGTGTTTTTGTTTTTGTTTTTTTGATTAAGTATGCCACTATCAATGTATTTTCCTTATGATTTTCTTAATAATTTTTCCCTCTAGCCTACTTTATTGCAAAAATACGGTATACAATACATATAACATACAAAGTACGTGTCAATCAACTTTTTATGTTATTAGTAAGACTCCCAGTTGACAATAGGCTTTGAGTAAAGTGTTTGGGGAATCAAAAGTTATACTCAGATTTTCAGTGGTGTGGGTGGTTGATGCCTGTAACCCTCACATTATTCAAGGGCCATCTGTATATCTAATCAACCCAAAGTACCTTGTATTTCAGGAAAAGAGAAATTAATAGTACCAGTATTTTAAATTTACTATATTTACCAAATATTTCTGACTCCTTAATATGTTTTCAGGCATCAGTATTTATTAATATGAAATTTTATGTATATACTACTGTTAAAATTTTTATATTATTTTGCAATATGTTTGCATATTATTTTAAGAACATGAGAGAAGATTAAGACAGGTGATTTACTGTGAGCAAGTTTTCTCATTTCTTTAGGGGAGTTTATGGAGGTCAAGCTTTTCCAACAATTTCTTCCTCTAAATAGATAATAGCTTTTCTGAAGTGTGAACCCAAGTATCAATTCTTGAAAATAGTTCAAGACTGTTGAAGAGGAAATTATAATTTGAACAACCTTACCACACAGAATTTTATAGTATAACTCCATTACTTGCTAATAACCATATAACATTAAGAGAAGAAAAGAAAACTGGGCACTTGGGTGGCTCAGTCAGTTAAGTGCCTTTGGCTCAGGTGATGAACCTGGCGTCCTGGTATTAAGCCCCACGTAAGGCTCCCTGCTCAGCGGGGAACCTGCTTCTCCCTCTGCCTCTCTCTCTCTCTCTCTCTCTCTCTCTCTCTGTCTATCATGTATAAATAAATAAAATCTTTAAAAAAAAGAAGAGAAGAAAATGGACTAACATCTTACAAATATTTTAATTAAAACTTAGCATGCTGATTTCTCGCCGGAAGAATAAAGAATGTGAGTTAACAAGAGACTCTCAAGGAAGTGCTATTATCTCCTCCTCCTTGTTCCCAGGGAATTATCTGTACTCTGCATCTAGAAATCATGTACATCATACGAAAATTGTTTGTGTGCATACCAATTTCTCTTAAAAGAATGCTACATCCTCAAAGAGAGAGACAATTTTGTTATTTTTTTAAATACTTCCGGTATACTCAACATGTTGAATGAATAACTCTACATATGAACGAATATTAACACGATTTTGGTAAAATAAAAAAAAAACTTTTATGACTACGATTCACAGTAAAAAATATATTTCACATCAGGATGCAAAATACAAATGTCTGCATTGCCATCTCTCTCTGCCTGTCTGAAACAAGAGTTGCAAATCAATACTCCTCCTTACTTTGGACACCACCCTCTGATATTTTCTATTCTAATCTATTTCATTTTTTAAAGAGGCTTCTCAATGAACTAAATTGATTTTATAAACCGAGTGAGTCATGACCTGTAGTTAAAAAAAACTGATTTGTGGGGAAAGAAAAGAAATATAAGAATCAATCCATCCCTAATTTAACTTACACACAGGAAGCTAATAGAAAACAGGTATGTAGAGTTTGGTCATTTCATAAAATGTTCTGGAAATACTGACAGTACAGAAAAGATACTTGAGGGTAAATTCCTGGAGAAGGCTTCCGAGAAGTTTAACTGCACTTGAGCCTTAGCATTTTGGAATTTAGATGTACAGAGAGAAGCTGAATGTTCTAAGGCATCGCAGGGAAGAACAAGAGCAGGAAAAGGCAGCGAGGAGTAAGAAACTATAACCTGAGTAGGTGTGACCACAATCATAGGGCTCTCGGACAGATGGGCTAGGAGAGAGAACATGGGTTGAACACTGGACTGAGGACTCTATTAGGATTTCAAATCATGTACTTTCTGTGTGTACCTATCGCCTATTTTTTTTTTTTTTGAAAGATCAATGTAACATCAGCAAGCAATATTTTTCCCTTTGGTGAAAAAGAGTATATACAGGAAATGCAATTAGCCTATTAAAATAAGAACGGTGATAAAGATCAGATTAGTTTGGAAACAGCTGGAAAATAAAAGTGCCAGATTATTTCTGAAGCTGAGCAATGTATGGAGTTAACCCTTCTTGTTGTGAGCCTGGCTAACCAGGGAAATATCAACAGCAATGACAGGAATGGAGAAATTGGGAATGATGGTCTGTTTTAGTGGGCTGATTGGAGTGTTTTTGAGGTTCCCCCATTATTGAATATTTCAATATCCAAGCTTATCTTTCTATACTGGAATGAGTCATACTAATTTTTAGGTAAAAGTTTTCAATCTCTTTGACAAATGGCAGTTTGTCTGTTCACCTCTGGAATGACATGACATAAAGATGGGATTTTTAGGCTAAGAATGATTTCTATTTGTATACTTGGAACTAGGCTAAACTTTAGTGTCTAGGTAGTCTATTAGCAACTAGGCAAATTAGCTGAACCAGATTGCTCTTGACATGGCTCTCCAAATCTCATGGTTTACCATTGTGGAGATTCAGCATATAATTAATTCTAGGTTCAAACAAACATATCAACTACGAAAAATTAAAACAACAAAAAAATTCCTCCAAAACCAACTACATCATGGACATATTTTGAATACTATACACAACTTGACTGAAGTTATTTCTTTCTCTCACAATGAAAAAAAAATTGGCCTTGAGCATGATTTTAAAAACCATTAGGTTTTTATCCATTAGATTTCAAACTTTCTCAGTAATGCTGTCCTCATCTGCCAGCACTTTCACCTCCCTTCTCCGAGTCACTCAACTAAGAAAACACAAGAATTGCCTCTGACAGATACTTTTGGCAAAAACTAAATCCAACAGATACAGAAATGTAACATGGAGCACTATTTTATTTTGGTTCTTTAAACACTCAAGTCAATTCTTGTTGAGCCACAGAATATTTATTGAGTCTTATTTTCATGACCAGTTTTATAATTTGGTATCTATCCATCTGAACATATCAGATCGTTTATAAATAATGACTTTCTATGATTGATTCACTATAAAACCATGATTTTATGTGAAATGAAAATCTCTATTTTGTTAGTTTGGTTTTTTTTCTCAGACTGAAAAGATATCCATGCTGAAGGTAATAGTCAATACAATAGAATAAAACTTTAATATTTATAGGATTATTGTTATAGTGTGAATGGTAGTATTGTACACAGAGAAGAAACGCACATCTTACAACCTTAGAACATGTTCAAATGTTTATAGCATACAACATATCATAATACTTCATAACTACATAGCACCTTTCTTGATAGATTCTATTTCATATGTTCTCATAGTTTCTTTGGTGTTGGTACACTCCATTTATGAGGTGATGTGTACCACAGCAAATTTCTACAAAATCCATTTGAATTGAAGAAAGGAGACAAAACTAAGCCAGTTGAGCAGATGTTTGTGTGTGAGAAGGCCTCTACTGTCGGTGACCTACAGGACTGGTGGAAATAATTATTCCAGATACTAGTGCCGTGCTGCAATACGTTCTGCCCCATTGCAGGAATTACTATTTCAAAATATCCTCACTGAATGTCAGGTGATGTTCTGCGAAGTGCCATTTTTGTCCCTAGGTCCTCTGAATGTAACTGCTAACAATGATAACCTTTAGGAAAAATGGAGACACCAGTCATGGATGATTAAAACATTGCAAGAACAATTTACTTCTTTCAGGTAAAACAAAATTGGAGCTCAGTAAGCATTATTACTCCAGTAATCCCATTTAGAAATAACATCTTGTGGATTAGTAAGAACATCTAAAACATTATTCTTCCCTGATGACAGTAAATCTTATAAAGAACTAATTATTCAGAATCTAGTCACTCTCTCTGTAAGTTCTTTGCAGTAAGTTTAAATGATAGAAAGAGAAAAGGTAGAGCTAGCTCTGAAAAATTCCAAGACCAGAACGTCATGGAAGTGGTTTAATTTTAGATAAGAGTCTGAAAAATGCATCCGATTCATGACAAGAGAAATAATTCCAAGGCGCTTGAAATGTGATACTACTGCTGATTGCTGAGAATGTAATTATTATAAAGAGTCAACAGTGAGTCTGCACTAAAATGTGATTTAGGTGATCTTTCCTTCTGAGTAACACAAAAAGGAGCATAATAAAAAATCAACTTTGCTAAGGCTCTTTGAGAAAATATTCAAATGAAGCAAGAACAGCAGTGAGAAACCAAAGAGCAACAGGACAAATCACAAGAGGACTTTTTCAAATCCTTAGACACTTGGGAATTGAAAGCATATGAAAACAAAGTTAGCAGGGTTCAGGAAATCCAGCAGTGATGAAGTCCACATAAACCACAGGTCAGTAGCACCAACAGCACTGAATCTACATAAAATTGGGAAGTAGGTGGATTTTGGCTTTGGTACCACCCAATCATTTTTTAATCCAAAAATGGTTGGGATGTGTGGTAAGGTTGGATTGGGTAAAGGGAGAAGGAGAGTAGGGTGTGTTTTCTCAAATGTCTTTAAAATTTACTGCTTTGGGCACCTTTTTAAATTTTTTTTTTTAAGATTTTATTTATTTGAGAAGAGAGAGCTGGAGAGAGAGCTGGAGCTGGGGGGAAGGGCAGAGGGAGAAGCAGGCTCCCCTCTGAGCAGGGAGCCTGACATGGGGCTCTATCCCAGGACACCAGGATCATGTCCCAGGAGCCAAAGGCAGACAAGTTAACAGACTGAGTCACCCAGGTGCCTCTTTGGGCACCTTTCTTAATCAGCACCACCATCTGAGTATCCATTCTCTATGCCTCAACCCAGAAGGCTGCCATCAGGTCAGCTTTTACTTCCAAAGACTTTTCACCGTCCTTCTCAACTAAATACTCCTTCATATTTATGTCTGATAGGCCCTGTGAGTAATAGGAAAACACTAGAAAGCCTTCTTTGTGGCTTAGCGGGAAGATCCCTTTCTTTAGGTATCTCTCTGAGTTTTAGGTTTCTCGTCAGTAAAATGGAGCCAACACACCAACATTTTAGGATTGTGGTAAGGATTCAATGGAAGTGCTTCTATAGTAGCTGGCACCCAGGACTTTGACACAAAGTTTGGGCTCAGATACACTTCACCTTCTACATCATGCTACTAAAGACAGAATTCGGAACAATCCGAAAAGATGGTGTGTAGTAATTCTAAAGTATTATTTTTCTTTCTTTCTTCCTTTTTAAAATCCCAGCCATCTGAAATATAACACTATGTTCTTTTATGTATTTATTTATTTTTTTTTTACTATTTTTTTTAGAGAGAGAGAGCACGCAAGCAGGAGAGTGTGAGCAGAAGGAGGGGGAGGGGGGTAGAGGTAGTGGGAGAGAGAGAGAATCCCAAGTAGGCCCCATGCACAGTGGGGAGCCTGCCACAGGGCTTAATCTCAGGCCCCTGAGAACATGACCTGAGCTGAAATTAAGAGCCAGAAGCTTAACTAACAGAGCTACTCAGGCACCCTTATAACACTTATCAGTCACAGACATGTTCACTACAAAAAGGCTCCTCAAGGTTGAGGTAATTAATTTCAAAATCTGGTGGGCATATTTCACAAGAAGATAGTAAAAACCTTACAGGTGATACAGGATTCCTCTCGGAGGTGAATCTCTGCCCTGCCCTGCAATTCCTATGTCACTGCTTTTAGAGGAAAACTTTATATTTGAAAACTTCCCTGGTACAGATAAAAAAGGGGTGGCCTTGACCACAGAGAGATTGAGGAGGACCTGGAGTCCCTTCTGCTCTATAGCACTCAAGGCAGCACCAAAGAACACACGCAACTTGAAAAGAAAAACAAAAAACAAAATAAAAAAAACAAAAAAGGTAAAATCACTTTTGATGTTGATCTGGAAATAATCATTCTTTTCTGAAATTTGCCTGTCCATTTTTCACGGAAATAAGACAGAAACCTATATATGAAGGCAGGATCTCAATAGTTGAGTTTCTAGTTATAAGTAAGGAATTCTCTAGCTTTCATTTGAATAAACAAAAGCTGGCTTTTCAAAAAACCATATGTATTCTGTTTTCTAAAATTTGCCTAGAAAATAAAGCCTTTGCTTTTTTAAAAAAAAATCTAGCATTATATGACTACAAAGCCCATACATCTTTTATACATTTGATATTTATACCCACCTAGAATCATATGTACATTAAATTATTATAAAGTAAGATATAGACATCGTTATGAAAAATACTGTTATTCGGAAAACAAAGTGCTATACAAAGAGGTTGAGATATTAAGAGTACGGATTTCTTCAGTTTTCCCCCACAGGCACAGGTTTTTATGAAGGGATACACTACTCTATTATAATTAAAAAACACTTCATAATTTTAGGGAAAAGCTTAAATATTCCCACATTTGCAGATTTCTAATACACATAATTTATTAGTGAAATTTAGAGCATATGCTACTTTGGGTATCTAAAATGCTATAGTCAACAATAATGCTATTTGCCATAATAATAAAATCATGGAATCAAATCATTTTATAATTTAACAGGTGGCATTTCTGACAGTTACATATGTCAGCTTATTTTTGATAAGTTTTAACTAATTGTCTACAAATTTTGTGATTTCATATTATTTAAATTAATATTTTTCAACATAATTATTTTTCAGTCAGTTTTTGTGCTTTGCACTTCTAACCAGTTTGACACAGTGCCAGGAAAGGCTGGGAGACTAGTTCAGCACTCCATCCTGCTGTGGGCTGTGTCAGAAAAAGGACGCAGGCAACTCATCTGGAGAGCGTGTGCTCAGGTTCCTGCATCCATAAAAATTGGTATAAGTCACTCCTCCTTTTATTCAGCAGACATCATAAAGATAAAGAAGATAATTAAAGGAGCCTGAACATATGGGAATAAATATATAAACCTGAGGCAGGACTATTCTCACTATGAAGATGATGATGAACAAAGATTATATTCAAACCTGAATAATTAATACAAACTATACAAGACCATTTGTTACACTGCATGCATAGAGAAACTGGGAGACGGGGGAGGAATCACAAGCTGGGCAGTTGGGAAAGTCTGAGAGCCTGAATCCTGCCAGAGGTGCTGTAGGGTGTGTTCACTTGCGACACTTGTCTGGCAACTCCCTGGTGAGTGCATCATGGATTTGAGTCTTTCCCACCAGGCATGTTCCCTCTCACTTCTGGCAGGAGCAATGGCCAGAGGCCTGGTGGAATAAGCAACTTTTCTTCAAAGATCCCAGAAAATGTCCATAGTGTTTGGAATTGAATATGGAAATGCAATCTCCTATGGCATCTTAGCATCTTTAGGGCTAAAACATGCAGCCTCTGGCTTCATTATCAGTCAGATGCCAAATGGAAAAGACAGACATGCTGGGTAGCCCCTGAAACAAGGCTTTGTTTCTGAAGTGTTCTGAATCACGGCGAGCAGTCAGGCTTTCTACTGCTTGTACCATTAAAGTTAGACACATCCGCCTGTATATAAAATTGCCATTTAAACCTAACACCGTGAGAACATCTCCGTTTCCTTCCGCATAGTACCCCAGGCCCATTGTCACTTCCACTTATCAAGTTTTAACTGCAAGTCTTCCCTGATGTCCCCTTCCTGACCAGTTTTCTCTCCCTTTATTTTTCTCCTTCTATAGCTCTGTACTTGTCTTTGGTAACACTCATTGCAATTTTATTTTTTCATTCATCTACCAGGTTGTTTGATTAGGACCTGCCTTGCCCACCCGACTTCAAGTGATAACAGATCAGGAACAATATTTATTTAATTCAAATTTAACTAGAAATCCTGTATTTTATCTGGCAACATTTTCTAGTTCCAGTTTGGCCTTCAATGCCTACCATAGTGTTAGGAACATTGTAAGAGTTTAATTAAAATTTCTTGAATGGATGAACGAAATGTAGGAAGGAAAAAAAGTACCATAAAATTTGAGATACATACTTATAATCCATGCCCCCCACAAATTCTCTTGAAGAAATATTTCAAAGATGAGGAATAACTCATCAGACTCATAGATAAAAGACTTTTACAGTTATTGATAAAAATGTCATATTGGAACTCTGTCCCTTTGAGTCTCAACCCGCTGAGTCCCCATATATCAGAGGTAACAAAAATCACATACACACCATAGGATGAACTACAAACTGAATTTGAGCCAAAAAGTTTCTTCTAATTTTTTACAATGTTAATTTAAATATAGAAGATGAAACTTGCGTATTAGACAGAGGCCATGGAACAATTCATTGAGATCAAGTGCTACAGAAATAGCAACGGAAACTGGCAAAGAGCCTTAATGTGGTCTTGGGTGAGCTCAGGTATTGTTATTCCTCAACATTATAATTGTTTGACATAATTGTTTCCTATAAATTAGAGAGCAGATCATTGTCTTCTCAGACCTTTTTTTATGCTCATCTTTGCTTTCATGGATTTCAGCAAACAAATACTGAATGCCTACAGTATGCAAGACAGTGTCTATAATAGATGATAAAAATCTGTGTCACTGTATAGAAGACATATATAGAAAGCATACTCAAATGGAAATATATACATTTTTCATAAAAAGAAATTTCTACCTTCCATAAATGTAGCAATGGCACAGATTGCAAAGCACAGAAAGAATGAATTTATGTGAATACAAATTAAGACATGTATTATGATAGAGTTAATTCCCTCTATTATCCATGCAGTTTGGCCCCTTATCCTCCATGATCCATAGAGCACTAGCCATTTTGTTTGTTTGAATACTCTCTTTTAAGTTCTTCTTAAGTTCTTTGAATACTCTAAGTTCTACTATAGGCTTAAATTGCTACTAATGTATGTAAGCACACTTGTACTTTGTTGTTTCTGACACACTCCTCCTCATCACAATATTTTAGAAAACCACTGTGTGGCAGATTCAAATTCTTTGCTATTCCTTCCACATAAAGTGGAGTCTAATACCCCTCTCTTTGAATCTGGGCTGACTTTAGTGACATGTTTCCTCTCTTTTTATAAATACTTTGGAGCAGTGTGTGTAAGATGGAAGTTTTTGTTGTTATTGTTGTTGTTATTTTTCTTGAGTGATAGGGCTTGCTGGAAAAGCCATATCTGGACATTTTTTACTCTTGTTTTTGGTTTGTGAGAAGTTTTTCACTAGCAATTCGAACACTTTAATAGTAATGGGACTGTAATAGTAACAGTAATGTTTCTCTTTTTGATTTGGTTTCCAGGAATTTGACCAATCATGTAAATATTCAAATTTATTGGCATAAAGTTGTGTATAATATCCCTATATTTTCTTTTTATTTTCTTTTTATTTTTTTTAAAGATTTTATTTATTTATTTGAGAGAGAATGAGAGATAGAGAGCACGAGAGGGAAGAGGGTCAGAGGGAGAAACAGACTCCCCGCTGGGCAGGGAGCCCGATGTGGGACTCGATCCCGGGACTCCAGGATCATGACCTGAGCCGAAGGCAGTCGCTTAACCAACTGAGCCATCCAGGCGCCCCTCCCTATGTTTTCTGTTTAAATGTTTGCATCTGTTATGTCCTCCATCAATTTCAAATGACAATTCTTTAAGCTCCCCTATCTCTCTTCACCACCCATTGTGTTTCCTCTCCTTCTTCAACCTTGCCACAGTTTTCTCAAAGACATAGTAACTTATTTTAGCTTCATTGATTCTTTTTATGTGTCTTTGTTTTCTGTTTTATTTTCACCATTTCCTCATCTGTTAATAAGGGTGAAGGGTAGAACAGATATTTCATGGTCAGCTCACAGCAGGTCATATACCCACTTGAAAACTGCCCCTATGTTCCACAGAGGGCTAATAAAAATTGTAAATTTCACAGATGTGAAACTCTAAGCTTTATCTATCTCAAAATGACATATTCTGTTGTAAAGAATTTGGCCTTGGCAGAAAGAGGGGTCTAGCCTTATCCCTGGCTCCAGGGAGGTAATCTCTAAAATCCTGGGAATAGGGTGCCTGGGTGGCTCAGTTGGTTAAGCGGTTGCCTTTGGCTCAGGTCATGATCCCAGGGTCCTGGGATCGAGTCCCACATCGGGCGTGGAGCCTGCTTTTCCCTCTCCCTCTGCCTGCCTCTCTGCCTACTTGTGCTCTCTATCTCTATGTCAAATTAAAATAAATAAATAAACAAACAAATAAATAAATAAATAAAATCTTGGGAATATCCCCAGTGATAGGCGTATCTTTGTTATTCATGGTAGGCCCTGTGAACCACATCTGCCAGTTTATGCTAGCAAGATGACTGGGGGAGTCCTCTGACCACACCTGAGAGTCTATGCTAATCTGATGACTCATGGTGGGCCACTGGGCCCCTTATTATCAGCTTGATCTCTGAGAGTCCGGCTGGAGATTGAGTGCAGCCATGTGGGCACTCAACCAGTCAGGCCCAAGTAATGAAACCCCAATAAAAAGTCTGGGCACGGAAGTTCAGATGAGTTTCCTGGGTTGTCAGTACTCTACATGTACTGTCACACATTGATGCCAGGAAGAAAATGTGTCCTAAGGACAAGGGAAGTCTTGTGTTTGAAACCTTCCCAGATTCTGCTCTGTGTTTTCCCTTGACTGATTTTAATGTATCATTTCCTTGTAATAAACCATAACTGTGTGTATAATAGCTCCAAGAGACTTCTATGAGTCCTTTTAGCAAATTATGGAAACTGAGGGTGGTCTTGGGAAACATCAATTTGGACTGTCAAGCACATTCTGTCAGACCAAGGAACACACTTTATAGCACATTATGTCCAACAATGGGCAGAGAGCTAGTATCCACAGAGCAGTGGTTTGATAGAAAATTAGAATGGGCAATTAGAACATTTGTTGTTTAAAATGTGGTAGATAAAAGCAAGAAAGGTTAGCTTATGCACCTTCATAAGTGTGCTCTCACATTCAACATAAGGGAGGCCAAGGGAGGGTCCCCACTAGATAGAGTCCCCCACTCTTCTGAGTAATTGGAGAAGAGGAAGTGGGGAAGTATTCTGGTATGACTATGTAATTCTTCCCACAGGGGAAGATGCTGGTATGACTACCCTATTTTCTTTTTTTTCTATCACCTCAACTTTTTTCTTACCTAATGCAGTTGGTCCTAGGACCAGGCCTGTGACTATTGGTGCCAGAAAAACAGGGATGGTCCCTAAATAAAAAACTGTACCTATATCTTTAAACCTTCATGTCAGAATTCCTAAGGGCCTGGTAGGTTGGATTGTGTCTTCACCCCCTCTGGCATAATTGGGATTGGTGGGAAATGTAACACATGAGTTGCTTAGTGTTTGAGAGCCCACTAGATATGTGCTATGTAATCCCACCCTGGATAATGGGAGTATGCTGAAGGGAAATACTTGCTGGACAATATTACTCCTGGCGATCTGGACCTTCTAAGGGGCCAAACCTCATGTCATTTCCAAAGGTGAAAATGTTTGGGTAATACTAGGCAGTTCATGTTGCTGGGGAAAACAGTAGCCGGCTATGGGAGGGAATAAATGGGTCATATAATGGGGGAAAATAAATATTACATTATTACTTTGAGAAAGGCTCAGAACAAGAGATGATATTGTCTTATAGCCCAATTTTATACCAGACGCCTGAAAAGGTGAAGAGCACGTCTGCTTTTGCAACCTGACAAGGCTGAAGGGAAACCTGCAAACCTGAGTGGCATCACTCTGGGCGACATTTTGGTTACATGGTATGATGATGGATTATACTGTTAATGACTGAGTGGGACTCTGGTAGTGTGCCCCAGTATGTTTTGATCCTTTTATTTTAGTCACATTTATGGCCATAGTGTGATGGGGTATAACACTGGCCTTGTTGTTAAGGTTATAATGTTGATATTGATAGTTAAACTGGGAAAATAAGTTGAAGCTTCTACTGATGGAAAATGACTAGCCTAAGGAAGAATTGAATTCAGTCAATCATCAACTCATTTATATTATAAATAACATTGCACAAGTTTATTGTAAGGTACACATTATGGTAAATCAAGGAGCAAAAATATAAATGTAATATATGTGTTGAATTTATAGGATAGATTAGTTTTTTTCTCTAAACCTATCCCTCCCCTCACAGTGGTTCCTCCAAATGTGTAGCACATTCATATGATACTATTGCTGTGTCTACTATATACAAGCTATACTAAATATAGTTGCCTAGATGAATATGATTGTTTTGCTATAAGAGAGACTTGGCCAAAGTCCAGACGGTAGCCTTTATAGTAAGTCATTTGATTTGGCCAAAGGAAAGATCTGGCCTTTATCCCCAACCACTGGGGGATAAACTCCTTGAATTTCTTAGATGATAAGAGTGTCTTTGTTCTCCTGGACCACATCTGATACCTTATGCTATTGAGGTGACTCATGGTAGTCACCTTGGGCCATATGGTATCAACCCAACTTCTGGGAAGTAGGGGACTAGGAACTGAGTGCAACCGCCTGGGCAATAAATCAATCATGTTCACTTAATGAAGTCCCCATAAAGCTGTGGACACCAGAGCTTGGGTGAGCTTCCTGGTTGGCACTAGTGAGTGCATATTGTCACACATCAATGCTAGAAGCATAATGCATTCTGAAGACAACAAAAACTTCACATTTGGAATTTTCCCAGATTCTGTTCTATGCATCATTGGCTGATTAATTTATTCTTTCCCTGTAATAAACCATAACCATGTGTACATTAGCTCTCAGTGAGTCCTTTGAGTCCTTCTAGTGAATTATCAAAACTGACAGTGTTTTAGGAATCCCCCCAAACTTGTAGTTGGTGTCAGAAGTCCTGGGAGCACTTAGCTGTTCAGAGGACGATGCCCTCACACCTCACATTTTAGCTAACTTTGGAAATTGTGTATGTATTTAAAGCAGAGAAACCAGACTGAATAAAATACTCTGTCCACGTATACTTCATTTAGAAAGAACTGTAACTATTACAGGAAGCCAAGACACATCAAATTATTTTTAATAAATGCCACAAACAAATAAGTCACACCAGATTCTTTAGAAAGAATAAGGTTTCTGTTATGCAGCATATTTAGGCAATGACTTCACTCTTCTATTTAAAGGAATTTACATGGTTTAAAAGACCCCTGTTGCTGGGACCCCACTTCCGCCTCACCTGCAGAGGTTTGGCACTGCTGCCTTGCAGGCCTTATATGAGTTCCCTAAAATGTCATGGTCTCTCAAAATATAGGGCATGGATTTTCTTTTGCCCTGAATACTTTCCATCAAACCTTCACCTGATTCATTAATGTTTATCCTTCAGCCCTCAGCTTAATTCTCATTTTCCAAAGGAAGCCCTTCCTGCTGGCTACAGAGTACCCTCACCCACACTTGTATAAGAACATGTAACTTCTGGGCGCCTGGGGGGTTCAGTTGTTAAGCGTCTGCCTTTAGCTCAGGTCACGATCCCAGGGTCCTGGGATCGAGCCTCTTCTCCCTCTGCCTCTGCCTCTGCCTCTCTCTCTCATGAATAAATAAAGAAAATCTTAAAACAAACAAACAACAACAAAAAAACCTATGTAATTTCTCCTTTACAACATTTGTGACAGTTGTGATAATTTGTGTCTGTCTCCCTTTCTAGACTGTAAGCTCCATGATAACGGGGTTGCCTGTTTTTCCCACCTTTGCTGAGTGGTTGCTATGAGCCCGGGTCTGTAAGCAAAGTTATCGGTTTACTCCGTTCATACTATTCTGAGTCCGATGTTTTCCCTGTTGCCCCTCTTTATAGAAAAAGAACATTTGACATGAAGACATAAATATGGAGAGTGTTACACTCTAAGATGTGGGGAAACCAGGATTGGAATCCATGAATTTTGACTTTAGTTCCTATATATATATTTTAAAAGATTATTTATTTATTTGACAGAGAGCTAGAGAGCACAAGCAGGGAGAGTGGCAGGCAGAGGGAGAGGGAGAAGCAGGTCCCCCACTGAGCAGGGAGCCCGACGCAGGACTCTATCGCAGGACCCTGGGATCATGACCTGAGCCGAAGGCAGATGCTCAACCATCTGAGCCACCCAGGTGCCCTAGGTCCTATATTTTAAAAACTCCATATTACAGTAGATAGTCAATAATACTTGTCGAATAAACAACAAAAATTAATAAAGTATGTGGGTAGTAGAATACTCTCCTATGCTTTACAAATACTACCACTTCCAAAAATTTAGATGATAATCTTTCATACCATAATTGTATTTTATCTTTTATAATCAAGCATATACTCCAGAGCCGTAGAAATATTAGTGAGCCGTAGAAATATTAGTGAGGGAATCATTTACTCCCAGGAGAAGTATCAGGAATACATTAGATTGAATCATATAAAATTACGATTTTGAAGGAAAAAAAATAGCTCAATGTCGGTAATTTTATATAGTTCAACTCAATAAAAACTTTTTTTTGTTAACAAAAATCCAAATAATCTTTTTTTCCCTCTAAATTCAGCAGCATATGAAGCTGGCCTGGGATTTCTACAAAGTGAAACAAGATGACAAGGTTTATGTCAACAGGAAATTTATTGCCAGATTAAAATACAAAGAAAACCCGCCAAAGAAATTTTACAGACAAAGTATCTGAAAGGAAACCACTTTCCCTTGCTCCTTTGTGCTTGCTGAGACAATTGAGATATTGTTATTGGATACAGTTGCACACTCAAAACACTGGTGCTTCTCTCTTCTCCAGCATCTCAGAAGAAATTTTAACAGAGGATCTTTAAACCTTGATCCCACTCATTTAACCTATTTGTATTTCTCAGTGATGGAAAATACTAAAAACACACAAGTAAACAAACAACTTCCTCCAACTACAGTAATAACAAACAAACAAACAAACAAACAAACTCAAACCCTTTGACTGAAAAGCAAAGCAAAACCAAACCGAGATGCTTATCTCTATCAGTCTACCTAAATTCAAAAATTGTTTCTTTTGTGGTTCATACCAGATTCTTTGTTACAGTAGTTTCAATGCAAAGCTGAACCAAACCAGAGTGAAGTGTATTTTCATGATCATTATTTCCTTTGAAGTTACTGCTGGCTTCAAAGCTTTTACCACCTCACCTTTTTTTGAGAACCTGAGTTCTAATGTCACTTCGTGGAACCTCTCATGCAGAGCTTCTGGAATCTGAAATTGACTTGGACATCTGGTGAGACATTATTATTATTATTATTTTCTCTGTTTTGTGGAATCCTATGAAGTTTTATCCCAATCATGAAGATACTTTTAGATGGGTGAAGGCAATTGATGTTTCTTCTCTTGCTTTCAAATAAATGAAACGACCAAGACCTGGTAGCCATAGAGTTAGAAGGCCTTTCCTCGTCCGTGTGTGCTTTTGAAAATTCTTTAGCAGTTTATTCATAACATCTGGATGTAGTTCATAGCTCATGCTTAGGGATTGTATGACACCCTCCCTCCTTTTAAATTGCCTGCAAAGAGCATGGATTTTGGAGTGAGATAGATTAGCATGACTTAATGGATAATATTTTTCCAAAACAGTATTGTGAGGATTAAAAGAAAGTGCTTCTGTAACTTTTAAATGCAAGGTTTTGAGGCCCACATGAGACATTCAGTAAGCATTCATTTTCTCCCTCGTTTCCTTCGTTCAGTGTATTCTGTACTCCACGATGGTCCATCACTGGCTCTAATTGCCTGCTGTGTGGAATACTCTCTGTTTCTTCTCTCAGTACCTGCATCTATGATTCTGTGTTCTGTCTGTCCCATAGGCATAACAAAAATTCCCTGGCCTTTCTTTAGCTTTCTGTTCCTTGGGGAATCTTCTGGAAATCTTCAAGTTTAGCTTGGTTTCAAGTGGTACCATTCTTAACCACTGGCACAATCTCCTGGCATTTAGGGTTTCTTTAAAAACCAGCTGCCGAGACTTTGATTTTCTTCTGTTTTGCCAAGAAACTTCATTAATTTTATTTATAACTGAGCCTCCTATGAGATGTGAAAATTACTCAAGAGAATGTGGAAATTACCCAAGAAAATAGGCTTGTGAAACGCTATTAAATTATACTTCAGATTCTTCATGAAGCAAGCTTAATCACTGGCCCCACA
This sequence comes from Eumetopias jubatus, assembly GCF_037043125.1. NCBI lineage: Eukaryota > Metazoa > Chordata > Mammalia > Carnivora > Otariidae > Eumetopias > Eumetopias jubatus. Next base: position 109,616,383 of record NW_028274807.1, read on the forward strand.
GTAAACTCCATCTCAGGGTGATATTATACAAGTCGTCCGGGTAGTCCTTAGAGGATACTGGTTGGAAGGGACTATTCAGCTTCTCCCTGTGATACACACTTGTATACATCCAAGAAGTCTAGCAACACCCTTAAAAAAATTTTTTTTGCTCTATTCATTAAATAAACACATATACAGCACCTACTACTATTGTCCAGCTCAGTGACAGGCACTGAAGATTCAACAAGAAACAGATTACGGTTTAGATTAATAAATTTATTATCTTATCTCAGATAACAATAAACTAACAAATAATTTTCACCATATGAAAAGCAGTATTCTAATTATTATGTATAATATCTCTGGTAATATAGGATACAATAAGTCTATGAAGTAGGTAAGCACTAAATTTATCTCCATTTTACAGATGAGGAATCAGAGACACAGAGAGGCTAAGCAACTTATTCTAGGTGACAGCTGGTAGGTAGAAGACCCAGGATTCAAAACTTGGCTATCAGACACTGGTAATGTCCTGCCACATAGTCTCTTGGCCTATTTTTGAGTTCATCTGCAGGGGAAGTAGTCAGTTTCCACTTACTTCTAGCTTCCCACCACAGGCACCTGGTATCTATACTTGTCAGCCTGAGACCTTTCTCTGATTCGTGTTTGGGGGCTTGAGCAAGCCTTTTGCAGGGGGAAGCTTAAAGGTGTCAGGTCTTTAATGCTCCAGAGAAAACTCTCTGCAGGAGATGGATATGGTGGGTAATCACCTTGTCCCTCATCTCTTGGAGGAAGGGGGAATATTCTAAGACAGGCTCCATAACGTGCCTCGGGGCATTTTGAATGGGATGGAGCTCCAGCTGCTCTTAGGGGGTTACCTGCTCACTGGTATGCTTTTGCCTATTATCCCCCCTTTCTTTCCCTACTCCTTCATCTGTGCTTCCTGGGATCGCCTCTCAAAACAAGTACCTGCCCCCAAATTTTACCTCAGAGTTTGCTTTTGAAGCAATCCAAACTAGGGCGTATAAAACTCTCAACATACTGCCTCTCTGCAATCTTTGCTTCCTTAGTCCATTTGGTCTCTGCTCAGAAAGGCCTGCCGGTCCATGTAACTTAAAATACTCATTTGTTGGGTTACAGGTTTAGCTGCCAAAACAAAGAGACCCATTATTGAGATTCAAAAAAATGAATTGTACTTATCTCTTGTATAACATTCCAGAAATAGATAGACAGGGAGGCACCTCCTCTTTTGAACATCTTTCAGGAATATAGATTGCTTCTATTTGGAGGTTCTACCATTCCCTAGAGTCCTTGTTCAAGCTGGTTCACATTCCTGCCAAGAGAGGAAAAAGAAAGAAAGGTATCCTTTACTAAGTATGTGTCTTAGAATAGGCACACATCGTTTCTCTTCACATTCTATTGGCCAAAACATTGTCAGATGGCCCAGCTACAAAGGAGCCAGAGAAATACAGTTTCTACTCAGGGAGCCATGTTTCCTTCTATCATTCAGGAAAATGGATATTGAGGATAATTAAGAGTCTTAAGCAAAAATAGCATCCCCCCAAATAACATCTATGTATCCTTTCTCCAGTCTTATTTCCCATCAATCCACCTCTCACTATTTGATGATAGATATTTGTTTCTCATCTGTCTCCCCGACTAATAATATAAATGCCTTGAGGTAGGAGACTTTGTTAGTTTTGCTCAGCACTCTAAATCCAGGGCCCAGAATGGTGCCAGAAGTGTGAAATCGCTAGGGCTATACTCCCTCTGGGGGAATCAAGGGGACAACTTGTTTCTTGTCTTTGAGCTTCTGGTGGCTGACCTGGCATTCCTGGGCTTGTGACCACGTAACTGCAGCCTCCAACTCTGTCTTCACATCATACCTCTTCTTTGTGTTTATATGTTCTTTTCTGTCTACCTCAAATATCCCTCCGCCTTTCTTCTTACAGGAAACTTATCATTGAATTTGGGCCCACCCAGATAACTCACAGTTATTTCATCTCAGGATCCCTAATTGAATCACAGCTGAAAAGGCCCTTTTTCTGAAAAAGGTAACATTCATAGTTTCCAGAGTTTTTCTATATTTTTCTTTTTGAACTGGGGTTGGGGTGGGGTGGGGTAGTGGGTGGGGGGGTGGTGGTGGTGCATTTCTCTGCCTGCCACCATCCCTTCTCTGGCCCCGAATGCTCACATCCATCCCACAGGGAAAATATATTCACTCCATCCTAACATCCCCCAAAGTCTCAATGTATTACAGCATCAACTCAAGTCCAAAATCTCATCCAACTCATTAACCCCCCTAATCCCAAATATTATCATCTAAATCCGGTATGAATAAGAGTCTGGGTATGAGCCACCTTAGAGCAAAATTTCTCTTCCATCTGGACCTGTAAAACTAGAAAGTAAACAGTTTCTAAAATACAGTGATGAAAGAGGCACAGGGCAAAACAAACAGATTCTGCAGACCAATAAAATATGTCTTGGCATCAGATTAAATCCTTGGGCCACCTGGTTGTAGACCTTTGCTGGAGGAGCACTGTGGAAATCCTCCAGGGAGAAATGTATGTACATTTGATGGTGATGAGGTGGAGACCTTAACGAGATATATTGTTAGGGAAAGTAAGACTCAAGAGCCTGATTGAGAAATTTCAAGGAAAAAGATGGCGTTATTGAATATAAGTCCTGTAATTTTTCTATAAATTTCAATAGATATATGGAAAAATATTGTTTGTTCATTTTAATGCTTTTATCTAGATCTCTCTACCTATCTATATTTATCTACCCATCTATCTAATGAAATCTATAGAAAAATTGAAAGTATGGGGCAAAGATCAATTTCATTCTTCCTGAAGCACTTGACATAAGTGGCCAAACTGTTGAACCCATCATCCCTAATATTTTTAGCATTTCCTACAAACCAGGACATTTTTCAAGGTAACTACAATATAAACAAAACCAGGAAGTAGATGTTGACATATTACTACATCTAATCAGATTCCATTCAAGTATTTTCAGCAGTTCCCATAAGGTCCTTTAGTCTAATCTAATCCTCATACCACACTCAAACTTGCCAAGTGTCCCAGTGACGCCTCTGTAGCAAACATGCTGAGTTCAGTGCCTATCTTCACATTTAGTTGCCATGTTTCTTCAGATTCCTGAAATAGTTCCTTGGTCTTTCTTTGCCTTTCATGGCACTTTTATAAATTACAGGCCATTAGTTTATAGACTAGATATAGATAGATCCTTTGATATTAGTTTGTATTTTCTAGAATTTTATATGAATAGAATAATACATTATGTATTCTTCTATTTTTTTGCCTGCTTTCTTTCACTCACCATAACAACTCTGAGATTTAACCATTTCTGTAACTCATTATTTTTTTGTGTGTGTGGGGAGGGTTACTAAATTACTTTATTTGAAGACATGGTACAAATGAAAAAACTTAAGTAGATGTTTAGGTAATTCACTCTCTTTTTATTGTTGAGTTTACTCCATTATATGGTTATACCACAATTTGTTTATCTATTCACCTGCTGGAGAACATTTGGGTTGTTTCCAGTTTTAGGCTATTGCAAATAAACTGATGTGAAAATTTGCATACACATATTTGTATGGACATATGCTTTCGTTATTCCTGGGTAACTACCTCAGAGTGAAATGGATCGGTCCTATTAACTTTTAAAAATGTGTTAAACTCATTTCCAAAGTAACTGTGCCATTTTCATTCCCACCAGAAGTGTGTAAGAGTTCTGTTTGCTCTATGTCCCACTGAGTATGGCCAGTATTTAAAGTTTTAGCCATTCTAGTGAGTGTGTAGTGTTATCCTTTTGTGATTTTGATTTACATCTCCTTAATGATGACTAATCATGTTGAGCATCTTTGCATGTACTCATTTACCACCCACATATCCTCACTGGTGAAGTGTCTTAACATTTCTTTTTTCCCATTTGGGTTGCCTTCTTATGAAGTTGTAAGAATGCTCTGTATATTCTAGATGCAAGTTCTCTTCAAAATTTTGAAGAAAATTGCTTATAAACTAATTTTTCCCAAAATTTTAAATGATTGCTTTGCTTTGTATTTTAAAAAAAATCTTCACTAAACCAACGTTCACTTATACTTTACCCTATGTTTTTTTCTAGGTGTTTGATCGGTTTTGCTCCTACATTTAAGTATATGGTGCATTTTGCACTGGTTTTTAAAAATATGATGTGAAGATGTAAAGTAAGGGTTGAGTTGTTTTTTTTTTTTCATGTAGCAAAACTGTTTTAGCATTGTGATTGGGGAAGTTATGCTTTCTACATGTCCACACTGAGTTATGTTGCATCATTGTTGAAAAACAATCAAGCATGTATGTGTCTTATCTATTTCTGGGTTCTTTATTTGTTCCATTGATCTGTACATCCATTTTTATGCTAAAAGCACAACTTTTCCTCAGCTGGGTTAATATATATCCTTTACATTATTACTGTGTTCTTGGGATATGTTGCCATCACTTTTTGAGTGATTCTTTAGTTTCTGGCACAAAGGCGTAGTCTATGTTCATCTTGTATTGCCTTAAGACATAAAGTCAGCCTTTGCTCCAACAAGCCCTACGTCCTATCAGTGAAGAATGGTATTTAGAAGCTGAGATCTGAGTGCTAGCTGTGAGCACTCATGACTAGTAGAGTACTACTATCGCCGTAGCACACAGCGGACAAGCTAGAGCATATATGTACGTATATGCACACACATAATAGACACATATACACAGGATACATACATTTACATCCATATTTCCCCATCTTGACCTACTTATTAAAAACCACTATTTCACGTTGATACTGCCAATTCCAAAATAAGGTTAATTCTAATTTTTTTTTCTTTCTGTATTTGGACTGCCTTCTGTGACAATGAGAAAGCTGGCTTCTAGTATCGTAAATATATTACTTATTTGATCAACCTCCCTTTATGTGATCACTCTGCCATCACCGCGGCCCCTCTTCTTCTGTATAAATTCCCTCCTTACCTTGCCAGGCCTCTCATGCTGGACTCTCCCCTATGTGAAATCCCGTTTCACGTTCTTGGGTTATGATGCCTTTTGCTTGACTGTTTTCACGGAAGGAAGCCCTCCTTACCCTGCTCAGACCCAGGTACCCCAAACTAGAACACTCCTCTTCAGGGAATTGCCCTTCTTCTCCACCCCTGAAACCTGTGCAGATATTTACCTAAATTAGCTACTTTGAATGGCCTTACGATTGAACTGTTTTGGAAAGAAAAGAAAGAGAAGAAGAAGAGGAGGAAGAAGAAAAACAGTGGGATTGATAAAAAGTAACTACATTTTGGGGCGCCTGGGTGGCTCAGTGAGTTAAGCGTCTGGCTCAGGTCATGATCTCATAGTCATGGGATCCAGCCCTGCGTCGGGCTCCTGTTCAGTGGGGAGTCTGCTTGGTATTCTGTCTCTCCCTCTCCCTCTGTGCCTCCTGCTGCACTCTCTCTCTCTCTCTCTAAGCAAATAAACAAAATCTTTTTAAAAAAAAAGTAATTACATTTTGTCTTTGAATGATATTGCAACTCTACTATTGATATTACAGGAAAGAGTATCTTAAGACATGAGAGGCCTCAAGGACATATAAATTACATGTAAATAACATATTGATAATCTGTACTCTAATTTACATTGTATCTTTAAATTAAACGTAACTATGGAAGTCAAGGCTGCTACAGCTGCCATTTCACACATTCCTCTCCCATCCCCTGCTAGGGTAAGACAAATAGTGCATTCATTATTGTGATTATATTTTTTTAAACTCCAACACAGGAGTAACGGTTGAGGAAATTTAGGAGTGATATCTGACATTCACTTTTTGAGTTGTTGGGTTTTTTCTTGAATCTTTAACAAAATTAAGCCTTTTGAGATGATTTGCTTAATAAATAAGACGACTTGCTTTAGTGCTTGGTCAAGGGACATAGAGAAGGTTGGTAGTTAGAGAGGACAGACAAGTGTGAGGGGCCTGAAAAATAAACAAGCAGCAGGAACCTGTATACAGATGAATCCATACACAGCATTGGTAGAAGAAAATATCTGCAGTCAGAAATGAGCTATGGAGGTTAATGTTAACACAAAGCTCTATGAAATTAAATTTCATTTATTATTGTGGCATATATGCATAAGTTCTCAAAAAGTTCTAAGCTCCAGGGATGAGCAAACCAAAGCAGAAAAACTTTTTGAAAAATTTAAATGATGTAAGATTTTACTTTTATCATTTTAATATCCATGGTTTCATAAACACAATGAAAACATCATTAAATTATTTTTAACAAATTCTAAAAGTCCTAGGGAGTAATTTCACTTATTTTGGCCTCCAAAATATGAATTCCAGTTTTCAAAAAATGTAATAAATTCTTAAAGCCAAAAGCTACAGAACACCCACTGAATACCATTCTGTATGTAAATTGAGGCATCAAGTGTAAATAAATAGAGATATTAAATGGAAATTGTAACATTCCAGTGGGCACTTCAATACTCAAAAAATTTCATGTCCCATTTCAACAAAATCCCTAAGCATGAAGATCTAAATTTCTCAAAGTCAGACTACATGGAAAATAAAATTGTTCTTTAAAAATAACTTTGACTCTGGAAAATAAAATGTTTATGTGTAATAACAAAGGTGTATATATAGTTAAAAATCATAACCATCATAAACTATTTGTACATTTATTCATTTATTTATTTTACAAATAACATGTAGGTTATATATATATTATATATATATATATATATTTAAGTTCAATTAGCCAACATATAGTACATCATTAGTTTTGATGTAGTGTTCAATGATTCATTAGTTGTGTAACACCCAGTGCTCATCAGATCATGTGCCCTCCTTAATACCCATCACCCAGTTACCCCATCCCCCCACCCCCCTCCTTTCTGTAACCTTCAGTTTGTTTCCCGGAGTCCAGAGTCTCCCATGGTTTGTCTCCCTCTCTGATTTCTTCCCATTCAGTTTCCCCTCCCTTCCTCTCTGGTCCTCCACGCTATTCCTTATGTTCTACATATGAGTACAGGTCATGTATATTAATTCTCACACTTATCTCAAGTTTTCAGATACATTTTAATTATATTTAATTGTAAAATCTATATTTAAACTCTTCTCTGAGATGTTAATGTAATCAATTCATGGATTTGTCACACTGTAATATTAAAAACCACAGAAAGAAGAGGATCTGCAAGGAACTAAAAGTATCAGAAGACTATTATGTGATTTTAAATCTCATAAAATAACTGTCATCAAATTCTTTAGGTTTGACTATTAAAAGTCATTCATTCCAAAGCAGTTTTGAATATGCACTATAAACAAAGAACTAGGGCAAAACTAGGCACCTACTATATACTACTTGCTCAGCCCTTTCACCCATATTATCTCATTGTTTGCTCTCCTTGAACCCAACTTAAAACAGAAAAAAAAAAATAATATACCACTGAAGGATTTTTTTTTTTATGTTAAGAACTTAGCACAGTGCCCAGCACATGGTTGATGCACAAAACATTAATTTTTCTGATCCTCTTTCATTTACCTTTAAAGTAACACTGAAAAAGAAATTTTAGAGCATCTACCTGACAGATGAAGAAACGAAGGTTCAGAGAATGTAGGTGACATGCTCCTGACCAGACAGGCAGGAGGATTTGAAAGCAAGTTTAAAACCCCAGTCTCCTGATACCTACTTAAATTAGTTTTCCTTTAGGTAGTGTTGTGCATGTACTTATTGTAAATGGAAAAATTACTTAGTTATTATAAAATGAACATGAATCCTCCATTAATTGTTTAAGGGTCCACAATGTATAAAATTTAGAGCAGCTACAAATATAACAAGGAAACAATACAATTCTGCTATTTAAAGTCATATACGCTGGTGTCATATCACACATACACTCATATTACATGAATTCAATAGTTTATGCTCACTGAGAAAGAGAGACAAGTAATGTAAATACTCTGGGTACATCTGCCGGCCAGAACAAATAAAGGCACACGTACTTGAAGTGAGCATGAGATTGGAATCCTGAATCAGTTATTCCCTTAATCATCTCAGTTCCCTCATACCTTTCAGAGTGTGAGCATCTCATTTTACATAGGATGATTCTGGTCAAATATATTTACTTTTCAGTGATGAGATTCCCATATGTATGCCAACATTTCATCTGATCCTAATAAAAATAATTGTGCCTCTTTAAGCACTGAAGTATGAAGTATAAATCTATTATATATAATAGTATACTTTTTAAAAAGAACTTCTATTCTGGAAAATAGCAAACACACACCCATATGGAGAGGATAGTGTAATAAACCCCCCATGTGCACATAACCAAGGTTCAGCTATTAGCAAATCATCAATAATCTTGTTTCATCTCTATGATAACAGCCCACCGAGCGGGGATCCTGATGTGAGGCTCGATTCCACAGACCCCAAGGTCATGACCTGAGCTGAAAGCAAGAGTTGGATGCTTAACCAACTGAGCACCCAGGCACCCCTGCCTTCTCGCTCTTTAAACATAACAATACACTTTAAGATATACTCTTTAGACATAAATTAGTCTGTGTTAATATTATGTTTTTTTACTTTTAATTTCCCTTGAATTATTATCCTTGACAGTTATTGTAGTTGCTTTTCCGAAATTACAATAAGTAATCTATATTGTTTTGATATTTGGATATTGAGATCTGCATACCTAATTTCATGTAATTTGCCAAGTGGTGTAAGAAAATGCATTATTATTTGCAAAAATTGTAGAGATTTTAAAGTAAAATTTCTGAACAGACTCTCTTAATATGTTAGTTGTTAGAAAAGTATTTTTCTTTTTGAAGAAATTCGCTGTCTTTTGTGAAGTCCTCTGTGTTATATGGACTGTGAGTGAGACTTCTACTATATTAGGTTCTGTTTAGTTCCAAAAGGCCAGGTATACTTCTTTTGAATTTTATAGGAAATAACTGATTAGAAGACATTTTCTCTCTTTCATTTGCATTCAACCAACATCAAAGATATGTATGATTGCACACCATGTACCGTGTATTATGCATAAGGCACCTTCTGGGTATTGTGGGTGAGAACAAGGTGAATTGTTCATAGTTCCTGCCCTATAGTCACTCACTTTAGTGTGGGAGGGAGACCCATTAAGACGTATCTCTAATTCATATCAGAAAAAAACCTGTTATAATGGAGATACAGTATATGATAGAGATATGCAAGAATACATGATAGAGAGTTATCAGTCTTGCCTGACTTCATGGCAAAGATGAGATGTGAGTTGGCCCAAATGAATGAAAAGAGAAGGATCTTCTAGGCAGTGAGAAAATCTTGAGCAAAGATATGGAAACAGAAATGTAAACACTGTTTAGAGAAATAATGATTAATCTGTTGTGTTTTGGACCTGTGTTTAACATGGGTCTACAGAATAGTTCAAGATGAGATGAATAATTATGTGGAAAATTCAAGTGCCTGGTTGTCAAGTTTTGACCCTGTTAGAAAGGGACACTATGGAACAATATTAAGCAAAGATGTATTATTACTATTTTTTTTTTTTTTACTTTTCTCCACGGTATTTATAAACGAAATAATGGTAGTACATTTCAATATGTCTGTTCATATGATTTTCTCTTTTTAATCTATAATTCTTCATATTGCTTTACTCTGCCCAGAGGAAGATCAGCATTGCTACATCAGAGAAGAAAACAACAAAAGAGTGAGAGAACATCAGTAGTAAGTTTTGAATTGCAAAATTGTATTTTTTGCTCTTAGCAAGACAATAGCTTAAAATTTTAGTATTGCTGCAATATAAAGGGAACTTCCAAATTTCTATAGCTTCCACTGAGGCATGTGGAGCCAGAGGTCTGACTAGATCTTATTGCTCCTTCCCTGGTGGGTGGAATGGACTCTGTTTTGAGGCTAAGTCCCCTGAGAAGAAGCAAGATATGATGAAGAAAAGAGGAGGAAGTAGAGAGCCCAACCATATGCTCCATCAGATTGTGGAAAGAGATGACAAAACCTGATGAGAAGAGAAAAGAACCTCTATGGCAGAGAGGTATTTTCCTGAAGGCATTTTGCCCTTGAGTATTCTTCTCTGTTACCTCTGCCTGCCTACCTAAGAAAGCTCATTTATGCTCACATAGCATGTCTCCAAAAAGCATGGAGGAAGAGAGGGTATCTGGAGGACTTACCTGAGAAGGACAGAATCAACCAGAAGAGACAGTTTAATAGGGAAGAAATAAGAAATAAGTTAAAAGAGTATTTTGTTTTCCCATTCACCACTCAAAGAGTGAAGGTCTCAAAGGAAAATCAGATCAGTCATAGAAAACAAAACTACATTCGCTTTAAGTATCTGAATGTTGTTGTAATTTTTCTATTTACTACTCAAAGTGCTTCATCCATTTATAAATCATTATTTATTTCTTTTAATTAAACCATAAAATCATATAATAAAGAACTAAAAAGATTTCACATTGGTTTGTCGAGACTCATAGCAACTTTTGGGGTTCTCTCACTTGCTGGCTGAATCACAGTTTAGAACAAGTGGCCCATGACTCAAGATGTAACATGTCTGGAGAGTCTTATGTCCCCCATGAGGAAGGTAGCAGAGAAGGTGAGAGGGAGGACAGTAGAGGAGGCTGAAAGTATGTCTGGCAGACAGAAGCCTTATGATTCCATGACTCTGCAGTCTAGATTATCTGGACCTGGCGATTACCCCTCCAAATCAGGTACTATCACTTTGGTGGACAGAGGACCATATTAAATTTATATATCCTTTCTGGGATTAATTTTTCATTTAGTTGATTTTACAAAATAAATTTATATGCTTATATGCTTTTTCCTCCCTTCCTTATATCCATTGATCCTTTAGTCCCTAAGCTAATTGCCATATTATCTGGTAAGGAATTAGATTTGGTAACATTAACTGATATTAACAAAAGTAGCGTATTGTTTCAAGTTACCATAAAAGATGAAGAAAAGTCCATTTGGCATTTTATGTAATATTGTGTTTTTAAACAGAACATGCATGTAATAATATAAAAAATTATACCTAGTGATAGAAAACATGTCGGTGGTTGTCAAGGAAGAGGAAGGGGTGGAATACTGGCACCAAATGGAACTCCTCAGGATGGTAGAAATGTTCTGTATCTATCCTGTAATGGTGCATCCATTGGTCAAAACTCATTGAACTGTACACTTAAAGTGTGTATAGCTCATTATATGTTAATTATATTTCAATAAAGTTAATTAAAAATGTATAGTAAGCATAGTAATTTTGCCAAGCATTAAGGAATTGTGCTTACTTGTGTATACCTGCTGGGCCCCTCACAAGCGGATTGACTTGGAGTAAGTGATAACCCCTCTGAACCTCAGTTTCTTTATCAAGTAAGAGTAACAGTAATATCTATTCCCTAGGGTCCGTATTAAGAAAATGTGGTAATATCTGTAAAGCACATAGGAAAAGAAAAAGCAGGTAGGAAGAGGTCCACGAATGTATATCCTCACCTATACTTCTGTAGCCAAGTGAGAGCTAATTAAAAATATTTTTTATTAATAGACCTGAATAATGCAATCCCAATTATAAGAGGCAGTTCTTTGATAAAACATCTAAATCAAAATATGTTTTATCATTCTAGTTTTTTCTAATGTAAAAGTATTCTTTCCCTATATTTCATTATTTCAGGAGAAAATATGCTCAGTTCTTCTGACAAAAATTTTGAGGGGAAATTTTTTTTAATGTGCTCTTAGTAAGGAGGATAACTACGGTGTGCTAGTAATGGTCATATTGCTTTCTTCCATTGCTGGGACTCTAAAGTACACTATACCAATAATGTTACACCAGTAACGAAAACTAGGCACTTTATTGGCTAATGGTATGAAGAACTTCCTTTAAAAGTAAAAGATCTCAGTCTCTTTGGCTCTGTAGCCACTTTTGGCACGTTCTTCTGAATTCTTTTAAATCAGCCTAATTTATGGCCCAAAGTATCGTGGTTACTTCAGTGCAAACTTAATTCATTTAAACACAGACTAGCTTCTGAATCTGAGATTTACATTGTATCCAAAGATGGTATAAAATAGCTTCACACCCTCAGAATAAAATGATAAGAATTATTGCTCTTGGCCTCTCTATGACTGTTCCAGTCAACAGAAGTGTTGGCCTTGTAAAACGATGACTAAAAAGCTCACCATCTGAAAGCTAGAAAAGGAATGGCTGTACCGCAAAGTATTCAAATGAGATTTACCCAAAAGTCGAGGAAAACCAGAGAAAAAGAAACTCTCTTATTTCTTATTTATTTATTTGCATTTTGTATCTCATTTCCACTTGCTAACGAAAAGAACTGAAAATGAGACATACAGTCTTGCACGCTGTAGACACTTTAAAGGTTTAGAAAGAAAAAGAGGAATGGAATTAGGGTAGGTTTATTTAATTACTGTAATATATGCTAAATATCTTTAATTCCTTGTTACTGAGCAATGGCGATTAGAGTTGGTGAGGAGCTCACCTTTGCTGCCTTGTAGTGAAATGTGAACTATAATTTGGAACACAGTCGATTACTGTTTTGTACTCCAGCATTAAGACTTCTCTATAGCCCATTAATTTTTAGTGGAGTTTACAATACAGTAGGTAAGACTGCATGTTCTAGAGTCAGGCAAATCTGAGTTTGAACACTGGCTCTGCCATCCAGCGGATGAGTAGTATGGACTCCATTCCTACCTCTCCAACTTGAAGATAATTAAAACCACCTCATAAGTTTTTGAGAGGATAAAATTCAATAGTACACGGCAAACACCTATTTCTACCCCTGGCATATTATAGGCTTGACCCATCACCATTGGCCCCATTCATACAAAGAGCTTCTTATGTCATAGGTGGTCATTACTTTTGTAAATGCTACTGAGAGTAACATTTAAAATCTTGTCCTTTTGTTTCTTTTATGCAAGATGGATGGAGAACCTGAACATCATACCCTTACACATTGAAACATTTTTCTGTTTTAGTCAGCTCCTTTTTTCTTGACCTTCTATACTTGAATATATATGCCTTCGGTAAAACTCATTTCTTTCTCTAAATGTCCTTTTTCTGAAGATGTGACTACATTTTTCCAGCCTTTCCTGATAAATGCCTGCATTTTTTTTTTTTTTTTTTTTTTTTTGGTAATGGATTACTCTGGGGCATCTTGTCTCCCTGTTTTGCTGTGTTTTGCCATCACCAGTTGTCTACTGGACAACTCCATATGAAGAGTAACTGCATGTGAACACTGCATATTCAACACTAAATTCATTGTCCTTTCCCTCCTCAGTTCTCCTTCCCTTGCATTCTTCCTTCCATATTCCTACTGCCGGTGGATGGCTTGACCAGACATTTGATTTTCTTATTATACATCTTGAAGGCCCTCTTGATGTCCCATTTTTCTCTTACCATATCTTACTGATCCAGTTCAATTCTCTGTACTGTTCAACATACAGCTCTTCTCTGATATTGCCATTTACACACCTTTCCAGCCATATGGCAAGATGATTCTTTCCTCCACATTTGCATTCATGCTGTTTTCTATATTAAAATGTTCTCTGAACAAGCTACAGTTTCAAAGCTCATCTACAATGTCAATTTTTCCATGAGGTCTTATTTCTTGGCAAGGCTTTTGGACTTTGTGCCATCAGCTCCCTTACTTTCTGATATAACTGCATCATGTATATGCTTTGCCTTCCCTGAGGAGATCAATGGAAGGAAGACGGGCTCTGTGTCAGATGCCCTAGATTCCCTCTTAGTGTCATAACTTATCAGTTTTCTTTTCTATGAAGTGTGGTTAATGTAATACTGAGAAGTCATCGATATAATTAAATAAAATAATGTAACTGAGAATTCTTTAACTGAAAATTGGCACCTATATAATAGTTACTTTTATTATATTTTTGAATTTGAATCTGCTATGGCCTAAACCAAAAGAAGTTAGCTGCCTTGTTCAAAAATTGCATGTTTATTGACTGATTGGATTTGGAATTTAAAAATACATTTATTGCTTCATCTAAGGAAGACATATTTAATATTTCTGATGAAGGATACATCAAGTCATTTTTAGGATCATGATTTTTTTAAAACTTAGAAGTAGTTTAGAAAATGAATATCCTGAATAAAATGCCTGTATTTACTGTGAAAATGAAATTAAGGGTAAAACCAATCAAAAAGAGACTAAACTAGCATATAGAGACAAAACTTGGCGTATAATCCAGCCATTTTGGCCCATTTCTATGATCTCTGGTTTCTTTGCCTCCAGACTTTCCCTGCTTTGATCCCTTTAATGCCCAACTTGGAGATAAGTCTTCTAAAAACACCATTCTCATCGTGTTGCTTTCTTATTTAGGAACCTGCAGGGTCTCCCCATGGCTTACCACATCAAGACCCTAATTCTCTGCCTGAAATTCAAGGTTCTACCTAATCTGGCTCCAATTTATCTATGCAACTTCAGCACCTATTATTCTGGAAGATGTGATCCATAAAATCTTTCTATCATACATATTCAGTAGTTTATGACTTAGGATCTGACACTTATCAGTGCCTCTAGGGCCATCTAAATAAAGTCTTTTTTACTGAAAACTTCCTTAACTATTAGAATCCATATTACTAGTACCTGAATTATATCTCAAATCAAAATACACTTGTTGCTTAGAAAGTGTCAAGATCTACCACAGAAACTTTGAGGGGCATAAAGATGAATTAGTTACAGCCTTGACTTCAGTCTATTACTAAGTTTAATGAATCCCATAGAATGTGCTATGAAAATAGAGGAGAGAAAAAGTAAGGAACATGGTGTGTGTGTGTTGGGGGGGCTGTGCTCAAAAAAAGTTTCCAGGATGAGTTGATATTTAAATTGTGCTTGAAAGAAGATTCAACTAAGCCAAAGTCACAATAAACATAGTGTCTAAGGCCCATGATACTTTTAGGGGCCCATAGATAAAATGCTTTAATTTTAATTTATTTTAATATCATAAAAATTTAATATACAGTACTGGATATATAATAATGAACTCAACAGGACTATACCTGTTTTTATGCCAATACAATAATTTTTATTCTTTTGATGGAGGAAGGAGCCCCTGAAGACAAAGTAACTTGGGCTCACAAAAGATACATTGTCATCCTGCCTGGAAAAATGAATGTGATATTAATGGGTAGAGCTGGAAAGAGTAAATAATATGAGCAAAGGTCATATTTTAGGAAAATATAGGGCATATATAGGAAATTCCTGAAAAAAGAGTGCTTAATTAAACATGACAAATTATGGCTAAGACAGGTAGGCCAACAGGTAAATACAGAAGGTGGAATGGAACTTACGGTTATGGAAGCATTATCGGTGGCAATTTTAAAGAGATTTAAACTTGTTGATATTTACATAAAGAGCTGTTGAATAGGGGAAAGACATGATAACAGTTTTTTATACCTAGTGCATTCATTCAACAAATATTTACTAAGCACCTAAGATGTGCTAGACGTTTTGCTAGGTACTGGGCATACAATTGTATAAAAGGGAGCTCTGTTATTATGGAACTAACATCCTAATGGGTTTAAGAGCCAATAAACACACAAACTATCAAATCAATAATAATTTCCCAAAGTGATATGTGCTTTGAAGACAGTAGAAGAGGAGAATAAATAGAGTAAATGTAGAGTACTGTTGTAGTTGAGAGGGTCAGCATTCCAGGCGAGAGGAACATAGCAGAGAGAAGAGCAAATACCAAGAGCTGGCAAGCTGACAAATCTGAAATGAGGCTGGAATGACTGGAGTGAGTGAATAAGAGAATGAATGTGTGGAATGATGTTGGGGAGGAAGTTTACATTTTCGCACTTGATTATATAACATCTTATGTCCCTTTGTCCCTAACCTTTTTAATAGCTTTTTAAATTTATTTTTTAATTTATACTAACTTGTTTCTTTTTTTTTTTAATCTGTGAAAAGGCATTTTGAATCCTTTTTGGAATGCAGTGGTGTGCTTAAAATTCTCTTCTATCCTGCTCAACATCTATTAGTGAGTTGAGATTATGAAAGACGTTCGATAAACATTTGTATGACTGGTTTGTTAGACAGCAGATATATTCAGATATCATACGAAATTCCACTGAAAGGAGCCAAGAGTTCACTTTGGTCTTAGATAAAATAAATTGTCATTCAGTTTACACAGTCCTATGAACATCTAAAATAAAATAAGAGGTATCACATGGCACTTTAAATAATATTGGCCTGCTTCTTTGATAAATTCGTTTAGTATTATTACAAGAGGACATCATGGTCCATGATTCAATTTGGAATTTTATTTATTGTCATGATTTTTGGAAGTTCCAGCATATACACATATAATTTCCCCCAATGTCTCCAAATAAATTCCGAAAAATTGAATGAAAGCAAAAATTCAATTTGGAAGAAAAGTTTCATTAATTGATATAGCTTTGGACCATTCAAGAAGTTGTGTTCAGAGTAAACATCAATCTCTATTTATGGAATAGTTAAGAAAAACAGCACAGTATTATATAATTGTAAAATAAGGATACAGCAAGTCTTATAGTTTTTGGTGTATTCTGTCATGCTGTAGTATCTGTAGATAAAACAATTTACCAATTATTATAGCATAATATATATTTATCATAATCATTGATTTTAACTGCTGCAACTTTGGAGGGGTTATTGGAATCTTACATTTTATTTCAATATTTGTTAATAGAATTAAACTGATCCCACTTGTAAATGAAAGGTTGATTAAGGGGAGTTTCTGTTTGTAACGGGCTTGGCTTTTGAGAGTGATGAATAAATCTTAATGTTGTATTTGGGCAATACTTAATCTTCAAAGGACTGAACAAATAGAAATTAATCCCTTAATTATCCTGTCCTTCAATTAAAACTGATAACTCCCATTCTCCAGAAAAGCAAAATGAGTCACGGAAACTTAATCCTTTGATTCTGTGTAATTTTAATCACTTTCCCAAAGTAACATTAAGATGTAGTTTAGAAGAATGGGAATTTTAAAGTGCAAATAGTTTTATGACTCTTGAGGGTGGAGTGATTTATTATTAATTACTTTTTCCTCTTATCCTAAGTATACATCAAAGCATTACTCCTGTACTAAAATCCAAAGAATGTTTATATTAGATCTTCATTTATAATTAAATTTCAGAGACTTAATTTGGGAATTTTATTATATAAATATGCACAGGCCATTCAATTTAGCCAAGTATTTTTCAGTGTAATATAGATAGCAAACTTAGAATTAATGTGTAAGGCAGAATTCTGTATGGGGAACAACTTTTCCTAATTTTGTCCACTTGGGGCTTATGTATGACCCTCTGGTCCAGGAATTTATATTGAAATATATATTTCCATGTAATCTGGTAATATGTTCACCTGGAGGTTTCATGGAGGGATCAGGATTTCTAGGCAATAATATGGCTTAGAATTACTGCACCACATATTTTAGGAGACCACACAATTTACAATAAACTCCAAAATCTATATGGTGGTCTCTGATATTAATTTCCAATTCCTTCAAAATGAGGATTAAGGGCTCGCCTGGGGACCACCTATACAGTTTTGATAGCAAAATGATCCTACCAGAGTAAGCTTTCCAGCTTTCAGTCCCTGATATTCTTTTCATGATACTTCTGTGGTTTGTGCTGAGATGGCTTCCTGATGTTACATAGCTCTAATTACTATTTGTAATTATTACTCTTATCTTGTTATCATTGTGTGTTGTTGAATGATTCTGCAGTTGTCACTTAATTTTTTAAAATGTTTTTATTTCAGAACAATCTCAAACTTATAAAAATTTCAAGGATAATCCAAATAACACTTTCCTGGGCCATTTGAGTGTGAGAGACTAACGCAATGCTCCATCGACCCTGAACACTTTAGTCTAGAACAAAGACATTCTCTTATATAACCCCAATACAACCACTCAGGGAATTGACATTGATACATTACTGCCATATAATCCTGAGATTCTATCAGGTTTTTCAAATAGTCTCAATAAGGTCCTTTATAAGAAAAGGATCCAGTCCAGAATCATGCATGATATTTAGTTGTCATATTCCTTTAAACATCTGGAACAGTTCTTTGGCCTTTTTGAGACTTTCACAACCATGACATTTTGGAAAATTATAGCCATTATTTGGGAAAGGCCCTCAGCTGGATTTTCTCATGTTTCTCTGTGATTAAATTTAGGTTTTTCAACTTGAGCAGGTATATGACAAAAGCAACTCGGCATAGTCTTCTTTCATCCTATTAGGTGACACATGGGTTTGATTTGTTCCATTATTGGTGATGTTAACTTTGATTACTTGTTTTAGGTGGTATCTGATAGGCTTCTTATCATAAAGTTACTTTTTTTCCCTTTTATAATTAATAACTGTTTTATGAGGGAAATACTTTAAGGCTAGGTAAATATCTCATTTTTCATTGCAATTTCAATTTATTCATTTATTTATATCAGTATGGACTGATAGATTCCTGTTTTATTTAATAACTCGCAGTCCAATACCCTCATTGTTTACTTTAAAGTTAAAATTGTCCCATATTTGGTCATTGGGTCCCCTTTGAAGTTACCTTTTTTGTCCTCTTGACATTTCTCCATCATTTTTTGAGAATTTCTTTCTAACACAACAAGATCATCCAGGCTCATCTTGTAATATCCCTGCCCAATCGTAGATTATTTGCCTAAGGAGTTCTGCTTCTCTTAAAGTGGTGTTTAAAAACCAAGATCTGAGTGGTAGGTGTTCTTACTACTATTAGATTGCTGATTCCAAGCTTCTCAGGAGAGAGATGAGAAATATATTACATACATAATTTTTATTTATATATATTTATTGAAGTAGGTAGGTAGAGCTATATATTTACATTTAGATTTATACTTACATCCATATGTAGTTTACCTATCTAGAATGTGAAGAGTTCACATTAATATCTCCACTTCAAATACAACACCAGAGAATTCATTCTAGTTTTTGCCCTTTCCCTATTTGTAACTCCTCAGTCTGACATTGAGAAACTAGACACTGAGAAACTCTTATTATCTTCAATATATTTTATTTGATCAATTACACTTAGTATTCAATCTTCCAGGCCTGCCGCTGCCACACCCAACCTGGGTGTCTGGCTAGTATGTACTTCAGATGACTACATTTGCCCAGCTGACATTTGCCTAAAACTAAATATAAGGCTGCAAGTGAGAACGACCCAAGTGGTCCCAATAAACCCACAGAATCATGAGAGATAATACTACATTATTGTTTGAAGTCACCAAGTTGTGTGTGGTTTCTTATGCAACCAGAGACAACCAAAAAAGTGGGATTGGAAAGATAGAAGAGAAAGAGAGCAAGAAAGCACCTAAGAAAATTACCTAACAGAAATTGGAGAAGGGTAAACACCCATATCTTTTCATTTTGCATTGCAGCTTTGCCTAGCAGTAGGCTT
This sequence comes from Eumetopias jubatus, assembly GCF_037043125.1. Lineage (NCBI taxonomy): Eukaryota > Metazoa > Chordata > Mammalia > Carnivora > Otariidae > Eumetopias > Eumetopias jubatus. The sequence goes on from NW_028274807.1 coordinate 109,635,829, forward strand.
AATACCTAGAGGGCAATACAGACATATTCAACTGCTTGAACTATCATTTTGACAAATGATTTCATAGGAGTTTTGGCTGCATGATCTACATCAAGATTTGTAAAGATAGATTAAATTAAGAAATTAGAGCTAGTTCTATCTTCTTAATTCTCTAAGGGATCTTGAAAGGCCAACTGGATTGTACTTCATTTTTCTTATACACAGGGTCCCTTTTTAACTGTGTATTTGCCTTCTGAGGGGCTGCACTATAAGATTACACAGAGAATAAAAAATTCATGAATGAACAAACCGCATGGAAATTTAGTTTTCCTTCAAACATCCTTTAACTTCCATCTTATTTTATTTTATTATTTTCTTTTTTAAAAAGATCTATTTATTTCTTTGAGAGAAAGAGATTGAAAAAAGGAGAGAATGAGTGGGAGGGCCAGAGGGAGAGAGAATCTCAAGCAAAGAGCCCGAAGCGGGACAAGATCCCAGGACCCTGAGATCATGACATGAGCCGAAACCAACGGTTGGACGCTCGATCGACTGAGCCACCCAGGCACCCCTAACCTCCATTTTATTTTAACAAAAGAATCTATTTAGTCCTCTTCTGCAGTTTCCCTTCTCTTTGCGTCTTGGACTGCTTCTATTCTTGGATATTTGGAAGGCCAATATATTGCAAATTTATTTCCAAATGAAGCTTTAAGCTTTGCAAAAGAGAACAGAATTCCATGGAGACCATGAAAAGGATATTAGAAAAATACTTAGAACCTCATTTGAAGCCATTGGCAAGTAAGCAGTGAACAATGGGAGGAGAAAAAGTTAACACAAATGAGGACCGGATAGAGATTTCAAAAGAGAATGATTTTATTTTATTTTTTTTAAAGACTTTATTAATGTGACAGAGAGAGACACAGCGAGAGAGGGAACACAAGCAGGGGCAGTGGGAGAGGGAGAAGCAGGCTTCCCCGCGGAGCAGGGAGCCCGATGCGGGGCTCGATCCCAGGACCCTGGGACCATGATCTGAGCCGAAGGCAGACGCTTAACGACTGAGCCACCCAGGCGCCCCAAGAGAATTATTTTAAAAAATCAAAGACTTAAGAGAGATCTTTACAAAAATTGATTAAGCACATGTATATTTGCAAAAATAATCCTCCTTATTTTGTGCACATGTGGTATCATGCAATAGTAAATTACACCAAGAAGAAAACAATGTTCTTTGTCTTTTCTAAAAATTGGGCTACGTTTGCAATTGTAAATTAAATTTAGTTTAATATTAGATTACATTTTATCACATTTTTCACAATTTTGGTTTTATTTTTCAAGATAAAGTTCCAATCAAAATCTTTTCCTCTATTTTTATAAATGAAATTGCAGTGCCAATTTAATGCTGATTCATTTTAAGTGCCTTTTCTCCCTATATTAAACATATTAATTATCCCCAGATGAGGAAGTAAAACATATTTAGCCTCCCAGATTAGTGAGAAATAATTTATTTGATAATGGTTTTCATTGTCAGTTAATGGAAGATACTATCTTAAGTAACTCAGAGCTCGCAAGCAATGGGTAAATAGACTTTAATATAATAAGCTCAGGTGTTAGTTTACATGAAATAATCAACCTCATGATAATGGAAAATATCAGTTTCTCTCAGGAAAGGATGTGTTCAAAGGAAATTTCGTATTTGATTTTAGATATTTTAAGAGAATACTAAATGCAGCACAGAATGGAAAATTCTACTGTCTTTCTACTCTCTTTTCATTCATCCAGGCAACGGCAGTTAGTTCATCATTTTCTGAGAAAAAAACAAACATCAAACTATGAGACAGAGTCCCACCTCTGTCCTGGGTGGAGGAGATAAGCCAGTGCTATTTAATCCTTGTGCTGTGAAAGCAGTTGCTGGTGATTGGTTACAAGGTTGTTGCTTCAGGGAGAGGAAGAGAGAGCATAGGCCCATCAGATGGGAGGTGACTAGAATAGGGGGCTGTGGCAGTTCCTGGAGAAGCAGAGTAATTCCTGCATTGGCTGCACAGCAAGATTATTGTTCTTTAGAACTCCTGGGTAGTTTCAGAATTATTCTTGGGTGTCCCATAGAGTATTGTAGTCTTAAGGGAGAGTATCCAAAAGATGTTCCCTAAAAGAACCCTTTATATAGAGAGATCTTAATGTAAGACCAATGAGAATTTGGAAAGCTATCAGAGGTAGCATTCTATAATGAAACAAATGTGATACTGGGTATCCATACATCCATATTCTAGATCCACTTCTATTTTCAGGAAAAGATCCTGCTTAGATAAAACAAAGAGGATAAAATACATAAGAGATTTCAAATGATTTTTGGCCACAGAGTTCTTCTCCCTTTTCTTCCCTTCCCCTCTTCCCTTCTCCCACATTCTCTTTCTTAAACGCTCTTTCTCTGAAGGTTACAGGAAAGGGCAATATATGAACATATACAAGCGGGCAGCTGTAGTTGAAACCGGGGTCCCAGGCCCAGGGTCAATTTACCCAGTCTCCACTTACCCTCTTGCTGTGTTGGTGTCTATGGTTCTTCCACGGTTCCCTAAGAGTTAAACTAAAGATAATTTGAAGCCACTGGACTATCTTCAGTGTCCTATCAATTTAGAATCCACAATTCTATCCATCAGATTATTTATCATGGCACTGTGTGGTCGTGTTTGTTCATATCATAGTGCTTGTCTTTCTCTTAGAAATTCCTTCCTGTGGAGGGCCACAATAGTCATATTTGTACCACATGGATCTTCAGTGTTTGTTCTTATCAATTAAATGAAAAGAAACAACCTAAGAAAGGTCGATAAGGTTTAACTCCTAGGAATGTGTTACCTGGATCAAAGGTGTTACTTTGTTCTGGACTGGTCAACTGATGGAGATAGAAAACAGTCTATGTTGTGGATATTTTAGACCATGGGAAATTCCAAAAGCTGGAGAGAAAGAAGAGGAAAAGGGAGAAAAGAAGAGAGAGAGAGAAATAGAGAAGGAGAGAGGGAGGGACAGAAGGAGAGAGGGAGGGGGGAGGAAGAAGGAGAGAAGGAGAAGGAAAGGGAGAGAGAAAGAGAGAGAGAGGAGAATAATATGCAAATTCAAAGACAGGTGAAATTTTAGTACTAATTAATTTCCTAATGATTTTTGAGTTCCTTGTTCCATTTCTTTATAAGTCTTGAGCGCCTAGGACTCTGTGATATTTTCTTATATGTTTCAAACAGATATACATATATATAGATATTTCTTCTTATTCAAATACATTTATTTTACTTGAAACCAAGGGAACTGTGATGGCTTAAATACAGGCTTGAATGAGAGACAAGAGCCCACAGTAATTAGTCTAAAGCATTTGTTATATATTTTAGTATATATAAATAATCTTTAGAATTGCTTATCTTTTGATTTATATATATTATACTTGAATGAACAGAGAATACAAATATTTTTGCACAGATAATTTCACATAGCATTATTTATAACATCAAAAATGGAAACAAGTTAAACACCCAGTAGTAGACTAACAGTTAATAAAGAATGGCATAGTCACGTAATGAGCAACTGTGTAGCCATTTCAGATGTTTTTTTAGGAATGCTTAATATAGGCTGTCACATTATACAACTCCAGGAGGTGTGGCATGGTCTAGGTAAACGATGTCCTTTAGACTTACGCAGTGTCCAGCTTATACTTGTAGATACGATACAGGACATATTAATGATATATTAAACATTAAGCCAGGGTTGACATTATGTTACTGTTAAATAAATAAAAGTAGCATTCACACAAAATTATGTCTTTGGTATAATCCTAAAAATGCAATTTATAGATTATGGAGATGTAATGTCAAATTATAATAAATTATCTCTGGATATTGGAATTATGAATGATTTAAAGCAATCTTTGGCAGTTTCTTTTTTTTTCTATAATGAGCACATATTGTTGGAATCTGAAAAAAATGATAATTATAATTTTTATGCTACTATCTATTGGTCTGTTAAACCAAACATCAGACATTGGGTTTTTAAACAACAAAATCTATTATATCCTACACCTAATGTACTCAGGTATCACCTTCATGGCAATTCTGTGGCTATGCTTCACATTAACACTCAACTATTAATTTCTCTTTTATTATTCAATACTATCTGAGATATCTGCTTTATTTATGGATTGCCAGACTGGATACTATTCTCTAATAAGGATCTAACCAGGCTTGAATATACTGAGAAACAACTTCACATTTACTACAGTCAATGATTCTGTTGACAACATATAATTCTTATTTTGCTAATTCCTAAGCTACACAAAAGACTGAATTCTCCAGGGATATTCCAAATCAATAATAAGCTTTGATTTTTCCACACTATAAATGGATTCAACTTCTAGATGTACTGATTTTCCCATTTGCAAACTGATGATATATAAGCCTGCCTAAATGGCCTCTGGGGATATGATAAAGATTGGTATCATTTAGACTAATAGAAAATATTAGACTCAACTGTGGCATAAACGGGTAAACAAATCTGTGAGATGCTTTAACACCCTTACAGAAAGGGGCATATTAAAGAGGTCTGGGGACAATTGGTTAAATACTGACAATAGAAAAATACCATTATGGGGAAAAACTGACTTAAATCACACACTGAATACATGTATCTTCTACTTAGCACAATGTAATTTCTCAGTGAGTTTCAAAGAAGGACAACAAGCAACCTTTGTATGAGAACCTGAACTGGGTGGGGCCAGCCAATCAATTAGAACCTAACGCTAACAAGCAAGTGGTCACAACTTGGGTCCACACCCAAGCACCATGACAATATCAAAGGTATGTATTCCTATTGTTAATCTGCTCTTACTTCTTGAAGATGAATGCTACTAGCCAAAGAAATAATAACCATGTATTGTTGAGCTCCTGCACGCCCACTCATGGTTTTAGTGTTTTACATGTATTATTTCTAATCCCTAGAAAACTCTTTAAGTGGATTTTCTTATCTCCAATATACAGAAGAGGAAACAGAAGCACATAGATTTTAAATAATTTGCACAGGGTCATTCAGTTCATTGGGGTTGACTCAGCATTCAAACTCAAGGGTTTGAAACACAAATTGTTCTCTTTGTATTTTGATGCTTCCTTCCTGTTACTGAGATTATAAGGGTTGAGACTCACAGTATAAATTAAATTAATCAGTGTCTTATCTAGAGAACAACTCATAGATGGTCAATAGCTTTATATCTGTTTGTAGACAATATTTTATAGTATATTATGCTATATAATACTGCTTTCCAATAGCTTCAAAGATTTATTATTTTTCAAGTGGTTTATATTAGTTATCTATTGCCAAATAACAAGTTACTCTAAAATATAGCAGCTTAAAACAACAAACATTTATACTCTCATAATGTCAGTGCATCAGAAATCCAAGCATGGCTTAGCTGGCTGCCTCTGGCTCGAAGTCCTTCATGACCCTGCGTCAAGCTGTCAGCTTGAGGTTGTGCTCTTATCTGAGAGGGCCTAATTGGCTTGGGGAATGAGGGGAAGATTTGCTTTCAGTCTCACTCATGTGGTCCCTCACCAGGTGGGTCTCATGTCATGTTGCTGGCTCCACCCAGGCTGTGATCCAAGGAGAGCAAGACAAAGCACCAAAGGCCAAAAATGAAATTTTTATAACTTAATCTAAGAAATGAGATCCCATCTCTTCTGCTGTCTTCTCTTCATTAAAAGTGAATCAGTAAGTATAGCTTCTACTTAAGGGGAGGAGGTTGCATCTTATACCAGAAGATAAGGATCACTGGGGACTATATTAAAAACTGCCTATAACATGATCTAAGAGTATTGCTCTGAGAAAAGAAGATTATGTTATATACCTACAAGTTTTCTACAACTCTGGAATTGTTGTAGTCAGGACTCTAATATCAATAACAGAAAGCCAGCTTAATCTGGCTTAAATAAAAATAGGAAATTTATTGACTCAGGTAACTCAAAAGTCTACGTATGGGTCCAGCTCTGACAGACTGCATTGAGTGTTTGAATAATAGGAGTATCTGTCGGTCTCTCCTGTCTCTGGCCTGACTTTCTTCTGAGTGTCTTTATTTTCTGGCAGGCTTCACATTGTATAAAGATTAATTCTGGTGACCCTGGGGGAACAGGATCTATAGTGGCCACTATCTTTTTGTAGAGGCCCAACAAAGTTTTTCTTTGGGTTCCATGCTTATTTCTGAATAGAAGGATAAAGTTCTCTGAAAAATTAGGCCTGTGCCATCTGGGGTTGTGTTACACCTGTATGAATCATATGAACAAAGTGTTGTAGGGGAATTTGGTTCTAAAAAGGAAAAGGTTATAGGAATAAGGGATCATATTATGGGAAGACAAAAATTTTAAAAATATTTAAAGAAAAAAATCACAATGTTATAGACTGAATTGTGAGCACCCCAAAATTTATATGTTGAAACCCCAACACCCAAACGACTGCATTTGAAGATAAGGGCCTTTGGGGAGGTAATGTTAAAGATTTACTTATTTATTTTTTTGCGGGGGAGGGGCAAATGGAGAGAGAGGGACAGTCTTAAGCAGACTCCACACAAAGCCTGATGTGGGGCTGATCACATGGCCCTAAGTTCATGACCCTGAGATCACAACCTGAGCAGAAACCAAGAATCAGATGCTCAACCAACTGTACCACCCAGGTGTCCCAGAGGTAATTAAAGTTAAATGAGGTCATAAAGGTGGAGCTCGAATCCCCTTACCATCTACATAAGATCTTGAAGTTGTCAGTATTTTATTTATTTCCTGGGGCTCCCATAACAACAAACTGGGTGACTTAAAACAACAAAAATTTATTCTCTTACAGTTCAGGAGGCCAGAAGTCTGAAGTCAAAGGGTTGGCATTGTTGGTACCTTCTAGAGCACTACTCACATATAGGTAATTACAAACAACCTGTTAAATTGGACTGAATAGTGACTATAGGAAATTCCTGAAGGGAAAGGAAAGATTTTTTTTTTCAATAAAAGTTTCTATACATGTAAAATTTACAAATGTAAGCCTCAAAGATTCCTTAATGTAGTGTAATTTATAATAATGTCAGAAAACAAATCTTTATTAACTCCACTGAATTTTTATAAAACCTATCACATAAGGATAAAAAAAGTCTTTAAAAATTATATTAGTTTTCTAGGGCTACTGTAACAAATTGCCACAAAGTAGGTGGCTTAAGACAGTGGAAACTTATTTTTTCATGGTTGTGGAGGCTTGAAGTCTGAAATTCAAGTGTCAGCAGTTCTGTGTTCTCCCTGAAGGCTCTAGGGGAGAGTTTTTCTTTGCCTCTTCCTAGCTGCTAGGGCTTGCTGGTGATTCTTGGCTTGTAGATGCACCTGTCTGTGCCTTTGTTATCACAACTTCTCTTTATGTGTCAGTATCTAAATTTCCCTCATCTTATAGGGACACCAGTCACTGGATTTAGGATTCACCCTAATCCAGCATTAGCTCATTTTAACTTGATTAATCTGCAAACACCCTATTTCCAAATAAGGTCACAGGCACAGGTACTGGGGTGGGACTTCAACATATCTTATTGGGGAATACAATTCCACCCACAACACTAGGTTTTAGGATTCTTTAAATAAATTGCATTAAAAATGGAAAGAACTTTAGCTCCCCTTATTTCACTTTATTGGTTTCTATGAATAAACAAGAATAATTTATAAGAGGAAGGTTAAAAAAATGATAATTTGGTTAGGACTCCCACTGTACAAATCTAGTATCTCATGAATAAATCTCACATTATAATGGGTTTCTGATTAAAAATGTGCTGTCTACATACACTGTTAAAACTTACAACTGAGGGTTCTAGAGCGGAGGGGGCAAGGCGGTGGTTTACCGCGGTGATGGGTATTAAGGAGAGGGCACCTACTGCATGGAGCCCTGGGTGTTATACGAAAACAATGAATCATGGATCACTACATCAAAAACTAATGATGTACTATATGGTGACTAACATAACAGAATAAAATTTTTAAAAAGCCATTGCAAAAGTATAATCTGGTATTCATTAATCTGTTTCAGAATTTTGATGTGAAATAAAAGTTATTCTGTAGAAAGTCCCCCACATCCTAGAAAAAAAAAACAACAACAAAAAAACAAAAAACGTATTTTTCACTTTCAAATTCATAATTACCAAATGATCTTTTCTTCAACTAATGCACAGTCTGTAACTTCAGGTTAGGAGGTACATGCTTAAATATCACTCCACTATGCTGAAGAAATCTGTTTAAACAAATCACAAAGCTGTGACACAGGACAGCACTGAGGCAAAGACATTTTTAGCTTCTTCTATTTAAAGTCATCCTGATATTTACAGATGCAGGCAACCTACAGGTTGCTTCAAGTGTTTAGATCATCCTTCTTCCACAAACCTTCCAAATCATGTTCTAGATAAGAGTTCTGAAATCCCAGCATTCACAGTGATACTGGCCCTGCCTATGGAATTCTCAGCCTGCCCTGATTTGGCAGCTGTTCTAGAACTGAGGATTCATGTTTTGTTATTTTCCCTTCAGCAGTTTCTGATAATATTTCTCCCAGCTCCGGAAATTGGGGGTTAAATTTTCAACATGTTAAATTAAGATATTTTTGTTTTTTTCGTTTAAATTACCCAGGGAAAATTTTACATTTCTTTGTTTGTATAAAAATGGAACAAGTACGTATTACATAATGGAATGATTATTGTCTTTCTTATATTCTCTTATTTCCCCCCTCTCAGCCTGAGTACCCTAGAAAACAGTCTGCACCAGAATGTACACACTAATGCCGTTTGGTAGGGGTGAAATAGTATGTGCAAGGGCAGTGAGAGTGAAGGGAAAAGGAAAATGAGGGAGGAAGGAGGACCGGAAATGAAATCAGCTGTCTGTGATTTCACGAGAAAATGCACTCAGTTATTGAATCACATGGGATATCTCTGGGCAAGCTTCATGAAATCACTCCATCTGGGAGCTATCTCTTAGGTGGGCATGTGGTTCAGGTAGAAGAGTAACTCCTCTGACAGTTCTGTTTCTCGCTGGTCAGATCCAATCCAGGGGCTATGAAATCCCCACATTCCTGAGTTGTATGACCTAACTCTGCCACACAGCCGACAGAGAAGCCACAATCTTTGCAGCTTTGACCTGGCCTGTGGTTTGGAGACAGTGGTCTCTACCAGTTGGGGGTTTCTAGATCTCTACTGATCATGGTAGCAGTTGGACTTTATCATCCTCAAAATTGTGTGAGTCAAAGCTAGGGATGCTCAGGCCAAGAACAAAGTCAGGAGATTGAGGTTTGGAGAGTTCAAGTCAGAGGAGCCTATCGGGCAGTACATAACTGGGTCTGATGACCCAACACAGATATGAATATTCTGACCTGTGAAAGCATTGCTAATTTTTACACCTGGGTTGCTCTTTACAGATCATTTATTCCAAATGTGACTTTAAAAATATGAGGAGCTATTTCCATTTTCAGTTACAATGGAGTAATAAAGACTGGATTTACCTTCCTATTTGAAACAATTCCCCGCCAAAAAGCAAAGTATTTAAAACAACAGTTTTCAAGACACTAGATGTCAGATGATGAAGGAAAGTGAGACCTGAGAAATAAGAAACAAAAAGGTGAGCCTAATGAATGCTGCCCCTTACTTCTGTAAGAGTTTCTAGGCCAAGAAAGAGAGATTCAGTAGGAGCACAGTATACGGAGGAGATGGAACTGTAAGTGTGTGTAGACTGAGGTAGCTAGACTTTGCAGTAAAGAGTATAAGGAAGAAGACAGCAACAGAGAGAGAGAGAGAAAGAGAGAGAGAGAGAGAGAGCTCCAGAAACCTGGCAAAGACACCCCTTGAGTATGCAGTTGGATACTAACACACGCATACAAGGAGATTACCCCAGGCTGAGGAAAGAACCAGCTGATAGTATTAGAAGTAACAGTGCCTAGCATTCACTCAGGATTTGGAGTAATGTTGTTACCAACTTCTAAATATAAAAACTTTGATGTGTGAGATGAAAAATACTGTGAATGAAATTAAGCAAGTTACGAAGTATTAAAAAGGAAATATTTTAGAATGGCTAAGATTGAAAAGATTGAGCATACCAAATGTTGACAATGAAGTGGAGAAATTGGAAATCTCATAAACTGCTTGTGGGAATGTAAAATAATATAACTACTTTGAGGGTTTAACATTTTCTCATAACATAACATACACCTATAATATAATCCAGTCATTCCACTCCTTAGCATTTTCCCAAGGAAAATGAAAGCCTACGTCCATACAAAGAATTGTATACAAGCTCACATAACTGCTTTCTTTATAATATCCCAAACTAGAAATGACCAAAATGTCTATCAACAGGTGAACAGATTAGCAAACTGTGATATGTCCATATAATAGATACTTGTCAGCAATAAAAAGGAATGAATTTTTTTTTAAAGATTTTATTTTATTTATTTGACAGAGAGATAGAGAGAGAGCACAAGTAAGCAGTGAGGCAGGCAGAGAGGGAGAAGCAGGCTCTCCGCTGAGCAGGGAGCCCGACGTGGGGCTCGATCCCAGGACCCCAGGATCATGACCTGAGCCGAAGGCAGCCGCTTAACCGACTGAGCCACCCAGGCGCCCCAAAAGGAATGAATTATTGATAAATGCTACAAAATGGATGAATCTCAACATCATTATGCTAAGCAGTAGAATCGAGATAAGAAAGCATACATACTGTATGATTCCAGCTATGTAAAATTCTAGAACATAAAAACTAATGTATAGTGACAGAAAATATATCAGTGGTTGCTAGGAGATGGAAAAGGGACAGAGAAAGTTGAGTGGGAATGACTGCAAGGACCCTTTGAGGATTATTGATATACTCAGTATCTTGATTGTGTTAATGGTTCGTGGTGTGCACATATGTGAAAACGAATCAAATTGTGTACTTTAAATATGTAGAGCATATTGTATATTGTTAAAAAAAAAAAAAGAACCTGGAGAAAAAATAGTCTCACAGGGAGTTATAGGTAGAACGGATAAAGTCATTTCCTTTTCTCTTTTTTTTAACACTTTTAAAAATTTTTTATTTTATTATGTTATGTACGTCATTGGTTTTTGATGTAGTGTTCCATGATTCATTGTTTGTGTATAACACCCAGTGCTCCATTCAATATGTGCCCTCCTTAATACTCATCACCAGACTAACCCATCCCCCCACCCCCTCCCCTCTAAAACCCTCAGTTTGTTTCTCAGACTGGGGGATATTATGCTAAGCAAAATAAGTCATATCCTTTTTTCTATAATGCATTTCCTTTATTCTTAAAAGTATTTGAAAATAGTATTGATTATTAGATGTAGTGTTATGTGTAAGTGCAATCTATAATAATTTGCAGTTCTGTTTTACTTCTTCCAAAATCAAAGAAGCACAACTGCAACTGTTACTCATGTGGACCTTGAAAGTCCTGGAGTCCAGATACTGAGAACCACCATAGCCATGGTTACATTATTGCTTATTGGGGACTCCCTAAAACAAAAGATGTGGGATGACAATTCATTAAATAGTCTATTTACAGTAATCTTCACTTCACTCAGTGTTTGGAGTTTCTCACATTTTACCTTGCCTTAGAATCACCCGCAGCCTTGTTAAACACAGATTGCTGGGCCCCATTCCCAGTTTCTGACTGAGTAGGTCTGGTATGAAGCCAAAAAATTTACATCTCTACCAAATTTACAGATGATGCTAATGCTGTTGCTTGAGTGACCACACTTTGAGAACCACCAAGATAAAGGCCCTAGACTGAAAGAAAAAGAAGCCCTTCATACAGTTGAATTTAATTATTGATTTAGGTTTAGATTTGAATATGTCCAGGTAGCAGAGAGCAAGCTAGCATCTGAGCATCCCAATGGGAATACTCCTGCCAGATTCTCATCTCTCCCTTCCTCTTTCCTGGATATATTCAGCTCAAAGCAAACCTGCTTTTGTAGGTGTAGGAGTCACAACTCTGTCTACTTTTCAAATTTAAAATGCTAAATGATAGTCAAAGATAGCACAGTTCACAGTTGAATCCTCGAGGAACCAATGAGATCATTGTTCACTTACAAGTTCAAAAAGGTATTTAAGCGCCTACTCTGTGTCACACTCTGTGTTAGGCACTGGGGATTCAGTGGTGAGCAACTCAGGCAAGGTCTTTACCTCTTGGAGATTTCTGTCTATTGGGAAAATTGTCATTATACCGATGCACATCCAAATAATAAAGCACGATTATGACAAGTATACAGAAAGAGAGCTATAAATATTGATTAGCACAAGGATAATGTTCATATTCAGGAAGAAAATGCATATAATTCTATTACTTGATTGGATCCATATGTACCTTCAATTCCAATGATAATTTCTGATATAATTTGCACCAGACAATTCTAATAGACAAATTTAATGAGTATGGCACTCTGTTTCCCATTTACACTTTCATTGTTTTTGGTCTTATCTCTGAATTTGTGTCTTCTTTCTCTTGTAAGTTGATTTAATTTCTACCTTTTATTACTTTTCTATTTTTAGAAGTCACGGTGTCAGTCTATTCAATGTTTATCTTTTCTTTGACTGATTTCATCTCAACAAAAATAAACCTCTGTTTAATATATTATTGTACATTTTGAAAAGAATCAGATTTTCTTTCTTTTTAATCTTTATTAAAAATTTATTTGTCAGAGAGAGAGAGAGAGAGAGTGGGGGCACAAGCAGGGGCAGTGGCAGGCAGAGGGATAAGCAGGCTTCCTGTTTAGCAAGGAACCCAAAGCGGAACTCGATCCCAGGACCCTGGGGTCATGACCTGAGCTGAAGTCAGACGTTTAACCCACTGAGCCACCCAGGCGTCCCAAGAACCAGATTTTCTGAGCTTCACCGAATTACCACTTCTTTTGCAAGACAAATGCTTCACAGGAGACTTTAAGTCTCCTTGGGAGACTGTGAGTGTTCGATAAATACATTTCTTCCATTTCCCAGATCTTTTCCTTTATTCTTTCATGCATAGTAAACTTGTGAAATTCATGAATGATAAATCTCATAATTGTCTTGAAACTTCAAATTTATGTATACCACAATGTTTGCACAGGCTCCTGGCTCTCACCTAAAAGCCAATATGGTTTCTCTTCTTATCAACTCACCTTTTTTTGTTAAGATTTTATTTATTTATTTATTATTTATTTATTTGAGAGAGAGAGAGAGAGAGAGAGAGAGAGAGAGAGGGAGGGAGAGGGAGAGAGAATTTGAAGTAGACTTGGTGCTGAGCGCAAAGCCTGACACAAGGCTGAATCTCACAACCGGAAGATCCTGACCTGAGCCGAAACTAAGAGTTGGCTTAACCAACTGATCCACCCAGGCACCCACTCATCTTACCTTTTTAACTTACATGAAAAGTTGTCATGCAATGCAATGTTCACACTGAAAGGAAATTTTTAATCTTTTGTGAGGGTTACTGTGTAAGTGATGATGAGCAGAAAAAAATCAAAATAAAAAAGTGAACAGTTGACTAAATTGGTGCTTTCTCCCTTTTTTCAGGTCTCAGGACATATCAAAATTTACAGCCTCAGAGTTGAGAGGGCCAAACTCTCAGGGCTCATAGCTGTGACAAAACATTGCCTGGGATGTTCAAGGCTAGGCTCCGTTACCAGCTGAGTGACTCACCAGCTCATGCAGAATACATTAAGATTCAAATTTGTGACCAAGCAAAACTTCAAATAACTCCAAATTATGAATGCTAGGTTGCTTGGGAATTGTTCATTCTGTCTTTCAGCATTTGCAAAATATTTATTCAACAAATTAGAAGATCAGGGCCAGTAATGAATATCAAGCCTCTATACTTCTTGTTCTATAATTCTGCCAGCTTGTATAAAATCATGGACCTCAAGATCCGATGACATTACTTACAACTTGTTCCTTATCTCTCTGATAGATACCCCACCATTTTAGAACCTTATTCATGTGTTTATGCATTTTTGAAATTTACAATGATGTAAGCACTTTGCCTACCTTCTGATAAGTAAGATAGGCTGTACTCACTTAAAAAGCCTATAGTTTGGCTGGGTAGAAAGAAACACAAAGAGACCACTATGATAAAATATGAAGAGCTCTGTATCACAGAGAAGCCCAGAAAAGCAAAGGACAAAGACACATCAAGTTTTCCTCTTATTGTGATGTTTGATCCAGTAACTTTTCCCATTAGTTTTCCTCTCCTTCTGAACATGGCTCATGAAATAACATCCTGAATATGTCCAGAGTCAGCGAGTACCACCCAGCCTCTATACTTTAGTCCCATTGCAGCTTTCACTAGAGCAGAGCTGCCACTTGCCTGTTCTAGTTTAAGTTATTATGGCTTCTCTCAGGACATCCATGTGAAAATAGATGTGATGGACTTGAAATAGAATTTAGTCATGGGAAAAATGTCTGTTTTAGGCTAAAATTTCGTATCAAATAAATAGTTGCTAGGTGACTACACAATGTGATTCATATTCTGCAACTGATATCACTGTAAAAAATTAAAAGTTAGGTTTTCTTTAAAGTATTTTCTCATATTCTCTAATGATGCTAGGTTGGGGACTTCTAATACTATAGGACAAACTTAAATCAAAACACATTGGCCATTAAACTCTGATTTCAGTAGGGAGTAACTGATATCTGAAGTCCCTGCTGAAGACACAGTAGGGTTTGATGATCTTAGTTTTGAGGTAGATTTTCCCACAACTTTCATTGTCTCAACTTACTCCAAGAAGGAAAAAAAAAAACAAAAACTTGTATTAAATGAAAACCCAAAGAATTATTAGAATTGTATGGTTCCAAATAGGGTAAGAGAGTAATATAAGTAATGGGAACGTCTATCAGTAGAAACTTACTTTCTCTTTTCTTTCTAAAATTTTTTTAAAGATTTCATTTAATTTGCCAGAGAGAAAGAGAGAGAGAGAACACAAGCAGGGGGAGTGGCAGGCAGAGGGAGAAGCAGGCTCCCCGCTGAGCAGGGAGCCTGATGCTGGGACTCAAGCCCAGGACACTGGGATCATGACCTGAGCCGAAGGCAGATGGTCATCTGACTGAGCCACCAAGGCATCCCTTACTTTCCCTTTTCTACCAGATAGTGTGCCCCTGTAGGTGGAGACTATCATTTCTTTTTGGGGTGGCAACACTTAATTCTCTGTTCTACTTGGTAGGCACCCAATAAACATTCAGCAATGATTATAAAAATAATGAAGATGAAGTTATTTTAATTTTAAATTAAGCTAAATTCTGGGAAGATTTTGTAATAAAAATAAATTTTTCTTCCTGTTCTATTCTTTGTTCTTCAGGACAGTTCATAAGTATGTCTTGCCTATTCAGAATGACACAATGCATTATTCTCAAAAGGCATGAATTTTTTCAATCTCTTGAGTCATATTGATTTGGAACAAACATGTCCTTAAAACTCTAATTTAATGTTCTCAGAAAATTTTGCCATTATGGAAGTCACTTTCATATGTTCCTGTGAGAGGACAGAGATTTGAATTTCTACTTGATTTCTTGCTTCTATTCAATTTCCTATCCAAGATGTCAAATTCATCTCTCACTTGTGACTTTCATAGGAAGATATGATGGCTCCAATGGCAGAAGGGAAAGGACTATATTTATAATTGTCAGTATTTTTATAGCAACAAGCTGCTGGATCAACAAAAGATAATACAGATTGAGCCATTTGTATTTTTACAGCTATAATTTAATTTTACTTAGGAGCAATATATAAATTTTCTTTTGTGTTTATTTAGGTATCTGTGACTTGGTGCCCCTTTGTTGCCTTTGAATTGTCAGTTATTCTAATACTGTTTTTATCTCTTTTTTTTTTCATGAAAGCAGAAATTTTTTTTAAAGTGTAATGACTATAAAAGGAAATGACACTGTATGAAAGGTATTGTTAAAATGAAGTGCTAAATGTCAAGATTCTTAATGCAGAGGAGAAAATTTACATTAGATTCTAATTATACTTTAGCAGCAAATTAAAAAATACAAAGAGAATCTAAAATTGGAATAAATATACAAGTGAATCGAAATTGCTTTTAAAATGCCTTTTCTTTACCAGATGATCAAAGTACCTATTTTTCTTCTGTATGAAATGTCACCTGTTCTAAACAGTTTTCCTGATTGGTTGAAAATGAAATTGAAAATTCTATGTGTCTTTTTCACATCCACGTCAGTCATATATCTCTTCATTTTGCATTTTATTGTTTCCCATATTCTCTCTTTTAATAATCAGTTCCTTATCCATTTAGATGCATATATCCCGTGACAGTCTTTGAAGAATATATATACATTATTGTAGTAGATTGAATACTGCTATTACAGTAGGTAATCACCCACTCTGCTTCACTATTTTCCTTAAGAGTTCATAAAAGCAAAAAGAAGACAGATATTCTTATTGATCAAAAATTACAGTAATAATTCATCAATAGAAGATGAGTGAAGGTGAAATCATATAATTTTTATTAATCTTTCCATTTCCTTTTTTCTTTCTTTTTTAAATTTAAATTCAATTAGCCAACATATAGTACATCATTAGTTTCAGATGTAGAGCTCAATAATTCATCAGTTGTGTATGTATAACACCCAGTGCTCATCATATCACATACCCTCCTTAATGCCCATCACCCAATTACCCCATCCCCCCCACCTCCCCTCCAGCAACCCTTAGTTTGTTTCCTATAATTAAGAGTCTCTCATGGTTTGTCTCCCTCTCTGAGGACTTCCCATTTGGTTTTCCCTCCCTTCCCCTATGATCCTCTGTGCTGTTTCTTATATTTCACATATGAGTGAAATTATTTGTCTTTCTCTGATTGACTTATTTCACTCAGCATTATACCCTCCAGTTCCATCCACATCGATGTAAATGTATTTTAATCTTTCCATTTTAAAGCAAGTTTGACTAAATTCATAGTCCTACTGAAAATAAAATCTGTTTTGTTTGATTATTTTTAGCTGCTAATTAATAAACAGTGGAATTTAAAAATAATAGTGGACTATAAGTTCAAGATTGAGCCACATTCCTGACTTTGTATATGACCATGAAAAAGTCAACTCTCAGCTATCCTCAGGTGAGTTATGAGGAAATAATAAGCCTCTAGAATATTCTGAAGCTTAAAAGCAATAATCCCTCCAATAATTTTTTAAGTCAAAAGAACATAAAATTGATATGCTGCTAGACATAATGCCTTATATCAAACTACTACATAGTGACATGTTTAATTAAGCTATGTTTAATTGGAATTTGATTGTTACCATGAAGATGAGCATTATTTTTTTCATGTGTCACTAAGAGCATATGTTTTCCAATATACTCTTTACAGACTCACCTTGACAGTTACCACATGAGAACAAAGAACAAAGAAATTTCATTTCTGTATTTCTCCATTTAGAATTACTTAGAAGAAAGGTCAATAACCACATCAAAATATAGTTCTTGGAGATAAGTACCTTAGCATTGTCAGCACAACATGAAATATTTAAGATATCTGCAACGGGAACTACAATGGGCATTTCATTCTTAAATTAAGCCACACAATACCAGAAATGCCATTTCAATCCATTTCATTGGATTGCATAGAAGTAAAGCATTAAATACCACTGGGTAACATTGTGAAACTATATTCTCATATCTAGGTTAAAATAATGCAAGGACATCCATAACTTGTACTCCTAAAATTCTAGTAAAGAATTTATCTTGTTTTATATTCCTCACCCATAGTTCTTTTATGTCTTTGAATGGTTTTTCTTGTAATCTGTGTTTCATAATTACTCATTTTGTAATGCATGTCATTTTTGAGATTCCACTGTATGCATATGCATTCCCTATCCCACTGCCCCACTGTCTCTCCTGGTATAGTATGCACACTACATTAGCAGGAACAAATATTCTTTTTTTTGGATCTTCAACACTCTGGACATTTTTAAAAAAGGATTTATCTTCTCTAAGACAAGTCATCTGCTAAAATATACAGATATAAATAATCTATTTGTAGACAGTCTAATTATATCAGTCCAAATAGAAACAAAATTCCTTCATATTTGGACTCGTTCATTGGCAAATATATGTAAGAAGCTGGCCAAAATATAATTTAATCCCACTGGGATTGCTATTTAAGGAAAACAAAACAAAAATGCTTAACTTGAACCACTTTTCTTCTATACTCCTCTCTGGGCACATAAATAATAAAAATAACTTATCCCACAGGGATAAATCCATGTCCCCTCACCAACTTCTTCTTCCTCTTTGATTAGGGACAAAACAACTAAGTAGCACAGTTTTCATATAAATTTGCAGTATTTCTAAAATGTTACATAAGAAAATTTTCACTAGTATATTAAGAAAAATTCCAGTGTGGTACCACATAATCCACATAATAAAAAGTCAGGCCCAGAGGGAAAACAAAAAGTAAAAGAAATGGTTCTAAAAAACCTTCCAACTCTAATGGAATAGCTGGTATTACACAAGTTCTCCAGTCAAAAGCTACTATAAATCTCAGTTTAGGTTTTTTTTAGATTATTTAGGCATTAGAAAGCAATTAAGGCCACCAGGATTAGAGGTACAGATCAAAAAGACTGAAGGGAGCTATACTTGTTTAGCTTATTTTTCCCAGTGGAGCATTTGCTACCATTTGCCATTTCATAGTGTGAGGTTCAGAGTTTAAGCAGAAAGTGTCTGCCTAGAATGTTTGTCAAACATGGGATGAAAAGTAAAAATATAATGGCTATCAAGGTAGGTCCGACCCAAAGGAACAAGATCTAGAGAAAATGAATTTGTAAAGAAATGAGGGCAACAATCTTTTCCTTGAGGCATCTGTCAAGCATTAATCTTCCAAGGTGTAAGAGACTGAAGAACTAAGAAGAAAGCAAGCAAAAAGGTAAAGAAAACTTTTAGTAGTCTCACAACACCAGAAGAACACAAATTGGAAATTAGCATTTGCTGAGAAAGAGGGGCAATGGTAACACTCAAAATTTTCAGGAATATGGGAAAATGTTACAGCTCTTACAAAGCTTGAAACCTATTCTCAAATTTTATCAGTCCCTGCTTAGACTGATGAAATCTGCCCTTACACTAACTACTCACTAGAATAATTAAATATTCTTTGAGGAAGATAATGTCATATAGAGCTTCTTATCTTGGTAGTCTTTTATATACAATGTTTAGAATTTAAAAAAATCTACAAGAGAAGAGTACCAAATGATCAAAAAACAAGAGAAGGAATAAATCCTAGAAACAGACCCACAGATGATCTAAATAGTGAAGTGATAAAACAGAAACTTAAAAATAATTGTAATTAATATGTTCAATAAAATAGATGACAAGATAGTTTCAGAAAATATGGGAATATATATATATATATATATATATATATATATATATATATATATATATATATATAAAATAATCAAATGGTACTTCCAGAAGTGAAGGTTACAATAACTGAAATTTAGTACTCAGTGGGTAAATTACCAGCAGATTAGATATAAAAAAACAACAAAGTAGGTCAGCAGAAAATAACCAGACTGAAAAACAAAGAGAAAATGCATGTGTAGAAGAGAAAGAGAGAAGAGGGAACATGGGACTGAAGCAGTAGTTGAAACACTGGCAAAACATTTTCCAAAGTTGTAGAAAGATATCAAGATACAGTTTTACAAAGAACTACTGCTCTCCAGTGTTATAAATACCAAAAATATCACATCTAGGCACATGTTAGTAAAACTGATGAAAAATAAAAGGAAGAGAAAATCTTAGAAACAACCAGAATAAAGAAAAAAATCCCATGTTATTTGACTTTTCAGACTAGCAGTAAAGGACTCTCATTTTTTCATTTTCTTTCCTTAAAGTGATCTGCCTCTCTAACAATTCATCTTAAAATCCCTTATCCGAGAAACTTGTAAAAAATATAAAAGTAAATAACTGAGTGGGAAGTCATCAGAGAGGGAGACAAACCATGAGAAGCTTTAACTATAGGAAACAAATTGAGGGTTGCTGGAGGGAAGGTGGGTGAGAGGATGGGGTAATTGGGTGATGGGCATTAAGGAGGGCATGTGAAGTGATGAGCACTGGGGGTATACATATGCAACTGATGAATCATTGAAACTATATCTGAAACTAATGATGTACTATATGTTGGCTAATTGAATTTAAATAAAAAATGTGTATGGCTGGGTAATTTGAATGACAAATAATTACATTTTTTAAAAATCAGCTTGAGGACACATAATCATTTCCCCTTTTCTAGCATGAATCCTCCCATTTATAATTTTACTTCAAAAATTAGGAGTTGACTTTTGTTTCTTAATTGATTGGGAATTTTAACCTTTGAGACCAATTCTTGGACTTGATTTGTCATTGTCTCATGACTTTTTAGACCTTCTTGCAAATATATCCCTCACTGGCTCAGTATACAAACTTTGACATTCTTAAGTACACAGTGACCGTGAAACTTGAATCTTTGTTTTAGGTCATAATACCATTATAAAATATATGTAAGGATGTAGGAAAGAATTATTTTACATTTAGGAAGATAAAACTATATTTTAAAGTAGAAATATTCTTTTTTTAAGATTTATTTATTTATTTATTTACTTGAGAGGGAGAGAGATTGAGAGCACAAGTGGGAAGGACAGAGGGAGAGGGAGAGAGAGAGAGAATCCCCAGCAGTCTCTGTGCTCAGTGCGGAGCCCAATGTGGGGATCGATATCACAACCTGAGCTGAAAACAAGGGTCAGGCACTTAAATGACTGTGCCACCCAGGTGCCCCTTAAGTAGGAATATTCTTAAAGAATTATACAGTAGCCCGTCATTCTGGTTTCTATTTAAATCAAACTTGAAAGAAAAATTGTCATTTCTTTTAGATTTATATTTTGCTAATTTTTCATTGGGGCAGGCTTTCATTTAAATAAGATGGAAGGAGACAATGGTCAATATGAGGAACAAAGATTGGTGGAAGAGTAAACAAAAAGGCAACTGAGGAAATAATTTAGGAAATTATGGTAGGAAAGGAGTTATTTGAGTACAATATAAAAGGGAAGGAGTCAGTAGTAGGCATTCAGATTCAATAAATAGTTTTGAACCTCTATGGGCTTGCCTATGTACTGGGCTCTGAACAAAAAGAAAAAGGCTTCTGCTTTCAAGGAACTTATACTGTAGTTGTCGTATATCAGTTAAGATTAGGTTGTCTGCATTAAAAAAATATTTAATAAGATTTTAAAAATCACATTGTTTTTCTCTAACACAAAATAAAACCGAATTTAACCCAGTACTGGTTAAATTCCACCCTCCAGGCAATTCACTGTTCAGAAGAGCTGCTGTGGCACCAGCCTTCATATCCATTACCAGACAGCAAGAAGGGGGAAGAGGAAAAAAGCAAAGGGAAATATTATCCCTTAAGGAACTAACCATACTAGAGTCTCTTCCCCAAACTTCTAACTTTTAATTCATTAGTCAGGACGTAGTCATGTTGATAATGTGGGAAACAAAGGCAAAAGAAACAAATTAAATGTCCTTACTATTTACAGCCCATTGACAAGTCCCTGAAACAGGTAGAGTGACCTTCCTCTGGGAACTCAGTTGCCTCAATGTTAATACTTTGCTAAGGGCAAAAGGCAATCTTAGCTTAACATTATCCCAACTCCCCAGGTTCCTTTAAGTCTATTTTAACATATAAAAATTCTTTTGGAAACTTCCTTTATCTCTACCTCCCAAGATATATGTTAGCAACCATCCCCCAAACACATGGCTCACCAAGATACATCTGAAGGATCTCATGACTAGGGTTTTATTAGACAGTAATAAATGACATTTCCTAACAATGGCTAGCCCTCTCAAGGTCCTGGAAATCTTGCTTCCAAGATTCCTTAGAGACTTAATGCTATCCCTAACCCCCTCCCAACTTGAAAGTATATAATCAGCCATTCCTCATGACCCCAGTGCAGTTCTTCCTGCCCACAGGTTCTGTCTCTATGCTTTAATAAAACCAACCACCAAAGTTGTCTCAAGAATTCTTTCTTGGCCGTCGGCTCTGAATCCCAAACATCTCTTACATCACTGACACCTTTAGCTGTAAGGAAGAGTGGGAAATGAAATATTGTTGTCAGGCATATTACTGCTCCAAATAATACTAGATTGTCTGCTCTTAAAGCAGAAAGGGAGAATGGATATTATGTAGGGATCCAGTAGGCTCTATCATGGATAGATACATGTGAACATGGTTACTTTAATAATATATTACTTAATGTCATATGTTGGCAGAATTATTAAGTAGCCCAATGTGGTCTTTGATTATTATTTTATATTTATTTGCTTATTATGGTCTTTAAACCATGGATATGTTTATAATGATAAGAAAAAATAAAGAGACTTATGTTGGCTGAGAGAGTCTATTTTCTCCCAGTTGGCCCTATCAGTTATTGTTCATCTAAATCCACTTTTATTTTGTTCCATTCCCTAAGAGCATACTTTTTTGGGAAACAGAAGATTATTTAAACTCCAACTTGACTCACAGAACTACTTGCAGATGTTGCCTTTGAACATTTAGAAGACTAATGAGAGCTGCATGCTAATCTCATTAGATTATTCACAAATAAGAGCAATAAATTTATATTTTTAATAGTTTAAGACCCAGAGATTTGGCATAAGATACCGCCAACTCAACCCTTTTCCAGTGACTCATATTAAGGACATATCTAAATAAGTTCCAAAAGCACCTTTAAGTTTCAGTTCCATTATAATTCTTTCCTGTGGCTAGTTACTGGTAGCAGAAGAACTGAATTTCTCTTGTACATACTAGTTTTATAAAGTTAAACTCTGTTAGAGTAGTAGTAAGGAATATACTGATTGCTTCTCAGCTTCTACTTCCCTCCCTCACACTATTAAAAAATAAATTAACGGTTAACTCCTTCTCTGAATCAATCATGCAATTTCCTGAATACAGGAATTTTACAATTTGTAACATGCTTTCCCATGTAGTATCTCACTTTATTCTCACAATTGTCCTATAAAGTATAACAATTTGCAGTTAATATCCCTGTTGTACTATATCTGAGGTTCTGAGAGATGATATGAATTGCTCAAGTCACTTGGCCTGTGAATAACAAAATTTGAACTATGGCTGATTTAAAAACTTTTTTTTCACTGTTATTATTTTCCTTTTTATCTACCCACAAATTGTCGGTAATTTATTTTTCTATGTTGCTGTTACCAATACAAAGGAAAAAATCTTTTTTCTAGGTCGCTTCTGCTCTACCCTCTTTTAATTACATTCACATACATTCTCACATCTCTCCCTTTTCTTCCCTTCCAGAGCAATTTGTTTTGTAGCTATCCCTTAATTAATGCCCATTCTTCACCCATTGGTATAAAGGGCAGGAATGAAATATCAAAACTTGCTTTGTAATTGTAGATTCACTCCTGCTGTGAGGCTCAATGAAAGGAATAAAATTTCAATTAAGCAATTACCAAAGAGTGTCACTGAAAGCCTCAGGAGTGCAACTGTTCCTCTCCATGATTTTTGCAGCCCTCATTAACCATATGTTGAATTTCCATTTTCCATGGTTTCCTCTCAGGCGGAAATCTCCACATATTGACATGTGTGTAATGGAGGAGCACCACGTGAGGCCCGGTTTTGTATTTATCCAAGCCCACTTGCTTCAATGTCTGTGACAAGAGTAGAATGGGTACCAGCAAGAGGCCGGACATTTTCGATGCCCTGTCAAAGCCTGGCTGTTCTTGGTCCTGTGATGATATGGAAATGGCTCCCTTCTTATTGTGCAAGCCAAACTCACATGTGGATTAGCCCTTTGAACACCAAGTCCATTTCTTTGCTTTCATTGTTAGTACTTGTAAACTTGTAAAAAAAAGTACTGCATAGAGAGCAGGCACTCCCGTTTCCAACCACGTAGACCAACTTAGGAGAGTCTAAGAGAGGAGAGCACATAGAGTCGGGTCCCCTTCAAGATACCAATGAAGCCACGTTTAATCGTGTTTTCTGTCTTTAAACTCACAGACTTTAGTTTCCAGCAAGTTGTGAGCACAAACTATCACTCTATAGATACTCAAGGCACTTGGAATCACTCACCCCATGTCCACCCACTGGAATTAATTTGGAGTAACAATATGTTCTCTGGATATTTCTTAGTTTTTTTCAGTGCCTTTGCTCCAAGATTATAAAGCACACATTTAAAAAACACGAATAGTTCTAAAGGTGAATATAATGCTTTAATACTAATGTAATATGCTACTACTAATAATATGCTATATTTGCATTGTGATTTAAACTTGTTTACATACTGTATGTTTTTAAGTAATAAGTACATTGATTTTCTCTGCATCCAATGAAATTTGAGTAAAGATACAGAAAGTTTTATCATAAAGGTTTAGTGTTTTCATATCATTTTTCTTTCTTTGCATTGCTTGACCTTGATGTTTAAGAAACAGACACATGTGGAAGCAGTAGTGATCTTTTGTATTATTCTTCTATAAATGGGCATTTAGGTTTCTGAAGCAGAAGTACTCAGGAGTTTATTTTTAAACACTAATGCCATTGAAGATATACTGAATACCTTTAAAAATGTTACAAAGAGGGTTAAAGAAAGAACTTGATTTTTTAAAAAACATGAACAATAAAAAGAAATATTAATTGAATCTTCTCCAATCCCTATCCACAATACCTGAGCCTGCAGAAGTAAACACAGACCATATTACCCTTTGCTAATGGGATTTTGATGGTGCCCTGTAGGACCAAGCCCATAGTCTTCACCGTTGTATTCCAAACACTAATGGTCTGACCCATTCCTTGTTTAACTTCTCCAATTCCACTCTCTCACTTGAAGGTCCAGTAATAACCTTTTACTGGAATTTCCTGAACAGTTTTAAGTATCTACATCATTTTCGTAATTTTTTTCAGCCTACAGTGATTACAATGATCTTCCTCTGTTATTTGTTGAGTTGTATTCCTCCAAAAAGATATGTTGAAGTTGTAACCCCCAGTATCTCAGAATGTGACCTTATTTAGAAATAAGGTTAATATAGCTATGATTAGTTAAGATGAGGTCATACTGGGATAGGGTGGACCACCAATGCTGTATGACTGGTATGCTTACTCATAAGATGACAGCCATATGAAGATCAAACACACAGGGAGAGGTGATGTATCTACAAGGACTGTCAACTGTCACCAAAAGCCAGGTGAGAGGCATGGAATAGATTCTCCTTCATAGGCTTCAGAAGAAACCAACCCTGTTGACACTTCAGTTTTGGACTTCTAGTCTCCAAAAATATGACAGAATAAATCTTTGGTGTTTTAAGCTACCCAACATGTGGTGTTTTGTTACAGTAGCCCTAGGAAATGAATATATCCTCCATCTCCAACTGCTATTGTCTGCCCATTCTCTAGAGCAGTTTAAATGTAATTGCTATTTTCCCTGATTCCTCCCTAAAGAAACTGTTGCTTCCTATATCAGGAATCTCTTATGCCTACCTCATTTCCTCTCAGCCTATGGTGTTATTCTAGCCATTTCTATGGTAACCAGCTGCCTACAGACACAACCTGACAGCACCTCATTCAATTGCAGTGCCTATCTTTCTAACCTTCTCTTCTTCCACCAGGTGGGACTTCTCCAGGCTGCAGAGACTGTTCAGTCCTACCAACACATGCACAAATCTAAAAGAGCAAAGGAGTTAACACACATAGGAATACTGGCCAGCTGCAAGCCAGTAAACTTATACTCCTCTGTAATGTTCCTTGGATGGACCTTTCTGAGACACATTTTACACAGTAGCTTTGCAGGACTGAGCAGAACTGAGCCCACAGAAAACCACTTCAGCAATACAGCTTTAGATTGACTTTCCCTCCACTTCTGTTTCATTTTTTTCCCAGTTCTCTACTTTTTTTTTTCAAGATTTTATTTATTTATTTGACAGAGAGAGACACAGCGAGAGAGGGAACACAAGCAGGGGGAGTGGGAGAGGGAGAAGCAGGCTTCCCGCTGAGCAGGGAGCCCGATGCGGGGCTCGATCCCAGGACCCCAGGATCATGACCTGAGCCGAAGGCAGATGCTTAATGACTGAGCCACCCAGGTGCCCCTCCAGTTCTCTAATTTTTGAGGTCACTTTCTGAAATAATTCAGTGTCACAAAAGCTTTAGTCTTAAACTCTGCTTTGAGGGTAGAAGGTAAGCGGGCTAAGATATTTTCCCACCTTATACTGACTTTGCACGGTAAATCTCCATGTGGAAAGCTCCGCTTTGCACTTGGTTATTTGTATATGCATATGAATCTCCTGAAAATTCAATTATCTTGTGAGGCCCTGGCTGCTGTGGCTATGAGGGATGTTTTGTGATTCAGCTTCATCTAATGTAGGGCCCTTCAACTAATCAAAAACCAGCAACAGCAGGCTCTAATGCTACATATCTGAATATTTAAAGGTAACAATTCAACCTAATAAACTTGTTAAATGAAATATGTAACTTTCTTCTACTTTGACAAATATATCTTCGTAATGATATAGAAGGCCAGGTTAAATTCAAGAAACTTAGATTTTTTTTTTTTTTTTTTTTGAGTCCCACACCAGAACATGGCATGTAGAGAGAGCTAATACTTGGCCTGTTCCCCTTTTCTTGGTATCATACTCCAAACACCATTCCACTTTGTCTTGTACTGTGCATGAATGTGGGTCTAGGGATATGCACACAATGTTTCAGTCTGCCCTTGAGAGGATAGAACTTGGAAGAAAACTCAGGACTACTGGACATGGAATTCTGAGATCCAGAGGATCTAGATCATGATTGAAGAGGGGGTATGTGAACTTTGGATGGGCATATCACAAAGAATTGTCAAGAAGTTTGTTCAATAAGGTATGTTTGTTTCATGAAGAATTACTGTCAAGCTAAAAAGGGCAGTAACAAATCCCTGAAATCTTAGTGCTTGTGACCAAAAACCATAAATAAAATAAATAAATAAAACCACACTATTCAACATAAAAAGATCTTTGAAAATAGGGGATACAGCTTATTCTTAGGTAAGCTAGAAGAAAATCATATAATGCTTCATGGAGCACTGAAAAAGCAGCTCACTGCCCATTGACATAGTTCCAGGTAATCCTTTCGTTATTCTTGAGCATTCCAGCATACCAGGTCAAATGCAGAGTAGGGTAATCCCAGAACCCCTGTGGTATAAAGATAAGTACAGAGGGCCGCCTGCAGGCTTGCCTCTGTCTCTGCCATCTCCCAGTGCTGTCCCAAACTTCGGCAAGATTAGCTGGATTCTATTTTCTGACTCTGAACAATTTTTTAAAAAGATTTTATTTATTCATTTGAAAGAGAGAGAGAGAGCAAGCATCGCAGGGAGGGACAGAGGGAGAAAGGAGAAGCAGACTCCCCACCGAGCAGGGAGCCTGACTCGGGGCTTGATCCCAACACCCAGAGATCATGACCTGAGCCAAGGGCAGATGCTTAACCATCTGAGCCACCCAGGCACCCCAACTCTGAACAATTTTAATGACATTTTGTTTCTCTCCAGTTAAAAAATTTACCATGATGAGCACTGGGTGTTATACACAACTATTGAATCGTTGAACACTACATCAAAAACTAATGATGTAATGTATGGATTAACATAACAATAAAAAATTTAAAGAAAAAAAAGTTGATCAGTAAATATTTCAAAAATAAAAAAAGGATGGAAAAAGATATACTATACAAAAAAAAGTTTACCATGTTTTATTTTGTTTTGTTTCTCCTATTTGTGTATATATTTATTTGAGTATCTTCTTTATATACCCTATCAGTAATTTGAAAATAGCTACATTGATACACTATTAAGCAACCCCATACACTCAGTTTTTTGATAAATGGTACATAATAAATAAAATTTTAAAAAGGATTTTGTCTTGCACTCAAAGGATACACCTCATAAAGCTATGTGAATTCAAAACTTCATTACTATTATTTAGTACTGAGTGAACTTTTACTCATCAGTCATTTGTCTTGCATACGTTCTTTTCCATCAACTCATAGTATTTATAAGTCATCCATACCAAATAGTGTTTACTAAATGCCTCTCTAGATAACAGGTTCACTGTGTAATTCTTGTTGTAGTATTAAAGTGTTAGCTTTATTTCTTGGCATGTAATAGTGAATGGAGGTATCGAGGGGTGTCTTAGGGTGTTTTTACCTCCATTTACCTCCATCCTCCCCACTCCTGCTTTGATATTCTTATAGTGTCTAAATATTATGGAGGCATGTATAGCATCATGAAATTTTTCTATATTTCTTGATGTGTAATATATACTTTAAATAAAACAATTTGTGTGCACACTATGCAGTCAAGATTACTTTCTCCATTCCAACCAGACTGTACCAGTTAAGCACCAATTCATATTTCTGAATAATTTGGGTTCTAAATTGAACAAACTTTTTATTCATATAGAATAGCATACTAAGTTAATTTAAGAATTGTCGTAATACAGGAATGCTAGCAAACTCTCACCAAAATTTTTATAAATGTATAGTTGAACACAAAGGAAAGAAAGTAAGATCTTCAAGATCTTCAAGTGTCACCAATAAAGAAGGAAGAGAAAACATGAATGGGAAAGTAAGAGAATGGGTGCTGTGGCTGTGTGGTAGGAAATTGGAGCAGGTGATAAGCTTTGAACTCTAGAAGAAGGGAACTGTAAATGAAATCTTGACCTAAAGCCAGAACATTAAAATGACTTTCCTTCAAACCAGAATACTCTTAGGCTTTCAGGGAGAATGCATGAAAACTTTCTTAAGGATATTTGGAGGTGGATGGTTTTAAAGTAATTGCTTTCCAATTCTCAGCTTCCTAAAATTGATCATTTATAGAATGTCTGGGATTAAAAAAAATGTTTATGCCTAAAATGAATCTGTCTGGCATATGCTGGTTCTCAGTTCTGCCTCCCTTTTCATAATTGCCCTTTCCCAAATAACAAAAGACAAATTTTATGTCTCCTCTAACAGTGACCTTAGTAAAGGGCTTTGGCCAAAGGTGTAACCTCCTCCATGCCAATCAAAATGGCCATAGGAAGACTGATGTTGGTTTTGGGCAAATGAGCATTTAATGACTGGGTAACTAATCTTTTCACAAATCAGATAGCATTTTGTTCATTGTTCTTAATTAAATCGAAGCAGGACCTACCTGGCATTCAGCTTCACATCAAAAATAAATACTGATGACAGTATTTTCTGCCATATAACTCAGAATGAGTTAATTCAATTGTGTCAATGCTGTAACAGTTCCTATCTACTTATGTGAACTTGGATTTTCAGCATTTATTTCTATTCAATAATTTTAAGTTATAATCATTACTAAACCCTGTTTCATATTAGAAATATATAACATTCATCAATGGATACATAAACTCATAAACTAATTTTAAAAGTTGCACATAGAGCAATGCATTTCTTTCTTTCTTTTTTGTCTAATAATTATCAACAGTTATTTTGCTACTGGCTTCCTAAAAAGGGCTGTAATAATAGCTCAACTCAAAAGAAAATAATACTTAAAACTAAGAGCCTTATGATTTCAAGAAATAAAAAATGGAAAATATAAATTTGTAATCTTATTTTTGCCCTATGGAGATATGATAGGATAATCAATTAAAGACATGGAAGTCTGTGTACAATCCGTTCTGAATTTTTTTCTCTTCATTTTAAATCTTTGTGCATACCATACTTTCTAATGGAATGTCTTTTTATTTCTCTTTTGCGTAGGTAACACCTACTTTGAAAAACCATTTTTAAATTCCAACTACAGGTTAGGCTGTTTTATGTGGTTAAATGCTAGATTTGGTAAAGCTAAGTTTATGCTACCAATAATTTCCAATGGAACCCTTGGGCTATAATGTAAGGACTGAAAAGTGACCACTGCATAGGCTAATGGAATGTAAGAATAATGCATTTAAGAATTTAAGTATGATTTTTTAAAAAGATTTTATTTATTTATTTGACAGAGAGAGACACAGCGAGAGAGGGAACACAAGCAGGGGGAGTGGGAGAGGGAGAAGCAGGCTCCCCGCGGAGCAGGGAGCCCGATGCGATGCGGGGCTTGATCCCAGGACCCTGGGACTATGACCTGAGCCAAAGGCAGACGCTTAACGACTGAGCCACCCAGGCGCCCCAAGTATGATTGTTTTAGTCAAAAAGTAGAATTTTACTAAAATTCAACTTTGCCTTTATTTAAAAAATTTAGCAATAGACATAATAGCATCGGCACGTGGTTTTGGATTTGGCCCTGAGTCACCATAAAGGTACAATTGGTGATGTTCCTTATATACACAAGTGCATAAATATTTCATTCCAATGACTAATGGTCTATACTATATTCTATTATTTATTCTGTAACATTTAAGTTCTACTCTCTTACACCTGATTGGCTAAAGAATGGCAAGATAACATTACTGATACTAAAGACAATAATGTAATGAGCTTGTAAGAGCATCACAAAGTACTACTGAATTTGTTCAATTTACCTTGCATAATTCAGATTTACTCTATTTTGTCAAAAAGTGCCTTTCATGCATTTTTTTTTTCCTCTGCATGTCTTTAGACTAGAGTACAATGTAACAGGGTTATTACATTCATAAGGAAATTCTACATGTACCTTTCTGTGATGAAAGCTTGTTGACCTTAGTCAACTTTAGCCAAAAGTTTCCTGAGGA
Organism: Eumetopias jubatus; assembly: GCF_037043125.1. Classification (NCBI taxonomy): domain Eukaryota; kingdom Metazoa; phylum Chordata; class Mammalia; order Carnivora; family Otariidae; genus Eumetopias; species Eumetopias jubatus. Next base: position 109,666,516 of record NW_028274807.1, read on the forward strand.
CTGTGTCATGTATTAATAGGAAGTAAACAAGGCACTTGCAATAAAGGCTAAGGAAATGTTGATATTACCTTGTATTCTATACGGAAATATTCCCTGGCTGACATTTCAGAGATGTATAAAGATTTTTTTAAAGACCTCAGAACCAGTTGTTTGGCCTGTATATACAGTTCTCTCAGTTTTAGCACACTTTGAGGTGAAGTGATTATACTTCACACATCCTGTAATTGATATAGCAACTACCCAACTAGATTTACATTTCTTTCTCCAACCTAATTAATTCAGAGAGATAAAAATTCAGTGGGGGGGAAACCCACACAAAAGAAGCCAAGGAAAAATTTCCAATAATTCATCAGAGTTATTCACAATGCAATTATACATAGAAACAGTTATTAAAAAATGAATCTGAAAACTCCTGGTAAATTTGGAGGGAAAGATGTCAAATACTCCATGAGTGTAAATCTTATGATGAGTTCTTAAATCATTTTTTTAAAAAGATTTATTCATTTATTTCAGAGACAGAAGGAGGGAGAAAGAGAGAGAGAGTGTGTGTATGTTTGCGTACACTAGCAGGGGCAAGGGCAGAGGGAGAGGGAGAGGGAGAGGGGAAAAAGAGAATCTCAGGCAGACTCCAGAGTTTGGTACAGGGCTCCAACCCATGACTCTGAGGTCATGACCTAAGCAGAAACCAAGAGTCATATGCATGACCTACTGAGCCACCAGGTGCCCCTTAAATCATTTTTGTTTAGACAAATTCACTATATGGCAGCTCATGTTTCCTCCAAGTAAAGACTAATTAAAAACTATTTAGGGAACAATTTGGGATAGCAATGTTTAACAATGTTAGGGCTACTCAGCTCATAAGGTCTAACTGGTATGAAAACAGAAGAGGGGTACCTGGGTGGCTCAGTTGGTAAGTGTCTGACTCTTGATTTCAGCTGGGATCATGATCTCAGGGTCCTGGGATCCAGCCTGGAGTCAGGCTCCATCCCCAGTGGGAAGTCTCCTTAAGGATCTCTGCCCTTCTCTCTGACCCTCACCAGCCCCTCCCCCTGCCATCACACACACTCTCTCTCTAAAATAAATTAGTTTTTTAAAAAAGAAGAAAATTGACTCATGATATTTTTCATGTTAAATTCTCATGAAGACAATATTATTGACATAAAATTTCATATTGCCTATTTTTTCCTAATTATAAAAGTAAGCAAAAGTTAAAATTCAAATGCTAAGGAAATGAATAAAACGAATAAAAGTCTTCCATAATCCCCCCATTAGTTTCTGACTATACAGTCCTTCAGCTTTTTTCTATACATATTACTAATATTGTTATTGTTCTATGTTTATAGAAAGATGTCAGACAATACAGACTGCTCTTAAATTTGACATTTCTCATTTAGCAAGATATTTTGAACATTTTTTTCATGATACTAAATTTAAGTCTATCTCATTATGTTTAATGGCTTCATGCTACTCCATTAAATGGGTCTATCATAGTTTTTCTCCACTGATGGAAATTTGAGTTCTTACTTATCAAAGTGATACAGAAGTGAATATATGTTATCATACTTTGGCACTTATTTCTGGAGGATTAATATCTAGTGTGAAATGTTATGCCAAGGATATGATCATTTTAGATTTAATAAATCTTTCTAAAATATTCTTGAATTACTGTTACACTGAATATATAATAACCAAAGCATTAAAATGTCCCTTTCCTGTTTCTCAGGGATCTCTATTTTATTTATTTTAATTGAATAAATTGGGGCTATATAACATTAAGCCTTCTTATTCACCATTTATTCAGGTTGTCTTTGATGTTTGTTTGGCAAGTTTTAGGTATAGAAACAGAGCACATAAATTTGTGTAATTCTATACAATTTATATACACAGAATATTGTCACTAATTGCTAAACTCTCCTGTTTTGACTTATATTTTGTGTTCCAAGCTTTATTTGCATAAATTTTGCTTATTAGATACGTTCTTTTTGAATATTAATGTTAATGGAGATGACATAGAAGTCTTTCATATTTACCTTTGTGTTCTAAGCACAGAATGTAACATTTGGCATATGTTGGGTGCTCAAAAAATTCTTACTGAATAGGTTAATGAAAGTTATTTACCCTTACGAATAAAGAAAACAACGAAACACTCAATGTCTTAAAAAAGGGTGAAGATGGGTTTCTCACTGGCCTACCACAATAACTCTTCATTCCATGACACTGCACTTAATTATCTCAAAGGAGTTACTCTGCAGATTTTGTTTTTTGGTAGTGGACACAGAGGTATCTAGCCCATTAAAGGGCTATGTCTTTGGCTGCCACCTCTGTTTCCTCTCCAGTTCCTCTGTTCCTCCACATGTATGCAAGTATGACTACACAAGCTGAAATTATGAATCATGCCAGGATTTGTTTAAAAAGCTAAACATTTCAGTGAAAGATTTTCCTGAAATAAGAAACTAAGTATAATTTTCATGAACCACCAATAAAGATCTGATAATGTTATTCACGCTGCAATTTGAAAGTGAAGCAGGAGGAAAATCAGACTGACTCTGCCACTGCATAAATCACTCCCATGGGAGTGAGGGAAGTACTCAGAGAATGGGAAACGGGAAATTCGTGACTCTTCCTGACTCACAGTTCAGTCTAGAGTGAGCTGCAGTCATGATTTTCCAATAACAGCCTCTCACGAAACAGATAAATTTCAGCTCAAAAATAATGCTTATATTCAAAATGGTTTGTTTTGCATGAAGACAGTTTATTGAACTGCTGAAATTTGTCACTGAAAACAGCATTTTATACAGATAGGACTTGGTTAGTCGGATCTTGCTATTGGGAACTGACATGGAACTATAATGTAGATCTCGTAATTGATTCTAAGGGGAGGAAGTCAGTATGGATCCAAATCCTCTGGTAGGAAGTTAACACCTTCTAATGGAAGAAAACAAATACAAGCATACTCCTAGAGGCATCTCAACCCCCTGTTTTTATTTTTTTCCTGCTGTGTGTATTTGAGTATGAAAGAGGTTGTAAATGTAAACTAAGAACCAATTAGCTTAGACATCATCAGTGATAATCAATGGGATTCCTAAGGTTGTGATAGCAGCTGATGCAAAATATGCAAACTGAGAAGCTTTAATGTTCTGCTACCACAGTGATTATCAACTGGGCGTGTTTCTCCCACCCTACTACCCCAGGATATTTGGCAATCTCGGACCAATTTTTGGTTGTCACAACTGGTGTGGTGTGAGGGAGGAGTGGCAACTGCATCTACTGTGTTGCTAAATATCTTATAATGCACAGGACAGCCCCCATAACAGATAATTATCCAGCCCAAATGTCAGCAGTACCGCTATTGTGAAACCCTGTGCTAGATCAATGGACAAAATACCAGGTGTGTCTTCATAATATGACTTTTGATTCAGAGTGAGATGATTAAGAAAAGATAAAAATGGCTTCAGATAAATATTGAATTGAACTTAAAACTATGCCTTTAAATCACTTTAAATAATATTCACAATGAATGATAGATCAATGTTGATTAATATTGTTTAAATAATGTTATGAATACGGGGGAACTATTTAGTACTATTAATTTGCAGAGTTTTGAGTAGAATTTAGTACCTGAGTCTTACACAAATTATGTATCTCTTCATTCAGACCTTGTAGACAGTGTATTACTGGACACTTCACAGCAAATTTCCAGAATGGCAGTTTTTTTTACTATCCAGAATAGATAGATAGATTCCTTTGAAAACTTTGTATGGTAAGCAAACTGGGCCCTGAAGTCTTAGTTTCCCAGAAACTTTCTGTAGAATGTGGTCCTAACTGGTTCTTTGTTAGATGTTCTGATGTCAACTTTGGCACCCTAAGTGAAATTAACATGACTCTCCTGTCTACAGCTACCTGGATCAAAAAGAGGGGCGTGTGCTGTAGGCACAGTGTGAACAAAATGTCAAAGGTGGGAGTTAACATAATAAATTTAGTCGTAGTAGCTTTCTGCTTCCGTTTTTAAAAAGATTTTATTTATTTATTTATTTATTTATTTATTTATTTATTTATTTATGAGAGAGAGAGTGTGCGCGCAGAGGGAGGAGCAGAGGCGGAGGGAGAGTGAGGGGGAAAAATGTCAAGCAGACTCCCCACTGAGCGCAGAGCCCAAGGAGGGGCTCAATCTCACAACACTGAGATCATGACCTGAGCCAAAACCAAGAGTCGGATGCTTAACCGACTGAGCCACCAGGAACCCCTCCGCTTCCATTTTGATGAAGAGTTTGTGATTTTTATTTATTTTGGAAAACAGAACTGTAATTTAGCTTTCATAATTTAATAAGCTGATTTCATATACTTTAGATGGACTATTTTATTTCTTAATCTTATTTTTTATCACTATTTTCATGCTTACATGTGAGTTGAGTAGGAGAAAGAGTGGAGCAACTATTTCTAAAAAGCTTGGCAAGAATTCTGCCCAATAGCTGCCCTTTATGGAAGCAATGGAGGCAAGAAACTCAATCAAATACTCTTTGTAAGAAGGACAAACTCTAAGTCAAGGAAAAGGTTAAGTTTCTCAGGCTTAGGGTATAGTCTTTGGCCATGATATGCTTTTTCTAAAGTCACTTCTAAGTCCCAGAAATCCTGAGATTTTTGTCAGTCTCGAGCCAGTCAGACAAATCCCATATGACCTGTTTCTGTGTTTTCTTCCAATGACATTTAGCTGCTGATGATGCAGAGCTCCTTCTTGTAACTCTAAGAGACTTCCTTTCTATGAGTTGAATCTGTGGAACTAAATTTGAGAACTGGAACCAACACAAGTCCTTTTCTCTGTGTTAAACAATACTGGGACTAAACATTTTTCTGTACACATCTGAAAAATTCTGTGATTAAGCATACTTTCCTAATCATATTTAAACCAATACTAAGAATGGGGTGCCTGGGTGGCTCAGTCATTAAGCGTCTGCCTTTGGCTCAGTTCATGAACCCAGAGTCCTGGGATCGAGCCCCGCATCGGGCTCCCTGCTCAGCGGGAAGCCTGCTTCTCCCTCTCCCACTCTCCCTGCTTGTGTTCCCTCTCTCGCTGTGTCTCTCTCTGTCAAGTAAATAAATAAAATCTTAAAAAAAATAAACCAATACTAAGAGTAAACAAAAAATACTTAGCTACTGCCTCAGGAAAAACTTATTCCTGATAGACAAGAGTATGAAATGACTAAAATAGTATACTAATCAGACTCAGAGCTTGCTCATCAAGACTTGTTTAAAGAATCTTCTCTCACCTTCACTTTGCTATGCCCACCAATCCAAAGTCATTATGTCATAAACTTCACCTGATTACAGCTCTTTTCTTACTTTTCAAGATACAAATTATAATGATCCAGCTGAGGCCCTAAAACCTTACATTTCCTTTGATGTTTCCCTCTTACACACTTTTAAGACTCTATCAAGGTAAAATTCTCCTTTGCTGTAGCAGGTACCATAAACTTAACTTTCCTTGGCCAACATATTTTCATGTGGTCTTTGGAAGGCAGGTAACAGCCAAGTAATGATATTACAAAAGAGTCAAGAAGATTGAGGACCCAAAAAGATAAATAGATCTCATAAGTTGCTAGGCCTTCTTTAAAAGTGATTTATACCAAAACTGGTGTCTAAGAAAAGAGGAAATCTAAATAACCAGTTATCCCCTATGACCATCTCAAAGGTGATTTAGGTATTTATCAAAACTGTTGTAAAGTGCCAAGAAAGAAAAAAAAAAAAGCTCCAAGAAAGAAGAAAAGTTTATAAGTACTCTCTTATGGCTGGCATTTCATGGACACAAAAATCTAACTGTACATTGAACCAGAAGAACTCCTGGTATATAATTATAAAAATCAAACCTACTTTTGACTCTCACCATTCTCTTAAATTTGATTAGTGAGCATTATCCTTTTTCTGCCCCTGGATGATGAAACTAGTGCTATTTCTTTCTGACCATTCCTTTAAAATATCCCGTCCGGTATAATGATCAGAACTTCAAGGTTGATTCTCCTTTCCCTTCCAGCTGGATTTTCCTCTGGGCTGACTACTTGCAGAGACAGAGAGGACACTTAATTCTTTTTCTCTCCTTCTGATTCACCTCTTGTTCCACTGGCATCTCTTAATCTAACACCATCAGAATGGGTGAAATTGGGAGAAGAGTAAGTGAAGTATGAGAGAAGAGGTAAGGCAAATAGGCAAACTCATATTTGACAGATATCTTCATAATTTTGTACACTGCAGATATTTGAAGCCAACTTTTTCATTTCTTGGGTACTTTTGTGTGTTTTCTGAAGATTTCTCTGTGGAGTGCCTTTTTCTAAAACTCCCGTGACATGGCAGTATCTTTTGCCACATTTGTCTTCACCACAGAGGATTTTCTTCTGGATGGACACTCCACATCCCTTTCCAGCAACTATTTCTTACCCTAAAAGGCAATCCTCTTGGGGTAGATCACATATAATTCCAAAATGACATTTCTACTTGGGATCCATATGTGGTCACCATGATAACCTACCTTTGACCCAATTTCAGACAGAAAAGTAACTTCTCAGTTCCAGCCTTCATTCAAAGATCACTTGAGCTCTTTTAGTCATGAGCCACAAATTTTAGGGGACATAAATAAAGCTTCCTAAGTAGTCCCTTCAAAACCTTTTTCACAACAAGTGGGGTGAGAACCAGACACTGTTTTAGTCTTCCCTGCTGTGGGATTGAGATTCCTAGCATGTTGATGATGCTCTCAAAATTTCTTTTCACAAAACCTTCTCTTTATCATCAAAACTCAAACATTTCAATTCTTAACAAGGACATAGGGCTTTAAGAATTGTGTTGCCAGTTTAGGGATATTTTCATTGCAAATCTTGCATGAGGTATAACACCTACTTTGGAATGGAAGAGTGTCTAGCACATTATATTTTATCTTGGTGCTTTGTCAAAATGTCAATTTTAACATTCTGTTAGATACTGAAAATTTTTTCAAAGTAGTTCTTCTTACATATAGTAATGCAAATGGTAAGGACATTAATCCCAGATAGCATGCAATGGCATGTTAATTGAGTTACAGCCCAGCCAATTATGTTTGGTCTCAGGAATGCAAGGATGGCTAATATTTGGGAATCCATTAATTTTCTTCGTTATATCACATCAAAGATTGCAACTAAAAAGGCATTTGATAGAATTCAACTTTCTCCCTAGCATAAAATTTTAATTAACAAAGATGAACATTTTCCTAACATAGGAAAAATGTATTTCTGAGAAATATGAAACTGTGCTTACTGTAAAATACTAAAAGCACTTCTGAATATTACCAATAAGTTTAATATTGTTCTGTTACAATGTTCAGTTTAATTAGGAAAGAGTAGAAAAAAAAGAGAAGAATGGCATTAAAAGTGGAAAGGAGAAGATACAATTAAGATTATTTGCAGGACGTTTGATTATATACCCAGATACTCAAAGAGAAATACCTGAGAAACTATGACACAATAAGAGAACTTAGTAAGATAGGTGACTTCAGGAAGCAATTGCTTTTCTTTATATGAAAAGGAAATAACATACAATGATGTCAGGCAATTTAGGCTGCTGTAAGAAAGTGCCATAGACTAGGTGGCTTATAAACAGCAGAAATTTATTGCTCATAGCTCTAGAGGATGGAAGTCCAAGATCAGGGTGCCAGCATGATTAGGTTCTGGTGAGAGGTAATTTCCAGGTTACAGACAACTGACTTCTCATTGTATCCTCACGTAGTGGAAAAAGGGCAAGAAAGCTCTCTGGGGCCCTTTTTTAAGGACACTAATCCCATTCGTGTGGGTTCCAACTAATGACCTAATTACCTTCCAAGTTCCTACCTCCTAATAACCATCACACTGAGGGTTTGGACTTCAATATATTTCACCATGCAAGTTGAAAATATGCAATACAGCTGAATAGATTTTTTTTTCTCTAAATGTGTCTTATTTAAAAGTATATTTAATAATCTAATGTTTTAAACAGTGGTATCTTAACATATCAAAGGCATTGACAAATTCACAGTCAAAACTAATGCTAAAAAGAAAACAGGATTTTTCTCTACTAGATTCCTCTTTGCTATTAAAAACTTAACATTCTTTCAAAGTTAAATAATGAAGCTCTTTAATTGTTATGTGACTTTTTTACTTTTTCTCCATATCGTATCTTGAACACCATTCCTTATTACTTTCTTATTAGATGTATATCTATAGTTTTGAAAACATTATACGATATTCACCTACTTTTCTTTTTTTCTTTCTGGTATTTCACCTCTCTTGTGCAGTGAATGACACTTTGGGAGATAAGAACCATGCTGTTTCATCTCCTACAATGAAAACCATACACATTTAAGCAGATTTTTAAGGAAAAAATAAAGAGTAATATTACTTCATGGCCTTTGCGAATTATAAAACTGAATAATACGTGTATTAACTCCCTATGAGATGTTCATTGTGTTCCTATTAAAATATCATTTTGGTGATCTTTAAATACATTATTCATAAAAATATGTTTTTGGCTTTGATTTGGCATCATAATACCAAAACTAGCTGAATTTTAACATAATTACAAATGAGAAATCAAAGTAGTTTTTATTCATTCATCTGAAAAGTAAAATTGCATATATTAACAATAATGATTCAAACTGATTTGATCTTCAGTTAATTTTTTTCTGTACAATTAGAATGCATATTTTTATATTTACTTCAAATCTAGAGTGCTTTTAATTCAGATCAGGCTTAGAAAACACATCACACTTAGTACACCCACATAATTTGTTTTTCAATTTAATCTTTTTAGTGCAACTTTCTGTGACATGGAACATGAAAAGAAAGTGTCTTGATCCTCAAAAGCTCTGTAGGAAAGAAAACTCTGCTTTTAATGAAGAAGTAAAATGGATTAAGGATCAAGTATTAAATGAATTCATGTGGGCAAGAGGATCTTGGATTCTATACTAATATTGTCTGAAGGGTGAATTGGGGCATCTAACTACTGAGCCTAGCCACAACTTTGGACCTGGAAGCTTGGAATATACAATATGGGGTTTTTCCTGTGTAATGTTTTGGAAGGCAAGACAGTCTGCTTCCTAGAAAAATCCAGGCTATTAAAAAATACCATTAATGATGTAAAGATTTATAAGCACAGCTGTTAAAATAAAATTTGTACTCCACTTGCCCTCACTTTGTTTTTCTAATAATTCCTTTGCTTTTTTCTCCTCTTTTGCTTTTTTACTCATCCTCTCTAGTTTACCTTGTAAGATTTTTATGATAATCTTTCTAAAAAGTCCCCTTTTAGTGATACTCACATATTTCAATTTAGAAATTGGGCATGCAGATAAAAGATTGGAGAATTAATTTTAATTTGTTTAAAGGAGGAGCTTGCATGTGTCCATGTACCATTAGAGCATTCACATATTCATTTGATCAAACACTGATAATTAATTTTTTAGTACTTGTCTTTTATATGCCAGGTATTATGCTAAATGCTGTATGCAACATGGTAGATGTGATAGACATGATTTGTACACTCATAGAGTTATCTCTTGAGAGATACTTCTATTAAATATCTGCAGAGATACATATATCAATTAGAGAAGGAGACTCTTTTTGATGAGTCTAGTAGGAGGATCTAATTCCAGGAATGTCATTTTGATGAAGTATCTTTTAGCTAAGAGCTAAAGCTGAGCAGGAGTTGGCCAAGACAAGAATGTGGAGCTGAGAATGTTTAGCAAAAACAAAGGCTAAAAGAAAGAGCTTGGTGCCCATGAGGATCTAAAAGGCCAGGAGCTATGCTATTGTGAGCAGAGAGGGAGACTCCCTGGTAGTGAGGCTGAAGGGAACAAGGGTCAGATCATAAAGAACCTAAAAGGTCAGGTTAAGGATTTTACCCTCTATCCTGAGTTCAACAGGATGCCATTTACTGGTTAAGGGATTGAGTAGAATGATAACCATACTTTAGAGAAATCAGTTTGGCTTCAATTTGAAAAGCAGATTAGAGTGAGAAAGAGCAGAAGAAAGGAATCCAGTTAGGGGTTTGTTGCAATAGTCTGGATAACAGTCCAAACTGACATATCTTAATGAGGGCAGGGCTTTGTAATCCCTGTACCCAACACAATAAAATACATTCAAATAAGGGATTAATGAATTAATAAGGGAATAAGTTTAGTTGACCTGAAATTCTATTGAGCCATTTGCATGAATTCACTATGAATACCAAAGTCTCAAAACTATATATCAACCTTTAGAATTCCTATGGATTACCATAGAAATTTATTACCATAAATCCTAAATGGTAAGACAGTAAGAGTTCCCAAGAAGGTTTTTTTTTTTTTTTGAAAAGGCCTTCACTGCATAAAAACTTTCTTTTCATTCCATCTCTTTTTATTTTACATGCTCCAATTCAGATAAAAATTATATCTTGAAGTAAGAGACAAGAAAAAATATAATCATCTAATACCCTAGAGAAATGATTCTTAAACCTTACATTTTTAAAAAATTTTTTATTGTTATGTTAATCACCATACATCATTAGTTTTTGATGTAGTGTTCCATGATTCATTGTTTGTGCATAACACCCAGTGCTCCATGCAGAACATGCCCTCTTTAATACCCATCACCAGGCTAACCCATCCCCCCAACCCCCTCCCCTCTAGAAACCTCAATTTGTTTTTCAGAGTCCATCATCTCTCATGGTTCGTCTCCCCCTCTGACTTACTCCCCTTCATTCTTCCCCTCCTGCTATATTCTTCTTCTTTTTTTTTAACTTATATTACATTATTTGTTTCAGAAGTACTGATCTGTGATTCAACAGTCTTGCACAATTCACAGCACTTGTCATAGCACATACCCTCCCCAATGTCTGTCACCCAGCCACCCCATCCCTCCCACCCCCCACCACTCCAGCAACCCTCAGTTTGTTTCCCGAGGTTAAAAATTCCTCATATCAGCGAGGTCATATGATACATGTCTTTCTCTGATTGACTTGTTTCACTCAGCATAACACCCTCCAGTTCCATCCATGTTGTTGCAAATGGCAAGATCTCATTCCTTTTGATGACTGCATAATATTCCATTGTGTATATATACCACTTCTTCTTTATCCATTCATCTGTCGATGGACATCTTGGCTCTTTCCACAGTTTGGCTATTGTGGACATTGCTGCTATAAACATTGGGGTGCACGTACCCCTTCGGATCCCTACATTTGTATCTTTGTGGTAAATACCCAGTAGTGCAATTGCTGGATCGTATGGTAGCTCTATTTCCAACTGTTTGAGGAACCTCCATACTGTTTGCCAGAGTGGTTGCACCAGCTTGCATTCCCACCAACAGTGTAGGAGGGTTCCCCTTTCTCCACATCCCCGCCAACATCTGTCGTTTCCTGACTTGTTAATTCTAGCCATTCTGACTGGTGTGAGGTGGTATCTCATTGAGTTAAACCTTACATTTTTATTCCCCATTAATCATTTGATCAAATATGCTGAATCCTCTACAAATTATATAGTTGCAAACATTTGACTATTTTATTCACTATGTTTGATAAGTTAAATGGGTATAGAGATTAATTTTTTAGTGAACAATTTTGTTGGTCTACCTTTAAAACACAAATTAAAATAATTCCTTTAGTGGTTTAAAATGGTGATAATAGTGTTGAAGAATAAATCTTATTGCTTTCATGACTGTAAAAGCACATTTCCCAAAATTATTTTGATCTCATTGTACACATACATAGCTGACGTGGAAAGGGAAAAAGCACAGGAGGTAGCCTTTAATAGGTAGTTATCAAAGGGTGTCATTATCAGAAGTACTGACTAGTGGGAATAAGAAAAGCACTCCATGTGCAGAGCTTTGCAGAAAAAGGGCAGGTGGTAAACCTCTGGCAGATAGAATCAGCTACAAATGGTACTTTGACTTTCAGGCAGATAACTTGGGTGTTGAGAGAAAATATGTAATTTTTAGAAATTTTATAGAAACGATGAGGAATAAAGTCTCCATAAAACTATGATTATCCCACTAGCCATCTTAATCCCACTGGTTAAAAACCAGAGTCCTCAGCAATCATTCTCCTTGGCTTTTTTCCAAAGGAGCTGAAAACTTTTGTCCACAAAAAAACTGCACACAGATGTTTACAGCAGCTTTATTCATAATTTCCCAAACTTGGAAGCACCAAGATATCCTTCAGTAGGTGAATGGATAAATAAACTATGGTTCATCCAGACAATATGAAAGGCATATGGAAGGCAAGACAGTCTGCTTCCTAGAAAAATGTGAAAAATTTATATTATTCAGTGCTGAACTGAGATGCACTATCAAGCCATTAAAAGGCATGAAGGAAACTGAAATGCACACTACGAAGTGAAAAATCAATCTGAAAAAGCTACATGCTGTATGATTCCATCTGTATGACATTCTGGAGAGGGCAAAACTATGTAGACTTGGGGTGATTACAATGCGTCAATGTAGGTTCATCGATTGTAACAAATGTACCACTCTGTGGGAGATGTTGATCGGTGGGGACAGTTATACATGTGTGGAGGTAGTGGGTATATGGGAAATTTTGTACCTTCTGCTCAATTTTGCTGTAAACCTCAAAAACCAACCTAAAAAAATAAAGTCAATTTAAAAAAACCCAGAATCTTACAGTATTATATGCTCATGATCCCTCTTTTCTTTAATGTTCCTCCTCTACCATCCAGAGGCTAAATGTTTTCAAGTAATCACTAGAGGCAATTCCCTTGTTGTTAGGCCATATATACCAATAAATTATTAGGTGCAGTTTTGAATTATTTGTTCCTTTGAGGTTTCATTAGCTGTCCATTCTATTATGTTTACATATGAGAACAAATAGAATATGGGTAATTATAATGTTTTGAACAATAATGGTTGTTGAAACCAGTTCCTCTTCTGTTTGCTATTCTAATACGAAATACTGCATTTTCTGGCAAAAGGATGGTAAATCATTAATAAAACAAAAGTAGGTAATATAAAGATACATTCAAGTAATCTCGTAAGCAATTAGAACCACTGTTCATTTTAAAATAGCCTCTGAGTTTTAATATCCTAGTTCTGGAGTAAAATTACATACTTAATATCAATCATTTTGCTTCTTATTATTTAAAATGCAGATGATTGAGTTCAATATTTTTGGGAATAGGACATAAAATTTTTAGTTAGCAAGCTTTCATTCTGTCTTGACTTCTCTGAACCGCATGATACAGAAGTATGCATATTTGCTCATATCTAGATAAGAAGTATTATGAACATGAAGTACACTTAAAAAATATTCCCATTAAAATAAGCATAGTGGGGCGCCTGGGTGGCTCAGTCGTTAAGCGTCTGCCTTCGGCTCAGGTCATGACCCCGGGGTCTTGGGATCGAGCCCCGCGTCGGGCTCCCTGCTCTGCGGGAAGCCTGCTTCGCTTCTCCCTCTCCCACTCCTCCTGCTTGTGTTCCCTCTCTCACTGTGTCTCTCTCTGTCAAATAAATAAATAAAATCTTTGAAAAATAAAATAAAATAAAATAAAATAAGCATAGTGGCCATGCAATCTTGGGAAGGGGGTCAATTAAACAATTTAATGAAATTTATGTTAATAATGAAAAGGATATCAATATTAGCTTAATCAATTAATAATAGCTTAATTAATATGAAGTAAATAGACCAAAAATGATCCTTTGAATATTAATTCTGACTTTGATAGATTTAGGATAAGAATATTAGTTCCAGGCTAGGGGAAGAAGGTGGTGGAGTAGGAGGACCCTGCGCTCATCTTGTCCTATGAATACAACTAGATAACTACCAAATCATCCTAAATACCCCAGAAACTGACTTGAAGACTGGCAGAACAAGCTCCACAACAAAGGTAGAGAAGAGTCTGCATCAAAGAAGGTAGGAAGTGCAGAGACATAGTTTGAGAGAGAAATGGATTGTGACTGCTGTGGTGGAGAGAGAGCCACGGTCACAGAGAAGGGTGAGAGAGAGACTAGCAAGTAGGGGAGCACATGGAGAAAATGAATCCTCCTAGCAATTGGCTTGGAAAGCAAGAGGGCCTGAATTTCATGAGTTCTTGCAATCAGTGGGGTATAAAGCCTGGAGTTTTAAAGGTTAGTGTGCTTGGCTCTGGGGGAGCTCAGAGGGCACTGGGGCTACTCTTGGGGAAAAGGCAGGGCAAACAGCCCGTGGACATACAGCACGGAAACAATGATCTGCAGAGTAACTGGGGCACACATTGGCGAGGTTAGTTGCTCATCTCAGACCATGTCCCAGAGAGGCAGCATTCATGGAGCAACCCCTCTGGGAACAAAGGAACTGGCAGGCACCATTTCCCTCCCCTGTCCCTCAGCATAAGCACAGAGGACCCTGTGGGAACTAGTGTGGCACAAGTACTACCTGACCCTTCCACCAAGCCCTGCTCCCCCCCATGTGCTTGGGAAACTACTCTTTCCAGTCACATTTGCCTTAGTCCCAGTGCAACAGTCCCCCTTCTCCAGAAGACTGGCCTAAACTCTTGCCAACACTGCGTCTCCTGACCTGGGTGTTTTGTGCAGCCTTGGTTTAGGTGGTGGAGGAGACAGGTCCCATCTCACACGAGCATGTATAGTTAAAATGTACCGTATTCAGGCCAGGCACCAAACACTGCCCACAACAGGCTAAGAGAGCCTCTGCAGACAACTGGCCTGAAGGATAAAGCAGCCAGGACACAATAGCAGAGCACACACAGCACACATTGGAGATACTCCCAGAAGCACGAGGCCCTGGGGAACAGGGGACACTACACTGAAGGGCACTACAGGACCTCTTCTTCATAAAGCCATTACCTCAAAAACAGGAGAGACAGCTGACTTTCCTAACACACAGAAACAGGCACAGAGACTTAGACAAAATGAGAAGATAGAGGAATTTGTCCCAAATGAAAGAACAGGACAAGGCCACAGCCAAGATATAAGTGAAACAGATATAAGTAACACACCTGATGGAGAATTTAAAGCAATGATCATAAGGATTCTCACTGGACTTGAGAAAAGAGTGGAGGACATCAGTGAGACCATTAACACAGAGATAAGGAATAACATAGCAGAGATAAAGGGCTCAATAAACAAAATGAAAAACATGCTTGATGGAATGAACAGCAGGCTGGAGGAACCAGAGGAATGAATGGCAATAAATACATATCAATAGGGATGCCTGGGTGGCTCAGTTGGTTAAGCATCTGCCTTTGGCTCAGGTCATGATCCCAGAGTCCTGGGATTGAGTCCTGCATAGGGGTCCCTGTTCAGTGAGAGTCTGTTTCTCTCTGTCTTCTCTTCCTGCTGCTCCCCCTCCTTGTGCTCTCTCTCTCCCTCTCTCTGACAAATAAATGAATAAATAAATAAAATCTTTTAAAAAATACATATCAATAATTATTTTGAATGTAAGTGAACTAAATGCTCCAATCAAAAAATGTAGAATGACAGAATGGATAAAAAACATAACCCATCTATATGATGTCTACAAGTGACTCATTTTAGATCTAAAGACTATTTAGGTTGAAAGTGAAAATGACGGGATGGAGAAACATGTATCATGCAAATGGATGTCAAAAAAAAAGCCAGACTAACGATACTTATATCAGACATAATAGATTTTAAAACAAAGACTGTAACAAGAGACAAAGGAAGACACGGCATAATAATAAAGGGGACAAACCAACAAGAAAATATAACAATTGTAAATGTGTATGCAGCCAACATGGGAGCACCCAAAAATGTAAAACAGTTAATAACAAACATAAATTAAGTAATCAATAGTAATACAATAACAGTTGGGGGCTTTAACACTCCACTTACATCAACAGATAGATCATCTAAACAGAAAACATCAAGGAAACAATATCTTTGAATGACACACTGGATGGGAAGGATTTAACAAATATATTCAGAATATTCCATCCTAAAACAGCAGAATACACATTCTTTTCAAGTGCATATGGAACATTTTCCAGAATAGATCACATATTAGTCCACAAAACAAGCATCAACAAATTCAAAGACTGAAGTCATACCATGCATCTTTTCTCACCATAATGCTATGAAACTGGAAGTTAACCACAAGAAAAAATCTGGACAGAGCACATGTACATAGAGGTTAAACAGCATGCTACTAAACAATGAATGGATCAAACAGAAAATAAAAGAAATAAAAAAGTACATGGAAACAAATGAAAATGAAAATGCAATGATTCACAATCTTTGGGATGCAGCAAAAGCGGTTCCAAGAGGGAAGTTTATAGCAATACAGACCTACCTCAAAAAGCAAGAAAAATCTCAAGTAGATCTTGGATACCAGCCCTTTATCTGTAATGTTATTTGCAAATATCTTCTCCCATTCTGTGGGTTTCCCCTTAGTTTTGTTGATTTTTTCCTTTGCTGTGCAGAAACTTTTTATCTTGATGAAGTCCCAAAAGTTCATTTTTACTTTTGTTTCTCTTGCCTTAGAGATGTCTCACGAAGGAAGTTGCTGTGCCCGATGTCGAAGAGGTTACTGCCTATGTTCTCTTCTAGGATTTTGATGGATTCCTGTCTCACATTAAGGTCTTTCATCCATTTTCAGTTTGTCTTTGTGTTGAGTTTCATTCTTCTGTATATAGCTGTCCAATTTTCCCAGCACCATTTATTGAAGAGGCTGTCTTTATTCCATTGGATATTTTTTCCCTGATTTGTCGAAGATTAGTTGACCTTAGAGTTGAGGGTCCATTTCTGGAGACTCTAT
Organism: Eumetopias jubatus; assembly: GCF_037043125.1. Lineage (NCBI taxonomy): Eukaryota > Metazoa > Chordata > Mammalia > Carnivora > Otariidae > Eumetopias > Eumetopias jubatus. Next base: position 109,683,262 of record NW_028274807.1, read on the forward strand.
TCTGTTCCAGTGATCTATGTGTCTGTTTTTGTGCCAATACCATGATGTCTTGGTGATCACAGCTTTGTAATATAGCATGAAATCAGGCAACGTGATGCCCCCAGCTTTGTTTTTCTTTTTCAACATTTCCTTGGTGATTGGGGGTCTTTTCTGGTTCCATACAAATTTTAGGATTGTTTGTTCCAGCTCTTCGAAAAATCTATAAAGAACTTCTCAAACTCAACACCTAAAAAACAAATAATCAAGTCAAAAAATGGGCAGAAGACATGAACAGACACTATTCATCAGGATACTGACTTATCAGATACTGATATCAGATGCTGACCACTATACTGGTGGGTACTGCACAAATAACAATCATTCTTCTGGGATAATCCTTGATAGAATCATGATCAATAGAGAGATTATTCATATAAAATGTATTTTCATCTTTTACTGGTCATGGATGAAAAGGTCATCTCATTCTCGAGAGCTCTTTACCCTGCTAGGTGAATAAGAAATAGATTTTATGGGGCGCCTGGGTGGCTCAGTTGGTTGGGCGACTGCCTTCGGCTCAGGTCACGATCCTGGAGTCCCGGGATCGAGTCCCGCATCGGGCTCCCTGCTCAGCGGGGAGTCTGCTTCTCCCTCTGACCTTCTTCCCTCTCATGCTCTCTCTCTACCATTCTCTCTCTCTCAATAAATAAATAAAAATCTTTGAAAAAAAAAAGGAAATTAAAAAAAGAAATAGATTTTATGAATAATCGAGAATGAAAGCAGTTAAGAATTTATCTACATATTATTGGTCTCTCATTATGTATGAACTAAAACTGCATTTTCAAAATAATACAAATGAAAATAATAGAGCCCAACAACAGGGAGTTTGAATAAGAAACCTAAGTATCATGTATCAAAAGTTTGATGGCAAAATCAATTTAATGTTATTATTTATCTTGGCAGTCAATTTTGACAGCCTGAAAAGATGTACTTTTTTCTTGTTTTAAATTAAAATTTAAAATTTTTCCCAGGTCTAGCCAACTAACCTGCTCTTGGTGGAACAAATGGCAAGATGTCATTCTTTCTATTGCCTGAAGTAATGTTTATTACATGAATTGATATGTGTATTAAACACTAGTCTTTCCTTAGAATCACAGAGACTACTCATTCAGACAGCTGTTACCAAACTCAAGGAGGCTGCAAGGCAAATGCTCTTAGAACAGGCCCAAATCCTCTGCACTTTTGTTCAGATCCCATAGAGCATTTAATGTCAATTCTTAATGAGAGGGATGGGGAAGAAAGCAATGAAATGAGGAAAACAAGACATCATCCACTTTGGATTTTGTTTTCTCACATTCTTTGACCATTTATTGTAGTTTTGTTCTTAAGATTTAGTTTGCTTAATTGGAAATGACTTGCTTGCCAACATTATGCTCTATTCTCCAAAGGCTTGCCTTTAAGCTTGCTCTTAAATACATGATACCAGGGGTTGGAAGCCTAAGTGAAGAACAAACACTTTTCTCTTGGCTTGGTATTTGACTTACTGCTTTATGTAGGTAATCCGACACCCATAGTTAAGCTTTAGCAAACCCTTACTTTAGCACATGGTCATCTTCTCCTTTAACTCAAATGTAGAGCTGAAAGCTTAGCCAATGAAATTACCACCGTTGGCAGTCGTGTACGTGTGAGTATGTATTGGAGAATGTTTATCTTAGACTGGTTTTTATAGGCATTATAAACCATGACTATGGTTGTGAATTAACAAAAAAAATTTACTAGTTAGAAGACAGAATTTGTACACTATGTACAAGAATTTATGAAGAACTTATGAAAAATTTTTGAAGAATTTTTGAAAAACACAGCGTTCATTTAGTTGACCATATTGAGTGCCATTTGAGACTGTGTCCCCTTCTGCTTTATGTGCTTTCATGTGTGACACTAGGTTGCAAACAAAATTAATCTTTCCTTTCCTTTTTTTTCCTGTAGGGGCACTTTCTTGTACCACTAGCATTTATAATCTGACCCGTAGTATTATTATTTGTTTATATGTCATTCTTAGCCCTATAGAGTAAACTGCTTGGTGGCAGTACTATTTCTGCAGGGCCATAGATCACATAAGGAAAACACAGCAATACTTTTTAAGTTGAATAATTTGTATAAGACATCCAACTTAAAATAGATTTCTCATAATATAAAAATTTACATACCAAAAAGGAATCCATTTAAAATCTATAGTCAACAATATTTTTATTTTTCACTCATGAATATTCATATTTTCTTTCTCTGTAGACCCTATGTGAGGTTCTAAAGGACAGGAGAAAACATAAAATGCATTAAATTGTCCAAATGCTAATACATAAAACAAATAAAGAATGTAGGAAAACTATGAGGTGTTAAAAGTATTATATTGAGTTAAGGTCAGGTAGGTAAGATGAATTTCTTTGGTGATATGAAGTGTCAAGATAGGCTTTTCAGGGATGATGATATTTAAACTGGGTCTTGAGGTAAATACAGAAGGATGAAAAAGATTTTGCCAAATAAACAAGAGTATAAGGCAATTTCAGGGTTATAACTGATATAAACAAAAGTCCAGGAGAGTGAGTAAATAAATACAATTTATGAGATTGAATAAGGTTGTCTGTAGATAGTGATGGGATTCTCTGAGGAGGGGCCAGACAAAAAACTGGGCCATTTTTATTTTTTCTATAGGTTGCAATGGTTTTTAAATAAAGATGTGATGTGGTATAGCTTGGTGGAAGCCACAGATCCTAGAAAGGAGGCAAGAGATGAGAGGCTGTGAGAGGGTTGTGGCAATGGGCCTGGAAAATATGCAGCCATGAGATAGTTCAGCATTAAAACTGATTGACTAGAAAATGCTGGAATATAGGTACTTAGGACAAAGTCAAAGACAATTCAGCAGTTTCCACCTTGAGACCTGGCAATCCTTCCCTTCCCCTTTCTTTCAGGAGATATGGCTAAGTTGGTGGATAATAATGAGTTTGGCATATGAGTTTCACATGCCAAGGGGGCATTTGTATTAAAAACCTATTATTTGTTTTGGCCAAACGAATCATCTCTTCACTCATCTCCTATTTTTGAGACAGGTCTCTTCTCACTTCACACGGTTTTAAAGCAGACATCATTTGTAATGGACACTTTCCTGTGGCCAGAATGGACTGGTTGTGGTAATATCTTCCTAGGATGGGCCACTAAGAGTATAGGCCTCAGGTTATTAAACTGGAACAGCGAAAGCAAAGTAGGTCTCTTTATGGATGTCTGAAACTGAGGATATGTAAACTTGGTGACCATTAGTTATCAGATTCCAACATGTGGGCTAAAGAGTACAAAATGCTGGTTGCCAGTGTGACAGAAGGCATAAACAGATACTCAGAGAGAGGTACAGGTGAGAGACAGAGAAAGAAAGAAATTGCCTGAGTTCCTCTCAGGACTTTAGCCTCTTGTGGCAGCCATACCTTCCATCCTTTAGGCTCCTTGAAATTCTCCAGTAATCACTGCAATAAGCCCCTCTTTCTTCCTTTGATTTTGCCCAAGCTAGCCAGAGTCCATTTCTGTTGTTGTTGTTTTGTTCTTTAAGCTAAAGTAGTCTTATATTATGTTTGAATGGAGGCCTTTAATATGCAAAGAAAAATATTCAGAAAATATAATGTTAACACTTGCTTATGGATTTAGACACCATCATCAATAGATTTGGGAGCTGAGGCCCTAGGAGTGGATGAAAATGTCCAGAAAGAGTAAGCAGGGTGAAAAGAGAATAGGCCTAAGGACAAAACCTTCATAACTACCAAATTTAAGGGTCAATATAAAGAGGGAGAGATTTTGCAGATAGGAAGAGGAAAAGTATGAAGTAGGTTGAAAAAAGTCAAAGGAATTTCAAAGGAATTTCAAATATGAGGTGTGGACAACTCTGCTAAATATTATGAAGAGGCCAAACAAGATGAGGGCTAAGAAGAAGTTATTGAATTAGGCAAAAAAAATGATCATTGTTCCCTTTTGTTAGATATAGACAGGTTCAATAGAATGAGAAGGATGTTGCCTAAAAACAGATAAATAATGAATAAGAGAAGACTGCTCTAGCAAGATGTGTGAAGGAATGGAATAGAAAGAGGCAGTAGGTAGAAGAAATTGCACTTAATTAACAAATATTTGGTTCTTAGTATATGCTAGGTATTAATTAAGCTAAACGCTAAGATAGATACAGTTTCTGACTACAATTTATAATTGAGTGGGAAAGCCCATAATCTAAAGTGCTGAAAGAGCTAGAATTAGAGAAATATGCTTTAATTCCTTAACAGTTATACGATCATGTTGTATTTGATGTCTAAAAAGCATATCAGTTTTGTATGCCTGTGCATACACATGTGTATGAGAACATACATACACACATACAAAACACATGGAGTCTGAGTTGGAACAACTAGTTTGTTTAAAGGCAATCAACACTATAACCACTTATTTGGATGTATAAGCCAGCCACATGGGCCAGTTGTAATCTACAGTATGACATAGAACAGTCTATCTGAGGGTGCTGTTTACTTATCTGTAGTTAAGAGTGAATTCTTTCTCTTACATGACAATTTAACCGTATAAGGAAAGAGTAGCCTTAAACATCTTCCTCTCAGACGAAGTGTAGCAAACACAAGAAAGAGAAAGTAACACTCAGTTGAATCATAGTTTTTGTTTGCTTTGTTTACTTTTGGAACATCAATGAGAACTATATGTCTCTATATTTTTTTCTCCACTTAAGGGTAATTATTTCCAAATAGTATTACTAAACTTTCCACAAATGGAAGATTTTAGTACTTAGGGCTCACCCCTAAGTATCTAGTATTTCCAATAAAAGGATGCCAAGACTAAAATTCTTGAGAGAGGAGGCTCCCGTTTATGAATTACCCATACTCTAGTCACAAATGTTGAAAAATTGCTCCTTACTGTCTACAATTTTATTACCTGGCCAGGGTTTCTGACCTTAGCAACTTCAAGTACTCATTCCCAAGAGTGTTCCAAATCTGCCAAAGTCTTGTGATAGTTAATCAGCCTCAACACATTCTTATTTATATTTTTTCTAAGATTATTTAACATTTTATACAACTTGTTCTTCATCCTATCACTGTGTGGTAGAGAACTGAAGTCCAGCTGATGAGAATAGAGACATGCAACAGATAAAAGTACTGTAATAATAATACCACTTTGAATTAATTTGGTGTATTCGTCAAAAATTTTTTTAAAGATTTTATTTATTTATTCGTCAGAGACAGCACAAGCAGGGGGAGCCACAGGCAGAGGCAGAGGGAGAAGCAGGCTCCCCATTGAGCAGGGAGCCCGATGTGGGACTCCATCCCAGGACCCTGGGATCACGACCTGAGCCAAAGGCAGACGCTTAACCGACTGAGCCACCAGGCGCCCCTGTGTTCATCAAATTTTACACACAGAAGCCAGAACAAGAAATGTAGACTATCTGGAAAATTGTGGCTGGTCCTAAAATGATTATTATATAAAAAGTATATTTTCTTTTTCTCTTTCCATTTTTTTTTTTTGCATGGATTGGACTTTGATCAGACCAACACACTGCTTGGTTGTTTTCATTAGAATTTAAAAGCAGAATTGCCAAAATTATCTCAAATTTAACTCTTGATTATATCTGCCTCAAATCTTTTCCTTCACCTTAACCTTTCCCCAATTTGATAACTTCCCTCCCAATCCATTCAGTTATTCTAGCTGCATATCTAGGTATAATTCTTAATTTGTTTCCTTGCCTCAAACCCAATCATGAGATATGCCACATTCCTGTAATTCCTATCTCCAAAATATGCCCCAAATATATTTCCTTTGCTTCAGCTCTGCTGCTAGTACACTTACTTAAGCCTCCTGTCTTTGCCTGCCATCCTGCTGTAGCTCTCCTGCTGCTCCTTCTCAAGTCTACTGGTCATTCTGAAATGCTGCAGTGATTTTAAAAAATGAGAATCAAAGCACATGACTCTCCTGTGTAAAACCTTCCTGGTTCTTAGAATGAAGTCCAAACTCTTCATCATGGCCTATATGATGAGAGATTTGACAAACCTGTATCTCTCTTCTCTCTCACCACACCTCAGCCACACTGGCCAGTTTTTGGTTCCTCAAACCGTTCAGACTTGTTTCTACCTCAGTGTTTTTACATGTGCAGTTCTCTCTGCTCAGAATATCCTTACTTAAGATTATTGCAAAATCTGATCATGGCCATGAAAAAGAAGTTAGGTCAAATTAAAGAAAATAGCTTTTAGTATATGGCCACATAAGCCAAAAAATCAAACACTGACAATGTTAATTCACAATAATGCAGACTGATTGTTCATGAGTTACTAAAGGAAAATTAGGGTTCTAAGGACAACATATTGCTCCAGTTACTATAGCTGCATAATAAACAACCTTGACTTTAGTGGCATAAAACAAAAATTTTATTATGCTCATGGATTCTGTGGGTCAGGAATTTTAAAAAGGTTCAGTAAGGATGGCTTGACTTTGCTCCACGTCTGAGTTCTCAGCTAGGAAGGCTTGAGGTGTGGGGGAAATGACTTGAGAGTGGTAGATTTGAATGGTCTGAAGGCCCCTTAGTTACATGATTGGTGTGTGGATGCTGGCTGTCAGATGACATCTAAGTGTGGCTTCCTGGGCTTCTTCACAGTATGATAACTGCATTCTAAGAGTGAGGATCCCAAAAGAAACAAGTAAAAGGTGGGTGGTTTTAAAAATCTAGCCTCGAAAGTCACATGGCATTGATTTCACTGTTTTCACAGCCTGTCCTGATTAAGGGAAGTAAACATAAACCTTACCTATTGGTGGGAAGAGTGTCAGAGCCACATGGTTAGAAGAGGATGTGATATGGGAAATACGGCCATCATCTTCCAACATATCTTACCTGGAATCATGGTGTCATGGAGAACAATGAAGTATTTGGTTGCAAAACAACTGGAGGTGTCAATGTCAAAGATGGAACACTGCGTATAATGGATCGCTAGTCCTACCCAAAGGAAATATTTAGCTTTAAAGTCACATCCCTTTAAAAATTATTAGCTTTAAAGTCACATCCCTTTAAAAAAGAATTCTTCATTTCAATGGAACAGGATGATTTAATATATCAAGGATACTTCTCAACAATGTAGTTTAAGGTATAATTTGTTCTATTCCTTACCAAATAATGCTGTGACACTTACAGTAAACAAATAAAAGAGACTGTAAACCACCATATAAAAGATCAAAGAAGATATGGGGAATCAGAAGGAAACTCTTTAGGAACTTTTCAAACTTGGCAATGTCTCACTTCTCTAGGGTGTATGTATTTTGATTTTTTTAATCCCTATGAGACAAAAATTTTAGAACACCAAACCACAAAGATCCACAAAAGCATTTTCATCTATACCACATTCCCTATCAAATATGATGCATAAACTGTTTAGAGATATTTCTCTCACTACTTCCAAATGCCTGCCTAAATATATGGAACCTCAAATACGCATTCCTTCAAACTGTCCTAACTGACCTGGGTTGATAATTAAAGCTGAAAATAGAGGTGAATACTTTATAGGTGAGAAATTATAGTCTCAAAGAGCTATGTCTATATTACATGCTATTTATTAAGTCAATTATTGGTTAAACACTAATTGAAAAATAAAGTATTATAATGATATATAATATTTTGGGGAAAAAAACTAGAAGATTATGTTTATTGGCAAACTTGCACAGAATGCATGTACATATATACACACACTATAGAGACAGTGCCAAGGATACAACTAAAGAATTATTTTATTAATGGAATTTGAATTTGCAAAGTGTGAAACCCTACTGTTGTCGATAATATTTTGATGTGACAAATTCGGGCTTATGCAATTATAATATATCTTTTGAATATATTATCTCTGACTCTTAGTTGGGTACTTACAGTTCAATCTTGAAAATGTTGATAATTTGGCTCTTGCAAATCAAAATTTAAAAACTGAAGTTAAAATACATAATCCAGAGTTTATGCCTTTGTGATAGTTTTCTGTGTAAAGGATTCTTTTTATTTTATTGGCAATTTAGTAAAAGCCTAATTATCCCTCAAGATCTAGCTCAAATATTTTGTTCCATGTTTCCATAACACTAAGCTCTGTTACAACAGTCATCATATTTTACTGTATTTACTGTATAACTTGAGTTTCCTCATGCCTCACTAGCCATGAGTACAAATGGGGTTACATGAATGATAACAATGAGAATTGCTTCAGGTTTTGTTCCAATCTGCTCAGGTAGTACTCAGTACCCTGGAAACCTCCTGTCAAACATTTTTAGTAGTACCCAGGGTTGCTTCTGGGAACGACAAGTGACTCCGGGCCCTAAAAACCGGTTCTACAAGTAACATCCACTGTTTCCCACCAGGCTGACTCTGGGTGCTGTAGTGTCCACTGGGAATGTCCATCTTCTGAGGACTATGGTCTCTGCTGCTGCTCTGATGAAGCTGTTCTTTATAATGATAAAATATACCAGACTGAGCCTTCATGGTGCCAAGGAGAGGGATGTACTGTGCAAAAGTGGGAAGAATTCTCATCTCTGTCATCCTTTTTTTTTTAGATTTTATTTATTTACTTGACAGAGAGGTGGGGGGAGAAAGCACGAGCAGGAGGAGCTGCAGGCAGGGGGAGAAGCAAGCTCCCCGCTGAGCAAGGAGCCCAACATGGGGCTCAGTCCCAGGACCCTGGGATCATGACCAGAGACAAAGGCAGATGCTTAACCAACTGAGCCACCCAGGTGCCCCTCATCTCTGTCATCCCATTTTATGCTTTGTCACTGAAGACATGAATAGCTCTGCTTTGTTCCCCTATCTCAATGGCTTTTCGTGACAATAACTCTTGTAGTTCCTCTCCTCTCCACTAGGATCAGATTTCATTCCATGGGACTTATCTTCATTTTCTGGTCTTCAGTCATGCAGATGGTAATCTCTAGTCTCTTCATTTCTGCCAAACAATAAGGCAAACATATGCCTTCATACAGTTGCTCTTTACTGTCACCTTCCATCACATTCAGCTCTCCAACTAGATCACAGATATGGTGAGAATGGCTGAGTTTCATTCACTAGGGCTGCAGGTACACAGCCTGACCACACTTCCTTACGTTTTCAGCCTCAGAAGATTGTAATCCCTGGAGGGCATGAAACAAGACTTTTTCTACTCTACATCAAATCAGAGCTAAAAATTAAATTTAAATCAATTCACAGACCAATCCTTTAATTCTAAAGATAAGCAAATTACAGTAACTGTTAAAAATTGTGAAGATTTTACTTTGCTTACAAATTAGCAAGTTAACCTGCCACAGTATTATGGAAACTGGTAGAAGTCACAGACTCCTGGGGTCAGAAAAAAAAAACAATTCATTACTCACAACACAGCAAGAATCAACTTCACATTTACATCAAACTACTTGTCCCATAGGGGCCAAATGTTGTGTCACAGTTGAGAAGCCCCAAGCTTAGAGAATCATACTATTTTATAATGGGTTGCAAAGCAACCTGCCCAACTTTTACCCAGAGGAAAACATATTTATTATACTGGAGAGTAAACAAACCTGCTCTCTGCTCTGGGAGAAGATTCTACCTCTAACTTCCAAGGCTACTCACTACACAAACATCCATGAAAAGATAATCTTTTCAAAGCTCAACAAAGGGCATCAGGGCCTTTGTTCACAGGACATGCAGAAACTCAGGAGACCCATGAGAAATGTCTCCTAACAATATCATGAATTAAAGTGCCCTTCTCAGTTAGTTTACTTTAGTTAGTAAATATCAAGGCCAAAGCTTAGGTCATTTGGTTCATGATCCAGCAATTTCTTCAAATTTAACAGCAACAGAAAAGGAATAGTCTGATTAGTTTAGTTTCATTGATTAGCACAGCTAAAGACAAGTACGGCTTTCCAAAAGATATTTTAAAAGTTCTAATATCACTGTGGTTACTCACATTCTGTAATGAGTATTAGAATAATTGTGTAAATTCCACACTCTTTTTCAAACTTCTACAGGGCTCATATACTGACAAAATTTAAAACAGGCAAACAAAATAAAAACAATTAACAGCAAAGTCAAGTTTTACGTTAGTCCTATGTGTGTAGCTAGCGCATAAACAAGATCTGCCTTTAAATCATTAAATCATCAAAGCCTCTACTATAATTTATAGATTTTAATCAGACATTTTCACATTTAAACAACAATATTTCTAAGTCCTTAAGCCTGAGAACCTCAGCTCTCTTTTTCTGCAGCCATATTTTAGAAATTGTCAGAATGAAACACAAACTCGTTAATTGAGGAGGTCACATTTTATGAAATAATGTCTGGAAAAAATTGCACCCAAGTTAAACAGCTAATATTACTGTGAACAACACACTCTTTTCAGGGGTGTTATCCAAACTGCTGTTGGGTGTAGCCTCAGTGTTTTATTGTATGATGATGAAAAATTATTGTGATGGTCACTAAGAGTTCTTCATGTAATGTTAACTCATTATATTCCAATGTGAAGAACTATTTTGTGATAGCTCACCCTATAATTCCATCCTGTCTCTTCAATTATATTCTTCCAGATACTTTCCAGAGTCACTCTGTATGAAATCCAAACAATAAATAAGAAAATAAGTACAAGCTAGATACCTGCAGATGTATTGGAAAGGACCTTGAACTACGAGTAGGGAATTCTGGGATCAATTCCCAGTTTCCAAAGCATGATAATAAGTGGATTAAAAAAAAATTTATCTACTTTCCCTATATAAATTATACCTAATTTTAACCAAAGAGTTGACGAATGTTAAAGGTTAAGATTTGATGTGCATGTTAAATGACACCATCAAATACAATCAACAAAATCTAGAGTGTTATCCACACTCTACAGAATGTGGATAACTTGCTTTTTATCAACAAATAATTTGCAAGGAGAAAGAAAAAGAGAAAGAGGAGATTAAAAGAGAGTTTAAAACAGATTTATGAGATGTTAATTTACTGCATTGTATGATCCTTATTTGGATCTCAAAAAATTAAACTAAAAATTAAAATATGAAGGAGTCAACTGGGAATTTTGATAGAATTAACAAATTGTTGTCATTTTATGGTATAGTTATAAAATTGTGGTTAGATTTTAAAGTATCCTTAATTATGTTAGTGATACAAACTGAAATGCTTCCAGATAAAATGTGTTATCTGGAATTTGTTTCAAAATAATACACCTACCACCAACTGCCCAATTAATTACAAAATTCTCAGGCCCCCTTCTCTTTGTATCCATTGACTCTGGGAGGCAGTAAATGAGGGAGCCCAAGTTCTTTTATACCTGTGGCTTCACTCCTGAATCACTGTATCTTCTGCATTCAGTGACAACTAGCTTAGAAACTTTTACATTATAAGTGGAATAAAACTCAGTATTAACAGAATTATGTCAAACTCTGTATCAAGGGTCTATGAATGAAACTTTTCTGTATTCTACAGAAAATTATCAACAATATATATATATTATAAGAAACAGCACAGAGGATCATAGGCGAAGGAAGGGAAAACTGAATGGGAAGTCATCAGAGAGGGAGACAAACCATGAGAGACTCTTAACTCTAGGAAACAAACTGAGGGTTGCTGGAGGGGAGGTGGGGGGATGGGGTAATTGGTGATGGGCATTAGGGAGGGCATGTGATGTGATAGGCACTAGGTGCTATACACAACCGATGAATGATTAAACGCTACATTTGAAACTAATGATGTACTATATGTTGGCTAATTGAATTTAAATTAAAAAAAGAAAAAATATGTGAATATTAAAATAAACCAAATAGGGCAATTTTGCTGTTGAAATATTGTGAATTTATGAAGTGGCTAATAGTTTCCTGCCTAAATTTTTGTTGAATTAAAATAATGTTGATCAATGGTATAATTAAAATATCATTGCCTTTCTGACCATTATATCAGGTTCATGCTAACATAACCAATCTACATACCTATGAAACAGAGCAGCCAAGATTCTGTGAGGGAACACTAATATATCTCTATGCATGTAGAGTCCTTCAGGGTAATCTATAAGACTTTGTAGAGCAAGATACACTGGTGACACATTTTTTACTCTTGGCAATAGTTGGGGGTCATTTTTGCATTGTTATTACTAACATTTGGTGGTCTTACTTCACCTAATTTTTGATCGTTAAGGAACCCATGGTGAATTAGAGGAACACAAGGTAGTTAGCACTGTGGGGAAAAAAAAAAGTCAAAATTAAAGAAGTATTACAAATGTGTTGAATTTTTAAACAAAAAAGAAGGTAATCACTCTTCTAAAACAGTTTAACTTACTCTTTTTTATAGCAATTATAAAGAAAATCATTGAGAGATCCATATTAGGCTTAAGTTGAGGGTAGTATAACCATTTCTTATTAACTTTGAATCAGAAAAGAGTTATCCTCAGGGATAGTCTGAGCTCTTCCTTGACAGAAGACTGAAAATCTACAGATTATGTTAATGTTTCTCAGTGCTCTATCAGGTTCTTCATTGAGACCAATGTCAAAATGTAAGAGGATAATGCTTGTTATTACTGGCTTCTGCTTACCCCAGAGAAATCAGAAGTGACTGTTCACCTCAAATGGAGGATTTCCGTTTGTAAATGAATCAGGAGAAAACAATTACTCATTTTGATTGCTTTAGTTGGTGATGTGAACATGGAAAACCTTCTATCTGGAGGGAACAATAGATAAAAACTAAATTGGTATTTGCATGAGTTCTAAGTGCCCCCAGTGTTTGATTTAAGCTAATTTGGGGTCTGATTATAATAGTAGCAAGTAAGGGCACTGGTGTTGAGTGTACACAAAAATCGGTTACTGAAAACCATATGGTATATACATTGGGTCACATACAACTTACTGTCCAAACGGGGACACTTTGGAGAATGAAATTGAGGGCTATTCATAATTTTGTTGTGACTGTCCCAGGCAAACCCTGATATATGATCACCTTCATACATGCAGTTATGCTATATGCATCTCCCAAATGTTGAGATAAATAAATACATTGTATAAAATTTTACCCATGGTAGTATATATTTTCTTTAAATGAAAATGAAAATAAGATATGCTTAAAGTCAATATTGTATCCCACTTGATTTGACTGAAGAGTATTTTTTATGCTGACTGTTATAATTTAAGGAACAAAATTAGATATTTTGATATATTTTACCTAACAAAATCTCATTGATAGAAGTGATCATCAGAGGTAGTAATAGATTGGTCAGATAGGCTGAAAAATGAGGTTACCTGCCAAAAATAATTCTACTCCTTAAATTGATTTCTCTCTTCTTTAATGGCTTTTGCATCTATTACCGGTGCTGTACAATTAAAACTAGAGTTATCAAACCCAGCTTACTCATTTCACACGTGGGCAAGTCACTTAACTTCCTCAGAATTGTAGAAGGTAGTAGCTTGGATTAGAAGCCAGGCAGTTCTTTCCTACCATGGAAACTGCCTATCTCATGGTACTCTATCATCTATTTGCTCACTGCACTCTAACTATACCTACAGAATGGGGCTTCCAGTACCTAGTTTGTGCTCCACTGATATGGAGCACCTCTTTGAGTCCCTGTAAAGAATGAGAAGAGTTATGTATTTCATTGAGGGTTTCATGGGGGAGACAAATGAGAAGTTAAACAGTGGACACCCCCCAGCAAACAAATTAGGACTCCTTTATTAGACATGCCCTGTAGTAGACATTTTTAGAACTCACTAACATCTTATTCTGAATATACGGAAATTCTTACTTCCCAATTCCCTTGTGTTAAGTGAGATCATGTGACTAGTTTTAGTCAAGGGGTTGTGATAGAAGTGAAATGTGTTTATTGCAGATAGGCGGATCTTCCACTCTCTCCCTTCTCCAGCTATAGCAATCATGAGAAAGTCTTTGGTTTGGAGGATAGAGACAAAAGGTGGAAGTGGCCTAGAGTGCCAAGTGTCCACTTAAAAGGCAACTGACCTGAGTAGGTGCTCAGACCCCTGGAGTGGTATGTGGAAAAAAGAAACTTTGTGTTCAGATAACTAAGACACTGATCAGTGAGGGTTGTGTGCTGCCTCAGTCTAACTTAGTTCATCCCACGAAGGACCTGTCTCTACTCCAGACCTTCCTCTCTGCCCGTACACTACTAGGATTTTGTTTTTCTGTTCTTTCTTCACAGAGGCCAATAGCCCCAAGAGTCTTCCTTTTAGGTATCTCCCCTAGCAACTTACATGTCTTTTTCCTTTATGGGCAGGGTAATTTCCCTCAAGTCCAGTTACCATCTCCAAACGCACACACAAAACCATCACTATGCTTATCTAAATAAAAGGGACTTCCAGTTTCTTCTTGAGAGTGGAATTTCTCTCTCTCTCTCTCTCTCTCTGTGTGTACACATACATGTGTATAAGCAATATAGCATTCTGTAATTATTCTGTAGATGATTTTGTGATTATCTTTTACTGAATCAGATGGCAAATCTCTTGAGGATGAAAGTACCTAAGTGGGAGTCTGTCGATAAGCTACAAGTTTAAACTCTTGAAATAATAGCCATTTTTTTTTCATGGCTAGGCGTATGTACACTTTTAGTTTTCATCAGATTTTCAAAGGGGTGCTTGAATTAAAAAAAAAATTAGGAACCACTGGTGTATGAGCAGCATGAGTTTGAAAAGAGAAAAGAAAAGGTCCTAATTTCAGCCCTGATACTAATTGTGATAAAGGTTCTTATCACTGTCCTGGATTTACCATGGTCAGAAGAACTGATTACCCACTGTAGCTAGAGTCTGGGGTATCTAAACCAGAATATAATTAATTTACTCAGAACTCTATCTATAATGTACATAAAATAATTTCAGTTAGGGCATTGTCTTACTTGCTTCTTCTCTCCACTTGAGCTAATTACAAAAGACAGATTATTAACTTTTTTTTATTTTCTGACTAAGGAATCAGTCTTCACAAGAGATATTGCTGTCAGAGGACTACAGTTCAATTGGCTTGGAAGATATTCACTCCCTTGGACCATGACTGGATCGGCAAAGCCAACAACTTCTCTCTCCTCTCCCCCTTTCCTTCCCTCTTTTCCAGCCTTCTCTGCTCTTACCCTTCTCTTTTTTTCTCTGCTTCTAAGACTGGCCAACACTAATTCTGGGAGACTTAATGTATAGTGTAGAGTCAGACCGTGAAAGGCCTGAATGCTGCTCTATTATTTCAAGATAATCTCTGCTCAGATTTCATGAGCTGATTTAAAATTCATAATTTAATGCTCAGATATTTGCTTAGGCATTTATAAGGCTACGTGTTATTGAAATGAGAGAAATGGGATTGAGAAGCAGTCCTGCCTGAGAAGCCTGCCAAATATCTTGGCACCAAAGAAATCTGCATTGTTTCTTTTGTGAAACTTATGCAATTTGCCTCCCTCCCATTTTTATTTAGAATTCATCTTCTTTGGTATTGACCTTGGATATACATGAGTAGCTGGATATATCTCTACTTTTAAACAATAGTCACCTAACTTTGGTAACTGTACTGAAAAGCTCGTATCTCTTTTACATGACACTGAGTTCATATGAATGCCATGGATGTCTTTAATATGAGCCAATATCAAGATATTTTTAATTACTGTCACAATTCAAAAGATTATACTTTTCATACAACTTTGAGCAAGAATATTACTTCTAAGCCTCAGAGTCCTCATCTATAAAATGGGGATAACAACAATAACCTCTAAAGTTGTTGATAGTAGGTGCTTGGCTTTATAACTTCTTCCATCCTCTTTCCAGACCTTTGTGAAATAGGAGATTAGAGCAACCGCCGGATTAGATTACATTAGATTAGATTACATTAGATTAGATTAGATTAATTAGGATTAGTTTTATTTTGCAAATTTTATAACTGGCATTCTTAATCAGCAGAATAAAGCATTTTGCACTTGGCATAGTGTTGGTCTTCATTTATCGGTGTTTATAACTATTAATTCAGTGTATATTATTGAAGACTAAATATCATTTCCCTTAATTTATATTTAAATTTCTAGATTTTTTACTTCTTTATGATTTGGGTATTTGCAGTAATAATGGGAGAAAGTGAACATTATTAAAACCTTTTCCTGATCCTCTGGGGTTCATGATTCTCTTGTAGGTTTTCTCTGAAAACAGTTCAAGGGTAAGAACAAAAGACTTCAGACTCAAGGATAAAATTTCGCTAAAACACAGCAGTGCTTCTATGGCAACTAACCTAAAAGGGAGACATACCAGAAAGAGAGAGAGAGCGAGCAAAAATTTGGGGGTGAGCAGAGCTCAAGAACACATAACTATCCCTTTCTTTGTCCTTCACTCATAGAGTATAGGTAATGGATGCTTTGTTTCTCTGTTTATTTATTTATTTATTTATTTTTTTAAAGATTTTATTTATTTATTTGAGAGAGAGAATGAGAGAGAGAGAGGGTCAGAGGGAGAAGCAGACTCCCTGCCGAGCAGGGAGCCCGATGCGGGACTCGATCCCAGGACTCCAGGATCATGACCTGAGCCGAAGGCAGTCGCTTAACCAACTGAGCCAGCCAGGCGCCCCTCTCTGTTTTTTTATATAATTATGGCCAGGATCTGTTCTACCACTGTATCTGGATGAATGATTTTGTTATCTGAAAGCTGCTTTAGCCCAGAGCTAGACTTTAGTGCTAATGTTACAGGTTACAGAGAAGTAGGATAGAGAAGAGGTAGCAAAGCTCCTGAAGTCAATCTATAAGGCCATGGACTGAAGTGGCCTGGATTTATGAGATCCTTTGGTGAAAGAGTGCCCAAGGCAGCTGGAGCTTTAACCATCCTGCAGGTACCACAAAATGGCTACCCATAGGAACAGTGAGAATAACCTGACAGTAAGAGTCTTTGGGGTGGACAATCAACTGGGGAATGGGGGAGAGGAAGAAGCTTGCAGTATCAGACACCTCAGGGAAAGAATCAGTGGAGCCTCTGGAAAAAAAAAAGAAAGAAAGAAAATATTCAGGGCTCATAAAAGGCCTAGGATTTGGGCATTAGCCACATTGTGGCATCCAAGGTCATAGTCGCCATAGCTGTATGGCGATCAAAAGAGGGCTGTAAACTCCTGCTACTAACAGGGATGTCCTGGACACAATGTAAATTTCTTCCTTATTACCTCTGCCTTATCCCCAGCAAAGGTGTGCAGACAGAGAATAAAAATTAAATGATTAGGTACACAAAACTGAGTTTAGATTTTAATAATTTATTTGGACTTGAAGTTACTGAACTGAATATATCAGAACAGTCTGAAAACCCACTAATTAGTTAATTTTTCTCACTACCATCCCCACTACATCTAATTCTTAAAAATGAGGGCCCAACAAAATATTATTATTAGTTATTTGAGATAGACTTGAAATATTTCAGTCAAGCCTCTAGTACTTTTAAAAGATTCACTTTCTTGGGGCTCCTGGGTGGCTCAGTCAGTTGAACCTCCAACTCTTGATTTCAGCTCAGGTCATGATCTTGGGGTCCTGGGATCGAGCTCTGTACTGGACTCCATGCTCAATGGGGAGTCTGCTTGACCCTCTCCCTCTGCTCCTCCTCCCCCTTTAAAATACATAAATAAATCGTTAAAAAAAAAGATTAACTTTCTTGAATTGAATCTAAATTCAGTTTTCTACATAACCTTACCAGCCAATTGACCAAATATTGCTTTACCTAGTGGATACTTTCTGAACGAGCTGGGTGTCAAAAATATTTTTGGGTTAAAAGAAATCCTAACATATTTTATAGAGTTAGGGACTGTTTGGAAGTTTATTATTCAACTCCGTGTTGGACTACTAGGTCTTCGGTAGTCCTCCAGCTAGTAAGTCAAGTAGGCAGTATGGCACAGTGGTTAAAAATATAGTCTCAGGAGCCAGACTGCCTGAATTTGAGCTGGACTCAGTGACTTAGCTTTGGGAACTTGGGCAAATAACTTACCCTATCTGTGTATCACTTTCTTCGTGTATAAAATAACGTCTGCCTGATAGGGTTGTTATGATAACTGAGTAACATGTGACACATCCTAAAGCAACTGGAACCTAGCAATATTAGCTGCTATTATTATTACAATTAGTAATGTTATTATCCTACAGGCACTTACGTGATATGAAGATCTGATTGAGACCATTTTAGTTACACCGATTTTAGCTCTCCCATTCAATTCTCTGTAATGTAAAAAGTCATGATTTCTCTAGTCTCTCAGTTTATCAGATGAGGGGAAATCACCTGCTTTAACATTTTCACTGGGCCTTTAAGAGGCTTTAACTAATTGTTCTGCAAATATGAGCTGCTAACCAATGGGGGCTATGAGACATAGAAAGGCTGACATGAGACTTCTCTTTCTACCTTTCGTTTCTCCTATTTCTTCTGCCACAGTGAACTAGTCTTACTGGTGGTGATGACTCAACAAAATTAAAGTCAATTAAATTGCAGTTGATTGTCATAGTTAGAATTCCTTAGGTTTTTACTTCATCTCTATGCCAAATTTCCTTTGGGTATTTGGTATTTTTACAATTCCCTACTTGCTTTTAATTTTTCCGAATGTGACAGTTAATTTATGTGTCAACTTGACCAGATCAAGGGATGCCCAGATAATTGGTTAGTTATTTCTGGATGTGTCCGTGAGGGTGTTTCAGGAAAAGATGAGCATTTGAACTGGTAGACTGAGTAAAGTGAATTGACCTCCCCAATGTGGGAGGGTCTGAACAGAACAAAAAGGTGGAAGAAGGGAGAATATATTCTTCTGTCTCTGGGAGTCTGTCTGTATCTGTGCCTTTCTGACTGAACTGGGATAATCTTCTGCCCATGGCACTCCTGGTTCTCAGGCCTTCAGACCTGGACTGGAAGCTACACTATCCAGCTTTCAGCCCTTCAAATTGCAGCACTGGCTTACCTAGGTCTCCAGATTACAAAGGGCAGATTGTGTATGGGACTTCTTCGCCTCTATAATTGCATAAGTCAATACCTTAAAATTAAAAAATCTCTCTCTATATATATAGATATATAGTCTCTCTCTTGTACACACTCTCTCTAAATATATATATTCTAATATATTCTATTATCTATCTATCTATCTATCTATCTATCTATCTATCTCTCCTATCAGTTCTGTTCCTCTGGAGAACCCTAAGATACCAGCTTTTAGATGTCATATTTGTCATTTTTATAATTTCTCTGCTTAATCTCTAAGACATTTCTTCCCATATTTTCATGTGTATATGAATCCATCTGGGAATGTTATTAAAATAAAGATTCTTAGTCAGTAGTTCTGCATTTGTAACAAGTTTGCAGGTGATGCTGATGTTGATGGTCTAAGGAACACATTTTAAAAATCATTGTTCTGGAGAATAATAATAACAATAATCAATAACAACAATAACAACTGCCAATACATCTCTCAGCACTCTTTTGTGTGCTTAGGCATCTTGATTATTTAATCCTCCAACTACCCCATGAGGTTGGTAATATTCTATTTCTGCTATTTTACATATGAGGAAACTAAAGCAAAAAGAAGTTAACCAATGTGCCTAAGGATACGTGATTGAGTGCAAAGTGAGGTGATTTTGAACCTAAGCAGTCTGGCTTTGGAACTCAGGCACACTTAACCGCTGTACTCTTATGACCTAAAAACTGAGCATTAACTTATTTGTACTTATCATCTTAAAACTGTTCTTGATCTGCTACATTGTTCATAATTATTTAGTAATTTCTTTTTATTTGGAGCCTGTGCAGGTAAGTAAAAGGGGGATAGTGTCAAACTGTCCAATACACTAGCTGCTAGTCTGAATCAAGAGGAGCTGTGAGTATAAAATACACACTAGGTTTAGAAGACAATAGGAAAAAATAATGTAAAATATTTGAATAATAATTTTTTATAATGATTGCATGTTGAAACAATAATGTTTTGGTATGTTGGGTTAAATAAAACATTTAAAATGTATTTTCACCTATTTTTTTTTTTTTTTTACTTTATAAAAAGTAGGAGAAGATTTAAAATTCTATTCCTCACTTAGATTATATTTCTACTGGACAACACTAGGGTAGAACTTCCAATACAGGTAGTTGAGCATAACCCTTCAATTTGCTCAATGGTAAGACTCAAAGCTTCTCTTTCATCAGGAAACAAGGTATCTCTCAAGCTCTGGGAATGTGGTTGATCATTCGTGGGACCTGAGGACACCCAGATGGCTAATGGGGTGGATAACCATTTCTGCCTACCTATGGCCTGAACAGTTGTCCCTGTGACAGTACTCACAATGAGTTTTCTTGAAAGCTTTGTACTAAACAAATGACTATGAGTTTTATGATTTTATGACTATGATTTTAATGTGAAAAATTCTTGATTCTGGCCACAGAGTGAAATTATGTGCTCTTCCAGGATATTAGTTTTCTCTCTACAAAATGAATGAGGGGAACTTCAAGATTCCTCCAAGATTTAAAATGGTGGTAATTGTTTGCTGAGAGATGGCAGGAAAATCAAAACTCTAGAATAGGTGGTATGTTTTAAATTCCATGGAACCAGGGCACCAGGAAAGCCATCTACCTCCCAAATACATGAATAAGCATAAGAAGCCAAACATTTTATACCGTTATATTCATGAGCTATAAATCTTTCACAACCATATTTAGTTTTCTTTGCTTTCCACTTATGAGGGCGTGTTCAGAGAACCTTAGTAGTAGTATACCATCCCCCTTTTTATTACTAGAGTTATCAAACGCAGGGAAAGATAATGAAAAGATTTGTTTTATGTTTTAAATAAGTCACCAGAAGCCAAACAAATGGATCATAAATCAAGGGTTCTAAGCTAGCTTTACTTTTCTTGTGACTTTTGAACCACACCCAAAGGTGGAGAAGAGCTAAACTGAGGCTTTTCTTATTTGAAGTTCAAAGTTAATCTTGTTTATTTTAAAAACTCCCATCTCAGAATTAGAAATGTTTGTTTTTCAAGAGTGAAATCATGGGGGCATGAGATTTTATAAAAAATGGTCTAATAAAACATAATACAGATACAAGTAACAATTTTAGAGTATAATGAGTGAAAATAATTTATATCCAATATTTGAAGAGCAATAGTTTTGATCAATATAATTACTGACCTAAAGCATTATTTTGGACTGACCAAATACATCACATTTATAATCTCTTTGGGGTTTGTGAGATTAGTAACTTGTTTCTTTAAATTTTTTTGAAATTTATAATAATACATCCTAAAATCTTTGGAGTAATTTGTTTGGTTACTAATTAAGTGTCTTCTGGCAGAAGAGTAGATAATAAAATAAAACCTCAGAAAAATAAGAGTCCTGGAAGCTAGTCTTCCTTGGGTCCCCATTAATTTCAGGTTTTAGTTCTATGCTAATTTGCAATTCGTTTGTAATTCTTAAGCCCTTACCTTAATAATGGCAGGTCATTTTAATATCAGCTCATTAAACAGAGAATGAGAAAAGCAAAGGCAAATAAGTTTTTGGATAACTTTTAAAACCTTGAACTTATTTTAAATATCAACCTGACATTTTGTACTTTAGGGTTTGGCCTCAAACACAATTTAAACCAGATGGCAAAAGGGCACAACAGATTATTATAAATTCTTAGGAATCTTAGTGAAGCACCCAAAATATAATAGGATATAGTTACCAGACCATTTTATCATATATTCAAGTTCTCTTCTGTGGTACTTTGAATAAATTTAATTGATAGTTCAAAAAATTGAACATGGTAATAATTTATCTGTTAAATTTTTTGAAAGAAATAGATGGTCAAATGTTAAAACATATTTAATAATATAAAATAGTTTGGAAATAGGCTTAACTTTTCTCTACAAGGAATTTAATTTCAGTAGACTTTTCTACTGAATTATGTTCATGCTATCATGCCTTTTAAGTAAACTACTTTGGCATTCATTTCTTTGCTTATTTAAAAATATAGGACCAGTTTATTTCTAAAGTATTTTTTCTTTTTGTTTGTTTTCCTTAAAAGAGCCGCAAACTTTCATTTTAAAAGGGATCTACTACAAAGTGGAAAAGATCTAACCTAAGAATAAGTACAAATCTTTTAGGAAGAATAATCATGGTACCAAAGTTATTACAGTAATGATTTATTCAGAAAGCAGCATTTGTGTCTGAAGATGGTTACAAATGGGAATGGAAATAACCGAGAGGAAAGAACAACACATATTTTGAAAATGAGTTGCCATTTCCTTTTGTAAGGATTTGGTCATGCCATGGGCATTACTTCTTTACGAGGTCAAGTTAAATTTCTTTATGTGTGGTGGTCTGCCCTCTCCTGGGCCAGAATAATATACAAAACATCCATTTGACTTGTAAAAAGAGAAACTCAGCTCCAAAAGAATAAAGTATTTTTTTTTAAGTAAACCTAGTGTTAAAATCTTAATATGTATTCATGAATGTAATAACTTCTTACGGACCGTAGTCCTTGTTCAAATATTTGAGGAGTTCTTAGGTGTGGTTGTTCCATTAATTTCCTTCTTATCTCCCTTTACCACGTCTATTACAAAATAAACACAGCTTGCCACTTGACATTTTCCTTGACCTCTCTTTTTAAAATATTTTAGAATTAACTCAAAGGCAGAATTTCCCTCTTTCCCTACAGATTTTTTCATTAGAATTTTCTTTAAACATAATATGAATTTGTTAAAGAAGAAAAAATACAATAAAAATAAACAAACCATTAAATATTACTTGTAATCCTTTCAAAATAACCACTATTAATATTTGGGAGTCGAATCCTCCAGACATTTATGATGTATAGTTATATATGTAACACACTAACCTAAAAAAGGAGGGTACAGAAATCATACTTTGGAACGTTTTTAAAACTGAATGCATGAAGAAAAGATTTGTGTTTGGCATTTACAAAACTTTATATTGCTATTTAATCATTGTAGTGCTCTGTGTCTCTTTTGCTCAATTACACAGTAATCTCCTTTGGGACAATGGCTGTGCTGAATTAACTTTGAATTTCTATTGTTAAGCATAGCATTATGTACTATACATTCAATATTTCGGAACAGTCTCATATATATTCTGACAATGAGTTGCTTTGGAAAGTCTGTCCTAAAGGAAAAAAGGAAAACAGCTAGACTCTATCCCCTCAATATAGGATTAAGATAAACCAAGAAAATGAATCTAAGCAGTGGATAATATCAATATATTTTAGCTATAACCACAATTAGAGTAAGTGATGTGATATATACAAAGTCATTTTATAGATATGATAAAAGAAGTATTTGAAATTAAATAGGTGACTTCAAGGAAATTCTATTGTTATAGCTTATTTACAGTTCTGTGATTTCTGTTTCACTCTCCACAGTTTTGAGGTGTATAGAAAATGTCTCCTGGCATGTCTTCTTAGCCCGTTAGACTTCTCTTTGGTATGACTTAGGAGAGATCTATTTGGTGGTATAAAATTTAGACCCTGGGGTGCCTGGGTGGCTCAGTAGGTTAAGTGTCTGCCTTGGGCTCAGGTCATAATCCCAGGGGCCTGGGATAGAACTTCATTTTGGTCTCCCTGCCCAGCGGGGAGTCTGCTTCTCTCTCTGCCCCCCTCCTGCCCACGGTTCTTCTCTCTCTCAGATAAATAAATAAAATCTTTAAAAAAAAAAGTTAGACTCCAAACAGTATTACTCAAATAATACTGAAAATTTTTTATCTTCCAAGTAACAGTACTGTGTAGTTTGGGAAGTTTGGCAAAACAGCACTACTCCACCTGGTTGCTTGGAAATCCAGGTGGCAGAAGTTCTGCCAACTTAGAAATATGGCTTCCAAGGCCTCTCTGTTACAGTGAGCCCTAACAGGGGAGACACATAAATGAGTTTTATAAGAGCCTACCCCTGGAAATGGCACATGCCATTTTCGGTCACATTCTATGATAAAAACTCTGTCATTTTGCGATACCTAACTGTAAAATAGGCTGAGACATGTAATCTGTGTTCTAAAAAGAAAATGTAGATTTTGGTTAGCTACTAGCAGTCTTTGCTGTACCTCTTTTATGAGAATTGCTTCTGTCTTTGCAGGGATGAGATGCCCTTTCTATTTACATTAGTATATAACCCTCCTCCCCACCTTCATTGATTTATTAATGGTGAATACCCAACATGTCACAAACTGGGCCAATCAGATTTAGATTCTCCTTGCAGGGAATTAAAAAGTGAGATTCAGAGGTCTTTCCTGTACGTGGCTGGAACTAAAGCTGTTAAACTCATGAGGTTCCAGGAAGAAGAGGGGGAGGGGTTGCAGATGGGATGAGAATGAAGCAAAAGAATGCAAAAAGACAAGAGACATATTGGGTTTCTGCTGACTTTCCAATTGCTATCTTAGATCCTTCCAAAAGTCTGACTGGTTATTCTGTCTGATTCATGGGATGAATTTATGTATTGTTCATTAATTCTTATTTTTTAATTTGACTCAAGTTGATTTCTGTTACTTTAAACCAGATTTTTAACTAAAAGAGTATGTTGATGAAAAAGTTTCTACTGAATAGGAAAGAATTAGACAAAACCATTATTAATCCTGTTCTCATACATGTTAAATGTCTGCCTTTCAGAAAATGATACCTAACTGAGCTTTCCCCCATCTGCAAAATATGAACAATAATTCACACTCTTCAGTGTCCTTCTAGGCTTTTAACATAAAGCACAGAATACAGTAACAGATATACTGTGTATGCTCAGTAATTGATAGTTATGATAATGATAAAAAGGATGATGATGATGATGATATTTATAGATATCAAATGGCACTTGTTCTCTAGTATATTGACTTCAATGGAACCAGTGGACAACTGCTGTCCATGTGTCCATGAGGTTGTGTTTTCTAAGATTTCCAGGTGAGACCAAAACCAAGTGGAGTGTGGTGTATCTCATTAAGGAAACTGAACCTCTGTGCCAACTTTTGTAAGCTGTCTAGAGCTAAAAATCTTCTAAACACAAGAAAACATTTTAAGAAAAACTCATCTTAAATCAAATAGTACTAATTATGTAATAGGAAAAGTATATTATTTTCTCAGATTATTTTGGCCAATGTTGTTTTAAGTTCAGTTTCCAGAACATGATCATATCTATAACTACAATCTCCCTAAAAAAATCAGGAAAGTAAAAGATTTGAAAATACGTCTGTCGTTTCTAAGAAATGTAAAAATAGCAGGTACAATTTAAACTGACTCACTCCACCTAGCCAACTCACTGAATTAACCATCACTCTCCATGGCCAATGCAATGAAGTATACTTAATTTAATTCTACTTAACCAAGTCACTGAATTAACCATCATTCTACATTCTTACTATATTTCACATGAATAGATGCCTACATAATCTTGTATGATCATAACTAGTGGGCTATTGTCTAACACATGCATAAAATAAATTCTAAAATTCTTTTGAATAAGAAACAATAAATGACTGGGATGTAGTTGAAAATTCTAGAAGAGCTTGGCACTAAAAGTGCTTCAAACACACACACACACACACACACACACACACACACACACACTTTAGAATAAACCAAATACGGAAATGTCAATGCTGCTGTAGGAGTGTGGGATCTGCAATAAGATGACTAAGTTTTGATCAACCAAGCAATGTCCAAATGAAAGTACTCGGTCATGAGTCAAAATCTTGTTCAATGACTGTACATTCATATATATATATGTGTGTATATATATATATATAATTTAAAGATGTAAATGGTATCTTTTTAAATGCTAGCTCTCTTTAACTTTTTTTTATTAACTGGCTAATTGCCTATCCCAATTGCCTATCTCATTCAATCATGTTGAATGAGAGGGGACTTACTGTCCTGTTAATTGATGCTTTCTTATACCAGATTCTTTCTCAGTTCATAGACTATTTATCAATAATGCTTAGACTCCTGAGGAAATTGTGCTCATTTTTTTCCTTCTAACTCAGATAAACCATGCCACTGGAAGAACTACCACCGGCCCCAGGAATGCTGTGGTGTATTTAAATGTCAGAGGAATGGAGTACAGTTGCATAAGAGTGCATCTTATTCAGGACTCTAAAATTACAGATGGTAGTCAGAAAAAGCAAATACATAAGAAATGAGGGAAATAGCCATAGGTATCCTGAACCTGTGTATTACAGTTTTAGGAAAGGAACAAAAGTAACAATAAAGTTGATTAAAGAAAAAAAGTAAGTAATGCTGAAAGTGCCAATTCATAATACCCCAAGTTAGAAGGCTTTCCCAATATTGATGTACAATCCAGAGGCAAAATTTTTATCTTATCAAAATACTTCTCCACAGCAACAACAACAAAGTCAAAGACCAAAAACAGAAAAATAATATTGCCACTTCATATCACAGACCATGAGCTAAAATACAGATCAACTTGAAAATGATCAACAACTCAACTTAGAAAGGGAGCAAAGAGTATAAATACAAATATGAACATAAAATTTGCCAAAGAGCTATGAGTGGTCCTTATACATAAAGACTTCACTTTCACTAAAAATATGAGAATTGCAAATTAAACCAAAACTCTTATGCCATTTTTTATCCCTATGAGACTGGCAAAGATCAAAGTTTGATAACAGATATTCTTGTCAGGGTGAACAGAAACAGGTAATTTCATACATTGCTGATGGGAATATAATGTTCCCATAGCCCACAAAACTAAAGGAATTTGGCAATATATATTACAGTGCCAACATGTATAACGCTTTGCCCCTGTAATTCCAGACTTTTTACTTATATACTCCTATTCTGTCAAATGACTTTTATAGCATTGTTGTCATAACATTGGAATTAAAAATTATGTGGCTACATAGATGATCTGATATACATATAATTGAATTCCATGTGGCCATATAAAAAGTGATTTTCATTTCCCTTAGCCAAGAAAACCCTTCCACTAGAAAGCAAGTAAACATAATTCATTAATTAATACTAAAAAATTTCAGATACTTGTCTAAGTTTGCAATAACACATGAAAATGCCTTAGAAGACAAAATGAAGCTAAAGCACAAACTGGGAGCTAAGTAGGTGCACAAATTCAGAGGTAAGCAGGTGCTAAAACTAGTGGTTGCCTAAAGAACTTGCTATTCCTTGGCTTCAGTGTCAAGAGCCATGTAAGACAGGAGAAAAAGGCCAGACTGGTGCATTGTGGGAACTTGAATCAGAGACCCCCCCCTCATAAAAATGGGACCCTAAAAGTCTACAACCTTAATAAAAATGTTGGGTAGGGGATGGCAAGACCATGTAAACATAGAAAACATGTCTATATTGACCATGGCTGTGATTCAAAGAATAAAACATTGCCTCTTAGAAAATGGAATCACAAGTTAGCTCCCATTGATATCTCAGTGTGACCCAAATTCAAACTAACAGTAACATTTCAAAGACCTCAAGCAAAGAATTTATTTGAATGTAGTCTGGGTTGATATTGTTCCTTGGCAATGGGGAAAAAAAAAAGAGGAGAGGGAACCTCCTCTTGAGGTTAACTTATGAGCCAACTGGATATATCCTGAAAATAAACTGATTTAATAGATTATGGAAGAAAAAACAATGTGATCATCTATCTGATCATCTCAATGCAGAAAACATTCAGCATCACTTGAAATCAATTTATGTTAAAATTTTTTAGGAAATTAGGTATAAAAGAGGACTTGAAAAATCTGATTTGAGGTACCTACTCAAATGTAGAGCAACCTCAAATTTGATGGTAAAACATTAAAACCATTCCCTTTAAAATCAGGAACAAGGAAAGGAGAACCACTTTATCATTTACGTTCTGCTTATACCTTGGTATTCCAGCCAGCAAAGGAAGAAAAACAAAAGGGCAAATTATTTAGAAAGAACAAAAAAAACCTTACATTTTTTATAGATGATATGATCAGCAAAAAAGAAAATCAGTGTAATCCCATAATAAATCATTTGAATTAATGAGAGAATTTAAAGACGTTACTTTAAAAAGTATCAACACAAAGCTGTCAATAGTTTTTCTGAAAACCAGGTACTTAATTTTAAAAAGAGTAGAATTTAAAATAGAAATAAAATCCCCACAGAATAAAAATATGGAAACTTATGGAGAAATTTAGCATGATATATCATGTTTGTGTATGGATTACTTAATGTTGTAAAAGTATCAATTAATGGGGCA
Source organism: Eumetopias jubatus (assembly GCF_037043125.1). Classification (NCBI taxonomy): domain Eukaryota; kingdom Metazoa; phylum Chordata; class Mammalia; order Carnivora; family Otariidae; genus Eumetopias; species Eumetopias jubatus. Next base: position 109,711,410 of record NW_028274807.1, read on the forward strand.
CCTGGGTGGCTTAGTCAGTTACATGCCTGATCCTTGGTTTCAGCTCAGGTCATGATCTCAGGGTCATGGGATCAAGCTCTGCATGGAGCTCCACACCTAGGCGTGGAGTCTGTTTGTCCCTCTTCTCCTGCCCCTGTTCGGCCTCTTTCTGTTTCTCAAATAAATAAATAAAATCTTGTTTTAAAAAGTATCAATTTATGGGAGTCAACAAGTCCAAAGATAGACATAACACACTGTAAGAAGAATAAAGTGCGAGGCTTTACCTTAATGGGTGTCAGCACGTTTTTTATTAAACAATAAAACTAAAACATGCAAGAAACAGACTACTGAAATGGAAAGAAAGCACCCCAACAGACCTATAATATAGCCACATGATATATAACAGAAGTAGATGGAAAATCATTGGGGATCAAATGGACTTTTAAATAAATAACACTCATATGATTAGGTAACCAAATGGAAAAAGAATGAAATTTGATCCCTACCTCAAACCACAAACAAAAATAAATTCTGGATGGAATGTGAAAGCCAATTTTATATGGTAGTATAGGGCAATTACTTTATAATCTCAAGACAAATAAGGATTTTAAAAAATGAAACACAAAACTAAAACTAAATATAAATTAAAATATTGATAAATTCTACTACATTGAAATAAAAATTTTTATATATCAAAAGAGATCATAATGAAAATGAAAAAAATAAGCTATTGAGTGGGAGAAGATATTTATGACACATATAAGTGCAAAGAATTCAAACCTAACTCTTCAAATAATTCCTACATTACTCAATAAAAAGATAACTCAAAATGGCATTTCACAAGAGGAATACAAATAATTCATAAAAATAATTTTTAAAAATACTGTAAAAAAGGGATATAAAAATGGAAACTACAATGATATGTCATTACATACCTACCAGATTGCTTGGAAAAAAAAAAAAACAGACTGATTCAAGAAGTGGTAGGGACTTGGAGTAATACGGTTTCACTCATATGTGAAACATAAGCAATAGCGTGGAGGACCACAGGGGAAGGGAGGGAAAACTGAATGGGAAGAAATCAGAGAGGGAGACAAACCATGAGAGATTCTGGACTCCGGGAAACAAACTGAAGGTTACAGAAAGGAGGGGGGTGGGGGGAATGGGGTAACTGGGTGATGGGTATTAAGGAGGACACGTGTGGTGATGAGCACTGGGCGTTACACGCAACTAATGAATCTCTGAACACTACATCAAAAACTAATGATGTGCTATATGTTGGCTAACTATATAATAAAAAAATTAAAAATAAATAAATAGATAGGAACAGTTGCAGACTGCTGGTGGAAGTATAATTTTGATACAACCATTTTCAAAAACAATTTGGCATCATTTACATGAGTTGAACATAGACATACCCTATGACCCACCAATTCTGCTCTGTTAGGTAATGTTTGAGGCGATCTCTTTTGTCTGTGCTTCAGGAAATACAGGAATGTTTCTATAGGATTGAAATAGCTAAAGCTAAAAATAATCAAAATGTCCAAAAAGGAAAAATTAATTGTGCTATGTTTCTTTTGTGGAATCCTATACAGCATTAAATAGGAATTAGTTGGAGTTTCATGTAAAAATGTTTAAAAATGTGTAAAATGGAAAACCAGAAAACATGCATATGGCATGGTTCCATTTATATAAGATTTATGCATAGACACAACTAAACTCTATTGACCAGAAATACATATATGAGTGATAAAATGACAAAAAATAGAAATAAAATTAACAACAACAAAAAAAACAGGACAATGGTTACCTCTGGGAGGATGAATAAGGAAAGACTGGGAATGGACATGAAGGAGCTTCTGGAATGTTGAATGTTTTGAATCTTACCTGACTTATACGAGAGTCTGCTTTATAATTTTTCTTTTGTAAAATTTATTTTTAATTATTTGCTTTATAATTATTCTTTAAATTGTGCTTACTACACATTTTATGTGCTTTTCTGTGGTTAAATCAAATGAACACATACTTCTGAGAAGAGGAAAAAAAACAAAGGACAACAAACCTGTGAAAAGGTTCCTAACCGAATATGTAATAATAAAAAAGAAAATTAAATGAGATGCAAATTAAATGACATTTGCAAGGACTAAAAAGTATGGTGAGAATGTAGAAAAGTAGTGGTGGCAGTGTAAATCCATTATGAGCACTTTGGGAAACAATTCAGTATCATCTCATAAAGTTGATGGTTCTCATACCCATAACTCAACAATTCCACCATTAGGTACATTTTGTAGAGAAACTCTACCTTATATGCAGGAGACATAGGCAAGAAATTTAATAGCACTATTATTTATAGTAGCAAAAAAAGGAAATAATTCATACAACTTACAACAGAAGCATGAATAATCCTATGTGGACTCCTATGTAATGATGAAAATTAATGAGTTATCATTATGTGCATTAGCATAGATGAATTACACACTTGATGTAAAAAGTATGTTGTAGAAAAATATATGCAGTATGATTTCTTTTTTTATTATTGCTCAAACACATGCAATGTGAAAATAAGTAATCATATATATATTTATATATACATATATACAATCTCTGGTAAATCATTAAAAGTAAGAAAATGGTAAATATAAAGCTTAATTAAAAAAAAAAAAACTCCAGGGCGCCTGGGTGGCTCAGTCGGTTAAGCATTTGCCTTCAGCTCAGGTCATGATCCCAGGGTTCTGGGACGGAGCCCCACATCGGGCTCCCTGCTCAGTGGGGAGCCTGCTTCTCCTTCTCCTACTCCCCCGGCTTGTTCTATCTCTCTGTCAAATAAATAAATAAATAATCTTAAAAAAAACACCTCTGGATGATGAAAAAGAGGAAATTTGATTGGAGAGTTTTGCAAAAGGATTTTAAGTTTATTGGTAATGTTCTATATAAAGCCATGAGGCAGCCATGAGGCAGCTAATGTTCTATATAAAGCCATGACCATTTTATTATTATTCTACAAATCTTTCATATGCATATGTATATGTATATATGTATGCATATATATGTATATATATTATATGCATACACACATGTATGCGTGACTTATGTATGCATGACACAATCCTTAGTTTAAAAGAATTATGGGAAAGAAAAAAACAAAGAATGAGGTGACACTTTTTATATTTAAATGGAAAATCATTAAAAAAATTAAGTGGATATGTGTAGAGGATGCTATGATTAGTATGAACAAAAGGGCAAAATGAGACTAAACACGTTTTGCTTATTTGTGTATGAATATCTTTAGGAAGTTACAAAGGAAACTGATACTGGGTTGCTACCCAGAGGAACTAGGTATTTGGATGATCCTTCAGTGGGAGGGATACTTTTCATTGAATGCCCTTCTGTAACTTTAAACTCTTATACCAAGCAAATACGTTGCAATTGTTACAGTAACTACAATTTAAAAAATTTAAATATATGGTAATATCCTACCCAAATTTTTTGGTTATAATTGGATCCTATGATGTATCCAAATGTGTGGGAAAGAAGAATCTGATTTATATTCTACTAACAAAATAAACTAAAGCATTCTATTCCAGGCCTTCTTGCCTAGAGGGCATGACACAAGAAATGGGTATTTTCTTCTGTTGCCACAAAAAAGGGGAGTAGGGGAAAGCGTGCTGTGATTATTATTTTTACAAATTGCAAATGATAAGCATGAAATAGAATGGGACAAAATTCAGTTAATGTCAAGCCAGCAAATCATACCAAATGTCAACTTTTCACAGACATTCTCATTAACAACATTTATGCCAGTCACATACATTGGTTTCCACAGAAACCAACCAAAATTTCCAACAGTTACTGGCTTTAAAATCTGACTTTCTAACAAAAACCAGCTTATTATATCCATGCAAAGCCCAAGGTTGAGAAACACAGAATAGAAGCAGCAGAGAACAAACATCATGAGCCAAAGTAAATCCACTTATTTATGATGTGGCTTACCCAATTTTTGGAGGGTCATATTTTATAACATCACCCATGATTATGGAATTTTCCTTCAATCAAGAACTGTGCTAAATTTAATAAATATATCACTTAGTTCTCTAAAACTGACAAAGCCTTCATTTCAATAAAATGATTATTCTATAATTTAACATAACCAGTAACTTAAAAAATGGCTTTAGGTAGGACAGAGCCAATTTATTACACTTTGTTCTTCAAGTTTCTGTATTGCCATGTAGTTTGTCTCTTTAAACCTTCTAAGGTAGTGCCTAAAAAAGGTACTAAAATTACCAATCTTGATATATTATACTAGTTAACAAACATTTGTGTGTCTATTGCATGTAAAATGCTCTACCAAGAGGTAAAAAGACATAGATGGAAAAATAACATATAGACTGTGCTTCATGATAGATTTGTTTTTCTGCTGACAAAGCCGTACTGTGACTGGGTGATGAAAGATAGGCAAAGAAGATAAGTTATTTGTGGTGACATGTGTGCAGCATCTCGGGTTTATAGAGAAATCTACGATTATTTGGAGCTATCTGAATTCCACAAGGCTTAAAGGCAGAAGGAACACTTTACCTGAATCTTGGAAGATGAGAATGACTTTTATAAGAAGGAAGAGAACAGGGAAGGGACTTCCCAAAAGACAGAAGAGCATGAACCTGACAAGACTGGTAGTACAAAAGTACTACCACAAACTACATATTTGGAAAACCACGAGCTATGCCTCAGCTTAAACAGCCAGTTGCAAAATCTCAGATAAAGAAAATAAGTTCAGATTAGAGGCCCATGGAAGTTAAGCAAAGTCATTTACATTGTGTTGTTGGCAATCTGTTCACGGGGAAGCATTAAATGTTTTTGAAAATGGTTACTTAAATTTGAAACACATTTTCTGTAATAGAAGAAATATTTGGCTAGAGCAGAATGGCGAACAGATTTTTTACAATTTTTAATACACTTAACATAAAATTTACCATCTTAACCATTTTTAAGTGTGGCTTTAGCACATTCACATTGTTGTGCTATCATCACCACTATCCATCCATAGCACTCTTTTCATCTTGCAAAATAGAACTCTGTACCCATGAAATAAAATTCCTCATTCTCCCCTCCACAGATTTTTTTCTGAATATAAAATAACAGGTATATAAGAGGCAAATAAATAAATAAATAAATAAATCTCCTATGGGTAGTGAGAAAGATACAGGATTTAATGAGCGGTTGTGATACACCATATTTACATGTTCCTTGTCATCATCTCTCTCTATGTAGATAAATAGATGATGGACATTTACACACACAATATATGTGTCCATATGTGTATTTCTGTAGATCTCAGAAAGTAAAGAGGCTAAGGAGGGAATATGAGTGAATTGATCAAGAAGGGTACATACTTCATTAGGAAGAAACCTTAGAGGTTAGCCATCATGAGGCTTGACCAGTAATACTGATTGCTGAACATCAAACACAATAGCTTTGGACACAAAACTATCATTTAGGCAGAACACAAAAGGGTTGTACTGGATGATACAGTAAGAGGGAATACGACCACTTTTGTGGGTCACCTGGCTTTGACATATTAACAGTGCCAGGACCTAAGAGCAAAGGATCTAGTATTCATTTATGGTCCCAAAGACAGCCTCCTGGCCAGGAGCTCTTTCATGGTGCCACTGCCTCAGAGGGGCCTCAAATGGCTGAGGAGCTGATGAACATATCCAGTTACGGCGTTTTAACGAGCTTCTGTGGAAAAAAAGGAGCAGTCCAGGAAATTTCAAGTGAGCCAAGTAGTCTTTACTGAGCACACACAATACATTTAGCCTGGTTCTAGATTTTATAGGTTACAATTAAGTTTTTACAGTGATATACAGTCAGGAAAGATAGTTTTACATCTTATAGGAACAAGTAGTTGTATCTAACCACAATATTATGATACTTCCATATCTTATGGTATTGCCATGGGAAAGCACAAATTTGTTTTCATGAATTTACTGCAAAATCAGCTGTCATATAGGCCTTAATTTAAAGATAATTAGCTTTTTTGGTAATTGGAAACATGAGGAAGAATATTGTAAAATACCCTAAAGTAAACAAACCCAGTTGGCAAAGTACATTAGTTTTGATTTACATGAGATTTTATATGCTTAGAGATCTTGGTTTGAAAGAAACTGAAATTTTAAATCCTAAAACAATTTTAGTTCATTTTATTTCTTATGTTTGCCTAATGTTAACTTTATTGCTTTTTATTACTATCATCAACTTCCCAAAGTCTTTAAAAAGTTGCATTTCCATAACTCTTATAGTCATTAGACTTTTTAAAAGAATTCAATTCTATTTGTTTATAAGATGGGTTGGTGATCTACAAATTATGTTGCAATAACTTCATTTTGTGACAAATCTAATAATGAAAATAATTTTCACTAGATTGGAAAATCATGGTTTTTGCCCATAGTATTGGTTGTTATGTGTTCCTGAACCTGAGAGTGACATGCCAGTGCGACCACATAATCCCTAGACTAGGATTGACTTTACAAAGTCTTGAATCAACCCATTAAGAAAATAAGCTGAGGAAAGGCTAGTTGAGTTGGGAAATTCTGTCAAAGTTTTGGAATTGTTACTTTTAAATCACATGAGCTAGAGGAAAAGAGCTCTGGGCTCTCTTCTTTGCTTGTTCCTCAAATTAAGATTTCCAAGCCCAGGTTCTTATAATAATTATTTATTATATTTTAGTTACATTTTGCTTATTGTGTTTATCGGAACCAGAGACAACTTTATGCTAGTAGCCCTGAAGTTTTCAATTAAAGTTTGATGTCACTCCTTATTAAAAAATGTCCATGGCTAATCACTGACTGTAGGGCAATTTTTCTATACTTTGTTATTGTTTGGCAGTGTTGGTGTGAGGAGATTATGGTCCCTTTCAGAAAATGAACAAGACAGGACCTTTTTCCAGATAAGTCTACATATGTATATACATTCACAGTCATATGCTATTTCAAGGGGTCCATACACATCCTGAACTCTATGTACCTCCAATTTAGAACCTAAAGCTTGAAGCACCAAATATATACTTTTTAGATTTAACTCTCTACAACTAGAGCATCTCCTATCCCTCTCACAATCTTTTCTCCTACTATTTCATAAAATTAAGCTGCTGCTCTAGTCAATATGATTTCCTTACTATCTCCAAAACAGGTCATATTGGAATCTACTACTGCCATTCTCACCTGGATCTTGGATAACCATTGTATTTTTCTCCTATCCCCAGTACTAAAAAAAATCAAAGTTTAAAATGAGTAAGTTTCTCCAAGAAAAAAAAAATTCATATCATCCCACAGGGAATTCTTACTTCTTTGCAATTTTAATTTGTGATACAGTGCATGTTGTTGAATATACTACAGTATCTCTTAAAGTAGTGACATTATCCTGGGTGTGTGGTAAATAACCCGAAGAAGATTGTGACCTCCCATAGCATAGGGTTATACTTCACACGTGGATTCTTTCAGTTAGGAACTACCCAATGATGACTTTATTGTGAAGTGGACTCTTGAAGAGGACCAGCTGTGGCAATATTCTAGCCATGTGTCACCCTACCAATTGAGTTGTTTTACCTTACGGTATTTAAATTTCATACTTAATATCTCTATTCTCCTTTTTTTCTTAGAATGCTTGGAGTTAAATTTGTGGAATTCTAGCAGTATAGGACTTCATGGCATGTTATCATTTTGTTTTACCACATTACATTTTCATTTTATGCAAAATTTCTTACAGTATTTATCTTTTGATAATATATCAAGTTTTTTGAAACCATCTAAATTTCCTTCTTAGAAAAAGTCAGAAAAATACACAATAAATAAAGTATATTATTTGCTTCTTCCACTGTGTTATGGCAATGCTTGAAGAGGAAGATTACCAAAGATCAGGTGAGGAAGAAAGGAAGGGAGGGAGGAAGGAAGAAGGAAAGAAGGAAGACATCATAGATTGGAATATTAGTTTCACTAACTTCAAAGGAGTAATTTTTCTTTATAGGTTATAATAATTTTGATTAAAATAGAAATTCCCCATCTCAAGCACTCTGTATTCCTCATTCCTGTTTTATTTGTCTCCTTAAGACTGATACTTGGCGTATCTTTATTTACCCATTGTTTGTATCCTCCTACTGAAACATCAGCTCTGTGAAGGTAAAAATTTGTTTTGTTCCTTACAGAGCCCCAAACCTGAAATAGAGTATGGCCCTAATTAGATACTCCATAGATACTGAATAATTTTTAAAAATCACAACAATGTCATATAGATATGGAGTAGAAATAGTCTCACTAAACTGGAAATCTAGCTTTTGGTTCTATATGTTCCAATATCAGCTCTGGATTGGCCTAATTATAAGTATCTTCCAACTTTATTTTCTTCTTTTATTTCCCTCATGATGATTTTGAATTAGAAGAACTTTAAGATGTAATGCCAAGTCCTTTTTCAAATTCTATTAATAGAGACTATTAAAGTGTGTATTTAGTCAATTAGTACCCATGGGGAAAAGAGTTATTTCTGAAAAATTTTCATGTTGTTTTCTATAACCCTTCTGAAAAGGCCTTTATTTCTAGGTCAAGAATATCTTTTTTTCCCTCACTTTTTAACGATTACAAAGTCTCATACATACAGATCTGCAAACTTAAGTTGATAGGACAGATCTTAATAGCTTTATTAAGCTATTATTTATTCTGTGACAATTTTGAGTAATTGTTCTTGATTTGAAAGATATTAGCAATGGTTCTAAGTGTAGCGAGGGTTTCTTAGGTTATGAAGTCAAGCAAAGCAGACCTGGATCAATTATTTGATGATTTTATGAGTGAGGACAGCTGCATTCTTAAGGTAGGATAGGAAAAATTTATATTTGAAATTCAGACTTACACCATTTACCTATATTATCTTTACATGTCTAGTTCATTTCCCCTGTAGCTTTATATAATAACAGTCTGATTCGGCCCTGTTTTATACATATCCTTCAAAACTTTCATCTCTCTGAGCTCATTTTCATAGCAGCAAGTAAATGAGTTCTTTTCAGGATAATCAAAGACATATGAGGTAGGCCGTATTTATTTTCTAAAAGTCCTGCATTTTGTCCATTTATATCAACATTCTTCTTCATTTACTATGTGGAAGGCTCTGGATGGGGCAAGTGGTCTGGAGGTGAACAAGCCTTTACAGCGTGCAGTCTAGTGGGAAAAACAGACACACACATATCACTACTCTATAGCTAAAATCATGAGGTGGCAATGAGTACAATGTGGAACACAGAGGGAAGAAGGACAAATACTGGCAATTTATGAAGTAAGGGAGTGGGACAGAAGTAGAATTTGCAAGGTAACAAAGAAGTTTGGAGCATGAGATATCATATCATACTGTGTTGGATAGAAAATATGGCTAGAAATGCATGTTATAGCTAGAATGTGAAGGGTCTTGCTTGCCAGGTTAAGTTGTGTGCAATTTTCCTTTTGGGTAAGGAAAGTATTGTGCTCCTCTAGTAACTAAATATCAAGAAAACAGCCCGTTAGTAGCTACTGAGACTATGTGCTTATTTGAGAATGTTTAGTGTTATGAAATGATCTGAAATATCACAGGAAAAAGAATTATATATTTTAAACTTTTTTTGTATAAAAATTGATGAGAGGAAGCAAATGACATAAAATTCACTTAATCATTCAACAAATTCATCTTACATAAGAGAATACAATGTAAATTGGGTTTCCCTCCTACTCAGACTCTAGTCCTTCTCTTCACAGATAATTACTAGCAGATTTTTATGATTTCTTCCCCAAATCTTAATATATATAGATATAGATATAATCATATGCAACTTCTGGAATTATATCACGAGGCACTCCATGGCCCCCAAAACAAGCAAAATTGGCTACACCATAAAAAAATTACAGCCTTTAAAAAAGACTCCCAAGGCATATAGCAAATAAAGAAACATTTGTTCAAGAAAATTTACTAAAATTAGATTAAAACAGAGAGTCTGTGGCATTTGAGGCACAATCCTTTCCCTCCCTCTTGCCTATCTTAACTCAGCATGAGGGAAGTTCCCCACCTAGTAGGTGTGGTCAAGAACATGGAGCTCCCTCACCTCAACTCCCAATCAAGGGCTATTGTGATTGAGAGCTCTGCGAAGGGGAAGGCCACTAGTATTTCTTACCTTCTCCAACTCAAAATGAGAGAGGCTAAAGTTATGGTGAGTGTGGCCAAGAGGTGAGGGGCTCCTTTTTTCCACCCAGTGCCTACCAGTAGGAAGAAGTTTTTCCTCAGATACAGTTGGCTGAGAATACTGGAAAGCGAACTACACTCACCCAAGCTCATTCGTAGTATGGAGCTTCCAAGATGGGAGAGGCTAGCCAAGAAGACCAGAGGCTACTTTCTTGCCTGAAGCATAGAATAGTAGCCCAGGGTTTCAGTTTTAGGGAGAAGTCCATAAGAAAATAGAGCTCCAACACTCTCCCCCAAAAGATCTGACTTTATTTGAAAAAAATTTTTAATTTTTATAATAACATCTGAAAATCAAGTAAGATGTCCTGTAAATAGAATAAAAGACCCCACATGACCATCCCAATAGATGTTGAAAAAGCATTCAGCAAAACTCAATACCCATTCATGATAGAAACACCTAACTAGAAATAGAAGAGAATTTTCTCAACCTGATAAAGGATGTCTATGAAAACCCACAGCTAACATCATACTTAATGGTAAAAGACTAAATAATTTTCCCGTAAGATCAGGCACAAGACAAAATTGTCTGCTTTCTCAATAGTGGAGATAGTATATTTTTAGTAAGATTTTGCTAAACATTGCTGACATATTCTCCAAAAATGTCCTATTTTAAACTGCCATGAAAGTATTAGAATGCCTCTTTCTTTGTCCATCACAAAACATCTTGAGCTCCACAATCTGTGAGCTTTAATCTGAACTGCTTTAATTATAATTGAGGTTCAACATTTTTCATATGTTGTCTATTTTCAACAGCATTTCTGCAAACTGCCTGTTCATATTTTGACCCATTTTTATTTGCTGTTGGTTTCTTATATTGATTTATGAAAACCTTTTATATAATAAGAATTCTCTGTCTCTATATTTTATATATAAATGTTTTGCAAACATTTTTTTAGTTTGTCGTTTGATCATATTTTTACTGTATTATAAATTATTTAATTAAATATATCTGTTTTTTGTGTTTTGTATCTTTTTTAGAAAGAGCTTCTTCTTTCCAAAATTTAAAAAATAAATTCCTCACTTATTTGTTATAATATTTAAATTTTGGTCCATCCAAAACTATGATATAAAGATGGAGATTGGCATCCAACTGGTATCCCCCCAAAACAGTTGAGCAGTTGCTCCCTCACCATTAAAAAAATTGATCTTTTTATCATATTAAAATCCATTTTTATCATTAAGTTTACTACCATGTGGGTTTTAAAAAAATGTATATTTGCGTTATTTATCATATTGTTTCCTTGTTCTATGCCGGGAGAGGCAGTCCACCATGGGTCTTGACCATGCCTGCACAATCTTGCAGTATGTTGCAAGGCTTACATATTTCCTGATAGGATTAGTGTCTATAGGTACACAGTCAACTAAGCAGGTCAACATTACTCTATTCATTTTGGGGCGGGGGGGAGGAGCACGGGGAGAGGGAGGCTGGCTTGTTCATTGCTTGCAACAATGTTTACTGCTTGCTCAAAAAACACTGGGCCCTTTGCCCTGGATTCCTCTCCTTGAACAAAACCCTCTGTGTGTACATGTATCCCCTGGGCACATTGCATAATCTTGGTGGAATTTTGTGGTAAGAGTGAGCACTGCAAATATGCTGATGTTCATGCTGCTTGTTATAATATGAGTAATGAAGTCCTTTTCTCTGACCCAGGAGTTTCATGTCTTCTGCCAGCATCCATGAAATAGTAATAGGCTATCTTATTTGCTTGTACTTTGGTAAAATCTTAAACTCTTCAAAATTTTGACAATCTGAATATTTATTCACATTAAACTGTTTTCATTATCCTAATTTTAAATTTACATTTTAATAAGCGATAAGACTATGCTCTCTTCAATATTTTCTCTTCATTAAATTTCCTGATCATTTTATGTCCTTGTTTTACCTGAAAATAAAACCTGGTAGTAATTTTATTGTGCTCACACTAAACAAAAATATACTGATAGAGGGAGAAGGAAAACCTTCAATACTGTTTACCGGTATAAAACCTACTGTGCTACTGTTTCTCATGTATTTTTGCATGAGGCTCAACGGCATTTTTAAATACATAGGCCTTGCATATTTTGTTAATTATATTATCTTATGGTTTATCTTTTTTATTCCTAAAAGTTGAATTATTTTATTTTTTTGTACTGATTAAGGTGGCTGGGTTATGTTGTGAAAACAAAAATGCCAAAATTTCAGTAGCTTTAAATAGCTAAAATAGAATGTACACTACACTTCTAGCACAGATTATTGGGAGCAGGGAGCTCTGGGCAGAACATGGGTCTCCAGCTAAGAGACCACCACCACTTACTGTATGACATTTGCCAAATTACCCTTTCAGAGTCCAGAGTGCTAACCATTACACCATGGAACCGCCACCAAGTTACCCTTTCTGTGCCTCAGTTTGCCCATCTGTAAATCACAGATAACAGTCACAACTAAATCATAAGTCTATGTTGAGGTGTTAAAAGATGACTTAAGATGCTGCCAGACATACAGTAAATGCTGCTTAAAGGTTAGCCATTATTACTATTAAAGTTAGGAAATAGAACAGCCTATCTTATAAATAATCACGCTAGTTGGGGCCGTGTTAGTCAATCTGGGTTGAGTCTCTGGGTAGGAGTCTATGATTCCATTATTCCTTTCTCTCTTCATCATAGAGAACAACCTAACAGGAAAGATAGGCATAAGGAAATAATCAGACCTAAGATCATTCTGTGTCTTCCTGCCTTTATCCTATCATGGGGACAAGAGAGAATGGTGAAGGTGGTAGTTTTCCCCACAGGAGAACAACTGACTTTTATAAATAAATACAAATTTAAGATAAAGCATAAATGCTGCCATCCAGAAAACTTTGCACAATGGAGAGTATTTAAATGTAAGACACCGGATTAACATCATTTCCATTTTGCAGGGGCGGCGGGGGAGGCAGGGTTTGTCGGTGAGAGGGATGCAGAGTGACTTCTAGCCCAAGAAGCAGAAGCAGCATCTGGAGTAGAACACAGGCTATGCATCTTTCAGCCTTTGCTTTCTACCAACTTGCAATGCAACAATGGAACTAAATCACTTTCTCACGCACATTAAATCACTAGACTTAAAGTTATTGAAATGTCACCAGATGAATTAAAATTTATTTACTTTCCAAACAATCATTCAAAATGTAAAAGCAAGGCTAATGTTTCCTTCTCTCTCTGGGTTTTGCCTATACCTCTCCTACAGCAGTTATCATAATCTCCTAATAAATCTCTTGCCTCTGAAAACAATGGTATCTTATCATTTCCATATTGTCAAACTTTTTCACAGAAAGTGAAATCAAATATCTTTAAAATAAATGTCTGAAATTATTTGTAAAAGCTGAAAATACTGGATACTGTTAAATGAGCAAATGTTTTTGTTAATACCTCTTGTGTGCCCTCATTAAAGCTCAGGATTAAGATGTTTATACAAAAAATTAAACAATTAAGCTTAGACTCTGAGCTTTTTTGAAAATATGCTTTCTTATTCATTATCTGTACTCCCAGGTTCTCGTACGCTTCCAAGCACATGTTTAATAATCCTAGGTGCACAAAAATGTTATAAAATACACAGTCTGATTGATTATTGAAAACTGTCTGATATGACAACTTCTTATAACAACAATAATTAAGAAAATAATTGTCAACATTTCTTAAGGTCTTTTTATAGTTCCCTGTGGTAAATACTTAAAATGCACTATTTTATTTAATCATCACAGCGAATCCATGAAATACATATTATTACATAATGTGTGTGTCCTTTATAAGGACATTTGTTATTGGATTTAGGGCTCATCCAGACAATCCACCCAAGATCCCTAAATTATTTACATCCACAGAGACTTTTTTTTTTTTTTTACCAAATAATGCCACATTTGCAGCTTTTGGGGCTTAGGAAATAGACATATCTTTTGGGGGGGTCATTGTTCAACTTATAACACTGTTACAATAAATATCATAAACCGAGTAGCTTAAGACACAAATTTATGTTCTTATAGTTCTGTATGTCAGAAGTCTGACACTAGTCTCAATGGGTTAAAATCAAGATGTTGGCGGGACTATGTTCCTTTCTACAGACTCTATGAGTGAATCTGCTTCCTTGCCATTTCCAGCTTCTAGAAGCTGCCCACATTTCTTGGCTCATGGTCTTCATCCTCTAACTAAAGCCTGCATTACTGCATTTCTCTGACCCTTCTTCTGTCATCACATCTGTCCCTAACAGCTCGGGAAGGTTTTTTACTTTTAAGGACTAGGAATCAGATTGGGCACACATGGGTAACCCAGGATAATCTTCTCATCTCAAGGACCTTAACCACATCTACAAAGTTCCTTTTGTAGGGTAAATTAGAGGTTTCAGAGGCTAGGCCATGGATATCTTTAAGGGTTCATTATTCTGCCTCCTATACAATGCCTAAGACCTGGTATTGCTTCAGAACAGTGTTTGAAGACATATTTGAAGATTAGTGGTGCTACAGCACTCACAGGAGCTGCAGATAATGTCCTTATCAATACAAGGCAAGAGACAAGCCTGGGACAACCAGAAATGTGCTCTATCAGGGCTGTAGTCCCTGCTCTACTGGTAAGCTCTGCTCACTGCTGTTTCCAGTATAAGTTCCAGACCAGGCCACAATGGTTCCTTAAAGTGCCAGGATGCTAGACAGTTATTCCGCAGGATCATCATCATCCACAACAAATTTACTCCGCACCACCAGGATTATAGTGCTATAAAAACATTAATATAAATAATTACCTAAGGGGCAATATGGCCACCAGGATGGGTGAATTGAAACAGACTTCGGGTGTTCCCTGACTCCTAGATCCTAAACCACCTATTACCCTTCAACTTGGTTTGTTGTCAAGGCAAAATAACAGGTCATATTTTTTTTTTGTAGAAGTGACATTGACTGGTGAGGGTCTTTGGTGAAGTTCATCCCAGTCTAACTAAACAGCTTTTAAAAGCTAGACTTATTGTAGATCATATGAAGCCAATTTCCTTTCAAATATTTATTTTAATAATTTAGCCAAAATTGGTTTCTGTTGCATGAAACTTAGAAAGCTGACTAATACAGAAACATTTTTAGTCTGTGCAACATGTTACATTTTATCATAGAGAAGACTTAGTGTTTCAGTGTGATGTTAATTCCCTCAGACACTTCCATTTTGCCTCCATATGTTGAAATATTTTAATTATAATATTGCTGTTTTCCATCAAGTGCATGACCTAATATGTCATTTCTCTTTGATGTCTAGTTATTATCTGGCCTAACTGGACCAAAAAAAGATGAAAAGAAAATTTAAAAAAGATATTTTTAGTCTAAAGAATGCCAAAAATAAAATAGATTGTCTATAGCAGGTCATAAGAGAGACATTATGGTCTATTACAATGACCTTCTGCAATTTGATTAACCTCTCTGTGCATCAGCTTCTTAATTTTTTATTGTGACAAATAAGGTATATGAAATCAAATACTATGTGTAAAAACATGCCATTATACCTCTCATTTAGCAGGTGATTGGTAAATATCTAATTGTTGATAAAACATAGATTTTGATGAAATTATCATTTTATATGATTATAACTTTCAATAGTAAATTTGAAAGAATATTTTGAAAGAGATCAAAATCTTATGCAAAAATTGACCCTCTGGTTCAGAATATTTACTGTATGTAGTTGGGGTACTATGAAGGACAAACATAAGGCCACAGTATTCTAAGATCGAAGACAGAATGGATCCCTCCTGGTTGAGTATATAAAAACAACTCTTTCACTCTTTAAAACATTCTTGTTTTGGAAAAAAAAAAAAAAAGAACTATGAGTTAAAGGGCTGCCTAGTGAAGCAAAAACTCAGTGCTTAATTTATTACACCACTGCTTTTCTTAATCCATAAAGAGTACCTCTTGCATTGATCTGGAAGAGTAGAGCCAAGCCCATGATACAAATCTTAAACATTTATAATTATCAATTCCAGATTTGGGCTCTGAGGTCTTTATCACTCAGAGTCCAAATAGGAAAACAGAAACTTCTCTAAGAATGAACTTAGAGGAGATTTTGTTACACAGGTGTAACATTGGCTGAAGACACCACCCAAGGCAGAGAAAGAGAAAACAGAAAGAGAAAGAGAGAGGAAGAGAAAGAGAAACACCATCCAAGGCAGAGAAAGTGAAAAGAGAAAGAGAGACAAAGAGAAGAGAAACAAACTAACATCACCCAAGGTGAGAAAGAGAAAGAGAAAAAGAAAGAGAAAGAGAAAAAGAAACACCACTCAAGACAGGGAAAGGGAAAAGAAGAGAAAGAGAAAAAGAAAGAGAAAGAAACACCACCCAAGCAGAGACAGAGAAAATTACTTTGACTTCGTTCCACACTTCAATCTCCTGCAAGAACCTTGTACTGACTGAACCCAATTAAAAGTCAGCTGAGTAAATGCAGGCTATAGGGATTGGGCACTGTGAAAAAGAGCAGAGGAGAGTAGAAAAAAAGGAAAGAGAAGAGGAAAAGGAAAGAAAGGAGAGGAAAGGATAGGAAGGGAAGGGAAAGGAAAGGAAAAGAAAAGAAAAGAAATCTGAATGTTAATGGGCACAGAACTTGTCTCAGCCCAGAGGGGCTTTGTCACTTCTCAGAATGGACCTTGTTCTTACAAAACATTCAATACAGTGGAAGAGGAAGTAAAGGTATCACAGGTATTCCTGAAAGTTCAATAAGCATACATTTCTCTAACCATTTGTATTGATTCCCCCATAAAATCCTATTAATTTTACTTTATTCTCCACTGTTGCCTTTCTAAACCTATATTATTGCACTAGCTTCCTAAATAAGCTCCCCATATTTTATACTGTGAAAAATTTGATGGGGCTCATCAGACAAAAATTATTTTCAAATTACAAATCATATTATGTCACTCTTCACTCATTTAACTCCTCAGTGCTTTCCTATAACTCCTGGAATAAAGATCTGTATCTGTCACTTGACTTATAAGGCCTTATGTGTCCTGGTCTATGTCTGTCTCCCCAGGTTCACTTTTGGCTGCTCTCCTTCTCACATTTTGGAATTTTTATAGTTAAAAGAAATGTACCATTCTACCTTTTATTAGATGGTCATCACATATGATATTCCCTCTACTTGGAATTCCATTTACCCAAATAACCTTTTTTTTTTTCAATCAACACTTCCTACCTCCTGGTTATGTCTTTTTAAAACACTGTGTACCTCTCATAGTTACTACATATTATAATTAGATGTTAAAATGGGGGTGGTAATTCACTGATGCCTATTTTGCCCCAGAGGTTCAAGGGACTTTCTCTTTCATATTTACCAATGTCCTTTTCTGGGTTTTCCTTCCTGTGCAAGTTTTTGTCAAAGTACCCCTCACTGAAGTCACTTTGAGGAGTTCCAACTATCTCCTGCCAGGACTCTAACTGGCACATACTTTTCTAGTTTTGCAGAGCAGTTTTTTTCTTCTTTAATATGGGCACTAAATCTCAGAGTGTGAATCAGGGAATAGAATAGAAAGTCTAGATATAAATCCATGAATACACAGTCAATTGATTTTTTGACAAAAGTGCCTAAGCAATTCAGTGGGGCAAAGGATAGTCTTTTCAATAAAAGATGGTAAGAAGTTAAACAACCAAATGTGAAAAAAAAAAAAAAGAAAAAAGTCAAACTAGACCTTTGACTCATACTATATGCAAAAATTCACTTGAAATAGATCATACATCTAAATGTAAAAGCTAAAATTATAAAATTTCTAGAGGAAAACAAAGGAAAATAGTAGTCACTTTGGGTTTGACAATTTCTTAAATGTGACACAAAATATATAAATTATAAAAGGAAAGTTAACAAATTAGACTTTATCAAAATTAAAATCTCTGCTCTTCAAAACGTTCTTGAGAAAATGAAAATGTATACCATAAACTGGGAGAAAAATATTTGCAAAATGAACATCTGAAAAGCACTTATAAAGATTTGAATAGATATTTCTCTTAGTAAATATATGGATAGCAAATTATCACATAAAGATACACTCAACTAATTAATCATTAGGGAAATGTAAATGAATTCCATTTGAAAGTCCACCATACCCACGGTAAATAGCCAAAATTTAAAAGACTGATCATACAAAGTCTTGAAGAATAGGTGAGCAGCTTAAACTCTTATACCCTGCTGGTGGGAATATAAAATGGTGCTACTATTTTGGAAATAATTTGACAATTCCATAAAATGTTAAACATACATTCACCATACTACCTCAAACATTATCCTAGGTATTTAACTAAGATAATTGAAAGCATACATCCATAAAAGCCCTGTACTCAAATGTTCATGAAAGTTTTATTTGTAATACCCCAAATCTAAGAACAATTCAAATGGCAACAAAAGATGAATGAGTCAAAAAAAATTGTGGCTGATCATACAATGGAATACTATTCACCAATAAAAAGGAATCAACTATTGATATATGCAACATGTCTAAATCACAAAATAAGTATACCGAATGAAAGAAGCAAAACTAAAAAGATAATATATAATTTTACATATACCAAATTCTATAAAATGCAAACCAATCTGTCGTGGCAGAAAATAGATCAATGACAACACAGAATGGGGTGAAGGAGGGTTGATAAGAGAGAAGAGATTAAAAAGGAGTATGAAGAAATTTTAGGAGGTGACAGATATGTTCATTAACTTGACTATGAAGATGGTTTCATCTGTATATATATATATTTTCTAAAATCCATCAAAATTTATACTTGAAACAGGTACAGCTTATGTATGTAATTATATCTCAATAAAGTTATGAAAGAAAGAGGTTTACACTCAAACTTAACAGTTTGAGATCATTTTATACCAAATTTATACCAATACATAGAAACATGTTTTTTTTTAAACTTAAACCACTGTTTTATAATTCAATGGATGGATATATCATAATTTATTTAAATAATTTCCCACTGATATATATAGTAATTGTTTCCAGTCTTTTGATGTAAATAACACTCTTTCAAGGATATCGAAACTTTATAGTAAAATTAAAATCCATGGTGTTGGCAGTAGAGGCGAGAATTAAATCAGCAAGTAGATAAAACCAGAACAGAGATTAAAAAAAAAAAAAACCTAAAACATATTCAGAAAAAATTTTCTGAAGATGAAAAATATTTGTCTTTTTAAATAAAGGGGAGGAGCGCCTGGGTGGCTCAGTTGATTGAGTGGTTGAGCATCTGACTCTTGGTTTCAGCTCAGGTTGTGATCTCATGGGTGGTGGGATGGAGCCCCATGTTAGGCTCCACACTCAGTGGGGAGTCTACTTCCCCTCTCCCTCTCCCTTTGCCCCACCATGCACTCTCTCTCTCTTAAATAAAAATAAAATCTTTTAAAAAATAAAATAAAGGGGAATGTAAGGGCCAAGACCAATTAATTTAAAAAGTTATAGCTAGATAAATCCTAGCAAACATTTGAATTACATAGATAACAAAGGAGAGAAAAAGGAATTAGGACAAAGTTTTGAGAGAGAACTGAGACCATCTCCCCCAATTTTGTTTCCAGTTACATGTTTGTTCATATACAAATGAAATAATTCTATCAGGTAACCCATAGCCAAAAAATAAAATAAAAAATATGCATTCTAATTTCACTAATACTTATATTATTCTAAATATCTTGGCTGGCTCAAAAAAATTTTTCCCCCTATAAAAGGAGTTATCATTATTAGAAAAGAATAAGAGAAAGTATCGTTTTCAAATACATATGTCTACATAAGCATTATGCTAAACAGGATTAACAACTAATTCTTCAAATTAAAAAAACTCTGTGAATTGGGAAACAAAAAATATTAAAATTTAGTTTTCTATATGTCTTGACTACCTAATTTATGCATCAATCTTTCTAATATCACAACAAAAACCCCAAAACTAGGAACTATAAAAATAGACTCTCTATGAAATAAGAGAAAGAAAGAAGGGAAGAAGAAAGAAAATCAGCATTTTGCTAGCAGATACAGAGAAAGAAATCATACTTCTAAATGGTACAACTGTAATATAAATAGTTGAAAGATGTCAGATGGATTAGAGTTATAAGTAAAAAAATTACAATACAGTAAACCAGGAACTATGTAATGTTAAAATGATTTCAGGAAGAGGAACAAATCCCTAAGCACTAAAGCAACAATAGAAAAAGGCAACTCTGTGGGTCATTAGCAGCCAACCTTCTTGGTGGGTGGACAAATAAGTGCCTAAGGTCGCTAAGTCCTGAAGGGAGGATTGAGACAGAACACTAGCATATCCTCTACAAATATTGATAGAGCTCTAGTTTACTGTAGAGTACATGAAAATCTAATTCAAAAAGATTTTGTAACTTGACCAATAGAAGACTGATGAGAACCCAGATTATAGATTTCCTGCCCAATGGTATGCTTTATACAATATTTCCTGGCCATTATTGACTTTTCTCTTGTTTCATAAATATCAAGTATTAAAACTCATTATTAAAATATCTAAGGTCTCGTCTTGCTCAAGATTAAAATAATAATGCAAAAATTTGAAAGGTGGCTAATAGTTCCACATCCTATTCTTGAAAGTGGTTATTTATAGTTATTGACCAACCATAATTTGTATGTTAATTTGATTCTTGGAATAACTCTTACTCTACTGTAAATCGTGGCTTTATAGCAAGAATTTCCATGTGTAATATTATTAATATAGAATAGATACATATCATTTAGTAAATCAACAGGACTTAAAAGATATTTAAATTTTATCTAATTTATGTTTAGAATGATTAGTTTCAATGAAAACTCAAATACAAATGTATTTGTATATAATAAAAATATAAAGTAATATATATTAACATAAGATTTAATGAATAAAGTATTTTGGAGAAAATTCAACAATTTCTGAAAGGATGATGATATGTATTTTTTTCATTAGAGAGTATAGCATTTTGTAATATATTAGCATTTTCCATAATAAGAGGTATTTCTTTGAGACCCAGAAATATTATTTCAAAACAAAATTAAAACTTAAAGGAGATACAGTAATGATAGTAGGAGTAAGGGGTCATGTGAAACCTCTCAGAGGTAATGATTTAAAAAGTTGAATAAAATATAAAAAAAATAAAGAAACTTAAAAGAGTCTAAGAGGTCATATGAGAGTTTACACTTGAAAATCTGCAACTGGAAGGTGTTAAAATTAGGACAATGTAGGATTCTGGCCTGTGGGCTCTGCCAAATCTCCACAGATATAGCAGCAGAGCATGGGCAGTAGAAAACCTCACCCTCAGTGAAAGAAGTCAAGCAGAGAAAGATAATTATCATACGGTTTCACTCATATGTGGAACATAAGAAATAGCGTGGAGGACCACAGAGGAAGGGAGGGGAAACTGAATGGGAAGAAATCAGAGAGGGAGACAAACCATGAGAGACTCTGGACTCTGGGAAACAAACTAAAGGTTACAGAAGGGAGGGGGTGGGGTATGGGGTAGCCAGGTGATGGGTATTAAGGAGGGCACGTGTTGTGATGAGCACTGGGTGTTATACACAACTAATGAATCTTTGAATATTATATCAAAAACTAATGATGTACTGTATGCTGGCTAACTGAACATAAAAAAAAAAAGATAAGAAAAAAAAAAAGAAAGAAAGAAAACCTCACCCTTAATCAGTTCAAGTACCAGAGATAAGAAATCAGGGCTGAAAAAACAGCCGTAAATTTAAAGGGTAATTTTATCAGTAAGAGAACTACAGAGGTAATATCTAAAATCTGAGCATTAACTCTGTCCAAAACAGTAGCTGAAAGTTGAAGTGTCCATTTACAGCAAATATTCTAAAGTCCCTAATGAGAAAGGACAAAGGATATAATTGCACTGGGTACAGATCTGTAAGTTTGTAACTTTTTTTTTTTTTTTAAACTGAGTACATTTCCCAATAGGTACTGATTGAGCAACAGAAAACTGAAACCTTTTAAGCTAAGAGAGCAATGAAATTGGTGGCTGCATGACATGAGAAAGACAAATTTTGCAGTGTGAATTCAGATAAGTTAGTTAACTGCCTATTAGAGCATTAAACCAAAATCATCATAAGAATACAACACAATCCAGTTGCTACAATATATGAGACGTATTATTTAGCTTAACTGCAGTGGAAAGCACTAGAAAATTTTAAGCAAGACTGACATAATCTGTTTTTTAAGTTAAATTAAAAAAATTAAATTACATAATTCAAAGATTAAATTGGATAAACAAAAATCTGGATGCCTTATGGCAGCAATTATTTTTTAATTCATTTGTGAGAGAGGTGGAAAAGCAACAATGTACATGGTAGGTTCAGACAACAGGAAGTCAACTGGCTGTGGTCAAGGGTTTACATTAAACAGAATATAGAAGTAGGTTTAGTGTAGTCTAAAAAGGGCCTTGAAAGATGACCAAGATATACTTTATTTTGGTAGGCATTGGGGAGATGAGACAAAAATATTGTAATGGATCAGATATGGACTAAGTCTGTGGAAATGGCAATAAAAATATCAAGAGCTCTGCTTCCCACAATGTGGCTGACTAGAAATTCTGACAAGCCTATTTGATAGAAGCACAGGGAATGGAGAGTGGGATAAATACACCTCTCACCTAGTTCTTAAATTTTATAGGTCATAGAACACAGAATTGAAGTATGTAATAGTAGTAGAATGATGTCTCACAAATTAACAAAGTACACAGTATTAATGAACAGTCCCAGCTAAATTTGCCCATTTAAAAATAATGCCTAGAAAACCAGACCTAAAATATAACAATTTGGGAACTAATCTGCTGAAAGACAATTACTGTAATCAATAATGGTTTTTTTTTTTGTTTTATTTAGATTTCTGTATTCTAGAAAGTATAGGGAAATAATCCTAGCAACACTTTGAGATTATGCTTTATCTATCATAGTTGACCTTACAGTTGATATCAGTAGTTCTCAACAGGGATGATTTCCATGAGACACTTGGCACTGTCTACAGATATTTTTGTTTAAAAGGGCAAGGGGATAGGGTGGGGACAGTGCTGTTGGTCTTTAGTGATGGAGGTCAGGGATACTACTAAGCATCCTGCAATACTCAGGACAATACCTTATCATGAAGAATTATCGTACCCCAATAGTGCCAGCATTGAAAAGCCGTGTATATCAAAGTCTGTGGTTCCAGAGACATTCATAAAATATACCTGGGTCAAAACCTTCTTTACAGGGACAAAATTTTTCACCCAGTGCTGAGATCTTGAGGCCCCTTCAGCAGAACTGTTTCTGCCTGCTTGGATTTATAGTGCAGGCCACTTTCCTTCATATACTCTGTACTCCTAAAAATGTACAGGAAGCTTGAAAATGTTTTGCGTATTTCCAAAAAGCTAAAAAAAGAAAGTTTAAAAAATCCTTCATCACATCTCCTTTGTTAGATGCATTCATGGTATATTTGTGCCATTTTTTTTCATGTTCTTTATTTTTCCCTTTTTTCCACCAAGCAGTAGGTGGTTAACTAGCTTAGACAGTCAGCATCAAACTCAGTCTATAAATCTGTTACTTTTTTTCTATCTCTGTATCAATGTTAAATGTATGATACCTATGATTTTCATCATCAGTATCAACACACTTTTCCATGCTCACTCTTGTATAAAAAGGCAGTAATTTTCAAATACCTTTTACTAGCAACCCCCCGCCCCCTTTTTATAAGTCTTTTTAAAAATTTTTTTCCTTTTTATAAAAGTCTTACATGAAGTCCCAAATGTAAATAGAAGACTTAGTGCCAAGTGACCATTACTCCCTAATTCTATCATCCTTACTACCTTACCTCATCTTTTTAAACAAGCAATACCTTTATGAAACATCTGGGGCTAGAAGAAATAGTGTCTGAAAGACACTGTAATAATATATTAGGATAATTGCACAAACATTGCCCTTCTCTATTGACAAAGACCTTGTTGCAGCTAAACAGAACTTTTGGCTGGCAGGCAGCAAGCCATGTATCAATTTCAAATATTCCGACACCAGCAGATGCATCAAAATCCAAGTCTAACATACAAGAGTCCCTTTGGGGGCATTAATTTAAAATATATTACAGCATGGGTTGTTCAAAGCTTGACTGTGTATTAACGGGAATGATCATTTTCTCTTTGCCTTAACTAATCTTTGCTGAACTTGCTCCCTTGCTATTATCCAATGAAATCTCCTGAATTTGCTCCTTGCCATTGCCAACCTACCCTACTTCTGATAAGGGCAGAGCCAGGCCACATCTCAGCTGTCATGTCCCCTGCCACTCCTGCCCTAAATGACACTTAGAAAAAAAATAGACATTGAGATCATTTGATTAAAGGTAAGGTTCTAAATCTTATGGTGATATAAAGCAAATTATCTCTAACAAAAAATTTGGCTTTTATTTTTGCCTATCAAAAGCATCTTTAAAAGTAACAATCTTAGGGGTACCTGGGGGTTCAGTCAGTTAAGTGTCTGACTTCTGCTCAGGTCATGATCCCAGGGTCCTGATATTGAGACCCACTTCAGACTTCCTGCTCAGTTGGGAACCTGTTTCTCCCTCATCCTCTGCCCCTCCCCCACCTGCATTTGTGCTCTCTTGCTCTCAAATAAATAAAATCTTTAAAAGTAACAATCTTAAAACTGAGATGAAGTGATAATTTAACCAAAAGAATGCATAAAATAAAAATATATTACCAATGAAAGAAGAACTAAATTTAATTTTCATTTTCATGTTGAAAATTGTTTTCAGATAAGGGATTTAAAAGGAGTACAGCCATCCAAGACCTATGTTTTTGTCTTTGTGCTACCCTCTCTTCTCCACACATTCTATAACCTAATTCCCTTGTCTTGCTTCTTTCATGTAAGAAAGACAAATCTTTTTTTCAAAAGTCATTTGTTCATTTGTCAAATATGTCATGAACATTTATTACGTGTATTGCATGTGGAAGGCAAAATGAAGCAAATAAACTGTAAGATTCCTATATCCAACCAGTATAATTCAGTGCCTATATTGGACCAGGCACTGTTCTAGGTATCTGAGGTACAACAACAAGCAAAACAGGGAGCATCTTGCCCTCCTAGATTCTGGTGGAGGGTACAATTCCTGTTAATGAGAAGCTTTCAACAAAAGTCGGAGAGAAATAGGTAGGTAGACCATCAAAAATAAGAAGCTGTGCCCCTCACAGTTGTTCCCTAACTGTACATATGGGTATAATGAATTAGTCACTTGCAATTATCTGTTTATTTTCTATTTCCTTCAATGAAACAGTTTTCAGCCTCTAAAAAAAAAAATCAGAACCCTGTATATTAGTGCATGCCAGTTCCCTATGTAAAACTGATAAAAGTAAAACTGATTAAATTGGAAAGGAAAGGCCATATGTTACCAGCATCGGGGCCAACTAAAATGATCCCTAGGTCACCCACAAGGACTCTGTGGGGCACTGATTAAAAACCACCAGGGCAGAGAATATAGTTTACTGTGGGTGGCAAAGTGCCTATGAACTCAAATACTTGTTGAATGGGTAAGTGACACTTTCGAGAAAAACCTTTCTAAATGCTGTAATCTAGATGTTTTCATAAAAGACATGAGACTCAAGCTGTCATTTAAGATACAAGTAGGCTTTAGTTTGATGTAAAGAAGGAAAGTAAGTTTGTCTTGAAAAACAGTGTAAATAAAGAAATGGACAGAGAAGCACAAGGTACATGGTGGGGAGGGGATAGAAGCAGATCACTGGGGCAGAAGAGGTGGACACATGTTGAAAACAGTATGTTGATACGCTATAGGTAATGGGCCATTAAGAAGAGATACCAGCCAGAAAGAAATGGAATTGCCCAGATCAGAGAGCTTCCCTAAGGTTAGTCTCCAAATCTGCACTCTCCATCATGACCATTTAAATACATTTCATGAAGTGTAAAGCACTGTGCATGCTTTACT
Organism: Eumetopias jubatus; assembly: GCF_037043125.1. Lineage (NCBI taxonomy): Eukaryota > Metazoa > Chordata > Mammalia > Carnivora > Otariidae > Eumetopias > Eumetopias jubatus. The sequence goes on from NW_028274807.1 coordinate 109,737,551, forward strand.
TATGAATTGTAGGTCATTTTACAATTCTGTGCAGTTACAGTCAGATTATTTCAGCTGGAGGCACTGAGCTACAGTCAAGGTCTCTTCTAACTCAAAGATTTTTGATTTTTAAGCTTAGAGGTGGGTAGTCATTGTTGTGCATATATTTATTCCTACTTAAATTGAAAATAAGGGTTCATGCAATTGTTCCCTTTTTGACGGGTCATATTCAAATAATCAAACTTAATTTACCTTTTAAAAATAGAATTGCATTAACAACGTTCGATAGTGCTTCCATTCTATTTGAAAAGCCATAACTCATGAAGAAAATGGACTTCGAGAAGCACTTAGGAACAACTAGTACAGCAGTATAAATCATACATGTCCTCCTAGGAAAGCAGTTATGTTTAAAACTCTTACAAATCATGGTTTATAGTGGTTGTTTTAGAACGAGAAATGAGTATATTACTGTACATATATTTTTATGGCTTCATAAAGCTAAGCACTGCTTAAATGTATAAAGGGGTCATTATGTCAACTAAATGACTTCTCTTCCCCTAGAGTAGGTTTTAAATATCTGAGCTGAGCAAACACTTGCTAGCTTATCCTTGTCCTGAATTTAGAGAGACAATTCTGGAAGAGATATTTTGCAGTGTTTCATCAATATTAATTAAAGTAAAAACATCCTCTCCTTTTTCCTTTGAGCACCAGCAATTTGAGCTTCAGTTAATTTAAAAAATAAAAACTTCATAATTACTGACCTGAGAAATTTTCCAAGCAGGAATGAGGAATTCCTCACCCCTTAATGAACCCAATTGATCAGCTTTCTACTAATTCTTCTCCTCTTAAAAATTTTCTATAACGCACTTAAAAGGTATAATCTGCCAAGTGAGTAACTAAATGATCATTATCTACAAAGGTGCATGTTGACTCTCCTTCCAAATAACTCATCAGATTTACCCAGAGCTTCTGAGCCCTATTTCAGTTCCACTGAACTCAACAAATATTTGCTAGATCAACTACTATATGCTAGACATTGTAGTGGTGACAAAAATGAATTATATCTTAGTTTATTTCCTCAAAGAGTTTCCAGTCAAGACAGGAAGCAAGATATATATAAAGAGCTAGCCAGAATCCAGGCCAGAGGAGAGGTATAAACAAACTGCTCTGGAGAAGCCAAAGGAAAAAAAATTACTTCCCACTGCAGAGAGGTAAGGCAATTAGGGAAGGATTCATGAAGGAGTCTGTATTTCAGTACATTGGGTTTCAGTAGGTAGAAGGGGGCTAAAAAAGAGGCATCATGGGCTGAGAGAAGAATAAGAGCAAAAGTCTTGAGATATGATACTTCAGATTCTTCAATGCTGCTTAATCTTGTGGACTTCCTCCCTGATAAAGATGATTCATAATGGGTGAGGCTTTTCTATTTTGCCCTGAGGCCAGTGGCAAGCTACGTGTAGTGCTGGCAAGACTAGTGCTTCTGGAATCAGATTTAGGTTCAGATTCCAGCTGAGCTGCTTACTGGCAGATATGCTACATACCATTCCTGAGCCTCAGTTTTCTTACCTGTGATATAGATCTAGTAATATTTACCTTAAAAGGCAATTGGGAAAATTAATTTTAAAAAACTCCATAGAAAACAACTACTAAATAAAATCATAGGAGGTGATATACCACCAAAACAGTTTAAATAAATCAAAATGGAATCCTAAAAGAATGTTCAATGAACCCACAGTAAGGCAAGAAAGGAAACAGGAAAAACAAAAAGAAAATAATAATGAAGAGGTAGACTTGAGCTAATAGCCCAAAACTTGAAGCAGCTCAGATGTCCTTGAGCAGGTGAATGGTTAAATGGTAAATAACCTCTAGTACATATAAACCATGGAATACTACTGACCAGTAAAAAAGAATGAATTATTGATACAAGCAACAATTTGGAAGAATCTCAAAGGATTATGATGAGTGGGGGAAAAAAAATCCCAAAGGTTTTATATTGTATGATTTCATATATAATATTCTTGAAATGACAAAATTATACAAATTGAGAAGATATTAGCAGTTTTCCAGGAGTTAAAGATTTGTGGTTATAAAAGGAAAACACTAGAGATCTTGCAATAGAAATGTTCAATATCTCAAGTGTGGTGATTGATATGTGAAGACACACATGTGATAAAATTGTACAGAACTAAATACACTCACAAACACACAAGTAAAAGTAAAATTGGGTAAATATGAATATTATGTTTGAATTGTCTCAATATCAGGATCTTCTTTGTGATAGGGTACTCTATTTCTATAAGATGTTACCATTAAGGGAAAGACAATGAAAGACCCAATTGCATATAAATCTACATTGTCTCAAAATAAAAAGTTTAATTCAAAACCAAAACAAAATGAAACTCCACAGACCCTTGTATTAGTTTGCTAGGGCTGCCATAATAAAATACCAGAGTTAGTGGCTTAAACAACAGAAATTCATTTTCTCATAGTTCTGGAGGTTTGAAAGTCTAAGATAAGCTGTCAACCGCTTTGGTTTCTTCTGAGGCCTTTCTCCTTGGCTTGTGGACTGCTGCCTTCTTGCTGTGTCCTCACATGGTCTTTCCTCTGTGTGCCCGTATCTGTATCCAAGTTTTCTCTTCTTATAGTGACACCAGTCATATTGGATTGGGGCCCGCCCTAAAGACCTCATTTTAACTTAATTACCTCTTTAAAGACTTTATCTCCAAATGTGGTTACATTCTGAGGTATTGGGGTTTAGGGCTTCAACAAAAAAATTTGGGGCAGAGTGCCAATTCAGCCCACACAGACTTAAAACAATAAAAATCATAGCAGAACACATAGGAGAAAATTTTCTTGACATTTGATTTAGCAATGACTTCTTGGAATGATACCAAAAGCACAGGCAACAAAAGAAAAACAGGTAAGTTATACTACATCAAAATTAAAAACTTCTGTGCATCAAAGGATACAATCAACAGAATGAAAAGACAATTCATAGGATGGGAGAAAATAGTTGGGAATCATAAACCTGATAAGGGGTCAATATCCAGAATATATAAAGAACTGCTACAACTCAACAAGAAAATATTCCAATTAAAAAATGGTCAAAGGAGTTAAATGGACATATTTCCAAAGATATATAAATGACTAGTAATCACATGAAAAGATGCTTAATATCACTAATCATTGGGGAAATGCAAATAAAAACCACAGTGAGATATCACCTCACATTCATTAGGATGGCTACTGACAGGAACAACTAAAAATCAAAACAGAACAAAAAAAAAAACAGAAAATAATGCTTGTGCACTGTTGGTAGAAATATACAAAGGTACAACTACAGTGGAAGTTGTTCTGGCATTTTTCACAAAAAATTACACTTAAAATTATATGATCCAGCAGTTCCACCTTTGGCTGTATACCTTATACCCTAAGAATTGAAAACAGGGACTCTAACAGATATTTTACACCCATATTCATAGCAGCATGATTCACAAAGTCAAAAAGATAGAAGTAACCTGAGTATCCATCACCACATGAATAGATAAATAAAATGTGATGTATACATGCAATGGAATATTACTCAGCCTTAAAAAAGAAAAGAAACACTGACATATGCTATGACATGGATGAACTCTGAGGACATTATGTTAAGTAAAATAAGTCAATCACAGAAGGACAAATATTACAAGATTCCATTTATATAAGCTGCTTCAATAGTCAAATTCATAGAGACAGAAAGCAAAATAGTAACTGCCAGGGGCTGAGGTAGAGGGGAACATGTAGAATTATTATTTAATAGGTAGAGTTATCAGTTTTGTAAAATGAAATGAGTTCTATGGATAAATGGTAGTGATGGTAGCACAAAAATGTGAATGTATTTAATGTCACTAAATTAAACACTTAAGAATTGTTAAGAGGGTAAATTTTATGTCTATTTTGCTACAATTAAAATAAATGCAAAAAAATTTTTTTAAGTCATAGAGACCTGCGCACATATTAAGCACTTAGAAAATGTTAGCTATTGCCTCTTCTCCTACAAACCCTAGGATGGATTTGTTTCTTTCTTGGTTTCTCTCCAGGACCAACCTCTCAACCTCTTTCCTTTCTTCTTCAGCAAGAAGTTTGAATTTTAGTAAGGAAGATCTTGAAGATCTAGTCAGACTAGGTCTCTGTCACTTCACTCCTTTACTCTACATGGCTCCAAAACTGAACAGTTGGGTAGAGGCCATTTTATATGTATTTTTTTCCATTTAGATATAAGAAAGCTGTTTCTTGGCTTAATACATCTCTTTTTGTAATAAGACAGCAAATTTAATAACACAAATAAGATAAGATGATAAGTGTCCTCATCTTGTTGCTCGGATACACTGGCATTTAATATTCTTGAGGTAATGAAAAAAAAATGGAAGTGAGATATTTTTCCCCCGCAGTGAGAACTACATCTAATGGAGTGTCTTACTTTCCATTATTTAAACATAAAATATATTCAGTGTTCTCCATACCATATATCAGAGTTAATATACCTTGATCACAAGGACCTAATGTTCATACATGTTAAATAGATTGGGCATTTTGCCCAAAGCAAAGTCCTCATTTTTTACCTTGAATTTCTTGAATATCTTGAAGGATGCTTCTATATAGTCAAATCACTCTATTGTTTAAGTTTGGAAGACATCGAAAAAGTGAGGTTAAACATTTATTTATGGCTAAACTTCTTATGCAATAATTTGTACTTTTTCTCTCCAAGCAGGAAATACAATAAATGGGAGTTTTAAAATTTAATTGACCACCCTACCACTTATAATTTTAAATTGAATCATTTTAGGACTGTTAAAACACCTTTTGGGACCCAGTACAATTTGGGATTGGGATGGATGAGGATGAGTCATGCTGCCCATGAAGAAACTGGAAACATCTTCATATTGGCTTTTCCCCCAAAAGAGGTGGGAAAGCAAACTCTGGCTTTTCCTTCTTTAATAAAAATGTTGCTGTTCTGAGGTTGACCCTAGGAAAAATTTGAGAATGTTGGCATGGTGAAGTGGTGACTAGCATTTAACAAGTGTCTGCTGAGCATCAAAGACTTTGTCTTATTAGAGCAGGGTAATAGGGTGATGAAAAGGGAAGTACAGAGGACTGGAAAAGCTTAATTTATTCATTTGGATCAGCTGGATTAATTCTCATTATTATAGCTTAAAATAATCGCAAGTGGTTTAAAACCAGATTCTTCAAAATTGAAAAAAGTAGAGATAAGAAAATATAGTTACAATAATTAGAAGATATAACCTAAAAAGTCATTTTCTTTTTTTTTTAAAAGAGAGAGAGAAAGCACAAGCAGGGTGGAGGGGTGGAGGGAGAGGGCGAAGCAGACTCATCCCCGAGCAGAGATCCCGATGTGGGGCTCAATCTCAGGACCCTGAGATCATGACCTGAGCTGAAGGCAGATGCTTAACTGACTGAGCCACCCAGGCACCCCTAAAAAATCATTTTCAATAGTATCTAGAAATAATCAAACAAGAGATATACAAGAATTATTCATAGAAAAGTATAACATTTTAATGAGACTTTATTTTTTTTTAAAGATTTATTTATTTACTTTGAGAGAGTGAGAATGAGAGAGAGAGAGAGACAGAGACAGAGAGAGCACATGAGAGGGGGGAGGGTCAGAGGGAGAAGCAGACTCCCTGCTGAGCAGGGAGCCCGATGCGGGACTTGATCCCGGGACTCCAGGATCATGACCTGAGCCGAAGGCAGTCGCCCAACCAACTGAGCCACCCGGGCGCCCTTTAATGAGACTTTAAATAAAACCTAAATAACTGGTCAAATATCCTATGTTCTCATATAGAAAGATGATATTATAAAAATGGCAATTATCCTAGTTGACCTGGATAACTTACACAACTGCAGTTAAGATTACACCAGGAATATTTTTGAAACTTGATAATATGATTGTAAAATTTATGTGGAAGAAAAAAGGGCCAGTTGTCAGCATACTTTCAAAGAAGAAAAATGAGCAAAGAAAATTGTTTGACCAGATATAAATACTCAAACTAAAGCTATAGTAATTAAGTAATATAGTATTGATGCAGGGATAGACAAAATAATCAGTAGAACTTAGAAAAGATCCAAAGATAAATGGAATGTTGTTGTGTGAAATGGGTGACATAGTAGATCAATTGAAAAAGAAGGGACTAATAAAAAATAGAGCTGACACTTAGTTAGCCATATGGATGGGAAGTAGGGTAGGAACAGCATTCAATTTATGATATGCAACTCAACCAAAAATCAGCTCCATGTGTATTAAGGTCAAAAACAGAAGTCTAGACTTTTGGAAGAAATTACAGTATAAAACCTTTCTGATGGTGGATAAGGGAGGCATTCTTAAACAAGATACAAAGACTCACCAGGAAAGAAAAAACCCTGATAAATTATTTTACATTATCAAAAAATATTGTTCATCCAAACATACCTTAAAGCAAGTGAAACAGGAGGCTGGGAAGATAACAGAGTAAAAGGACCCTAAACATACAGCATCCCATGGATACAACTAGATAACCTCACATCAGAATGAATAACCTAGAAAAGACCCAAAAGCTGGCAGAACAAACTCTGCAACTAAAAGCAGAGAAGAGGCCACATCAAAAAAGATAGGAAGATGAAGGTGTGGTGTGGACCTAGAGGGACCTCACCTGTCCTTGGGAGGGAGGGAGCCACAGTGCAGAGAAGGACAAGACACAGACTATCACACTGGGAAGCCTGAACAGGAAAAACCAATCCCCATACATTTGGCTTTGAAAGCAAGAGGGGCCAAATTTTGTGAGTTCTTACAACCAGTGGGACTTAAAGCCTGGAATTTTAAAAATCAGTGAGCTCAGTTCTGGGAGAGGATGGTGAGGAAGCTGAGTTCCTGCCCTTAAAGAGACAACAGGACCAAAAGCCCATGGAGATACAGCATAAAGGCAGCAGTTTTAAAAATGCTTGGGGCATACAGGAGGGGGAATAAATCACTCAATTCAGAACAAGTCCTGAAGGGAGTCTCTACCAGGCACAAAGGAGCTGGCAGGCTCGGAGCCTCCTCTCAGCATAAACACATGGCCACCTGCAGGAACCAGAGCAGTGCCTACACTCACTATCTAACCTGCTTACACCAACCCCACCCCCCGCCCCAGCACCCCTCACTTTGGCAGATCTGCAATTTCCAATCACACCTGCCTCAGTCCCAGCATGTCAGGTCCCCTCCTTCAGAATACTGGCTCAAATCTTGCAAACACCACATCTCCCAACCCACATGTTTTGTGGGGCCTTGGTCTTAGGGGCGGCAGCAGTGGGTCCTGCTAAAGCTCAAGGCATACCTTTTTTAAATGGTGCTTTCCACCCCAACTGGTGACCAAATACTGCCCAAAACAGACAATGAGAGCCTCTGCAGATGACTGCACTAAAGGAAAAAGTAGCCAGGACAAAACAGCACAGCACATGCAACATACATAGGAGACATCCTCTGAAGCTCTGGGTTTTGGGGAAAAGGGGACGCTGTACTGCAGGACTTCGTCTTCAAGAGCAGGAGAGATATCTGACTTTCCTAACACACAGAAACAGTCATGGAGAATTAGGCAAAATGAGGAGACAGAAATATGTCTGAAATGAAAGAACAATACAAAACCATGGCAAGAGACCTAAGCAAAACAGATATAATATGCTTGATAGAGAATTTAAAGTAATGATCATAAAGATACAGGACTTGAGAAAAGACTGGAGGACATCAGTGAGACCCTTAACAGAGAGATAAAAAAGAACTAATCAGAGATGAAGAATACAACAAATGAAATTAAAAATACACTAGATGGAAAAATAACAGGCTAGAGGAAGCTAAGGAACAAATTAGTGACCCAGAAGACAGAGCAATAAAAAGCAATCAAGGAGAGCAGGTGAAAGAAAAAAATATTATGCAAAATGAGAATAAACTTAGGGAACTCAATGACTCCATCAAGTGAAATAACATTCACATTATAGGGATCCCAGAAGAAGAAAAGAGAGAAAAGGGGGCAGAAAATTTATTTGAAGAAATAATAGCTAAAGACTTTCCTCATCTGAGGAAAGAAACAGATACCCAGATCCAGGAGGCATGGAGAGCCCCTAATAAAAGTAACCCAAGAAGGTCCATCAAGACACATTGTAATTAAAATGGCAAAAAGTAGTGATAAAGAGAGAAATTTAAAAGCAGCAAGAGAAAAGAAGACAGTTACATACAAGGGAAGTCCCATAAGGCTATGCATGGTGTTTTCAGCGAAAACTTTGCAGACCAGAAGGGAGTGGAATGATATATTCAAAGTGCTAGAGGGAAAAAAAAGTCTGCAGCCAACAATACTCTAACCAGCAAGGCTATCATTCAGAATAGAAGGAGAAATAAAGAGTTTTCTCAGACAAACACTAAAGAAGTTCATGACCACTAAACCAGACCTACAAGAAATGTCAAAGGGGACCCTTTGAGTGGAAAGGAAAGACTATAGGTAAGCGTATGAAAAGTAGGAAAAAAAGAAATAAAAATAAATATATCTGTAAAAATTAATCAAGGGATTCACACACATACAAAAAAAAAGTGTTGTAAAATATGACACCATATACCTAAAATGTGTGAGGAAGAGGAGAAAAGAACGAGTCCAAACTTAAGCAACCATCAACTTAATATAGACTGATATATGCAGAAGATGTTATATACAAACCTAATGGTAACCAAAAATAAAAAACCAGTAACCGATATGCAAACAAAAAAGAGAAAGGAATCCAAGTATATCACTAAAGAAAGCCAGCAAACCATGAAAGAGAGCAAAAGGATGAGAAAAAAAAAAAACCCACAAAACAACTACAAAACAAGTAACAAAATGGCAATAAATACATATCTGTCAATAATTACTTTGAACATAAATGGACTAAATGCTCCAATCTAAAGACATAGGGTGACAGAATGGATTAAAAAAAAAGATCCATCTATATGATGCCTACAAGAGGCTCATTTCAGACTGAAAGACACCTGAAGACTGAAAGTGAGGGGATGCAGAAACATTTGTCATGCAAATGGTTGCCAAAAGAAAGCGGGGTGGGCAGAGGGAGGAGCAGTGCTTCCATCAGACAAAATAGACCTTAAAACAAAGACTGTAACAAGAAACAAAGAATGACACTACATAATAATAAAAGGGACAATCCAACAAGAAGCTACAATTCTAAATATTTACGCACCCAATGTGGGAGCACCTAAATACATAAAACAGCTAATAAAAAAACATAAAGTAAGTAATCAATAGTAATACAATAATAGTAGGGGACTTGAACACCCCACTTACATCAATGGACAGATCATCTAAGCAGAAAATCAACAAACAGTTGAATGACTTTGAATGACACACTGGACCAGATGGATTTAACAGATATAATCAGAACATTCCATCCTAAAGCAGCAGAATACACATTCTTTTCACAGGCATATGGAACATTCTACAGAATAGATAACATGTTAGGCCACAAAACAAGTCTCAACAAATTGAAATAGATCTAATTCATACCATGTATCTTTTCTGACCACAACACTATGAAACTAGAAATCAACCACAGGAAAAAATCTGGACAAATACATGAAGGTTAAATAACATGCCACTAAACAACAAATGGGTCAACCAAGAAATAAAAAAAGAAGTTCAAAAATTACAGGGAGATAAATGAAAATGAAAACACAACAATTCAAAATCTCTGAGATGCAGCAAAAGCAGTTCTAAGAGGGAAGTTTATAGCAATACAGGCCTACCTCAAGAAGTAAGAAGCTCAAATACACAACCTAACCTTATATCTATAGGAACTAGAAAAAGAACAAACAAAACCCCAAACCAGCAGAAGGAAGGAAATAAGAAAGAATAGAACAGAAATAAATAATACAGAAATTTTTTTTTTTAAAAAAAGAACACATCAATGAAAGCAGGAGCTGGTTCTTTGAAAATCAATAAACTTCTAGCTAGACTCTTCAAAAAACGAGAAAGAGGATTCAAACAAAATCAGAAACGAAAGAAGAAAAATAACAACCGAAAACACAGAATTACAATCATAAGAATATTATGAAAAATTATATGCCAACAAATTTGACAACCTGGATGCATAAAATCTCCCAAAACTGAAGGAGAAAGAAATAGAACATTTGAAGAGACTGATTACCAGCAATGAAATTGAGTCAGTAATAAAAAAAAAAACTCCCAACAAACAAAAATTCAAGACCAGAGAGCTTCACAGGTGAATTCTAACAAACATTTAAAGAAGAGTTAACATCTATTTTCATCTCAAATTATTAGAAAAAAATGGAAGAGGAAGGAAAACTTCCAAGTTCATTCTATTAGGCCAGCATTATACCCTGATACTCAAACCAGATAAAGACACCACCCAAAAAGAGAACTAAAGGTCAATAATCTCTGATGAACATAGATGCAAAAATCCTCAACAAAATATTAGCAAACTGAATCTAGCATACATTAAAAAAATTATTCACCATGATCAAGAGGGATTTACTCCTGGGTTCCAAGAGTGGTTCAATATTCACAAATCTACTTGATACATTACACCAACAAAGGAAGGGATAAAAAGGGAAAAGTGAAGGGTGGGGGGAATCAGAGGGGCAGATGAACCATGAGAGACTATGGACTCTGAGATACAAACTGAGGGTTTTAGAGGGGAGGGGTCTGGGGGGATGGGTTAGCCTGGTGATGGGTATTAAGGAGGGCACATATTGAATGGAGCACTAGGTGTTATACGCAAACAATGAATCATGGAACACTGCACCAAAAACTAATGATGTAATATATGGTGATTAACATAACAATAAAAAAATAAAAAAAAAACTAATGATGTATGGTGACTAATATAATAAACTAAAATTTAAAAAATTAAAAAAAACACATATGATCATTTCAATAGATGCAGAAAAAGCTTTTGGCAAAGCACAATATCCATTCATGATAAAATCCCTCCACAAAATAGGTTTAGAGGGAACATACCTCAACATAATAAAGGCCTTATATGAAAAATCCAAAGCTAACATATATGCAATGGGTAAAAACTGAGCTTTTCCTCTAAGATCAGGAGCAAGACAAGGATCTCCACTCTTACTCTTTTTATTCAATATAGTACTGGAAGTCCTAGCCACAGCAGTCAAACAACAAAAAGAAATAAAAGGTATCCAAATTGGTAAGGAAGAAATAAAACTTTTAGTATTTGCAGATAACATAATACTATATATAGAAAACTCTAAAGACTCCACCAAAAAGCTACTAGAATTGATAAATGAATTCAGTAAGGTTGCAGGATACAAAATCAATATATAGAAATCTGTTTCACTTCTATAAATAATGAAGTAGCAGAAAAAGAAATTATGAAAACAGTTCCATTTACAATTGCAACAAAAATTGTAATGTACTAGGAATAAACTTAACCAAGGAGGTAAAAGACCTGTACTCTGAAAACTGTAAAACACTGTTGAAAAAAATTGAAGATGACACAAAGAAATAGACAGATATTCCTACTCATGGATTGGAAGAAAAAATAGTTAAAATCTCCATACTACCAAAAGAAATCTGCAGATTTAATGCAATCCCTATCAAAATACCAACAGCATTTTTTACAGAACTAGAACAATCCTAAAACTTGTATGGAATCACAAAAGAGCCTGAAGAGCCAAAGAAATCTTGACAAATAAAAATAAAACAGGAAGTATCACAATTCCAGAATTCAGGTTATATTACAAAGTTGTAGTAATCAAAATAGTGTGATATGGGCACAAAATAGATCAATAGAACAGAATAGAAAGCCCAGAAATAAAATCATAATTACATGGCCAATTAATCTTTGACAAAGGAGGCAAGAATATGCAATGGGAAAAAGTCTCTTCAACAAATGGTGTTGGGAAAACTGGAGAGCTACATGCAAAAGAATGAAAGTGGACCACATTCTTACACCATACACAAAAATAAACTCAAAATAGATTAAAAGACCTAAATGTGAGAACTGAAGCCATAAAAATCCTAGAAGAGAGCATAGGCAGTAATTTCCCTGACATGACCATAGGAACATCTTTCTAGATATGTCTCCTAAGGCTAGAGCAACAAAAGCAAAAATAAACTATTGGGACTGCATCAAAATAAAAAGCTTCTGCATAGCAAAGAAAACCATCAACAAACTAAAAGACAACCTAGGGACTAGGAGAAGATATTTGTAATGGCATACCTGATAAAGGATTAGTATCCAAATATATATACAGAACTTATACAACCCAACACCCAAAAAACAAATAATCTAATTAAAAATAGGCAGAAGACATGAACACAGATTTCTCCAAAGAAAACATACAGATGGCCAAAAGACACATGAAAAGATGCTCAACATCACGCATTATCAGGGAAATGCAAATCAAAACCACAATGAGATATCACCTCATACCTGTCAGAATTGGCAAAATAAAAAATGCAAGAAACAACAAGTATTGGCGAGATTGTGGAGGTAAAGGAACCCTTGTACACTCCTGGTGGGAATGCAAACTAGTGCAGCCACTGTGGAAGACAGTATGGAGGTTCCTCAAAAAATTAAAAATAGAACTACCATTTGATCCAGCAATCACACAGAGCATTTAAACAAAGAATACAAATACACTAATTTGAAGGGATATAATCACCCCTATGTTTATTGCAGCATTATTTACAACAGCCAAACTAAGGAAACAGCCTAAGTGTCCATGGCTGGATGAATGGATTAAGAAGTGGTATGTACATATGTATATAGGTATAAGAGAATATTACGCAGCCATAAAAAATAATGAAATTTTGCTATTTGTAATAACATGTGTGGAACTGGAATGTATAATACTAAGTGAGATAAGACAGAGAAAAACAAATCCTATATGATTTCACTCATATGTGGAATTTAAGAACAAAACAAATGAAGAAAGGGGGGGGAAAAGAGACAAACCAAAAAACCAGACTCTTAACCATAGAGAAAAGCAGATGGTTACCAGAGGGGAGGAAGTGGAGGGATGAATGAAATAGGTCAATGAGGTTAAGAGTACACTTTTATCGTGATGAGCACTGAGTAATATATGAACTGTTTAATCACTATGTTGTACACCTGAAACTAAAATAATACCGTATGTCAGCTAAACTTGAATTAAAATTTTATTATTTATTTATTTATTAAATAGTTTATTTATTTATTTTCTTGACAGAGAGACACAGCAAGAGAGGGAACACAAGCAGGGGGAGTGGGAGAGGGAGAAGCTGGCTTCCCGTGGAGCAGGGAGCCCGATGCGGGGCTTGATCCCAGGACCCTGGGATCACGAGCTGAGCTGAAGGCAGACGCTTAATGACTGAGCCACCCAGGTGCCCCTTGAATTAAAACTTTAAAAAATAGTAGAAGGAAAAGAAAAAATGAAACAAACAAGGTACAAATTACAGGAAGGTATTTGTAACATAAATAACCCAAAGAAGTCTAATATCAAGAATATGTAAATCCAATGTATATCTAATATTTGATTGGTAAAAATTAAGAAGTCTTAGAATGTGGAGAGATGGGGATCAAACCAATTTTTCTGCATTGCTAGTGCAAGTTGATAATTTAATACAACCTCATTAGAAAACAACTTGGCATTTTCTATGAAGTTCAAAATTTGTATACCCTGTGACTCAGCCATTTTACTTACAGTTTAACCCCAGATATTTGGACACCTGTACAAGAATACTGACTGTAGTTCTGACACAGGAAAACAGTCAATCTGGAAACAGCCCAAATGCTGTCGATGAGGGAATGAGCAAATGAATGGTGCTGTATTCACAGAGTGGGATACTATACAGCAGTGAAAACTGAATGAACTACAGCTAGATGCAACAATAAGTGTGAATCTGGGTACACTAAGTCTGAGTGGGAAAAAAAGCAATCACAGTAGATTAAAATGGTATACAGAAAAATGCACTATATATTCTTTAGGCATGTATACATATGAAATATGGCTCACTTTTATAAAGCAAGAAAATAGAAAACACAAAACTCTTTACAGAGTGGTTGGCTGACAGAAGGATGGGTGGGTAAGTATGGATCTAGGTTAGAACAGGAAAACGAAGATGAATATGTAAGTTACTAGTAATATTGTAGTTCCTGGGTTGAGTATTTACAAGTTTCATTTTCCTAACTATGTATACATACAGACAGACAGACATGAGCTGTAAATGAACAATTTACATTAGTCCACTTATGATTAAGTCAACCTTGTACACATGATTTCAAGAAGGAAAATAAAATATATAACCTTATTTTCACATTGTGATGGCCCCAATGTCTCCACAGAAGTCATTATTTGAGTGGAAATCAGCTGGGACCCAGTGCTTAGAGAAACTTTGTGTTGTGTTTCTACCAGAAAATCAGGAGACCTTTGGGGACCTCCAATGCAGTTCTGGCATCACTAACCTTTCTTGATCTGTATGGAAATAGAAAGAATTCTTCTAACCAGCACAGCAACACCTTCCCGAGTGTCAGTGGAGATATTTTAAATGTATCTAAATTACCTTCTTTTTTAGAAAACCTTATTTTTATAATTATCAATAACTCTCGATTGGAACTTGTCAATCACTAAATTGAATTTTTCCATTTCCAGATGGCTAAGGTCAAATCCATTGAGGTAGAATTGCCTTCAGTAACAATCAAGTTGCTGAAGTGAAAGTCAATAAAAATACGTCAATTCTGATTTTGTCCATGCTGATATCTAGGACTTCCCCCAACCAGGGCAGGACTTCAGTGATCTAAAACAGCAGCAGTAGCTGAAAAGTAAATTGAATTGTGGTTTTCATGAGTCATCAATGTGAATCACAACTGGTTTCCAGTCAAACTCTAGTGGCAACTCTGGCCTGGATGGAATGCATTGAAATGTTCCTTTTTCTGACAACATGTATGCTCACCTTCCTGTACAGTCACTTTCCACTGGGCACTTTCCAACCTCAGTGGGTTAGCATTTTAATAGCTACCTTCCTCAGCCAGGAAGCAGCTTAAGCTATAATTCATTCAGATTGGTAAAAATAGATCTTTCTGGGGACTACAATCTTCAAGTCAATTGAGGAAAACAACCGAGCAGCAAAAGGATGTAGAGAAAACATCATAACTAAAGAAAACAAAGCATTTTATTTGATTGGGAGATGATTTGCAGTCTAGCTTTTGCCTTGTGTCTGAGAAATTTAAATAGAAGTAAAAGGACAACTCTTGATTTAATTTTAAAGTTATGATCATTATGGTCTTCTGCTCAAACCTCGGGAATGTTATTTAAAAAATAAAAACAAACTAGTACCATGGAGGCTAGATGAGATGGCACTTCCTTAGAACACTGATGAGGGAGAAGTTCATTTTGAATGGATCCATCTGTCCATCCTTCCATCCATCCTTCCAACCATCCATCCATCCATCCATCCATCCATCCATCCATCCATCTATCCAGTAATTACCAGGTATCTTCAATGTAGAAGGCACTGGATATTGGTACAAATTAATTTGAAGCAGAGTCCCTTTCTTTAAAAGGTTTATATTTAATAGGATTTAATCCCCCGTGGTAAAGATAAATCAAGATTTAATCTGTCACTAAGTACAAAAGTTTTTTCTAATATTTTTTCAACATATTATTGAAGTTTTAATATCAAATTATTATGAAAAAGAAATTTAGGCATTCATTTTTCTTTAGGACTTTTGCCATATGCTTAAAAATTATATCTATAAATCAAACTGCCTTATATTTCAGAAGACTACTAAAGAAATGAAATCTAGAATATCTTTGTGAATCAACATAGCTGAAGTATGTTTTTAATATTTTTCATTTATCCCACAACACTTTGTACTGTGAATTACCTTTGAGGCCATGAAAACCAATCAGAATGAAACAATGCATTTGGAGGAAAAAAGACTCAAGTAGAACTCATTGTAAGTGTGATTCCAATTTTATTCTCAAAGATAATTACATCTTTGGAAGCCTTATAGAGCCTAAATAGTGACACTTCATTGTGAAGACAGTCACATTTGTCATCTCTTTATTACTCTTCTGTTTTTCTATCTTATGAATTTCTCAAAAGCCTGTGAACACCTTATTGCTACTGAGGAATGTATGTATGTAGTCTTGCAAAGTTAAAAAAAAATAGAGGTGCAGGTCAGAAGTATGGAACTCTGACTTCTCTTGAGAGTTTTGACTTCTTGCTGTAATTAATTTAAGAAATTTTGCAGAATATTTTTTATTTAAAAAGCTATGGCTAAAACACCATTTATAGATACAGTGAGTGAAAATAATGAGACTAAGACCATGATACTTTCACCAGTGAAATCCAATTTCATTACACTTTTAAAAAATATTAAATAGAAAAAATGAAATGTGTAAATCAAGAAGTTTAAGAAATAGGGATGGCTTTAGCAATACCTATCAGGCTTCCTATTTTGCTTTCTTTATATTTGTCCTTATATATTACATTCAGATTTTGAGTTCACAAATTTTATGTTGTGAAATAAATGGAGAGTATAAAAACAAACACCAACAAAAATGAAAAACCCTCGAGAGGAAACCAAATACATATAGAAAATATTTAATTTATTGAATGCATATTCATTGAGTGCTCTGTGTTCAAGATACCATATTTACAGCTACATGAGGACATAAACATGATAAACTAAAAGTCTCCACCTGTGGTTTATAATTCTGTTGAAAGATAAGAGCAAGAAATATAGACATAAAATTCAAAGGACATTGAGTTATTTGTAATCTTCCCTAAAACAAAAAAATATTAGGCCCCCCAGTGTACTACTTTTGAGAACACCTTTATACATTTATTTTCCTTTAAAGCGCTTAACACATTTGTGCTAATTTATTGACTTCTGTACCTTTCTAAAATGTCTATTACCCCTATTAAAGGGGAGGTTTCATGAGAACAGGAATCATTACTATTTGGCTGGCCTATATTTTCTTAGCACCTCACATAATATAGCACATGGAGGCACTCAATAAATGTGGGTTTTTTAAAGATTTTATTTATTTATTTATGAGAGAGAGAGCACAAGTAGGCAGAGGGGAGGAGCTGGGGGGGCAGAGGGAAAGGGAGAAGCAGACTCCCCACTGAGCAGAAAGCACAATGTGGGGCTCGATCCCAGGACCCTAAGATCATGACCTGAGCTGAAGGCAGATGTTTAACCGACTAAGCCACCAGGCACCCCTCAATAAATGTTTTGAATGAATGTCAGAACAAGTGAATTCAAAAATGACAATACATTTATATGAAAAATATTGTGTAATATTTAAAAACTAGAGTAATAGTAAGGGAAATCATGTTGAAAATATTCAGATCATAACATTGAGAGGAAAAAATCAGTGAAAAAAGACTGCATAAAATGTAATCTCACAATAGAAAAGATCAATGAAACCAGGAGCTGCTTCTTTGAAAAATTCAACAAAATTAAACACCTAGCCAGATTCATCAAAAGAAAAAAAAAGAGGACTCAAATAAAAATAGAGAGGAAAAATAACAACTGATACTACAGATATACAAAGGATTATAAAGAATATCATGAAAAATTATATGCCAACAAATTGGACAAGGGAGAAGAAATAGATAAATTCTTAGAAACAAAGAACCTCCCAAAACTGAAGCAGAAAGAAACAGAACATTTGAACAGACTGATTACAAGCAATGAAGTTGAATCAATCAAAAAACTCCCAACAAATAAAAATCCAAGACCAGAGGGCTTCACAGGTGAATTTTACCAAACACCTAAACAGAATTAATACCTATTCTTCTCAAACTATTCCAAAATACAGAAATTCATTTCTAATTCTAAATTCATTCTATGAGGCCAGCATTACCCTGATACCAAAACCAGACAGAGACACCACTAAAAAACAGAACTAAAGGTCAGTAATCTCTGATGAACATGGATGCAAAAATTCTCAACAAAATATCAGCAAACTGAATCCAGCATACATTAAAGAAATCATTCACCATGATCAAGTGGGATTTATTCCTAGGTTGCAAGGGTACTTCAATATTCACAAATCAATCAATGTGCTATATCACATCAATAAGAGAAATTGTAAGAACCACATGATCATTTGAATAGATGCAGAAAAAGCATTTGACAAAGCCATACATTCATTCATGATAAAAACCCTCCACAATGTAGGCTTAGAGGGAACATATCTCAACATAATAAAGGCCTTATATGAAAAACCCACAACTAACATCATACTCAATAGGGAAAAACTGAGAGCCTCTCCCCTAAGATCAGGAGCAAGACAAGGATGTCCACTCTCACCACTTTTATTCAATATAGTCCTGGAAGTCCCAGCCACAGCAGTCAAACAAAAAGAAATAAAAGACATCCAAATTGGTAAGGAAGAAGTAAAACTGTCAGCATTTGCAGATGACATGATACCATATATAGAAAACCCTGAAGACTCTCCAAAAAACTACTAGAACTGACAAATGAATTCAGTAGGGTCACAGGGTACAAAACCAATAAACAGAAATCCGTTGCACTTTTATCCAACAATAATGAAAGTAGCAGAAAAAGAAATTAAGAAAACAGTCCCATTTGCAATTGCACCAAAAATAATAATACCTAGGAATAAACTTAACCAAGGAGGTGAAAGACCTGTGAGGTGAAAGCAATAAAACGCTAATGAAAGATTGAAGATGACACAAAGAAATGGAAAGATACTCCATGCTCATGGATTGGAGGAACAAATACTGTTAAAATCGCCATACTACCCAAAGCAATCTACAGATTTAATGCAATCCCTATCAAAATACCAACAGCATTTTTCATAGAACTAGAACAAATAACCCTCACATTTGTATGGTACCACAGAAGACCCTGAAGACCCAAAGCAATCTTGAAAAAGAACAAAACTGAAGGTATTGCAATCCTGGATTTCAAGATAATACTACAAAGCTGTGGTAATAAAAACAGTATAATACCAGCACAAAAATAGACACACAGACCAATGGAATAGAATAGACAGCCCAGAAATAAACCCACAGGTATGTGGTCAATTCATCTTCGAGAAAGGAGGCAAGAATATGCAATGGGAAAAAGACTGTCTCTTCAACAAATGATGTTAGAAAAACTGGGTAGCTATGTGCAAAAGAACCAAAACTGGACCACATTCTTACACCATACACAAAGTAAACTCAAAATGGATTAAAAGACCTACAGGTGAGAACTGAAACCATAAAAGTCTTAGAAGAGAGCACAGGCAGTAATTCCTCTGACATGGCCATAGCAACATTTTTCTAGATGTTTCTCCGAGGCAAGAGCAACAAAAACAAAAATAAACTATTGGGACTGCATCAAAATAAAAAGCTTCTGCACAGTAAAAGAAACCATCAACAAAACTAAAGGAGAACATGCTGAATGGGAGAAGATATTTACAAATGACATATCTGATAAAGGGTTAGCATCCAAATATATAGAAAGAACTTATACAAGTCATCACCCCCAAAACAAATAATCCAATTAAAAATGGGCAGAAGACAAGAACACACATTTCTCCAAAGAAGACATACAGATGGCCCACAGACACATGAAAAGATGCTCAAAAGCCACATGAAAAGATGCCCAACATCACTCATCATCAGGGAAATGCAAATCAAAGCTACAATGAGGTATCACCTCACACCGGTCA
The DNA here is from genome assembly GCF_037043125.1 of Eumetopias jubatus. Taxonomy (NCBI): domain Eukaryota; kingdom Metazoa; phylum Chordata; class Mammalia; order Carnivora; family Otariidae; genus Eumetopias; species Eumetopias jubatus. The sequence continues at coordinate 109,757,244 of NW_028274807.1, forward strand.
GAATGGCTAACATCAAAAATCCAAGAAACAAGTAGCGTTGGTGAGGATGTGGAGAAGAAGGAACCCTTGTGCGCTGTGGCAATGGCGGGAATGCAAAGTGGTGCAGCCACTTGGAAAACAGTATGGAGTTTCCTCAAAAATTAAAAAGAGAACTACCCTATGACCCAGTAATTCCAGTACTGAGTATTTACCCAAAGAATATAAAAACACTAATTTGAAAAGATATACATGCCCCTCTGCTTATTGCAGAATTATTTACAATAGCCAAACTATGGAAGCAGCCCCAGTGTCCATGGATAAATAGATGAAGAAGTGGCATATCTCTACAATGGAATATTACTCAGCCATAAATAAGAATGAGATATTGCCATTTGCAACAACATGAATGGATCTAGAAAGTATAATGCTAAGTGAAATAAGTCGGTCAGAGAAAGAAATACCATATGATTTCATCATATGTCCAATTTAAGAAACAAATAAAAAAAAAAAAAGAGGAACCAAAATACAGAGTCTTAACTATATAGAACAATCTGACGGTTACTGGAGGGGAGGTTGGTGGGGGGATGGGTGAAATAGATGAAGGGGATTAAGAGTACACTTACCATGATGAGCACTGAGTAATGTATATAATTGTTGAATCACTATATTGCACACCTGGAGCTAATTTAACACTGCATGTTAACTATGCTGGAATTATAATTTTTAAAAAGTAATCTCAAATATGTAAAAATAGATACTTAAAAAAAGGAAATATGTAAAATGTTTCCTGAATATTTTTTTCTGGCAAAATATGAATTAATTTCATTCTCCTCTTTTATATCCTTTTCTAGCTCTGTTTTCAAATTTTTTTAAATAATCAAAATTTCTATTTCAGGTAATGAATTACAAAAAGATACCTTAAGGGGCCCCTGGGTGGCTCAGTCAGTTATGATCAGGCCCCACGTGGGGTTCCCTGCCTAGTGGAAAGTCTGCTTCTCTCTTTCCCTCTGCTCCTACCCCCTGCTTTGCGCACTCTCTCTCTCCCTCTCTCTCTCATGCCGTCTCTCAAATGAATAAATAAAAAATCTTAAAAAAAAAGGTCCCTTAAATGTTGTTGATAATAGGTCCATCAGAGTTTGGAGGAGGTTTTAATTAGATTGTGGATGGATTAAAGGAGATAATGGCTAAAGAGATTATGACCAGTATGTTAATTCTACCATGTAAGGGAAATGCATGAGATTGATCCTCACTCCAGATGGTGCAGACCTTCAATTTTAGGTGTTAAAACTCTTTTTAAAAAAGTTTATATTTTTAATAGTCTTTTAAAAACTATTTAAGTACCTAGTCATTTTATTTAGTAAATTTTAACCCATAAGGAAAATCAGGCTTAATTCATAGACCATTTGATTTGGATTTATTTAATAGCTAAATTTGAATTTTTCATATAATACATAATAAAATCATTCTAAATAGTAGCAGGTCAAATAACAGCTATAGCATTCTTATATTCATATACCCAGTGTTCTTGTTTTCCTGAGAGATAGAGTTTATTTTGGTTATAAACTTACTACAAGCCAAAAATTAGTAAGTGCACTCAAATTCTAGGAAATTTAGTGAGACTTACTAGTAATAAACTACCAAGAAAAATCAGCTACTGCTCTCCTTTCCTCCATCATATCACAAAAAAAATTCAAACACAACACCAAGTTGAAATTATTTTACAGTGAACACCTATGTACCTACATTTATATTTTCCATTAATATTTTATTTTATTTATCACCTCTTACTAGCCATCCTTCTAAAAATCCATCAATCCAACAAATCCTTTTGATGCATTTCAAAGCAGATGGCACACTTCTCTCTACACACTTCAGCATATATTATTAACCAGGCTTGAATATTTGTATTTCTTATGTAAAACTTGCACACAAAAAATGGAGAAATCTTAAATGTACATTTGTTCAGTTGTGACAGTGAATGCATTTCTGTAACCCATATCTCCAGTAAAATCTAGAATATTACCATCACCCCTTATGTCCCTTCCCTGTCAATCTTCACCTCCATTCCCCGAGGAAAACATTGTTTTGATTATTTTATATACCATAGATTAGTTTTGTCTGTTCTAGATTTTTATATAAATGGACTGATGCAGTATATACTCTTTAGGGTAAGATTTCATTCACTTAGCCTGATGGTTTTGAGATTCATCCATATTTTTATGTATCAGCAATACATTCTTTTTTAATTGCTGAGTAGTATTCCATATAAATATACCACAGTTTGTTAATTTATTTTCCTAGGTTTAGATCCTGGAGTTATTTCCAGTTTATAAATGTTATTAATAAAATTCGTACCGGAGTTGTTTCATGGGAGATACAGTGATGATGCCTTTTAATAACAAAGCGGACTCCAGTGGTTTGACTTTTATTTTTTTATTTTTATTTTATTTTTTTAAAGATTTTATTTATTTGAGAGAGAGAGAATGAGAGATAGAGAGCATGAGAGGGAAGAGGGTCAGAGGGAGAAGCAGACTCCCTGCTGAGCAGGGAGCCCGATGTGGGACTCGATGCCGGGACTCCGGGATCATGACCTGAGCCGAAGGCAGTCGCTTAACCAACTGAGCCACCCAGGCATCCCTCCAGTGGTTTGACTTTTAAACAGACAAGTGCAAATGCACTAAGAACGGGTAAGGAGAAGAACTGCATGGAGAGGCATAGATCCCCATGGGAAAAGTTTCTTTGACACATTCAGAAGAGAGCACATAGACTACATAACAGTTTTCTCAACCTATGAACATAAATCCTTCCAGCTCTCATTTATTATTCCCTGGGAGGATTTTACCAGAAAGAATAAAACCAAACAAATAATAATAATGGAAGATGTTGGTGAATGCTTGAAATTATAAAGCAGCAATCTTTGGGATATACATTATCCAACTTCAGAAGTGTGCTGCTGTCAAGAGGGGGGTGGTGTTCTCTAAGAAAGCATCCTAAGTCTAAGATATATCCTATCATTGGGATACTCACAACTCCTGGCTTTGGACAGTTCTTTTATCAACTAATTACCAGAAAACCCCAAAAAGGCTTGACTACTTAATTGTTGGGGAGCTTTGTGACCCTTTTGATGTCTGCTTTTGGCATACTAAAGAGTAACTTACACAAAGATAAAAAGCATTCACGGTATTAAAAGGCGACTCTTAATAGATTAAAGCTTCATAGCTGGTTGAATGACAAAGATCTTTCAATATGTATTTTCTTCCCCTCTAGAGTAAATATGCAATCATCCTGGGTAAATAATAAGGGAAAATTATACCAGTAGAAAGGAAACCACAGTTTTATGGAGTCAAATGAAACAGAATGAGGTGAAATGAAATGCTCAAGATCATAGGAAGAGAATAGATATTTTGCTAGAACAAATTTAATTTCTTATCCCAAAGATTCCTTTATAAAACTTTAAAATACTAGTTGTCTTTCCCATAGGCTCTTGTTTTGTAGGTGGCCTAGGTGTTATTTACTCCTGAAAATACTCTGCACCTGCCTTGACTTCCTTCTATTAGCCAAAGACAAAAGTTACCACCAAAAACAAAATTTAAAGGTTTTCTTCATCTTGCAGGGAGAATGTGAGGAAACGGTGGAAGGTGTTATTAGGGATCCAAGAGAGATCTAAAGCAGAGTACAACCTTTAAGGAGTTGACAGTGTTGTTGAGACCTAATTAATATAGTTGGGGACCCTGAGAAATGTGGAGAAGGCTGGATAAGAGCAAGTGGCAGGTAATAAGGCATACATTGTAAGAAGGATCAGAGGAAAGTCAGACCCAAGGAAGTGATCAAACTTATAAAAAGTCTTAGAGAAAGAACAGGATCTGATCTGACTAGGCAGAGTTAGGGGTGTGGGGAAGCAGAGACAAAGAGAGACTGAAGAGATCATGGTAGAGGCTACACAGAAAGGAGAGCAGATAAGAGGATAACAACCTTTGGCTATCATATTTCCGGTTGTTCCCAGGTAGTCTGGAGATTAAATGTTAAAACAGGTGCACAATATTCATTTGTAGAGGTTATCAGGTAGTTTATTAACTTGAATGTTTACTTTCTGTTTTTAGCCTTCAACAGAATTTTACAGTCTTTGAATAATTAAGCAATGTTTATTTCTGAAAGACATCGGCATCTCTGTGGGTTTAATGAACTTAATATTCTTGTTAAATGAATGTCTGAAATGTTTGAATTTCATTTTCGTAGATGTAGAGAGTACCTCTACCCTTGATAAAGGATTTCTTCCCCCTTAAAGAATTTTTCATTAAGGAAGGCACAGATATAAGAGTTATCTTCGCTTTTACCTGAAATAGTTGTATGGCTATCTTAACAGTGGTCTTCTGAGCTCCCTGACCCTATTTTCATCTGAAATAGTTTCCCTTACACATTATTAAAAAGAAAATGGTGAGGAAGTTGAGAGGAAGGAAGAAGAAAAATGAGACAACATTTTTAGGACAGGTCTGAGTCCTTTCCTTAAATTTATGACTGTTGAACATACCCCATTAAATAAGTCATTAAATATGATCAAATATGGACCCTTATAAAGTAATTGAAAATTTTACCATCCTTTTAGATTTAAATCTCCTGTTTCTCTTATTTAGGTAGTTGTCAATTTAAAAAAACAGCTTACTATCCTTCAAAAGTTCGTTTTTTAGTTTTTGACCAGATTAGTATAGGGGCAGAAAAGAACAGACGAAACACTATATTGAAAAGTAATACCAGTTAGGAAAAGAAACCTAACCTTCAAGAGGTAAATCTATCTTTCTCTCTCCTTTCCCTGCTAAGTCCAAGTTCTGCCTCTAAATCTTTATATTTAATCCAGGAATTTAGATATAATTGAATCTCAGTTTTTAAATCTTCACAACAAAAGACATTTTTTACTATATGATTTCTGTTTCTTTTTATTGTTAATATTTTATTTTGAATAATCACCTAAATTTATTATAGAATCTGACTATAAAGTGAGAGGATTAAATACCATGAGGTCATGGAACAATAACTGTAGAGTTACTTCAGGCAAATGTGCAAAACACAAAGAAACTGGTACAGTATTTTAATATTCTTCACATTTTTGCTCTAGTTATAAAAATAAGAGCCTGAAATAATATTGTTAATCTATTTAAATTTTTTATATCGATTTTTAAATTTGGCAAATAAGACCTTATTATATTACTTAAATAGAATGAATCCCCCCCCAAATTTCCCTAATGTAAATTGATCTTTACTTATTTGGGGGAAAAAAAAGATATCACTAGTTGGGCATATTCCTGTGGTTATTTTTTCCAAGACAAAAATTATTATATCTTTTTTTTAGTCCAAATGTCTATTTCTAATGCTCCAAAGAGATAAAGACTCACTGGACTATGTATTCTTCATCTATAGGAAAGAGGAAAAATGACACAAAGAGTCTTGTTGAAGTCTTCTTCTAGATTTATACAATTTCTTGTTAGCAGGACTAGGAAGTGCTACATAATCTATTACCAAATTTCAATAGCCCAGGAAATAAGTGAAAGGACCATGCCCCTAACTCAATATTCAGTTATATTTTATTTGGATTTTGTGGTACACATTATGATGTGTTGTCAAAATTGCTCTTCAGGAATGAAGCACTTAGGGGCGCCTGGTGGCTCAGTCAGTTAAGCATGTGCCTTCGGCTCAGGTCCCGATCCTGGGGTCCTGGGATCAAGCCCTGCATCAGGCTCCCTGCTCAGTGGGGAGTTGCTTCTCCCTCTCCCTCTGTGTATGCTTTCCTCTCTCTCTAAATAAATAAATAAATCTTAAAAAAAAGAAAAAGAAATGAAGCACTTAGCTCCCCAAAACCTGAGACTGCTACTATAAGATGGCCCCGATGGTCCATCCCCCTTGGAAAATTCCTTGGCCAAAGAAAACCACCTCATCTAAGGCAACCCTTCCTTGCAAGGAAGACTGCATACAATGACTCATCAATACAGAGACGTAAATGCTCAGCCCCCTCACTCTAACTCAAGATGATTCCTCAAGGGCCATCCTGGCTGAAGAGCTCACCAGGAAGTCAGTTGGGGCTTTCAAAGAGACTTCACCAGAGTTCAACTTCTTCCTCTCCTCAATCCTGCTTTAATCCCCTCCCTTATACAGGTGTTGATTCTCAGAGTACTCCTTAATTCATGTGCTACATGCTAATTTCCACCTCAGTGTCTGCTTACTGAAAAACTCAACCTATGACAGGTGATGATCCACATTAAGATAGTGCAAGAAAGCAAATGCTCTTATGGGACTTTGGAGCTGGGTCACCTACAGCCTAGCAGGAAACGGACACTCATTGTTCATTCAAGAAGTACAGATAACCCAAGGGACGAGGTAGTAGGGCAAATGTTCATCAGTGGTGAACTGGGATGCTCTGTTGAGGGAGGAAAATACATAAGCTGGTGTGATATAGCAGGCGTTTGACTGATATGGAGAAAGTAGTAACTATGAGGACAATGGAGTTAAATGGCTATTACTAAGCTCAGTTGAAGTTCTGGGATAAGAGAACAAAAAGCCAAAAGTGATTAACCAGGAATAAAAACCTAAGTACAAGGGGTGCCTGACTGGGTCAGTCAGAGGATCATGTGACTCTTGATCTCTGGTAGTGAGTTTGAGCCCCATGTTGGGATAGAGATTATTTAAATAAAAGCTTAAAAAAAAACAAACAAAACTAAGTACAAAAGCCAGAGGATCTTCTTAGCAGCGTATAAAGAAGCCCATATATCTTATACTGTGAAAGTTAAAATGCTGAGGCCCAGGCCTTAATTCTCAGAGTAGCTAGCTCCAAAAAAGTTTAAAGGTACAGCTACAGTAGGTCTGCTATGCCATGTTCAGAGTCTGGTTTGGGAAAGAATACAGTCCTGTACATGGAATGGGCACATCTATGTTAATGCACATGAAACTTGAATCCCAAGATTCCTCTGGACTCACTGAGCCTACAAAAATGGCTTACATCTCCCTTATAAGGTCTACCACTCTCCCCTCTCTTGAAGTTGCTGCAGGTGCCTCTCCCTTGAGAGATAACACTTTACTCCCCTCTCCCCATCCTGCCTTAGGATCTTCCTCAACCTCCTGGCTGCTAGGCCAAAAACTAAGTTTATGTCTCAGTATAACCTGGCTATAAATATTCTGGGTCAGCTAAGGAAGGAAAATATGAAAGAATTTCAGGAACTAGTTATTGTGTATTGGAAGGATCTGGGAGATTACTCATTGTTCTACATTATGAGGTCGATGGACTAAACTGAGGCAGAACATACACTTTCCTAGAATATAGAATTTAACACCCTAGAAAGGACTGGAGATGGTACATGCATCCAGATGGCTTTTAGAAACGTGGAAAAAGTGACAGATCACATTAAGTAAGATGGAAATCCCAAAACTGCCATGATAGATGATGAAAGAAGGGGTTTATTTTTTTTAAAGATTTTATTTATTTATTTGAGAGAGAGAGAATGAGAGATAGAGAGCACGAGAGGGAAGAGGGTCAGAGGGAGAAGCAGACTCCCTGCTGAGCAGGGAGCCCGATGTGGGACTCGATCCCGGGACTCCAGGATCGTGACCTGAGCTGAAGGCAGTCGCTTAACCAACTGAGCCACCCAGGTGCCCGAAAGAAGGGGTTTAAAATGGACTAGATGAGTAGGCATTTTATTTTTTTTAAAGATTTTATTTATTTATTTGACAGATAGAGACATAGCGAGAGATGGGACACAAGCAGGGGGAGTGGGAGAGGGAGAAGCAGCTTCCCGCCGAGCAGGGAGCCTGATGTGGGGCTTGATCCCAGGACCGGGACCGTGACCTGAGCTGAATGCAGATGCTTAACGACTGAGCCATCCAGGCACCCCAGAAGTAGGCATTTTAGAATGAATATATTTTGTATGGCTATAAACCTCCCAGAGGACTCTATTCCACACACTGACCCAGAGTAATGTGCTTTTGGCATCACTAAGTTCAGTAGAGGCTCTCCTTTCTAGGCCAAGTTTTCACAGAATTGCAATGCACAGAATTTCACATCATTTGCAATGTGAATGATAACAACTGGAAAGAATAGAGGCCAGGTGGCAAGGTGCAACTGTCAGAATACAGGTGAGTGCAACTATCATAATGAACATCGAGGCTGGCATGGCAGCAACATGAACCCCAGGGTTTGCAAGAGTTTGACAGTTAAAAGCACATGTTGGGAGTCCTGCTCAAAGCCAAACAGTGTGAGGAACTTCATGGATCCACTCCCCAGCTCCTTGTGCCAAACAGGCAAGAGGAGTTAACGCCTAGGCCAGGGGTAATCGGCCCTGATCACCTGATGGAGGCAGAGCTGCTGTTATAGTGGGAGCAGGAAGGAATGCTTTTGATATCCGCATGATGTACTTGGGAGCTTCTTGGAACTCCCTTTTCCAGTTAACAGACAAGTTCAGCAATACTGCCCTGAGAAGGGTACAGTGGCAAGAAATGGGCTCAATCACTCTAGGGATGAGGGTCTAGGGCCTAGAAAGGAAATTTAGTAAAAAAAATTGATAAAACTGCCTAGGAGGAGATTATAGAAGATGCATAAACACTACCTACCACTTGAAAAAGTTAAATCCACAAAAGCCGCAAATCCGGAGCAACAGAGACTAGTGGAAAAAGAAGGAGTCTTGAATTATTGCTGGAGGCTGTCTTCTTTCTTTTCCTTCACCACTGAGTTTTCCTCTCCCTCCACTTTGTCCTTAGACAACTGGCTTATTTAATCAAAGCCAGATGCTACACTATTCTAAATTCATGAGAAAAGATTTACTTCCAAAATGGACATCTAAAATCTTCTGGAAAATTGTTTTCTGTGTCTTGCCTTCTTATATTACTTTAAACTTCTCTCCACTGCTCACATGGATAAGAAAAAAAAAAACACAAAATAAGGCAATTCTTCATAACACTACAAATATAGAAATTATTTCTATCTCTATTATCTATTCCACCTTCTGTTTTATAACTGGACACTGAGTTTCTTAGTTTAGTTGTTTATTAGGATTGAGCATGCCCTAGTCTCCATGAGTAGTTTTGATTGTGTCAAACAGCCTATGTCTTTAATACCAGGGAGAGCTTGATTAAAGAAGGATACATGACTGGAGTCAGGTCAGTAAGGATTACTCATTACTTTTACCTCCCACCTCAGAAAATAGAAAGCTTAGAATCCATCCTCAAGAGCATGAGTTTTGATGTTACATAGACTCAGATTTGATTCCTGGCTCCAATATTTATTGTGTGATATTATATAGGTTGCTCAATTTCTTAAAGTCACTTTCCTCCTATGTATGATAAGAGTTAATAACTACAAAATGAGATTATTAGCTAATTTAAAGAGAGAATATATTAAAGCTTGTTAATGAAATTCTTGGCCCATCCAAAAAAAAAAAAAAAAAAATCCTACATCTGCTCTGAATCCGTACCACTGATTAGGAACACCTTAGACAAGCAAGTAGGGCACTGGAACTTATCCCTCGGGTGTCACACACTTCTGAAAGCCTTCCTCAAATATTTTTTGATTCTCAGTTTGCCATGCTTGGGACCAGCTGAGGTTAGCAGTGTTATTTGCATGGGGGGCTCTCTGATTCCAGGCTTGGTCATAAAATGAGTCAAGTTGTCAGATGTACCAAATTCAAAATTTAAAGTCCCTTTCCAGTGGTTTGGACTGTCTAGGATATGAAGTGCAATCTGGGTTAGGAGCTCCAAGCCTAGAACAGCTTGCTATTTTTTCCTTTTGGGTCATTCCCTGGCCCTCTACCTCAGATATGGGATTGACTAGAGTTCCCAAGGAACTCTGTGGATCATGCCTGAAGGCCAGGAGGGTATCCTGATGGGAAAATTCCTCCACTTGGCTGGTGAGGTATTTCTTTCATGGGATAATGCAAGACTGATATACCAGACTGGTGCTGACATACTGATATAGGGTGACTCTCTCTCATGTTGGACATCAGATTTGCTCAGATCTCTGGGCTAACAATCATTCATTTCTGACCATTAGGCTTGAGCCCTTTGTGTGAACCTGTCAGTTGGCTCCCACTCATTTAGTTCCCACTGCAGTGTTGACTCTGGTTTATAGCACCCAAAGAGTAGTAGCCAGAATCCTTTACAATGTGTACCCCTCATCATTGGGACCCAAGATGGTCATCCCATCCTCTCCACATGTTCTATGTCAAGTGTCAGAGAATCCTCTGGGGTAGCTACCACCCCTGTCTCCTCCAAGGACTTCTGAAACTGGGAAAGGGAGTACGTTTCAAGGCCAATGGACCCTTCTTATTGATGTCCTCTCTTGTCTCTAATTGCTGTAGTAACATTATATTGTCCTGGTCACTCTTAAGCTGTAGTGCATAAAGGATGGACATTCTTTGTGCAAATAGGACTGCTCCATCACTCCACTTATGGACCCCTCACCTATCTTCTTTGCTGGTGGTGATGTGTAAATGGCAGGGGTGTAGTTAATAATTAAAGAAATAACACTCTATGAATGCAGAGATGACAACCTAAAGAATTCAAGAGAAGAAAGACACAGTTGGAAGATGTGTATTGTTCAATATCTATACTATAAACTCCTGAATGATGAATTATCATTCATGTTTCACCATACTCTGGGTGAGACTTGCTTTGTGGTCATCATCAAAGAAGCAGAGCAGCAACCTCTGAAACAATCAGTAAAAGCCAATATTCAGAGGTAGCACAATGGTTGATTTAGCATCATGAGTAAAAGTGTAATCAACATTTAAAAATGTGTATTAGAGAACTGAAGAAAATCTTTATTATTTCAGTACAAGAAGGTTGGGAAGAATCATGGCATTATAGGCAGCAATAGCATTGTTCTTTTCTAATGGTGGGAGATATGAAATTAGCCAGAAACAGCAATTTGGGTATTAATGAATCATTTTTTTAATTTTATTTTTTGAGTGTTGAAGCACTTTATTCTATAAAGAATAAATACTCAGATGCTAAAAACAGCCACATGTGTTAAAATATGATACAAATTCTTAGTTATAATTCTGAATTGACTATTATAAGACAAACAAAAGGTAGACTTTAAAAAGTGAATTTTGACTGAAGGCTTATATAAAGTGATAATTTGGAGGGGTTTAGGTCAATTCTAGCTAACAATGATACTGTTCTTACCGTATTAGCTATACATCAATCAGCTGAATAATTAAGCTACTGTTTCATATTTTGACAACCAGTTTGGAAGTATAACAAATTATTTGTTATTTACCAGAGGAAACTTGGTTTGAGAATACATTATACTATGAACACTTTTTGTTATTACACTATTAGCATTCATTTCCTCAGTAACTTCTTTTGAGGTCTCCACTTTATTTGACATGACTCATAACTGTAAAGGTTTTAGAAAAATGGAAACTTGTGAAGAAAAAAACCCACTTCTTAACTTATTTTTTTAAAGATTTTATTCATTTATTTGAGAAAGAGAGAGAGAGAGCACAAGCAGGGGCAGCAGCAGAGGGAGAGGGAGAGGGAGAAGCAGGCTCCCCGTGGAGCAGGGAGTCCATGACCCTAGGATCATGACCTGAGCTGAAGGCAGATGTTTTAATGACTGAGCCACCCAGATGCCCCTAATGAATCAATCTGATAGTAAAGAGATGGTCCTTAGACCTGACAGGAAGAAATGGTGGCTAAGCATTATGAAGAATCTTTATGTGCAATGACTGGACAATAACTATGTATTTAAGTACCTTCTCTATTCTTTATTCAAATTCTTCATTGATAAATCACTGTACCTTGAATGGGTCCTTGAGTTTTATAATACGTTTTTAATCAAGTTGTTTTCATAGACAGGAGCCCCTCAAAATTTTGCTTTATTCTCAACCCATCTTAGGGGCTGCTCTACTCTTGACTGCATCTAGTCATGCAGGTCATACACTTGCAATTATAGAGGGCCCCATTCTCATAGACTTTAAGGAGAATGGCATCAAATTGTTCAGTGAAGACTGACTTTTCTAGTGCCCTGTCATGTATTTCCTCTCAGCCTTAGATTTCTTTTCATCTTTAAAACACTTTTTCCTAACTCTTGGGTATTCTAAGAGGGTACTATCTGACTTTTTTCTCACTACAATCAAAAAGCCCAACAACCCAAACTCAACCATCATTCTCAAATCCATTCCATCCTGCCCATTTCCTTCATCAGTGACTAGGTTATTTGGAATAGGCTCCTCCTTTACCTCTGTCTCTCCCCCACTCTAGCTCTTACACAGAGGGCCATATAATCCTCAAGTAACTATTCTATAATGTATACCTGAGTTCTCCAAAGCTAAAATTTGAATCCCTCAGTAAGGTACACAATCTTGTCCAAACATCCATTTATTATTTAATCTGTTAATGTGAATACTACACACTTGATATTTCATTCCCATGCATCCTCTGAACATAAAATAAACCTTAAATGTTTCATACATGATGATCTTTTCTGCCTAAAAAGCCTTTCCTCACATTGTATGCATGACAAGGTCTAATCACTTTATAAGATGCAGCTGAAAAAGGTTTTTTTCTGTGACGTTTTGCCAGGCTCTTTGGGCAAGAGCCCTCTCACCTATGGTCCCTACTATTATATATTTATCATATTATATATGGAATTACCAGTTTGCATGTCTATCATTGTGCTAGACTGTGAGCTCCCTGAAGCCTGAGACTTTGTTTTATTCATATTTATATTTACAATGCATGAGAAATAAGCATTTATTAAGTATATATTAATGAATGACTAAATCCCCCTGGATTCTTACATGGATTTTCCATAACCCCTCTTTTTATAGAAATGTTGTTTTCTAGCCAAGTTTATAGTTCACTTGTAAGTAAATGTATTAGAGACTTGTTATTTTCAAAAGTACTCATCAAAAAATAATTACTATATAATTAATAAAAGATATAAGTGAAGAAAGTTGAAAGAGACAAAATGACTGTTTTATAAAATGGTTTAAAGTACATACTTTTTAACTATGGCTCTTCCTGAAAGACCATTTTGTGTCATTGAACTTTCTTTACTGATCTTACCCATAATACCAAGAGAGTCGAGAGAACTGAGGCTAGGAAACCCATAGCAGAAATGGCACCTAAATTCTAATGACAAAATGCAATTAAAATTCTAGAGTGAAATAGTATGAAAAGCCTGTCATAAATCAAGAAGAAATCAAGTCACATATGAATATTAATGCTTAAAGTAAGCAGTTATTTACAAACCAGAAAGGTATTTAAATGGAAAATCATTTTTTAAAAAAAAGAGAGGGGAAACAAAGAAAGTTGGATGAAGGTCTAACAGATATTAAATGAGCCATAGGAACCAAGACAGTAGGAAAAGTAGTAAATGTTATAAATTTAAGGCTCAAACATCAAAACACTCTAGCATTTAATGACAATGTTCTAGTCCTTTTTATGTTCCTCAGCAGAGCCAAACCTGAACATATAGGTGAATGGGTGCACTAAACAGAAGAATAAACTTGTTAAAATTTAAGGTTCAGCCTTAACAAGAGCAAAGTAATCACATCATGTTTTTATGACAGATTTCTTTCATTTATTTATTTAAATTTAAATTCCAGGATAACTAATATACAGTGTGATATTAGCTTCAGGTGTAGTGATTCAACAATTCTGTACATAATACAGTGCTTATCACAATAAGTGTACTCTATATCCCCTTCACCTATATCACCTCCTCTTATGTCCCCTCTGGTAACCACCTGTTTGTTCTCTATCTTTAAGAGTATGTTTGTCTCTTTTTCCTTTGTTCATTTGTTTTGTTTCTTAAATTGCACATATGAATGAAATCATATGGTATTTTTCTTTTTCTGACTGACTTATTTCACTTTGCATTATACCATTTAGATCCATCCATTTTGTTGCAAAATGGCAAGATCTCATTCTTTTTTATGACTGACTTATATTCCAGGGGTGTGTGTGTGTGTGTGTGTGTGTGTGTGTGTACTTCCTTATTCATTCATCTATCCATGGACATTGGGGCTGCTTCCATAGTTTGGCTATTGTAAATAATTCTGCAATAAGCAGAGGGGCATGTATATCTTTTCAAATTAGTGTTTTTATATTCTTTGGGTAAATACCCAGTACTGGAATTACTGGGTCATAGGGTAGTTCTCTTTTTAATTTTTGAGGAACCTCCATACTGTTTTCCAAGTGGCTGCACCACTTTGCATTCCCGCCATTGCCACAGCGCACAAGGGTTCCTTCTTCTCCACATCCTCACCAATACTACTTGTTTCTTGGATTTTTGATGTTAGCCATTCTGACCGGTGTGAGGTGATACCTCATTGTAGCTTTGATTTGCATTTCCCTGATGATGAGTGATGTTGGGCATCTTTTCATGTGGCTTTTGAGCATCTTTTCATGTGTCTGTGGGCCATCTGTATGTCTTCTTTGGAGAAATGTGTGTTCTTGTCTTCTGCCCATTTTTAATTGGATTATTTGTTTTGGGGGTGATGACTTGTATAAGTTCTTTCTATATATTTGGATGCTAACCCTTTATCAGATATGTCATTTGTAAATATCTTCTCCCATTCAGCATGTTCTCCTTTAGTTTTGTTGATGGTTTCTTTTACTGTGCAGAAGCTTTTTATTTTGATGCAGTCCCAATAGTTTATTTTTGTTTTTGTTGCTCTTGCCTCAGGAGAAACATCTAGAAAAATGTTGCTATGGCCATGTCAGAGGAATTACTGCCTGTGCTCTCTTCTAAGACTTTTATGGTTTCAGTTCTCACCTGTAGGTCTTTTAATCCATTTTGAGTTTACTTTGTGTATGGTGTAAGAATGTGGTCCAGTTTTGGTTCTTTTGCACGTAGCTACCCAGTTTTTCTAACATCATTTGTTGAAGAGACAGTCTTTTTCCCATTGCATATTCTTGCCTCCTTTCTCGAAGATGAATTGACCACATACCTGTGGGTTTATTTCTGTGCTGTCTATTCTATATCATTGGTCTATGTGTCTATTTTTGTGCTGGTATTATACTGTTTTTATTACCACAGCTTTGTAGTATTATCTTGAAATCCAGGATTGCAATACCTCCAGTTTTGTTCTTTTTCAAGATTGCTTTGGGTCTTCAGGGTCTTCTGTGGTACCATACAAATGTGAGGGTTATTTGTTCTAGTTCTATGAAAAATGCTGTTGGTATTTTGATAGGGATTGCATTAAATCTGTAGATTGCTTTGGGTAGTATGGCGATTTTAACAGTATTTGTTCCTCCAATCCATGAGCATGGAGTATCTTTCCATTTCTTTGTGTCATCTTCAATCTTTCATTAGCGTTTTATTGCTTTCACCTCACAGGTCTTTCACCTCCTTGGTTAAGTTTATTCCTAGGTATTATTATTTTTGGTGCAATTGCAAATGGGACTGTTTTCTTAATTTCTTTTTCTGCTACTTTCATTATTGTTGGATAAAAGTGCAACGGATTTCTGTTTATTGGTTTTGTACCCTGTGACCCTACTGAATTCATTTGTCAGTTCTAGTAGTTTTTTGGAGAGTCTTCAGGGTTTTCTATATATGGTATCATGTCATCTGCAAATGCTGACAGTTTTACTTCTTCCTTACCAATTTGGATGTCTTTTATTTCTTTTTGTTTGACTGCTGTGGCTGGGACTTCCAGGACTATATTGAATAAAAGTGGTGAGAGTGGACATCCTTGTCTTGCTCCTGATCTTAGGGGAGAGGCTCTCAGTTTTTCCCTATTGAGTATGATGTTAGTTGTGGGTTTTTCATATAAGGCCTTTATTATGTTGAGATATGTTCCCTCTAAGCCTACATTGTGGAGGGTTTTTATCATGAATGAATGTATGGCTTTGTCAAATGCTTTTTCTGCATCTATTCAAATGATCATGTGGTTCTTACAATTTCTCTTATTGATGTGATATAGCACATTGATTGATTTGTGAATATTGAAGTACCCTTGCAACCTAGGAATAAATCCCACTTGATCATGGTGAATGATTTCTTTAATGTATGCTGGATTCAGTTTGCTGATATTTTGTTGAGAATTTTTGCATCCATGTTCATCAGATACTGGCCTGTAGTTCTGTTTTTGTGGTGTCTCTGGTTTTGGTATCAGGGTAATGCTGGCCTCATAAAATGAATTTAGAAGCTTTCCTTCCTCTTCTATATTTTGAAATAGTTTGAGAATAGGTAATGACTCTTTTTTAAATGTTTGGTAGAGGAGTGCCTGGGTGGCTCAGGTGGTTAAATGTCCAAGTCTTGATTTCGGCTCAGGTCATGATCTTGGGGTCATGAGATCGAGCCTCATGTGGGGCTCTCCGCTCAGCGGGGCATCTGCTTGGGATTCTCTCTGTCTCCCTCTGCCCACCCCCCCCCAAATAAATAAATAAGTCTTTGAAAAAATAAGTGTTTGGTAGAATTCACCTGTGAAGCCATCTGGTCCTGAACTTTTATTTGTTGGGAGTTTTTTATTGCTGATTCAATTTCTTTGCTGGTATTCAGTCTGTTCAAGTTTCTTATTTCTTCCTTATTCAGTTTTGGTAGGTTATATGTTTCTGTGGATTTATTCATTATGTATATCTGTGGTGTTGGTTGTTATTTCTCCTCTTTCATTTCTGATTTTTTTTTTATTTGAGTCATCTCTTTTCTCTCTGTAATGAATCTGGCAAGTTTTATCAATTTTGTTGATTTTTCAAAGAACCAGTTCCTGGTTTCACTGATTTTTTATCATTTTGTTGTTATTGTTGTTATTTTGTTTTTGTGTGTGCGTTTAGTTTCTATTTCATTTATTTCTGCTCTAGTCTTTATTATGTCCTTCTTTCTACCAGTTTTGGGTTTTGTTTGTTCTTTTTCTAGCTCCTTTAGGTATAAGGTTAGGTTGTTTATTTGAGCTTTTTCTTGCTTCCTGTGGTAGGCCTGTATTGCTATAAACTTCACTTTTAGAACAGCTTTTGCTACATCCCAAAGATTTTGGACCAGTGTGTTGTCATTTTCATTTGTTTCCACATATTTTTTTTAATTTCCTCTTTGATTCTTGATTGACCCATTCACTGTTTAGTAGCATGTTATTTAACTTTGTGTTCTCTCTAGACTTTCTTGCAGTTGATTTCTAGTTTCATAGCACTGTGGTAAGAAAAGATGCAAGATATGACTTCAATCTTTTTGAATTTGTTGAGACTTGTTTTATGGTATAACATGTGATCTATCTTGGAGAATGTTCCATGATGACACATCATTTTAAAAAATCTTGCAACTTCACATTCAGGTGGCTCAGAAACTTGCAATTTGATAGATACCCTCAAACATATTCCATTCAAACATATAGTAAAAATAGATATATAAATACAGGTAATCTAAATGTCACAAGTGGGCTACAGATAAAATAAAAATGTATGAGAACTTAAAAAAATAAAAAGGAAGGGTGCCTGGGTGACTCAGTCAGTTAAGTGTCCAGCTCTTGATCTGGGCTCAGGTTTTGATCTCACAATTATGAGTTGGAGCCCTGCACTGGGCTCCATGCTGGGCATGAGCCTACTTTAAAAAAAAAAAAAAAAGGAACGAAGTAAGCAGGGGTAAAGATGAACTTGTCTTGAGGTGGGAACATGAAATAAGTAATGCACCTTTGGTCAGAAACTCCTACAGGATAATGGTGACTCAATCATGAGAGATGGTGGTCTGGATTTAAGAAGCTAAGAGATGGAGGGTGGTGGGGTGAGCCTCTCACTCATATAAGTAGAAAAACAAGAAAGTATATTTGGAGCTCTGGCTTATAGAGAGCCAAGGACCTGGGGAGGTGAAAGGACTCTAATTCACCCTATGACCAGCAACTGAACAAAGAATGAGTGACAGCCACAATTTAGTCAGAGATAGTGTCTTGAATCATCATTTTAAGACTCGATCCTTTATTGAGATACCTTGGATCTGTGCCACCACCAATCTGCTAGCCAGGGGCAGGTATGCAGATGGATGAGGGCAGAATATAAAAACAACAATAAACCCAAAATATTCAAAGAACTTTCCCCGTAAAATGAGCCTACAGAGTGAATATTACAAAATACAGCAAGAAACCTAATGATAAGAAAGACAGCATTCACATCAATTAGGATGGCTATATTATTAAAATAAATAAATAAAAACAACATCTGAAAATAATAAGTGTTGGTAAAGATGTGGAGAGACTAGAACACTTGTACATTGCTGGTGGGGATGTAAAATGGTATAATCACTTTGGAAAACAGTATGACAGTCCATTAAAATCTTAAACCTAGAATTTCCATGTGACTCAGCAATTCCAAAGGGGATATATATAACAAATAGAATTGAAAGCAGGGATTCAAACAGATACTGTATCCCCATGTTCATAGAAGCATTATTCATAATATTCAAAAGTGGAAGCAACCCAATGTCCATTGATAGATGAATGGATAAACAAACATGGTATAAACATACATTAGAATATTATTCAGCCTTAATAGAGAAGGAAATTCTGATACATACTACAGCATGGATGAACCTTGAGGACATTATGCTAAGTCAGTCAGGACAATACGTCAGTCACAAAAGGACAAATATTGTATAATTACATTTATATGAAGTGTAGCAGTAGTCAATTTTATAGTAAAAGAAAGTAGAATGGTGGTTGCCAGGGGAGTGGGGGAAGGGAGAATAAGTGTGTTTTACGGGTACAGAGATTCAGTTTGGGAAGAAAACCAAAGTTCTGGAGATGAATGGTAGTGATGGTTGTATAATGTGAATGTACTTAATGCCACTGAAGTATACACTGAAACATTGAAAAAATGGTTAAAATGGTAAATATGGTTTATACGTTTTGCCACAATTAAAAAAAGAAAAAGGTAGCAAACATAATTAAATATAATATTAAGTTATTACAGATAAAATAATATTTAAGCGTCTGATAACATATAAAATAAGCATAGTAGGGATACTGACACACATTTCAGACAGGAATACACTTGGGTATTGAAAGATGCTGGTAGGACGCAAGGTCTTATTAGATTTCTGTAACATAATACTTGATATATATGCATGTGTGTGTGTGTACATATATCACCTGGTGGCAACAAAATGGCTGCAGCATTTCTGAAATAATTTCCACATCGAATGCAAGAAGGCTGAATGAGGTAATAGGCTTTCCTCATAAGACCTTCTATCTTAATCAGAAGGGGAAGACCTCCTTAAATATTATGCTGATATACGTCTCTCTCCATGGCCAATGTAAATGCCCAGTTTTAGACTAATCACCAGCAAAAGGAAGGTAATTATCCCAACTGACTTAGATCAATCATGATTTATAACATGGAGATGAAAAGGTGCTTAGCCTTCTCCCCTCTGCCCCACCCTTCTCACTTCCTGGATAAATTAAGGCTATATTTGCATTTAAGGGAAGGGAAGTGGCTCTTTATTACATACCCAAGGTATGTAATAAAGACAATCTGATACATTTATCCAGAGAAATGCACTCAAAAGAAAGTTGTGGAATACAAAAAGAAATAGTGAGCAAAGACATTGATAAATTATACTAATAAACCTAATTTTTTGGTATTAAAAAATCCTACTTTGTGGGGTTTACAAAAGTAGCTTAATTACTTTATAATAGACTAATAAGGGATTTATTAATTGCTAGTTAAAATATAATAGGGTCTTCTCTATGTTTAGAGGAAAGGCTGAAATACTGAATTAAAAGGTTTGGTTAGAAAAGTATGTAGTTAATACATTTTCTAAGAATTTAAGAATGGAATCTACTGATTCCAAATGAGAAAAGGAAGAAAAACTGTCTTTAGAAAACTTTGTCATTCCAAAGAAGCCCTAACAGCAGAAAAAAAGAAAAGAAAACGTGGAAAAAACACAGGAAACTTACTTATTACAAGGGAGAGATTATCAGCTTGGATAAACAGTTATAGTTATCTACAAGAGAGACTAAGTTGAAAAGAATAAAGCCACACTTGTTTTCCACCCTCAAGCTGGGAGTATTACTACTGATAGAGCTGAAACCTGTTTATGGAATGTTCTGCTAGCATGCTCCTCACAATCCCTCCCTCTCCTGAAATATTTGTTTGACTTCTCTATATATTTCTATGGACTTCTATTCATACAGATGCATCCCTGAACAATATGCTTATCATTTTCATATCTTTAAACTTTATATGAATTGGAACACAGTACCTACTCTTCTGCAACATCTTACTGCAACATTACGTTTATAAGATTTAGCCATGTGGAGTTTTTTCATTTTTGCTACGAATAGTATTCTATTTGAATAAACCATTTTTACGTTGGGTCCTTAGGGGGCTTTCTCCAAGTTTTTGTAATCACAAACAATGCTGCTATATATTTTCTTGTACAAATCTCCTTGGCCACATATTTAAGAAGTTCAGCTTTATAACAAAGAGTGAAATTTCTGGTTTATGAGACATGTTTATACGTTCAGCTTTATTAGATTTCATCAAGTTCTGCTCCAGTGTAGATATCTGTCCCAGACTATATTTCTACCACCAGTAATGAGAATTCCCATTAGTTTGCATTCCCATTAGTTTGGTATTATAAGACTGCTTAATTTTACCAATCTTGTTAGTGTGCAATAGTTTCTAATTGTGATTTTAATTTACATTTTCCTGCAATTCAGTGAATTGGAGCATCTTTTATACTATTGTCAATTTGGTTTTCCTATTTTGTGAATTTCCTTTTCCCTTTGGGTTTGTGGGGTTTTTCCCTGATTGGTAAGAGTTCACTATATATTCTGCATAATAATTCTTTGTGGAATATATGTATTTCAAATAACTTCTCCCAGTTATCTTTTCACTTTCCTTCTGGGGTCTTTTGAGGAATAAAATTTCTAATTTAAGCATCATCTACTTTATCAGTCTTTTCTTGAATAGATATTACTTTGGCATCTTTAAAAAAATTCTTCCCCAGATCAGGATCATGAAAATATTTTGCTATGTTTTCTTCAAAAACACCCAAGTTTTGGTGTTTTACATTTAGGTTCTTTAATATACCTGAAGCAATGGCTAATGCTGAGTACTTACTATGGCAGACAAGAGCACAGAAGCAAAATGAAGCCTTTGGCAGAAGTTCTTTTGGGGAATAGGCTCCTCTAACCTCTTGCCCACCTGAGTCTAAAGCACAGCAGTTCTTTTTTTTCTTCTTCTTCTTAATTTTTTATTGTTATGTTAATCACCATACATTACATCATTAGTTTTTGATGTAGTGTTCCATGATTCATTGTTTGTGCATAACACCCAGTGCTCCACACAGAATGTGCCCTCTTTAATACCCATCACCAGGCTAACGCATCCCCCCATGCTCCTCCCCTCTAGAACCCTGTTTGTTTTTCAGAGTCCATCGTCTCTCATGGTTCATCTCCCCCTCCGACTTACTCCCCTTCATTCTTCCCCTCCTGCTATCTTCTTTTTCTTTTTTCTTAACATATGTTGTATTATTTGTTTCAGAAGTACAGATCTGTGATTCAACAGTCTTGCACACTTCACAGCGCTCACCATAGCACATACCCTACCCAATGTCTATCACCCAGCCACCCCATCCCTCCCACCCCCCACCACTCCAGCAACACTCAGTTTGTTTCCTGAGATTAAGAATTCCTCATTATCAGTGAGGTCATATGATACATGTCTTTCTCTGATTGACTTATTTCACTCAGCATAACACCCTCCAGTTCCATCCACGCCGTTGCAAATGGCAAGATCTCATTCCTTTTGATGGCTGCACAATATTCCATTGTGTATATATACCACTTCTTCTTTATCCATTCATCTGTCGATGGACATCTTGGCTCTTTCCACAGTTTGGCTATTGTGGACATTGCTGCTATAAACATTGGGGTGCACGTACCTCTTCGGGTGCCTACATTTGTATCTTTGGGGTAAATACCCAGTAGTGCAATTGCTGGATCGTATGGTAGCTCTATTTTCAACTGTTTGAGGAACCTCCATACTGTTTTCCAGAGTGGTTGCACCAGCTTGCATTCCCACCAACAGTGTAGGAGGGTTCCCCTTTCTCCGCATCCCCACCAACATCTGTCGTTTCCTGACTTGTTAATTTTAGCCATTCTGACTGGTGTGAGGTGGTATCTCATTGAGGTTTTGATTTGGATTTCCCTGATGCCAAGCGATGTTGAGCACTTTTTCATGTGTCTGTTGGCCATTTGGATGTCTTCTTTGGAAAAATGTCTGTTCATGTCTTCTGCCCATTTCTTGATTGGATTATTTGTTCTTTGGGTGTTGAGTTGGATAAGTTCTTTATAGATTTTGGATACTAGCCCTTTATCTGATATGTCATTTGCAAATATTTTCTCCCATTCTGTCGGTTGTCTTTTGGTTTTGTGGACTGTTTCTTTTGCCGTGCAAAAGCTTTTTATCTTGATGAAATCCCAATAGTTCATTTTTGCCCTTGCTTCCCTTACCTTTGGCGATGTTTCTAGGAAGAAGTTGCTGCGGCTGAGGTCGAAGAGGTTGCTACCTCTGTTCTCCTTTAGGATTTTGATGGACTCCTGTCTCACGTTTAGGTCTTTCAACCATTTTGAGTCTATTTTTGTGTGTGGTGTAAGGAAATGGTCCAGTTTGAAAGCACAGCAGTTCTTAGCAACTGCTCTCTCCTTTATTATCTAGGTCTGCTTTCTAGTGAAAACATGCTTCTGGAACTATCAATTATTGTACAAGTTTTGCTCTCCCATAGACTCATATCCCTTAGCCCCTGATAATTGACCACTGTTAGGATGGCATCCTCTTTTCCTCAGGGCAACCCTTGGTACTATCCTTCTAAGAAATATTTTACTCAGAGATTTCCAGGTTCTTTTCTGATCTTACCCAGAATGTGACCTATCCAGCAATTTCATGCACCAAATAAAGAGACAGAGAGGAAAATAAACTCATTAATTTAAACTCTAGGTTAGAGTGACGTGCTTTACAAGCATGTATCCTTTAGCCAGCCAATAAATATTATTTGCACTCCATCAATCCAATTTTAATGGTTCTTATTTTCATACTTTATATACTAAATCTATAAATATTCATATAGAAAAAATTCCCATTAAAAAAACTCCTGGAGGTACAGATAAAAGACATTTGGTTCTGTTACTGTTTCTGTGAGGATATATTTGATAGGGGTGATAATGGTTATAGAAAGAAAGATATTTTTTTATGTAAAATAAACAAAAATGAAGCTGAACAGCAAACTAATTCTCAGAAAGCAAATGCTTAGTTATATTGAAAACAATTCCTTTGAAAGAAAATTGATGAAGCCGACATATTTGAACCTTCAGAAGAGTTTGGATTATAAAATGATGCAATAAATTAACATCTTAGGCAAAAAGGGATAATTTGTAATCTCTTGATGAAGCTAAATTTTCAATGAATAAAATGAAGTCAGATTAAAAAAAGAAGAGGAGGAAGAAGAGTTGTTTGGTGATCTGGGTGGCATATTGCAAATATATAACTTAAATGGAATAAAACAGAAAAGGAAGCAGATCAAAAGGATAAGTGATAAATATAAATCTTATTTTCTAATTTGTAGTTTATAATATACAGACTTAACATACAGTTAAGATGCAGTAATTCTCTATAACTTGCAGTTAAAAAAATCTCTACAGCGTACCCACAATATATGCTATGAAAGAAATACACATTTAAATTTTTCTGCTTATGTTGGGTAGAGAAGCTCCTCTTTCAGACAAAAATAACTGCTTATGAATATGGAAAGAGCCCCAGATGAATGAATGGGTAAAGAAGATGTGAGATATATAGGTATATATCTATATAGATACAACATATCTAAGATATCTATATATCTTATATAGTGATATATAAGATTTCATTCTTTTTGATGGCTGTATTACTCAGCCATCAAAAAGAATGAAATCTTACCATTTGCAACAACGTGGATGGAACTAGAGGGTATTATGTTAAGCAAAATAAGTTGGAGAAAGACAAATACCATATGATTTCACTCATATGTGGAATTTAAGAAACAAAACATATGAACAAAGGGGAAGGGAAGGAATAAGATAGAAGGAATAAGATAAAAACAGAGAGGGAGGCAAACCATAAAAGACCCTGAAGTATAGGAAACCAACTGAGGTTGCTGGAGGGGCAGTGGGTGGAGGGATGGGATAACTGGGTGATGGGCATTAAGGAGGGCATGTGATATAATGAGCATTGGGTGTTACATGCAAATGACGAATCACTAAACTCTACCCTTGATACTAATAATATGTTGTGTGTTAACTATATTTAATTTTAAAAAACTGCTTATGCATATACAGCAGATTCAGATAATATTTGTAAAAGATATTCTAAGATAGGCAGATTGGATTAATTTACTAACCAAGGTGTTTCACCATGACAAGGGAGACATACTAAAATGATTATCAAACCCATTTCCTCATTTTATTGTTTGAAAAATCAAGATTAAAAACCTATTAGATGAGGCTCTGGTCCAATCTGCTTCAACTGGTCCACAAGACACCTTTCAGAGATCAAATTATTGAAAATGTAGAAACAGGGGCACCTGGGTGGCTCAGACGGTTAAGTGTCTGCCTTCGGCTCAGGTCATGATCCCAGGGTCCTAGGATCGAGCCCCACATCAGGCTCCCTGCTCAGCGGGGAGTCTGCTTCTCTCTCTCCCTCCACCTGCTGCTTCCCCTGCTTGTACACTCTCTCTGTCAAAAATAAATAAAATCTTAAAAAAAAAGAAAATGTAGAAACATACTGTAAGTGAATAATACTTTTTCAATTAAAAAAAATCTCTCAAACATCTGGTATAATGTTCTATACTCTCAAAGCAGATACAACATGCCTTACAGATGTATGTTCTATTAAACTTGAATTTAAACTAGGTATATGAACTTGAGTTTCTGATTTTTATGATAAAAATTAGGCATCTTACTAAGGACATATTATTCTAATTGATGAAATTTGATTCTTTTACACAAAGAAGAAATTTAGAAAGTGACTGGGTGACCATACATAAGCTAATCACAGCACTCTTGAGTTGTTTATGACAGTACCATGGAACAGTTTATCACTTCCCCTACAACCTCCTCAACCTTTCATGGTCATTTTTTTTTTATTTCAAAGACTGTGAACTCACAGTTATTAACTAGAACATAGGTCTTTTCTTTTCCCTTTCACACATTTTCTATTTTGGAATAACTGGTAGAGTTAAATAAAGGAATGAATTTTAACCTCATCGGGTCAAACTCTAATGCTTTTGACCAAAGCTCACTGTGAATTTAAAGTTAGTTTTCACAGTAAGGTCAAAAAATGACACACATTATTAAATCCCTAAACTCTTAGGATTTTCTACCTGTTATTTATTATATATGTTTAATATGCTGGATCCCAAGGGCTTGTGAGTACTTTCTCTTTATTAGCTCACTCTCAAATTTCCATATTTTGCTTAAAGTGGTTAAGAAACAAGCTACATCATATTGATTGTATACTAAGAAAAGACAATGATATGCTAAAAATAATTGCCATTAATCAGCTCAGAATAACCTTACTAGTTATTCAATACTCCAATAATCATAGTTCAGAATTTGCAATTGTTAATATGGTATAACTTTTTGGTACATAACCTAAAAAGCATTACTAAATCATAAGTCCTTCTATCATAAAAAAGGGACTGGAATCTTAATTTCATTAGCTTTTTCATACTAAGTTTTTAATAAATTAATGAGCTTTCAGCATCCTGTTAGCTTTTGTATCTACTGATTGTTAAATGTTAATATACAGTTATATTTATAATATGTCAGGACATATTTGTATGTAATTATAATTAATTAAATAATTTTATCACAATTATGACACATATAAGATATTAACATATGTTTATGATGTATACATAAGTTGAGAAATATTATTCATGGGAATCACTACTTTACATTTTTGTTTATTACACATATGCTCAAATAAGTACAAATCATGTTTTAAAGTATAGCTTACAGTTCTAGATTTTCAGGCATTCCCACAGTTATGTGCCTTCAAGTTAACAAAATTAATACATTTTAAATGAGTGATATAAACAAAATATAAATGAAAAGTTGCTTTATGAAGGAAGAGTGACAATGCTGAAAATTCTAACAAGCTATACATATGCATGTAGCATGTTTAAACTGATTGGAGTTTTCTGGATATTTTGTCAAGACTTCCTCTTTAGTCTTTCCTGCATTACTAAGAAATAGTTTTCCCTTAATAACCAAGTAATTTAAAATAGAGAGAACATATAATGAAAACTAACAATAAGTTACAATAAATTTAAGAAAACTGAGTCTAAAAAGCCAATATTTCTATTAATAACAGTTTTATTGCTGAAATAATAGCTTTACAGAGCTATGAAAAATTAATAATTTCTATTTTAAGAAGTATCAGGTATCCCAGAAATGTAAAATGAAGATATTCCATACTCTTCTGCAATTCTGCAAATAATCAGAACCTATAATTTAATTTTAGAAGCAGTAACTCAACCTAGGTTAACTCAACAGTCTCTAGCTACTAACCAGAATGTAGAATATATACTTTTTGATGGAATAAATGATTATGCAATAAGATCAAGAAGCTTTTCTCTTTCAGACTTTGTTTTTGACATCTAATTTTAGATTTGAAGATATTTGTATAGTAAATGACTTTTACACTTTCATATTCAATAATTGGTTGAGGGTAATAGTATCTGGCATAGTGTGGTTGTAACAGATTTTGTGTGTTTATGTGTGTTTGTGTTTTTAGTTTTAATAGACTTTATTTTTTAGAGCACTTTTAAATTCACAGCAAAACTAAACAGAAAGTCAGAGATTTCTCCTATACCTCCTACCCCTACACATGCATAGCCTCCCCCAGAATCAACATCTCCCACAAAGTGGTATATTTGTTATAACTGATGAACCTACACTGACACATCATGATAATCCAAAATCCATAGTTTAAACCATGGTTCACTCTTTGTGTTTTATATACAATGAATTTAGACAAATGTATAATGACATGTACTCACCTTTATAGTGTCATATAGGATATTTCCACTGCCTTAAAAGTCCTCTGTGCTCTGCCTATTTATCTTTCCCTGCCCCCTAACCTCTGGCAACTACTAATCTTACTGTCTTCCTAGTTTTGCCTTTTCCAAATTTCATATATTTGGGATCATACAGTAAGTAGACTTTTTCAGATTGGCTTCTTTCATTTAGTAATATGCATTTGAATATTTTTTTTCCATGTCTTTTTACGATTTAACAACTCATTTATTTTTAGTGATGAATAATATTCTATATCTGGATGTACCACAGTTTATTCATTCACCTACTGTAGGACATCTTAGTTGTTTCCAAGTTTTGGCAATTTTAAAATAAGCTCCTGTAAACATCCTTGTGCAGATTTTGTGTTGACATGTTTTCAGCTCCTTTGTGTATATACCAAGGAGTGCAATTGATGGATCACATGGTAAGAGTATGCATAGTCTTACAAACTACTTACAAACTACTTACAATAACAGTTTTTTATTTTATTGTTATGTTAATCATCATACATTACATCATTAGTTTTTGATGTAGTGTTCCATGATTCATTATTTGTGTATAATTCTTGGTGTTCCATTAAAATAATAGAATTCTAAGATACATACTAGGATAACATTTGTATATTAGTATAAACAAATAAAAGAGAACAATACGGTCAAAATTGTTTTCCTTGAGTATAACTAGGCAAGAAAACAAAATAAACTTATGTTTGTCTTTTGTGAAAAAAGAAAGTAAAAAGTTCTTTACCAATTAAATACACAAATACAACCAACTGAATAATTATTCTGGAAATATAAAAAAAGTTCACCATTAAAACAAATACATAGAACGTTTCAATTCCAATTATATGGTGAATTAGTTTCTCAGACTTTCTCAATGAAAACAGCTAAAATAACAAATTAAAATTAAAAATCTTAAGCATGGAGATGTACTTATAGGAAAGTAAGAAATACTCAAGCCAAAATCTACTTGAAGGCAGAAATCTTGAAAACTAACCACAAGTGACTTTTGAAGGACAGAAAACTGAACTTTGCTTTCCATAGCCTCTAGGGCATCAGGGACCAGTAGCAAGGCCTTAGGCACCTTCTTCAAGTGGAGCAGTATAAGAGGAGAGCTATCTAACAAACCCCCTTCCCCTAACTTCAAGACAAATGGATTATCTTGAATCTAGGCACTGAAATAAGAAAGAAAGAAAGAAAAAGGTCTGCTTCTAAAATACTGGAACCACAAGCTTAACCTGATATCAACCTGGAGTCAGAATTCATACTACTTTATATAATCTGAACAAATTCTAAAACTTTATGTGGCCTCAGATGGGTAACACACTCAGAAAACTTCCAGAAACTAAGAGAAATCCTTTTAGGAAGAGTCTACTTCTATCCCCGTTCTCAATTTCCCACAAGTAGGGTTCCACAGAATTGAAAAACTTGAAAAGTCACAATAAGAGAGAAGCAGTAACAACAATAGGCAACAAACATGAAAAGACTTTATGTACTGGAATTATCAGACACAGAATATGAAATAAAAATGTTATGATAATTACAAAATAAGCATAATCTTGAAAAATCTTTTTAAGGAATACAAAATTATAAACAATAAAATGATGTCCTGGCTCTGGATGAAATAGAATAAGCACATTTCACCTTTTCCCACTGAATATAACTATGAAACCAGGATAGAATGTATGGATCAACCATGTGAAGTCTCTGACAATTTTACACAGGAGGCAGATTGGAAAAGAACATTAGAATTTCAAAATAACGCTGAATAAGCAGTGGGTTTACCTTTTTTTTTTTCTTTTTTTTGGCCTCTAATACTCTTATCTGAATGCAATGCAGCTATAAACTTACAAGTGAGCATGGTGGCAAAGAACAAGAGAGAGCTTCTGGGTATGCTCTCTAGTTCTGGCTTGAAGACCAGAAACAAGAACTCCTAATGCTGGGAGGAAGTGCAGAAATTCCTCATTTTATTCCTCTTTTTTTTGCTTCTATTTTCTTGTCCCAGCCCCCAGGGAATTCTTTTGCAGGGGGAAAAAAAGAAAGTTATAGAAAACTGAAAAAGCCAAAACTCCAAGGAAGAACAACACTTGACTCTCCTTTGGCTATACCTACAGTTTCAAAAGGGGGAGGAGGGAAGTCCTACAGCTTTTTATATCTCTCTGCCCTCATTCCAATAGAGCCAGAACATGGGTCCCATCATGAAAATACATCAAAGAGCATGGCAGAGTGGTTTCACTAGATACTCCACCAAAAAATGGAGCCCTTGAAAAGCAAAGTACCGGAGAAATGATAAAGAGAGAAGGGCTCAGGGGCACCTGGGTGGCTCAGATGGTTAAGCGTCTGCCTTCGGCTCAGGTCATGATCCCAGGGTCCTGGGATCAAGCCCCGCATCGGGCTCCTTGCTCAGCGGGAAGCCTCCTTCTCCCTCTCCTTCTACTGCTCCCTCTGCTCGTGCTCTCTCGCTCTCTCTGTCAAATAAATAAATAAGTAAAATCTTTAAAAAAAAAAAAAAGAAGGGCTCAGAAAAATGACCCAATAAAGTCAGTTAGGAACTTCAGGGCTTATTCTTAACCTCTATATGCATAGATCCGATCCTAATTAGCACTCCAAAGATTGTGAGAACTAAACTAACAGAGTAGGTCTGAGACTGATCACTATGGGGCATCCACCCAGGAGAAAACAAAAAGCATAACAAAAGTTTTGAAAACTGAATTAACACTGGAACCATAACCCACAGGGGGTGGGTTAGAACTTGTGGCCTGAACTTACTAAAACAAAAATATTAACATTTTGTATAGAATTTAAACAAGATTTAAAGTATCTCAAAGACATACAAATGACCCAATTTGAACAGCAGAGAGAAAAAAAAAAAATTTAAAACGAATGGAATCTCAAGTACCAGTGGGAGAATACAAGAAGGCCTAAAGGTCATGCCAACAGCATCCCTGAAAGATAGAAGAAATAGGATGGTAATGAAAAAGAGATAAAGCGGGGTGCCTGGGTGGCTCAGTCATTAAGGTCTGCCTTCGGCTCAGGTCATGATCCCAGGGTCCTGGGATTGAGCCCCACATTGGGCTCTCTGCTTGGTGGGAAGCATGCTTCTCCCTCTCCCACTCCCCTTGCTTGTGTTCCCTCTCTCGCTGTCTCTTTCTCTGTCAAATAGATAAATAAAATCTTAGAAAAAAAGAAAAAGAGATAAAGAAATAATGGCTGAAAACTGCCCTTTTGGGAAAAAAAAAATGCCCCCAGAGGTTCAAGAAGTTAAGCAAACCCCAAACAGAATAAACCCAAAGAAATCTATACCCATATAAATCATAATCAAACTACTGAAAACCCAAGATGAAGAAAAAATATTGAAAGCAGTCACAGAAAAATGATATATTAACTATAGAGGAGCATCAATTCACATAACTGAGGATTTCTTACCGGAAACTATGGAAAGCAAGAGAAGATGGCACATTTTTGGGGTATTGAAAGAAAAAATTGTCAACCTAGAATTTTATATCCAAGTAAAATATTCTTCAGTAGTAAGGTGAATTAAAGATATACTTGGATGAAGGAAAACTAAGAGAATTTGTACCTATCAAATGTGCTATAGAACAATTTCTTTTCAGAAAAGCTTTTCAGACCAAAGGGAAAAGATTCCTGGGGGAGAGGGGCGGGGGGTAGAATTTAGAACTTCAGGAATGAAGGAAGAGCAACAGAAAGAGTAAATATGCGGGGAAATGCAATAGATTAGTCTTCTTGTCTTGAGTTTTTTAACCTAAAGGAGTCTGGAAATTACAAATAATGTGAAATAAGCAGGAACAAGCAAAAAAAACAAAAAATAAAGTGACAGTCCTAAATCTAAACTTACCAATAATTACATTAAATGTAAATGATCTGAAGACACCAGTTAAAAGACAAAGGCGGTCAGAATGGATTTTTTAAAAATAATCATATGCTGTCTCAAAAAACAGTCACTTGAAATATAATGATATAGGCAAGTTAAAAGTAAAATGGTGAAAAATTGCCTACTACTACTAATAGCTGGAGTACATACATAATGAAAAAAAATTTCCAATTTACCAAGACACAATTCACAATATATAGGAACCCAACAACAGAGCTTCAAAATACACAAAGCAAAAACCTACAGCACTGAAAAGAAGAATAGACACATTAAAATTGTAGTTGGAGACTTGAACATCCCCTTCTCAGTAATAAATAAAAGTAGTTGAGAGAGAGTCAGCAAGGATATAGAAGAATAAAACAACACAACAACCAACTTGATCTATTCGATATATACAGAACTCTACCTAACAACAGCAAGATGTACAATCTTTCCAGGAGTACATGGAATATTCACCAAGATAGATGATACTCAGGATCACAATATACCCATTGATTTTAAAATGGGTCACAAACCTTAAATAGATGCCTCACCAAAAAATACATACAGATGCCATAAGCATATAAAAAGATGTTCCATATCATGTGTCACTCAAATAAAACAACAATGAGATACCACTATACTCCTATCAGAATGGCCAAAATCTTGAACACTGATAACACCAAATGCTGGTAAGGATCTACAATAGTGGGAGCTCTCATTCATTCCTGGTGGGAATGCAAAATGGTATGGCCACTTTGGAAGACAGTTTGGAGGTTTCTTACAGAATTAAACATACTCTTACCATATGATCCAGCAAATGTGCGTGTCCCTTGGTGGGTACCCAAAGGAGCTGAAAACTTATGTCCATACAAAAGCCTAAACACAAATATTTATAGCAGTGATTCCAACTATATGACATTTTGGAAAAGGCAAGACTATGGAGACAACAAAAAGATCAGTGGTTGCCAAAAGTTGAGAAGGGGGAGGTATGAATAGAGCACAAAGGATTTTAGGGTAGTGTAACTTCTCTGTATGATACCATAATGATAGAAACATGTCTTTATACACTTATCCAAACCCACAGAATATACAACACCAAGAGTGGACTATTATGTAAACTCTGGACTTTGGGTGATTATGAGGTGTCAATGTAGATTCATCAATTGTAACAAATGTATTACTCTGGTAAGTAATATTGATAATGGGGGAGGCTATGCATCTATGGGGGTAGGGAATATGGGAAATCTCTATACCTTCCACTCAATTATGTTGTGAACCTAAAACTGCTCTAAAATTCTTAATAAAAAAACATTTAAAATGACATAAATATATGAAGTACCTAAGAATGAGTCTAACAAAAGATGTGCCAGACCTTCACATGAAATATTAGTATACCTTAGTGCAACTTAACTAAAATCTAAATAAGTATAAATATATACTATGCTCAAGGACTAGAAGATTCCATATGGCAAAGATATGAAGGGTCCTCAGATTAATCAATAAATTCAAGCAATTCTGATCATATTGCCAAATGTTTCTCTATTGTATTTGACATACAGGTTAGAAACTTTTCTTTGGTAATGTAAGAATGAAGAATAATCCAGAAAATCTCGAAGAAAAAGATAAAATTGAGGGGATTTCTTTAGCAGACACTAATACTAATTATATAATGACAATATGATATGGGTATGGGATAAACCAATAGCCATATGCAAACAAACAAAAAATCCAGAAACAGACCCTTGCATTTATGGACTCTTGATATATTTATTACAGGGATGGCATGTAGTTCTTTATAGAAAGAACTGACATTTCAATAAATGATGACAGAAGGATTGGATATCCTATCAGAAAAAGGAAAAAAGAAACTGAATTCCTAATTCATTCTATTTATTTAAAAATAATCTTAAAGTATACTAAAAAACTAAATGTGAAAGGCCAAACTGCAAATCTTTTAGAGGAAAATTTTGGGGCATAACATAAAGATTCTGAGTTAAAGATATTTTAAATCAGATTTGAAATTTTTTTAAAGATTTTATTTATTTATTTGACAGAGAGAGAGATAGCGAGAGCAGGAACACAAACAGGGGGAGTGGGAGAGGGAGAAGCAGGCTTCCCGCGGAGCAGGGAGCCTGATGCGGGGCTCAATCCCAGGACCCCGGGATCATGTCCTGAGCCGAAGCCAGACGCTTAACGACTGAGCCACCCAGGTGCTCCCAGGTTTGAAATTTTTTAAACATAGTACAAAATGTTCAAGTCTCACAGGAAAAAGTGATATACATAGCCACATTAAAATTTTAAGCTTATTTTCATCAAAATACCATGAAGTTAAAAAAAGAGAAAAAACTAGAGAAAAAATATATCTCTATAACCATCAAAAACTTGGTGTCCAGTTCTATAACTTTCTCAAATGAATTACTAATGACAAACAAATAACAGAAAATTAGACAAAGCCTTAAAAAGCATATATGTTAAAAATGCAAATTAGCCAATAAACATGAAAAGACGTTCAACTTTGTTAGCAATAAAAAATATAGCAAGTTAAACGACAAGAGTTACCATGCATCACCCAAACTTTCAGGCAAAAGTTAGACATCTGATACTCATATGTTGGGATACATGTGAAACAACAGGAACTTCTGGCCAATGGTGGTTGTGATATACAAATTGACCCAACCACTTTCAAAAACAGACTAGCATTCCATAGGAAAGGTGAAGTACACACAATAATATATGACCCAGGAATCTCACTCCTGAAGTAAATATATAAGAATATTAACCACAAATTACAAGAAAACAAAAATGTCCATCAGTAGTAGAATGGCAAATGTATTGTCAAGTGGGCTTAAAATGGAAGGCTATGCAGCAGAGAAACTGAATGAAAGACAGCTACATATAACACCAACGTATCTTCCCAAACCTTGTATCTAATGAGCGAAATAAGCTTGACACAGATGTTATAGAGCAGGAATTTGTATTAAGTCCAAAAATAGCAGAGATATATTTATAACTGGTAACATTATTGAAAATTAATAAAAGAAAATGGGATGGTAACTAAAAAGGTCAGAATGATGAAAACCTCTGGGTAGAGGGTGAGAAGTAAAGCAACTGGGGAGGAGCACACAGGGGACTTGGAAAGAACTGCCAACAAAAATGGAGGTGCATAATTTATTAAAATTCTGTAAGCCAACATATACACCTATGCACTCTTCTGAATGATATACTTTTAATAAAACAAATGAAAGATTGCATAGAAAATAAATTTTTATGATATCCCAAAACTCAGTTAGTGTACTTGTTCAAAAAGTTGCATCCTGATGTAGAATATTTGGCTATACTCTTTCTTACTCTCACATATTCCAGTTTTGAATTCTTGACTCCCCTAAACGTCAACTATAATTATAATATGGTGTTTTGTTGAAGCATATGTGATTAAAAGGACACCAGTGAGAGAATAAGGAACCCTCATCAACTGTTGATGGGAATGCAAACAGAAAACCATTGTGGAAAACAGTATGGAGTTTCCTCAAGAAATTAGAAATAGAAGTGCCATATGATCCAGTAATTCAACTAATGGGTATTTACCCAAAGAAAATGAAAATGTTAACTGAAAAGATATATGCACCACTGCATGCATTGCAGCATTATCTACTATAGCCAAGATACGGAAGCAACACAAGTGTCCACTGATAGATGAATGGATAAAGGAAATGTGTGTGTGTATACACACACACACACACACACACACACATACACATACACACACACACACACACACACACACACAAAGGAACTTTACTGAGCCATAAAAAGATGAGATCTTGCCATTTGTGACAACATGGATGGACCTAGAGGGTATAATGCTAAGTGAAATAATCAGAGTGAGAGAGACAAATACCATATGATTTCACTCATATGTGGGATCTGAAAACAAAACAAATAAACAAACAAAAAGCAGAAACAGACCTATAAATACAGATAACAAACTGATGATTGCCAGAGGGAAGGGTAGTGGGGGGATAGGCAAAATGAGTGTGGAAGGGTGGTGGGAGATATAGGCTTCCAGTTAATGAGTGAATAAGTCACAGGAATAAAAGGCACAGCACAGGGAATACAGTCAGTGGTTTTACAATAGGGTTGTATGGTGACAGATGGGAGCTACACTTGTGGTGAGCAGAGCAGAACATATAGAGTGGTCAAATCACTATATCATGCACCAGAAACTAATGTAACATTGTGTGTCAATTATACTCAAAAAAAATCTTTAATTAAAAAATAAGAGGACACCATTGAATTGTAGTAATGTGTAATGTTTTTCAACTGCTAGAAGTGAAGAACATAATTTTATGTTTATATTTGCTCCTACTGAGGACTCTTTCTTAGATTTATATAGTATTAGAAAGATCTCCTTCAGGGGCACCTGGGTGGCTCAGTCGTTAAGAGTCTGCCTTCGGCTCAGGTCATGATCCCAGGGTCCTGGGATGGAGCCCTGCATCGGGCTCCCTGCTCCGCGGGGAGCCTGCTTCTCCCTCTCCCTCTGCCTGCCGCTCTCCCTGCTTGTGAGCTCCTTCTCTCTTCCTCTCTCTCTCTCTCTCTCTCTGTCAAATAAATACATAAAATCTTTAAAAAGAAAGAAAAGAAATGTCTCCTTCATACTACCAAACTGTCTATCTGGGTTTATAGATTAGAAGTGAATTATTTTTGGGTATGAAAGTCAGGAGACTGCTTCTAGAATGCTGGTAATTCATTCAAGGAAATACTATCCAGGTATAAAAAGGCCAGTTTTTGAAGCCAGAATTGCCAGTGTATTATTGCTCTTTTTGTGCAGTTTGGCATATGTCAAGGATGTATTTGGGACTATGCTGAAGTTCAGTTCATTAGAACATGAGTTTAAGTTCATATTTGGAGAAACACGCAGAGTGCAGAAAATTCATAGGAACCAATTTTAATCCTACTCATTTATTTTCTATGACATTGCCTTTTATAGAAGACTTTACCCCACTGTGTTTTCACATCTCAGCATTTTTTGCTCATGATCCCTAAGACTTTGTTATAGCCTATAAACTGGAAATGTAACTAAGTTTTCTTCCCTGGATAAATAGGTAAAATTCATATAAGTTCCTGGGTAGATTCAAATCAAACACAGTCTTTAGAAGATTTACTTCTCTTGCTACATCTTGTAAAACATTTTTTTTCCTTGCTAGTTTATACCTACTTGTAAACAGACACATTTATCTTAAGATTTAAATTAATCATCCTTTTGCATAACATGGTAGAAAATGTGCTTTTACTTTGACACTGGCTAGGACTAATGAGTATGAGTCCCTTTCCGTGTAAGTTGTGAGTACATTTGAAGAGTATTTTGCAGTGAAAATTTAAGTATCAGTGTTTTCACCAAGTAATACAATAGTTACAGCATTCCCTAAAAACTTGTGCTTTGTGCATTTAATTATACCTGGTAGAAACCACCATCTCTTCTATGGAGGATACTAATATTATGGATAGAAATTTACATAGAAAATATGCTTGCAGAGTTCATGGTGCTCAGATTTAAAACATTCAATCTAGGGGCGCCTGGGTGGCTCAGTTCGTTAAGCGACTGCCTTCGGCTCAGGTCATGATCCCAGGGTCCTGGGATCGAGCCCCGCACTGGGCTTCCTGCTCGGCCAGAGGCCTGCTTCTCCCCCTCCTACTCCCCCTGCTTGTGTTCCCTCTCACGCTCGCTCTCTCTCTGTCAATTAAATAAATAAATAAAATCTTTAAAACATTCAACCTAGGGCGACTGGGTGGCTTAGATGGTTAAGCGTCTGCCTTCCGCTCAGGTCATGATCCCAGGGTCCTGGGATCGAGTCCCGCGTCGGGCTCCCTGCTCCTTGGGAGCCTGCTTCTCCCTCTGCCTCTCTCTCTCTCTGTCTTTCATGAATAAATAAATAAAATCTTTTAAAAAAAACATTCAACCTAAACTGGACCAAGTGTTATATAAATATTCTGTGGGAATTAAAAATATTTACAGCTGAGTCAACAATTCTCATACAGACACCCAAACACATATGAATATATATATATATGTCTGTGATTATTTATTTCTGTTTTCCAAATCACTCACCTCAATCAGTTGAGATGAAATCAGCCTAATTCTGAAAGAAATGCAGCTTTCATTTGACACAAATAATACACAAAGTTAGGCCCCTGAAAAATCTGAATAGTAAAGGCTCCCAAACTTATTTTAGCAAATTCTGAGACTTGACAATTCAAATCAAATTGTTAATTTGATTTGTCAAATCTTAATTGTTGTTTGTTTTGAGCAAATCATATTGAAGCATGTGTGTGTACACACACATACATACAAACACACAGAGATCATTGGTGTATAGGTTAATGAATTTTCACAAAACAAACACACCTGCACAATGAAGACTTATGTCCAGAAACAGAATACTACCATATCCCAGAAGTCTCCTTCATACCCCTTCTAGTCACTACTCTATTCACAAAGGAAGGCATTATCTGAATTTTAATATCATAGGTTAATTTTGCCTACCTTCAAACCTTATGTAAGTGGAATCATATGGCATGTACTCATTTGTGTCTTTTTTTCTACCAACATTATGTTTGTAAAATTTATTCAGGCTGTTATATATTTATCTTTTGCTCATTCACATTTCTGTTTAGTATAAGATAATGATTTTAAGACATCATCTCTCATGACTATATACACTATGTTAAAGATATTGTATTTAGTAAATACTACTTTGAGAGTCACTGGCTTAAACCTAGCATTGTGACAGGGCATAAAATTTGGTATCAGAGGACCTGGAGGAAAGTTAGTCACACAACACCTTTTTAACTCTTCTACCCTGTGTAGGAAAAGTTGACCTTACTCCTTAGTTTACACAGCAAACTCCTATTAAGAGGCATTGTATCTTCGGGGTAAGATACAAATGTAATGATCTGAAGGGACACATGCACCCCAATGTTTACAGCAGCAATGTCCACAATAGCCAAACTGTGGAAAGAGCCAAGATGTCCATCAACAGACAAATGGATAAAGAAGATGTGGTTCGTATATACAATGGAATATTACTCAGACATCAGAAAGGATGACTACTTATCATTTACATAGACATGGATGGAACTGGAGGGTATTTTGCTGAGCAAAATAAGTCAATCAGAGAAAGACAATTATCATATGGTTTCACTCATATGTAGAAAATAAGAAACAGCTCAGAGGATCATAGGGGAAGGGAGGGAAAACTGAATAAGAAATCAGAAAGGGAGACAAACCATGAAAGACTCTTAACTATAGGAAATAAACTGAAGGTTGCTGGAGGGGAGGTAGGTGGGGAGATGGGGTAATTGGGTGATGGGCATTAAGGAGGGCATGTGATGTGATGAGCACTGGGTGTTATATCCAAATGATGAACTATTAAACTCTACATCTGAAACTAATGATGTACTATATGTTGGTTAATTGAATTTAAATTTAAAAAAGAGGCTATTGGGAAACCTGGGTGGCTCAGTCAGTTAAGCGCCTACCTTCAGCTCAGGTCATAATCCCAGAGTCCTGGGATCAAGTCCCACATTGGGCTCCTTGCTTAGCGGGGAGCCTGCTTCTCCCTCTGCCTCTACCAATTCCCCCTGCTTGTGCTCATGCTCTCTCTGTCTCTGACAAATAAATAAATAAAATCTTAAAAAAAAAGAGGCTATTGTAATTTACCATATTCTTAATGTAGCAGACCCTATTGGTTGGCTCATAAAAGAACCACTAAAACTAATTGCTTTTCTAAAGCAAAGCTAAAATTTTTCTCCCTTTCCTCTATAGAGGCTGAAAGGTCCAGGTATATATTTTTTCTCAACTTCTCTAACAACTAGGCATGACCATG
The DNA here is from genome assembly GCF_037043125.1 of Eumetopias jubatus. Taxonomy (NCBI): domain Eukaryota; kingdom Metazoa; phylum Chordata; class Mammalia; order Carnivora; family Otariidae; genus Eumetopias; species Eumetopias jubatus. The sequence goes on from NW_028274807.1 coordinate 109,796,008, forward strand.
TAAAACGGTCCTGCCAATGAAATTTAAGAGGAAGTTTTCTGGGGATTTCTGGGAAAGTCTTTGCTTTTTTGTTAAAGAGCTAAGTATGGAGAAGGCAAAAGAATAGCCAATATTGAGGGAGAGGAACCAAATTGGAAGAATGATACTATCTGACTTCAAGACTTACTAAAAAGCTACAGTAATCAAGTAATCAAGTCAGTGTGGTATTGGTGAATGAATAGACAGATCAATGGAACAAAATAGGGAGCCAAGAAATAGACCACTATATATATATATATATATATATATATATATATATACATATATACATTTATATATATATAAATTTTTATGATAATATAATGATGAATATATATATATATATATATATATATGTATTGCAAAGGCAATACAACAGAGCAAAGATAGTCTCTTCAACAAATGGTCCTGGAACAACTGGACATCTATATGCAAAAATTAAATCCAGAAACAGACCATATACCCATCACAAAAATTAACTGAAAATGGATAACAGACCTAAATGTAAACTACAAAACAATAAAACTCCTAGAACATAACATACAAGGAAACCTAGATGACCTTCGGTGTGGAGATGCCTTTTTTGATACAGCACCTAAGTCACAATTCATTAAAGAAATAATCTGGATTTCATAAAATTAAAAAACTTCTGTTCTGTAAAAGACAATGGCATGAAAATGAGAAGACAAACCATAGACTGGGAGAAAATATTTGCAAAAGACACTTCCGATAAAGAACTGTATCTAAAATATATAAAGAACTCTTAAAACTCAGTAATAAGAAAACAACCTGATTAAAATGTGGGCCAAAGACCTTAATATACACTTCAACAAAGAAGATATATGGAAGGAAATGAGCATATGAAAAGGTGCTCCACATCATATGTCATTAGGAAAATGCAAACTAAAACAACAGTGAGATACCACTATACTATTAGAATGGCCAAAATCTTGAACACTGACAACACCAAATGCTGGTGAGAATCTACAACAATAGGAGCTCTCATTCATTGCTGATGGGAATGTAAAATGGTACAGACACTTTGGAAGACAGTTTGGAGGTTTCTTACAAAACTGAACATACTCTTACTATGTGATCCAGCAAATACCCTCCTTGGTATTTACCCAAAGGAGCTGAAAACTCATGTCCACACAAAAACCTGCACATGAATGTCTACAGCAGCTTTATTCATAACTGTCAAAACTTGAAAGCAAACAAGATTTTCCTCAATAGGTGAATGGTTAAATAAACTGTGGTACATCCAGACAATGGAATAGTATTCAGCGCTAAGAAGAAATGATCTATGAAGCCATAAAAAGACATGGAGTAGCCTTAAATGCATATTAATAAGAGAAAGAAACTAATCTGGAAAGGCTACATTCTGTGTGACTCCAACTATACAACATTCTGCAAAAGGCAAAATTGTGAAGACAGTAAAAAGATCAATGGTTGCCAGGGGTAGGGAGGGGAGGAAAAGATAAATGGGTAGAGCAAAGAGGATTTTTAGGGCAGTGAAAAAATTTTTTATGATAATATAATGATGAATATATGTCATTTCACATTTGTCCAAACCCACACAGTTCACAACACCAAGAGTGAACCGTAACATAAACTATGCACTTTGGGTGATTATGATGTGTCAGTGTAGGTTCATCAATTGTAATAAATATACCATTCTGCTGAGTGATGCTGATAATGAAAGAGGATATATATGTGTACAAGTAGGGAATATATGAGAAATCTCTGTACTCTCTGCTTAAATTTATTGTGAACCTAAAAATACTCTAAAAAATTAATATTTAAAAAATATGACAAAAAAGCAAAAAAAAAAGAACTCAAAAAGAGATTAGCATAAGAGAAGAGGTTATCAATGTCATTCTTGACTTTATCTTCCTATCTTGCCTCTGAATATGATTCAGCAGTACTACTGGGACCATGAAATAATGAACATGGAAATGAAAAGGTGATATACTAAAGTGGTCAAGCCAAACTATTATGATAATCAGAAACTTTGATTATATCATTGTGGTGCTGAGCCAATTTTTAGATTCATTGTTCAATAAATAAGTATTTTTCCTATGATTTTACTCCATGTTATTTGAACTTTCCATTAGTACAGCTAAAACTATGCCATTGATAGACCATTTATCCAAATAATCAAGATAGAAACATGAATTAAAGAATATTGTTTAGAATTATGCTGTATTTTATATTGATTTCTTGGGGAAAAAACCATATTGATTAAAAGTATAAAACTGGGTGTTCATCCTATATGAATTATGCCTAGTTATGAAATACCTGCAATACTTTCAGATTCTTTTCTTTAAAACAATACTGTGAAGTTCTTGCTGTTGTAGAATAACTTGAGCAAACATTCAAATATCTTACTATTGAGACCCTCCCTGGTCCACTGGAGAATGCTGATGGTAGACTGCTACTTAAGCACCTAGCAGAAATCCCCAGAGGTCAATGGACTTCAAACAATTATTATTTCAGCAGTAGCAGAAAATACCATTTAACATCTTCCTTTAAACAGGTAATCATAGTTCTAAAGTGGTTTATAGTCTCATTAAATTAACAGTTTCCCACAGACTTTTGGTGTCTGCTTTTGGGGTTGAGATGTTAGGGGAAAAGCATTTAAAAGTCCTTTGCTCCTCCTGTTGAAAGTGATTAATCCTTTATTGTACCTACTTATTCTTATTTGTAGCAAACATCCCTTATCTCTCCCTTATTGGCTTTCAATAGCTATATCTAAATAAGAATAAATTATACTTAAGCTTTCTTTTGATTTAAAGCATACTTGATATCTATATCTGGATCTGGATATATCCTAATGGCTATTTCATAAGTATTTAAAATCTATCTTAAAACATGGAATCTTACTAACAACTTATATTTCTTATGTTTGTGATGAGACCATATACCATATCGAGTTGGTTTAAACAACACAGTCAGAAAATCTGTCCTCAAATTCCATTGTTAGTAATACTGTAGTAGAGAGGTTGAGGAATCATGAGAAAAACTATGTTAACATTCTTGCTTTGCTTGTTTGGAGAAGCACTGTTTTTATACAATTAAGGGCCCAATTAATGAATTTTTCTACATTTTATAGCAGGAAAATCAAGGAATTTGGGGTTTAAAGAACAGTTTGTGGTATTTGTAAAACTGAAAAAATATCTGCATATTCCCTGCTTTTGATGTCTAGACTACTTTAATGGACCTCATTCACTTAAACTAAAAATCACATTGTGGCATAGAAATGATGACAAATATATCCCAGAAAAGCCTAAAATGAGTATGTATTCTTTCTTGTAACCCACTGGTTGTAAACAGAAGAAAAGCATCGAAGAACTCTGATATGATCTTTTTTATGTACATTTTCCATGTTATATTAAATTTCTAAAAATTTATTCATTTAGGAAGATAAATAGGAAAATAAAATTCCATATGAAAAGAAATAGATAAAACTATTCACATTTTCCAAATGACAAATAATAATATAGCTAAGACTTGTAGACACCTAGTGCTATTTATCAAACTATATGAAAGCATAGTATAAGAAGAAAGTGCTTATGTAGCATGTAAGCCAGCCTTTGACCAGCTTTGGCACCTAACCAGAAGTCATATTTTTGGAGGCACAGATGTCTTCAGCACAGATAGTGTTCTATTTAACACTGGGGGCATGTCTTTTTCTACTTACATTTCCTGGAAAATAAGTACATATTTTGTAACCAGTCTATGAATAATGAAATACCTTCTCATGAATGGCTGACTTCAGAAGGTTCAGGGTTTCAACCTGGATAAACAAGTATATATTTGTATGTCTGTCTAGGTTTATGTGTACTTACGCTACATTCCATAAACTGTTTTACAAAAAGGTGTCTGAAGGCCTCTGCTGACTTCCATTTCCCACATTTCATGAAGGGGTAGAGGGGGTGGCTCTTCATAGAAGGCCATGTTTGTGATGAGCCTGTGATTGGTTTCTGTCGTGAAACCAATCACAGGCTACTTTAGTAGGTAGAGTGTGTATTGTCTCAAGATGCTCCCCAAATCAGTAACATTCTATTGGAAGACAAAAGCAAGTAAGTGCTCTTAGTTTATTAGAGAGGTTCTAGAGAGACTTCTTGCTCATGGAAAGAGTCAAAGAAGACTTTGATGATTGTGAACTAAAATGAGAAAGAATACACCTATGTCCTAATAAAGGAAGAAACAGAGATGGAAACCAGTTTGTTGTGTGTGTGTATGTGTGTGATGTGTGGTGTGTCAGGGTAGGGTGGTGGTCATCCATAAGGGGTCTGACCTCTAGATATCAATTTCTCTTGCTACTTTTTGATTCCTTCAGTTATGTCCATTGCAGCTTGGTGAAAATGCTAAAACATCCTCTCTTCACATCCCTCTCCCAACCCTGCCCCATACACACACATACAGATGGATAATCTCAGATGGATAAAAAGAAGATCCCTCAGGGTTCTTTTCTTGGAGACAGAAGATACAGTGGGTTTGCAAATGGCCACAGAGTTTACCCAGGCATCTTTTAATTAGAGACTCAATGAATTTCTTTGGCTTCTCAGAGACTGGATGAGATGGAAACTACAGAGATAAGTAAAAGTCAATATACATTTAAATTCTATTTTTGTTTAAAGAAAGTTACACAAAATTGTGAAAACAATTCATACGTTACTTACTAGCTAGAAATTTAGATAAATATCTGTAACATTTTCTATCCATTTGAGTTTTGATTTTCCAAGCAGATTCTGGGCTTTATTTTTTTTCTGAGGTAATTCTTTTTTTTTTTTTTAAGATTTTATCCATTTATTTGACAGAGAGAGACAGATCACAAGTAGGCAGACAGGCAGGCAGAGGGAGAGTGAGAACAAGTTCCCCGCTGAGTAGGGAGCCCGATGCGGGGCTCGATCCCAGAATGCTGGGATCATGACCTGAGTTGAAGGCAGACACCCAACCAACTTAGCCACCCAGGCATCCCCTGAGGTAATTCTCTTACATTTCAATATCAGTAGGTGGCCATGGTTCCTGATTAAGGTATCCTTGTCTGAACAGAGTGTAAACCATGCAATTAAAAATCCTAAACCATAGATAAATGGTATTTTCTATTTGAACATACAATTGCTCAAAAAGCAAATAGATTTTTTCCTGAGTAAGTACATACCTTTTATGTGCATTTGACTTGTATGAATTTTCATTACCGTAAAATTATTTCAAAGTCTGTATTGATTCATCAATTTAAAAGTGATATTAATCTCTGCACCCCCTAATAATATTTTGAAAAAGGTAGTGAATTGTAAATTGTGTTTGTACTAATGGTGGCACTGTGTTATATAGAAATAACAGCTCTGCTTTGAGGGAATGAGTCTTGCATTTTGCAAGTATTATTATACAAAGTTTCAGAGATGTATCCATTGCATAAAATGTGACCACCCTGTAATTATATGATCATTGTGAAATATTCAATCAAAACATGTAAAGAAGAAAGTAAAAATCATCCATAAGCCTAACACTGAGAAATACAATTATGGCCTTTAAAAATAAGACACATAACTGCTAAAATGGTTAAGCAAAATATTAACTTACATTTTCCTTATGATACAAAATTAGAGTAAGGTTAGAAGAAACACTGTATCAGTTAAATACCCCAATCACTTAACTACTAATGCTCCCTAACTCCTGTTTATTTGGATTTATCTTCACCCCCTTCCCACTGTTAGATTTGAAGGGAGCACAGCCAAATGCCTTCAGCCACACAGTAGTCCTCCTCAATCCCTTTCATTCTCCTAAAGACCAAGTCCCTTTGACTCTACTTCCAAAATACACTTTCATTCCTCCATCTCTGCTGTCACTGCCCTCCTCTAGTCCTCCATCATCCTGTACCTGGACTAAGGCAAGAGACTTCTCTTTGTCTCCCTGCTTCCTTCCATTTCTGCCCCTTTAAAATAGTCTCTCATTCAACAGCCAAAAATGGCCATTAATAAATTATTGCATTTATTTATTCAATCATTCGTGGCCTTGAACCTACTTTGTGCTCCATACTTTCCTAGGCACTGGAGATAGATCAGTGAACAAAACAAATCTCCTCTCTTCATGCAACAATTTACAGGTTCTGGGATTTCTCAGGACTTCTCAGGCCTGCATGCTCTTTCTTAGATGCCTGTTAGGGGAAGACTTGTGTCCCCCACCCCACCCTACACTGCTGGATTAAGTGCACATATTTGTGTTTTCAGCGTTTCCTGTGCATTCCTGTCTCTCAGCAGCTGCTTACCCTACATCGTCTTGGTTAATTACCTTTCTGTCCTTCCTGTGTTAGACTGTGAAGTCCTCCTAAGAAGGGACTCTGTGTTTCCACTCCTTTTTATTAGATTACATCATGACCCCATCAGCTAACTACCAGTTATTGGAATACTTGTTGGGGAAAAAGGCCCAGAGAATTTAATTTCAGTATCATACACAAATGAAGCAGCAAATAAAAAACCTAATGAAGAATCTCAGGTTCAGGAATCCATTCTGGGCTTTTCTTTCTTATATCTCCTAGACAGGTTTTAGAACCTGATTGGTTGAAAATAACCCTAAATAAGGTAGGGATCATATAAAAGGGAACAGGTTTGTGAAGACTAAAAATAGAGTCAATATCAAACCCATTTTTAACCTTCCAGCTGGGTGACTCTCTACCAATTATTTAAATTCAAGACTTATTTTTCTCATTTCTATACCAATAATTGATATGTATGTCATGAAATATCTAGCCAGTTTTCCTACAGGCAGATGAAAATGTGGTATGATGCTAATGGTGAGTTATACCCATACAGTGTGAGTTTTTACTTATTTCAATTACTGGTAATTTTCTGACTCTTCTCCTTGAAGTCTGGGCCTATCCCTTAGGCCTATTCATCTCTATCCCTTCTATTTTTCCAGACATAGGAATGTGGTAGGGTGTGTTAGACAGTGGTTTACAGTCAAACATAATTGGTCAGATCTCTCAAAAAATATGTTTTTTTCTGAGATTCTGTCTGCAAAAAGAACATTGAATCCACATGTGTTGTTTTCTCCTGTTGCTCTTGACATCCAGCAGTCAACATCTGGTCTGTTTTTAGTTTTTAAAAAACTTTTCTTTTTTTGTTTGTTTTGTTTTGTTTTTTTTGTTTTAATGTGGCTTTCCTATTTTTCTAAAGATGCCAAGATTGTCTAAATTCTAACCTTTTTTCCAGGGCTTTATTTTGTATGGATAATGGTTCAGTAAATGATTATTATCACTTTCCTCTGAAAAATGAAGAATGATAATCTGTCTTTATGTTCTCTTCCAGCTTTTTAAAACAAAATATTTTAAAGTTGAATTTTATGCTTTTCTAATTAAAGCGGTATTTTTAAAATAATTGAAAAAAGCTGGCTTAATATATAAGAACAATAATATATTCTTCATCTTGGCTCAGGATGAATTGGCTTGATTTTGCAAAGACAAAAGGATTCATTTTTGTCAGGACTGAATTCATTCACCTTCTTAATCTTGGTTTAGAATATATAATATTGTGTGGGTAGTGGAGATTTGAGAATAAAGGACCCCCTTTGAGTTTTATTAGGAGGAAATAAAAGCTCACATTAAAACTTGTCTTAGAATGACTCATAGATTCAACAGGGATCACTCTCTAAAATAAAAATGACCCTATGTTTAGGGGAAAAAAGATGATTAGAGGCTGTGACCAGCCTGAGTTTCAATTCTAAAAGAAACAAAATTCTCTGTTCTCTGTGAATTTCTTAAATCTCAGCTGATTTTACTTTACAACTGGAAAGTATCAGGACCACCATGAAAAAACAGACAACAATTTGGTCTTTAAAAAAGTTAAGTAAATATTGATTTCTCAGGAGAAAAGCTCAAACCACAGACCTCCACACCCAATAATTAGCTAATCTACTCTAAATGCCAAAGATGAATAGTAAAAAATAGAAAAAGAAACTACAGCTTTTATCCACAATTTGACAGGTATATGAAATACCAAAGGCAAATTTCAGTCATCTAGAGCTTAAATTGCTAAATACTGTACTTCTTTGGTTTTACATATTTAATGTTTTTTAATTAAAATGATTGAATATAAAGTGCTATTTAAATAGTTCTCCAACTGTTCTTATTCCCTTTCCCCTATGACTAATGATTGAGAATGCATGGTCATTTTTGCTCAAAAATTACTTGAAGCTCTTTAGCTTCTTTACCTCAAAAATTAGCATAAATATTGCTGACCATTCACACTTCTTATTGTCTTCCATTAAGAACACTTAGCCTGAGAAGGTACAAAAGGTGACACAAGGTGTTCTGTAGAATGTTCATATTTCAAGTTGATGATTAATCTTTTCAAATGTTTTAATGTTAACATGTCTAGAAATCATTCTCTGCTGCATTTTCTAATTTATGCCACCATATACCAGGATTTTCTTCTATGAAGCTGATTTCTATATGCAGTATTATGAATATGATTATTAAGGCACTAACACATGATCTTGGGCACATCATAAGAGCTGGTGTGCATTGACTGATTGCTACAATTTGTAAATTTCACATTTGGGAAAAGTAGGATCATAGCGAAATATGCTTTGATGATAAGGATGAGAGTTTTTCTCAGAAAATTAACACAGTCCAAAGATTATTTATAAAATTCATCATTGTCCAGAAGCCAGCTCCATATGTGAAAATTATTCCCCTTGCTTCCTAATAAAGAAGGACCCCTCTGTAACTTCAAGTTTGGTTACCTAACTAAAGAATTGAGTGGCAAGGATTAACACTAAAAGGCTGGCTTCATTTTTCTCACTTTAGCCCACAGTTAAGTTGTCCTTTAAAGCAAACTCTACTTACAATTTTAGGATTTAGGGCAGAGATGAAATTAGAGTCCAGTCTTCCAAATCATATACTTTCCATAAAAGTATAGAACCACATGATTCCTGGTCTTGTGTTTTCATTAGAGTCACAAGATTCCTATAGGAAACAATGAAAGAAGAATAGATATAAGATCAGAGAAAGATAAAAGACCCCCTTCAATATTATGTCATTGCCAGGCACTTCGTTCTATATAATTAATTACTCTGAAATTGACTTCTGGATGTTTAAACCTTTTCAAAATCTTTTTGTTTTTCTTCATCTTCAGAGTTTCTTGGGTTAAAAAAAAAAAGTTTCAGGTTAGAGGAAGTAACAAGTTAGGCATTAGAAATCAAAGCCGGCCAGATGATGCAAATGACATCACTAAAAATATAACAGTGATGGTATTAATGATGCACAAACAAATACAGCCCTGGCTTACCCAGTGCTCTTGTATCCACCTTGCTTTACCAGAACAAATCCTATTTAAGGTGATGCAACCAGGTAGTGGAAGCCTTGAATTAGATTTTGGAGGGGGGGGGGGACAACTCTTTGTTATACATTGATTGTATATCATGTACAATCTACATGATTGTATTATGCAGCTCCTTCTCTTCTTTACAATTTTAAGTGTTTATTATGTAGATATTGTTGAATACTGGCCATCTTTTCCCATCCTAACTGCATAATATTAACACAATTTGCCTTGGATATCTATTAAGCTGGCATTATTGGTGATGTTGGCTGCCTATTATGTGTACCCCCGCCCTTCCTGGGCAAGGAATGGGGTAAGGAATTACCTATTACTCTCGATATCCAGAAAAGGAGGAAATGGCAGGTGTTTGCTTTTGCAGCAGCTATGATAAAAGCACATAATATTGACATTGCCAGTCAGACACTCTCAACCAGTAAATCCACTCTGGAGTGAGTGATGCAAAGATGCAGGGACAAAGGAGATTTTGTCCTGGTACAAATAGCAGAGACAACAGTTCCAGGGTCAGCACTGGCAATGGTGCCAATGGCAGAAAATGTCCAAGACTGGGGGTGGGAGGGGGGGCAATATCTGACATCCTGCAGCTGTGGCCATAATGGCCAACCCAATGTTTCCTGAGGAGTAACTTTAGCTGTGTTCCTGGTGTTCAGTCTTTCTTGGTTCCTGCTTGTTTTCTGAGCCTAATATTCCAAATTTGCTGCAAATTCTCTGAGTACCCAACAAGATTTTTGAGAAATTCCTTTTGGATTTAACTTATCCAGAGTCAGTTTTGGTTAGTTTCAAGGAGGAACTTTGATAGTTAAATGGCTTGAAGAGAGAAACTTTTGCTTTCTGGGTCTGGAAATACCCAGTGCACATGCTTGTTTTGGTGCAGATTTCACTCACTAGTAGGGAAATGTATGGAGGGCCAGCTTAATTTCTCAACTGCTGATAAGTGCTTGCTGTCCATTCTAACCACTCCAGAATTTTCCATATACAATCAGCAAAATATTACAAGTGAAATCTCTCTCTCTCTCTCTTTCTTTTTCAGCTGGTGGACTCAGTTCTTCCTCCTGTATGTAAGTTTTCCAAAGGCTTTGCTCTAAACAATGCATCATGTAAAGATCTAAAGAAATTTGCTCATTTGCTGTTATGTTCATAAAAGTCTCTGTCCCGCCATTGTTCTTTCCAAGTGGCAAGAGCACTGCACCAGAAGTCTGGAGAACATACTTACTAGTCCTTGCTCTTTTCCCAATTGACTTGTCACCTTCGTCAATGACTTCATCTTTCTGGACATCAGTTGCCCATGTGTAAAATGTGGGAAGGAAACCTCAGGAAGGTGGGCTGTCTCGTTTCTTCTTGAATTACTTCTTGCTTCACAGAATCTGATTTCATAAGAAAATGTTCTAACAGGAAAAAAATTGTCCTCTTCTCCCCAACCCCTCAACATAAGCATCATTATCCATCCTTTGATAAAACAGAAGGAGAAAAGGGGGACAATAAAAGCAGAAAAAGGAAAAAAAAAACTTCTTTCATTTTGATAGAAGTTCACAAAATATAGCAACTCAGTTTCAATTTTCTGGAGCTCTGCACAATTAATCTTAATTATTGCCTAGAGAAACCTAACACGCATAATTCCAGTTGTTTAAAGAATTCCATTCATTAAAATAAAGGAGTAGGGCAAAGGTAGAGTGATATTTTTATGAAGCACTGGACTTGTAATTTTCCAACATCTGTAGGGAGTTAAAAAACGATCACTACGATCATTTCAGTTACTCTGAAGCCAGCAATATGAGTAATCCTTAGACGTTTTATGGGTCCTACAAAATCATCAAATAGATTTTCAAAAAGTGTTTGCAGTAAGAACCACACCTCTTTTTTTTCTGGGCATGGAAAAACCATGTAAAATAGATTCTCAATGAAGCCAGCATTTTAAGTAACAGACACAGAGTTTATTTTTAGAGACTGGGTTGCCATTAGTACATAGTTGGACACTTTCTAGTCTGACTTAAACACAAAAGAAACACCTTCCTGATCATTTATAAAGCAAGGTCTTGTCTCCACCCTATATAAAGTATGAAATATAAAGGTTCTAATAATAGGATACACCTAATAAATGCATTGATAGGTGCTTTCTCTTTTGACACAATTAAACTGCCCTAAGCAGTACCTAGTTAATGAGGTCTTAAATTGTCAGAAATAAATAGGTGCACTCTGCCTTAACTTCCACATGAGGCAATAGCAGACACTGCTCTTTTCAGCTACTTACATTTATTTTGGACCCTCTGCCTATCTAGTCAAGGTCCCCTAAGTGAGACTGGTCGGGGACTTCCAGCTGCACGTCTCATCCCTAAGAAGCCTGCTACAGTGCCACATGAGCCTACTTTATTGGAAGCTGACACTGTGCTAACAAAGAAAGCTGGCAAGCATCTGTAATTGGGCAGTTTAAGCTTGGGAATATTAGGAAAAGACACTTAGTTCTGCATTACCCTTGAGCATTTTTAGAAGGTGTGAGGTACTTTTGCTTCTAATTAAAACCAGAGGAAGGGCGCCTGGGTGGCTCAGTTGGTTAAGCGACTGCCTTCGGCTCAGGTCATGATCCCGGAGTCCCAGGATCAAGTCCCACATCAGGCTCCCTGCTCAGCAAGGAGCCTGCTTCTCCCTCTGACCCTCCCCCCTCTCATGTACTCTCTCTCTCTCATTCTCGCTCTCTCAAATAAATAAATAAATCTTAAAAAAAAAAAAAAAAACCAGAGGAAACACTGAATGAAGGCCAGCCTCACATGTAATAAAGGGGATGTGTATTTTGACAGGCTTTTTCCCTGGTAGTCACTTCATCTCTATCCCGACTTTCCAAATTTCTGTAGTAGGGGAAAGCCATTCTCATTCAACTTCTCCAAACTAAGAATAAAATGACCGTGTGCCTAGGAAAGATGATATGATGATTTAAATTCATATTAAGGTACACATGACTGACATCAGATTATTTCTGAAGGCTGGTTGGGATAAGAAGAAAAGAGTATTTTGATACTAAGAGTGTAAAAAAAATTTGGAAGTTGGCCAGGAAACATAATTCATCCACAAAGAAACATAGGGAAGCAGGTATTTAGGAGGGAGTTGTGAGCTAGCTTGATGCTTACCCACTAGGCTTACAGAGAAGCTGCAAGGTGACTTTTATTTTAATGGGGAACCTTTGGTCAGGCCTGACTTCATGTATGTCACGTAAATGTTGCCAATAGAAATCCCAGGCAGACTTTTTGTTTATTGCCTGTCTTCTCCTCTGTTATGTGAATTTCTTGGGGGTAAGGAGTACTACTGTTCTATTCACTACTAGATCCCCAGCACCTGAAAAGTGTCTGGTATGTGGGAAGGACTCAATAAATACTTGTTTTAGGAAGGAAGGAGCAGAGGCCTACTGAGACCACCCAGTGACAGGAAATCTGGGGCATGTGGTCTTCAGTAGTCCAATGAGCATGTAGCTATGTTCAAGAAGTCTGTCTGTGGTATAAACAAATGAATTTATAACATACCCAAGGGAATGTGGTTATATGATAGTTGGCACACCATTCTCTTGGCAAGGTCTATCTCGCTCTGTTCACTCACCCCAAGGCTCCCTCTGGCCTCTAACTTACCTCCCACTGCATAGTCCTTCCCTCTTGGAGCACCTAGATGTGTTTGCATCACCCATCATGCTACCCTTTGACTTTATGTTGATTGCCGGTCCTTAACTGAGGTCCCACATTTATTCCTGGAATTCACCACTGGTCTTTAGACACCAAGTCTGCACAAATTCAGTGACTCTCCAGGTGTTTCAGATTGAGCAGCAAACTCAAGCATGCCCCCAGTCTGGCCACTGCCCAACCGCGTCAAGTCCCATGTTCACCATGTGGTATAAATCTGAGGGTGAGATTAAGTCTTTAGAGGAGGAAACTAATGGGTCCACCCACCTTCAGGGAGCTGGTAACAGGAGAGACTGAGGACAGGGGAAGAGGCTAGAAAGAAAGGAGTTCCATGGAACCTGGGAGCATGGAAAGGGCGATGGGAGCAAAAAACTCTATATACTTTAAAATCTGGCTCTGGATTCGTCCTGTCCCAAATGCTGACTGTACCAGCCTGTAAAACATTTAGAGAGATGCACAACTGTGCAAACAAAGCAAATTGCAAACCAGTTTTAGTAATTTCTCAATGAAGGGATTACCCTGTAATTCTCTGTGAACCTCCTATTTTGCAAGCCCAAAGGGAAAATAATTTGTTCTAGACATGTCTATTATTGCTTGTCCCACCCTCAGCTAGTTGGAAGGGAAACTGCCCTTGCCTTCAAGTTCCTGCTGAGCATGCACAACCATGCTCACTGGCCTCGTCCACAAAATACAGTCAAAATAGTATCTGCCTCCCAAGTTGTTATCGGGATTAAATGAATCGTGTCTAGAGTGTTTAGGAGATTGTCTGGCACACAGTAAGTATCCTTTAAATGTCAGCAGTGATACTGACTGTGATGGTAAGAGATGACAGTGATGATGTTTATAATAATGCTAACACATCACTAGGTATGACTGATTGGACAAGACATGCTCCTAGCCAAAAGCTACCAATCAAGAAGCTGCATGTTGTTTTCTAATTTCTGTGGCTGGTTTCAAACGGTGAGCTAGACCAATCAGAGCTTTTCTCAGAGAACCAACCAATAGTGACCAATAAAGGTCATGGGCTGGGGTGGCCCCAGTGTGGCAATGTGAAGGTTAAAATCTGAAGGAGAAAGTAATTGAAAGAAAGGCGAGTGAAAATAGGCATTGCAAGAAATGCACAAAGCAGCAGAAACACTTACAGAGAGAAAGAGAAAGAAAGAATGCAAACCCAGAGTGATCAGCACCCGGCCTGCCCTTTAATTCTGCTACTCTCACTACTGGTTTCTTAAATGTTCTCCTAGATTCCAACCCTCACTCCTGACTTTTAGTTTTAAATCCATTTGGGTTTGTGTGGGTTTTATGTTTCATGAGCCCAAAGACTCCTAACTGGATTTTAAAAATACTTTTTATAGTATAATTAGTCATACTACAAAAAATGAGTCAGACATTATCTGGCTACAAGACTTCCTTTCAACTGTGGTTTACAAATTTTACAGCATACCAATCATTACAAACACTGATTAACAGATTCAGCTGTTTATGTACATTGGAATTTCTATGGAGAGTCCCTCCCATGTAATTCCATCCTCACGTCCATTACAAAGAGATGGTGATGTTAGTGATCTGAACCCAGGACTGAAATGGCAGAGGCATGTCAGGCAGTGCAAACTCAAATGCCTACAGGGGACACTAATGCATAAACGGGGTAAAATTTAATACACAGTGGTAGGAATTCTGCCAACTGAAGAAGCATGTCATCCTGTGACTCTCTGGGCCCTTCCCAAGAAAAGAATTTCTCCTCAGATCAGTCTTCTGTTGACTGATGGAAATGTGTTTCTAATACAAAAACTGGAATTCCAAAATTTAAAAACTTGAATCTTCTGATTTTTAAATGTTGGAAACTAATTTAATTTTTAAAAACAGATATGGCCCAAAGGAAATGCGTCTGCAGACCCAACTTTATCTGAGGCTGCCAGTTTGTACCCTCTGATGTAATGGGATGAGAAATACACTCTAGTAAGGAACTGGATGCCTCACAACTTACCATATTTCCTAAGTCCCCAGCTGGCTATGTGGTTACACTGTAAAAAGACAAGAAAGGGGAGACTTTATTCTGAGATGTTTTGCCAGAGGGAAATGAAAAAAAGTACAACAACATTTGTCTAAAAGATTCGAGAACGAGTTAACATAATTATCATCAAATTATGGATCCTGGTAATAATGCATATATAATAATGCAATAATGCCTTTTGTATTGCAATAAAACCATGCTATGTCTCCTAGCATCCTTGGTATGTCATTTTGTAATTGTCTTTTCTATCACGTACATTTCAACAACAATGTCTAGGAAATCACAGTATGTGGGTAATTTTTAAACCTTTTTTCCTGTTCCTAACAGATTCATATTAAACCCTTGGCTTTTAGAGTTATATTTAAACATACTCTTTGTCTATGGTAAGAAAGTAATGTAAGTGATATATACACATTTTTTAATTTCCCTAGAATGATGATCTCTAGGTTTTTAAAAAAATTTTCCAGACTAACCTAATTAATTGCAATAGAATATACATTTTGAAATGCAGAGTATATAAAACATAATACAAGGCATGGCTTTCAGATTATAATTCAGTCATAGTCTTCTCAGTGTATGCTACAACTGTCCTCTTCAAAAAACTATATGAACACTTTCTAGGACATGTAAATTTTTGTATTGTCTTTTGCTCTAAATTCTTCAAATTTAAAGCAAAGTGGTTACAACGGAAAGATTAACTTCCTTCCACATCCTCTCTCTTAAAACCTGTGTATCTAATGCTGAAGACAAAGGATGTAAGAGAATCAGTTACTGGTATTTAAAAACTTAGACCTCATATGGAAAAGTCCTCACTACTTCCAGTGTTAACCCCAATATGTAAAGAGCTTAGAAGAGCTTCCAGTGTTAACCCCAACTTAGAAGAGTTTACTACTGTGCTTGAAGAAGAGAAAATTGAACAAACAGAAAATTAGCAATTGTTCTTAGACCCATTAGAGGACTCAGGTTGTAGGGCAAACCACCCCCCAAATCTGGGAGAGACAGGTGGTGACAGGCAGAATAACAGCTACCAAAGAAGTCCATAACCTAATCCCTAGAACCTGTGAATGTGTTATTTTACACAGCAAAGGGAAATTAAGGTAGCAGATGGAACTATGGTCAATAATCAACTAATACAGGGCGCCTGGGTGGCTCAGTCGTTAAGCGTCTGCCTTCGGTTTAGGTCACAATCCCAGGGTCCTGGGATTGAGCCCTGCATCGGGCTCCCTGCTCAGCGGGAAGCCTGCTTGTCCCTCTCCCACTCCCCTTGCTTGTGTTCCCTCTCTCGCTGTGTCTCTCTCTGTCAAATAAATAAATAAAATCTTAAAAAAAAAAAAATCCACCCAGAGCATGAGGCGCCTGGGTGGCTCAGTCTGTTGAGCGCCCGACTCTTGTTTCGGCTCAGGTCACGATCTCAGTGTCATGAGATCCAGGATCACAGCGTCCGGCAACACGCTAAGCGTGGAGCCTGCTTAAGAGTCTGTCTCTTCCTCTCCTTCTGCCCCTCCCCCTACCTTGTGCCCTCTCCCACATTCTCTCTCTCATTCTTTCTCTAAAAAAACAAAACAAAACAAAACAAAACACACACCCAAGGCATTCTCCATAAGAAAGGCTTATCCCTTAAGTTTACCCCATGTGAAGTATAAACTGTATTGTTTCTTGCGGGTAGAGTAGTCCCTCCCTTATCCACGAGGGTACTTTCCAAGAACCCCAGTGGATGCCTGCAATTGCGGATAGTACCGAACACCACATATACTGTATTTTTCCCTCCACATGCATGCCCATGATAAAGTTTAATTTATAAATTAGGCACAGTAAGACATTAACAACCATAACTAATAATAAAAGTTATAACAATATGCTGTAATAAAAGCTATGTGAACACGATCTCTCTCTCCAAATATCTTATTGTGCTTTACTCACCATTCTTCTTGTGATGATGTGAGATGATCAAATGCCTCCGTGAGATGAAGAGAGGTGAGTGGCGCAGGCGGTGTGACGGAGGGTTAGGCTGCGACTAACCTGCTGATTCGTCAGGAGAATCACCTGTTTTCGGAGAGTGATGACAGTAACTGAAACTACCGATGGCGAAACCACAGATGAGGGCGGACCTTCTTGTGAACAGTTCAGGGAAGTACGGGTTTAGGTGAACAGTTCATAAAGGGTGTTGGGGGACGCCTGGGAGGCTCAGTCATTAAGCGTCTGCCTTTGGCTCAGGTCATGATCCCAGGGTCCTGGGATCGAGCCCCGAATTGGGCTCCTTGCACACTGGGCTCCCTACTCAGCGGGAAGCCTGCTTCTCCCTCTCCCACTCCCCCTGCTTGTGTTCCCTCTCTAGCTGTCCCTCAAATAAGTAAATAAAATCTTTAAAAAATAAAAATGAAAAAATTAAAGGGCGTTGGGATCAGCAGCATTGGCATCATCTGGAAATCTGTTAAACCTACCTAACGAGGACAAAGGGAGAGGGAGAAGTAGAGGGAGAGAGAGAGCAGGGGGGTGGGGGGAGGCATTTTCAGACATTTGGGTTTTGGTAAGTCTTCTAGGAGATTCTGATGCAGAGGAGATTTCACACAAAAGGGCGCAAGAGGGGCACCTGGGTGGCTAAGTTGGTTAACCCTCCAACTCTTGATTTTGGCTCAGGTCATGATCTCCGGGTCATGTGATCAAGCCCCGCTTCAGATTCTGTGCTCAGTGGGGAGTCTGCTTTAGATTCTCTCTTCCTCTGCCCCTCCCCGCTGCATTCTCTCTCTCCAAAATAAATAAATAAGTCTTAAAAAAAAAAAAGGGCATAAGATAGATCTCTTGCATCAACACAGGCTCTCTTGTGACGTGAGGGCATCTAGACATGTCTCTGCTTCCTCAGGGGGCATGTGAAAAATGCTGCTGAGAACCAGAAGACCTGTAATACCTCTGCCACATGGTTGAGGATAAATGTCAGGAGCTAAATGTCCAAGCAACTCCCTAGGCCAGGTTTGGTGGTGGAGGGCATGGCTGAGACTCAAGGGGTTGACATCATCTGAAACAGTCAAGGAGGAGCCAAGGCAGCAACATGGTGGATCAACCAGCCAGTTCTACAAAGACCCAGCACTCAGGGAGGGTAAGGTGAGCTTCCTATAAGGTAGAAGGGAAAGAGGCAAACGGCACTTAGAAGATGTCAAAGAGGGTGTGTATATATATATATATATCTCCTCTAAATATTTGTATGAAATGAGACTGTTTTCAGTGCTTAATTTGGAAAGTAAAGTTATCCCCAAACCCTTTTCCTACCCAGTGAACATAGAAGTTACAGATAAATTTAAAAAGAAGACAAAACTAACAATTTTGCAAATCTGTACAGAGTGGAAATATTTCAATGCAACTAATTTGTCCATTTTATTATTTGATTATTTAGAAAATATTTGAGAATTAAAGATCATTATTTCAGATGTCCTTTGTCAAAAAGCCTCTAAGATGGGATTGTGATGGAAACATTGTTTTGAAATAGAGATACTGCAGTGATTAATTACAACCACTTGAGGGCAGTAAAAGCACATTTGTCTGTATAGTACTGCTGATTTAATTACAACTTTAAAATTAAACACTTGGCCAAAATGGCTTTCTGTATGTCTACTTTGGTCTAGAGTTATAATCCCCCACCTCCACAGATCAGATTCCCAGGGAGTTTCCCTCATGTTTTAAATGTACACATTCTTTTTGTTTGTTTGTTTGTTTTATTAGCTCTATTTTTACTGTGGCTTATAATAGATATAATTGTGAAACATTGCCCATTTAAGTCACAAGTTCAATTTCTTCACCTCAAATCATCCTTTAGGTTCATATAAGTGTATCTGAATGTCCGTCCATGTATGTGGGCATGCATGTTTGTGCAAGTGTGTGTGTTTACTCAACAGAAGGTTGAGTAAATAAATATAGTTGTAAGCATTACAGTGAACAAACAGAATTATTTGGGGGTATGGTTATAAAGTGCCTTTATTCTTTCCCATCACTGCCCTGCAAACCCTCTATGTTGGTATGCTTCTTTTTCATCACCACTTAGATAACATCTTGGGCAAGTCCCATAATTGCTCAGATGTTAAAAGAGATTTTCAAGTTACTTTTATCTCCTCCCTCCAATTATCTAATTTCAGTGATTCAAATGTGCGTCTTGTATAATACTTAATATTCCAAACTTAAACTTCTCTCTTCATTTTGTCTGCTTCCCACTGGAAGCCTGCACTGGGGAGAAGTGGTGGGGTAGTCACAAACATTCAGATCTATTTCCTTATCTACTCCGCATTTCCACTCATCTTTTTTTAAGATTTTATTTATTTGACAGAGAAAGATAACGAGAGAGGGAATGCAAGCACAGGGAGCTGGGGAGGGAGAAGCAGGCTCCCCACTGAGCAGGGAGCCCGATGCGATGCGGGGTTTGATCCCAGGACCCTGGGATCATGACTTGAGCTGAAGGCAGACGCTTAACGACAGACCCACCCAGGCGCCCCCTCATTTCCACTCATCTTTCCATTCGCAAGGTAGCCTCTGACTCCTGGAGGGTTGGAAGAGAGGTAAAAAGCAGGAGATGTCCTCTTTCATTTATATCTCTGTAATCAGACATTGTTTATCTCCACTTGTGGCAGAAGTTTAAATCTATCTATTTCTCTTGAAGCAACTTTTGGGAGCTTTTGGGAACTGAGTGATTATACTACTGGAACTGCCAGCTTCATGGGTGTGAGACCTGTGTAGCTCTCCAGACCACATGCTTAGAGAAGCCTTGTGCTTGGTTTAATGCTCTGTCATTACCACTTTAAAAATTTTAATAACTTTTAAACAAGAGACCCTGCATTTTCATTTTTCATTGGAACCCAAAAGTTACAAAGCTAGTATTGACTGAGTGCCTCCAAACTGCTGATCTATTGCAAGGTAGTGGCCTCTCCTTTAACTGACAATTTATAATCTCCCCTCAGCCTCTCTCTAGTCAGATTATATCCCTGGCAGAAACCCCCTTGGGCAGGATCCCATGAATAAAGACCCCAAGCCAATGCCTTATGTGGGTTCTTTTGCTCCAGAAAAGCAAGCACTTTTGGGGAGTACAGCTATTGTGAATCTCTCTGCTAGGGCTACAAGCCATCTCAGCCAAACCCTCCCTGGAGATTTCTTTTCAGGCACGAGTCACATGGTTCTATCGTGTTCCTAAGCAATGGTGATCCTATCTAGGCCCTCTGTATACTCCAGAAAGCCCTTCTTCCTCTAGATAATTGTCAACATATTAGTTGTTGCTCTAACACCCTGGCTTTTTGGACCTCAATTCTTAGACACTGCTGAGGTGGGTGGGACGCTCAGAGTCAATACTTCATATTGTAGCCCCTCCTATGCAGGTTCTGGATAGAGTGTTCAGCCTTGCTTTGGAAATTACAAGTTCTTGCCTTCTGCTGTTTTGTTCTCAGACTTTCTGCTGAGGGAGCTCAGCAGAAACAGAGACAGAAAAAATGCCGATAAAATGCCCAGCCACATCATTTATAATGACATTTTACTCAGAATTGGAGATTTTGAAACTATTTATCTGAAAAACATTTTAAATAGTCCTAACTCAGTAAAAATATTAATGGCTTCATCAGTAGGAGAGAAGAAATATTGAAAAATATTCTGAGCATCTCCTTTGTGTAGGAACCAGTAATAAGTTCTACTGATAAGAAAATTATTAAGACAGCGCCACAGTCCTGGGTAGCCCACAGTTAGAAACTGAGTAACACAAGTAGACAATTTTCCAAAGTTAGATGAGTGATAATAAAGTTTTGTCATGGGTTTTGTGTGTGTTTCCTGAGCTTGCAAGTGAGAGTGGGGCTGTGGAGCTTCTTTCCTGAAGCTTCGTGATTGGTAGATTGCTTTTAAGATCCCCTTAAGTACATCCACCCCTCATCTCTCAGTTTCTGGCTCTACTGTATATATAAGATGAAATCACAACTGATGTACCTTCTGACATGAGTTTGATTCTACCCATAAATTATTTTATGTCTATCCAAAACTCAATTCTGTGGCAAGGCTTTGCACAGGGCATCTTGAATTTTTTTCTATCTCATTGCTATGATGAACCAATATGAGAGCCTTTAGACAAGTCTTTTTTAGTTTCTCCTTCAGTGTAGGAGAAGCAGTCCATAATAAGAGGTAGATGGGTACCATTAAAGGACAGAGAAGGAATCCAGTAGCAACATTCTTAGTGACATTGGATGTCTTGACTTGGAAATCTATTGTCTTTTTGCCCCACTGGAGATTTCCTCATATGATTAATGAAATTTTATTAAATCTCTTTGGTTGTGGATCCCTTTGGGAACGATAGGGACATTTACATCTTCACCAAGTAAAAATACTCCCAGATTAATTGGCAAAAGCAAACAAACAAACAACACCACCCTTCAATGGGGTGGGGAAATTTCAGGTTGGATTTCCTGGGCATAGCAATTATAATGTGGTTCTTAACTTGGAAAACATTGTCCAGATTTTGTCTTTCTGGTACTAAAGACAGAAAATCAATGCATACTGATTATAGGTTTTGGTGGCTTTTCTAGATAGCCTGACTTGCTGGCTGATATTTTTCTCAGGGGAAGGAGTCACATTTTGTGTAAACATCCTCTGCCATAGTGAAGCCAAACTGTGCCTTCTGACTGGCTCTGGCATGTTTCTTCCTTAAAGCACTGAATTCTTCATGCATCACTCTCAGCACAAGGGAGCAGTATTTCTAAAGCAATACCAACTGCTTCCATAGCCCATGTGCTAGGCATCAGTACACTATGTCACATACTGTTGATAATTTCTCCCATCCTTAGAACAGGATTCTCCTACTTTTAAAAGATCTAGAGCTATCCTGCCAGGAGTGCTCATATTTCTCATTCCACTCTCCTCTGAACCTCCAAAACTACCAAAGGGTCTCTTTTTCAGTCTTTTCTTTCCATCTAGAGAGACTAGATTTAAATGTATATTTCTCAGCTTCTGTTGGTGCAATCTCTGGTGAAAGCCCCAGATTATCAATCATGTCTCTGCGCCCCCCCCCCCAGCTTTAAGAGGTCCATCCAATTTATACCCCAAATGAAAGGTGTCAGTGGTCTGAGAATGAAGACTGCCTTACAGAACATTTGCCTTCTCTGGCTGAACCCTGGCCATTAACAAGTGATTAAGTCACTTGTGGCCAGCTAACCTTATAGTATCAACCCATCCAGTTTAGGACAAGGAAGGACATAATTAAGAAATAAAAGTGTTGTTACCAGTCTACTCTTAAAAGACCCTCCAAATATATGCAGCTTAAATTAATCATGTAGCCCACTTCAGTGCAAAAAATCTAGTTTATGAATGGGGAGTTGAGCTTTTAGCTATAGACTAACAAATGCCACAATTTTCTTTACCCAGTGACTTAATTTTTAAAACTATAATACCATTCATAAGACCTATGAGTCAGCATCAATGTATGATATAATGCTTATTAAAATTGGTAGAATTAAAATGAAGATATTTTTATTAAGACAGAGGTTCTCAACCCTGGCAAAATATTAAAGTCACCCGGAGACCATTTAAAAGAAAAACATTACTTGAATTAGAATTTCTGAATTTTAAAAAATCTCCCCAGATGGTTCTTGTAATCAGCCCAGATTGAAAATCACTGGCCTAGGATTTAGAATACTTGTTCCAGGTTTCACTGGAGGTGACTGGGTCAATCCTCTTTCTCACAAAGCTGCTGTGAGCATCATCCTACTGATGGGAGTGAGCTTAGTGCTAACCAAATGCTCACAAGTGAAATCAGTATGAGACATGGGATCCAGGTGTAATCTTTGATTGACAGCTTTAAACACCAGCTGTACTTTCAATACATCTTCACTTCTCTAAATCTACTGACTGGAAGCTAGCAGATAGGACAAAATTTCCCCTGATGAGAAACTATGACTGCTATATAATTAACAGAGGCCTAGGCATAGCAGAACCAACATTTCTTAGGGAACATTTTCTATTCTGCCTCTTTGAGATAGTCTAACATTAAGGATTCAGTTTTCATCTCCCCAAAGACTTTCCAAATACAATCATATTATCTAAATATTCCAACACCTTTAACGCGATTCCACATCAGTCACTGGTAGGTAGGTGATATCAGAGAAGTCCTGATGTGCTCTTTCAGACAGTAAAAAATTCCCTCTGGACAAATTAGTACTAAATTCTCATCTCCTTCAACCTCGTTATAGTCATTCTTTAACAGTGAGAAGCACTATCTCTGCCAGAAAGCCCAGGACACACTAACA
The DNA here is from genome assembly GCF_037043125.1 of Eumetopias jubatus. NCBI lineage: Eukaryota > Metazoa > Chordata > Mammalia > Carnivora > Otariidae > Eumetopias > Eumetopias jubatus. Next base: position 109,819,298 of record NW_028274807.1, read on the forward strand.
TCAAGGTATATTGGTCAGATTTGGTCCATTTGTTTGGTATATTAGTCAATATCTATTTTTAATCTTTCTAGGTTTCTCAAGATTCATGTGGATTCCAAAACTTAGTATTGTGATGGTTACAAGGTCTTTAACATGGTCTGATGGCTTTTTAAGCATGTTTCTTTTTTTTTTTTCTTAAATGGCCAAGTGTCTCATAACAATGTTCTATACTGTACTCCTTTCCAACAACCAATTCTCATTCTAGAGAATAGCACATTCTTATCACATAGCTTTCCTATTATTCTCTCCACCTATTGCATGCATTCTAAGGAGTCACTGAAATCAAAATTGTCTAAACATCAGACTCCTCTCATTTGGAAACACTAGCTAAGCCATGTTGAAAATGACTTCTTTGGGTCTTCTGACATCTGTTAGTCTCAACAATCATGTGGGTAGGTATAGCCATATTCTGTTATTAGAACATATTGTCACAATAATAATCACTTTTTAATATTAAAATTTTAGACCAACCTAAGTGAAAACGTCACTGAAAATCCAAATTCAAAGCCTTTCCTGATTTATGACTATAATCTCTTTCCTCTTCTGCTTCAGATTCCTCCAAAATCAGATTGTGGAGAGATGGGATTAGGAGAAAGAAACAAGGATCTTTTTTGCATAACTCATCCTGCTGCAGTCCCTGGGTTTTACATTTGCAGGAGGCAAGCCTCCTAATAGTGGCCTGCATGGACGCAAATATGAGTCCTTTGGAGGACCTATCTGAAGGGCCTCACTGTAGTTGTCTAGTATGTGTCATGTGCCTTCCAACAAGGCTTTTTCCAACCACTTCACAGCTCCAATATGCTCCTGGGGTCATCTTACCTAGATTAAAGCCCTCCGGACTGGGGGCTGGAGAAATGGCTCAAACTTAACGTCCCTTGACTGATAGGAAACTCATATGACCTTGCCAGGCTAATAAGGGCTACACTGTTGTTGCTTCTTCTTATATCTTTGCCAATATGGACTAATTCAGCAAGCTTTTCATCTACTCAGTCTTCTGGATAAGGAGCAGCTTAAGCCATTACATTCACATATGCATTTGGACCTTTAGGGGCATATGCCTGGTCTCCTAAGAACTTGCTCACTGTGCTCTCTCCTATAGCCTTGAAATTGTTTTCTTTGCTGATCACATAACAAACATTTTTAATATGTGATTATTATCCTTGTTTGGTCTATTACCCCAAAAACTTCCTTTGAGAAAGAAACTGATTGGGTCAAACATTAAACCCTAGTTCCATCTACTATGGTCAATGAGATGGAGTTTTGTGGGTTTTTCCCATTTAGAAGTTTCTCTGGAAGGAGATTCTCTGATTAGAGGAATTTAGCAGATTTATTAAGGGTAAGTGGGGCAGAGTGGAAAAGGGCGTCTCCAAAATTTAATTCTCCAAGGTGTAAACATCAAGAAGAGAAGAAAATAACTCGGAAACTGGGATACCTAAAAGAGAGTAGATCTTTAATAAATTCTACCTTGGTGTAAATTCTTAGGTTAATTTTTGGTGTAAATCTTCCTCAGTATAAATTCTGTACTAGCCTCACTTGCTCATCTAACAAGTTAAATAAAATTAGTTGGAAGCATACCAATTAGATTTTTAAGCGATAAAAAGTAAAATGGAAAAGAAAGTTTCTTATAATAGTTAACATTTGCATAACCAGTTACAAGAATTATCCTCTTACTCAATGAAAAGATTTTATTTTAAATTTTAAAGATCAATGCATCCTAGTGAAAGAAACAGACTAGGAAGGAAAACATTTTATGGCAATTTTCATGTTCTTTTACAATTACAGCTCAAGTTTCAAAGTTCAGGTCAATAGATATATATTGTCCTCATATTCTGAAGATAAATACTAGATTTATCTGTGCCGAACTTGATGAAAGCTGGCAAAACCAGTCCTCTACCGGCCTTTACAGATAGAACACTAGAAAGATTTCTCATAAAATCTGAATGTACTTCTTTCCTCTGGGAAAATGGAAGTAATAGATAGAAATAATTCTGTAACCTTTTGATAAGTTTCTCTATTTTTGCCTGAAGTACTTTTATGAATCTCTGTTACTTGCAACCAAAGGATCCCAGACTAAAATATGAAGTACTATAGTCTTAAATGAATCTTCAGACAACCATATCATTTTCCTTTTTCTAAGTCGGTTTCTAGTGGAAGTAAGGAGGCAACATCTGAAGTAATGAGACCATTCTCTGGAAGGTTATAGAAGGACATCTTAAGGTCATCATGTGGAGAAGACCCAAGGTTCAGGTGATAACTCAGTTATCCTGACAGCAAACAAAATAAAAATTGCCATCTCAGCTACATTGACAGCAGGCACATTCTAAAGAAGTTGGTAAAATGAGGACATGTCTCACTTTCTATAATGTATTTTGCTACTACTTATCTCTTAGCCTATGTAATAGTTCACATATATTATCTTCCTTATAAGACTATGCAGCTCTGAGGACATAATTCCTAATTCATCTCCGTATTTGCCCTTCAATCAGCATGAGGTCTCTAATTTAGTATTTAGTATGTGCTTAATAGATTTTTGTTAACTGAGTGAAAATGATGAAGGAATAGGATTAACTTGACTCCTGTTGAAAATTCTGACACTCGGGGATAGCTCAATTGAAAACAAGGGAAATATGCATTAAAAGAAGAGGCTCTCTGAGATAGCATGTTACAGCTAGGGTAGTGGTTTCCAGTCAGAACTAGTTTCCTCCCAGGGCACATGCAGCAATACCTGGAGACATTTTTGTTTGTCACCACCGGGGGGTGAGGGAGGACACTACTGCGATCTAGTGGGTAGAGAAGGCAGAGATGCTGCTAAATATGCCAGAACAGCTTGTAAGAAGGTACACTGGTGTCTTTTTGTGGTTTTGTTTTTTGTTTCATTTCACATTTGAAAACTTCATAATTAAACTTTCCTAACAGGTGTTTTAATATTTTTATTCAATGTGCCATCTGATTCACTACATAAGCTGTGGTTAGTTTTGTGAGCCTGGTCATAAAACTCCCCACCCCTCTGCAAAAAGGAATTATCTTGTCCATACCGTCAATAGTGCCAAGGTTGAGAAATACTGCACTAGAGTTTTGTCCGATCAAAGACCCCTTCTTGATGACTGGAACGGGAAGGATGTCTTTGGGTTTCAGTTGCTAATAACAACAGCTGATGCCAAGAGTATTATTTGCCCCATTACAGCAAATATCCCCTTATCTTTTTTAGTGATAAAACATCCTGAGTTTTAGTTGGGCCCTTGACTACCAACTAAAGACTATATTTCTCATCTTGGAGCCAAGAATGAGGGTGGGACCGAATTCTAGCCAAATGCCTGCTTTGCTCTTAAAAAGGAAGACTTTTGTACTCTCCAGTCTTTCCTTCCTTCAAGTTATAACACGGATGTGGAGGATGTGAGGCAAGTTTTCTATGAAGCCCGAGGGAGTGCAAGCCTCCAAGTTAAGTCCACTCAGTGTACATCTTCCCAGCCAAAGTCATCATTGCCTAGCAATAGAAGAGTAGAATCAGAGATGTTCCATCGGAGATGGCCACAGATATCCTATCCTAAATCTTTCACAGTTTTGGGTTAGTGCAGAGGAGTTTTCGGTGTCCTTGAGAAGGGGGACAAGAAAGCTGATTGGGAATTTGAACAGACCTTAACAGGTGCGATAAGGGGGATGGGAAGTGACCTTAGACATGGCAGAGTGAAAGTGGAGGGGGATGAGGATGCTATGATAGTGGGTATAAGGGGGCTCAAGTCTGATGAACAAATAGCAGTACACGCCAGGATGGGAGTGAGAAAAAATAAGCAAAAGAACGGCCGTTCTGTGTAGGCCAATGCGTACTGAATCCCTTCTAAAATATAATTTATGTCATCCCCTCAAGAAAGGAGAAGGGAATGAAAACAATCTAGAATTGACAACTTACTGAAAGAAACGGAAAAAAATTCATAGGCCTTCTGCGTAAATACACAGTGACCTCCAGTGGATGGAGGTGAGAAATCTTTCAAAGATCCACAAAATCTTGCCTGGTCATGGAGATGTTTTGAAGAAATGGATTCTGAACAAAGAAAATAGTTTCCAAATTCTAAGAAAATATCAAAGTTGGACTAAAGTAAATAGTATTTGAAAAGGGCATAGAGGAAGAAATGTAGTAGAATGAATATTGGGGTGATATCTGAAACTTTCTACCACCTTCTCAAATGGGCTCAATGCTATAGATTGCTCAATGCATTTATTGCTATAGAAGCAGAACAGTTAGACTTCAAAACAAATTGTCAGTCGGTTCCTACATATGGCTTTAAAAAGTCCTTATTGCATAAATAAGAAATAAATTTTAAATTTAAATCATAAGTCTTATTAGCACAAGAGCCAGAGTTACGAGAAATAAAGAGTATTTAAGGAGCAAATTCCTAAAATGCAAAGACCACCAAGCTTTCAGATTAGCAATCCTCAGAGGAAGAAAGCATGATGATTTAAGGGTGGTTTTCTCAGTCAAAGGAGACAGAAATTCAACCTGTCACTAGGAAAGGGAGCCTTATAGGACATACGACTAGACCTTAGAGGTTTGTCTGTGTCTGGGAGTGGGAAATTTCACCCCACCTTCATTGATCCTATGTTACCTAGAGTTCTGTGTAATAAATAAAGCCAAACAGAATCAGTGCCACTAGAGTGATATCAACTACATATTTTGGGTGACCAGGCTCACAAAACAAACCACAGTTTATGTAGTGAGTCAGATGGCACATTGAATAAACATATTAAAACACCTGTTAGGAAAGTTTAATTATGAAGTTTTCAAATGTAAAATGAAACAAAAAACAAAACCACAAAAAGACAGCAGTGTACCTTCTTACAAAATTTACAAAAAATTAAAAATTCGCCTGATTTTCATTGGATTTAAAAAATAAATAAATATAACTCAACTATTCTCCTTCTTCATATCATTCCATTATCTTAAAACAGACAATGTTTGCTTTAGCAAAGATGTGAATCCTCAGGCAATAGAGCAAAGAAAAGATATTAGAGCTCAGGAGCCAGGCTGTGGAACCCATGTTGGGATCTGGGCCTATGGCTGGGCCTGGGTCTAAGTTTGTGGTGGGCCTGTGGATCATGGGCTAGGCCTGGCCTGGGCCTGGACCTGGGTCTGGGTCCTAGGCTAGATTTGGGGCCTGAAGCTGGGGCTGGGACAAGCCTAATCCTAAATCTGGGATTGGGATTATGCCTAACTCTGGATTGGATCTGGGCCTAGATATAGGACTTGGCCTAGGGCTGGGGCCCAGGTGTGGTCTTTTCCTGAGGGGTTTCTGGGTTTGAGGCTGGACCTAGGGCTGGGGCTGAAGCTGCAAGTTTTTATCTGTAAGAGAAAGTTTCTGTTACAGCTGCAGAGGTCTTGTTCCTGATTAATTCAGTAGATATCAGGAGTCATATCTAGACTTGCTCTCAAACAAGGTCTCTGAATTTATCTCAGTGACTATGAATTTCGCATCGGCAAAGCAAAATCTTTCAGACAGTCTTCTGTTTAAATCCTGAAATCTTGATATCTGAATTAAAATAAAAGTTCACCAATCATCTACAAAGGGTGAGTTTGACTTCTTTGCCGATTCAAATGCCTTTTGTTTCTTTGTGTTGTCTGATTGCTGAGGCTAGGACTTCTAAGACTATGTTGAATAGCAGTGGTGATAGCGGACATCCCTGCTGTGTTCCTGACTTCAGGGGAAAAGCTTTCAGTTTGTCCCCATGGAGAATTATATTTGCTGTAGGTTTTTCATAGATGGCTTTTATGATATTAAGGTATGTACCCTCTATCCCTACACTGTGAAGAATTTTCATCAAGAAAAGATGCTGTAATTTGTCAAATGCTTTTTCTACATCTAATGAGAGTATAATATGGTTCTTGTCCTTTCTTTTATTAATGTATTGTATCCCATGAATTGATTTGCGGATGTTGAACCAACCTTGCAGTCCAGGAATAAATCCCACTTAGTCATGGTGAATAATCCTTTTAATGTACTGTTGGATCCTATTGGCTAGTATTTTGGTGAGAATTTTTGCATCCATGTTCATCAGGGTTATTGGCCTGTAATTCTCCTTTTTGATGGGGTCTTTGTCTGGTTTTGGGATCAAGGTAATGCTGGCCTCATAAAATGAGTTTGGAAGTTTTCCTTCCATTTCTATTTTTTGGAACAGTTTCAGAAGAATGGGTATTATTTCTTCTTTAAATGTTTGGTAGAATTCCCCTGGGAAGCTGTCTGGCTCTGGACTTTTGTTTGTTGGGAGATTTTTGATGACTGCTTCAATTTCCTTGCTGGTTAGGGGTCTGTTCAGGTTTTCTATTTCTTCCTGGTTCAGTTTTGGTAGTTGATACATCTCTAGAAATGCATCCATTTCTTCCAGATTATCTAATTTGTTAGCATATGGTTGCTCATAGTATGTTCTTAAAATTGTTTGTATTTCTTTGGTGTTGGTTGTGATCTCTCCTCTTTCATTCAGGATTTTATTTGTTTGGGTCCTTTCTCTTTTCTTTTTGATAAGTCTGGCCAGGGGTTTATCAATCTTATTAATTCTTTCAAAGAAACTGCTCCTAGTTTCATTGATCTGTTCTACTGTTCTTTTGGTTTCTAGTTCATTGATTTCTGCTCTGATCTTTATTATTTCTCTTCTGCTGGATTTAGGCTTTATTTGCTGTTTTTTCTCCAGCTCCTTTAGGTGTAGGGTTACGTTGTGTATTTGAGACCTTTCTTGTTTCTTGAAAAAGGCTTGTATTGCTATATACTTCCCTCTTAGGACTGCCTTTGCTGCGTCGTGTTGGCAAGGATGCAGAGGAAGTGGAACCTTACTACACTGTTGGTGAGAATGCAAGCTGGTGCAGCCACTCTAGAAAACACTATGGAGGCTCCTCAAAAAGTTGAAAATAGAGCTACTCTATGACCCAGCAATTGCAATCCTAGGTATTTACCCCAAGGATACAAATGTGGTATTCCAAAGGGGCACCTGCACCCCGATGTTTATAGCAGCAATGTCCACAATAGCCTAACTATGGAAAGAGCCCAGATGTCCATTGACAGATGAATGGATAAAGAAGATGTGATACACACACACACACACACACACACACACACACACACACACAATGGAATATTAGGCAACCATCAAAAAATGAAATCTTGCCATTTGCAACAAAGTGGATGGAACTAGAGGGTATTATGCTAAGTGAAATAAGTCAATCAGAAAAAGACAATTATCATATGATCACACTGATATGTGGAATTGGAGAAACAAGGTAGAGGATCATAGGGGAAGAGAGGAAAAAATGAAACAAGACGAAACCAGAGAGGGAGACAAGCCATAAGAGACTCAATCTCAGGAAACAAATTGAGGGTTGCTGGAGTGGAGGGGAGTGGGAGGGATGGGTGGCTGGGTGATGGACACTGGGGAGAGTATGTGCTATGGTGAGTGCTGTGTAAGACTGATGAATCACAGACCTGTACCCCTGAAACAAATAATACATTATATGTTAATAATAAAAAAATTAAAAAATAATAAAAATAAAATAAAATTCATCAAGAGGAGAGAACACAAGTGAAGACATCACTTTAGTTATGGCATAACAATATTTGTAGTGAGAGGGCACTTAGCTTCTTTAGTTCTTTTAAATCCTAAATAATTTTTAGTTATCAAGTTTATGTTTTAAAATGATAACATTTTAATCAAACATGTTGTCTTTGGATGTTATTGATATTGTTTTTGAAATTGAGTGATTGTTACAGTAACTTTTATTTCTAAACTTCTGTGGGCCTGTGATTCTGTTAAAATGGATCATAGTTTATGGTTATCTATGTAGAGATGCCTTAAGAACTGCTCTTTCAGTTCCAACTGTGTCTTTGACTTGACTTTGAACCTGATGATTATTCTTAGAACCTCACCCTTGGGTGCCTGTGTGGCTTAGTCAGTCATGATCTTGGGGTCCTGGGATCGGGCCTTGCATCAGGCTCTTTGCTCAATGGGGAGTCTGCTTCTCCTCTGTTCATGCTCTCTCTCTCTTACTCTCACTCAAGTAAATAAATAAAATCTTTAAAAAAAAAAAAAAGAACCTCACCTTTGGCTAACAGCTCTGCCTCCTGGAGTTATGAACAGTCTGTCAGCTAGTAAAAACAAAGTATAGAATCAACAAGCCATATCCATTCCTTTCATAGGAATCATCCTCCACCAGGCCTCACTATCAAAATTCTTCTCCTAGAGAATGCAAGCTACTGTGAGCAATTCAGTTGTTTGAGTTGAACAAAAGTGGTCATGAATAGTCTACAGATTGTAGAATACCCCATGATACATTGCTGAAGTGCAAGTTAATGTGTACTTATTTTGCTTCTTCTGTTTTGATCTTGGTTAAAGAAAATAACAATTATTGAGTTTCTATGATGTGTCTGGCACTTGATACTCATTTACTCACTTAATTTTCAGAATGACCTGCAAAGCAGTGTTGTGATCCCTATTTAATATGAGGAATATGAGCTTGAGATATATTTAATCCCTTGCCTCTAACTATGTAGGTATATTTGTCTACACCAGAATTTGAAGTTAACATCCTCAGACCCTATATAGGAGCTATCTGACCTCTGCCTATTCTCTGATTCCTAGGGTGTCTACAGAGGGGACAGTGCTCCCTAACTCATAATAAAATGCTTGCCTTTGGTTTCTGACCCTTATTAGTTTTCCTGACCCTCATTTTTCCTTCAATATTGTGACTTAACTTCTGTCTGGAAGCTGAGCCCCAGTCTATGGTTGTGAAATTTTTAATGTATGTAACAACTGACTTAGTTCTGTGAAACTGCATAAAGAAAACCTCAAAGGGCTTCCTGACTCGCCCTCCACCACTCCTCCTCATCAATTGCAGAATTGCAGACTTCAACAAGAAGAGACTATACCTTGCATTTCCAAAGAGAAGAAGCCTACTTTATTACTTCAGAAAGACAAGGGAAGAATTTTTCCTTACCAAGCAACAAGCTCAGCCAATAAGAAAATACCATAATTCAGCCAGTGACTACTCTCAACTTTTGCTTTCCTCCAGTAGACTTTTTTTTTCCTAAAGCAGGCCCTCCCAACTTCCTCCTTTTCTCTATAAAGTAATGTTCCTTTTCTTTGATCTCCAGACTTGCCTATGGTTTGTCATAGCTTGCATGTTCCCAGTTGCAATTTCTCTGCTATACCCAAATAAACCCATTTTGCTGGTAAAATAACTGGCTGTTTTAAGGTTAACAGTTTGGATTTATGTAATGATGTAGAAATTAAGATATATGACATATAAACTAACAAAAAGAAATATAACAATTCTTGATTTTCACAAGATGGTGTGTGTGTGTTATTCAAGATAAATTATGAATCCCAAGGCAATTTGTTATCCTTATCCAGTATAATATGCTGTTGCTATACCAGTCTTTGTTTTTTAAAGAATGCAAATTAATTTTAATATTGGACTAAGGCATTTCCAAGGAAGGAAAACCTGTTGTAAAATGTCATATGATTTAAATTTCATTTGTATTCCACTTTGAATAGCATTGCCTGTGACATCACTTCATCTAGTAGCACAGATGGTAGAAGTGTGTTTATATATTCATGTTTTTTTATTCCTTATCAATTTCATTCATAACCTTTGGTGCTGTCAGTTGAGACAGTTTACATTATTGAGACTCTAAGATATATGTGGAAATGACCTGTTCAGTTGCCCTGAGTAAACAAATCCAGGAAACTCGGGGTCATGAGAAAGTCATTAGTTATGACCTAGAAGAGTTAATGTAGCAAAGAAAATCAGGAAGAAAGATTCTGTTGAAAACAGGTTATTACTCAACGTCATTTTTTTTTTTTAAGTAGGCTTCATGCCCAGTGTGGAGCTCAGTGCAGGGCTTGAACTCACAACCCTGAGATCAAGACCTGAGCTGAGATCAAGAGCTGGATCCTCAAGCAAATGAGCCACCCAGGTGCCCCTCAACATCACTTTTTGGTAAAAAAAAAAAAAAAAAAAAAAAAAAAAAATCAAAAGTAAAACAGAAAGCCTTATCTGCACTATTCCTTATTAACATACTTAGCATGGCTAATGGTTGTCTTGGCCACCAGAGTCTCTAAGGGTCTCTGCACATTCTGCGTGTAATCATCAGCACCTCAGCCTCTGAAATTACGCTAGGAAAGAAATGACAGCTCTATTTTCTTTTACTCTTTTTCATGAAAAACAACATCTGGACAGTGAACCTTTATCAACTTGACTAAACATTGGCTATTAAAAGCAGATTGCTAATGATGTAAAGGAAAAATGGTGGGACATAAATATCAACAAGTCATATCAAGGTAGTGGCAAAAAGGGATTTTCCAGTCTGAGCTAGATTTATATATAAAATATTACCTAAATGTTAGCCTGTTATAAATTCTGTGGTGTTGGGAAAATAAAATAAGATACTAATTCATGCCTAAAATCTCACACCATCTTTGTTTGTCCTTCAGGTAAGAGTTTTGAGCTGTAGTAAATGCAAATGCAAATAACCTTCCCTGAAAGGTGATGCCATACAGTAACTGGTACAAGGTTGCTTAAAGGAGAACCAGAGCAGGATGGTGTGAATGAGCCCATGAAGCAGAGTCACCTCTTAAGTCAATATGTGCTGATTTGGTTTGGGGCTGCCTGTCTGTCACACTGACATGAATGGGTATCTGAAGGCAGGTTTTTCTAGAAGACAGAGAGACAGAGAGACAGAGAGAGAGAGACAGAGAGAGAAATAGAGTTGAGCAGTGCCTGGGTGGTTCAGTCGGTTAAGTGTTTGCCTTCGGCTCAGATCATGATCCCCAGGGTACTGGAATTAAGCTCTGCTCATGCTCTCTCTCTTGCTCACTCTCTCTCAAATAAATAAATAGGATCTTAAAAAAAATAGAGTTGAATCACACCAAAAGAAAATAATCAGTGGGGTAAGTAGATCATAGCTGTATGAAATCATATGGAAAGCATGGTATTCAAGGACAGAGATTTTATTGTTTTTTTAATTAAGATTTTATTTATTTATTTATTTATGAGAGTGAGAAAGCAAGAGAGCAGGGGAGAGGAGCAGGGGGAGAAGGACAAGCATACTCTGCACTGAGCTTGTAGCTAGACTTGGGGCTCCATCTCACGACTCTGAGATCATGACCTGAACCGAAATCAAGAGTCAGATCCCCAACTGACTGAGCTACCCATATACCCCAGGACAGAGCTTTTAGAACTATACACTCCTGGGCTCAAATCCTTCATCCATTTACAATTTGTGGAGACAAGATACATAACTGTGCTATGGCTTAGTCTCCTCAGTTGTATTTCCTAGAGTTATGGATAAGATTAAAGATGATGAGTATCATGAAGGTGGTATAAGATTTAGCTCCACAAAATTAGAAAACATTTGGATCTTGGTAGCTAATATTAATTCTATTATTATTGTCATCACTTCCATTGCATAGTAAGAGTATGGATTCTGGAGTCAGACTATTTAGGCTCAAATCCTTTCTCCTTCATTTACTAACTTTGTAACCCATGACAGGTTATTTACCCTTGATGTGCCTTGATGTCCTCATCTATAAAATGATAACTATACCTACCTTGTGAATTTGTTAGGAGGGGTAAATAAGTTAACTCACGTGGAGCTATTAGAATCATTAGATCCTTTTTTTTTGAAAGTCACATGACTCGTTCTACTACCTTTATTGAAAGAGAAACCTTTACAAAAATAGTACTTCGTAGAAGGAAGCATAGTATGTGGAACATTAAACCAGGAATCAGGAAACCAGGTTTCTGGTTGCTGATTTTAATGAGTCATTGTGTGACAGAGGAAAACCATTAAACCCCACTTTCTCACTTTCTCTGTCTGTAGAATGGGGTAATTATAACCCTCTCCCTTCCATGGCTTTGGCCACTGGGCGGTCCAGCCGATCATAAAAATCATGAACAGTTAAAACACTCTTCAAAAGGATCCTGCTCATAAACCCACTGATGCTATTGACACTTCTTACCTTGAAACCATGAGTATTTACAGGAAAGTCACTTTTGTCCATGAGCGTTCTTAAAACAAAAAAACAAAAACAAACTCAGAGTCTGAAAATGGAACTAATACCCTTTTAAGAAATGCGTGTCTTTTTTGCTTCTTTGCTAGTTAAAACCCCAGTCGCCAGGAACCACGTTTTCCCCCTCTTTACTTAAGGTGAGATGTTGTTCACAGATAATTATCAATTGCAATGAAGTAGTGGTTTAGATTACATAGGAGAATAACGATGGGGAAAACAGCATCCTAATGCTGAAACTACATTAAGACTGTCCTTTTGATTACCTTTTATGATGTGTTTGTATGTCAAGAGATACTGTCAAGATGAAGATTTTTTAATTAGAATATACTTTTTTTTTTTAACTGATAGTGTTGGCTCTTAATGTGGGGTGTATTGAGAGAAAACCAGAACCCTTGAACTTTCAGCTGCTGAATCCAGTGTTGGGCCTGGGTTGATTAGATCCTGCAAATAGTAAACATTTTAAATGCTAGATGATATTACATCTGTACAATTTTAAATGGTTTAAAGAACTCTGAACAGTGGCAATTTGATCATAAAAGAGGGTGGTTTCAGTACAGACTGAAGGTTGGATTTTGGTTTTTGTTGTTGATTTGTTTTGTTTTGTTTTCTTTTGTTTTGATATGACTGTCTAAACTAACCTCAGGTGCCTGAAAGTTGGGATTATTTTTTTCCAGGATTCTGTTATGCTTGGAGCAGTACTTACAGTCATAGCCTCTCTAAGTAGGAGGGAACTCAGAGGTCATCCAGGCCCATTTAAGACATGCACACTTTTCACAACATCTCCAAGAACACAAGGCATAGCCAATGATGGGGAACCCATTACATCTCAAGGCAGCTCATCCAATTTTCAGATACTCATAGAATAGAAAGTTTGTTCTTGTCTGGAACTGAACATAATCTCAATTCCCTCCTAACCACTGGACAAGTTCTGTCCTGTAAAGCATCCCAGACTAAATCTAATTCCTCCTCCTTATGAAATTTTTTTGAATATTTGCAAATAACATCCAAATCTATTCTTCTCTGCACTATACTGAGTTCCTCTTTTCTTGAAGCTAAGTTCCTTCTATTGTTGCTTGTAAAGAGCAGCATGGAGTTCTCTGGGATCCAAATGAGCAGACATGAAATTTCCATCTGCTTAACCTGGGCAGTTTATCAGATTCCTCTGATGGAGGAATCTGCCTCACAGAGATGGAAGAGGTAATATACTACTTTAAAGGTTGCAATAGGGATTAAATGTATGAATAGATGTATAACACTAAGCACAACATAGGTGCTCAAAAACAATAATAATTATCCTGATAATTACTGTTTTATGTAGAATATTTCTGCTGCTATTCTGGGCCTTCTTCAATGAAAGTATTCAATGTACCAACATATGGAAGAGAGTGAAATAATTATTTACATTCTTCTGTACTATTTCTAGATGTGATCTAATATCAAATTTTAGGAGTCTCATAGAGACATTTGAAATCACTTATAAATAATAAGTGTGGTGAAAGTTACAGAATGCTTATTATGTGTTGTTCATTGTGTTAAGTCTGTTAGGTACATCATGCACTATCTCTATTCCAACAATACTATGAGGCAAAAAGCCATTACTACCCCTATTTTAGAAGAGCAAATTAAGGTTTAGTGATACTAAAAAACTTTTGCAAGTTCACATAGCTAATAAGTGGCAAAACTAAAATTATAATTCAGGTCTCTCTGATTTTCTTTTAAATTCTCTTCTATGTTACCTTTTCTTCAGTTGTGGTATGAGTTGATTTAACATTTATAATAGCAAGAATGATGTCATCTCCTCAATTTGCTCCCACTGAAAACAGAGCAACTAGGATAACAAAACCCAAATTCCTTGTCAAACATCTACAACAAAACTAGAAGCCAAGTATCCCCACAAACCCCACAGTACAACTGGGGAAATGATGACAATAGTGGAGTTGGAGGAAGTAGATGGAAATAATGAAGTATCTGATGGATCTGAAAACATGAGAACCCCCAAATTGCCAGTAATTACTCACTGAAGGTGTGAAGGGCCAGTCTGAAAATCCTCAGTTGCAACTAGGGATGGGAGGTAGATTTTTAACCTGGCACAAGGGGTCCACAGTCAGGTGTGAGGTTGCTAGAACAATTCAGTCTTACGAATTTTCAAAATTAATCAACAGAAGCTGTCTTCTAGAATAAAGTTCAACTATGATGAGGAACAAACTTCTGGGTATAAAATCCAAACTGAAAAGAACAGTGTCAATGGAAGTGATGAAAAGAAAGTTCCAGATAAAAGAAATGAGTGGGTGAGTGGGCAGAGCCAGGAGATCTCAGGAAATATAGGGCAATTTTTAAATTGACTTTATAAAAAACAGAATAGCAGGCTCTAGATCTGGGGTGCTGGAAGACCTGGAGGGTCCAAAATGATTCCATTCATGTTGTTGCCTGCCAGGGGAGGGAGATTAGCTGGGACTCTCACCAGGAGTCTTGATTCTTCTCCACATGGGTCTATCATCAACACTTTTTGGACTTTCTCAGGCCTGAGGACTGGGTTCCAAGAAGACCTAAGAAGGAAACAAGAAGCAAAAGCTATCAGTTATCTTAAAACATGGGATAAGAAATCCCAGGAAATCACTTCTGCTACTTTCTACTGGTCAAAGCAGTCACAAGACAAACCCAGATTCAAGGTGTGGGGAAATAAACTCCACCTCTCAAAAGGAGAGTGGCACATATGACCAGTAAGAAAAGAACTGATGGAGGCCATTTTTGGAAACTACCTAACATGCATGTTTATATTGCAAACAAAGAATGAAAGTGTATCCAGTTATTGATGTAACTACACTGAAACAAATTATTCCGACTGACTTCAAAATATAGTCACAGATTATACATCTTTGGTAGGTATATTCTAAGGACAAAAATAACTGCAAAATGAAATATGTATCTTAAAAGAATTTTAAAAATCATATTGTTCGTGGTAGTGTTGATACTGACATTCTGAAACTTACCTGTAAGCTAGAAAAAACAAACAAGAAAATTATGTGATATCATAAATTTATCATTCCTTATGTTATTGAGAATCAGGATTCTTAGCTCTGGAAAAAGAAGACAGTATTAACTCATGGTATATTTTATCTTAATTTTTTTTTCTTATAATGTATTTTATCTTAAAAAATGCTATCCAGTAAAATTCCTAGAAAAATGAGCAGTCTAGAAGAAACACACAATTAGCACTCAAATTGAAATATTATGTCTCACTAAAAAGAATGAAAGTTCCTTAATAAATGGTTGATTTCAGTAATAAGAAACGTATAAGACGGGCATACCAAATAGCAAGGGAACTATCAAAAACACCAAAAAAGTCATACCAAAGTACTTAGGAGCCTACTTGAGAAATTTCTCAGTGGCCAAATAGGGAACAATTTGACCATAAACAAAGATATAACTACAATAAGTTTAAGCATATCACAAAGTTTAAATCCATGAGTTTAATATGGTCAATATGAGAGAATGCAGCTTATTATTTTAAAAACTGCTAAGTGAAGGAAAAGAACAAGCATTTATCCTTTTTCTTCTACATATATTTGGCTACCCCTGGGGAATAGTAGATATTTAAAATGCCTCTTTATAGGAGTATTACAGTTAATAAGTAAAGGAGGAATATTAGATTTAAGATATTACCATATTTCAATTCTCCAAAGAATCATGAATCAATTCATTCATCGTTAAGGGTTTCTAACATTACAAAATGGAGGAAACTAGACATTATGTATCTCCTGATGAAAGAACACAGCAGCATCTATGAAGTCATCTTACAAAAGCAACCAAGCAAAAGTGACATGAAACTAAGCCTCCAGATTCAAAATCCAGTAATCAGAGGAACATGTTAAGTGGCAGTCACAGGGATATAATCAGAAAAATTCAGACCACAGAAAAATCTACAGGGAAAACAACCTAATTTATTCAACAAGTAAATTACAATAAAATAAAAGAACTGGAGAAGATGCCTAGAGATTTTAGAGACATTAACCAAGTATAACATGTCATTCTAATTTGAAAAACTGAAAAAAGAATTTGGTTTATACACATATACTATATTGTACATATATATGTACACATATATACATGGACATTATACATTTAATATATATATACATCATACATTTTATGATATCTATCACATTTTTCATAGAATTAAAAATTTTAAAATTGGATATTTAATATATGATGACATTGGAGAAATATTAAGAAATTTCAGGTGCAACAATTAAATCTAAATCTCAAATCTTAACAAGTATGTGTTCTCTCTCCCCCAGATTTTTTCATTGTATTGCTGGTTCCACTTCAGCCTGTGTTGCATGAGTTTCTTTGTCCCCTTAGATTACATCTTCTTCTAATGGCAGATCGCAGGAACACACAGGCCAAACATAATCATAGAGCCCTGCACAGTCTCTGCTGATGTCATGTCATGTCATTAATATTATAAACTATTCATGACCAAGTTCAATATCCACAGGTAGGGACATAAGCTTTGTCCACAGGGGAGGAACAGCAAAGTCACATGGAAAGATCAAGAACATATAACCCTACAACAGAAGAGAAGTGAAACATGAAAACAATAACTCATTCCACCACATAATTATTTTAAAAATAAATTCTTATCTTTTAGAGATAAATATTAAACGTTTATGGATTAAATGATATGATGCCTGGCATTTACTTCAATAAATGATGAAGGTACAGATAAAACAAGGTCTTCCATGCGTTGATATATATTGAAGCTACGTGATGGGGACATTGAGAGTTCATTTTACTATTGTTTATTTATTACGAGTTTACTTTTTGCTCCAAAATAAACAGTTAAAAATTTCAGGATAATTGAAAACAAATACTCAATGTCCTTTCATCATTATTTACAGATCATAGAATTGTGAGCAAAAACTTGCTAGACATTCTTAGATATACAAATAGTTTTGAATAGCATCTTAGGGAAGGAAAATTTCTTAAAAATGAAGTAATTCTGAATTGTGAAAGATGAGACAACAAACCAAGTATGTTTATTCTTTCTGAGAAACCTTGAGTAATACATGCTTATATAAATGACTAATGTTTCTCTTTTTTTTAGTTCAAGAAGCACTTTTATTTACATTATTCTAATTAGATCTCTCTTTGAAATTTTAGTATATGTAGATGTAGATATTTTAATTATATATTTATCTGTACCACAACAGAAATATTTCCTAGCTATCAAAAATATCAGATGTCAGTTTTCTCTGCAAATGTATGCATTATACCACTCATGATTCTAGGAAGAGCAACAAGTACGTGACTGAAAGATAAAATCAAAGGAAAAAAAAAATAACATTCATTCAGGGCTTTGTAGCCAGCAAAGTGTTTCCATATTTATCACCTCAAATTCCACATGAGTAAGTGAAATTATTTAAAAAAAAATGATGACAATAAATTCATATCTTTCAATAATCACTCTCAACGTGAACAGCCTAAATGCTCCCATAAAATGTCACAGGGTTGCAGATTGGATAAAAAGACAGGACCCATCCATATGCTGTCAACAAGAGACTCATTTTGAACCTAGAGATACATCCAGACTGAAAGTGAAGGGATGGAGATCCATCTTCCATGACAACAGACCTCAAAAGAAAGCTGGGGTAACAATTCCTACATCAGACAAATTAGATTTTAAGCTAAAGACTATACTTAGAGACACAGAAGGACACTATATCATTCTTAAAGGATCTATCCAACAAGAAAATCTAACAATTGTAAATATCTACGCCCCCAACATGGAAGCAGCCAACTACATAAGCCAACTGTTAACCAAAATATAGAGTCATATTGATAATAATACGTTAATTGTAGGAGACCTCAATACTCCACTCTCAGCAATGGACAGATCATCTAAACAGAAAATCAACAAGGAAACAAGAGCTTTGAATGATACCCTGGACCAGATGGACCTCATAGATATATACAGAATGTTCCACCCTAAAACAACAGAATACTCATTCTCCAGCACACACAGAACTTTCTCCAGAATAGACCATATACTGGGTCACAAATCAGGTCTCAACTGATACCAAAAGATTGAGATTATGCCCTGCATATTCTCAGACCATAATGCTTTAAAATTGGAGTTCAATCACAAGAAAAAATTTGGAAGAAATTCAAACACTTGGAAGCTAAAAACCACTCTGCTCAAGAATGTTTGGGTCAACCAGGAAATCAAAGAAGAACTTAAACAATTCATGGAAACCAATGAGAACAAAAACACATTGGTCCAAAACCTATGAGATACTGTAAAGTTGGTCCTAAGGGAGAAATACATAGCCATCCAAGCCTCACTCAAAAAAATAAAAAAATCCTGAATTCACCAACTAACTTTACACCTTAAAGAACTAGAGACAAAGCAACAAATGATGCCTAAGCCATACATTAGAAGAAAAATAATTAAGATTAGAGGAGAGATCAATGAATTAGAAACCAGAAACACAGTAGATCAGAACAACGAAACTAGAAGCTGGTTCTTTGAAAGAATTAATAAGATCGATAAACCCCTGGCCAGACTTATCCAAAAGAAAAGAAAAAGGACCCAAATTAATAAAATTATGAATGAAAGGGGAGAGATCATGACTAACACCAAGGAAATAGAAACAATTATTAGAAATTATTATCAACGACTATATGCCAATAAATTAAGCAACCTGGAAGAAATGGATGCCTTCCTGGAATCCTATAAACTGCCAAGACTGAAACAGGAAGGAATTGAGAACCTGAATAGGCCAATAACCAGTAACGAGATTGAAGCAGTGATCAAAAACCTCCCAAAAAACAAGAGTCCCGGGCCTGATGGATTCCCTGGGAAATTCTACCAAAAATTCAAAGAAGAAATAATACCTATTCTCCTGAAGCTGTTTCAAAAAATATAAACAGAAGGAAAGCTTCTAGACTCATTCTATGAGGCCAGCATTACCTTAATCCCCAAGCCAGGCAAAGACCCCATCAAAAAGGAGAATTTCAGACCAATATCCCTGATGAATATGGATTCCAAAATTCTCAACAATATCCTAGCTAATAGGATCCAACAATACATTAAAAGGATCATCCACCAGGACCAAATGGGATTTATCCCTGGGATGCAAGGGTAGTTCAATAGTCGCAAATCAATCAATGTGAAAGAACACATTAATAAGAGGAGAGAGAAGAACCATATGGTCCTCTCAATTGATGCAGAAAAAGCATTTGACAAAATACAGCATCCTTTCCTGATTAAAACTCTTCAGAGTATAGGGATAGAGGGAACATTCCTCAAGTTCATAAAATCCATCTATGAAAAACCCACAGCGAATATCATCCTCAATGAGGAAAAGATGAGGGCCTTTCCTTTAAGATCAGGAACATGTCAAGCATGTCCACTCTTGCCACTATTGTTCAGCATAGTACTAGAAGTCCTAGCAATAGCAATCAGACAACAAAAAGAAATGAAGTATTCAAATTGGCAAAGAAGCAGTCAAAATCTCTCTCTTCACAGATTACATAATATTTATGTGGAAAATCCAAAAGACTCCACTCCCAAATTACTAGAATTCATACAGCAATTCAATAATGTGGCAGGATACAAAATCAATGCACAGAAATCAGTTGCTATCTTATACACTAACAACGCAACTGTAGAAAGAGAAATTAGAGAAATGATTCCATTTACAATAGCACCAAAAACCATAAGATACCTCGGAATAAACCTAACCGAAGAGGTAAAGGATCTGTACTCTGGGAACTACACTCATGAAAGAAATTGAGGAAGACACAAAAAGATGGAAAAACATTCCATGCTCATGAATAGGAAGAATAAACATTGTTAAAATGTCTATGCTACCCAGAGCAATCTATACCTTCAACATCATCCTGATCAAAATTCCAATGACATTTTTCAAAGTGCTGGAACAAACAATCCTAAAATTTGTATGGAATCAGAAAAGACCCTGAATCACCAAGGAAATTGTGAAAAAGAAAAACAAAGCTGGGGGTATCACGTTGCCTGATTTCAAGCTATATTACAAAGCAGTGATCACCAAGACAACATGGTACTGGCACAAAAACAGACATATAGACCAATGGAACAGAACAGAGAGCCTAGATATGGACCCTCAACTCTATAGTCAAAAAATCTTCAACAAAGCAGGAAAAAATATGTAATGGAAAAAAGACAGTCTCTTCAATAATTGGTGCTGGGAAAATTGGGCAGCTATATACAGAAGAACGAAACTCGACCATTCTCTAACACCATACACAAAGATAAACTCATAATAGATGAAAGACCTCAATGTGAGACAGGAATCAATCAAAATCCTAGAGGAGAACATAGGCAGTAAGCTCTTCAACATTGGCCACAGCAACTTCTGTCAAGGTACATCTCCAACGGCTAGTGAAACAAAAGCAAAAATGAACTTTTGGGACTTCATCAAGATAAAAAGCTTCTGCGGAGCAAAGGAAATAGTCAACAAAACAAAGAGGCAACCCACAGAATGGGAGAAGGTATTTGCAAATGACCCTACAGATAAAGGGCTTCTCAAACTCAACACCCCAAAAACCAAATAATCAAGTCAAAAAATGGGCAGAAGACATGAACAAACACTTCTCAAAAGAAGACATACAAATAGCTAACGGACACATGAAAAAGTGTTCATCATAATTAGCCATCAGGGAAATTCAAATCAAAACCACATTGAGATACCACTTTACACCAGTTAGAATGACAAAAATTGACAAGGCAAGAAACAACAAATGCTGAAGAGGTTGTGGAGAAAGGGGAACCTTCTTACACTGTTGAGGGGAATGCAAGTTGGTACAGCCACTTTGGAAAACAGTGTGGAGGTGCCTCAAAAAGTTAAAAATAGAGCTACCCTATGACCCAGCAATTGTATTACTGGATATTTACCCCAAAGACACAGATGCAGTGAAAAGAAGGGCCATATGCACCCCAATGTTCATAGCAGCAATGTCCGCAATAGCCAAACTGTGGAAATAGCCAAGATGCCCTTCAACAGATGAATGGATAAAGATGTGGTCAGTATATACAATGGAATATTACTCAGTCGTCAGAAAGGATGAATACCCAACATTTGCATCAACATGGATGGGACTGGAGGAGATTATGCTAAGTGAAATAAATCAAGCAGAGAAAGGCAATTATCATATAGTTTCACTTATTTGTGGAACATAATTAATAGTATGGAGGACATTAGGAGAAGGAAGGGAAAAATGAAGAGGGGGGGAATCGGAGGTAAGACGAACCATGAGAGACTCCGAGAAACAAGCTGAGGGTTTTAGAGGGGAGAGGGGTGGGGGGATGGGTTATCCTGGTGATGGGTATTAAGGAGGGCATGTACTGCATGGAGCACTGGGTGTTTTACGAAAACAATGAATCATGGATCACTACATCAAAAACTAATGATGTATTTGTATGATGACTAACATAACATAATAAAATAAAAAAAAGGAAAGAAAAAAAATGTGACTGACTTAAGAGCCTAATCTAAAAGTCACTCTCACATCCTCCTGAAGTTGTCTTCCTTAGAGTTGTGTTATTAGATGACACTGAGATCAAACTATGTGTTACGTTATAAGATAAACACCCTTAGATAGAATCTAAAAATGGCCCTGAAGTTTATTAACTTCCATGCACTGTAGCCTAGTATGTGGAGGTTAAGAGCATGGTCTTTGAAGTGCCGTCCTACCACTTACTTGCTGTGTGACCATTAAATTCTCTATGCCTTGGTTTCTTCATCTGTAACCTTCATAGGGTTTGGCAATAGCTGAATGAATTAAATATATAAAGTGCTGTAGCAACCATGCCTTGCAAATTTTAAGTGCTTCCCAAGTGTTTGTTATTATTATTATTTGTGCTGTTGGTTTAGGATGGGATTTGGTGACTTGGTCCTGAGGAATCTCATTTAGAGTTCTGAATAATAGGGTATCCCCACAGGAATCCATAGCAAATAGAGATCAAAACACCTAATTTGTTACTGGTAAGCCTGGATTGCAAAGCACTTTAACTTGAACTTGAGACCAAAGTGGGGTTTCCCCACTAATTTAAATATATAAATCTAGTCAGAGATATAACAGCTGGGAACCTTGAGGCCTCATCTATATTTTTATAGGAACATAAAGAAGAATCTCTTTCACATGATGGTAGATAGGTATATATTTACGTATATACAGATATATAGATATATCTAGCTTCTCTAATAGTATCATAATTGAGTTAAATTGTAGGCTACTCAGGTGATATCACAGGGAGTTGCTTGGTGGAAAAAAATTCTCCAGGAGGACAAAGTGTTTCCTTACACACTTCTTTTCCTGTAACAACAGACAAGAAAATGTTTTAAATATTTCTCATAGGAAAATGAGAAGTATATCTGTAAAATGAAATTTTTTCAATTCTTTTTGGATTTCAAACAAGAATTTCTTTTATGGACAATCTCACTTTTTAAATTTTTTTAAAGAGTTTATTTATTTATTTGACAGAGAGAGAGATAGCGAGAGCAGGAACACAAGCAGGGGTGGGGAGAGGGAGAAGCAAGCTCCCGGCCAAGCAAGGAGCCCGATGTGGGACTCGATCCCAGGACCCTGGGACCATGACCTGAGCCGAAGGCAGATGCCTAACCAACTGAGCCACCCAGGTGCCCCTCACCTTTTTTTTAAATGTTTCAAGTTTTTATTTAAATTCTAGTTAGTTAACCTATAGCGTAATATTAATTTCAGGAGTAGAACTTAGTGATTCATCACTTACATATAATACTCAGTGTTCATCCCAACATGTGCCCTCCTTAACACCCATTACCCATTTGTTTTATTTTTATTTTTTTAAAGAGAAAAGTTATTTTATTTTTTATTATGTTATTTTAGTCACCATACAGTACATCATTAATTTTTGATGTAGTGTTCCATGATTCATTGTTTGTGTATAACACCCAGTGCTCCATGCAATAAGTACCCATTTATTTTAAAATAATTCTTTGTTACTGGAGTATTGGAATATGGTGTACTCCAATATTTTTAGTACCATGGTTTCCAAGTGGGGCAAAATTACTCTTCACAAAGCATGGAGTGAGGACCTAGACTAAGGAAAGTATGGAGACCAGCACAAAAAGCAGGACAATAGGCAGTGAGTGCTATTTGCTTTCAGGAAAATTATTGTTCTTTTGCTTTTTTGCTGGAAGTGACTGCAGAGGTTAGGTTTAAAACCAAAACTGGTACAATGGAAAAGAGAAAGCATGAATAAATGCAGAGGCTAAAGTCAAATGATGGTCAAGATGAAGTAAGTCCTTAAGAATATTTAGAAGCTATGAGCGGGAATTTAAATCACTTAGGATATAGACTTATATTATATAGTTAAGCTCATTCACTTCTAAGGGAGAAAATTTTCTGTTCTGGTAATGGCCTAGTAACTCTTATCAAACCACACTTCCTGCAAGGAATATCTCTAAACTCCAAGAACATATAAACAACCAGCTACATAAAGACACTAGAGGGTGAACAAAAGAAGGCACAGGAAGGGGATCAATACTTGGCAGAAGTAAAAGGCACTGGGTGACATTCCCAGCCACATTTTTTAATAATTTCAGCTTGGGTGCAAGTCCTTATCAGGCCATGCAGGGCTGCTAAAATCCAGAAAGAAACTCATAGCCTATCTGACATGAGAAAGCAAAGGACAAGTTCAGGTTGAACTGAACAACTGGAAAATGAAAGGGAAGGATTTTGGAGAAGAGAGAGTTATAGAAAGGGAACTGCGCATCTTGACTCTACTCAAGTCTCTAGCTAACCTCTGAACGATGGATGTGCTGGATAGATTCTAAGCAGCTCAGTTAAGGCTAAAATAACTGGAATGAGATTGTAGAGTTTAGAGTTTGAGTTCAGCCATGAAACAAAATATTTGTACTCTTCAATGGAACATAAGAGAATCCAGAGACTCTACAATATATTATTCAAAATGTCCAGAATACAATCCAAATTTATTAGATATGAAAAAGCAGGAAATTGTAGCCCATACTTAAGATAAAAGGCAATCAATGGAGATCAAGTTTGATATGGCCCAAGTTTGGAACTAGCAGACACAGATTTTAAGCATCAACTAAAACTAAGATCAAAGGTATAGAAGAAAATATAAGGAATAAGGCAATGGCGTCTGGCACACATGTTTGTGTTTACACACTCTATTCTTCATATAAAATAATAGTACTTATAAAAACAGTGATGACAGAAAGTAGCTCAATTATGCACACTAAAAAGGAGCTCAATTATGCACACTATATCCTAAATTTGGTTTGTAGGACATTCATTCATAATAAACAACCATTTAAAATGTACCTTGCTGGGTGCTAGAAGGGCAATGAAAAATTAGATGTTCTTCTATTCACAGACCTTAGAGTTGACTTGAACCTAAACAACAATATTATAAGGCCAAAAATA
The DNA here is from genome assembly GCF_037043125.1 of Eumetopias jubatus. Lineage (NCBI taxonomy): Eukaryota > Metazoa > Chordata > Mammalia > Carnivora > Otariidae > Eumetopias > Eumetopias jubatus. The sequence goes on from NW_028274807.1 coordinate 109,843,856, forward strand.
ATGCATTTCGTTAAAACAGTACTTAAAAGCAGTCTGAGGTCTCCGCTATTCGTGGAGAAGATCTAAAGGAAGGTTTTAAGAAGGAGTGACAGATGACATGGACCTTAAACGAGCTTAAAATTTTTTTTTGTGGGCATGATGGGACAGGGGTGAGCATCCAGCTGTAAACAGTGAAGAAAGGTCTGCATATAATGAAATGAAGTAGCCACCTTTGGCTGGAGGGTTTAGTTTGTGACAATGGTGGTGGGATCTAACATATGATAATATAGGTGGGCCCAGATTGCAAAATGCTGGGCCAGATAGTTAGACATGATTCTTAAAACAATAAGGAACCAATTAAAAAGAAAAGATACAAAAGCCCAACAGCATTCCCTTTGAAAACTACAAACCCAAAAAGAATTTCCATTATTTATTGTTTATGATTCTCACAATCACCTGTACAAAAAGTAAATGGAATAGCTCATATAATTTTAGTGTAATTCTCTTTAGTCTGTTGAGGATTAAGTTGCCAAATGATAGATTTGAGTAAGAAAAGGATTAAGAAATGTTCTATGAAATTACTTAACATTTTGGTTACAAGATATATGTGAGAGTTTATGGTTTCATAAAATATTTCACTGTACTACTTAAAAGAGTCCACTATTCCTTTGGGTAGGGGTGGGGCAAATTGAATTCCATCTTTACGAATTAAAACCCATGCATAAAATACAAATGATGATTAAATTATATGTTTTATCTAAGTTTGCAGAAATAAGCAAATACTTCTTTCCTAAGGCCCTTTTGTGGCCTTTTCTGATGAGGAAATTCAGGAGATTCTGTTTTCAGCTTATCAGGCAGTTATGAAATCACATTGAAAATTTCAAAATATTGACAATAAAGGCAAGGCATGAGAAAATATCTTGAAGCCTAATAATAAGTAAGAAAATAAATCCTTTGTGAGTAATGTGTTTTTATAATATCTCAGTAGCTTCAAGTATGGAAACATTAACTGGGAGTATTTTAGGTTTTTGTAATGTCAGAATATAATAACACCAGATTATCTCAGAACAGGAAGGACAATAGAATTTTATTTCTTTGTACTCACAATGCTTATTGTATCCTTCATGTTACAGCTAATGACTTTAAGAAAAAGAGCATAGTTACATGGCCTTGGACATATTTTGTTGCTTATAAGCAAATTATTATGCGATATTTATTTGACTTGAAAAAGCTAATGTAGCCTCCATTTATTTTTTTCCTATATTTGTTTTGTGGCATGGAGTGGTGGTATCTGGTTAATCTATATTAATATGCACATAAATATTCCCTATATTCTACAATTTCATAAAATGCATTTGTTTAGAACACTTCCTTCAATGGCCTTATGTAATATTCTGTGAAAACAAAGCTCACACCAGATATAAGTCACTGTCTTTGAAATAAAGTTGTCCAAAAGCATTTACCTTTGTTTTGTTTTGTTTTGCTTTGGATTTTCTGATAGGCACTTTGTGTTCTATAACTCTGAGATTTTTGCAACTCTCCATGGTCTCTCTTCTAGCAATCATTTACACCTAAATTCCCTGAGAGACAAGCTCAAACCTGTCTCTCCCTTTGTTGAACCATTTCCTTAGGTACCATTTAATAAGATTAATTGCACTAAAAACCATATAAGAAAATAGGACTTATAGTTACAACTTGACCCCAATTCATGATCAATATAAAGAAATGTCATATAGGCATCATTGAACTCAAGTTGCTTTCTTCCTTGTTGCTACTGTTTAAATTTTGCTCAAGAGCACAATTTCTAACAACAGTCTTTAATAGTGTATGCCTAATCTGTTACTTAGTTTTCACATTAATTTATAAGCTCAAACAAATAAGAATAACATAATGTTGCCAACACTTTTTTTTTTTACAATCTGACCAGTGATTAAATACAGACTACTTGATGCTTTATCTATCTGCTATTGCTTTTAAACTGATTGAGAAAGTCTTGTAACACCCAGGGTTTTGGACTTCCATGCCCAAACATTAGACAATGTCAGTCTAACTCCTTTAAGTTCTTAGGTGAAGAAACCAATAAATACTTCCCATTTTCTTCTTTTCACATACTCCAGATGCAGCGTGTTTTTAAAACAGTGTCAGGCCTATCCCTCTCTGATTTACATCTGTGAGTTGAATCAAACTGTAATTGGCCTACAGCTGCACATATAAAATAATCTGTTACACAAGCATCTCGCTTTTCCCTGCATGGAAACATCAGTCCAGGACCTCATCTTCTAATGGATGTAAAGGATTTGAATTGGTGCCTCAGTTTACTCATCAACATCTCCCTGAAGTGATCTCCCAAAAGGAAATAGAAGATAGGGTTGATGGTACTGTTCAGAAAGGCCAAAGGCCGAGTCAAAATGTAGAAGAAGTTGATGGCAGCCTGAGTGCATTGGTATTCCTTCCACTTCTCCAGGCGTGAAGCGATCCTCACGTTCCGCATGATGTGGTAGGGAGTAAAAAGCACGGAGAAGATCACAACGGCCATGATGACTAAGGTGAGAGGCTTTTCAAGGGGCAAAGCAGTAGCAAGCTGCCTGTTCCTCTGCTTTAGGAAAAGAGCAATCTTGAAATAAAAGAAGCACATCACCAAAAGGGGAATGAGGAATCCCAAGAAGGTTAGGCATATGCTATGAATGAGGCTCTTTTGGGGGTCCCCAGAACTTGCATAATCAATGCAATTGGTGCCATTGGCAGCTAAATTAGGATTTATAAGAGGAAGCATGGGTAGTAGCTCTAAGGTTACTAAAACCCAAATAGCCAAAGAGATTAAAACAGCGAACTCCTTCTTTTGCAGAAAGTGTTCCCGGAAAGGATACTTCATGAGCAGGTATCGATCAATGCTGATAAAAGTGAGAAAAAGAATGCTGGTGTAGAGATTGGCATGAAGCACATACCGGTTGCTTATACAGAGTATGTCCCCATATAACCACTTTCCTTGAGAATAACTTCTAATCAGTATGGGAAGTGTGCACAAAAAAGCCAAGTCTGAGATAGAGAGGTTAAAGAGATAAACGTTACTGCTATTCCAGGTCTTCAGACAGAAGAGGTAGCCAAAAACAACAGTGCTACTCCCAAGGATTCCCACAACAAACTCGATCCCATAGAAAATGGAAAGGTAGTACTTTTTCAGGGCAGCCTCTGCTGCCAGCCAATTCGGGCAAGTTGTGTTCCACGCCTAAAGAAGAAAAAGAAAAGGTAAAACACTAGACTATGACTAAAGACAAAACTGCACAGTACATAGTAATAATTTAAAAAAAAACCTCTTGTTTTTTTAAACTCTTAAAGCTTGAACTATAAAAAGTTGATTATATTAGGAAAGAGTGCATATACATACATATTCATATAGAGGTATGTCACTAATATATTACTTCAACAAATATTTATCGAATACCTTTGAACTATATGCTGGGCACTGGGGATAACAGCACCAAGTCAATGTTCCTAATCTCAAACAATTTATACTTTCTTGGCTAGAACCAGGAAACAAATAAATGCATGTCACATAATGGTAAAAAAAATGTCTCAAACATAAAGGAAAGCACGTGAAAAGGCCCGGAGGTGGAAACACACATAGAGGACTTGACAAATAGCAAAGAGGCCAAGAAATGGTGCGATGAAATAAGTGGAACATCTAATTCTTTTTTCCGTCTGCAGCTGTTCAACCAAGTCTGCTGAGTTAGATTTAATTGAACACAACCTAGGAGAGGACACAGGGATACTTACCACTCCAGTCTTGCTATTTTAATAGCTTTTATTTTATTTCCATATTGCCAAAGAATTATGGTTATTTTACTAAATTTGAATATAATTCCAGTTTTAAAATATGATTTTTTTAAATTTAAAATATGAGCCTTAAAATCTTAGTAATGATAATGAGAGTGGCCACAATTTGCTGAAAGCTTATGGTATATCTAAGCAACAACCTTGAAGTCAGCTGTAGCTTATCTCCAATAACAAATAAGCTACCAAGTCTTGTCGCCTGTGGTGTCTGGCTATTTCTCAAGTCTGTCCCCCTCATGACCATTCTAGTCCAGGCCACCATGATCTTTATCTTAGACTGTATTTTATCTTCTATGGTCTCCTCACATCTTCTCTGGCTCCCTTTCAATCTCCCTTCAACCTGAAAGCCAGACAATCTTGAAAACTACAACCAAAATCCAGATCATATTAACTCCTCAGCCAAAACACTTAAATGACCTTCCACTGTCTAGGTAATGAAGTCCGAATCCTTAATGAGTACTTAAGGCATGCATGATTTGGCTCCTGTAGGCCACTTCAGCCTCACCTAGCATGAGTCTCCTCCTTGCTCTTCTTCCTATTCGTTGAACGCACAGAGAACTTTCCCAATGCTCAGTTCACTGAATCCTTTCTCACTGACTTTTCCTCCTGTGACCCTTGACCCATCACATACACTGCCCTATGTCTGCACTCCTTTCAGACCTCAGTTTGTGTGGGTTTCCCAAGACAGACTCTCTGACCTACCATTTTATGTATATTTTATGTTCTCCTTGTAAACTAAGTTTCTTCGAATTTCTTGCAACTTTATCTTATTCATGTTTATCTTCTACCTCTGCCATAGTGACTGCCAGATAGGAGATGGTCTGTAAATGCTTGTTGTGTGGGGATGGAGATAAACACTTGACTGTTTGGAAAACACTTTTATAAATATTTCCTCTAAGGTCAGATAAACCCATTGCTCTATCCCACTATAAATCTGACACTGTACATAATGTGACTAATATTCAAAATGGGCAATTGTACTAGTTAGGTAGTTTTGTTTAGACACACATTTGTCAAAAGTAAAATTATATACATATCTTCAGGATCAATTTTTTTAATTAAGGTTAATTTAAAAATTAGGAATTTATATCTGAAATTAATAAATATCAGAAAGTCTAGGATATGTACCAAGGTATGAGTTTTATCACTAGGGATGAGACACCAGATAATATTTAATGTGTCCTTTTTCCTTTCAGTTTATTTGGATTTTCTTTTTGTTTCCCCAAATCACCATGTGTTGGATATATTGAGATTTCTAGAAATATAGCAAAAAGGTTAATGTTTTTTTTTAAATAGGCTTTGTTTTATAGATCAGTGGTAATTTTTCACTATTATTTTTAACTCTCTTCCCCACTGCTTTCAGTTCTAAGACTTCGGGAAGCACTCTCTTCCTTGCCTTCCCTGATATGGCAATCTCTTTAGAGTCCTCCTTCCTCTCTTTGTAGGCTATTTGCCCAGGCTTTAAATGTTGGAGCTCCTCAGAGCTCAGATCATTATTTTGGGATTGCTCAAAATGCAGGTGCACAAACTCAGTGGAATATTAAGACAATAGAAAGTTTCCTTAACACTCATTTGTTTCATTTTGAATTTCCTCTTTTTCTAGTCCTCACTCTTATTTTTCTGATGTTGCAGTTCTTAAGTGCTCTGACTTATGTCAGTAGCTTCTGTGCACAGGAAGGTTTGACTGCCATGGCAGGAAGAGAGCCATGAAGACATGTGTAACTCCATCTGCCAGGTTCCCAGTAACTACCACTCAGGCAAGTCAGGGGCCGTGCTGAAGCCATGCAGAAGTCTTCTGCTTTGAGCTGTCCCCTGGGACTGCAGATTCAGGGAGGTCATAGGGGTAGAGAATACCAGAACTGGAATAAGGAAAATGAATGGCTAGTCACCTTTGTCCTGCTTCTCAGGTTGCTTTAACCTTTTTTAAAAAAAAAAAAAAATGTATGTTATTCTGTAGCACTCACAAAGAAGATACAGGTAGGCAAAAAGAAGAAATGAAAGTTGTCTGTAAACCAACTACTTCTAATATTTGGATATACTCTTATAGTTTAATATTTATTTGAATTTATTTTTTACAAAAATGAGATTATGCTCTTTATGATATTTTATAATCTGCTTTTTGATGTATTTTATTCTTAAAATAATTTTCTTAAGTCCCTAATATTAATAAACTGTGGTTTATAAATGTCAGTCTGTCTTATATTTGCCGGCCAATTTCAACCTCACCAAGACCCATAATTTTCTGGGTATTAGAGTCCAAATTAGATGATGTTTGTAGTTGAGTGTGGTTTTTAGTGTGTCCGTTACAATTCTATAAATTGATGAGATAAGCTGATCCTTTAAGGGAATTCCTCAATTGAAGGGAAATCCCTCATGAAAAATTAATACTCTCTCTTCCATTTTCTAGTGGTTGTATTTTTAATTTTTAAGGAACAGAAATCATGATAAATAGGTTATAGCAGTGCTGGATGAGTTATTTTTAACTGTTTTTTAGCTATTGTAATTAAAGTGAAATCTTTAATTATATATCCAAACATATATCTAAACTGGTTAGAATGATTAAATTACAAGCAATATTCAATTTACTCACATAAGCAGATCAGTAGTATGCATTTTTAATTTGGAATAATGTTTCTTTCACTGTTGTTCTACTCAGCCCTTTAAAAATGTATAGTTTTGAAGCTTAAATTTAAAAATACATTTGATAGCTTATTAGCTTTTAAATTGTTTTTTCTTATAATTATCACAATTAAACAAAGATCATTTGTGCATTTTAATCCTTGACTGATTCTTTAAGGCAAATTTACATGGCAATATGAGTATTTTTTTTAGCTAATTGCTATTTTCATTAATAAACAATTTGAATGTACAAATATATATTCATACAGAAAAGTACAATCATTTAATATTGATAACTTCATTTTTAATATATTTCCTGAATTTATGTCATAAGCCAAGTTATTAAAAAGTGATAGTAAGGTATCAAATTATATGTTTATGAATTAAAAAAAAAAACTCACCAATTATAAAAGTTCTGGAAGGTATTAGCAATGTTTTTGCAATTTCTCATTTTTCCTTAGTGAATTATACTCTTGAACAATTGTAATTTTTACAAACATAATGCTAAATTTAATTTTTTGAATGCCTTGAGATTCCCTCTCACATATTTTTTTCTAAACATTTAATTTTTTTTCTGTAAGTAGTTACATTTAAATAAACCTGATTACTTTTTTTGTTGAAATATGTTACCAATATGTTGTCACATTTAGCAAATGTGATAAACCTCTGTAAGTAAAATAAATTTAGTGTTTGGCAATTACAAAAAACATTACATTCAGTAAAAAATAAATGTAGGAGAAAAAATCATGACTTCCTTTCAGTTTCTTTTGTTGTTCTACATGTTATGAATGACAGTTCAGACAGTTCATTTGCCCATGACTTAAAACCTTAATTGCTCACAAGCCACTTTTAAAAGAAACCCCTAATGGGAAGCCCGGCATTACTTTGTATACCTGGGTGACATGAGTTGCATTATAACTTACCATTCCATTGGAAGGCCCTGATCCCTTGACAGAAATTATTCACCAGCAACTTGATACAGCTTCTAACCCAATGCTGTGCCCCTGGATGTAGTGAAGTCTAATTTGCATATCATGCAGACAAGATAAATAATTCAAAAGTCCAGGAATAATTTATTCAGTCAAACTTCCAAATACAGTTCAAGGGGAACTTCCCATGAGGTCAAGACACAAACAAACTACACATTTCACAAATAGAGTTTGTAAAGACTACTGTTGAAATCATTTCATTCACTGTCAAAACAACAGAGAAGCATTTGTTGTTTTCATGTTGATTTGCGTATTTAAAGTTAGCATAGTTTATATTGGATATACAATTGCTTCCGCTTTTTTCTGCTTTTGCTTTATTTTTCAAATTGACAATTTTAGTGAATTCTACATTGGGCATATAACTAAGCAGCTGTTATCAACAATTTTGAGGGAGCTGTAAAACAAATTGTGAAAGCCAATCTCAGTATATGCTCTGTCAGTGTTCCAGCAAAAGGGACACTAGAGCTTCAGGTAGTTCCCATTTTATTTTCTGTGATTAAAATCAAGAGACACATAAAAAAGACATATCAGATGGCTAGGGATTAGGGAGAAAGGTGGTGTCTAAGCAAGATAACCTCAGTACATGGCAATTCATTACATCCCAATCAATGCTTGGCAGAGCACCTGAAAGCACATCACCATGATTTCAGACAGGAAGCACACCTGGCTTTTTCTGAGGATTGTATTAGATTTATATTCAAGTAAACACTCGGTCAGCTTGATTTGAAGCATTGGGTTTATGCTGAGAAATTCCCTTGCTGTGCAGGCAGTAGTCATTTCATTTGAATGCCGTAAAGTTGAATGTTGAGTTAGCAGCGACAGGCAGAAGCTCCAAGAGAAACTCTGTATTATTACAGCTAGTTCTTCTAGCCAAACATTTCCCCTTTTCCAATATATGAGAGCCCAAAACTTAGAAACTTGAAAAAATATATTTTATATATATGCACATATGTATTATATACTTAAGAGTATACACATGCATGAAATATAAATGTATTTATATGTGAAATGCATGTGTATTTATATCAAACAATGTCTCATCAGTTGCTGGGTTCTTAAGATATTCTAGGTATTGCACTAAGCACCTTTGTGTACTGAATGCTTATAAAAACTCTACAAGGTTGTTATTTTTTAAAATTTTCCATTTTATGGATGAAAAATCAGAGGCTCAGAGAGGTTAAATAACTTTTCCAAGATCACGGACTCTCTAAGAAGATGGACCTGTGTCTAAACCTATATATTTTGACTCTAAAACCACCTGCTCTGATTCTTGATTGCCTACAAAAATGAATGACAGTATCTTTAATGTACACCACAGATTGAATCAAAGTTCGAGAATTAATGAAAACCATTTTTCAGAAATGCAGCTATTTTCTACTTTTAAAAGGAAAAAAAGACTAAAAACATCATTTTTGTCTATAATTTTGAAAGGGCAAAAAGCAAAGAATTTGGATGACCAGTGCCAGGCTTATTAATTTAAACATAAATTAATATGGCTTTCCTCCAAACAACCAAGACATATGAATATATTTCATAAGTTCCTGCAACATTCTAATGAAAGCCAAGTGCTATTCCCTTTGTGGGGTGGTATAAGTTCCCCAGAACTTCCTCTTTTGTCTCTCCACATCCTGACTCTGGACTTCTAAGATGAAAAGTGGTCTCTACTTCTCCTTTCTCATAATACAAGTGATCAGACTTGTGGCCTGGTCGCCTTACTTCCCTCCCATGTCTAACTTCACTGCAGATCACATTGCCTCAGGATGCTTTTAATGAAGAAGCTAGAGTGACTCTGGGATGGACTTAATAAAAGGTCTCCAGTACTTCTGTTCTATTCATATTATGAGTCTTTATGCGGGTCTACAGGAGGTAACTGAACAGAGTCAAGGCCAGAGTCAGGGTTATAGGCTCTGTGAGCAGGGCTCCTGTAATGAATGTGCTACCTTTTAGCCACACAGGACCTGACACTGTAAAGGACCACACACTTGATTTAGTGCTCTACTGTCACATTCCAACTGAAATTTTTCATAACCTTTTAACAAGGGGCCCTGTATTTTCATTTTGCACTGGGCTCTGCAAATTATGGAGCAGTCTTGCCTGTGAGAGTACACATCTAGAAAATCATTTCTAGTCAGCATATAAAATTTCAACAGGGCAAAATTTTTGGTTTTGGGGTTTTGTTTTGTTTGAAATAAGGTGACATGTTGAAACTTACTGCTTGAGGAGCAATGAAAATTTCAAAGGCAGTCAAGTTTGCAGTATAATTTACTGTCTAAGAGGTAGTACCACATACTGGTTAAGAGCAGATGCCTTGGAGGCAAACGACCCCCTTTCAAATCTTAGCTTCATGGCTTACTACTGCTCAGTTTTCTTGTCTGAAGGAAGGATAATAAAAGTGCCAGTCTCATGGAGTTGTTATGTATATAGTAGAAGCACACAGTCTATACATCTAATATATAGTATGGGTATATATTAATTGCTACATAAATGCTGACTGTTCTAGAAGTTTATAACAAATGAGGAGACCTCTTCAAAATGATCATGTCAATCCAATGTCATCAATGTTAGAATATTTGCTGCCCAGGAATGTCCATTTAAAATGACCCTATAAAAGCCAGCACGGTTTAAAAAAAAAAAAAGAACTCGAATTCTGGCATTGCCTTTTACTCTCTGTGTGGTCTTTGAAAAGGCAACATAATTCGGTTTCCTCATTTGGAAAAGGGGAATAATAATTCTTACCCCATAAACCTCATAATGTCCATTGTACAAATGAGATATTATGTGAAAACGCTATGGGCCAGGAATGCAAGAGGAGTTCAGGTAAACCAGGAGCACTCATCAGGAAATTCAAGAGCAAAAATAAAAGGGTGGGAAGGACAATCAAAATATTAATTAAATCCAATGTTAATAATCAGTCTAACATTTTCTGAGCACTCTGTAACAACACTGTGTGTACATTAGTTCCTTTAATATTCACTAGGATTCAATGCAGTGTAGACTGTTAATATCCCTAATTTTCAGATGAAAAAACTGAGGAGGAACAAAGTTTAAATAATTATCCACAGTCACGTAGCTCGTAAGTGTCTGGGTTATAATTTGAAGTATTATTTGTTTGATTCCTGACCAAGTCTCTGATTTTATTTTGTCCTTCTCATGGTAAAAAAGGAAATATGAGGTCAAAACATAAAATCACTATTGTTGGACATTTTTGACTCTAAATATGGCACTTTCATGTGTTTTGGCCTAATAAAAGTAAGTTTAAAACTAACACTAAGTTTAATTATTGGTTATTATATTTACTGGTTATCAAATTTAATTGTCTGTCATCTAAATAGAATAGAGCATTTATATAAGAAACCAGAAATGTTGAAAATGAGTAAGCAAAGTGTTTACAGGAAGGTTCTACTAGTGACATCTTTGAGCATGTTTGGGAAGATACACTTCTTTCAACAGCATAAACAAGTCTGTGTGGAAAACAACCTGGTCTAAGGGCCACAGGGATCTTCAAGGAATCACAAGCAGGGAACTAAAAGGACAATTAATTCAATTCAAGGAACTTCTAATCCTGTAGGGGTGGTAAAAATATTGTTACCTTACTATTAATATTGCAGCTCCAAAGAGGTTGAAACGAATCAAGAAAATTATTTAGGAAGATATTTTGGTGTTGCTATATTGGATGGACATACCCAGTGCTACCTGATTATTTTCCTGTCCAATTATGGTTTTACATAAGAAACTAAGAGAACAGCAAGACAGAAAATATAATAGAGAGTATATGTGCATTGCCTCTAAACTCTTCCAGCTTGCAGATTCTAGAAACCAAACAATTGAATGACCAAATTTGCTTTACCAAGGAAAGTTGTCCATTCACGATAGGCATGCAAGCTGAAGCAAAGCAATCTGTTTCTTCTTTACATAAAAATCCTTGTCATGTAAGAGTCACATTAGTAACGCAGATTTGTACAACAAAACGTTGCCAGCATTTTTTCTTTTATCATGCAATTGAGAAGAATGTGACATGTTTATTATTTTTGGGCATAACTCAAAGAATTTGTTTTCTGCTGAATTAAAATATGTTACTTGTTAAAAGTATCTGGCGACAGCTGAAAAAGTTCTAAATTCTTTGAACTATTAATAGTTAATCTAGAAACATAGCAGAGTCACCTTTTAATTTTCAGTTTATATTCAGATTCCAACAGCTAAATGATTTTTTAATGATGTATGGTAAACTTAATCACAAGTGTTTCCCAACAAAAATAATGTTGTCTTGCTTCTTTGATATGAAATTTAAACATCTGTGTGAAATACAGAGACAATTTTCCTCCTTAACAGTCACTAAGGCATAGATAGCCCTTTTGATTAAAAGAAGAGAATTTGCCTGAAATATTGAAATAATTTATTCATTTGTTAATTGACTATTCAACTACTCAGGCTTTTCCAGTCACATTTATTGTATTTTGTATAAATTTGCTTGATTCTTGGAATATTTTGCATTATTTATGAAAATAAAACAAACAAAAAACAGCTAGTTCATTGTTTTGATGTACATAGAAGCACTTGCAATTGGGTACTAATTAACCATTCCCCATCTCACATTCCTTGTTTGCTCTAATTCATCATTTACTTTTGGAATAAGGAATAAGAAGTCAGTTTGCTTGAATCTCACTGAGCACTTTAATAATTGAATCGGGAGGTTTTCAAAATTCTCTAGAGTATGGGAAATATGTTCATTAAGAGAGCTAAGTGCTTTGTGAGTGCATTATAGGTTAAATTAAGGAAATTGCCTGCCCCACTAATAGAACATTTAGTGGTGTAATTCTCCTGTTTTAGTATCTTTACCTCTGCAACATACTCATTGATGCAATTATTAATTTTGAAGTATGTTTTGTTCTGACTTAGCAAAACTAATACAATTTGACTTCACTGTTAGGCCAATGTTGGAATATATGTAATGTAATGAAGAATTTTCGGGCTGTAGTAGTTCTGACAACTGCAATTAAACAACATAAAAAGTTAAGAAAATATTTCAAACACTGCCTTTTAAAAATATCCCCCACCCTGTACATATTATTTATGTGTCTATAAGTAGTATTTTTTCATGTTTAAAACCCAACATCACTTACATTATTTAAAAGAAGAGCACACTTCTTTAGAGGAGCCCTGAGTAATGTATAAAATTGTTGAATCATTATATTGCAAATCTGAAACTAACATTACATTTTATGTTAATTATGCTTCAATTAAAACACAAGTAAAAGAATTATTATTGCTGGTCAGAACTCCTAGTACGGGCTATTGGATCAGGAGAAGTGCTTAGAAACCATTGTGTAGAGCTGCCTCATCCTGAGCACAAGGGCATCAGGCTCAGTGGTTTGGAAGGACATGGATGGATGGAGAAGGCTGAATCTGGGAACATGGAGGGATGGTCTATGCACAACAGAGATGCCAAGATCCATGTTGAGGGAGGAAACGGTGATTATCTATCTATCTATCTATCATCTATCTATCTATCTAATCTATCTATCATCTATCTATCATCTCTCAGGGTGGACTCCCTGTGGCTTCCTGTTGGAAGGAGAAAACCACTCTCTGGTCCATCCCCAGATTGGTGCCTAACATTGTCTGTTTTATTTAAAAAAAAAAAAAGGAAGGAAAGAAAAAGAACAGCAAATGTGAGAAAAAGAATTCAACAATTTGACCCTCCATGATGCCTCTATCTTCAGGAGAAGGGTAGAATATATCAGGAGCTTCTCACTGCCAAGGGAATTCAAAACACAAAAGCTTATGCCAAAGACGATGAACTCCAAACAAAACTCTATTTTGTTTGTACACTGTGACCATAACGAAATGCACCAGCTGCATCAATTTGTTTTGCCACTGATAGGGCCTGTAATCCTCAAACTCCAAGCAAACTTTTTGAATAATAATGGCCCAATCCCTTTATTCTATCATTCCTTCCTACTGTACTCAACATCTTTTAAAGACCTGTATGTATATCTATCAGGAACTGGAAATGGTGAAATGTCCATTTGTAGCAGAGATTAGAATATAGGGAAAATAAAAATGAATTTTTTCAATGACACTAGAATCTTGAATGTTAAATACCAAGCTCCATGAGAGGAGAAAAAGAAGCAGAGATTAGGAAAGACTTCCACAAGCAATATCTGATATTTTTTTCTCTCCTCTCCTCATTTCTATTCCTTCCTCATTAGTCAGACACTAATATTTCATTGCCTAGCTCATGCCATGCCTTCTTTTCAATAATGAATTTAACAGACATGTATTGATCACCTACTATGTTCAAAGTGATACAGGAAATAAAAGGATAAATAGTTATAAAACCTGACTTCAAGGAACTTATGACCTTTTGATACTCAGATCTTTTTAATATTCTCAATAAAGTCCAACTTTCTGTGGAATTTCTCTTGCTTGCTGTCCCTATCACTTCAGCTATTCCACAATATATGTTTGTTATTGTTTGAATTTTTAGAAGAAAATTTTTATACTACTCTATTAATAACCTAGCACTTCTATAATCCCTGAAAATCTCTCCTTTTCTTGATTGGCTAAGTCAAATATTTAATATGTGATCTTAAAAATTTACATCATTATCTGAGCCTTGGTTTTCTCATAGATGAAGCAAATTGGTGGGCTGAGTTGTAAATGGTAAATAAGAGATATAAGGGCTACCTCTCTCCATGCTTGAGTTCATGGTAAACATTATTTGTCAATCATGCTATTGCCTCTTCTGTACCCAAACTTATGCTTAGAATATTTCTTAATAGAATGCTCCAGCAACTCCTTACAGATTAAAGATATCATTCATGGTACACCTTGGTTTGAATATAGGAGTTCTCATTTAAATATAAGTTACCTGTTTCTACCACCTGCTAACTTCCTCTTAAAAATCTAGTACCAACTGAGAATTTGTTTTTTTTTTCTTTTCTATTTATTGTTTTTATTGAGGTGAAATTGGTATATAACATTATATGTTTCAGGCATACAACATTATAATTTGATGTTTGTATATACTACAAAGTGATCACCACCATAAGTCTAGTTATCATCCATCACCATTCAGTTGATCCCCTTCACCCATTTTGCCCATCACCACCACCTTCTTCTCTGGTAACCATCAATCTGTTCTTTGTATCTGAGTTTATTTTTGTGTTGTTTTATTTGTTCATTTGTTTTTAGATTACACATATAAGTAAAATAATACAGTTTGTCTTTCTCTGTATGATTTATTTCCCATAACATAATACTCTCAAATCCATCCATGTTGTCACAAGTGGCTAGGTAGTATTCCATTGTATATATAGACCACATCTTCTTTATCAATCCATCTATTGATGGGCACCTAGGTGTTTCCATATCTTGGCTATTGTAAATAATGCTGCAATGGGCATAGGAGTACATATATCCTTTTGAATTAGTGTTTTCATATTCTTTGGATAAATACCTGGCAGTGGAATAGTTGGATCATATGGTAGATTTTTTTTTTCCTAACATTTCCTGCCCTTTCACGTTTCCTTATTGTCCAGGTTTCTAGAAAACTCCTGGTTGTGAGTTTGACCACAGTGGATACATTAGCTATATTTGTTTATTCTGGTTTTATTGGTTTTATTATGTCTGAAAATTATTATAAACTGCTTCAACTACTTTTTGAAAAATGTCAGCTCCTAAATAAGTGAATTGTTGTTTCAGTGATTATTCTTTGTATGACCTTTATAATCTTATTCAAGGTTTATGGGGTGTCATCTTCAACTTAAAGTAATCCAGACTATGTGTCAATATATAGGGCTTGAAATTTTTACAATTCATTTTTGCAGTGTGTGCATTTGTGAGTAATGCAAGGGCGTTGTCTACCTTTGGTTATTATATAAGCCTCCTTTTAAATAGCAGAAAGAATTACGTATACAGAACAAGGGACAAAAAGTTTCCAAATACTGTTCCCTAGAGAAATGAAATCCCAGCCTCTTAGATAATCTGTGGGAGGAGGGAATGCAGGAAAAATAATTCTAGAACTCAAGAAGAGAATGAAGAAGAAAATAAATCATAGAAACGGGGGAAAATCCCCTGAGATTCCAGGACATCAAAGACTGTGCTGACATAGGGGAATGTTTGGAAGCATAGATACATGCATGCCAAGGTCAAAGAACAGGAATTAATGGGAAGAACAAGTACTTCACCAACAACAAGCAATAAATTCACTGCTGATGATAAAAATTAGCAAAATTTAAGGAATCTGATTTACCTTTCCCTTAACTGGGTCTTTTGTGTATTTATTTTAATTAAGACAGTCTGTTGCCTCCATTAACTTTATAACTATCTAGTTTTGTTTACACAGATGGGAAAGATTTTGCCAGAACTGATATGTTTCTGTTAATTTTAGTTTGCATTTTATGCTTTTACAAAGTTGGAAATACTTGCCAATCATAATTTTTAAAGTTTATTTATAGGTATGTAGCAATACAAAGTTCTAAATTTGCAGATGAAATTTTATGATGTTTAACTCTAGGGAAATTAAAAAATAATAAAATTGTGTTTTCTAGAAAGAAATCTGTACCTTTAAGGTGAGAAATAAAGGAAAAAGAACAAAGATTCGATTGTGTGGCATGAAAGAAGGGCAGGAGAACATTATATGTGCAGATGAAAGGTTAACATGAGCCAATACGAGTCTCCATCACAGTCAGGGCACTAAAGCTAGTAATATGAATACTGCCGACAAATATGTCTGAATTTGTGTATTTGCATTTCACACTTTCTGGTTCAGACACAGTGCAATACTTAAAAATTTTATTTAAGAGATTGCAGAGACACATGCTATTGGAAGAGGTAATACAGAGGGATCTCATATACTTTACCCAGTTTCCCCTGCCCCATGGTAAAATCTTATAAAACTCTAGTACAATATCATAACCAGGACATTAACATCTATACAGAACATTTCCAGCACCACAAGGATCCCCCATGTTGCCTTCTAATAACCATCATCGCTTCCTACCCACTTCCACTTCCTTAAACATTAGTAAGCACTACTCTGTTCTCTTTTTCTATAATTCTGTCATTTCAAAAATATTATGTAAATGGAATCATGTGGGATGTAACCTTCTGGGATTGATTTTTTTTCTCATTCAATAGAAATCTCTGGAGAATCATTCACATTGTTGTGTGTATCTATAGTGTGTTCCTTGTTATTGCTGAGTAGTATTCAATTGTATGCGTGTACCGTGGTTTAATGATTCAACTGTTGGAAGATCTCTGGGTTGTTTCCAGTTTTGAGCTATTAGGAAAGGCTGCTATGAACATCTGTGTACAGATTTTGGTGTAAATATAAGTTTTCATTTCTCTAGGATGAATGCCCAGGGATAAAATTCCCGGGTTATGTGGTAGTTGCGTGTTTAGATTTTTAGGAAATTGCTAAACAGTTTTCCAGCCTAGCTTTGCCATTTTACACTTTCACTAGCAACAAATGAGTGATTCGAGTTTTTCCGTATTTTCATCAGCATTTTGTGTGGTTGTTCCCTATGATGCTTCTGCTGACCTTGCTGTGGGTGGCTCCTTGCCATGGGGCCATGGTGACAGTCCTGACTCTCCACTAGGTCTCCTCTGACACCCCGATCTGGAATAGCTGTGAGGAAGGTGCCATGTTACTGCCCAACGGGGATGAAAGTCCTGGCTCCCTATAGGAGAGTTTGCGGTGGCAGGCTACGTGTAAAGGCAGAATTCTACCCTTACAGACTGGCAAGGGTAGAATTCTAGACTCCTCACTCAGCCTTTGCTGGAGTGGGTGGTAGTGTGCCGGTTTTTTTCTCTGGTGTTTGGTTTGATTAGTGTTTTTTGTCTAAAAGGTTTCTATCTTGCTAGGCTGCCTTTTTTTCTATCTCTTTTGTTAGAAGGGGCAGGCTTTTAGAACTCTTTTTTCTGTCTATGCCCATTGGTGTTTTTAGATTGTGCTTCTTTAGCTCCAAATCTGGTATATATGAGGCAAACCAAAACAAAGCAATAAGAGAAGTCACCACAGTGTTATTCTTTGGATACCAAAGTTTCTAGCTGGTCTGCCTTCTTCTCTCCCTCTTTCAGAGTCTGATGTTTTTAGTTGCACTTAACAAGGAGGGTTAGGAAAAGCTATATTTGTTCCATCTTCCTGGAAGCAGGGGACCCCTAACACAGTAATTTAAATTAAACAATGTAAATTAATAATTTTTTCTTTAAGACAACAGAAATAATTCACACTGTTAATGTATATGTTCTTATATTTTCCTATTACAGTTATGTGTAGTGGCTGCTTCAATATTAAAACAATATTGCCTTGATTGGCCCTTATAAATGTTCTTACACAAATATCAGCTGGACTGTAAGTGATAACTGAAATGACTTCAATTACTTGGAAGAACTTCAATGCTCAGATTGAGTAATTTTTAACCTCTCACATTATGTTTTAAATCTGTCTAAAAGGCACTTCAAAAAGTTTAAAAGATGTGCCAAGCATAACACAAAAATTATTCTGGACATTAGAAAGTTCAAATATATTAAACTGATTTTTCTTTTTTGTTTTTCACTTTTAATTACAAAGGTTATTCTTGCCAAAGGTCATTTGAAAGGAAAATAGAAATGTGAGTTAGAAAGTGAGTTTTTGAAGATAATGCTAAGAAGAAATGAGAATAGTTGTTGTACTTTAAATAATAAAACTTCTTGTATCACCAAAATAGTAGTTTCTTTCATGTAATGAAACATTAGATTTCTTCCATTGTCCATATATCACAGAAATTTCAGAACCAAATATGTATGTATACTATAGATGTATATGCCAATTAAAATTTTTATTTTATTTTATTTTCAGTTAAATTTTAAAAAATAATTTATGTGTTCTTGCCTGAAGATCAATTGTGCCCAATATATTGTACCCAACTACTTAAGAACACTGATAAACTCATGGTTGATACAATTATAATTTGATTCATTATATTGTGACACAGGTCACAGAAAGCCAATGGCGATTTAGAATGGGAATGTCTAGAGTAATGTGACACAAAAATATCACTTCCTGGGAAATTCAGAAAACACTGTTACATAAATAAATACCTTTCATTCTAACTTCCTACATATATAAACAGATACAGACATACATAGTCAATGGTGTGCTGGATCCCACTCATACCAGCTCCTAAGACCCTGTTGTTACATTTCTGGCAATTTTTTGAGCTAATTAAGGTCAGGGTAGTAGTTTGAACTAGGCATAGGGGAATATTTACACCATGTAAATTGGCAAAGTCTTTAAATAAGCACCATCCTCCCCTCAACACCCACTTTTCAAAGAGATAGTGGTTAAACATTTGCCAGCATACGACTTCATAAATCTTTACCTTTACCATCATTACTGGCACTTAAATATATATATTTAATAAATAGATACATATGGCAAATGTGTATAGCAACTTTCTTAAACATATTATTTATTATACAATTATATATACACATATTATTTTATATAAGTGTGTATAGACATACATAGTCCCAGATTACTTTTCCATCTAGTGTGCGTTTTAACCACCAGCCTGTGGCAAAACCTCTCCTAGGTGCATTAGGAAACACAAGAGTGACTTCAAGGAGTCCCTTGACTTATTTTTAGGAGAATACCTAATTTGAAACAAAAACAATACTGTGACATTTTCTTCCTCACCTTTGCCTCATTTTCCCCTTGGAGTCATGAAATAAATATTTCTTGGAAACAGCTGATAGTTAAACCAATATTTACAGAAATGACTGCTTGAAAATTCCTTAGTTCTTTTGGGGAGCACACACAGACTCTCTCCCTATAGGAAATTACAAATAATAGCAATAAAAAGCACTATGTGATACATTCCAGGAGTGTCTAGAAATCCTCCCTTTCTCGGCTGGTATCCATCCGCTCACACGCAATGAAGGACGAGTCTCTCCTGTTTGGATGCAGCAGATAGGCATGTGGAGCTGTGTGACTACAGCGGGACATGACAGGACGAGTCACCACAAGGATTTAGGGGCTTTGAGAAACTTGCTTCCTTCTCCCCGCTGTGGTACCCCAGCTCAGCACTCCCAATCTCTGTTCATGGCTTCACATTTAAGACAGAAGAAAACCGTACGCCTTAACCCCCGACTACAATAAATTTATTATTAAATTTCTTAATAGAAGAACACTTCACCTGCCTGTTGAGGTCTAAAGGGAGAGAAAGCTATATAAAATAAATGTTGGGTGTTGGTTTATTTTATTCCTGGTCTCCTTCCGGCATTTGTCAGTTAAATATAGAATAATAAAATATCTGCACAATGAGAAAACATGATTCATGATTAAGATCATTAAGTTTGAACTCATAATGATTCTGTTTCAATGTCTTATTATTGCTTTTAAGGAGCCAAATGATAAATGGCTTGAAATTGTGTAGCTTGTTTGAATGATGAAATTTAAGAGTATTATTTCTGTCGTCACATAAATAATTGCCAAACTGTCCTCAGAGTGAAAATTATGTGCATCTAGATTTGCACCTGTCTTAGTTTAATTTAGTTACATACTAAATTAGATGTAATCATAACAGCAAATGAAATAGTCTCTTGATAGCATTTATTGTACTGACTATCATTTATACGGTTTTGTTCTTAAATTTCTGCCATTTCAAACTGTGCAAGTTTAACGTTTAATGTATCCCATTTCAAACTGTGCAAGTATCATAAAGAAAAAAAATGAAACACAAAATGAGTTGTCTTAACTTTGGCAATAAATGCTTTATAACTTCCATATAGAATTGATTAAAATGAACTAGAAAAAAGATTTTGCATTGTTGTCCTTACAAAAGTTCTTTCTAAGAGAGAAAGAAACATCCCCTAAAAATCTTTCTCTGCCCCTCTATATCCAGAAAAATAAACTGCCATAATCTTAGGGAGTCACTTTGGTGGCCCTGTCAGGGTCAAGAGATAGCAGTGTTCTTTTGTGAAGAATCGTCACTCTTTGTCTTGAAGGGAGAAATTAAGCCCAGGCTTAATTTCAAAAATGTTCCTAGAATAGAGCGATTCCACCATCCTATGTCCTCTGTTGCAGACAAAGGGGAGAAATGCTTGGGATTTTCTAATCCCAATGAATGAGTCTACCCTACCTCCATGATGGCTCAGACCAGTCATGTGATGACAGATGGTAAGAACATGAATCATGTGTCCACACCACCTCTCAATGGCCTTTTTCTTTATAAACATAACATTGGGTCATATTTAGTTGTAAGACAGAGGAATTTCAGATTTATAATCAGTCAGAAGATAATTCAACCTAACTAATTAACATGTCTCTAAAACAATGTCTACATGTCTGTACACAGAGGACGTAACATAGTTCCCATGTACCAGAGGTCAAGCCTTAAATGAAGCAAATTTTCAAATTCTAGATTAGAGATGATCATACTAAACAGAATGCCACTTAATTATGGTGTTTTGTTTTTTTTTAGACTTGCATTTTTCTCTTGAGATTTAAAGGTCCCTGAGATACAATGTTTACAGGCTAAAAACTGCAGCTCTTGATAATGTCCATGATAAAGACCTACTGAGGACTATAATTTTGAATGGGCAACATTTTATTGTTACAGGTAGAATACCCTAGTGAGTTGTTCTCCATACTAGCACTCACATAGTACTATTATTCATCAATAGTTAAAATTTTGCACAATGGTTTCAAAGATCTTTTAGTCACTTGCAATCTTTATGTTCTCTCTATATCTTCTTTCACAAAGCTTATTTTCTTGTGTTTCATAGTTGTGTCTCCATGTCCTATGACAGCCAGTTCCCTGACCTCTTATATCTTTAAATTCCCACAACTCACAATTCAATCATACTCTTTTTCCAAGGTCATGTACTCTGGGTCTCCTATTACCCTCTCGAACCTCTTGGACCAGAATTCCATGTAAGGCAAGCTATGAAGAGGCTTTCTTGAATCAGTGAACCAATGATGTATATTGCAGACTATTTGTAGATTGGCAAAATCTTTAGGAGTAAGTGTAACTTAAAAAATGCACATTAATTTTTCTATACTAAGTTGCATCATCTTACTCACAACTTTCTGTAAATAGGAAAGTGCCACCTTCTATATAGATTTGGTAATAAATCAATTAATGATATGTTTAAATTATCCCTGTTATGGTTAAGTATTATGTCCGTTGTCTCGAGGTAAGGAGAGGTGAATCAAATAAAACTCCTGCCTTTAAAAATGACTTAATAATGTACTTGAAACTATCAGTTATCCACCAGGAAACACAGAGGTATGAGTGTAAGGATTTAGCTAGCCTCTTAATGTGAGGCTTCACCTCTCCCACCTTCCCTCAAAGACTCATTTACATGTGGAATACTAAATATGGGACTTAGAAAAATGTGAAATTATGTGACTCTTGGTTTCTTAGCACACTGCATTTTATGTTTCTTTATTAAACTTTATGTGACATTATGTTAGAAGGGCTTGCAACAAAACTGTCTGCTTAGTGATGTCTTTTCTTGAGTTTCCGGGAGGAGGATTAGATTAAGTGGCATATAATTTTGTAATCCATGAAATAAACATGGCCCTTCATGTCAGGCCAACTCTGAAATGAGGAATATACATATTTGAGTTCAAAGTACATGAGTGTGATATGAACTTCTCTGTAATACCATCACCCTAATCTTTTTAAAATGGAATCTATAATATTTTATTGAGCATATGTGGTAATGATATTAGAGCCCTTTGGGGGATTACAGAAAACAGAGAACACCAGCTAGACAGATGGCTTTACCCACAGTATTCTAGTCAGGGCATATCTGGTTGCAAAAGAGGCTTATTTTCAAGAAGCAATCATAGATAAGAATATAGATGCAAGTACAGTTAGGCCTCACTAAGAACCTGGAATTTTAAAAGTCAGCAATTAATGAATCAAAGCTAATTTCTCTTTCTCTCCATGTATCTAAATTTGTCTATCTATCTATCTACCTACTTATCTATTATCTATCTATCTATCTATCTATCTATCTATCTATCTATCTATCATCATCTCTCAGTGTTTCCTCCATCATCTTTTCTTTCTGTGTGGTTGCAAATGGTCATGGTAGTCACAAAGACTGCATATTCCTTCAGCACAACTTCCTTAGGTTAATTACCTCATTCCCAATTTTTGAATGTGGGGTCTAACTTTCCAAGGCCATCTTTTCCAGCTAGGTCTATGGGTCTTGAATAAGGAATAGGCAGATAGTACATGCTGAATGTAGTTTTTCTTAGAAAGGGATATAGATGGAAAGTGGTGAACGACACCTCTTATAAACCCTAATCACAATATGCCTAAAACTAGAATCATCTTTCTCTTCTCTACACCCTTCCTCAACCCATGTCCACACTGTATGTGTCTTCTTTTATCCCTGTCTTCGTGAATGGCATCACTGTTCATCTCGTTATCCAATCAAAAAAGATAGGAGAGGGGCACCTGCGTGGCACACTGGGTTAGGCAACCAACTCTTGGTTTTGGCTCAGGGCGTGATCTCAGGGTTGTGGGATAGAGCCCTATGTCAGGCTCCATGCTCAGCCCAAAGTCTGCTTAGGTTTCTCTCTCCCTCTTCCCTGTTCTCTCTCTCAAATAAATAAATAAATCTTTAAAGAAAAAATAAGATAGGAGATAGAGTTGACTTCTTTATCTCCACATACCCAATCAGTTCTTAACAGCTGATGATACACTGATTTTATGATACAAGTGACATTCACTTGCTGGAACTTCATATATATTATTTTCATTGATTTCAGAAAAAATACAAATTTAATATAGTATCCATATTTTATAGATGAAGAAACAGAGACTTATTTTATAGATGAAGAGGCAGAAACTTAGAGCAGCTAAGTCACTTATTCAAAGTGACCTACGTAGTAAAAGACAGAAGTGGGTTTTTAGCATAGGCACTCTGACTCTGGAAATATCCTTGGCCTCATCTGACAGGAGATTAGAGTATTTGTAACCAGGATAGTCAGGGAAAGTTGGACTTGCTGCAGTTATTTTACTCCTAATGTTAATCCTTTAATGGGTAGGTTACTTATTAATTCCTACCCTAATCAACAGCCAGGGAGCTAACTGGATACTGATAAAATGATGACTATTCATTTCTTATGTCTGAATTATTTCTTGATTCCATTCCCTTTTCCAGCCAGGATTCCTTACCATCCCTGGTACCCAGAATGCCTGGATACATTCAGTGCTTGGGCCTCTGCATTATGGGGTGTTGAAATGACAAGTTAAAATACATCTAGCCTTACTTAAGCAAACTCATGTGTACTACTATCTGGAAATAAAATATAAAGAAAGAAGCATGACCTATTACTCTTTCCCATATTTTAAAGAAATTTTGGGTATAGGAGCATGGAATTGAATCTATTGTTTCCTTCTGTCATTTTGGTTTTGTTATAGTTTATCTTTTTTCTTTATCCATCTCAGGCCCTATTTCAGATTTGATTCATTGCTGCAATATTTTCCTCAATATTTAGAATGAACAGTCTTTATTCTTCACAAATATTGGTTCATCATAATTGTGTGCTCCAGTATCTTCATACGTATGTTTGTGTATATGAGTGTGTAGGTAAGAAAGAGTGTAAATTACTAACTTAACTTGAATAATAAGCATCTAATTATTGTATATCTGTTCTTGTAACTTTGATGGCCAACACTGTAATTTATTTGATGTTGCTTCTTGGTCAGATGCATATAGAAATCTATAAACCATTTTAAAGTGTCCCACTTTCTGATTTGTTTTCCAGCAATATATTTACAGAGTTGGGAGTGTATGTGTAAAAAATGTCTTCCATTCAACATTATAGGACCTTGACTTGTGATCTCTGCTACTCATTTTTCTAGAAAAAAAAATGTAATTTGCTTTATTGGCCACAATTTTGTACTGTACTCTTAACCCTTCTTACTTCTAATCAATTTGAAACATAGCCTTCCCTAGCATGTTTTTTTTATATATATATATAATTTTGTTAGGGCACATAACACATTCTGATGTATAAGTATACTCAGTTTATTGTTTTCATTGTTAAGGTTCTAGAGTAGTTCTCATAGGAAGAGCACATAATTAGAGTTCAATAAATGTTTCGTGAACTAAAGGGAAGCACTATTACACTGATTGAATCTTATGCTTATTTTCGTTTTTCATATTTTTAAAAATATTGTTCTTTGTTCTTAAAAGTTTTAGAATTAAACTCTAGGGTATATTCATTAGGAGTTCTAAGGAACATATGATATATGTCAGCAAATCTCATTGATTTTAAAGCATTCTACATTTTTTATTGATTCTGAAAAAAAAGAAGGGAAACTTTGACCCAAACATTTTGTATCAACTATTACAGCATTCTAAGCAAATTTTGTGCTGAGCTTTCATTTCTGTGATAAAAAAAATAACATTTAAATTATTTGGCAAATATCCTACTTAATTCCTTAATTAAAAACAAATTTGTTTCTGTTGGTCTTGTTTTATAGTGGCTGACTATAAGAAATAACAAATTATGTTTAAAAAAATACCAATTTTTAATTCACTCCCCAAAATATAGCAATTTATTAGAGATTATTGCAATGAGGATGATGGTGGCTTCTACCAGATTGGTAGTGAAAGCAATTATGAGAAATATTTTTGGGATTACACAGATAGTCTTGAAAGTGTAGCCAACTGGATTTACCAATGAAATAGACGTGAGATGTAAGGGAAAGAGGAAGAAAAGATTAATACAAGATTTTTGGCCTAAGTAACTGGAAGGAAAAAATTCCACATAGTTTGGAAGTCTATAGGAACAGCTGTTTTTGATCTTGTTATATTTGATTGCCTACTAGATATGTCAAACTGCCAATTGTACATATGTTTCTGGGACTCAGGAGAGAGAAATAGGTGGGAAATATATAAATCAGTGGGACATACAAATCTGAAGCCACCAGAACATAGATGGTAAGTAAAGCCATCTTAAAAGATCATCTAAGTGAACTACCATACAACCCAGCAATTCCACTTCTGGATATATATCCAAAGGAAATGAAATGACTATCTTGAAGGGATTTCTGCACTCCTATGTTAATTGCAGCATTATTTACAATAGCCAAGACATGGAAATAACCTAAGTATCCAGTAACAGATAAATAGATAAAGAAAATGGGATATATGTGTATGTATATACACATAGATAATTCAGCCATAAAAAAGAAGGAAATCCTACCATTTACAACAACATGGATGAAGCTTCAGGGCATTAAGCTAAGTGAAATAAGTCAGGCAAAGAAAGACAAATACTGTATGATATCACTTACATGTGGAATCTGAAAAAACTGAACTCATAAAAATAAAGAACAGATTGGTGGTTAGCAGGGACAAGGGATGGGAATGGGGGAAATGAGTGAAAGTGGTCAAAGAATTCAAACTTCCAGTTATAAGACGAATCAGTTTTGGGGATGTAATGTACAGCATGTTGACAATACTATATTGCATATTTTAAGTTTCTGAGAGTAGATTTTAAAAGTCCTCATCTCTCTCTCACACACACACACACACACAGAATTGTAACTATGTGAGGTGATATATATGTCAACTAATCTTATTGCCGTAAACATTTTGCAATATATACATATATCAAGTCATTATGTCGTACACCTTAAACTTAAACAATTGTATGTCAATCATGTCTCAACAAAGCTAGGAGGAATGAAAGATCAGCCAAGGACTAAAAAGGACAGGTCATGGACTGAACGCTGAGGTGTGCCAACACTCAAAAGTTGAAGAATAGAGAAATGGCTAGCAAAGGAGATTGAGAAAGCCAGAAAGGTAAGACTGTTAAGTTCCACATTCCAAAAGCAGATCATCAACTGATACAGTTCCTACCAATAAGACAAGTAAGATACAGTTTGCTGAATTCCCTGCTACATTTAACAGTATGGAGCCATCTGTGACACACTCAAGAGTATTTTAATGGACTTGTGGGGTAATACACAAATTAAAGTGGATATAAGAGAGGATAAATGGAGATGAATTGGGGCCTAGTATTAACACTTTTGAGAATTGCCTTTAAAGGAAAACAGAATTGTGGTGGTAGCTGGAGGACAACGTGGTCTACTGCAATGCTTTCTTTCTTTTTCTTTTTCTTTCTTTCTTTTCTTTCTTTCTTTCTTTCTTTTCTTTCTTTCTTTCTTTCTTTCTTTCTTTCTTTCTTTCTTTCTTTCTTTCTTTCTTTCTTTCTTTCTTTTTCTTTCTTTCTCTTTCTTTCTTTCTTTCTTTCTTTCTTTCTTTCTTTCTTTCTTTCTTTCTTTCTTTCTTTCTTTCTTTCTTTCTTTCTTTCTTTCTTTCTTCTTTCTTTCTCTCTCCTTCCTTCCTTCCTTCCTTTTAATGGAAGAACTAATAATGTTTGAATGTTAAGGAGGAAAATTCAGTAGAGAAGGAAAGGTTTATTAATGCAGTGTTTCAGAGCAATGGCTTCGTTAGGCAAGAGGGGATAGAATCTATAAAAGGCTTGTGACTATGTAAGAACACATAGTTACAAAGTAAAAGGTAGAGTGTTTGCAAATAATGTAGATACGCTGGTAGACAAGGTAGCGGGGAATGTTGAGAAGCCTCTTTCATTTGCTTCAGTGAAATAGGGGGTCTATTAGAGTGAAGAGACGTGTGTCAGAGATCTGAGGAGACAAGAAAAGGTGCGAAGTAGGTGTGTATGTTCAAGGCAATGCCAATGCAATAGGGAAAAGTGTGGGATTTCTGTGTAGTTTTAAGAGTCCATTTGGTTTTAGTTGCTAAGAGTCAGCATAATTGTTTGCTTTTCTCCAGGCTCATCTGGCTGTGAGTGTGGAGGCAGAGTTGGATTTAACTACAATTAAGATTGTGCCAGGTAAGTGTGGGAGAGGGAGAGACAAGCGATATAGAGTTCTTACAATGGAAGGACTAAAATGATAGACCATGGGAGCTGGGAGAACAAAGATGTAAGGGCATTAATTCAGTGAGAGAGGGAAAATAAACAATAACTGAAATAGATTCTCATGGCTTAATATCTTTGTAAGTTTGAAAAACTGTTCAAGTTGGGATATCAACAGGGAATGATCTGAAAGACAGAAGGGAGCAGTCAGGTAGTGGAGTATCAGAAGTTGAGTTTATGAAGAAAAAGCAATTACTGGAAATGACAAAATCTAGGGTGTAGCCAATCACAAGTATGAGTGGCTGAGACCTGATGTAGACATACCATTGTAAGAGAGGAGGACAAAAAGCCTAAGCTGAAAGAGTATTGAAAGGATCACCTAGGTAGATATTGCAATCCCAATTCTGAATGGAGAGTGTGGGTAGAATTATCAGTAGTCCGGGAGCTGAAATCTGCAAGGAAAAATAGGTAGTGGCTCAGAAGTCTATATATGAGTCCATATAGGACAGCAATAAGGAGGGATAGTGGGTGCTTATAGTTTGGAAACAGGGACTTCAATGCTGGGAGTTTTAAAGAAGAGAGGGAGAATGGCCTGGAAGAGGCAGTGAAGAACCACAGGAGGCTTCCCTCATTTTTAGGTGCATTAGTATAAGGGAAGCACTTCAAGGGCTATGGGAGAATCAGCCCATGCTGAAAGAGGGTTTAGTTAGAGCAGGAAAATAAGAATCTTTCAGAGCAAGTTTGAGATTTGAGGTAAAGGAGATTTTACTATTAGTAAGCCATGATTTCTTGAGGGAACAATAGAAAGATTCGAGAAGGAGAAAGTGGGAGATGAGGTAAGATAAGACAACATTCAGAGCCCTTAGTAGTTTAGAGTCCGAGATATATATAGTATTGGGAAGTCTGGGTTTTTCATTGTGATGGGCATAAACAGGGTAAAGAATGCAATTTGTGTCAACAAGTAAAGTATGGGTGAGGATTGCAGGGAATCTCGGTTTTATGTCTAGGGGGAGCATCATGGAAGTGAGAGGAGGCCGGTGAAACTGGAACAGAAAAAAAAATGAAATATACAGTGCAGCAAAATTATGTGGGCCAGGTTAAGATCGAAGATAATATTCATATATCATGGGCAGAGGGAACAATTGAAGTGTTGGAAATGACAGAATCATAATCACATTTGCATTTTGAAAGAACCTCTCTTTCTCTCACTCTTTGTCTCATGCACATGCACATGTGTGCACAAACACACACACACACTTTCTTTTTCTTCCTTTCTAATTTTGATTCTTGTTTTCTCATACTTAAATCATTAGAATAGTTTCACAAGATTCATATTTCTAGTTCAATTATTCTTAAAAATATCTGAGTGGTAAGCAACTCTTTTTTTATTTTTTATTGTTATGTTAATCACCATACATTACATCATTAGTTTTTGATATAGTGTTCCATGATTCATTGTTTGTGCATAACACCCAGTGCTCCATGCAGAAGGTGCCCTCTTTAATACCCATCATCAGGCTAACCCATCCCCCCACCCCCCTCCCCTCTAGAACCCTCAGTTTGTTTTTCAGAGTCCATCATCTCTCATGGTTTGTCTACCCCTCCGATTTACCCCCCTTCATTCTTCCCCTCCTGCTATCTTCTTCTTTTTTTTTCTTAACATATATTGCATTATTTATTTCAGAGGTACAGATCTGTGATTCAACAGTCTTGCACAATTCACAGCGCTCACCATAGCACATACCCTCCCCAATCTCTATCACCCAGCCACCCCGTCCTTCCCACCCCCCCCACCACTCCAGCAACCCTCAGTTTGTTTTCTGAGATTAAGAATTCCTCATATCAGTGAGGTCATATGATACATGTCTTTCTCTGATTGACTTATTTCACTCAGCATGACACCCTCCAGTTCCATCCACGTCGTTGCAAATGGCAAGATCTCATTCCTTTTGATGGCTGCAAAATATTCCATTGTGTATATATACCACTTCTTCTTTATCCATTCATCTGTCGATGGACATCTTGCTTCTTTCCACAGTTTGGCTATTGTGGACATTGTTGCTATAACCATTGGGGTGCACGTTCCCCTTCGGGTGCCTACATTTGTATCTTTGGGGTAAATACCCAGTAGTGCAATTGCTGGATAGTATGGTAGCTCTATTTTCAACTGTTTGAGGAACCTCCATACTGTTGTCCAGAGTGGTTGCACCAGCTTGCATTCCCACCAACAGTGTAGGAGGGTTCCCCTTTCTCCACATCCCCGCCAACATCTGTCATTTCCTGACTTGTTAATTTTAGCCATTCTGATTGGTGTGAGGTGGTATCTCATTGAGGTTTTGATTTGGATTTCCCTGATGCCGAGCGATGTTGAGCACTTTTTCATGTGTCTGTTGGCCATTTGGATATCTTCTTTGGAAAAATGTCTGTTCATGTCTTCTGCCCATTTCTTGATTGGATTATTTGTTCTTTGGGTGTTGAGTTGGATAGGTACTTTATAGATTTTGGATATTAGCCCTTTATCTGATATGTCATTTGTA
Organism: Eumetopias jubatus; assembly: GCF_037043125.1. Taxonomy (NCBI): domain Eukaryota; kingdom Metazoa; phylum Chordata; class Mammalia; order Carnivora; family Otariidae; genus Eumetopias; species Eumetopias jubatus. The sequence goes on from NW_028274807.1 coordinate 109,873,714, forward strand.
AATATTTTCTCCCATTCTGTTGGTTCTCTTTTGGTTTTGTTGACTGTTTATTTGCTGTGCAAAAACTTTTTATCTTGATGAAGTCCCAAGAGTTCATTTTTGCCCTTGCTTCCCTTGCCTTTGGTGATGTTTCTAGGAAGAAGTTGTTGCAGCTGAGGTCGAAGAGGTTGTAGCCTGTGTTATCCTTTAGGATTTTGATGGACTCCTGTCTCACATTTAGGTCACTCAACCATTTGGAGTCTATTTTTGTGCGTGGTGTAAAGAAATGGTCCAGTTTCATTGTTCTGCATGTGGCTGTCCAATTTTCCCAACACCATTTGTTGAAGAGACTGTCTTTTTGCCATTGGACATTATTTCCTGCTTTGTCAAAGATGAGTTGACCATAGAGTTGAGGTCCATTTCTGGGCTCTCTATTCTATTCCATTGATCTATGTGTCTGTTTTTGTGCCAGCACCATACTGTCTTGATGATGACGGCTTTGTAATAGAGCTGGAAGTCCGGAATTGTGATGCCGCCAGTTTTGCTTTTCTTTTTCAACATTCCTCTGGCTATTCGGGGTCTCTTCTGGTTCCATACAAATTTTAGGATTATTTGCTCCATTTCTTTGAAAAAAGTGAATGGTATTTTGATGGGGATTGCATTGAATGTGTAGATTGCTCTAGGTAGCACTGACATCTTCACAATGTTTGTTCTTCCAATCCATGAGCATGGAATGTTTTTCCATTTCTTTGTGCCTTCCTCAATGTCTTTCATGAGTATTTTATAGTTTTCTGAGTACAGATCCTTTGCCTCTTTGGTTAGATTTATTCCTAGGTATCTTATGGTTTTGGGTGCAATTGTAAATGGGATCGACTCCTTAATTGCTCTCTCTTCTGTCTTGTTGTTGGTGTATAGGAATGCCACTGATTTTTGTGCATTGATTTTATATCCTGCTACTTTACTGAATTCCTGTATGAGTTCTAGGAGTTTTGGGGTGGAGTCTTTTGGGCTTTCCACATACAGTATCATATCATCTGCAAAGAGTGAGAGTTTGACTTCCTCTTTGCCAATTTGGATGCCTTTGATTTCTTTTTGTTGTCTGATTGCTGTGGCTAGGACTTCTAATACTATGTGGAATAGCAGTAGTGACAGTGGACATCCCTGCTGCGTTCCTGACCTTAGGGGGAAAGCTCTCAGCTTTTCCCCATTGAGAATGATATTTCCTGTAGGTTTTTCATAGATGGCTTTTATGATATTGAGGTATGCACCCTCTATCCCTATACTCTGAAGAGTTTTGATCCAGAAAGTATGCTGTACTTTGTCAAACGCTTTTTCTGCATCTATTGAGAGGATCATATGGTTCTTGTTCTTTCCTTTGTTAATGTATTGTATCACGTTGATTGATTTGTGGATGTTAAACCAACTTGCAGCCCAGGGAGAAATCCCACTTGGTCATGGTGAATAATCCTTTTAATGTACTGTTGGATCCTATTGGCTAGTATTTTGGTGAGAATTTTTGCATCCATTTTCATCAAGGATATTGGTCTGTAATTCTATTTTTGATGGGGTCTTTGTCTGACTTCAGGATCAAGGTAATGGTGGCCTCATAAAATGAGTTTGGAAGTTTTCCTTCCATTTCTATTTTTTGGAACAGTTTCAGGAGAATAGGTATTAATTCTTCTTTAAATGTTTGGTAGAATTCTCCTGGGAAGCCACCTGGCCCTGGGCTCTTGTTTGTTGGGAGATTTTTGATGACTGCTTCAATTTCCTTAGTGGTTATAGGTCTGTTCAGGTTTTCCATTTCTTCCTGGTTCAATTTTGGTAGTTGATACATCCCTAGGAATGCATCCATTTCTTCCAGGTTATCTAATTTGCTGGCATAGAGTTGCTCATAATATGTTCTTAGAATTGTTTGTATTTCTTTGGTGTTGGTTGTGATCTCTCCTCTTTCCATTCATGATTTTGTTGATTTGGGTGATTTCTCTTTTCTTTTTGATAAGTCTGGCCAGGGGTTTATCAATCTTGTTAATTCTTTCAAAGAACCGGCTCCTAGTTTTGTTGATCTGTTCTACTGTTCTTTTGGTTTCTAGTTCATTGATTTCTGCTCTGATCTTTATTATTTCTCTTCTCCTGCTGGGTTTAGGTTTTATTTGCTGTTCTTTCTCCACCTCCTTTAGGCGTAGGGTTAGGTTGTGTATTTGAGACCTTTCTTGTTTCTTGAGAAAGGCTTGTATTGCTATATACTTTCCTCTCAGGACTGCCTTTGCTGTATCCCAAAGATTTTGAACAGTTGTGTTTTCATTTTCATTGGCTTCCATGATTTTTTTAATTCTTCTTTAATTTCCTAGTTGACCCATTTATTCTTTAGTAGGATGCTCTTTAGCCTCCATGTATTTGAGTTCTTTCCGACTTTCCTCTTGTGATTGAGTTCTAGTTTCAAAGCATTGTGGTCTGAAAATATGCAGGGAATAATCCCAATCTTTTGGTACCGGTTGAGACCTGATTTGTGACCTAGGATGTGATCTATTCTGGGGAATGTTACATGGGCGCTAGAGAAGAATGTGTATTCCATCGCTTTGGGATGGAATGTTCTGAATATGTCTGTGAAGTCCATTTGGTCCAGTGTGTCATTTAAAGTCTTTATTTCCTTGTTGATCTTTTGCTTAGATGATCTGTCCATTTCAGTCCAGGGGGTATTAAAGTCCCCCACTATTATTGTATTGTTGTCAACGTGTTTCTTTGCTTTTGTTATTAATTGCCTTATATAATTGGCTGCTCCCATGTTAGGGGCATAGATATTTACAACTGTTAGATCTTCTTGTTGGATAGACCCTTTAAATAGGATATAGTGTCCTTCTTCATCTCTTATTACAGTCTTTGGTTTAAAATCTAATTTGTCTGAAATAAGGATTGCCACCCCAGCTTTCTTTTGGTGTCCATTAGCATGGTAAATGGTTTTCCACCCCCTCACTTTCAATGTGGGGGTGTCTTTGGGTCTGAAATGAGTCTCTTGCAGACAGCATATTGATAAGTCTTGTTTTTTAATCCAATCTGATAGCCTGTGTCTTTTGATTGGGGCATTTAGCCCATTTACATTCGGGGTAACTATTGAAAGATATGAATTTAGTGCCATTGTATTGCCTGTAAGGTGACTGTTACTGGATATTGTCTGTGTTCCTTTCTGGTCTATGCTGCTTTTAGGCTCTCTCTTTTCTTAGAGGACCCCTTTCAATATTTCTTGTAGGGCTGGTTTCGTGTTTGCAAATTCCTTTAGTTTTTGTTTGTCCTGGAAGCTTTTTATCTCTCCTTCTATTTTCAATGACAGCTTAGCTGGATATAGTATTCTTGGCTGCATATTTTTCTCATTTAGTGCCCTGAAGATATCATGCCAGTCCTTTCTGGCCTGCCAGGTCTCTGTGGATAGGTTTGTTGCCAATCTAATCTTTCTACCATTATTGGTTACATATCTCTTCTCCCGAGCTGCTTTCAAGATTTTCTCTTTGTCTCTGAGACTCGTAAGTTTTACTATTAGATGTCGGGGTGTTGACCTATTTTTATTGATTTTGAGAGGGGTTCTCTGTGCCTCCTGGATTTTGATTCCCATTTCCTTCCCCACATTAGGGAAGTTCTCTGCTATAATTTGCTCCAATATACCTTCTGCCCCTCTCTCTCTTTCTTCTTTTCTGGGATCCCAATTATTCTAATGTTGTTTCGTCTTATGGTATTGCTTATCTCTCGAATTCTGCCCTCGTGATCCAGTAGTTGTTTATCTCTCTTTTTCTTAGCTTCTTTATTTTCCATCATTTGGTCTTCTATATTGCTGATTCTCTCTTCTGCCTCATTTATCCTAGCCGTTAGTGCCCCCATTTTTTATTGCACCTCATTAATAGCCTTTTTGATTTCGACTTGGTTAGATTTTAGTTCTTTTATTTCTCCAGAAAGGGTTTCTCTAATAACTTCCATGCTTTTTTCAAGTCCAGCTAGTATCTTTAAAATCATGATTCTGAACTCTAGGTCTGACATCGCACTAATGTCCATACTGAGTAGGTCCCTGGCCGATGGTACTACCTCTTGTTCTTTTTGTCGAGGTGATTTTTTTCGTCTTGTCATTTTGTCCAGAGGAGAATAGATGAATGAGAGAACAAAATGCTAACAGGTTAACAATGTCCCCAGAAAATATACTCTAAACAAATCAGAAAAGACCTGAAACCAGGGGAAAAGAAAGGGAAAGAACGAAAAAAGAAAGAGAAAAAAAAAAGAAAAAGATAAAAACAAACAAAAGCAGAACAAAAGAAAAAACTGAATATGATCAAGTATGATCAGGCTGGTGCATAGATCAGCGCCACACATTAGATTTTGGGTGTATTTTGGTCTGTTAGAAGAAAGTGCCTCCTAAAATTTTAAAGAAAGAAAGACTTATATATGTACAAAATAAGGGTTGATACGATGAAGGGATGGAATATGACTGAAAAAATGAAAATTAAAAAAAATTTTAAAAAAGGAATTGATTAGAAGGTGTTTGTAAAAATAAAGAAGAAGATTAAAAAAAAGGAAAGAAAGAATGAAAAAAAAGGGGAGAAGAATATGATCAGGCAGGAGACTGGAAAAAAAACATACACTAGAGTTTTAAGGTATATTTTGATCTGTTAAAAGAAACTGTATCTCAAAATTTTAAAGAGAGAACAACTTATATATATATGCCAAAAATAAAGGTAACTACTATGAAGGGATAGAATATGACCCTAAAAATGAAAAATAAAAATGTTTTTTTAAAAAAAGGGATTGATAAGATGTTGGTTGGAAATGGGAAAAAGAAAAATTAAAAAAAAAACAGTTAAAAAAATTAACTTTGTAAGACTAATGAATCATGGTAAAAAAGCCATGAATTCTATGTGCAGTATTCCCCTAGCGCTGGAGTTCTCCCGTTCTCATTGATCAGTAAACTTGGTCTTGGCTGGCTGTTCATGCTGATCTTCTGGGGGAGGGCCCTGTTGCCATGGTTCCCAAATGTCTTTGCCAGAGGGGGAATTGCCCCACTCTTGCCGGGTCCGGGCTAAGTAATCATCTCGGTTTGTTCTTGGGAGCTTTTCTTCCCTGCAAGCTTTCCTACAGCGTTGGAGGACAGTGAAAATGGCAGCCTCCCAGTCTCCGCCCAGGAGGAGCTGAGAACTCGGGGCCCCGCTCCTCAGTTAGTCACCCCAGAGAAAAGCAGTTAGTCACTCCCGTCTCCCTGGTCTCTGGCCGCACTCTGTGGTCACCTGGCCTGTGACCGAGCGTTTCTATCTCTGACACCTGACCCCGTGTGGAGTCTCCAAACCCAGCAGATCCCTGCGGTGCCCTCCCGCGCCACTCCTCCGGGGGGAGGGAGGGGAGTCTCCCCGGATCTGCTGCTTGTTGGGTCCCTGCTGGAGGAGCAGTGGCCCGACTGCCACCCATCACAGTTTATGGCAACCCCGAGCTGAGAGCTTGCTCTTCAGCTCCGTCTCTGCAGCCGGCTTCCCTGCTCTGATACCTGGGAGCTCTGCTGCACTTAGGCACCCCTGGTCTTTCTGTCACCCCAAGGATCCTGAGACCACACTGTCCCGCGAGGGTTCCACCCCCCGCTTAGCCACTGGAGCGACGTCCCTTAGCGGAGACGACTTCTTAAAAGTTCCGGTTTTGTGCTCCGTGGCTCTATCACTTGCCAGAAGCGGCTGACGGAGGCCCCCTCCCCCGCCGTCTATCCTCACGAATATCGCCTCGGATTCACTTCTCTGCACACACATCCTACCTTCCAGAAGGTGGTCGCTTCTCTGTTCAGAGTTGTTGCTATTCTTTTCTTTGATCTCCTGTTGAGTTCATAGGTGTTCAGAATGGTTTGATCCCTATTCAGCTGAATTCCTGAGACCAGACGAAATCTAGGTCTCCTACTCCTCTGCCATCTTGCTCCGCCCTCTTTTGCAAACTTCATTTCTACTACACATTAGATGGCACACTCTTTTTTTCTTTAATTCATGATACTCCTCCTCTTGGAATGTTCCCTCCAATACCTTCTGTCAAAATTCTACCTATTTTTCAAGTTCCAAATCAAATCCTACTTCCTTTGTAATATCAGCTGGAGATGATATCTTCTGCTACTAAATTCCCAGCGCATGTTAGTACCACTAATACAGACATCTAAATATAACTGTAAGATAGTATCGCCAAAAATCTGAGTTTGTGACAATTGATAACTATGTGGAAATAGAAACTTTTGATGCTAAAGACCATACCTTATATATTAGTTGCCCATTAGTTGCCATGGCCTGCAGAATGTTTGGCATAAATACTATTTCAAAATATGTTTTAATAAGACTATAAGTAAGTTTATAGTACTTATAGGTGAGAGAACATTAGAATTTTATTTCTTTTATTCTAAATTTGGTTATCATATAGATACTTCTTTTTTTATTATATTCAGTTAGCCTGCCTATAGTATATTGATATTTCTTGATTTCTCAATTTTAGGTATTATCTTTTGACTTCCTTTTAAAAGATATGTAGATACAGCTTGATATAAATTAAACACAATTATCTTCTTTCATCATCTCTACAAAATTAGATCATAATTTTTGTTAGATCTCCATTCAGTATCTACCATATTGTTGCAGTGCATTCTCTAAATACATAAATTTCATTTCATTAAGGTAAGACTTAATATTAAAAAGTATACATCAAAGCCAAATTTTCAGGATAATAAAGAATAATACATATTTATTTATTGTGAATTGATTAACCTATAAAATAGTTAAATAAAATTATTTTAAAACCTCTGAAGACACACACCAGAAACCGAAGGAAACATGAGTTATTTTTCAGATAAGCTTAAAATTCTGTAATTATACAATTATTCAATATAGGAAGTTAATATGAGAACTAATAAGAAATGGGTTGAATGGTATAATGGTTTTGCATGGAGCTTATAAAAATAGAGAAATTGGTAAAATTATAACTTCACAATTTGATTGATATCACAGTTTCAAATACCATAAGAATCAACTATACAATGAGATAACTAAATTAAAAGAAAGAAAAATAGAAATATAATAACTGGTTTGCTTAGCATTCCACTTCTAGAATACCGAAGCTTGTATAAAAAATAGATTATAAAATTAATCTGATCAATTAATACATTGAACAGCTTGACAGAGAAAAACAGCTTGATGGTAATAAAGCAAAATAAGTTTCTTTTCATTCATAAAAATCTAAAAACAAGCATTTTAAAAGATTTCTTACAACTACATATACAAATCTATTGTGAAAAAAAAATCAAACAATGGTTGCTTCTCTGGCCGTGGGGCTGAGATTTACTGGAGAAGGGGCATAAGGGAACTTTTAGGGGGTGATGGTGATATTCTATATCTTGATAGGGGTAGGATTCAGCCAGGTATGTGTTTGTTGGTACTCCATGGATGATATATTTAAGATTTGTGCATTTCATTATACGTAAATTTTGCTCAAAGAAACCAGAAGCAATAATAACTACTATATTTGGGTTAGTGAAGCACATACTGAAATATTTAAGGATGGAAAGTACAGGTGTCTGTAATTTTGAAATGCATGAAAGAATAAGTTGGGTTGAGGGAGAGAGAGAGAATGCGTAAATGAAGAAAGAGCTAATGAATCAGGTGTAATGAGATGTGAACTGTTTAAATCTAAGTGGTGGGTATATGAGTATTCCCTTTGAATTTCTTTCAACTGTTTGGTATATTTGGAAATGTTTATGGGGTGCCTGGGTGGCTCAGTGGGTTAAGAGTCTGACTCTTGATTTTAGCTCCACATTCAGCAGGGGTGGTGGGTGTCTGCTTGAAGGATTCTCTCCCTCTGCCTCTCCCCACTGCTTGCACACTCTCTCAAATAAATAAGTAAATCTTAAAAAAAAAAAGAAAATGTTTATATTTAGTGTTGGAAATGAAAGGACAAAAAACTGAAAAAAAAAACACATAATCTTTCACAAAAGGTATGCCTTGTCACCAGATCTTCCTTAAGGGTAATGTATTTACCTAAATGTCTACATTTGTAAAACAAACAAGATGCAACCACTGCCACTAAGTCTCTACCTACAGAGCCAAAAAGGAACCCAGAAGGGGAAATATTGAAAAGAGAAGTAAATAAAATTGAAAGCTAAATGAAATCAGTTATTTGAATTTCTAAATAATCAAAGTATCAGCCTAATTAATGAAAGACAGATATGATGTGTCATTAAATAAAATAAGAACGAGAGAGATTGTCCATTAAACAGTTGAAATACTATATTTAAATAACATAAAATTTTTATTTCCAAATAAATGGAAATGGAAAACTACTTAAAAATATAAAATAGTAAAAGTGACAGTATCAAATAGAGAACATGAAGGGAACAATATAGGAGGAATTAATGGCAAAAAGGAAACAACTTCAGAAATAAACTTCATGGAATTTTTCAAAAATTTTTAGTGTTGAATAATTTTTATGGTACAAACACTTCTCCAAGATTTAAAAGCATGGTTTATTGCTGGTTTCTTTGAGCAAAAATAAAAAATGTGTTTTTTTTCCCAGTCTTGACCAGAGCAAAACTTAAAAGCAAATATCAGTACCAGCATATTATGAAGATAGATACACAGAGCTGAAATAAAATCTTAGGAAATAGTTTCAAAATTTTTTATCTAGAGTATTGGAAAATATCTCAGAAAATAGAATTAAGTCTGTAACCTGCTAAGATTTTTACTTGGAAAGTGACATAGAAAAATGTTTTTATTATGTCAACATATATTTGAAGAAATGAATGGATAAAATTAGATTTTACCTCTGAATATGCAGAGAAGGCTTTGGATAACATGCTTACCTACCTCAATAAAATCATAAGCTTTTGGAGGGAAATGGATGAGAAAGCCCACTCACACTTAGGAGACCCCTGCTCACCTCCAGGCCCTGCTGAGCAAGTGAGCCCTTTTTCTGTGGGAAAAGGGGTAGCAGTTCCTGATCTGACCTATTGCTCAAATGGCCTGGTTTGGAAAAGTATGCCAAACAATCAGATTTCTCCTTAAAAAGCTTGGGTCAGGGGTGCCTGGGTGGCTCAGATGATTAAGTGTCTGCCTTGGGCTCAGGTCACGATCCCAGAGTCCTGGGATAGAGTTCCAGGTGGGCTTCCTGCTCAGTGGGGAGCCTGCTTCTCCCTCTCCTCTAAGCCACCCCCCCATCCACTTGTGGTCTCTCTTTCTCTCTCCAATAAATAAATAAAATCTTTTTAAAAAATTTAAAAAATATAAAAATATAAAAAGCTTGGGTCACTGAGAAAATGAGGCAACATCAAGAGCAGAAGTCACAGCATATATCAAGATTTCCTATGAAGTGAAGTGTATGGTTGTGTCATTTATTCCATTTTAAATCGGGGATCCGAAGCAAGGAAAAGGAACCCCATACTGGGATAAAAAATCCAGGGTTCCCAGTGGTTGTTACCCTCTATTCCCTTGAGCTTTTGTCCTTGGTTGTCTATAAGCCATTCTTTATAGTTTAATAATTTCACTCTCACATTCCTTCTCCATAACTGTTCTAATCTGTAGCCAGCTGTAATGTGTTTCTTTTACTTGAAACCAGAGCCCCGACTAAACAGAATGGACAAAAACTGATTAATCATTATATACTTGAAATGCCTAACACATAAGAGCAGATTAATTATTTGCTGAATAATTTATAAAATAGAACATGTGTAATGGATTAAAATTCCAATGAGGAAATAATTCACCATTTCAGACACATTTTTAAAACAATAAAAATATGGAGAATGGTTAACTTTGATTCATGTCTTATTCAGTAATAAATTATAGTTAGGTCAAAAGTATAAACATTTTAAAAGAGTCTGCTGGTTCTGTTTTTATGAAACAACTCTAAAATCTTTAGCCCCTACATTTGAATATAAGTTGCTATTATGTGACATTGTTGTGGTAGTTTAAATTTATAAAAAATAAACCTTTCGTGAAATAAGTTCTCTGAGGGCTGATTTGTATTTCTATTAAATGAAATGATAAAAGTATGACTTTCTCCATTCTTGCGGAAGAAGAGAGTGCCTTAGACTGAACATTGCCATGCATTGCAAAATTCTACCGATGGAATTTTAAAATACAAAGTTAACCTCCCAAATATTGTATTTCAAAGCTCATTTTTATTAGAGATTCAATATATTGTTATGCAAGAAGCAATAGATACCCTCTTTACAAAATTAACATATTATTTGTGACGACTGTAATAGGGGCTATGTGAATACAATCACTCCCATAACTCTTCCCCAAACTGATTCAAGAAAGATTTATTTGGTTTTTAAGTACAAAAACACTATGATAGGCACTAGAGGGGAATACGGAAATGAAAAGTAGGTGAACTATTAGTAATAAAAAAGAGGATGAAATTAATTAAGAAAGTAAACTTCTTATCAGAGAACTAAAGGAAGGGAATAAGCTTTTCATATGAATCTCAGAGATTTAAATGGATTATGTTCAGCCAAGTGATGTTAATTGATCAAAGTCCTGATGCACCTTGGCATAATTTATTCTTCAAGTTTTAGCATTTGTTTCGAGAAACGGAATTATAGGTTGATCAGTGGCAGACCGTGGAGGCAAACAAAAAATGGACTTTAAATGTTCAATGATTGATAAAACTGAGGAGAAAACAAAATCACAACTCTGACTTCAACCTAGCACTGGTTGTAAGTAAACTTGGAAACAACAGCATGCTCCAAACTTCACCTTTCTGCCAAATCTTCTTAATTGCGTTTAATTTATACCCCTTAGTTGCTTTGAGTCTCATATAATAGCTAGTGTATGTTCACAGCCAATGGCCTGGGAGCCAACATGGTGAGAGAACAGCATATCAGGAGAAAGGAATGACAAGGAGAAATGCAGAGCAGAGTCTTTGGAGGATAGAACTTGTGCCTCTTGTGTTAAGTTCTGAACAGACTCCACCTCAACTTGGGGAGACCTGATAGGCTAAGTTCTGAGTTATATCAGAACTTGATAAAATTTCGGTTTGAAGTGCCTAGAATGTTAAGGATCTGAACTATCATCCATCTTGGCCTTGCAGTACCTGGCTCCCACCTGCATTTTCAAAAAGTCATCCTCTTACTTATGGCAAGACATCAGATGACTGTAGGAGATACCATAACATTCACTCACATAATGAGAAAAATATTTATCTCCTTCTCATTTACCTTTCAAGAAGAGAATCTGCTTTAGATTATCTGAAGTTTTTAATATTCTTTAACACTTGCTATTACTCTTTTTTAAAAGGGAGTATGCAGCCTTATGCTCAGACCATTGATAGGCAAGAAGATTCAGATAGTATGTATATATTAGTATTCTGTGTTTATTACATTCATGACAGGTAGACATTGGTTTCTGGCTGATGATATAAGGTTTACTTCTTTTTAATTTTTTTAAATTTTATCATGTTATTTTAATCACCATACATTATATCATTAGTTTTTGATGTAGTGTTCCATGATTCATTGTTTGCATATAACACCCAGTGCTCCATGCAGAACGTGCCCTCTTTAATACCCATCACCAGGCTAACCCATCCCCCCACCCCCCTCCCCTCTAGAACCCTCAGTTTGTTTCTCAGAGTCCCTCATCTCTCATGGTTCCTCTCCCCCACTGATTTCCCCTCCTTCATTTTACCCTTCCTACTATCTTCTTGAGTGGTAGATGGTGGGTAAATGAGCCTAAGTAGGTTTTAATCAGAAAAAAGTTTTGGGTAAAATGTTATTTACTTCAGCCTTAAAGATGAGAAAGCCAGGGTCTGCTTTAATGAAGAGTGGAGTTGTTCTATGAGTGAGATATAACCTAGCTAAAGAGGACCTGAATCTCACAAAAAGGATTCATTGTTGTGAAATACTTAGGAGAGGCTGTATTTACCCATATTTACTTAATGTGTCTGGAAATTGGAAGAAAATATAACAAAGAAATCTCTATATTTTTTACAATGATGTTTGCATCTTAAGAATTTGTGTGGGTACTAAGAAACTGTACTCAGATTTTAAGAAAATATACAACATATGCAAGGGTGGTTGGTCACAGTAAGTAATAAAAAACAACATAAAAATGAAATAATTGAGGCAGATAGGCTAAAGTTCCAAATGAGCATCATGGTCTATATTCTATTTTCTAATAATCTAAATTGTAACATTTCAGAGAATATTGTTTTCAAAATTACCCACCATTCTTTTATTATTATTATTATTTTAAAGATTGTATATTTAAGTAATCTCTTCACCCAACATGGGGCTCAAACTTAAAACCCTGAGATCAAGAATCTCATGTTCTACTGAACTGAGCCAGCCAGGCACCAACCACAATTCTGATCACACGTTTTTCTAAATTTTATTTTATTATGTTATGTTAATTACCATACATTACATCATTAGTTTTTGATATAGTGTTCCATGATTCATTGTTTGCGTATAACACCCAGTGCTCCATTCAGTACGTGCCCTCTTTAATACCCATCACTGGGCTAACCCATCCCCACCCCCCTCCCCTCTAGAACCCTCAGTTTGTTTCTCAGAGTCCACAGGCTCTCATGGTTCATCTCCCCCTCCGATTTCCCTCTCTTCATTTTTCCCTTCCTACTATCTTCTTTTTTTTTTAACATATAATGTATTATTTGTTTACTTTTTAAGAATAAATGTACTCAATTTACAATAGTTACTAAAAAAATTAAGAGAACGGATAGTCTAGGAGGCACATGGACATGGCAAAATCAGGAGGCTCTTACACAAATTAGTGAAGTGTTGAGACATTGTTCTGAGCTAAGGGAGAATATGAGAGGGTGTGCTGTAGATTGAACAGGACTCAGTCATCTAGAAGTCCCAGAACAGAAATAATAGGCTCCTTCCCTCCATATAACTTCAATACAGTTGCAGCAGTGTTCTTTGTTAAGTCAGTGTTAGGCAACTGTGTTCATGATAGATGGTTTTAGGAAGCCTAAGCCAGCTGTTGCTTTTCATCCTGTGTATTATGAAAGCAGGGAGAGAGATGTTTGCTCTCTCTTTTGTGTTAACATCATAATAAAATATGGCCTGTTCTGTTGTTTGTTTTTGACCTCGAGGTCAGTTTCATCTTTCCTACAAAGTTGTTCAAGCTGGTTATTTTTTCACTGTTGGTACAAAAGGAAGGGGCAGATCCAAATTAGATGTCTCGTTTTCTTTTTATCTGGGTTTTTGGTTTTATTTTGGCTGTGTTTAATCAGGAATGACTATATGGGGACACAAGGAGTCTTCTTTAACAATTGAAAACATTCTCTTTATAAATATACTTTGCTTCTTAAAATTAGTCATAATTTCATAATTAATTCCCTCTATTCTATGGACCAAAATAAAACATACATATGAATAAGAAAAGATTTATAGGATATGATATGTTTTATAATAAAATTCCTATTCAGTTATGAATTTTTAGTTATAATTGTTCAGTGAAAAATTTTAACCATTAAATATTTTGTTAACAGACTCATGATTGTGTTATACTCAAATCATCAGACTAAATCAAATCAAACTCAAATAATCAAATCAGGAAAGTAACATCAATATAGTAATTAAATAGTTAGCTAATTATATTGCCTCTTAAAAGCAAGAAATGCTGTATTTGACAATTTTTGAATATTGCCCCATTTAGTGGTTTTAACAAATTTGTGGATCTTAAACTATTTGTTAATGGAGACAGAGTTTGAATCTATCACTTTTGTTGGTAGATGATCTTAGTTATAAACAAACAAATGTTAGAAGCCCAGTAGATATTAGTCTATCTACCACCTATTTCCTTCTGTCTGGAGTGATTCTAACTGCCTAGTATAAATATTCTGAACCATCTTCCCCCTTGGAGTGTGTTCATTCTAAATCTGATCAGCAGCCAATCTGTCTTTTGATCGATTGCTCTTATTATTCTTCAATTCATTTGCTCATAACCTCATCTCTGCATAAGCTCAATTATTTTTAAAGTTTGCTGGACAGACTTATGTGCTTGTGGATATATTTCCTTGAAACTCTTAACATTCTTTGTTTCAGTATCATTGATGTTACAAATATGCTTTATTTTTTGGCTTTTTTTTTTCCCTCAGAGCTCATGACATCCCTTCCACACACTCTGCCAAGAAGCACTCCAGATTACCATCATTATGCTAGATATTTCAGCAAACACTTCCAGGAGGTTGTCAGTTTTCTTTCACAACATTATTGCAGCTTTGCTTTAGCTATCACATGCCTAACAGTCTTCTAAATCGGTTTGCTTCTTTTGAAATGCTTGTAGGAGCTGAACACCCAAAAATAGTTAAGAAAAATCCATTTGTCTTTCCTCTGTGGTGTGCTGCCTTCTGCTGGTAGCTCATTTAAAGCAAGTGAATATCATATTTTAAAATAAATATTAAATGCTGAAAGGAATTTAAGAAATGTTTCTCACATTCAAGCACTTGTAGACTACCAAGAATACTTTTGAAGATGAAAAAGATTCTATGTATTGAAAAACTCTTACAAATTCAAAGCCTCTGGTTTAGGTTATGGCTTCATGAAAATGCCCAGTTGTAAGATGTTTATCTAAATGATCTATGAGTTGTATGTATATTATCATAATTATGAAAACAAAATACGGGTGCCTGGGTGTCTCAGTTGTTAAGCGTCTGCCTTCGGCTCAGGTCATGATCCCAGGGTCCTGGGATTGAGCCCTGCATCGGGCTCCCTGCTCAGCAGGAAGCCTGCTTCTCCTTCTCCCACTTCCCCTGCTTGTGTTCCCTCTCTCGCTGTGTCTCTCTCTGTCAAATAAATAAATAAAATCTTTAAAAAAAAGAAGAAAAAAGAAAACAAAATACTTGTAAATTCTTCTGGAAGACTGGTGGACACTTAGATCTGTAGACCTCAGTTTGAAAAATATTAATCATCTCCTACACTATTATTTTACAGGTAAGAAATCTAAATCCAAAGAGGTGGAAGGGGCTTTGTCCACAATCAACAAAAAGGTTTCAGGCAAAAGTCTGGGTGAAAAAATTTTGTGTGTATATGTGTGTACATGTGTACATGTGAGAGTGTATGTACATATAATATAGTTTGTGCTCGTCTGGCTTTCTTTTGCTTCCAATCTGAAACAACATACTGTACTGTACTTAGAGATTATGGTCATATCAAAACCGGGGACACTACTTGGGAAAATTACATTGCAATTAATTGTAGTGTTTGTGTTTATTCTTTATTCATTTCATTTGAGAATCCATGTACCCATTCAAACATGGAAAACTAAAAACCAATTACCCCACCAAAAAAGAAAATAAAATGAAAACAAATCCCCTAATGCATGAAAGAACTGTGTGTAATATAAAAGATAAAAATAAAAGATATGGATTAAGTAATATAAAGCTAAGTTAAACATAATATTGATTAATAATATTATAGTTTAGAAATTTCATGTTCAAAATTTAAGAACTTATAATAAAACATCAATATTGACCTATTAGTTGTCAAAATAAGCCAGTGGAGAATTATCACTGGACACATTTTATAACCTACAAATGCTGGCATTTAAAATCTAGGCAAATCTGGTGTAATATATTCAAAGTGCCAAATGGGAGAAATCTGCAATCAAGAATACTCTACCTAGCAAGGCTATCATTCAGAATAAAAGGAGAGATAAAGAGTTTCCCAGACAAACAAAAACTAAGGGGGTTTGTGACCACTAAAACAGCCCTGGAAGAAATATTAAAGGGGACGCTTTGAGTGGAATGGAGGGACTAAAAATGACAGTATTAAGGCAGGACACACAAAAAGAGTAAAAATGAATATTTCTGTAAAAATCAGTCAAGGAACTCACACACACAAAAATGATATAAAATATAATAACATACACCCAAAACATGGGGAGAAGAGAAGACTGGGTTCAAACGTGGATGACCATCAACTTAATATAGACTGCTATTTTCAGAAGAGGTTACATACAAACCTAATGGTAACCATATATCAAAAAACACTAATAAACAGGAAAAGAATAAAGAGAAAGAAATGTAAATATTATATCACTAAAGAAAATCAGCAAAACATAAAAGAGAGAAAGAAAAGAAAGGATCAGAGAAAATCTCCAGAAACAACCACAAAACAAGTAATAAAATGGCAATAAATACATATCTATCAATAATTACTTCGAATGGACTTAATACTCCATCAAAAGACAAAGGATGTCAGAATGAATAAAAAAACAAGACTCATTTATATCCCACCTACAAGAGACTCATTTTATTTTATTTTTTTTAAAGATTTTATTTATTTATTTGAGAGAGAGAGAGAGAGAAACAGCATGAGAGGGGAGAAGGTCAGAGGGAGAAGCAGGCTCCCCGCTGAGCCGGGAGCCTGATGTGGGACTCGATCCCAGGACTCCGGGATCATGAGCTGAGCCGGAGGCAGTCGCTCAACGAACTGAGCCACCCAGGCGCCCAAGAGACTCATTTTAGACCTAAAAATACTTGCAGATTGAAAATGAGGGGATGGGGAAACATTTATCATGCTAATCAATGCCTAAAGAAAGCTGGAGTAGCAAACTTATATCTGACAAACTAGATTTCAAAACAAAGACCGTAATAAGAGACAAAGAAGGCACTATATAATAAAGGGGATGTTCCAACAAGAAGCTATAATAATTGTAAATATGTATGCAGCCAAAATGAGAGTACCCAAATACATAAAATGATAAATAAATATAAAGGAACTAATGGATAATAACACAATAACAGTAGAGGATTTTAACACCCCACTTACATCAACTGACAGATCATCTAAACAGAAAATCAAGAAGGAAACAATTGCTTTGAATGATACACTGGACCAGATGGATGTAACAGATATATTCAGAACATTGTATCCTAAAACAGCAGAATGCACATTCTTTTCAAAGGCACATAGAACATTCTCCAGAAGAGATCACATATTAGATCACAAAACAGTCCTCAACAAATACAAAAAGATTGAAGTCATACCATGCATCTTTTCTGACAACAGTGCTATGAAACTGGAAGTCAACCACAAAAAAAGTTCTGGAAAGACCACAAATACATGGAGGTTAAACAACATGCTAAAAAACAATGAATGGGTCAACCAGGGAATCAAAGAAGTAAACAAAAATATATGGAAACAAGTGAAAATGAAAATACGAAGGCTCAAAATGCAACAAAAGCAATCTTAAGAGGGAAGTATATAGCAATATAGGCCTACCTCAATAAGCAAGAAAAATCTCAAATAAACAACCTAACCTTACACCTAAAGGAGCTAGAAAAAGAACAAACAAAACCCCAAACCCGTAGAAGGAAGGAAATAATAAAGCTTAGAGTAGAAATAAGTGATATAGAAAAAAAAAAAAAAAGCAATAGAGAAGATCAATGAAACCAGGAGCTGGTTCTTTGAAAAAATTAATAAAATGGATAAACCTCTAGCCAGACTTATCAAAAAGAAAAGTTAAAGACCCAAGTAAATAAAATCACAAATAAGAGAGGAGAAATAACAACCAACATCATAAATATACAATTATAAGAGAATATGAAAAACTATATTTTTGGACAACCTGGGAGAAATGGATAAATTCCTAGAAATAGAATGTACTAAAACTTAAACAGGAATAAATAGAAAACTTGAACAGACTGATAATCAGCAAAGAAATTGAGTCAGCAATCCAAACACTCCTAAGAAACAAAAGTCCAGGACCAGATGGCTTCACAGGCAAATTCTACCAAACATTTAAAAAAGAGTTAATACCTATTCTTCTCAAACTATTCTAAAAAAAAAAAAAAAAAAAAAAAAAAAACAGAAAAGGAAGGAAAACTTTCAGAATCATTCTATGAAGCCAGCATTACCCTGATACCAAAACCGCATAAAGATACCCTAAAAAAGAGAACCACAGGCCAATATCTCTGATGAACATAGATGCAAAAATTCTCAACAAAATACTAGCAAACTGAATCCAGTAATACATTTAAAAAAATCATTTACCATGATCAAGTGGGATTTATTCCTGGGTTGCAAGAGTGGTTCCATATTCACAAATCAACAAATGTGATACGTCACATCAATAAGAGAAAGGATAAGAATTATGTGATCATTTCTCTAGACACAGAAAAACTATTTGACAAAGTACAACATCCATTCATAATAAAAACCCTCAAGAAAGTATGTTTAGAGGTAACATCCCTTAACATAATAAAGGTCATATATGGAAAACCCACAGCTAATAACATTCTCAATAGGGAAAAACTGAGACCTTTTCCTCTACAGTCAGAAATAAGACAGGGATGTCCACGCTCACCACTTCTATTCAACCCAGTACTGGAAGTCCTGGTTACAGCAATCAGGCAACATAAAGAAATAAAAGGCATCCAAATCAGTAAGGAAGAAGTAAAACTTTCACTATTTGCAGATGACATGATACTATATATAGGAAACCCAAAAGACTCCACCAAAACATTGCTAGAACTGATACACAACTTCAGTAAAGTCACGTTGCATTTATATACACCAATAAGGAAGCAGCAGAAAGAGAAATTAAGAAAAAAAATCCCATTTACAATTGCACCAAAAATAGTAAGATACCTAGGGATAAACCTAACCAAATATGTGAAAGACCCCACTCTGAAAACTATAAAACACCAAAGAAAGATGACACAAAGGAATGGAAAGACATTCCCTGCCTATGGATTGGAAGAACAAATATTGTAAAAATGTCTACACTACCCAAAGCAATCTACACATTCATGCAATCCGTACCAAAACACCAATAGCATTTTCCACAGAGCTAGAACAAAGAATCCTAAAATTTGTATGGAACCACAAAGGAACCCAAATAGCTAAAGCAGCCTTGAAAGAGAAAAGCAAAGCTAGAGGCATCACAATTCTGGACTTCAGGTTATATTACAAAGCTGGAGTAATTGGGGGAGGAGAAAGATGGCAAAGGAGTAGGAGACCTAAATTTCATCTGGTCCCAGGAATTCAGCTAGATAGTTATCAAACCATTGAGAACACCTACAAAATCAACAGGAGATCGAAGAAAAGAATAGCAGCAATTCTATGAACAAAAAAGCAACCACTTTCTGGAAGGTAGGACGTGTGGAGAAGTGAATCCGAGGTGATATTTGGGAAGATAGACCGCAGAAGGAGGGAGCCTCCAGTCGCTAAGTTGGGGGGTAGGACCCTCGGGGTCACAGAAAGACCAGGGTTGCCTAAGTGCGGCAGAGCTCCCAGGTATCAGAGCAGGGAAGCTAGATGCAAAGATGGAGATGAGGAGTGGGCTCTCGGCTCAGGGCTGCCATAAATCATGATCTGCGGCACAGTCAGGCCACTGCTCTTCCAGCAGGGACCCAACAAGCGGCAGATCGGGGAGACTCCCCTTCTCCCCCGGGAGGAGCGGCGCAGGAGCGCACTGCAGGGATCTGCTGGGTTTGGAGACTCCACACCGAGTAGGGTGCCAGAGATAGAAATGCTCAGTCACTGGCCAGGTGAGCATGGAGTGGGGCCGGAGACTGGGGAGACGGGAGTGATTGACTGCTTTTCTCTGGGGGCGCACTGAGGAGTGGGGACCCGAGTTCCTGGCTCCTCTGGGGTGGAGATTGGGAGGCCGCCATTTTCACTCTCGTCTTCCAACGCTGTACAGAAAGCTTGCAGGGAACAAAAGCTCCCGAGAGCAAACCCAAGCAGATTACTTAGCCCGGACTGGCAAGGGCAGGGCAATTCCGCCTCTGACAGACATTTGGGAACCATGGCAACAGGCCCCTCCCCCAGAAGATCAGCAAGAACAGCCAGCCAAGACCAAGTTTACCAATCAATGAGAACAGCAGAACTCCAGCCCTAGGGGAATACCGCACATAGAATTCATGGCTTTTCCCCTATGATTCTTTAGTCTTTCAAAGTTAGTTGTTTTTTTTTTTCTTTTTCTTTCCTTTCCGCCCCCTTTTTCAACCAACATCTTATCAATCCCTTTTTTAAAAAATCTTTTTTATTTTTCATTTTTAGAGTCATATTCTATCCCTTCATAATAGTTAACTTTATTTTTGGTATATATATATATATAAAGTTGTTCTCTTTTTAAAATTTTGGGATACAGTTTCTTCTAACAGACCAAAATGTACCCCAAATCTCTAGTGTATGACTTTGTTCTAGTCTCCTGCCTGATCACATTCTCTCCCATTTTTTTTAAATTCTCTTCTTTCTTTTTTCAACCAACTTCTTATCAATTCCTCTTATAAAATCTTTTATAATTTTCATCTTTATAGTCATATTCCATCCCTTCATTATATTTACCCTTATATTTGTACATATGTAAGTTTTTCCTTCTTTAAAATTTTGGGAGGCACTTTCTTCTAACAGACCAAAATACGCCCAAAATCTAGTGTATGGCACTGATCTATGCACCAGCCTGATCATATTTGATCATATTCTGGTTTTTTGTTTGTTTGTTTGTTTATCTTTATCTTTTTTCTTTTTTTCTTTTTTCTTTCTTTCCCTTTCTTTTTCCCCCAGTTTCAGGTCTCTTCTGATTTGTTTAGTGTATATTTTCCTGGGGTCGTTGTTACCCTGTTAGCATTTTGTTCTCTCAATCATTTATTCTCCTCTGGACAAAATGACAAGATGGAAAAAAATCACCTCAAAAAAAAAAAAAAAGAACAAGAGACAGTACTGACTGCAGGGACATAATCAATACAGACATTAGTAAGATGTTGGAACTAGAGTTCAGAATGACGATTTTAAAGATACTAGCTGGGCTTGAAAAAAGCATGGAAGATATTAGAGAAACCCTTTCTGGAGAAAAAAAGAACTAAAATCTAACCAAGTCGAAATCAAAAGGTGCAATTATTAACGAGGTGCAATAAAAAATGGAGGCTCTAACTGCTAGGATAAATGAGGCAGAAGAGAGAATTAGCAATATAGAAGACCAAATGATGGAAAATAAAGAAGCTAAGAAAAAGAGAGATAAACAACTACTGAATCACGAGGGCAGAATTCGAGAGATAAGTGATACCATAAGATGAAACATTAGAATAATTGGGATCCCAGAAGAAGAAGAAAGAGAGAGAGGGGCAGAAGGTATATTGGAGCAAATTATAGCAGAGAACTTCCCTAATGTGGGGAAGGAAACGGGAATCAAAATCCAGGAGGCCAGAGAACCCCCCTCAAATTCAATAAAAATAGGTCACCACCCTGACATCTAATAGTAAAACTTAGGAGTCTCAGAGACAAAGAGAAAATCCTGAAAGCAGCTCGGGATAAGACATCTGTAACCTATAATGGAAGAAACATTAGATTGGCAACAGACCTATCCACAGAGACCTGGCAGACCAGAAAGGACTGGCCTGATATACTCAGAGCACTAAATGAGAAAAATATGCAGCCAAGAATACTATATCCAGCTAAGCTGTCATTGAAAATAGAAGGAGAGATAAAAAGCTTCCAGGACAAACAAAAACTAAAGGAATTTGCAAACACGAAACCAGCCCTCCAAGAAATATTGAAAGGGATCCTCTAACAAAAGAGAGAGCTTAAAAGTAACATAGACCAGAAAGGAACACAGACAATATACAGTAACAGTCACCTTACAGGCAATACAATGGCACTAAATTCATATCTTTCAATAGTTACCCTGAATGTAACTGGCTAAATGCCCCAATCAAAAGACACAGGCTATCAGATTGGATTAAAAAACAAGACCCATCGATATGCTGTCTGCAAGAGACTCATTTTAGTCCCAAAGACACCCCCACATTGAAAGTGAGGGGGTGGAAAACCATTTACCATGCTAATGGACATCAAAAGAAAGCTGGGGTGGCAATCCTTATACCAGACAAATTAGATTTTAAGCCAAAGACTATAATAAGAGATGAGGAAGAACACTATATCGTACTTAAAGGGTCTATCCAACAAGAAGATCTAACAGTTGTAAATATCTATGCCCCTAACATGGGAGCAGCCAATTATATAAGGCAATTAATAACAAAAGCAAAGAAACACATTGACAAAAATACAACAATAGTGGGGAACTTTAACACCCCCCTCACTGAAATGGACAGATCATCTAAGCAAAAGATCAACAAGGAAATAAAGACTTTAAGTGACACACTGGACCAAATGGACTTCACAGACATATTCAGAACATTCCATCCCAAAGCAACAGAATACACATTCTTCCTAGTGCCCATGGAACATTCCCCAGAATAGATCACATCCTAGGTCACAAATCAGGTCTCAACTGGTACCAAAAGATTGGGATCATTCCTTGCATATTTTCAGACCACAATGCTTTGAAACTAGAACTCAATCACAAGAGGAAAGTCGGAAAGAACTCAAATACATGGAGGCTAAAGAGCATCCTACTAAAGAATGAATGGGTCAACCAGGAAATTAAAGAAGAAGTAAAAGAATTCATGGAAACCAATGAAAATGAAAACACAACGGTTCAAAATCTTTGTGATGCAACAAAGGCAGAACTAAGAGGAAAATATATAGCAATACAAGCCTTTCTCAAGAAACAAGAAAGGTCTCAAATACACAACCTAACCCTACACCTAAAGGAGGTGGAGAAAGAACAGCAAATAAAACCTAAACCCAGCAGGAGAAGAGAAATAATAAAGATCAGAGCAGAAATCAATGAACTAGAAACCAAAAGAACAGTAGAACAGATCAACGAAACTAGGAGCAGGTTCTTTGAAAGAATTAAGATTGATAAACCCCTGGCCAGACTTATCAAAAAGAAAAGAGAAAGGACCCAAACAAACAAAATCATGAAAGAAAGAGGAGAGATCACAACCAACAATGAAGAAATACAAACAATTATAAGAACATATTATGAGCAACTCTATGCCAGCAAATTAGATAATCTGGAAGAAATGGATGCATTCCTAGAGATGTATCAACTACCAAAACTGAACGAGGAAGAAGTAGAAAACCTGAACAGACCCATAACCACTAAAGAGATTGAAACAGTAATCAAACATTTAAAGAAGAATTAATACCTATTCTTCTGAAACTTTTCCAAAAAATAGAAATGGAAGGAAAACTTCCAAACTCATTTTACGAGGGCAGTGTTACCTTGATCCCAAAACCAGACAAAGACCCCATCAAAAAGGAGAACTACAGACCAATATCCCTGATGAACATGGATGCAAAAATTCTCACCAAAATAGTAGCCAATAGGATCCAACAGTACGTTAAAAGGATTATTCACCATGACTAAGTGAGATTTATTCCTGTGCTGAAAGTTTGGTTCAACATCTGCAAATCAATCAATGTGATACAATTCATTAATGAAAGAACATGAACCTTATGATCCTCTCAATAGATGCAGAAAAAGCATTTGACAAAGTACAGCATCCTTTCTTGATTAAAACTCTTCATAGTGTAGGGATAGAGGGTACATACCTTAATATCATAAAAGCCATCTATGAAAAACCCACAGCGAATATCATACTCAATGGGGAAAAACTGAGAGCTTTTCCCCTAAGGTCAGAAACACAGCAGGGAGGTCCACTATCACCATTGCTGTTCAACATAATACTAGAAGTCCTAGCCTCTGCAATTAGACAACAACAAAAATAAAACACATCTGAATCAGCAAAAAAGCGAGTGAAACTCTCACTTTTTTTTCTTTAAATTTTTTATTGTTATGTTGATCACCATACATTACATCATTAGTTTTTGATGTAGTGTTCCATGATTCATTGTTTGTGCATAACACCCAGTGCTCCACGCAGAACATGCCCTCTTTAATACCCATCACCAGGCTAACCCATCCCCCTACCCCCTCCCCTCTAGAACTCTCAGTTTGTTTTTCAGAGTCCATCGTCTTTCATGGTTCATCTCCCCTTCCAATTTACTCCCCTTCATTCTTCCCCTCCTGCTATCTTCTTTTTTTTTTTTCTTAACATATATTGCAGCCATCAAAGGGAAAGAGATCTTGCCGTTTGCAACGACGTGGATGGAACTGGAGGGTGTTATGCTGAGTGAAATAAGTCAATCAGAGAGAGACGTGTATCATATGACCTCACTGATATGAGGAATTCTTAATCTCAGGAAACAAACTGAGGGTTGCTGGAATGGTGGGGGTGTGGGAGGGGTGGGGTGGCTGGGTGATAGACATTGGGTAGGGTATGTGCTATGGTGAGCGCTGTGAAGTGTGCAAGACTGTTGAATCACAGATCTGTACCTCTGAAACAAATAATGCAATATATGTTAAGAAAGTCTCACTTTTTGCAGATGATATGATACTTTATGTGGAAAACCCAAAAGACTCCACCCCAAAACTGCTAGAACTCATACAGAAATTCAGTAAAGTGGGAAGATATAAAATCAATGCTCAGAATTCAGTTGCATTTTTATACACCAACAACAAGACAGAACAAAAATTAAGGGGTCAATACCATTTACAATTGCACCCAAAACCATAAGATACCTAAGAATTAACCTAACCAAAGAGCAAAGAATCTGTACTCAGAAAAGTATAGAATACTTATGAAGGAAATTGAGGAAGACACAAAGAAATGGAAAAACATTCCATGCTCATGGATTGGAAGAACAAATATTGTGAAAATGTCTATGCTACCTAGAGCAATCTACACATTCAATGCAATCCCTATCAAAATACCATCAACTTTTTTCAAAGAAATGGAGCAAATAATCCTAAAATTTGTATGGAACCAGAAAAGACCCCGAATAGCCAGAAGAATGTTGAAAAAGAAAAGCAAAGCTGGCGGCATCACAATTCCGGACTTCCAGCTCTATTACAAAGCCGTCATCATCAAGACAGTATGGTACTGGCACAAAAACAGACACATAGATCAATGGAACAGAATAGAGGGCCCAGAAATGGACCCTCAACTCTATGGTCAACTAATCTTTAACAAAGCAGGAAAGAATGTCCAATGGAAAAAAAGAGTCTCTTCAACAAATGGTGTTGGGAAAATTGGACAGCCACATGCAGAAGAATGAAACTGGACCATTTCCTTACACCACACACAAAAACAGACTCAAAATGGATGAAAGACCTCAATGTGAGACAGGAATCCATCAAAATCCTAGAGGAGAACACAGGCAACAACCTCTTTGACCTCAACCGCAGCAACTTCTTCCTAGAAACATCGCCAAAGGCAAGGAAAGCAAGGGCAAAAATGAACTATTGGGACTTCATCAAGATAAAAAGCTTTTGCACAGCAAAGGAAACAGTCAACAAAACCAAAAGACAACCGAAAGAATGAG
The DNA here is from genome assembly GCF_037043125.1 of Eumetopias jubatus. Lineage (NCBI taxonomy): Eukaryota > Metazoa > Chordata > Mammalia > Carnivora > Otariidae > Eumetopias > Eumetopias jubatus. The sequence goes on from NW_028274807.1 coordinate 109,898,942, forward strand.
AGAAGATATTTGCAAATGACATATCAGCTAAAGGGCTAGCATCCAAAATCTATAAAGAACTTATCCAACTCAACACCCAAAGAACAAATAATCCAATCAAGAAATGGGCAGAAGACATGAACAGACATTCCTGCAAAGAAGACATCCAACAACAGACACATGAAAAAGTTCTCAACATCACTTGGCATCAGGGAAATACAAATCAAAACCTCAATGAGATACCACCTCACACCAGTCAGAATGGCTAAAATTAACAAGTCAGGAAATGACAGATGTTGGCGAGAATGCGGAGAAAGGGGAACCCTCCTACACTGTTGGTGGGAATGCAAGCTGGTGCAGCCACTCTGGAAGACAGTATGGAGGTTCCTCAAAAAGTTGAAAATAGAGCTACCCTACAACCCAGCAATTGCACTACTGGGTATTTACCCCAAAGATACAAATGTAGGGATCCGAAGGGGCACCTGTACCCCAATGTTTATAGCAGCAATGTCCACAATAGCCAAACTGTGGAAATAGCCTAGATGTCCATCAACAGATGAATGGATAAAGAAGATGCGGTATATACATATACAATGGAATATTATGCAACCATTGAAAAAAATCTTGCCATTTGCGACAACATGGATGGCACTAGAGGGTATTATGCTAAGCGAAATAAGTCAGTCAGAGAAAGACAAGTATCATATGATCTCACTGCTATGAGCAATTTGAGACAGAGGATCATGGGGGAAGGGAGGGAAAAATGAAACAAAATGAAACCATTCAAAGATGTTGGTTTTGAGGCATTTACTTATAAGAGTCTCTCACAAACCACGAGAGACTCTTAGTCTCAGGAAATAAACTGAGGGTTGCTGGAGTGGAGTGGGGTTGGGAAGGATGGGGTGGCTGGGTGATGGACATTGGGGAGGATACATAGTATGGTGAGAGCTGAGAAATTTGTAAGACTGATGAATCACAGACTGGAACCCCTCAAACCAATAATACATTATGTGTTAATTAAAAAAATACTGGGGGAAAAAACAAAGCTAGAGTAATTAAAACAGTTTGGCATTGGCACAAAAATAGACACATAGATCAATAGAGCAGAATGGAAAACCCAGACATAAACCTACAATTATATGGTGAATTAATCTTTGACAAAGCAGGATAGAATATCCAATGGGAAAAAGAATGCCTCTCCAACAAATGTTGTTGGGAAAACTTAACAGCTACATGCAAATGAATGAAACTTGACCACTTTCTCACACCATACACAAAAATAAACTCAAAATAGATTAAGGACCTAATGTGAGACTTGAAACCATAAAAATTCTAAAAAAGAACATGGGCAGTAATTTCTATGACATCAGCCATAGCAACTTCTTTCTAGATATGTCTCCAGAGGCAAGGAAAACAAAAGCAAAAATAAAGTATTGGGACTACATCAAAATAAAAGCCTTCTGCAAAGCAAATTAAACAATCAACAAAACTAAAAGACAACCTACAGAATGGGAGAAGATATTTTCAAATGACATATCTGATAAAGGGTTAATATCCAAAATATATAAAGAACTTTCCAAACTTAACACCCAAATAATGAATAATCCAATTAGAAAATGGGCAGAAGACATGAATAGACAGTTTTCTAAAGAGGACATACAGATGATCAACAGACACATGAAAAGATTCTCAACATCACTCATCATCGGGGAAATGCAAACCAAAACTACGAGATATAACCTCACACCTTTCAGAATGACTAAAATCAACAACACAAGAAACAGCAGGTGTTGTGTGAGGATGTGGTGAAAGAGGAACCCTCTTATACTATTGTAGGAATGAAAACTGGTGCAGCCACCCTGGAAAACAGTATGGCGGTTCCTCAAAAAGTTAAAAATGGAACTACCCTATAATCCAGGAATCATCCTATGAGGTATTTATCCAAAGAATACAAAAATACAAATTCAAAGGGATACTGCACCCCACACTTGTTGTGATGAACACCGGGTGGTGTATGGAAGTGTTGAATCACTATATTGTACAACTGAAATTAATATTACACTGTATGTTAACTGGAATTTAAGTAAAATTATTAAAAAATAAAGTCTAGGCAAATCAAGGAATGATGACAGCATCTGCAGTCGCATCCACATCTGGCTTGCCACGTCTCCATTACAGCAATTTCTAAGGACAACAGGCTACAGCATTATTTAATGTGCCTCTTTTCCTATCAGGTAATACTAATCCATTTTATTTTGTAAAGAAATGATAAAGAAATGCTTTCAAAATATATCCCAGGACACTAAATGAATACAAAAATCCTCAGCCAAATTGTCTCATACAGCATCTTAAAAAAAAAAAAAAGATTTATTCAATTATTTAAGAGAAAGAGGCACATGAGCAGGAGGGGCAGAGGGAAGCCAACTCCACAACCTGAGCAGAGACCTGAGCCAAAACCAAGAGTCTGATGCTTAACTGACTGCACCACCCAGGTGCTCCTTATATAGCATCTTTTTGATAATTGCTTTAGAGATCAATTTCTATGAAGTTCATTGAAATAAAAATATTTAAATTCCTGAAATATATATAGTTTTTATGGTATTTTCATTTTTAAAAAGAATTTTAGGAATTAAAGGAATTATTTTCCTTCAATTTATTCAAAGATGTTGGTTTTGAGGCATTTATTTATAATGTTAAATACTTTTTCTATGCTCAATTGAAGCAGGCTGAAACATTTTTCTAAACCATTTTAAAATTTCAATGTTATAATAAAAAGCAGGTTAAACACTTCAGAGGAAATACTAGTGATTTTGAAAAGAGGACAAAATAAACTATGAATCTCACATTTCAGAAGGAAAAAAGACTGAAAGAAATCCTTTACTTCAAATTGTAACATGAATAATGTATCAGAGGAGTAAGATTAGAATTGTAGAATGACTATTTTATGCACAGAGTGATGGAAGTTTCTTTTTGTCACCAAATTGTTGTTAACTCTTTGTGCTTTATGACACACACAAAATCAAAAGTAAAATCCCATTTTTACCAACATGATATTTGGATGCTTTCTATTAATTGAAAGATATGTTTTTAATAATTGTGAAATTTGACTGGCAATGACTAAATTAAAATTTTGAATGCTAAATCTGGTTGACTCTTAGGGAAATACTTCCTATCTGCTATCTTTTCCTAACTACACATTTTTCCAGAATGATTTTTTTTAAATTGTGATATCTTTTTAGTAATCAGTTATTATTATTACTTATTTTTATCTCCAGAATTACTTTTCCAACCTTATCAGAATATTTCAGTTTGACTTATGGCCACTACCTTATTAATCCATAAGTCTTAGTTTTGGGGGGGCTTAAGTTCAAGTGGGTTCTCACAGAGAATGGTTCCATAGAAAATTGAAATCTACTCTTCTTCAAGTGTGCTCTAGAATGTAATTTGAAATATGTTCTGTCTTAACTTCCACGGTTAATTTGGATAACAGTGGCTTTTATCAATGGATTCCTAGGCACTAGACACCATTCCAAGCACTGTAAATGTATCATAATATTTAATCCCCATATCAATGCTGAAATTAAAATAATTATTATTAGAGCTTAAATATCTTTTAAAATGTCACAGTTACCAATCTGCAGTCTCTATTTTATCCCAGTCATTGGCTCCAAAGCCCTCAGCCTTTTTTGTAAGTTTCTTCTTCTTATTCTGCTCCCCAAACCCCTCTTCCTTCTTCTTCTTTTATTTTATTGAGGTATAATTGACATACAATATTATATTAGTTTCATGTGTACAATATGGTGATTTGACATTGTATACATTGCAAAATGATCACCACTATAAATCTAGTTACCATTTGTCATCTTACAAAGTTAATACAATATTATGGACTATATTTCCCATGCTGCATATTACATCCCTGTGGCTTATTTATTTTATAACTGGAAGTTTGTATTTCTTGATCCTCTTCACCCATTTTGCCTTCTCTCAACCTCCTCCCTTCTGGGAACGACTAATGTTCTGTTTTGTTTGTTTTGTTTTTTAGATTTCACATAAAAGCTAAATTATACAGTATTTGCTTCTCTCTGACTTATATCACTTAGCATAATACCCTCAAGTTCCATTCATGTCGTTGCAAATGGCAAGACTTCCTTCTTTTTTATGACTGAGTTGTATTTCAGTGTGTGTGTGTGTGTGTGTGTGTGTGTGTGTGTGTGTGTGTGTGTACCACATCTTTTTTATCCATTTATCCATCAATGGACACAGGTTTTTTCCATATCTTGGCTATTATAATTAATGCTGCAAGGAACAAGGAGAACATATATCCTTTTGAATTAGTGTTTTTGTTTTCTTTTAGATTGTTCTATTTCAACCTTGTTCTAGCTCTTGGTTGTCTCTTGAACCTTTATGATTGTCTAAACTGCCTGATTTATTCTCAATATGCCCCTGTTATTGAGGGTGCACCAAGATCTGTCAGTGATCCAAGAAGAAGAATCATTTTGGACCGAGTTTCAGACTGGCTGGAAACCAGAGCATTGGACAGCAGCTTTTAAAGCGTGCCAGTATATGGTCCTGTGGGGCTGCAATCGTAATCCTGCTGGTCTCCAGACTAGGAGATCTGGAGGTTTACCTTGGGTAACAGGCGCAAAAATTAGGGCTCCAGTTGAATGTATAATCTTCTTTCTGGGAAGTCATGTAGAGTTGTATTGAGGCCAAGGAGGTGAGCAGGGATAGTATCTCCCTGCTTACATTGCATGGGAGTGCCTCCTTAGTTAGCCTCTACATTTGTGGGAAACCTGAAGCCTCAGGCTGAAGTGCCCGGCTACATAAATAGGCCTTTTTCACAGGAAGACTGGGGATGTGTCTCAGTCTACTATAGGTACAGTGCCTTGGGGGTGGTGGCTTGCCAAGATCGGTCTTTCTGACTGTTACAGTCCCATGGAACTCTGGAACTCCAGCTTGCTTGGCCACCAGAGCAGGTGATCAAAGGGCAGGCTTACCCTGTATGGTTTACACATACACACTCGCTGGCTTCAGAAAGACAGTGGGAAAATATCTTGACCTGTGGGCTCCAGCGATGCAGTGAGAGAGTGCTTAGTCTGTGTGCATATACCAGCTTTATGCTAGGAGCAGGAGAATGCTACAACAGCCCAACCCCACCCCCAATGACCTAGCAAGGCAGCAGCTGGAGGGTGTTGCAAGCTTGCTGCCTGGGCTAGCAGACTATGTGGACAGTGCCACAATGACATCTGCTAGCACTTCTGTCTCTGGGGAGCCTCTGACTGTCTTCCACTCCTGCAGCAACTGATTCTCCCTCACATACAGTCTAGGTGCTTTTCAAACTGCTGTTTGTTTGTTTGTTTTTTGCTGGGTTTAGGGCAAGCAAGACTACATGTGAGCCCTTCAAGAGAGGAATCTCCATTTTCCATAGCAGTCAGGGATGCCCAGAAAACAGTCTCGTTTGTTTTCCAAGTCAGACATTCTTGGGTATTGTCTCTCCAGTGCAGATCCCAGGGGCCAGGATGCTTGATGTGGGGCACCAACACCTCATTCCTTTGCATGAAGTACCTGTCTGGTGAGATCCCCTCCCCCACTGTGTATCACCACACCAGAGGTGGGGTTTTTGTGAGATCACGTCTCTGCCTCTCCTACCCATCTCTGTGTGGTCCTTTTAGCCTTTGTTGTGGAGAGTGGTTCTAGTTTTCAGAAATTTTTCAGAGGTCAATGACCCATGTGTAGCTGTAGATTTGGTATGTCCTGGGGAGAAGGTGAGTTCAGGATCTTCCTATGCCACCCTCTTTGACCCCTTCCCAAAGCCCTCATCCTCAATGCTCTGCTAAATAATGGGCGGGGGGAGATGTTAGAGGTAATACTATAGGTAAATTTCACTTGAACAACTTCTTGACTTTCTGGCTTTCATTCTTTCTTGACCTATGTGTATGTGTCATTTCTCTCTGACGCTGGACTCAGCAGCCTCTGTCATTAGGTTTCTCTGGCTATACTCAGTGTCATCAGTGACATAGATTAATTTTTAACATGATAAAACAAAATACTTGAAAGAATATTAGTATGTAAAACATCCAGTCTACAATCAAACCAACACAGTTCTTACTTGGCTGATTCAACAATTAAATCAAGTCTGTCTGCTATCCATCTTGACAGGGCACAGGTATAAGAGCTGAAATAAAAGAGAAAGAATACTGAAATGACTGTGATGATTTTCTATTTCTTCCACTTATCTTGAACTACTAAAGAAAAAATTGAATACTAGGTTCATATTGATCAATGCACATACACACATCGCAATAGAATGTGAATTATTCTTCTCAGTGGTCCACTCACTTTCTCTTGATGAACTTCCCTTTCTGTTTGCCAAATTTCCAAATAGTCTATTCCAAACTAGCTTGCTATAGCTGCCTTAATGGAGGTGAGTTAGGACAGATCCCTCATCAGTCAGCCAAGGGGGGTTGAAAATAATTTAAAAAGTATTTGGGTAGACTAGAGACAACAAGGTTGTAGGGCTGTTTCTGAGAAAATGTGTGTGTGTGTGTGTGTGTGTATGTGTGTGGCTGTATGTGTGGGGGGTGTGTTGGCGGTTGGCACTCACACAAGGCCAACTTTAGCAAAATAGTTTGAAGAGCAAGAGCTTTAAGCATTGGGACCATTTTAAAGACAAACTGGTAAAACAAAAATTAGATAACTCATTCACAGATGTCACGGAGCAGCACTCTTTCAACTACCTTTCACATTCCCGCTGCCAGCATACAATCTCTCCACTGAAGGCTTCTTTTCCTTTCCCCTCACAGTAAGATGGCTCCTCCATCTGTGTATTGGTAACCCTTTACCCTCGGATCTCCCCCTGGTTCCCTACCATGGCGTCTGGGACTCTGCTGCCCCAGTCATCATCCCCATTTCTTCAACATAGTGCTATTTACTGTTTTTCTTTAAATAAAACTTATGTAAAAATTTACGCCTTTCCTACACTGAAATATAAAAACACAACACTCACTATAGTGTCTGTATTTCCTTTTTGTCTGATTCTTATTTCTCATTTTCCCTCCTTGATGAAGCTTCTTGAAAGACTATATGTAATCACCGTTTAAATTTCCTCAGCTCTCCTTGACGCTTCACCCATCATAAGTGAGTTAGTGTCCCAACATTCTATAATTCCTGCCCTCACCCAATCAGTACAAATGCCCAAGTCCATGTTCTTAGTTCAGGATTCCTGCAATTATTTGGTACTGCCAACTCCATCCTCTTTCTAGATACCCTCTTCTCTCATGATTTCCTTTATATCTCTGGCCATTCTCAGTGACTGGAAATGACAGACTCGCCCGTTCCTTCACCATTTTAAAATAACCTCATGCCAGCACTCTTTGAGTCACCCAACCTAGAACACTGGCCATCAGAACCCTCTTGAACCTAAGCATCTGGGCCCCTGTCCAGGGCCCCACACTTAGAAGGGCTACTCGGACCTCCTCTGGCTGTCTGCTTCACCAGAGGGAAGAGAGCCACCAGAGCAAAGTGGCACATCTTTCCCTGTAGACCACACTCCCAGTACTTTGGATTTGGAGCTTTGAACAGAGTCTTTAGCCTGTTATCCTCTTTATTATAATACCCCACATGACGAAAATGTACCAAATTTCTTATCTCAACGTAAAAACTGAAGTATTTTTCTGGAGTTCATTTTGATCTGAGAAAGGGAGAGAAATTATTTGTGGGAAATCCCCAATATTTGGAAATCAAACAACATACTCCTAAATAACTCATTGGTCAAAGAAGAGTTATCAGTGGGGAATTTAGAAAATATTCTGAACCAAATGAAAATGAAAGCATGGCATACCACAATATGTAGAGTACAGATAAAGCATTGATAGGAGAGCAATTTATAGCTTTAAATGCACATATTAGAAGAGAAAAAAAGGTTTAAGGTAAGTGACCTAAGCTTCTTCCATTATGTACTTGGAAAGAGAAGAGCAATTTAAAACCAAAGTATGAAATTATTGAATTTTATGGTAATTCTATCTTTCATTTTTGAGGGACCTCGTACTGTTTCCCACAGTGGCTGCACCAGTTTGCATTCCTGCCAACAGGGTGAAATAGATGAAGGGGATTAAGAGTATACTTACCCTGATGAGAACTGAGTTAGGAATAGAATTGTTGAATCATTATACTGGACCCCTAAAACTAATCTGACACTGTATGTTAATGATACTGTACTGATAAGAAAAAGAAACAAAGTATGGAGGAAGGAAAGAATGAAGAAAAAACTCAAAAAATTAATAAAAAGGGAAAATAGATTAAACTAAAGATCGATTCTTTGAGAAGAAACATAAAATTGATCAATCTCCCTTCAGACCACACACACAAAATAAATAAATAAAAGAGAGAAGAACCAATTTACCAATATTATAAATAAGTGAAAGAACATCACTTTAGATACTCAGGCCCACAGACAGGGTGGACAGCAGGCAGTATGCATCAGATCAGTCAGTCTGGCCACCCGGTGTGTGCGTAAGCACACCAACCAGGAAGGCCAGGCCACAGTGGAATTTGGAGAAGTTGACTGGAGCAGGAACCTGGGAGAAAGGAGAAGCTCTGCAAGGGTGTAGCACACAGATTGTTATGGGAAGCTGGCTGGCTCCATTCATCCTTGGATGCCACAAATATTTAATCTCTTGCCTGAGCACTGGGACAAGAACTCTGGGTGTTCAACCAGTGAATCAGCCAATGAATCATTACAAAACAAAAATATGCATGTAAACATTGCAATAAAACATAGGAGAAGCTAGTAGAATTCTGCAAATAACTTAGGCTTTGGTGTTGAAAACTACTGCCACACTGCAAAGCAAACATCTATAGGCTTAGAACTAGAAAATAAATTCAAAGATTGCTATAAACATCAGGGTGCACGTACCCCTTCGGATCACTACATTTGTATCTTTGGGGTACGTGCACCCTGATGTTTATAGCAGCAATGTCCACAATAGCCAAACTATGGAAAGAGCCAAGATGTCCATCGACAGATGAATGGATAAAGAAGATGTGGTATATTTATACAATGGAATATTATGCAGCCATCAAAAGGAATGAAATCTTGCCATTTGCAACAACGTGGATGGAACTGGAGGGTATTACGCTGAGCGAAATAAGTCAATCAGAGAAAGACATGTATCATATGACCTCACTGATATGAGGAATTTTGAATCTCAGGAAACAAACTGAGGGTTGCTGGAGTGGTGGGGGGGGTGGGAGGGATGGGGTGGCTGGGTGATAGACATTGGGGAGGGTATGTGCTATGGTGAGCGCTGTGAATTGTGTAAGACTGTCGAATCACAGACCTGTACCTCTCAAACAAATAATACATTATATGCTTAAAAAAAAAGAAGATAGCAGGAAGGGAAAAATGAAGGGGGGGAAATCGGAGGGGGAGACGAACCATGAGAGACTATGGACTCTGAAAAACAAACTGAGGGTTCTAGAGGGGAGTGGGGTAGGGGGATGGGTTAGCCTGGTGATGGGTATTGAAGAGAGCACATACTGCATGGAGCACTGGGTGTTATACGCAAACGATGAATCATGGAACACTACATCAAAAACTAATGATGAAATGTATGGTGACTAACAAAACATAATAAAATAAAATATGTGGTTTGTACACGGACCAAAAAAAAGAATAAAGCATAGGTTCATACTGAATCTTCATTCATATTTAAGATTATATGGTTTTCTTTGATTTTATGCTTGATTCTCTCTTACATTAAAAATCTTAGTTCCTACAAAAAAAAATTCAAAGATTGCTGTATTTGTTAGAAAAGACCACTATCTTCATATGAAGCTTTGGGTGAACTAATTATTAATGAGGAAGACTTTTTAAACTTGTCTTTTTAATTGAAAATAAAGCAATAGAATGCAAAAATAGGCATTTTGAATTATATGCCAACCATGAAGCCACTTTTAATTTCTTTTACAGCCTCTACAAGTTATCAGTAATGTCAGAGGAAATGTTAAAATTCTATTGTATAAATGTACATTTGGAATTAAATTCAGACATACATGAAACTGATTTGTATGGAGTTAAGTCTTTTTAGAAAAATTGTTCCACAAGAATCATCAGCTCTAGATGTACCGAAACTTATATTTTGAAATAATTGACCAGGAATTCATCCCAATGTTGTCACACTAATAGTTGCATCTGTGGAATGATCCTTCTCAAAATTAAAGATTATTAAAAATTAATTGCAATCTCACATTTGCCAAGAGCAACTGATTTCACTTCTAATAATACAAATTGAAAATACAGTTGCTAGGGGTGCCTGGGTGGCTGTTTGTTAAGTCTCCTACTCTTGATTTCAGCTCAGGTCATGATCTCAGAGTTGTGAGATCGAACCCCACATTGGGCTCTACACTGGGCATGGAGCCTGCTTAAGATTCTCTCTCTTCGCCCCTCCCCACTCCCCTCCCCTACACACTTGCTTGCTCGCTCTCTCTCTCTCTCAAAAAAAAAAAAAATACAGTTGTTAAAAATATAGATTCTGATGACCTTATAAATGAATTTACAGAAAAGCAAGGCAGAAAAATCTTAAAATAAAAAATTACATTACTGGGGCGCCTGGGTGGCTCAGATGGTTAAGCATCTGCCTTCAGCTCAGGTCATGATCCCAGGGTCCTCGGATCGAGCCCTGTGTCAGGCTCCCTGCTGAGCAGGGAGCAGCTTCTCCCCCTCCCTCTGCTTCTCCCCCTGCTCATGCTCTCTCTCTCTGTATCTCTGTGTCTCGAATGAATAAAAAAAAAAAATCTTTAAAAAATTACATTACTAATTATTCACTGTATTATATAAAATTACATCACCATATATTTTTGTACTATTATCACCCCTATTATATTTTATAAGTGATAAAATGTTTTTAAAGGAAAAACCTTTATGTTTTAATATCTATGACTGCACCCTTTTCCTACTTTTTATTTATTTTATTTTTTATTTAAATTCAATTAACCAACATATAGTACATCATTAATTTCTGATATAACATTCAATGATTCATTGGTTGTAATATAACACCCAGTTTCCTGCTTTTTAAACAAGGGGTTTTATATTTTTATTTGCCCTGGGCTCCACAAATTATGTAGCCAGCTCCGATACACACTTTGATACACATATCTTGGATAATATAGGTGCAGAGATCAGGGGCCAGACTATTACGACGCTTCCATATGATGCATTTATGCTAACCCATATCATGAACACTAGTGCATCTATAAAAACAACAACAAAGCTGGCAGTTACAAAAGTGAAGATAACTAATATTTCTTTGGCCTCATGCCAGCATTTCTGGACTTGGCACACAATAGAAGCAATATGACCCACTTAAAGGACTAACTGTGGGCTGGAAAGTCTGTTTTCTGAGCCTCTTAGGAAAAGTCTAAGGACACCCTGATGAACAGCTTGAGTGTCCTACCATATACTTAGCAAACTGTTCCCTTTCCAAGTCCATAACCTCTCCTGTTTCCTTCATACAACTGGTAGCCTTACCAGAGAGTAATGCTGGGGTGTGATGTCAGGAAACTCTTAAACTTAAACGGCTGTAGTGATGTGCTGCATTGATTTATAGCACGTTCAGCAGTGCTTTTGTAGGTTTAGTGTTTTTGTTCAACAATAAAAGTAGGTTTATTAGGTTGCCTCTTTGTTCTACCATATCCAATAACAGTACATTTCATAAATTATATTTTTTTGGGTTATGCGATATTGCCTAGATGGGATACATAAAATTTGTTGCCTCTCTATCCAATTAGAATTATTCAGTGTCTGTTATGTCAAAGATATCAAAACTGTATATTCCAAGTTGGTGAGTGATTCCAAGATTCTTGGGGAAAAGAGGAAGGCATTTACTGAGAAGCTGAGATGAATTTGGCAAGAATCATATAAATCCAAACCAGAATATTTTCCTAAATTCTTGAGATTGCTTGCTAGCCTTGATCGCTGCTGGAAACATAATTAATCATTAGCACCTTTTAGAGTCACACAGCATCTAGATTTTGGTTACTATTTAAGTTCCAAAATTCCTTCCCTAAACAATTTTGGGACCTTTCTTACAGCTGAAAGTTTGGAAGTCATAGACATTCCCTGACTGTGTGACTATTCCTTTAAATACAAGTGAACCTTTAAATATAAGAAAAAAATCTAGGATTTAGGTTCACAGTAGGCTCCTGTGACAGTTTTCTAGTCTTCTTGAGTGTGATGTTCTCGACTGCTATTTTTGCTCTCATTTTTGGCCATCTGCTGTGCATTTAAGGGAATATGCCCCCTTTATATTGAACACACCACCACCCTTCTTCTGAGAGCACTGTACTATGCACTATGCATATCTTCATCTAATATATTTTGTTATATAATGTAGGAGGTACTTGCTTTTGGCTATTTCTTAGAGGCCTGTATGAATCTTTTATATTATCTCAAATCACTAGGGACTTTAAAAGAAATGGTAGGGATAACAAGCTGAAAAAAGTAAAGTTCAAACTATATCTCTCACCATTTATTAACATAAATTCCAATCAGAACTAAGATGTAAGTGTAAAAAGGAAACATGAAAGTAATGGAAGAAACTGAGTAAATTCTCCTATAGTCATGGAGAAGGCCTTTCTAACTATCAAAGTCCAGAAGATATAACTTAAACATTGATAAATTACAATTTTTAATGAAGAAAAATAAAAAATAAAAACACTTCATTATGGCCAATTTATTGTATTAAAGACAAAAGATAAATGGGGCACAAAATTTGCGCTTCCTTCCACCAAGTCCTAATCTCCCTTGTATAGGAAGACATAAAAAAGAAAAAAATCCAGTTAAAAACTGGCACAAAGGAGCTTTTCTGATTCTAAAATTTACTCTTATTAAGAGGAACACAGGGGGTGCCTGGGTGGCTCAGTGGGTTAAGCATCTGCCTTTGGCTCAAGTAATGATTCCAGGGTCTTGGGATTGAATCCCACATAGGGCTTCTTGCTCAGCAGGGAGGCTGCTTCTCCCTCTGCCTGCCGCTCCCCCCAAAAAGATTCTTTTCTTTTCTTTTTAAATTTCTTGAGGAACCTCCATACTGTTTTCCACAGTGGTTGTACCAGTTAACATTTCCACCAGCATCACATCCCTTTTCTCCACATCCTTGTTAGCATTTGTTAATCTCTTCTCTTTTGGAAATAGCATCCTAACAGGTGTAAAGTGATATCTCATTGTGGTTTTGATTTGCATTTCCCTAATGATTAGTGATGCTGAGCACTTCTTCATGTACCTGTTGGCCATTTGTACATCTTCTTTTGGGGAAAAAAAAATGTCTATTCAGATCCTTTGCCCAATTTTTTTTGAGAGGGTAATTTATTTATTTTTGTTTGTTTTTGTTTTTGAGTTGTATGAGTTCCTTGTATATTTTGGATAATAAGCCCTTGGGTATGTAGTTTGCAAATATTTTCTCCCATTTCATTGATTACTTTTCATTTTGTTGATGGTTTCCTTTGCTGTGCAGAAGCTTTTTAGTTTGATGTAGTCCCACTTATTTATTATTGCTTTTGGTGTATTTGCTTATGGTGTCAAATTCAAAAAATCATTGCTGAGACCAATGCCAAGATATCTGTACTCCATTTTCATTGCAACGTTATTCACAGTAGCACAATAGTGACAATTCACTGGCTGTCTATCTATCTATCATCTATCTATATCTATCTATCTATCTACCTATCTATCTATCTATCTATCTATCTATCTATCTATCTATCATCTATCTATTTATCTATCTATCTAATGTTATAACAATATTATTCAGCCTTAAAAAAAGAAGGAAATCCTGTCATTTGCAACAACATTGGATGAACCTAGAGGGCCTTATGCTGAGCCAAATAAATCAGACAAAAAAGACAGATACTGCATGGTATCACTTATATGTGGAATCATTTTTTTTAAACATCAAACTCATGGAGAGGCACTCGGGCAGCTCAGTTGATTAAGCATCCCACTGGATTTTGGCTCATGTCATGATCTCATGGGTCATGAGATCAAGCCCTGCATCGGGCTCCATGCTCAGTGGGGAGTCAGATTAAAGATTCTCGCCCTCTGCCCCCTCCTCATGTTCTGTCTCTCTCAAATAAATAAATAAATCTTTAAAAATCAAACTCATGTAAACAGAGAGTAGAAAAGTAGTTGCCAGGAGTTGGAGAAAATAAGGAGAGGATGATAAAAGGGTACCACCAACTTTGAGGTATAAGATGAATAAGGTCTGAGGGTCTGAGGATCCAAAGTATAACGTGGTGACTACATCTGATAATGCTGTTTTGTATAATTGGAATTTGCTAAGAGAGCATAGCATAAATGTTCTCACAACAACAACAACAAAAGGTGAATATGTGAAGTAATCGATGTGTTAATTGACTTGGGGGAAATCCTTTCACAATGTATACACATATCAAATCATCACATTGTATACTTTAAATATATGACAATTTTATTTGTCAATTATATCTCAATGAAGCTGAAAAAAAAAAGACTATTTCCTTAACTAGTATTCTCACTTTAAATTCTGCTCCTCCCCACAGCCTAGAAGGTTTTTGTTATTGTTGTTGCCGGGTTTTGTTCCCTTTTGACAGCTGCAATGGGTTTCACCAATGCCCTGAAAGACAAATCTTTGGTGTCCTTCTCTCCTGTACATTAAGGTTTTACTTCATAGGAGAGACAGAGAGGGAGAGAAAGAGACACACACACACACAGAGAGAGAGGGAGAGAGAGAATGGCAGAGTGAGAAAGGGTAAGGGTCTTGGTCAACTTAAGTCATTTTTCTGCAACAGCTGCTCTTCTCCTTCCAGGATTACACCATATAGGAAGCATTTGCAGGCTTCTCCCCGAAAGTGTGTGTGTGTGTGGGTGGGTGTAGGTGTGTGTGTGTGTGTGTGTGTGTGTGTGTTTATCATCAAAATATTATAGTTCTAAGAAGGTTGTCTTCAAGATAACTTCCACTGCACGAACTGGAAGCCCTAGTGAATTCTATCTAATTAATCTTATGTTTCATTTACACAATACCAAGAAGGAAGAGTAGAATTCAAAAACAATGAAGAAAAAATGCTAAGGTCAGTAGACTCCAGCTGGAATTCCAGCAAGGTGCATTTTTGTATTCATCACTTGGAGTCCAGTTTAATTCCAGTGTAGTCAAAAGTTTGTCATGTGCCAAAGATAAAGAAGCTGGAGTTCTGAGTAGGATCAAGGTACAGAAAGATAAATAAACCCTCTTCTGTTCAATCATAGTTTATGTAATCAAAGTATTTATTGTTTAAAAAATATGTTTGTATTTTGCTTACAATTTTAAAGATGAAGTAATTGAAACATATAATTAACAACTGTATGATCAAAGGGAAAGTTCTTAGACTATTCTTGAGGCAATAATTTCATTTATAATGAAGGCATGTTAATACATACCTAATAGAGTTGTTGTTTGAATGAAACTCCTAATGAATATAAAGAACTAAGCATAACTCTTCGCATCTAGGAGGTCCTCAATAAATGGTAATGTTATCATCACTGTTACCATAGTACGTATTATTATTATTGACACTCCAGTAAAAGAGAAACACAATCAAAATTCATGCTCAGATGGATCTAACTTAACCATCCTCTATTTAAAAAAATTTACCCCTTGATGCTGCCTATACTGCTGGATTGAAATATGAAGTGGAGCAATTTAATGAATGAGCCCTAAGAACGGCTCCGCCAAACTGGGTGGCAACATAGAAAAAGCCAAGATTGTACAGTGCAGAAGGCGTAGTAGAATAAAAGCATGATGGCCAATGGGAATTAAATTGTTTATTATTAATCTGTTAAAAATGGAGAAAAGAGGTAACATATTCTGAGTGGAATTCTGTAAATTAGAGGAGAATAGCCTTACAAAGATATGAAAAAGTTTTTGTTGATTATTCTCCCCACTCACTGTCCACCTGGACCACACTCTCCCTTTTAGATAATGCACAGTATTTAAGATTCAAGTCAGTCAGGCTTCCAAAAGTGAGCTGACAGGAAAAATGTCCTCCTCATCTGTGAGCAGATATTGAATACAGAGAAACATGGTGTGCAGAGCAAATAGGTTCGAAAAGAACATTGCTCACTAGGAAAAGGACATTTTTCCCTTACCTGGATCTATAGAACTAACACAGGAAATAAAAATGACAACATCAGAACACCATATACGACAACACTGTAAAAATAGTGACGTAAGAACTTGTCTGTGAACCAAATTCTTGACTTTTTCTGATATTCAATTTCACTCATATTCAAACAAATTTCACCCAGGCTGGAGAAATGTATGAACTTCCAATCTTGCAGCTATGAATAAGTTTCCAAAATATTAATGGAAATGCTTTTAAAATTTAAATAATATCTAAAATCTAAGATCTTATTTTTTGCGACCCAACTATGCGTTAATATTTAACTATGTTCCTAATAGTAAATTAAGGCTTTTCTCACATGGTTAGTAAATGGTTGCGATTTGAGGGTTTATGATCCTCACTGAATTCATCTCAGTTTTTCAATTAATATTTCTCTTTCTTTCCAAGGATTTAGAAATCTGTCCAGGCACTTCTCTGTATTGATGATTAGCACTGTTGGATTTTTTTTCATGTGTTCATTGGTCACTCATATAGTTTCCTCAGTAAAGTAGCTGCTCAAATATTCCATCCATATTTTTCCTTGTATATGTTGCTTCTTGTTACAGAGTTGTAAAAGTCCTTTATGTACTCTGGACTCAAGTTTATCATCACATATATATATATATATATATTTCTCAGATACTTTCTCTCAGTTTGTGGCTTGTCTTTTCATTCTTTATACAATGCCTTTCAAGAACTAAAGGGTTTGAATTTTGATAAAGTCCAATGTATCTATTTTTTTAAATGTCTGGTGCCTTTCTTCTGTCCCATGTCTTATTTAAGAAAACTTTGCCTAAAAAAAGTTCACAAATATTTTTTTCTTGTGTTTTCTTCTAGAAGTTTTAAAGTTTTAGGCTTTTATATTTAGATCCATGATTCACTTTGAGTTAGTTCTTGTATTTGGTGTGAAGTTAAGGTCATGGTGAAGGATTTTTTTATATGGATGTTCAGATGTTCAAGCATCATTTAAAATATATATTCTACTTTTGGAATTGAATTACTTTGGTAATTTTGTCTCAAAAATTGACCCTTTATTATGGGTTGATTTCTGGATTATTTTGTCATCTATTTTTTATTATTTATTTATTGACTAGTTGCTCATCCTTATTGAAATACCATACTATCTTGATTACAGTAGCTTTATATCATCTAGAAATCATGTGCTGTAAGTACTCCAAATTTATGCTCTTAAAATAAAATAGTTTTTTGATATCCATTTTAGGATATTTTAGGATAAATATGAAATTTTCTTTAAAAAATTTTAAAGTCTTTTGGGATCTAAATTTGGATCATGGTAAATTTATAGGAGAATTGACATCTAAATAAACTTGAATGTTCAGAAAGATGAACATGTTGTTTCTCTCTATTTAGAACATGTCTAATCTCTCTTAGAAAAGCTTTCATTTGTCTGTAAACCTGTCTTGCACATATTTTGGTAAATTTGTCTCTGAATATGTCATGTTTTTTTATGCCATTTAAAAAATAACCACTTTATTGACATATAATTCACATATCAAAAACTTACCATTTTAAAGCAATTTGACATATCAGATTATGTATTTGCACAGTGTGATGAAATCTGAAATAGATTTTAAGATAATAGTACATCAAATTTGATAGAATGAAGCAAATTTTGTCAAAAAATAAATGGCTATCTCAGAAAATTTGACAGCTCATTTAGCAACAAAGGGTTAATTTCTTTACTGTACATGACATTCTTGCATAATAATAATAAAGACAGCAAGGACTTAATAGAAAAGTAGAAAAAGATTATGAACTAACAGTTCATGGAAAAAGAAATTTAAATATGCCTTAACCATATACCACTCATTATGGCAAAGCCTGCAAATTAGTCCTCTGTACTTATTCTCCATGTATTTAATCTCTCTCAAATCTTCCATATCTTATTTCTCTCTCTTATGTAGCCTACATCTTTATATCTATCTTTTAGTCCTAGAATTCACTTCAGCTGAGTTTAATACATTGTTAAAACCATCTTTTATGTTTTAATTTTCTTTTATTTTTAAGGATTTATTTATTTACTTCAGAGAGAAAGAGGACACACATTGGGGAGGGGCAGAGGGAGAGACTCTTCCAGCAGAATCTTCGCGGAGTGTGGAGTCCTAATCAGGCTCCATCCCACAATCCGTGAGATTACAACCTGAGCCTAATCTGACCGAAGAGTCAGATGCTTAACCAACTGAGACACCCAGGCACTCCTTTGTTTGGTTTTCAATTGTTAGTCTTCCAAGTAGTCAAGAATAAAGGTGACCACATAAATTCAAATCTTAAGAAACATCCTCCCAAAAAACTACAGAAGAACAAATAAAACTACACAATCTCAAACTTCAAATTACCTGTAAATAGAAAGTAATCAACAAATTACAACAGGGAGTCATTTCTCAAGTTCTTGCCTCAAATCTTTACAGAGAATGAGATGTGGGAGGGAGGTATCTGGAAAAACTATAAAGAAAGGAAAAAATGAGGTGCCTAAGACTGAGGAAAAATCCCACCTCCCCACCCAAATGAGAAAGAATGCCCAAGAAGTGAACATTCTGTACATGAGTCATAGTAGATCATAAACTTACTAAAGTGAAGAGACTTAATAAAAGGTATACACTGCTCATTGGGAGGGGATGATAAAGGGAAAAGAGGGAAGCACTACAGAGACAAAGGGAGCAAAGGGAAACAGAAAAGAGAAAATTTATAAATAGATTCTAAGTTTTCTTCTAACTGGTTGTTTTTTTGCTTATGTGAAATACAACAATTTTTACTTATTAATTTGCTAAACTGCCACCTTTCTGAAGTTCTATTATAATGGCTTCTGGATTATTTTAAATTATCCAAGCCATTTGAAATAGTGATAATTTAAGTCATTTCCAATTGTTTACCTTTTAAATTTTATTTTCTTGCTTAATTGAGATGGAGAGTATCTATCCAGAACAGTGAAATATAGGAAAAGTAGTAATGGATATTCATGATTTCTATATAATTTTAATAGAAATTATCATGAGGCAAATTTTATATGGCAAATATTTAGCCATATAGATATCCTTCTATTACTATCACATAAAGATTGTTTAAAATTAAAAACGTGACTATTAATTTTTATATCTCTTTAAGATATTTAGAAACAAGCATATGATTTTTCTTATTATTGCTAACAAAAATGTTGAACAATCCTTTCATTCCTGATATAAACACTTCTTAGTCATGGCATATTAGTCTTACGATCTGCTAGTGTATTCTCCTTGTTTATATGTTTTTAGCATTATTCATTGCTATGCATAAGTGAAAATAATCTGTAGTTTTCTCCTTTTCTGTTATTCTATTTTGACAAAATTACTTAATAAATTGAATACAGAAATGTTCCCCTTTTGTACCCCAGCATTGCATTTTTTTAGAAGACTATTTATTTATTTGAGAGAGAGAGAGAGAGTGCCTGAATGGTGGGGGGATTAGGGAGAAGGGGGAGGAGCAGAAGGAGAGGGACAAGCAGACTCCCTGCTGAGTGCAGAGTCCTACCTGGGCAATCCCATGACCCTGAGATCGCCACCCCAACCAAAACCAAGAGCCCAAGCCCCAGCCAACTGAGCCACTCAGGCACCCCAAATTTTTAAAGGTTTGATATATTTTCTCCTTCAAATCATGCTAGGAACACTGTTTCTTTGCAGTGGGAAAGGTAGTAGTAACCTTATCATTGTCAATTTTTTTTTTAATTTTTAGTATGGTAGTGTATCTTTTCAGTTAGAAAATACATTTTAGATTTATGTTTATTTTGCTAGAAATATGTTTTCCAGGCTTAAAAGTTTATTTTCATTATTGAGCAAACCAATGCACAAATTTCTTTTGTGACTGTTTTTTCATTTATCATTTATTTGGTGTATTTTTATTCTCAATTAGGATACCTGGTTGATTGGGTTCATCAATATTACTGATTTTAAAAAACCCAGAAATTTCATTTATTAATTATGCCAATTTTGTTGTTTATATCTTTTTAAAATTTGGTAATTCTTTCTCATTAATTTCTTTGGGTTTATGTTATTTTTCCTAACATCTTTTCTTTTTAAACATATTGTTAGAAGCATATGAGACTCTGAAATTTTCTTTCAATGCAACAGCTTTAATTGTAGCCTCTAGATTGAATAATATTTCATGAATACATATATAGCTACCTTTCCATATACACATTTAAAAAAAGAATGAGAGTTTTTTATTTTCTGATTCTTTTGCAAGTTTTGTTTTTTGTTTTAATATCTTATTTGTGCAGAAGTTAAGAAAACTTTGAAATATAACTTCTATGTATTTAGAAGTGTTTAAAAAATTTTTGTAGCCCAGACATGGAGGATTTGGGAAGTGTCCCCTATGTGGACAACTGTGGATGGAATCTCTGGTAGAATACAAATATTGCTACCCAGTGGCATCCTTTGAGATTTGTATTAAGCATGTCTTTTTATTTTCTATATTTTGGTGTTTTGACATCTAAGGACTTGCTGACCAGGAAAGGATTTCCGCTCTCAGGGTCAGTTAATGCCTAGAGATAAGCAGCCAGCTGGCCCGTGAGCATGTCCTTCATATGCAATGCACCAAGGACCCTTACCCCCACAGTCTCCTAATCCATTATCCCTTTACCTTAATCACCCCAGGGCCAGGTACCAGACAAAAAGAAATAGCCCCAATACCTCAAAGTCCACTGAAATTGTTCATATTAGCCAATTCTAACCCTGCTTATTCTGCCTTGCTTATTCCTTCCTGTGGAAACCACAATAAAGATTCTTGTTTTTTTTTTTTAGAGAGAGAGAGAGAGAAAGCATATGTGAGTGGGAGGGGTGGGGAGGGGGCCGATGTAGAGAAAGAATCTTAAGCAGGCTCCACACGCAGCTCGTAGCTGGACACAGGCTCCATCTCACAACCCTCAGACCATGACCTGAGCTGAACTCAAGAGTTGGAAGCTTAACAAAGTGAGCCACCCAGGTTCCCAACAGATTTCTTAAGAACAGAAGAGGGGGGCACCTGGATGGCGCAGTCACTTAGGTGTCCTCTTGATCTCACTTCAGGTCTCGATCTCCAGGTCATGGGTCATGAGATCAAGCCCTATGTTGGGATCCACACTGGGTGTGGAAACTACTTAAAAAAAAAAAAAGAATAGAAGATGTATGGTATATCTTATTTAATCTTTTTACTTTTAATCTATCACATTTTTAATTTAAAGGGGATTTGTCTTAGATTGTAAATATTTGAATCTTTCACTTTGATGCAATCTGACCATCTTTCACTTAAAATTTAATGCTTTTAAATTTGATGCTTAGACCATTTTCCTTTTATGTAATTATTGATAAGTTTTGGCTTATATCTTGCTATTTGATTTCTATTTATCCCATGGGTTCTTTCTATCATTTTCCTCTTTTCCAGTCTTATTTTGAATTGAACATTTCCATAATTCTCTTTTGTTTTTACTTGAAGCTGATTAACAATACCTAATTTTGGTGATTGGAGTTTATAAAGTAACATGTAAGGAGGTAAGAGAATGAGCCATGTGGATATTTGAGGGAGAGACACTGAAGACAGAGAGACAGCAGAACCTGCACAATGAGGTTAGAGCATTCTAGGGATGTTTGATAAACACAAAGGAAGCCAGAGTGGTTAGCGGTTAGTGCTCTCAGTCTTACTGAGCTAGCGAAGTTATTGGGGAACCTTGAGCAGAGGAATAATATGATCTGACTTTTCATTTTATAAAGATCATTCTATTATATGTTGCAAATTCACTCTTAGGGCTCAAGGTGAAAGGGGAGAGATCAGTTAGAAGTCTATTGGACTATTCCCAGCAAAAAAAAAAAAAAAAAATCTTTAAAAAAATTGATAGTAGATTAGATCAGGTATTAGCAACGGAAGTAAGAATAAAAAAGGGTCAAATACATAACATATTTTGACCAAGAGGATTTAACAGTGACATGAGAGAAAGAAAGGGACAAGAAATATTGAGTTTTTGATTGTTCATCTTTGTTTTTGCTTTGCTTTTGTTTGTTTGGCCTAAATAACTGGAAATATGGAGTTGCCATTTATAAAAATGAGAAAGATGACAATTGGTGGTTATTTGAGGGAATATCAGAAATTTAAGTTTGAGGTTTTTATTTAGAATCCAACTGGAGGAGCACCTGAGTGGCTTAGTCAGTTAAGCCTCCCACTCGGTTTCTGCTCAGGTTTATGATCTCATGGGTCCTGGGATCCAGCCCCATGTCAGGCTCTGCAGGGAGTCTGCTTGAAATTCTCCTCCTCTGCCCTTCCCCTGCAGCTCTCCCTCTGGGGTTTCAGTTTATAGATCATTGAAAACCATGAAGCTAAATGATATCACCAGAGAAGAAAATGCAGATAAAAAAGAGACCTGAGTCCTGGGACCAGAAGCACTCCACTGAGATCTCAGGGAAAAAGATAGATGGAGAAAATGTGATTGAGAATGAGAGAGATGGAAACTGGGGTGTGTGTGTGTGTGCGCACGCGCAAGGGAGGATTATAATGACTATAGAACTTAATCTGTGTAGGTGTGTGTGTGTGTGTGCAAGGGAGGATTATAATGACTATAGAACTTAATCTGTGTAAGAAATAAAGAGAAAATAAGAGCAGAATGAGGAATTTTAAATGCTGGTATAATCCAAGTATTGTAGAAATCGTAAGTATTGGTGGGAGTGACCTAAAAAGACAGCAGGTTACAGTCAGTAGCTTATTTGATATTGAGATTATAAGGTGTAGTTTTTGTTAGTAAGGAAGTCTAAGGCATGATAATAAGGAAAACTGGTTTATGCAGAATAGAGGACAAAATCATTCGGGGAAGCACAAGTCAAATAAGTCCATGTTGCTGGTTATATTACCTACATAGATTTTGAAATCCCCAATTGTAATACTGAAGTAGTGACCATAAGCTTAAAGTTGAAATTTTTGAAACATGAGAGGCAGTGACTCCATAATGGAAGGGTAATTAGTGATACAGTCTGCTACCATGAGACAGGAGGCCAGAGGGAGACAGAATAGTCTGGCAGCAACAGATTATGATCAAGGAAGACACTTACCACACGTTCAGCTACTATGGTATGATTAATGTGGGAAGAAGAATACAGGAAGCATGGTCCTCAATTAAGTACTGCATCTCAGATTAAAGTTAATGAAAGGCACAGATAAAAGTTTCAGGATGTTGCTCGTGATGATCCACGAATTCCAGAAAACACAGTGGAAAGATGATAGAAATTGGGAAGAGGTTGGGGAAAGGACAGAATCAGGGACAGGGAATGACTTACAGAAATTAGGGTGTGGAATGAGGGTGATTGGAAGTGATGACTGATGTGCAGAGAGGGGTAAAGAGCAATTAAAATAGCCAGTCCTGGCAACCTGGAATCCAAGAAATCACGTGGTAAGTTAGGAACATCTGTAATTATTCACCCTATTTTATGGTATATAAAAACCAAAGTAGGAATCTGGAGGGACTTTTGTACCAGAAATTTAATTTGTGGGAAATAACAGAATTCCTTTGTTGCTGTTCCTTTGTTAGTTATTGTTCCCTACAACTACATCCTCAGGCAGGAATTCTGGGAAAACACAGTACAATTAATACCAATTTGCTGCATCATTATTATTTATGTAGTTTTAATAATGTATATTGTGTCATAACTCATGTCCATGTTTAAATGTATCTTATAATTCCAAGTTAAAATTATGTCCCCACCTAGTAATTAACTTATATTATTTTTATTGATGGGAAGGTGGCTTAAAGAAGATAAAAGAGTGAAACACCAAGATGCAAGTAAAAAAGAAAAAAGAAAGCCCTCTCGAACTGAGTATACAAATAACCCAATGATGCTCCATTGGAAACCACAGGTATGATTCATTCGTACATCTGTCTTCTGTAATATATGACCCTAAATGTTTCTATTTTTCACACATAATTTAAACCATTTACTCCCATAGAATTTGTGGACTGCCAGTTGCTTATCCATTTCTCACTTATGGTTTTACTTGAAAAAATATTAACTTTGTTACAGATGATATGCCCAGGTTAAAAAATATGACTCCTCAAGCAATTCTCACAGTGTCCACATGAAATGCAGTTTTGTAAAATGAGACAAAAAATGAGAAATATATAGGTGAGGCTTCCAGGACTGCTCTTGTTTTTGTTGATAAAAACAGAAATGAAAGTTTGTGGTTTTCCCATCCCAAATCCAACACCTCTTTCTGTCTGATAATAGTTGAGCAGAAAGGTAAAGACTTGATTTCTGGTGGCTATGAGAAGCCACCATACTAGTTCTAGGCTGCATTCCTCAGTGCTTCCACAAAATTACCAAGATTATGTACCATTGGTACGTGTTGATTGAAGAGCATAGCTCTTGCAAGTGATCTGTCCTCGGTATTCACTCCACAACCTGACCATCATTGATTTGGGCAGAGTTGGAAAATGTGAGCATTCCCAATATGATGGTAAATCCATATCAAGAGTCTGAAGGGCAGGATAAATTAAAGCCTGGGTCTTGAGTTTGATCTTGATATCTGGGTCATCTATGAGCTGAAAATAACTTAAATGAATTGCTCAAAGAGTAATTTTCATTTAAAAGATATTTTTATTTAAAAACAATATATTGATATGGATAAATCCAGAATCTCAAAAAGATAATCAGAAACAACAAAAAATATATCTAAAAGAACTTTCTAATTTTCAATATTGTATTGAATATTAGATATGTCTTAAATCATGAATATAAACTGATTTGTACTACTTTCCTCATGGATGAAGAAAGAGACCATCTAATCTGTGATTAAAAAGCAAAATATCTACCCTGACAACTAGGAATGGCAATCAGAGGAAACACTTCTTTTTGAGTAAAAAACTTATGTACATTTATTATTATATCAACAGGCATTAACATTTAAAGGAAAGATCACATTACTAGGAATTCTAATTTGGCTCTGATACTAAACAGACAAATCCTAGGCAAAAGTCTAATTCATTTTAACATTTATGTTTTTTAAATATTCAAATTACATTAGTGCATTAACACAAATTTATCCATAAATTAATATGCATATATTTGGGGTATACTAGAAGGTTTTTATTAAGAAGATACATGACCAAAAATATTTGGAAACCAGTAATATTGAGCATTACAGTTTAGGAGATGTTTTTATGTACATTTCCTTGGTCTTGCAACATTGAAATGGCCTATTGTGTCTCATAGGTTAATTAACTTCTTTTTTGAAATTTTTTTAGTTAAATTCAATTAATTAACATATAATGTATTATTTGTTTCAGGGGTACAGGTCTGTGATTCATCAGTCTTATATAATACCCAGTGCTCATAATACCCACACTTCTCAGAGTGTGGTCCCTGGACCACGAGCATATGCATCATCTGAGGATTTGTTAGAAATTCAAATTCTTGGGTCCTCACCCAGACTTACTAAGTCAGTTAGGGAGGAACCAGCAATTTGCATTTTAACAAGTTTCTCAGGTTATTTTCATGAATGCAAAAACTTGAGATACGCTAGTATAGATCACAAATAGTTATTATTAAAGCCATATGTACTCTGATGCTTCTCAGAGTGAAGTATAATGTCTAAATTGAAGTCTATTTCTTAAAACTTAATATGGACTTGAAGGAAGAGAGCACTCTGACATTTTTTCCTGTGGTATACAGATGACATTTTACACACACACACACACACACACACACACACACACACTAGCAAAAGCAAATGGCAGCACTGTTTTTTTCATTGCCTTTAAAGCACAGTTAGTAATTAGATCTAGTTAGTAAAATAAAATATTTATAAGTCCATTACCAGATTGTTTTATGTAAAAATAATTGTTTTATGTTGGAAAAATGTACTGAATTTAAATAATCATTTCAGGGTTTTATCTCATATAAGATTACCACATTCCATTTAGCGCAATATCTAGTATGAAGAACACTGTTTACATTAGTAGAAGTGTGGTAGTAATTAAATAAGTAGCTAACAGGTGGCTGATTTTAGATTGAGTTAAGAAGAAATACAAAAATATTTTGTATTTCGCCAATAAATAGAACTTGACAGGTAGCTAAAAATCTTTGAACATATATATTTTAAAAAAACTGTCTTTGTACTTAAATATAATACACATAAAATCAAGTATAGAACTTCCTAAAACAAAAATGTAAAATATAACTATGTTTAAGAGTCGGGAGTTTCCCATATACCCTGAGCGGACCACACACCCTTCCTCCCCAGTAGGACTGCACACCCATCTTCCTTCTCATCCTTCATTCTATGGAATTCAATAGTGTGTATTTCTTTAAAATTATACCATTTAATCAACGTAGTTTATCTGGCTAAGGACTTTCCATCTATTCTCAGGGAACCAATAATTGTTATTGTGAATTTTACTAAATGCTTTTTCTGTACCTAGTAAGATATATATGATTCTGCTTCCTTTATCTATTAATGTGGTGAAATTCACTTATTTTTATCAAATATGCTTTTCCTTGCATTATTAGCAACTTGGTCATGGTCTATGTGTATATATATACAAGTATATATATATAGGTGTGTGTGTATGTATATGTATATATAGTATATATAAATTTTTTCTAATATTTTATTCATGATAGTAATATCTTAGCCCATTGTTTTTCCTTCCTGAAACTGTTCCTGTTAAATTAGTCATAAAGACCATTCTTCTCTAAAAATAATTAAAAAGAGTGTACAATGTTTTCCTATTCTCTGGAATATTTTGTATTTATTTTGAGCGATTTCTCCTTGATGTTTGATGTAAATTGCCAGCAAGGTTCCTTACCAGGACTGTTTTTATTACTGATTTAATTTGTTCAATGGTTATAAAATGGCTCAGATTTTCATTTCTTCTTGTGTCTGTTTTGCAAGTTATATCTTTCTTGGACTTTGTCTATTGAGTTTAAATATTATTAAATATTTTTTAACCTCAAAGTTTTTCAAAATTTGTCTTTCAAAGACTACAATGTTCATTCTTAACTCATCAAAGCCTAATTCTTTTTCATATTGAAGGGCTTGCAGCATTGTCCCTTTTCCAATCCTGATGTTAATTATTTATGTCTGACTTTGTTCTTCTTCATTTGTCTTTCCAGAGATTTAAAATTTTTATTAGTTCTTTCAAAGAATTAACTTTTTGCTTTTTGTTCATCTTTACTTCTAGCCTGTTTGAATATCATAATTTCTGTTCTTGCCATTACTATTATCTTCCTTCTATTTTTTTTCTTGAGTCAGATGCTTATTTCAACCTTTCTTCTTTTCCAATCTATGCTTGAGGAAGTACAATTTCCTAAAAATATTGTTCTGAATGTGGGGAACATATGTAAGATATCTATTCTATTAAATAATGGGTCACTATTAGGTACTTAATGTATTTTTTTAAATTTCCATACAAAGAAGGATATTTTCTTATTTGCCTTTTTCCTATTGATTTCCCACATTGCACTGTGGTTAATAGTCCAAATGTGTGATTTAAATTCTGTGACTTTTTTTTGAGACTTGCTTTATGGACCAGTACTTTGTCAATTTTTTAAAATGATCACATGTATTTGCTTGTTTCCCTGTTTTTTATAGGTCCATGGAGTTAAATGTATTGATCATTATTCCAGGCCTCTATACCCTTATTATTATTATTGCCTGCTTTTCTTAATTACCGAAAGAAGTATTGTTAAATCTCTCATTGTGGTTTTGAACATGTGTGTCTTCCCCTGTAGTTCTGTTAATATTTTCTTCTTACAGATTTAGAGTTATTATATTTTCCTGGTGGTTTAACCTTTTCTGTAATGATGTGATCTTCTTAATCTACCGGCAATTCTTTTAGATGTTATTTCGGGTTATACATTTTCCATCCATTTACTTTCAGATTTTCTGCTTTCTAATCTGACAATCTTGGTCCTACAATCAGATTATTTAGACTACTATTTACTCTAATTACAAAAAAATTGATTTTGATCTACCTTATTTTGTGAATCCTTCTTTTCTGTTTTCTCTATTTTTGACTTCTTTCAGATTGGTTGACCTTTTAATTATTCTATTTTTTTCCTGTCATAGTTTATAAGTTATACCCTATTTTTATTCTTTAAATGATTACCCTAAGAATTATAACGTGTATTCGTAACGTCTCAAAAACAAATGAAGTTATCAAAGGCCAATTCTAAGTCTTTATTTCTTCTTAGATAATAAAAAGAGCTTAAAAGACTTAAAATCTGCCCTCCCCTCCAATCTTGAACTTATGGTTTGTTTTTCTTATACTTTAACTCTATATATCTTATTATTTTAAACTATCCAAGTTTAAGATTTACGCACACCTTACCACATTCTTGCTTTTTGCTTCTTCCTGTATCATAAACTTTTATCTGCATTTTCATTCTGTCTGAAATATTTATTTAAACCATCTTTTACCGTGTTCCATTAATAGCAGTTTTCTTAGTTTTGTTTTTTCTGAATATGCTTTTATTTCTCCTTTATTTGTAAGTAATATTTTTGTGCACCATATTTCTCCTTTATTTGTAAGTAATATTTTTGTGCACCATAGGATTTGGTTGACAGTAAAAATTGCTGCACTTTGATAATATTCCACTAACTTGGAAATTACACTCTCACTATTGAGAAATAAGCTGTCAGTATGACTTGCACTTCTGTGAAGGCACTCTTTTTTTCTCTGAGATTTCCTCTATTTCATTTTTTCAGATTTTTAAAAAATTTTTAAAAATAATCTCTATACCCAATGTACTCACAACCCCAAGATCAAGAGTTGTATGCCTTACCAACTAAGCCAGCCTGGCACCCCTCTATTTCTTTTTTTTAATTTTGTGTTGTTGGTTTTCTATACTTTCGCCTTGCTGTGTTACATGTAGATTTCTCTCTATTTATTTATTTTTAATCTTTTAAAAAAGTATGTTCAAGATTCATGGAGCTTCTTTTATCTGTATCTTGATATCTTTCATCAGCTCTGCACAATGCCCTACTATATTTTTAAGTATTCCTTTCTCCCATTCTTTCCCCTTTGCTTCTGGCATAACATTTAAAAAGTATTGGATTTTCTTATCTTCTCTTTTGTATTTTCTATCTTTTTTATATCTTTTGTATTTTTCTATCTATCCATGCTTCATTTTGCAGAGTCATCCATAGGTCATATGACTCATCTTTCAGCTTATAAATGATCTCTTAGCTATGTAAAATCACTTAAACAATTCATAAAGTTTTTATTTTGATAATTTCATTTTTAGTTTTGGAATTTTTGTTTTTCAAAATTTTTTCTGCTGAAATTTGCAATCATGGTTGTGAATTAATTGAAGAAATTAGGATAATTATTTTATATTCTGGCTGATAACTGCAGTATCTGAATTTTGTAAAGTGTCTTTCTGTTGTCTGTTGATTCTGCTTGCTTTCCTTCATTGTTTCTTGTTTACTTGTTTGCCTGGATATGTTTTATTCCATGCTGGATACTGATTTCAAAAATGTTTGCAGGAATAATTTGAAATCTATAATGACACCATATTTCTCCAGGGAGTATTTTTATACATTTCTGTCTAGTATACTTGATTATCAACTGTTCACACTAACTTAAGTTCAAGGACTGAAATGTCCCTATTCCATCCAGGTGATGTGAAGCAGGGCTCCAAATGCATATGAGGTTTGTTCTATATCACATTTACCCTGACAGTGAGACCATATCTCTTCTGGGCCTCACTTAAAGTTAGAAGTACTTCATAATTGTCACCATTTTTGGATGGCCCTGGAACTTGACTTCAACTCCCTAGCTCACCTTGGTTGAACAGTTTTCTTTTGATTGGCATATACCATTAGAGCAGAGAGGACATTGAGTGCTAGGCTTATCTTTGTGGTGTGTGTGTGTGTGTGTGTGTGTGTGTGTGTGTGTGTGTGTGTGTTGTAGCCTTAAAAAACTTTTTGGCCTAGAAACTTCTCATATCTTATTATTAGTTTAATGCTCTCCAGAATAGTATAAGATATTTTAACCAGATTTTTAATAATTATGGGTCTGAATTCATTGGTTCACCACTATAGGAGTCTAAACTCCATATGAGGAAGGGTTCATTATGCAACACAGTAAAAAGAAATTGATGCTTGAAAAGATTAGGTGGCTTGTCCAAGGTCATAGAGCTGGACACTTCTTTAGCTTCAAAAATCCATGTTTCCTGATGTGCCCTTTGTACTGCCTCAAGATACCTCTCAGAGTGACAATGACTACACAATATAGAAGTTAATTTCTGGGAAGTAGCAGATATCTGTTCTGCAGTATATTTGTAACAAATCACAAAATTTATATCTTTCCTTTGCCTACAAATCATGAGAAGGTTATTCTGAAGTTACCAATAGCCAAAATTCATATACTTTTAAATACAATCAACAAAATCAACAGCAAGTTTTGTTTGATTGTATAATAAATTTATGTGCAATATTTATGATTAGAGTTAGTTATTGAATTGCAAACATTCATTTGTAAATCTACAAGCAATTCTTTTTTCATACAGGAACACAGCGTCGAAGCCATCAGTGCCTGGTTTATTTCTTAGGTCGGGTAACAACATCAAAAACACTTTTACTCACTATTAGACTGATTATGATTATGTGTCACTTTAAATTGATAGCCAATAGATGCCCAGTTTTAGCTAAGTGTCATAGAAATAGTGTGATGGTTGATTTCTGAAAATTATAATTCCTTCTGCAAGTAAACAGTATCCATAAACCTGCTAACATTTTTTGTCTATAGGCAAATTAAGAATTCTGATAACAGTTTTCATGCAAGTTTTAGTATACTCCATGAAGGATGCTGGATTAATCTGATTCTGTAGCGATGGTGATGGTATCATTTATTGTTTCACAAATACCACCCCTAATAAAACAAAATAGTGTGGCGCTCAGCTGACCATATTAATTATGTTTAAACCAATGATCTGAAAAGAGTATTTTATCATTTTATTTTTTTAAAAAATCTGGCAGAATGTAGGGGCACCTGGGTGGCACAGTTAGTTAAGTGTCTGACTCTTGGTTTTGGCTCAGGTTGTGATCTCAGAGTTGTGATCTCAGGGTCGTGATCTCAGGATTGTGAGATCGAGTCCCACATCAAGCTCTGCACTCAGCACAGAGTCTGCTTAAGACTCTCTCTCCCTGCTACATGAGCGGCCTTGTGTCTGAATACCAGCAGCACCAGGATGCCACAGCTGAGGAGGAGGGCACTTTTGAAAAGGAGAGGGCCTAGACCTGTCTGGTACCCAGTAAAGCATGGAAGCCCTGTGAACTCTGTTCACTCACAACCTGTTCTCCGATAGCCGTGTCTCACTGTGTGAGTCCAGTCGCTTTTCTTCCTGTCTTGAGATTACATGGTGTATAGTCCACCACCATTAAAGCATTTTCAAAGTGAAAAAAAAAAAAAGACTCTCTCTCCCTTTCTCTTTGCACCTACCCCCCACATGCTCTCTCCTTCTCTCTCTAAAATACATAATAAATAAATAAAACTTTTTAAAAAATCTGGCAGAATGTAGGAATAGAAGCACTCAGGATATAAATGTTCTCTAATATTTATCTGTACGTATCTCTAATTTCTAACATATTAACATAACGTAATTGCTTTGATATGTTAATGTTTGAAATAGATATTTAAGTGTAAAATATTTTTTTAAAAGAAGCAAACCTAAGCAACGTACCTGTTGAGTCACTGCTGCCACTAAATTCCCTCCAGCGCTTTCTCCAGAAATACCAATCCTTTCAGGATCCACACCATATTTGTCAAGAACATCTTGGCGCAAGAACCACTTTAGTGCATTATATGTCTTCAAAGTGATTTGGAAAGCGATATTTGGGTGCTAGTCTGTAGCTGTGAGCAGAATAACAATGTTTTTTAAGTCAATTATTTTTCATTAAAAAATGTGCATCCGTGTAGAGCAGGAGACATACTCTAACCCTAAAAATCAAACGTAGAAAAATTTTCTTTAGCAAACCTGGTATTTGGGGTCTTTATGAATCCAAAGACAAACTTCATTCTTATGATAATGCTTGATATGAAAGCTTTACAAATTTTTACATTTTCCACAAGTAAAGGCTTGAATGTAAAACTTGGATTAGACTTAAGAAAAAAAGAAGTGATCATTTCCTTTAAATAAACTTTTACCAGAATGTTATTTTCTTTGTAAGCATTATGCTTCATTACTGACCAATAAATAGCAAACAAAGCTTAGGAATTATAATATTCCAGCTTAATGTAATAACCAAGTTGGCATGCAGTCACTATTATGGATTTTTTTTCATAGTTTCTTCATTTTTCTATTTATTCCCATTGGGCTTGCTTTCTTTATTAATTATTAATCTAGAATGTTTTTTGAGAATAGATTTTGCCTGTATTCCTATATGTTATTTGGTGACTAATTGCATTTAATGAAGGATTGTACCATGAAATACACTCTACTCATTGCTTTAAATGCATTTTATCACTTAATCCTTAAAATAAGTCTATGATATAGAAAATATTATATGATTCCCAGTTTATATCTGAGAAAACTGAGCTAAAATGATATTTAGCTGCCACAAAGTCATCCAATTAATTCTACAACCAGGCTTTGAAACTGATTCTCTGACTCCAAAGCCTTCATCTTACTTAGCTAATTACGAGTAAGCTAGGGGTGCCTGGGTGGCTCAGTCAGCCTCTGACTCTTGATATCAAGGTCGTGAGTTTAAGCCCTATGTGGAGAGCCTCCCGAAATAAAAGGAGTAGGTTAGAAATCCAGCAGAGGTCGTTTGTCCCTAAGATGCAGTAGTTTAATTTTATTGTAACAATGTTTTGACTTCCTGTTTTTGATCCCTGTTTGACCTAACTATACAACTCTTTTTACTCTAACTCTTTTCTGGTCATGTCAAGATCACTTTCCCTATTCTCACCCTCTCAATTTCATTTGAAACACTTCCAGCATAACCGAGAACAACCAAGACAACTGAGAGCATCTTACTGTATAAGGCATCTGGCCAAAACTCAGACAAATCAACGGTCTTCTTACTTGGCTGAAATGACAACAGCATCAGGTCTATCAGCTGTCTGTCTTGACAGGAAGTCATAACCAAACAAAGCTGAAATAAAAGAAAATAAATCAGAAACTGACAAATGAATTGACAAGTGTTTCCATCAGCAGAAAGCTTATCCCTATACCTTTTCTCCTCACTGAAATGTTCTGGGAAAAATTTTTCTAAGATTTCATCTCATCATAGCTATAGAACATGAATTATTCTGCTCAGTGATCCTTTTACATATGTATTGTCAGCGTTCTTGTCCTTCCCCACATTTTCACACTGGATAATTTAAACCAAATTTCATTCTTTTTGAGATTAATCTCTTCTCCCTTCATTCAGCAGGCATTAGGTGTTGAAAGAGTAAACACATACATACTAACTCCCTGGCTTTCAGTAAGTCACAATCTACTAGGGACAGGGGCAGGGAGGGGCAGGCATATAAGCAGAGGGCAGCGATGCAAAATATGAGCTGTTTTAATGGGGAGGTAGTTGTATGGAAATAGTACTTGACTTTATCAAAACCGCCAGAGAAAGATAAAGAAAAGAAGTAGGGAAAGCTAAAACCTGATTTATATATTCACATTTTCTAGGCAGACAAGAAAAAAACTGTGTTTTCTGTGGGCGGGGGGTGGTGGGCATGTGTGTGGAGTGGGGATGAGTAGGCTTGGGTAAATGCTCCCTTTTGCAAATAAGTAAGATGAAATAGAATTTGCCAGTAATGAGAGGAGGGAGAAATCATAAAGTGTTACGGGGGAAGTATCAGAATATGTAGTTGTCACAAACGTTAAATCATGTGGGCCATGAAAAGAAGAGTAGATATTATTTTGAAATGATTCCAAAGTCAGGTGCTGAATATTCTTAAAATATCAAATACACACTAAGTTTTAAGCTTTTATTTAACATTTACTATAAGAAGTCATTCTTATATTTTGAATTAGAACATAAATTGTTATGTCTTTTTAATATAAAATAAAAAACATCAGGAAAATACCATTTTGTTTCAGGGCTTATTCTTATTTAATTCCTTTATCTTGGTAAGCATACTCCCATTCTTTAATAATACTTTGACAAAAGGATTTTTAAAGAAGTGCTTTGGGCAGCAGGGACTCATGGAAATGGACTGAGGCATAGCATAGTCAGATTTTGCCTTAGAAACCTCACTTCATCGCCAGCTAATGACTTTACTGTCTGTATTTATAGAAGACGATAGACAGGATCATACCCTTTACTGCTCTGATTTACGTTTCCAGTCTATATCAATACCCATCAACACCTCTTTTTCTCCTGTTACAGAGAAAGTGTGTTTCTCCTCCTATGTGTTGCTAATACTTCTCCTCTGCACTAAGTCCAATTTCTTCTTATATCCTCTAGATCAGGCAAACCTCATTCCATCCTCCAGCTACCCCCCATTTCTCCAGCATATTTATATTAACTGCCATCTTTACCTTCAGTTGATAAACATGTTCATAGATCTCTCTTTGTAAATATAAAATGCATATAATATAAAATAAATATTTATACATAGACAAAATAAAACATAAAATTTTACATTATATACAGCAACATTATATACATTAAAATATTACATATTTCATATATTTATATAAACATTAAAAATGCACAAAATAAACTGAAATATATATGTATTTTTAATTTAATTTAATTTTGTTATGTTATGTTAGTCACCATACAATACATCATTAGTTTTTGATGTAGTGATCCACGATTCATTATTATCATATAACACCCAGTGCTCCATGCAGTATGTGCCCTCCTTAATACCCATCACCGGGCTAACCCACGCCCCACCTCCCTCCTCTCTAAAACTCTCAGTTTGATTCCCAGAGTCCAGAGATTCTCATGGTTCATCTCCCCCTCCAATTTCCCCCCCTTCATTTTTCCCTTCCTTCTCTTAATGTCCTCTATGTTATTCCTTATGTTCCACAAATAAGTGAAACCATACGATAATTGACTTTCTCTGCTTGACTTATTTCACTTAGCATAATCTCCTCCAGTCCCATCCATGTTGATGTAAAAGTTGGGTATTCATCCTTTCTGACGGCTAATATTCCATTGCATATATGGACCACATCTTCTTTATCCATTCATCTGTTGAAGGACATCTCGGCTATTTCCACAGTTTGGCTATTGCAGACATTGCTGCTATGAACATTGGGGTGCATATGGCCCTTCTTTTCACTACATCTGGGTCTTTGGGGTAAATACCCAGGAGTGCAATTGCTGGGTCATAGGGTAGCTCTATTTTTAACTTTTTGAGGCACATCCACCCTGTTTTCCAAAGTGGCTGTACCAACTTGCATTCCCACCAACAGTGTAAGAGGGTTCCCCTTTCTCCACAACCTCTCCAACATTTGTTGTTTCTTTCCCTGTCCATTTTTGCCCTTCTGACTGGTGTAATGTGGTATCTCAATGTGGTTTTGATTTGAATTTCCCTGATGGCTAATGATGATGAACATTTTTTCATATGTCTGTTAGCCATTTGTAGGTCTTCTTTGGAAAAGTGTCCGGTCATGTCTTCTGCCCATTTTTTGAGTTGATTATTTGTTTTTTGGGTGTTGAGTTTGAGAAGTTCTTTATAGATCTTGGAAATCAGCGCTTTGTCTGTAGTGTCATTTGCAAATATCTTCTCCCATTCTGTGGTTGCCTCTTTGTTTTGTTGGCTGTTTCCTTTGCAGTCAACAATATATATATATTTTTATATAAAATCAAGATAAAATACCCTTACTCAACTCTGGGCTTCTTTTCCAACTAGCAACTTTCTCATTTCTTTCTTATCTAAGCTGAATGAAAGACTTGAGTCATCATCTCCATTTCCTCATTTCTCATCCACTATCCCATGTACTTCATTTTGGTTTTCATTACAACATTCCATCATTTCTGCAGTTAACAAGTTTAAGAATAAATGTCTAAGCTCATGAAACACTTTTTCTTCTGACCTGAGATTTGCTACAGCAAATCACTATTCCCTTTCAGAAAGAGATCTGAAATAATTCCTTTAAACTAACATAGCTCCAAAGAAATGAATTTCAGACAGCTGAAGTGTTATATTTTCTGGGATGTTTATCAGATATATCTTCTTGATATGTGAAGTCAACATCTTAATAAAATACATGCTATATGACAAATTGAGATTATTTAACAAGGAGCACATACCAGCACTCCCCAAACACCAACCACCACCATGAACATAAAATAAGGCCCTTCTTAGTCTCTCTGGCTTTCGTTTTGGCACATAGACACGGACAGGAATGTTGTTGAAAGTTGTCTCCATCACAGTGACATTTTCATCAGATGTGGGTGGGACTTCTTCAAGGTTCACAAAGAACATTGCAATGTTCACAAAATGGTTGATTCCCAATAGTTCAGCAAACAGAATCTAAAAGAAGGGGGAGGTACACCAGGTTACAAATACCAAATGTCAATGATGTTTATGAACATAGAAGTATGCTGTTTGCTCCCAATAGTCCTGTACTGGATTGTTAAACAGGTGAATCTGAATGACACAGTTAGAAATACTGGAGATTCAGAATTTTTACCACACCACAATAGTTGCCTCATATAAATAAAGGTAAAGAAATTACAGAGGTATTACATCTTGGCAGGTTCTATGCTTCCTACCTTGAGTACAAAGACAAACGGTGAGTTCCCTACTCTAAATAAGCTCAGAGTCAAGTGGGAGAAATGGATATATAAGCAGTTATAAAGCAACATAACTGCATGTCTCATAGACATATACAATGAACTTTGGCAAAGGTCATAGGAAGATAAACTAGTTGCCTGGACATGAGACCTGGGGAGATGTTTTCAAACAGTAGGTGAACTCTGTTATGGGTACTGAACTCTGATATGCAAGAGTTTGGCCAAACAAAGGAGGAAAACTCCCTCTAGGCCAAAATTAAAGACACAGGGACGCTCGTACTACAATCGGAGAAATGCAGGTAGCTTAGTAAAGCTATGAAGTCAGGTCCACACAAGGATGAAAAAAAGAAAAGAGACCTCAGGAGGTGAGTATGAGCCCAACCATGAAGGATCTATAATGTTAGAATTCCAAGAATCGAAAAGACTCATTTTCCAATCTTAAATTGGAAACATGTGGTGATTAATTAAATAGTTGGGTCAACCTCTTTACCATTATACGAAGGTAAAACAGATACAAAAGGAATAAGCAAAATTATCTGTTTTCAATACTGAATCATCCCCACCTGGTTCCTGAAAGGCAGGTCAGGGAAATACATTTCCCACAACTCCATGCCAGATTAAATTATGCCACAAAGAAGCACTCCTACAAGAATGAGAGGGCAGAAAAAAAAAAAAGCCATTATTTTCTCTGAGCCCCTATGGATATTGATTAAACATGTGGCTTTTTTTTTAAGTCTGACTTAATCTGTATTGTTATGGTTTCTTACCCAATTTTGAGAGCTGCCTCCTAGCATTCCCCAAGAGAACAAAGACCTTTGGTTTGGATGAGTTAAGATTGAGGCAAAGGGGAATACCCAGACTTTGGAAAGAAAATACTAGGCACTCGTTCTGAAATGGTATTAATTCCTAGAGACTCCAAAGCCACCATGGCCACCAAGCAGAGTGAATCTTAAGGGTATCAAGTATGAAAGAATGTTCTAGATTGATTTCCAATTAAAATGGGTCCAAGGGTGTAAATATCCATAGCTGTGCTTATTTCCCCAGTTTCTGTCAATGGATAGTTCAAATAGACATACTTGGCAACTGACAGTGTCCTTACTTTGGCTCCTTATTCCATTAGTCAAGAGGTATTATGGAAGTTAGGGCCATGCAGAAA
The DNA here is from genome assembly GCF_037043125.1 of Eumetopias jubatus. NCBI lineage: Eukaryota > Metazoa > Chordata > Mammalia > Carnivora > Otariidae > Eumetopias > Eumetopias jubatus. Next base: position 109,936,956 of record NW_028274807.1, read on the forward strand.
CACCTGAAACTACCTCTCCCTACTGAAAGAGTAAAAGAAAAGCAATAATAAATCCCAGGGAATCACAAAGATTTGTGCCGCAATCAAAAGATTTGAAAAATTTAGAGGTGATAATTTCTGTACAAGTCTTAAAATGACATAAGATTTTCTCCCTGACTAAACACTAGCCAGACTCCTCTGAGTCCCTTTCTCAACTGGGCCTCAACCTTGTCCTATAAAAACTACAGACACTCAGCACAAATGACTTCATTCACTCCCTTTCTCCCACATTAGCATAGCTCAATGCTACGGCAAAAATGTACTGCTTGTTTTAGCCAACACCTGACAGATAAGCCCCTGATCATCCTTTCTGAGGGTACTTACTAAAAAAGGCTTACAATGGTGAATCCTTTCTCTGCCTCTTTGAAATGTATATGTATCTCCTACAATTTAGGAGTGTCTTTCTCAAGGACCTGAAAGCCATTCCTTGGGAATGTAATCATTAGGAAAAACTGAGAGAATAGGGTGCCTGGGTGGCTCAGTTGGTTAAGCGACTGTCTTCGGCTCAGGTCATGATCCTGGAGTTCCAGGATCAAGTCCCACATCGGGCTCCCTGCTCAGCAGGGAGTCTGCTTCTCCCTCTGACCCTCCCTCCTCTCATGTGCTCTCATTCTCTCTCTCAAATAAATAAATAAAATCTTAAAAAAAAAAGAACTGAGAGAATAGAATCCAAACTTCCATAATTGCCAGTGGGCCTAAATGCATGTATAATAACCAACCCACTGTCACTTGTCATTTCCTGATCCTGAGCCTTCCCTTGCTCCCTTCCCTACTCCCATTCTCCCTTTAAAACATCCATTCACCTCTGTACAAACTGAAGTTGAGTTCAAATCATGCTGACCCACTTCCTTATTGCAATAACATATTATTGGTTAAAATCTGAACTTACCACTTTACCAAGGGCCTGCTTTTGTTTTAGTCAAAGGGTGTATCAACTATATGACTTAAACAGAGGACAGATGAATATTTGAGAAAGACAGAATTATCTTAAACTTAATCAGGTCATAACTGCAATTGCAGCTACTATTCCAGATATGATCTCTTTAATGGAACAAATCAACACAGCTTCTGGCTTCTAGTACACAGCATTCATTTGGGCCTGTCTCCTCTACCAGTTAGCAAGGAAAGCAGTACACCGTTACTATCTTGCTTTGAGTCTATAGGAGCTCTCTTGCTCCCCACATAATCTGATCTACAAAAATTTCTACTGTCTTTGTATGTCACAGGACATCATGCTGGTCCACAACACTGTGTCATCAAGCTTATAGATCTGGTGATTGAGAAATCGCAAGTACTATGTATGCATGCCTTGGTAAATCATATATGTGACAAAGAATACATAGTAAACCTCATGAAATTTAGGGACTTGCTACTTTGGTTTCTGAGTGTTCAATAGTCTGGGGCTTCTTGGATATTGTCTCCAAAGTGAAAGAAAGTTGCTATATTTGTACTATCACCATATAAAAGGGGCAAAATGCTCACTGACTCACTTCAGATTAAGGTAGCAAAATACTCCCAATTATTTATCAAGTAAGCCTAATACTCAGCCTGCTGGATTTTAGTGGAAACTAAAGACAAGAGAGTCTCTGCATCACATCCAGGATGCACTGCAAACTGCTCTGTTCCCCAGAGCGGAACCAATGGTGATCAAAGGGTCTGGGACAACTAGGGGTGTGGTAGGGAGGGTGTGGTAAGAACTTATGATTTTGAGCAAATCCATTCCTAGTCCTCTTGCACTCTCTGCAATAATGAACCTGGCTTGCTTTTAGGCACTGGTAACGCTTTGTACAAATTCCCAATGAGAACGCCTTACTCCTTCACTAGTCATCTGCACCACTTTTGTCTTAAAACTTTCTATGTTTGCCTCTACTTAAGAAGCATGTACTACTAAAATAGAAAAATATTTGTATTTAATTATATATATGGTGTGTGTTTATATATGAGCATATACTTATGGCTGTGTATATGAGTAAAACTATGTATACACATATATCTATGAGTATAAATATACCACACACACAAACATGTATGTAAGTGTATGTGTATGTGTGTATATATATGTGTAATGTATGTATATATCACACGCATACACACACATACCCCCATCTCGCGAAGTCTGTTTCCTTTATGTTCAGATTTACTTTAGGACCTGGGATTTCTCTATGCTTTCATACTCCTTCTTTCACCTCAATTGCAGTAAATGTACCTCTAGTTTCTTCCTTTATGCATAGCTCCTACTATGTATCCTTCAAAGACTCCAGATTCACCAAAACAAAACTGGCATCAGAGAAATAGTCATTAAAATAACCACACTTTCACTTTTCAGCTATCACAAAATCTACCACTTTACTCTCTTTTTTTGTTATTGTTCATTTTTAAAGTTTCCCATTTTTTACAGACTCCTAATTGAATTCTCAAACTGTACTTCCTGCAGCCTTCCTGGGTTTTAAGAAAAAAATACATCAAAATTACTTCTAACCTGAGTGTTTACTGGATTGAAAAATTCACCAAGGGGGGTCCCCTTTAAAAGTTCTGGGAGTAATAATCCCCCTGGGATCCCTTACGGAAGAAAGCATAGAGGAGTCAGGATAGCAGTGAAGTCTGTGCAGGGACTCAGGCCTACATCAGGGGAGTCCCTGGAGTGCAAGCTTCTTCAGTGCAAGTGAATGCAATCTGACTTCACAAAATATACTGCATGTTCAGTGCGTGCGAAGCCCAGTGCTAGAAAGTATATTGATGCAAGATGCCTCGGATAGAATTTTCTCTTTTTTTTAAGATTTTATTTATTTGTCAGAGAGAGAGAGCTCACAAGCAAGAGGAGCTGCAGGCGGAGGGAGAGGGAGGCAGAGGGAGAGAGAAGGGGAGAAGCAGGCTCCCCGCTGAGCAGGAAGCCAGATGCGGGGCTCAATCCCAGGACCCTGGGATCATGACGTGAGCTAAAGGCAGATGCTTCACCCACCACCCAGGCGTCCCAATAGAATTTTCAACTTTCATGGACTATCGGTAAAAGTGAACATTCACATAAATGACCTGCTATAAAAAACAAAATGAAGAAAGACCTTGAATAGGGTGGTGAGGTAGGAAGAAGAAGGGGATCAATTCTAACTGACTAATATGAAGATAGTGTCTGGTGGGTGCTTTTAATCTGCAAATTATGAGTGTTTAAAAAATTTTAGGATTAGTTAAGAGAGGCAAGACAATTTGATCAAAAAGCCTGAAGGAAAAGAATGACAAAGTGTTTACAAAAACCCAGAAGTTTTCTAGAAGCTAACTAACCTTCTTAGGCTTTATGGTTGAATTACATTGAATTATACTGGGAAGCTCTGTTGAGGCTGCATTGTGGGGAGCTGTTTTCAGAACACGGTGGTCTATTCTTTCTTTATAAGAGTATTAACAAGCAATTTAATATGTTCTAACTAGCTAACAACAAAATAAATGGTATATATAATATATGTGTATCATTAAATACAATGATCAAAGAAATTATTAAAATTAAATAAATTTTTAATTTGTAGGCATTGTGAAATATCTGGGGAATTAAACTGATAATAATCCATTTATAATTTTCTAATTCATGTATTGAAAAGTCATTTCCAGTTATTATCCTGTTTTATTTAGTCTAATGTCTCAGACTAATTTGATCCCCAAAACAATAACATTATGATATGGACATATATTGAGAAATTATTAGATTTTCCTGAAGTTAAGAAGTTAGTTATAGTCAAAAGAAAGGATAAAAGACAGCATGCAATCAACTAACAGATTGATGACAGATAGGTTGATAAATACTAGCAGCTTCATAATATATATATTCACATGTATATATTGTACTATCTATATTTATGTAGTTATAGATGTTATTCATATCTATGTCTAACCCAAGTCCAAATTTGTATTCATATGCATATCCATATCTGTCTGTATCTATCTCTATAAAACTTACAGGTATTTTTCAAAAACTAATGATGTCATGTATGGTGATTAACATCACATAACAAAGTTTTTAAAAAATTAAAAAAACTTATAGGTATTTTTACAGAAATTTGACTTGAACATGATTTTCAATATTTATTTTATTCAGTATTGCCAATGTTCAGCTGGAAAATTTTTTCATACAATTGTATCCGGCTGTAAAATTACAAACATCCTTGGGCGCCTGGGTGGCTCAGTCGGTTAAGCATCTGCCTTCAGCTCAGGTCATGATCCCAGGTCCTGGGATTGAGCCCCACATCCATCAGGCTCCCTGCTCAGCAGGGAACCTGCTTCTCCCTCTCCCTCTGCCTGCCACTCCCGCTGCTTGTGATCTCTCTCTCTCTCTCTCTCTGTGTCAAATAAATAAATAAAATCTTTAAAAAATTACAAACATCCAAGGGTAGTGGGGAGGGAGGATGGGTTAGCCCGGTGATGGGTATTGAGGAGGGCACGTTCTGCATGGAGCACTGGGTGTTATACGCAAACAATGAATCATGGAACACTGCATCAAAAACTAATGGTGTCATGTATGGTGATTAACATCACATAATAATAAAAAAATTACAAACATCCAGTGATAACACAGGCAGTAGTATGGAGACAGATACAAATAACAATTCTACTTATTGTTTTTAATTTTTGCCAGATTTGTGCTTGTACTCATTCAATTCTTACTAAGACCTGATCCGTAGTAATATATTCCCAGATTTTCAGTTGAGCACATTGTGGTAGGAGAGCTTAAAAGATCTGTTCATGTGCATCCAGACAGTCAGTGATGGATATGGGACTCAAGCCCAGGTCTGACTCTGGAGCTAGGTGTCACTCCTGACTAGACAATATGCTGTCCCTTAGTGACCATCATTACATGCCTATGAGAGACTAGGCAGAAACCTAACTCTCTGGTCACCTGGGGCCTGGCCCAGGTCTTGTGGAATGGTGTATCCCACGGCCAGCAGCATTTCCCAACCTACTCGTGCTACACCTGGGTAGGTGTTCAACTATCAAGCAAATACCCCTCCTTACTGGTGCCCAGCAACTGTCCCAAAGAGAAGTCAGTTGTTAGACCCACAAAAAGTACACACTTCCAAGGAATGACTGCCCTCATGTTGCAATTGCAGCCAGAAGGGGAGAACTTCATATAGAGTAAACTGCAAATGCTTAGTCCATGCCTGACAGGCTTTGGGAGACCACTTATTCTAGCTATGAGTATGCTCCACGTCTTCTCCATATTCTGGGTATACTCCCCAAACAGACAGCTCCACATATGCCAACCATGTTCCCCAACACTTGGGTGTCTCCTCCCTGCACCTCTTTACAATTACACAAGGGGTGGAGACTCCTACCTCCAGCTGACCATCTTCTGTCCTTTTTATTTCCACATTATTTTTACAGAGTGTTAAATAATATCCTCCATGTTTCTGCTGGGTATGATTTTTGTACAAGCCCTCCAACCAATTAGCAAAAACGTTTGAAGAAATCACATAAATATTAGGACTGCTGATTTTAAATGTCACCACAGAAAAGTAATAGTTAGATCATAAGCATTTATTTACTTAATTTTAACAAATTTAAAATTTCTACAGCCTATGACATAAAGTAGGTATCAGAGGAGTAATTGTTTCTAAATATGCTAATTTAGTTGGCCCTCTGGTTTAAATCAAAGTTAAGTACAGAAAATATAAGGCCCTCTTTTAAAACATAAATCACCAACTCAAGGAGTTTATCTGCAAAGAATGAGGCTGGTTAGCTCAAATAAATATTTTTTAAATGATTGAAAATTGTCTATGTTATACAAATTAAAGATAAGAATTTAGTTATGAAAATAGTAATTGTAACATGTGTAAGACGGTACTAAGTATAAAATTTTGTAAAAAGACTTTATAATCTCACAAACTTTTGGATCCTACTAGGAAGTGTAATAAATATATAACAAAAGACTAAGAAGTTACCGGTGTGTTAAAAATAATGTCCAGTGTCCCCGGAGTCTGAATTGACTCACAATGATTTTACAGTTTCTTTCATTGTCTTTCCTTTAGTGAACTGTGATGAATTAGAGCAATAGCTTAGTGGATATATCTTCTCAGATCACTTCCTTTCTTTATACTAACTCTTTACCCTAAAGGGAATTTTTATGTAAATTTGAAATATCAAATAATAGAAAGGGAAAATTCGGACCAACTTGGGGATTTATATCCCTAAATTTATGGACAAAATTATTTCTTGTATCTTAATCTGTCATACAGAGATCTAGCCCCTAAAGGAAAAATAATAAAATTGAATTTCTGAGCATTTAAAGTTAAGAAACAGTACCTATGCCATTGGCTGCACCCAAGTTAGGGTTTTGCACAGGAATTTTAGGTATTTGGTAATTTGGAAACTAAAATGATCATTGGGCCTCAAAACGTTCACCCTTTACAGGCCAACCAGTGTATCTTTGAGGTCACAGTAGCAAAAAGAAGTAAGCTGGGCCAAGTGTAAACAAAGAACAGAAATGATAAAACCAGTATTTTTAAAAATGGCCTTAAACCTGGGAAGCTTCAAATTGTGTTGTGATGAGCACTGGGTGTTATACACAACTAATGAATCGTTGAACACTACATCAAAAACTAATGGTGTACTATATGTTGGCTAATTGAGTATAATAATTAAAAAAAATAATTTTTACATATTCTAAAAAAAAAAAATGATCTCAATGCAACCAAGGAAAACTTTACAATCTGGTATTGTGGTGGAAAACACTTCACGAATGCTTACAATCCCAAACCCAGGATAGGTTTGATAGTGTTATGTTATTTGACTACAATGTTACTTCTTACCAAGACTAGATACAACCTCCTAGTCCTTACCAGGTAATGCTGAGCAATCTATTAGAGTTGGCATTTTAGTTAACTGTATTTGATATTTCTATTCTAGGAGATAATGCTGCACCACAAACAAGACAGGTGATTGTATTCCATGACTTCCATTTATCTTCATCATTGAATTATCAAAAGTGTGAATTACTATTCTTTATCTTAAGTTCAAACTGATCAGCAAAGCATAAAATAGGACCTCATGGCATTAAATTCAAGCAAGAAACTGTTGAGCTTTTTTCTTTTGGGGGGAGGGTAGGAGGATTGGCAAAAACTGGCTTCTTCATCAATGTGTGATGGATTTTACAGAGGTTTGGAAAGATGTTATATTATATGGTAATCTGATGTATTTAGTAAACAAATCTACATATTTCTTCTGTAGAAAACCACACAGAAAAAGAAAGAAAATAACAAATCAATAATTATGAAGATACCAATTACCTCTGAACCTTCCTGGGTAGTTTCTGAGTTTCCTTACTTCTGCCAGAGTCAAGCCTTATTATGTTTTAATGCTGCTTGTGAGAGTCTTTGATTTGGTGAGACTCTTTCATTTTTGAGAGTATAAATATATATGTATAAATTGTAGCAATTTTGTGACTTAGCACAAAAACTGAAAGAAAAAAATATAGTGACCTTTCCTCTATTCCTCAGGAGATTCGTGTAATAGTTCATCCAGGAAAAGCCATTCAGTCAAATAGAAATAATACAAAAGTTGTAGATATAATATTCATGCAAGGTACTAGGTACTATAAGAAAAATAATAACTGTTTCCAACACATGAAGAAAATGAAAAAAAAAACAAATTAGAAACAAGTTGCTACAAAGTGGGTGAAATATATTACACAATAATGCAGAATGGATTTTAAAAATAACATAAGAAGAAATATCATAAAGGAGAAATGCACATATTCATGGAAGATATAGACATATTTGGAGGTAATCACTAGTCAAAAGAAAGGAGTGACTGAAAACTGATACTGGTAGAAATTAGAAAAGGAATATTAAAAACAAAGAAAAATAATTTCAGAAATAAACACCAAATTCAAAGAAACCCAAGGTATTATATATGATAGAAATGAGAAAAGGGTGCCTGGGTGGCTCAGTTGGTTAAGCGACTGCCTTCAGCTCAGGTTATGATCCCAGGGTCCTGGGATCGAGTCCCACATCAGGCTTCCCCTGCTCTGCGGGGAGCCCTGCTTCTCCCTCTGACTCTGCCTGTCACTCCCCCCGCTTATGCTCTCTCTCTCTCTGTCAAATAAATAAATAAAATCTTTAAAAAAAAAAGAAACGAGAAAAACAAAAGGAAGGAAGAATGTAGAAAAAGATTAAAAAGTACTAGGAGAGAAAGTGACATTGTTTTAGAGACATACAAAGAGGACCGTATGTGTATTTAAACATGTATATGTAACCATATATACACATATAATTAACCTAAGTAATAAAAGAAAACAAAACTATGAACAAAAATATTTTTTAATTTTTTTTCCAAAATAAAGATTTTAAATATAATTCAAGAATAATTTACAAAAAATAAGACATGAAGCTATATCCCAGTGAAACTGACCCAAATCCACCATGAAGTGTTACCTAACTTTCTGAACACAGATTTTACTGCTCAGTCTGTCATTTCATTGGCTGTCCAGATACAATTAAACTTAGTAAAAGTACAAAGAACTTTATTGTCTGCAAATTTTGTCATATCCAACAGCCTTATTATGTTGCCAGGCAGTCAGTGAACAAACATTTTTTGCACACTTACTAGATTAAGAATACTTTAACTATTAAAGAAGAGGCCATGATAAAATACAGAAACTCAGCATACGCTTCAAGTAACAAATCTCTGTGGTGGAGAACAAATATTTTAAAAGTATTGAGAGCTTTTATAAAGTAAGATAGATATGGTCATATGTATTTTCTATTACTTATATATTATCTTGCTACAATTGAACCTATCCGTGAATAATATCAATAAAATTTTACAATAATCATGGAGAGAGCTAACAGTTTTTGAGCACTTCCTCTGATCCAAGAAAGTGTACTAAAACAATGAAATCTTATTTAATTCCGAAGTATTAAATTGTCACAAGATAGAGAGAAAATGAGGCAGAGGAAGTTCAGAAGCTTGTTCAAGTTCATTCAGTAGTATGGAGTGAAGCCAATACACTCCTCCACAAGTATATGTGAAACCCTCACTTGTCCCAGTCTTCAGATTAGAGATTTGAGATTGAAAAGATGAAGTAACTTGCCAACGTCATACAAAATCAAGCAGACATTCGCTGTTCGCTAATTACCCATGTGCGCTTGTAATTTTCAGATCCTTTCTCTTGACTCTAAGTGAGGTTATGGGACTAGTGCTGGCAAAAGGCAGCTGATAGAAAGTCACGTGTCATTTCCAGACAGAAGATCCATAAGACCTGGAAACTATCTTTTGAAATGGTAGTATCACAAAATATAAGTAGTATGGATTGCTAAGGGACCCGAAGGTTTAATTGCTCAAACTCCACAAGAGTCTTCTTCTGGAGCAAGTAAATTTCATGGTGGACTTAAAATGTGTGACATAATCCTCATATCACTTTAAATATATTGCATCACTTAGTTCTCATATTGACACTGGAATGTAAGAACTAATATTATGAAAGATTTATTTCTTTCCCAGAGTTACATCATTATATATTTCCAAAGCGATCATTTTAGCCTAGATCCTCTGGCTCTGAGGTCTTTATTCTTAACTCTCTGCAAATCAATGAAAAGTGGAAATCCATATGAGCTGGTTATGTCCATACAGTGTCACCATTAATTTTATTCAAAAAATTTATTGAATTTCAGGACTTGCATCTCTTTTTACCCACCTGTATCTGTCTTTTCTCTCTAACTATTCACTGGGAGGGTACTAACATCAGCTTCTCTTTCCATACTTAATTTCATCTGGGACACAGATTTATCTGGGGCATAATAAATCGTTCAAGAAAGTTGAGAGGATTTTGATATATAGGGCATCTGGATTAAAGTATAAATAACACTTCAATTACTTGATAACACATCAAGTCTGTCTACTGTCCATCTTGACAGAAAATCATGTCTAAAGAGTTCAAACAAAAGACAAAATCAAAATATTAATGAGAAATAACAAATCATGTGATTTAGGTTTTTTTCTTCATAGAAAGCCCCCCATGACAATTTTATTTTTCTACAATTTACATAGAAATCCTAGGGAGAAAATCTAAGAGTGGTCTCAAACATCAACTAATACTGCTCAGTGACTTGCTCCTGACTATCTTTCTTTTCCATTTCCACACTGGTTATTCCAAACAAGTTCCATTCTCTCAAGACCCAACCAAATCCTCTACCAGCATCAACCATCAATGTAACTGCCTTCATTCAATGTGACTGACATGGTGTTAGGTGCTGGGAATGCAAAGATGAAAATATGTTTTCTGATTTCAAAGAGCTCATCTCTATGGGGGACATATGTTCAAGTCAACACTCTCCCTTGAGGAGGGGAGAGGCTAAAGGAATTCTATAAATTTTGAAATTTTTTTATGAAGGAAGATAAATATAAGAGTTACATAATGTGCAAATTGTAAAGGCTTATGGCAAAAATTACACTGAGCCACATGTTTGGGAAAGGGTTGTGGGTTGGTGAGTTAGAGAAAGTAATGCTTTCCAGCCAAAATTCTTTCCAAATGAGGAGAACTGAAGGACATTCAGTAAATACAATTTTTTAGGAGATTTCTGTTTAATATGTAACTATTCTTTCAAACAGGTTTTATCATAGTTAATATAAAACTTTGGCTGACAGTGTCTTGTTCTATTCGTTGCACTGATTCATAGCAGCTCGGCTTTGGGCAAATGTGTTTTATTGCCTAGAAGTTGGATGAAAACCTCCTTCTGCATTACTAAGGGGATTTCTTCATTGAAAGAGGGAGAGTGTAAAATGAAAACTTTGGATTTATAGTATTATTTGCTAAATGCAGTACTTCACATCAACCATTCTAACACTAATGCTCTGAAAGAATCATGATCTTAGTAACCTTGCTAAGTCAGATACTTACTGAATGTAGGCCAAAGAACAATGAGACTTGTTTAACCAATAGTGTACAGACCTATGGAGTCATTTGCCCTACCTACCCTTTGAGCTCATTTTCAGTCATTATTTAACCATTAGTTACCATTACCTCCATGAACAATTCTCCTCTTTCTAGCACTTAAAAATTTTGACTTTTACTTTTTCCCCTCATAAACCTACCCAGTGCAATTCTTTTCTATCATGTGTAGTGTTGCCTGGCAATAAGGTTTTCTTTTGAAAAATTTTCTGTTTATGTGTGTTCACTTAGGAAGAGTAGTAGACCAGATTAAATGACTGTTTGAGACCCAGCTCAAGAGGAAGTCATGTTTTAAGAGCGCCGATCCATGTTCCAGATTCTGTGCTATGAGCTTAAAAAAATTTTCTTCATTCAATTTTTACAACTATTTTATGAGCTGTGTGTTATTTTACCAATTCTTACTAATGAGGAAACTGAGTATCAGGGAAGAATAAGGACTTTGCCCATCATTACACAGTAAGAGGTTTGTTAAACAAACATGATGCTTCCTCGTTCTTGACTCTCCTGTCAAGAACCGGGGTCCAAAACTAGATATGTTTGACTACAAAACTTCTGCTTTTTCTTTTATTTTGGTGGTTTCCTACCTTCCTCCAGCCTCAATGGAGTTAAGAAACATATTCCTTAATTAACTTCATTAGTAATGATGATTCGCAGTGGGGTTATATTCAAATGAGATGTTCAGGTACCCCTTGAGCAAAGCATCAAACCCTTAATGGTGCAGGCAGTGTATGTGGGGAGGAAGATGGGGGTACCATAAAAACTAAACAAACAAAAAAAAAACAAAAAAAAAATCTCATTCTCCCATGGCCCTTCCTCCCATAGAATTAAGAATCACTATTATATTGTCCTGTCTCTAGGAAAACATTCAAAGTCATGTTTATTTAATAGTTCTAACTTAGATTTAATAGAAGGAGAATGGTGAAATATTCCAGTTGATAAAAGTGAAAATCTAAGTAAGTGATTGGGAAATATGAGGTTGTATAAATATATCAAATGTTTTTAACTGAGAACATATTATTACAGAAGAAAAAAAAAAGCTTTAAGTTTTCCTTAAACTTGCCAAAGGAGTTTGGACACCAAGAAATAGAAGCTCTCAAAGTTGGACGACCACTTGGATAACCTCTTGTTTCCTAATCACCTAAAGTGCCATGAATATATCTTATTTTGTTTCTAAGTGTTTTTCTAGAAGTCCCCTTGTGAAAAAAAAATAGGATATAGTTTTGGAAGAAACAAAATAAATATTACTCAAATACAAAAAACTTAAAAGTCGAATACCATGCAAACCACCTTTTTTTCTCTATCCCCTTTTTTGACTTGTTTTAAGTATATTAAAAACAAAATTTAAAAGAAACCAACTCTTCTTCCTAAAACTGAAAGCTGCTGGCCCATGGGGAGAGTTCTTGCATGGTCACCCACCACCCAGTGTTTGGGGAAAAAAAATCTCTGTTTTGACTCCTGCCAGGGAGGAGCTGCTGGGAACCAGAGGGAGGCGCAGGCAGAGGAAAAGCAACCTGGGTGTTGGTGGGTTAGTCCTGTGAACAATGCACTGAGAAGTGTGGAGATCAGGTCCTCACCTGGAATCTATTTCTTACCCTCACCACCACCCCAACCTTGAGCTTTGATTTTGCCCTGAGCCAAGGGTCTAGCATCGCCAAGCTCCTGAAGGGTACATTTGGCCCCTTCTCGAAGACTAACGTTCCAGTGTGAAAGTGTCTGACAGGAGCTTTGAGGAGATGTTTTCTTTCACCTTACTTTCCAGCCCAAGGGATTGTGTGCACTTTTGCTTCTCTGGGTATGCTCTGCATATCCCACCCTCCCTTCCCCTTCACACCTCTCCTCAAAATTCTCTTACTTTATATTAGAACTACCTGGCCTTCATCAGAGCTGGGGGTGTGGCATGGTCCATTTCTTGATGGTCTGTAATAGGTAGGCTGTGTCCAGGAGGTAAACTGTGAGGAATGGAGATGGTTTGGAAATGTAAAGCAATTTTATTGCTGAGGCCAAAGTATCCATGTAAGCTGGATCAGTTTTTTGGAACTTGGTTAAAGTCACTTTGATTTTTTTTTTTCTTTTAATAACTTTACAATGAAATATGTTATAGCATCATGATCCATTGTGGCTGAAATCTGCATAAGGAAGTCCAATTCATCTAAATGATATCAGGCAGGATCCTTTGTGTCATATGAGAAACAAACTAGCAAAACGAGGTGAAAACTGACTGCTGGGGGGGAGGGGTGGCTGTAAACCAAGAGAGATTTCTTAATGAATATGTCTAACAAATACAACATCTGCCTTTGGAGCTTTTGTTGACATTTATTTCAGAGTATTTTGTGAATTAGTTCAACCAACAGGATGGTTATTTTGTTATGTTAAAAGTACTTTCCAAAAAAAAAAAAAAAGTACTTTCCATGATTTTTAATGTATTTGTTTCAGCATTTTATTGGATTTTTCTAACCTGTGTTAACACCATTGAACGTGTATTTCCTAAGAAAATACAACCCTCTTGCACCCTTAAAGCATTACTTTAGCTGATAAGGAATACCAGAAGTTTTTCAATACAGCTGTTCATTAAGCAGTTAAAGATGTGTATAAATGTTGCAAAAAATAAAAATAGACTGCTGTCTCTTTAGTACAGTTTTCAGTGAAATTAAACTGAGACTTGTCTTTTAAAAAAATAGTATTCAATAGGTTTCGGACTTTGTGGATCATTTTGCACATAGCTTTATCAACTTCTAAACATTAATAAATTGATTTAAAAAATAACAATAAAAGAAAACAAAATAAAATACCCACAATATACTACAATTAATAAAAACTCCTAGTTAGCTATGAGTTTAATCCTATCAAGAATACCTTGTTTGGTAAAAATGGATATATGAAAATTTGGTTCTTCATCGTTAAGTTCTATTTTTTGGTTTGTTCTTGCTACAACATTACTAACTTAGAAACATAAGGAGAAGAAAATTTTTAACCCAAACTTGTGAAGATAAATTCAGAAGCAATATGAAGAAAGGATGCTAAGATCAGCAGCCTCCTACAAAGCAGCTCCAGGAAAGCAAGTGCCTCACAAACATCATGTTGTGGCCAGGCCACTGCAAACTAGCAGCTGGAGTATGTTAGAAAGCAGGGAACTTGAGTTCTATCTAAGGAAAACCAAGACCCAAAGAACCAAATAAAACTTCCATTCTATCCTATTCCATGTAATAAATGTGCTGGGCATTCTAATACAAAATGCCACAATAAAACACTGCACTGTGATAGTATGTGGAGCATTTTATGGATGAGGTAACTGAGACATACATAATTGCTACCTATATGATATAATGAAGATTACTGATGCAAGATTCTATTCCCCTGGAAGACAGGCATACTAATTCTTAACCTTCACGGTTACTTGTTTAGGTTTAAATTAGGTAATGAAGTTAGAGAACTTAGCACAGGTTTTGACACATAGATAGTCATCAATAAATGGTAACACCACAGTTAATGTTATTACTGTTGTTCATTTTATTACTATTATTGCTATTGTTATTACAGTGAGAAAGGACACAGTTGAGATTCAAGCCCAGATGCATCTGCATCCATACCATGTATTTCCTTTCCCCATGCTATTGCTCAGACTCAGGGACTGGGGTAGATGGAAATTCAGCATTTTTTATAAGTCATTTCTGCATATCCCAGGGCTCAGAAATCATTACAAGAATAGGGAAGGCCATGTTTGTACAGCACAGAAGGGGAGGAGGGATAAAGGCATATGGACTAATGGGTGTCAAAGTCTTATTTTCTTTGTTTCTTATGAAACAATCTTTTTTATAATTTTGCAAATGGATAAAAGAGATAATATACAAATTAGTTTTAAGCAGAATTTTAAGATTGAAAGAAGTGCAGCTTGCATATGGACATGAAGAACTATGTGGCTAAACTTTGCCCACTCTCCAGCAGTGTCTTATTCTTCCTTTTAGAAAAGAGTATAAAAGATTGATGCAAGCCAGGCCTCCAAAATGTGGCTGAAGGGAAATGCCTCCTTACTTTTCTATCGGAAATACTGAGTAGAGATGGCACAATGGGGAGTGCCACCTGAGGGAAAGAACAGTGCATTCAATGGCTAAGTAGCACACGTTTTTTTGTTTTTTTTTTTTTCCTACAGCTTTGCTGAGGTATAACTGATGTAGCAACCCAGACAAAAAAAAACCCTGAACATATTTATACAATTTTATGAGTTTGGACATTATGATATCCTCACACAATCAAGGTAATAAACATAATCATCACTTCCAAGTTTCCTTGTGTCCCTTTGTTTTTTGTGTGTGTGATAGGAACACTTAACATGAGATGGAGCCTCTTGGCAAATGTGTTAAGTGCACAACAGCATATTGTTAATTTCAGGCACTATGCTGCACAATGGGTCTCTAAAACTTACTCATCTTCTATAACTATAACTTTATAACCATTGAACAACTCCCCATTTCCCCTGCCCCATCCCCTAGCAATGACCATTCTATTTTCTATTTCTATAAGTTTGACTATTTTATACTTATTCATGTAAGTGGAATCATGCTGTATTTGTCCTTCTGTGACTGATTTATTTCACTTAGCACCATGTCTTCCAGGGTCATCATATTTTTGCAAATAGTAAAATTTTCTTCTTTTTTAAGGCTGAATAACATTTCACTGTATGTATAGACCACATTTTTTTAAGATTTTATTTATTTATTTGAGAGAGAGAGAGAGAGAAGAGAGAGCACAAACAGGGGGAGGGGCAGAGGGAGAGGGAGCCTGCTGAGCAGGGAGCCTGATGCAGGACTTGATCCCAGAACACTGGGATCCTGACCTGAGCCTAAGGCAGACACTTAACTGACTGAGCCATCCAGGTGCCCTAGACCACATTTTTTAAATCCATTTGTCTCTACACAGATATTTAGGTTGTTTCCACATCTTGGCTATTGTGAATAATGCTGTAATGAACATGGGAGTACACATATATCTCTAAAAGATTCCAATTTTAATTCTTTTGACACATACACAGGAATGAGATGCTGGATCATATGATAGGTCTATTTTTAAGTTTTGAGTAGCTTCTAGGTTGTCTTCCGTAATGACCACACCATTTTTGCATTCCCGCCAACAGTGAACATGGGTTCAATTTCTCCACATCCTCAGCAACACTTGTTGTTTTTTGTTGTTGTTGTTTATAATGGCCATCCTAATAGATATGAGGTGATCTCATTGTGTCTTTTTAACTGAAGTGTAGTTGACATAAAAAATTATATTAGTTTCAGGTGTACAACATAGTGATTCAACATTTATGTACACTACAAAGTGATCACTATGATAAATCCATCATCATACAAAGTTACTAAAATATTACTGCTTATATTCCCTATGATGTACATTACAACCCCATGATTTACTTATTTTATAACTGGAAGTTTGTATCTTTTAATCCCCTTCACCAATTTTGCCTGTCTCCTCCCCTCTGGCAACCACCAGATTGTTCTCTGTATCTTTGAGTCTGTTTTGTTTTATTTTTAGATTCCACATATAAGTAAAATCATACAGCATTTGCCTTTTTCTGTCTAACTTATTTCACTTAGCATAATACCCTCTAGATCCATCCATGTTGTCTCAAATGACAAGATTCCACTCTTCTTTATGACTGAGTAGTATTCCCCTATATGTATGTGTATGTATATTTATGTGTGTGTGTATGTATATTTATGTGTGTGTGTGTGTGTGTGTGTATTTCACATCTTCTTTACACATTCATCTATCTATAGACACTGAGGTTGCTTCCATATGTAATAAACAAATTCAATGAAGTTGCAGTATACAAAATCAACATACAACAATCAGTTGTGTTTCTATATACTGACAATGAACTATCTGGGAAAAAAACAGGAAAGCAATCCCATTTACAATAACATCAAAAAGAATAAAATACTTAGCAATAAACTTAACCAAGGAGGTAAAAGACATGTGTGCTGAAAACTGCAATACATTCATAAAAGAAATTTAAAAAGACACAAATAAATGGGAAGATATCCCATGTCCTTGGATTAAGAGACTTGATATTGTTAAAATGTCCATACTACCCAAAGTAATTCAGTGTCATTCCCATCAAAATCCCATGGCATTTCTTACAGAAATAGGAGAAACAATCTTAACATTCATATGGAACTATAAAAGATCCAGAATAACCAAAGTGAGCTTGAGAAAAAAGAACTAAACTGAAGGTATCACAATTTCTGGTTTCAAAATACATTGCAAAGCTATAGTAACTAATACAGCATATCGACCCATAGAACAGAATGGAGATCACAGAAATAAACACATGCATGTATGGCCATCTAATCTTTGACAAGGGCACCAGGACTACACAAGGGGAAAAGGGAGTCTGTTCAATAAATGGTGTTAGGAAAACTAGATATCCATAAGCAAAATCATGAAACTGGACTCCTATCTTACAACATACAAAATCAACTTGAAATGGATTATAGACTTAAACATAAGAACTAAAACTTTAACACTTCTAGAAGAAAACTTTAAAAAAAAGCTTCATGACACAGTTCTTGGCAATGATTTTTTTCTTTGGATATGACACTAAAAGCACAGGCAACAAAGAAAAAATAGACAAATGGTACCACATCAAACTAAAAAGTTTCTGCACAGCAAAGGAAATGATCAACAGAGTAAAATGGCAATCCACAGAATGGAAAAAATATTTACAAACCATGTATCTGATAAGGGATTAATATCCAAGATATATAAGGAATTCCTGAAGCTCAATAAGAACAACACAAGCCCCAAATAATCTGATTTAAAAAGTAGCACACACTTTTAATTGAATCTCTTAAACAGGGTCCCAAGAGCAAAAGGAAAAATATTATATCAGAACACCGTATGTGACGACCCTAGGATAATAACAACAAACAAAACCGATTTGTGAACCTGGATATTTCTGCGATATTCAACTCTCACCCAGTCAGAGTATTGTTAATGTCTACACTTGCCACTCTTCCAACTGTGAATAAAGTTCTAAAATGTTCATGAAAATGGTTTTGAAATTTAAATACTAGCTAAAATGTAGAAGTTTATCTACTCTGACTCCATTAGTTGCTACCATTTAAATGGGATTCCAAGAACATGTCAAGGCTTTTCCCAAGTGTTTGGGAGAAAAAAAAATTCTGGTTTAGGAGTGAATGATTTGGTTAATAGCTATCTTATTTTTTCTGATTCTCAACAGTTGAATTTATCAACTGGCTCTTATTGGATGTTATGAAACAAAGAGGCCAGCAACAAAATTCATGGTTATTGCTGCAGAAAGACCTAGAACTAACCCTGATGTAAAACATGCAGCTCATCACCACAGACATTCAAGAGTAAGATGATTATTAACATTTTATCTCTGCAGTCCTCCCCATAGAACCACAAATTGTGCAAAGGAAAGCAGGGACAGTTGCAGAGAAGGAGGGAGACAGTTTGCAGGCTGATTTCATGGTCTATCCCCCAGAGGAGAGCATTGAATAGACTAGACTCTGTACGATTTATCTAACACTGACAGATACATTTCTATTAAAGCTATCAAAACATGTATCACATTTCATTGTAATTATTCCTCTGCCTCTCTTCATTGTAATTATTCCTCTGTCTCTCTGTCTCTGCAAGTCTAGGTCTCTGTGTCTACACCGCCTCAGATTTAGCACTAGAAGTCTTGCATCCTAAGGAACTCCAGAAAACCACAATGGTTGGGACCCTAACAATGACTTACCATAAGAGCTGCTTTCATCATTATGTGCTTAATCCCTAACCCAGGCATTCAGTATTCATTTTCTGAATAAATAAAATTTTTATTTAAGGGTGAGGACATTTTGATGCCCCTTTCATTGTGAAAGATTTTAATTCTCTCTGTCTGTGTTTAATGGCCTGGTTACTTTCTAGCACCTCTTCCAAAAAGTTTTAACTGCATAGAAAAGATTTCTAATCATGTAAGATAATATTTTAAATGTATTCTCTAAGGGTCTCTCCCTTGCCAGAGGTAAATAATTTGCTAGAAATCCCCCATGTACCTGCTGACAAAATATATACTCATTATTTGTAAGTAGCTGATTAATAGAAAAATATGCTTCAAGAAATTTTCTAATGAATTACAATAAATAAAAGTTAAGAGACATCTAGTTCTTTTTTAAAAAGATTTTATTTATTTATTCATTTGAGAGAGTGAGAATGAGAAAGAGAGAGAGCACATGAGAGGGGGGAGGGTCAGAGGGAGAAGCAGACTCTCTGCTGAGCAGGGAGTCCGATGCGGGACTCAATCCTGGGACTCCAGGATCATGACCTGAGCCGAAGGCAGTCGCTTAACCAACTGAGCCACCCAGGCGCCTCATCTAGTTCATTTCTGAGGCCTTCTCTAGTAGTCAAAAATTTTAATCTAAAATTTGCTGCAATATTTGATAAAATGCTGTATTTAAAAAGATTAAGTTAATGCAAGTATTTTGCCAAACAGGGCCTGAAAGATACTAATCACAAAATCTGGAAATTAAATGGTCTAATGATTTTATTTCCATATGACTTAGTTATTATCATAAAGGACATTATTCCAATTAAGAATAAATGTTTTGGCTCTTCAATTAGATAAAGTCTGATTAAACGGTTAAAATAGTCTATTATTTTGATCGTTTGGGACCTGTGAACCTAAAGTATTAAATGAGCTTGGTGCTTAGGATTTTGCACCAGTCTAAAACTTTGCTTCCCTTTGCTCAAACCTCCTCCAAGGTGGTGCATCCTCACTCTCTTTTGCCCTTCCCAATTCTCTCTTGTAAATCAGTTTAACTGAGGTATATTTTACATCAAATAAAATTCACTTATTTTAAGGGTATTGTATGATGAATTTGGCCAAACATATACAGTCCTATTACCAGCACCATGGTTGTTATTAACCACCCCCCCTTGCTCCAGGTGTTGGTAAGCCCTGAACTCCTCTCTGCCACTATAGTGTTACCTTTCCAAGAATTTTACATAAGTGAAAACCTACAACTGATATGTATTCTTTGGTGTTTGGCTTCTTTCATTTAGTTAAATTCTTTTGAGGTTCATCCATGATATTTCATGTATCAGCATTTAGGGTTTTTTATTGCTGAATATTGTTCTTTTGTATAAACGTACACAATTTGCTTAGCCATCCATCTGATGATGGGGATTTGGGTTTTCTCTAGTTTGTAACTCTTATGAATAAGACTTCTGTGAACATCTGCCTACAAAGTATTTTTTTTTTGAGAGAGAGAGAGAGAGAGGGAGAGGGAGAATGGGGTGGAGGGGTTTCAGAGGGAGAAGAGAGAGAAATCTTAAGCAGCCTCCCTACCCAGCATAAGCCCAATGCAGGGCTCGATCTCATGACCCTGAGATCATGACCTGAATCAAAGTCAAGAGTCGGCAGTTGCTTAACTGATGCCCCTGCCTACAAAGTATTTTTGAGGACATACTTTCTCATTTCTCTTGAGTAATTTCTAGGGTGATATTCTTGGGCCATATGTTTAACTTTATAAGAAATCTCTAAACTGTTTCCCAAAGTGACTATACAATTTGATTCCTGGTAACAACATACAAGACTTTGAGTTACTTGCTCCATATCCTTGTTGACACTTGGTATCCTCAGTATTTTTAATTTTAGGCAATCTAGTGGGTATGTAGATACATCTCATTGTGTTTCTAATGTACATTTCCTTAATGACAAATGACATTTATTTTTTCTATATTTTTTTGTCATTCATATATTCATTTAGTGAAAAGTCTCTTCAAATGTTTTGCTCATTATCTTTTTATAGAGTTGAAGAGTTTTTTACATGGTCTGAATACAGTTCTTTCTCAGATATGTGTTTATCAAGTATTTTTTCTCTGTAGCTTACCTTTTTTTTTAACACTGGCTCTTGAAGGTAAAAATCGTAATAAAATCTTATTTTTTTTCTTTGTTTAGTTCATGCTTTTGTGCCCTGTTTAAGAAATTGTTCCTGTTCCATGACCACAAAGATTTTCTCTTGTTTTCCTTTGGAAGTTTTAGCTCTTAAATTTAGGTCAATGATTCATTTCAACTTAATTTTTATATATGCTGTGAGGATAATTTTGAAAAAATAATTTAAACATACAGTTATCCAATAGCTCTAGCATCATTTGTAAAAAGACAATACTTCCCTCACTGAATTATCTTGGCAATTTGGTAAAAAATCAGTTGACCTTATGTGTGTGGCATCTATGTCTGGATTCTATTAATCTGGCAAAACTAGCATTTTGTCCTGAAACCTCTAGCTGCTTTGGTCTCCTCATAGTCTCTCATATCAGGGAGATCATTAGTATCCACCTAGGTTTCCCTTCCTTATACCAAAGCCATAGCTCTAACAAGGGAATAAGATGGAACACACATAGGGCTCACCTCCTCTGTTTACAGCCATTCAGAGATCACTGTCCTTCATTTCTTGACCTCCAGTTTCTCGAAAACCTTTGTTTCATATATTGGGTCGAGTTGTTGTTTATTTCAGGCACTGGTGTAAATTCAGTCTCTGTTACTGACATCTCAATAATCCATGAAACTTATTTTGTAGCCAAGAATATGGCCTATAGTGGCAAATGACCTACATATACTTGAAAGGAATGTTTACTATGGTACTATCGGATGGAGTCTTACTGAAATCCAAGTTAAGTCAAAATGGTTGACAATGTTCAAGTCTTCTATATTATTACTTATTTTCTGCTTCATTTTTTTCAATTATTTAGAAAAAGGTGTTGAAATTTCCAACTATACCTTATTGAGATATAACTGACAAACAGCATTTTAGCTTCAGATATACAAAATAATCACTCAATATTTGTATATACTGTGAAATGATTACCACAATAAGTCTTGTTAACATCATCATTATGCATAGCTACACATTTTTTTAAGTAAGCTCCACACCCAGCATGTGAGGCTCAAACCCACAACCTGAGATCAAGACCTGAGCTGAGAAAAAAGTCAGATGCTCGACCGACTGAGCCATCCAGGCACCCCACAAAATTTTTTGTTTTGTGATAAGAACTTTTAAGATCTATTCTCTTAGCAACTTTCAAATATGTGATACAATATTGTTAACTATAATTCAACTATAATTTTGGATTTGTCTATTTCAGTGTTTAGTTGTATTATTTTTCCCTTCCTCCACTTAAAAGCACTCTTAAGTGAAAAAATATTTATGATTGTCATGTCCTTTTAAAGAATTAGTCCTTTTAGCATTATAAAATGTCTTTCTGTATTTCTGGTAATTTTTTAATGTGAAATCTACACTGATATAATAAAACCAATCTAGTTTTTTAAATTAGTGTTTTATTAGTGTTCTCACTAATTATTGATGTGATTGAGTTCAAATCTATCATCTTGTTAAATATTTCCATTTATCATCTTTCTCAGATTACCTGAGTTTGTTTTTTTTAATGATTCCGGTTTATCTCCATTATTAGCTTAACAGCTATATCTCTTTGTTTTATATTTTACTTTATGCTGTAGGCTTTACAATATGCATTTTATCACTCACCTTTCAAATATTACACCACCTCACATACTGTGTAACAACATAATAACCTGCTTCCATTATCCGCCATCATACACTGTGCTCTACTTGCCATATATCTTACTTCTATATATGCTATAAATCCCATTTTGTTTAATACAATTATCTTTTCATTAGATTTTGAATAGGAAGAAACAATTTTTTAAAGTGTATCCACATATTTCCCATTTCCAGGAGTCTTCAGTGCTTCATGTAGACCCAAATTTCCATCTGCTATCATTTTTCTTCTATCCGAAGAACTGCCTTTAACAATTTGTATAGTGCAGATTTGTTGGTTATAAATTCTCTCTCCTTTTATTTGGAAAATATCTTTATTTTGCTATTTTGCCTTCATTTTAAAAATAATTGTTTTCATCTGTGAAGAATTCTACATTGATAGATTTTGTTTCCATTCAGTCCTTTAGTAATATCACTACATCATCTTTTCCTTTCATATTTTCAGATGATCAATCTGCAGTCACTCTTACCTTTGTATCTCCATCATGAGCCTTTTTCTGTGTTTTTAAGATTTACTCTTTATCACTGATTTCCTGGAATTGATTTTGATGTTGCTTGGTGTGATGTTCTTTATATTCAAATTTGGGTTTGAATATAAAGAACATCTGTGAGATTTTTAAAGAACACAAAAATCTGTGAGATTTTTTGATCTGTGGGGTTTTAGTTTTCACATTTGGGAAGATTTTCAACATTTTTTTCTCTAAATATTCTCTTCCGACCCCTCTTTCCATTTCTACTTTTGGGAATTCAATTACATTTATATAAACAGTTTGATATTACTCCTGAAGTCACTACCACTTTCTTCATTTTTTCCTATTATCTTTGTCTCTCTGCCTCATTTCAGATATTTACCATTTCCATATTTTCAAGGTTATGGATCTTTGGTTAATCTGCTATTAATCCTATCCATATGTTTTTAATTACAGATACTATAATTTTCAACTTGAGACCTTCCATTTGGGCTTCTAAATATATGCTTTTTTGTGCTTTTTCCATCTCTTTTTTCATCATGCTCATATTTTTCTCTTCTTGAACATATGGGGCATATTTATGATAGCTGTTTAAAAGTCCTTGTCTGCTAATTATATCAGCTGTCATGATATCCAATAGGTCAATTATATAATTTTTTTGGATTTGAGTCTTATTTTTCTGCTTCTTTAGATGCCTCTTCATTTTTTATTAAATGACAGACATTGTGAATTTTATATTGTTAGTTGTAAAATATAGTTTATGCCATTAAATAGTGTTGGGATTTTTGGCACATAGTTAAATTAGATTTGCCTTCTTATACTCAGCATAATCCCTTTGAGATTTTTCTCAGCGTTGACTGTATCTAACAGGCTTTTTTAGATAAATTGTCTAAACAAACAAAAAACCCAGTTTTTATTGTGTTCTCATCAGTTTGACTTCTTCCTCCGAGTAGAATGAAAGGACTGTTTTTACAACAAATACTATGTAAAAATACTTGAAGGGTAAAAGCATAGGAGAATGCTTATTTCTTCAGCAAGTTCTAGCAAACAAGTTATTTTTACTTTAATTAACAATTGTTTGCTAGTGTGAACACAATATAGTATTCCTATCTGCAAAATACAATACCAAGAATTTCTTTTGTCAAATTTCCATTTAAGGTCTTGTCTCTGAGCATTGATCCTCTTGCCTTCTCCTCTCTTTCACAGCAAAGTTTGGAGTAATCTTTCATCCCTTGGCATAAGGATTGTTGGCCGTTCCAGGCAAGTGGTGACCCTGACCTGATCATCTTACAAGAGACACCATAGGGACCTCCCAGCAACAAAAAGTGTGCACACGCAGAGTACAGCAAGGTGGGAAGAACTGAATTAGGAATCCCAGGAGCTGAGCCCCTGCTCCTCCATTCATTTGTTTCCCTGCATTGGGATCTAGATAGAATAAACATTTTGAAGTTAAAATAAACTGGTTTTGAACCATTGCTCCACGTGACTTGGGGCACATGGTGCTGCTGCTGAGCCACTCCAAGTCCAAGGCCAGGGAGTGGAGACGCATGCTGACCTCAGAGGGAATGAGCTGCATCTGGAAGAGCTTCCTCCCCGATGCCTACAAGCAGGTGAAATTGGGTGAAGACGCCCCCAATTCCAGTGTGGTGCATGTCTCCTATTCTGAAGGAGGTGACAGCAGTAGAAATGGTGCCCAGGTGAAGATGGTCGATGGAGCCGAGTACCACCTTCTTGACTCTGTCGGCCCTCAGCGCCCACTAGTGGTCAACTTTGGCTCAGCCACTTGACCTCCTTTCACTAGCCAGCTGTCTTACTTCAGCAAACTGGTGGAAGAATTCCCATCAGTGGTTGACTTCCTGTTGGTCTACATTAATGAGGCTCATCCTTCAGATGGTCGGGCAGTCCCTGGTGATTCTTCTTTGTCTTTTGAAGTGAAGAAGCACCAGAACCAGGAAGACCGTTGTGCAACAGCCCACCAGCTTCTGGAGCATTTCTCCTTGCCACCTCAGTGCTGAGTTGTGACTGACCATATGGGCAATAATGCCAATGTAGCTTATGGGGTAGCCTTTGAACGTGTGTGTATTGTGCAGAGACAGAAAATTGCTTATCTGGGAGGAAAGGGCCCTTTCTATTACAACCTTCAAGAAGTCTGGCATTGGCCGGAGAAGAATTTCAGCAAAAGATGAAATCTAGATTAACTGGTTAAAGGTATGATTGTAAAAGAGTTTTTTTTTAAAATTATGTAAAGGAAAGGAAACTAAGAACTGAATCTACTATTTCAACTGAATCCCACTGTCTTGCTGAAAGAGAGGAATTTACATGTCAGAAGAACATAAACCTCTAACATTTCCATACTCCTTTTACCACTCAAATGGCATTTGGCTAACTAGTAGCCCCAGCACATCTCTTCCTAGTAAAAAGCCCTGAGTGAAAAGATCCCAAGATGGAGAGGAAGAAACTCTGTTTCAACATGTGTTCATTCTGCCTTGGGAAAGAAATAATACAGCTGATGCATGCTTTGGGATTTGAAGAAAAGACTTAACTGAATAACTACTATGTTAGGGAACTATTGTCCTTATTAGAATAAGGGGTATTGCTTATGCTTTATTCATCATGGATAGAGCCCATCTGGAAAGTTCCCCAATATTTACTTATAATGAGTCCTTGAGCCCAGTTCTTGTGGTTAGCGCTTTCGTGTTTAACAGTGTTTGAGTAGTTTCTGCTGTTCTAATTTCTAGCCATGTGGTGCTCTATGCCAGTCTAAATATCCCAGAACTCACAAGTGGATTTGCAGATATCAAGAATGATCCCTACCTGGGGGATTAGGATGATTATCTGAAATCTGAGGGTTCCTTTCTAGGCAAGGGGGGAAAGCCTAAGAAGAAAATCAAATTGACAAGCTAGGGACAGGAGGCAGAAAGATGAGGAGGCTTCACAGGGTTTCACTTTGAAGCTATAGAGAGTGGGACTAATTTGTTAGTCACAGAAACATGGAAACACAAAACATACATGGGCCAGAAAAAGAAGCAGCTCAACTGAAATTAGCATTGAGAATGTACATATGAAATCAATGTACTTATCATATACTCCTTGATTGAGGGAAAAAGGGTGAGGAAGGGGAAAAAAAAAACCCATATACTTCATTATTTGTAATTATGAGGCTTCTTTGTTAGAAATAATTACTTTTTGAAACAGGTTTGTGGTATGTATATTTTCAGTGGGTGAACTATACCCCATGATACTGATTAAATGTAAAACCAGTAGGTTCAGTGGTGCTGGTCTGTCCCTCCATTCCTACAATTATGATGTGGCCCCACTCATTCTTGGTCTCAGTCTCCATAACCATAAAGAACAATGGTTATGTTCTTTTCATAACATAGTCTTTATAATAAATAAATACATTCTCAGCTGCTGTGGGAGGTAGGTGCCCAGGCCATTCAGCTATAGCACTGTTCTCATAGGTGCAAATAAATAAGATTTCTTCAGTTATAAAATAGAGGAAGAGAAAGTTAGTTTGAGACAATTCTCATTAATAATTTCAGAGGCTTTGATATAAGGCAACCCTTAGTGGCATGGAATCTGACGAACTGGAATTCCCATTTACATTTAAATTTGGACTGGGGTCTCCCTTTGTTCTAATTAGCTGAGATCTAGTAATCTACATCATTATAATTGCTATATATGTGTGTATATATATATATATATATATATATACACACACACACACATTTCTCTTTAAAATAAAGATATTATAGTTTTACCTATAATATCTAAATATCATAACCCCCAAAGAATAGATCAATTAATTTTGTATAAATTTTTTATTATAAATTTGAGGATGCTGTCAAATCACAGTATATGGTTGTATTGATATGTACAATCAAAGGTTCTTATGACCATTCCATTAATAATTGAATCATAAAAAAGTCATAGAAAAAAGAATTTCCATTTAATAAGCAATTTCCATTGCTTTATTTCATTTGAATTATTGTCCAAGTTCTTGTCAAAGCCTTTGCCATTATTCATACATCATGTATTTTTTCCTAACTAAAGACTAATGATCCTTCTATCTTTCTGATGGAGGCCAGTAGTACTGTTACCTTACACTATGCTACAATTATTTTTTGTATACAACACTGAAAGATATTGACAAGATTATATTCTTATAATTATTAAAATCACTTCTATATTCATCATGAGATCTAGAAATTACTTGGCAAAGAAATAAACAATCTATTTATCATGAAAGAATTCCTCATTAATCCACATTGCTGTCAAATTTTAAAAGTTGAAAAGTTGTTCAGTTGATTCTGCATATCTAAATGTATGACGTGTGTTTAAAGTGTTCATTTGACAGTATCACTCAAGATGAAAATCAATGATCCAATCACCTATTTCAAGAAATTACAAACAGCAAATAAAACTTAAAGTGTGTAGAGAAGATTATTAATAAAGGTAAGAACATTAATTAATGAATAAAAATAAATATGAAATAAAGAGGCTCAACAGAAAGTCCTAACACCTTTTGGAAATGCCAATGAAGTGGTAAATCCTTGAGTGGCTCATCAAGAAAAAATTAACAGAAATAAGAAAGAAGGCATCACTACAGATTCTACTGGCATTTGAAAAGATAAAATATTATAAATAACCTTATGTCAATAAATTTAAAATCTTGGATGAAATGGATAAATTCTTTGAAAAAACAACTGAATAAAGTCATCCAAGAATAAATTTAAATCTGGATGTCAATATAACTGTTAAATAAATTTAATCTGCAATTTAAAAAAAACTACCAACAATGAAAACCATAAGCAAGATAGGTTCACTGTTGAAATCTACAAAACTTTGAAAGAAGAAAGAATACCAGTCTTAGCCAAACTTTTCAGAGAAGGAAAAAATATAGATGGAGTACATCACAAATCATTTTCTTTAAAGATTTCATATATTTATTTGAGAGAGTGCATGCACAAGTAACGGGAGGGCAGGGAAGGGATGGAGGGAGAGGGAGGAATAGACTCCCCTCTGAGCAGGGAACCTGACCCGGACTCATCCCAGGACCCCAGGACCCCAGGACCATGAGCTGAAGGCAGATGCTTAACTGACTGATTCACAAATCATTTTATGAGACCAGCTAAACTAGTTTCAAGGCCAGGCTAAAAAAAAAAGAAAGAAAGAAAGATAAAAAGAAATTAACAGATGAAAATTTCTCATGAGAGGGAACACTGCAATTCTAAACACAATGTTAGCAAATAGAACCAACTACTATATATATACTATATATATGTGATATATATATCACAAATGGGATTCATTTTATTTATAGATGTTGGCTTAACATCTGAAAACCATACTAATGGAGAAAAATATGATAATCTCAATAGATTATAGAAAAAGCAGTTGAAATCATTCAACATGCATTAATAATGATAATAACAGTAATAATAATAATAAATCTCTCACCAAACAAGCAATAGAAAAAAACCTTCTCCAAGGGTAGCTATGAAAAATCTAGGCCTAACATAGTATCATATTTAATAGTGAAATATAAAATCCTTTATTCTTAAAATCAAGGGAAAAAAATTAAGATACTCACTCTCATCACCCCAACTCAACATTAGAGGTCTTAGCTAAAGCAGTAAGGCAGAAGAAAAATCAAAGTCATACATATTGAAAAGAAAGAATAAACTGCCTTTCTTGGAAGATGACATAATCATGTGAGAAGAAATTCCTAAGGAATTTATAAAGTCACAGTTAATAAATAAATTTAGCAAAGTCTTAATATACAGGCCAATATTAAAATATCAAACATATTCCTATATAACAAAAATGGGAAATAAAACATCAAGACCATTCACAATAGCAACATAAAACATCAAATTCCCATAATTAAATCTAACAAAAGATTGGTAAGACTATGATGCTGAAAACATTTTCAAGAGAAACTAGAAAAGACTTAAATCAATTGAGAAATACACCATGTGCATGTATCACAAAACGTACTAATTTTAATTTACCAATTCCCCCAAAATTAATCCATAGATTCCACAAAACCTGACTTAAAATCTCAAAAGTTTTTTGGGAGAAAAATTGATAGGCAGATTGTAATTTTTTAATGTAAAGAACATAGAATAGTCGAGACCACTTTTAAGCAGAACAAAGATGGAGTATTTACCAAACCAGATTTCAAATTTAGTACAAAAATCAGTGAACTTGAATAACAATAGAAAGTATTCAAGATTAAATACACAGGGGAGGAAAAATGGAAAAATGAAGAGTGACCTCTGGGAAAATATCAAGCCACTGAATATGCGTAATTGGAGTTTCAGAAAGAGGTAGCGAATATATTGTTGGGGCAGGAGAAGAGAGGATAAATTATTTGAAGGTAAAAAGGTCAAAAATTTCCAAATCTAAAGAAAACTATGAACTCAAAGATCCAAGAAATTCAATAAGTCACAAGAGAATAAAAATATAAATGATAGCAAGTCACATTTTAATCAAAACGCTAAAACCAGTGATAAAAAGAAAGTCTTCAAACTATCCAGAGATAAAAAGAAATATTAAATACAAAAGGACATAAATAAGAATGGTCACAGACTTCTCATTATAAAATTTGTAAGAACAGATCAACATCATGCTATATATGTTGTTTTGAAGCAAAATCACACTATAATCCTATCCAAAGTGAAACCATTTTTTAAATTCAAGCAAAATAAAATTGTATTCAAGAAACAAAAGCTTGAGAGAAATCACTACAAGCAAACATACACTACAGAAAATGATAAAAAGCAGTGCTTCAGCTTAAAATCTAATTTGTCTGATATAAGAATTGCTACCCCAGCTTTCTTTTGAGGTCCATTGGCATGGAAGATGGATCTCCATCCCTTCACTTTCAGTCTGGATGTATCTTTAGGCTCAAAATGAGTCTTTTGTAGACAGCATATGGATGGGTCCTGTCTTTTTATCTAATTTTCAACCCTGTACCGTTTTGTGGGAGCATTTAGGCCATTCACGTTGAGAGTGATTATTGAAAGATAGTGATTTTATTGTCATCATGTTGCCTGTGAAGTCCTTGTTTCTATAGATTGTCTCTGTAAATTTCTGTTCTATATCACTCTTGGGGTCTTTCTCCTTTTATGGAACCCCCCTTAATATTTCTTGTACTGCCGGCTTGGTGGTCACATATTCTTTCAGTTTCTGCTGGTCTTGGAAGCTCCTTGCCTCTCCATCCATTCTGAATGACAGCCTTGCTGGATAAAGTATTCTTGGCTGCATGTTCTTCTCATTTAGTACCGTTAATATGTCTTGCCAGCCCTTTCTGGCTTGCCAGGTCTCTGTGGATAGGTCTGACATTATTCTGATGTTCCTCCCACTGTACGTGAGAAATCTCTTCCCTCTTGCCACTTTCAAGACTGTTTCCTTGGATCTAAGATTTGCAAATTGTACTATTATATGTCGTGGCGTCAGTCTGTTCTCATTGATTTTGGGAGGGGTCCTCTCTGCCTCTTGGACATGAATGCTTGTTTCCTTCCCAAGATTAGGGAAGTCCTCAGATACAATTTGCCCAAATGTATCTCCCAGACCTCTCTCTCTCTCTCTCTCCACCCCCTCAGGGATCCCAATAATTCTGATACTGGAATGTTTCATTGAGTCAGTAATCTCTCTCAGCTTGATTCCTTGGGGTTTAATTTGTTTCTCCCATGCTGCCTTGATTTCCTTCTTTTCTATCATCTTATCCTCTATCTCACTAATTCATTCTTCTGCCTTGTTTACCCTGGCAGTCAGAGTACCCAACTTAGACTGCATTTCATTCATCACATTTTTAAGTTCAGCCTGATTAGATCTCATTTCTGCCCTTAGAGATTCTATATTGTCATTAATATTTTTCTCAAGCTTAGATATCACCTTGACAATTATTACTCTGAAGTCAATTTCTGACATCTTGGTTATATCCATATCCATTAGTTCTGTGGCAAAGGCCACATTCTCTGGTTCTTTCCTTTGTTGGGGGTTCCTCCTCTTAGTCATTCTGCTGAGAGGTGGTTGAGAGAATGTACAGAGTCCAAATTATTGACTACAACCCAAGCAAGATGCACCTGTTTTATAGGGACCTTAGAGTTGTCAGCCTCTTGTTCTTCGAGTCTGTCTTCTGGGGGAGGGGCCTGCCGTGCTGTTACTCAGGCAACCCTGTTTGGGCAGAGTTGCCCTTCCCCCCTGTGAGGAGGGGATGGGCTCAGTGAAAACCATTTTGGGGGGGCTTTTTTTTCTCTGGCGGCTTTCCTTGGTGGCTTTCCGTGACTCTTCCAAGAGTCAGAGCAGAAGTTACCATATCCAAACCTCTCTGTGCTTCCCAGAGCAAGCTATATACTTTCAATGCCATCCCAATCAAATTACCAATGACATTGTTCAAAGAGCTGGAACAAACAATCCTAAAATTTGTATGGAACCAGAAAACACCTGGAATCATCAAGGAAATGTTGAAAAAGAAAAAGCTGGGGGCATCACATTGCCTGATTTCAAGCTATATTACAAAGCTGTGATCACCAAGACAGCATGGTACTGGCACAAAAACAGACACATAGATCAATGGAACAGAATCGAGAGCCCAGAAATGGACCCTCAACTCTATGGTCAACTAATCTTTGACAAAGCAGGAAAAAATATCCAATGGAAAAAAGTCTCTTTAATAAATGGTGCTGGGAAAATTGGACAGCTATATACAGAAGAATGAAACTTGACCATTCTCTTACACCATACAAAAAGACAAACTCTAAATGGATAAAAGACCTCAATGTGAGACAGGAATCTATCAAAACCCTAGAGTAGAACATTGGCAGTAACCTCTTCCGTTTTGGCCACAGCAACTTCTTTCAAAACACGTCTCCAAAGGCAAAGGAAACAAAAGCAGAAATGAACTTTTGGGACTTCATCAAGATAAAAAGCTTCTGCACAGCAAAGGAAACAGTCAACAACAACAAAAAAAAGACAACCCACCGAATGGGAGAAGATATTTGCAAATGACACTACAGACAAAGCACTGATTTCCAAGATCTATAAAGAACTTCTCAAACTCAACACCCAAAAAACAAATAATCAACTCAAAAAATGGGCAGAAGACATGAACAAACATTTTTCCAAAGAAGACCTACAAATGACTAACAGGCACATGAAAAAATGTTCAACATCATTAGTTGTCAGGGAAACTCAAATCAAAACCACACTGAGATACCACCTTACACCAGTTAGAATGGCAAAAATGGACAAGGCAAGAAACAACAGATGTTGGAGAGGTTGTGGAGAAAGGAGAACCCTCTTACACTGTTGGTGGGAATGCAAGTTGGTACAGCCAGTTTGGAAAACAGTGTGGAGTGCCTCAAAAAGTTAAAAATAGAGCTACCCTATGACCCAGCGATTGCACTCCTGGGTATTTACCCCAAAGACCCAGATGTAGTGAAAAGAAGGGCCATATGCACCCCGATGTTCATAGCAGCAATGTCCACAATAGCCGAAATGTGGAAAGAGCCAAGATACCCTTCAACAGATGAATGGATAAGGAAGATGTAGTCCATATATACAATGGATTATTACTCAGCCAACAGAAAGGATGAATACCCAACATTTGCATCAACATGATGGAACTGGACGAGATTAAGCTAAGTGAAATAAGTCAAATAGAGAAAGACAATTATCATATGGTTTCACTTATTTGTGGAACATAAGGAATAGAATGGAGGACATTAGGAGAAGGAAGGGAAAAATGAAGGGGAGTAAGTCGGAGGGGGAGACGAACCATGAGAGACTCTGGACTCCGGGAATCAAACTGAGGGTTTTAGAGGGGAGGGAGGTGGGGGGATGGGTTAGCCCAGTGATGGGTATTAAGGAGGGCACGTATTACATGGAGCACTGGGTGTTGTATGCAAACAATGAATCATGGAACATACATCAAAAACTAATGATATACTGTATGGTGACTAACATAATAAAAAAATTATTTAAAAAAAGCAGTGCTTCAGAAAGAAAAAAGAAGATAACTTTTATCTATATGAAGGAAGGAAGATTTACAGAAAGATAATCATTTAAGTCCATATAGATGTTTTTTCTCATCTTAAAAATGTTTCAAAAGATAATCAACAATTTAAAAAATTATTACTATAATTTTAGATTCATAACATATAGCATTGAAATATATGGCAACAATAACCAAAAAGATGGGAGAAAGGAAATGGCAGTAAACTGTTGGAAAGTTCTTCCTACTTATATGAAGTAGTACATTATTTAAAGTTAGATGTGATAACATAAAGATGCACATTGTAAATTCTAAAGCAACCACTAAAAATAATAAAACCAAGAGGTATATCTCATAACCCAATAGTGGAGAAAACAATTAAATTATAAAACTACTGAAATAATTTTAAAAAGAAGGAAAATGGTGGGAGAAAAGCAAATGTGACAAATAGGAAACAAATAGCAAGAGGATTTAATCCCATCCCTATACATCTCCAGATATGTCCTGTATATGTAATTTCCATGTTATCAAGAAGGATGTCTCTCTGACACTACATATTACATAGAAGGTATCTCAGCCCTTAAGATTATCTACTGAACTTCTGTAATGGAAGATGTTCGCAGCAGGGCCCAATAATAGACTAACACTTTTTCAAAAACATACTATTTTGCCTCTGCATCAAATACATTTTGAATCCGGAATTCCAAAGACACCACTGGGTGGCAGTGCTTGACTTAATCTGCAAGTGTCTAGTGACCACCTCCAAAATCCTGCGTGCAGGACAGATTTTGTTCCAGACCCTGGCCAAATTTGTTATTTCAATGTATAGGAGTTAGCAGGGTGCCTATGTTGGTATAAACATCTAGCAATATCCAAATAGCCTACAGGGACTGTGTTTATTTCTTAGTGTTCATCCAGCAGAGACTATTTTGTTCCATACATCCATGGAATGTATCTCAAGTTCCTGAGTCAAGCTATTCTTAGAAAATTTATTGATTAGGTTAGTTCCTGTATTTTATCTATTTTGATTAACCATCTTCAGCTCATCATGTGAATCAATATAATCTTTGGTTTTCTCCCCAGAGAGAAATTATCCTGATATGCTACTATAATGAATTACCTTCCTCTTAATATTCACCAGGTCAAAATTGTGCCTAACATAGTAGTGACAGTATTTGAGAGGGGTCAGACATCCCTGAAGGAAGATAATAAACATATATTGGAGTACCATCCAAGTGAAGGCAAATTATGTCTGAATTTCTTCTGAAGTTGGGATAGGAAAGAAAACATTGGTTAAATCTAGAAAAGCCTACTAGTCACCTTTATCTTGCTGCTCTTCTCAAAGAGCTTTCATTGAAATATTTCTCTGATTTCCAGATTGGTATACACAAGTGTTAGGCCTTCTACCTGGATGAACCACAGCTATCCCAGACACTACACGAGCAAACATTCTCTCTACTTCCTACCCTAACAAAAAAATACAGAATTCTCTATATGCATATGCATCTGTATATAGAAAATATGCATTGCACAAATTAATTAGAAAAAAAATTAGCAATGGAAAAACAAGCAAAACACTTGAATATGCACGGCATGAAAGAGAAACACTTAAGACCACTAAGCACAGATAGATAACCAAACTCATTAGTATTTACAGAAATGCAACCAAAACAAAAATAAAATACTATGTCACAGAAATTTAATTGGCAAAAATGAAGAAGTTTAACAAATCAAATTACTGGAAAAGATGTAGTAGAATATATATATCTCAGGTATATATATGTGTGTGTGTGTGTGTGTGTGTGTGTGTGTGTGTGTGTGTGTGTGTGTGTGTGTGTGTGTGTGTATCCGAGGAAAATTCTTACATTTGTGCACCTGGAGGCCTAGAAAAGCATATTTATATCAGCATATTTTGTAATAGCAGAATAACACCAAAAAAAAAAACCCACAAAAACAAAACATAAACCTGGGAAAAACCTAAACACTCCAAAACAAGAGAATGATTAAATAAATTGTGGCATATTCTCAGAATAGAACATTTCATGCATTGGTGAAAATGAATAAGTTACATTCCATGCAACATCTATGGCTAATGATTGAGCGAAAGTCATGTCTCAAAAGACTACATAAAGTATAATTCCATATTTTGCCCCTAAAACAAGCAAAACTAAACATATTGCTTAGGACGGCTTACACACATCTAAAAAATATTTTCAATAAAAGAAAAAGAGAATTGCATACCCCCAAATCAGAATTTTAATTGTTTCTTAAGAGAAACAGAGACTGGATAGGAGAAACATATAGGGAGATAAAACATATTGGTAATATTCAGTTGAAGTGGACATAATAGTGAATTCATGGTGTTTCATTATAAAGACTTTCAAAAGAGAGAGAAGATAAAGAAATTGATTCACTCTTGAAGGGCATGGGCAATCTAATAAGTGTAAGCCAGAGAGTCCATTTAAGGCCTTCCATGCTTTCAGGGGTCTCTCCCAACCCAAAAGAACCTGTGCTCAGCCAGACTATTCCTCCCAGCTCCCAAAGAAAAAGAAATATTTTTTAAAATGTAACTTCTGAAATGAGATTCATATTCTCTACACAAACAATTAAAGTGCTACAGCTACTGATAAAAGTCTACACAGCCAAAATGGAGGCCAGACACAAGTAATGGACAGGATGGTCATTTGGCACAATTCCACGGGTGTGACAGTCTGACGTGACTGTGAGGTTTTAAGGTATTTTGATGACAGACTGTGAAAAGCAGAGGGGATTATGTGAAATACAAACTGAAAGTTTCATCAGATGGATCATTTAACTAATTGACAATTGACCTTGCTTCTTTTGTAACACATACATTAGAAATTATAATGTATACTACTCATTCCCTTCTGAGACCAGGTTTACCTGCATCCCACAAGTCATGATATGTATGTGTTTTCATTATCTTTCAATTTCAAAATGTGTTCTAATTTCTATAATAGTTTTTAACTCAAGTTATTTAGTAATATATTTATTACTTTCAAACTGATGGGGATTTTCAAATTATTATGTTGCTATTAACTTCTAGCCTAATTCCATTATAGTCGGAGGATATGCTCTACATCATTTGAAATTTGACAATAATTGCTTAATGGCCAAGATTTTTTTAATGTTCAATGTGTATGTGAATGTATATTATGACATTATTTGCTACTGAGTTCAATGTGTGTTAATTAAACCATTTTTATTAATTATGTTGCTAAAATCTTGTCTACTTATTAATTTTTTGTCTATTTTTTTTCTATCATTTACTGAAAAAAGACGGGCTCAAATCTCCCACTATGGGTCTTTAATTTTTGAAAATCCCCAAATCTCCCCCATGAGAATCCACACAGAAATTCAGATAATAAAACAAAAATCTATGGACAATATACTATTTAGCAAAATATGAGCCAGAACATAAAGTATCCATACAAACCTACAGGTATAAATGGTCAGAACAATCCACCGACAACTGCAAGGCCTGTGCAGCATCAGCGACTGTACAAGCATCTGCCTTTGGCTCAGGTCATGATCTCAAGGTCCTGGGATGGAGCTCTGTGTTGGGCTCCCTGCTCTGCGGGGAGTCTGTCTCTCCTCTCCCTCTACCCCTCCCCTTGCTTTTGTTCTCTCTCTCTCTCTCTCTCAGATAAATAAATAAAATCTTTAAAAACTTTTTTTAATGAAGACTAGACAAGAATTGACACGAGGAAGAGAAAATATGGAAAATGTCGTAGGGGAAATACAGCCTAAAAATTAGGAAAAAGTTTAAAATAAAAAGGAATTTAATGGCTACCATATGATTCCATTTATATGATATTCTAGGAAGGGCAAACTCACAGAGATAGAAAAGAGTAGTTGCCAGGAGCTAGGGGAAACAGGAATAAATGTTTTGGGGGTGACAGAGCTAGTTTGGGCCTTCACTGTAGAGAAATTTACATGACAGTATGTACTTGTCAAAACTTGGTTTGTACACCAAATATAGTGAACTTTATAGCATATAAATGTAAAAAAAAAGAGTGAATGCAAAGAAGAGATTAAGAACAAGATTAAAATCATTTTAAAATCCACAAATAAAGAGCAGAGGGAAAGAATATCCAACATAGATATGGTAAAATTTCCCATAGAAGAAAAAGCAAAACAAGGAAATGGAACATTTGCTAAAAATTATTATTTGAGAAGATGTCACTGAAATTAAAAATAAGAAGTATTTGAACCTAGATAGTAATAAGGTGAATGACATGCCTGGGAAAAATCAAACCAGAATAACCAACACTAAGACATAATTTAGTAAAAATTATTAGTTTTTAAAGAAAAAACAATCTCTTACACATTAAGGAAAATAAGACCAAATAACTTACAGGGGAATAAAAAACCAAAGGCCTTCAGATATTTTATAACAATTTTTAAGCCAAAAAGAAATATATATATACATAATCAATATTATATCAAAATATATATATATAATCAATATATAATAATCAATTATTTTTTTATCCAGTCAAAATTAATTTCAAATAGAAAGACTGAATTTTGTCTCCCCATAAAAGATATGTTGGGGTCCCAACCTCCAATACCTAAGATTCTGACTTTATTTGGAGATAGGGTCTCTATAGAGGTCATCAAATTAAAACGAGGTCATTAAGTTGGGTCCTCATCCAATATGACTGGTGTTCTTATAAAAAGGAGAAAATCTGGAGAGAGAAACATACATAGAAGGCCATGTGATGATGAGTTGTGCTGCCACAAGCCAAAGAACTCCCAGAGCCTAGGAGAGAAGGCTGGAACAAATCCTTCCCTAGCACCTTCAGAGGGAGCATGATCCTTGGCCACCTTGATTTCAGACATCTAGGTTCCAGAACTGTGAGAAAATACATTCGTGTTGTTTAAGCCACTTTGTTAAAGCAATCTAGGAGCACAGGACAGATTATCAATAAAAGTAACAGATGACTCACAGAGCTTGGATAGATGAAGTCAACAATTTTTTCTATATAGTTTCCCTAGGTATTACAATGATAGTTTATACAGATATATCAACAAGACTTGGTCTAAGACACAAACTACAATATTAACCTTTCTTTTGGTACCTAGAGAATTTTTACCCTGATTATCAAGTTCCATATCACTATTTCTCTTTGGGACAGATAAAAGTGTGGAAACTAATCAATGTCTGGATAACATAGCTAGAAAAGAGAATGAAAAGAGATTTTAGGTGACATTGTATGGGATGTAATCAGATCTTCCCTTATACTGCCAATAAAGAAATTAGAGTACATGACTTTTGCTTGGATGTTTCCAATCTTTTTTAAAAGATTTATTTATTTATTTGAGAGAGAGAGAGCAAGTGGGGGGAGAAAGAAAGGGAGAGAATCTTCACGTGGACTCCCCACTGAGCACGGAGCCCGACTGGGGTGGGGCTCAGTCCCACGACCCATGTGATCATGACCTGAGCCAAAATCAAGAGTTGGACGCTTAGCCGACTGAGCCACCCAGGTACCCTGGATGTTTCCAATCTTGATAGCTTTATCACAGTGCTCCAATACCACCATATAAAAGGCAACCAATTTTGGGAGTACGGCCCAGTGAATCTAACCTTTTAGCATGTCAACAGTAATCAAAGCTAGATAAAGTCACTGGGTACCCAAGAGCCCAGTGTCAGAAATTGCAAAGGAAGCCTGTCTAGCAGCGGCTTTTGCAAAATGTCTCTTACAGAATGTTCTGAGACCAAATTTACAAGATAAATAAATGAGGATTGACTGGGCTACCTTAACATACATTTCTGCCACATTCTTAAGTATCAAAATAATGAAAATTAAAATAAAAAAAATAAAGGAAAAATGCTTTCCTACTCTGGAATGTAAGGCTTTTCAGGAATTAAATGCTTTGACCTTTTCTCTAGCTGTGAGCCAGCCTTCCTGTCCAAGGATATGAAACTGCATACTAGTGAGACTATACACTCATGCTCACAAGAGTGAAAGAGGCTTTCATCAAGAATCACTATGAGAAATATTCAGTGAACAATCAACAAAATGTGCTTTCTGGAAAGATGCACCTTCTATGGTTTGCTTGCATATCAGTTATTTTTGCTGAATGTGCTATCATAATGAAGAGTTTTCTAAGAGTTTTTTTTTTTCTCCCTGATTAGAACTGGTGGCCAGTATATTAAATGATGAAAAAGAACTGGAATCAGATTCAGTATCACAAAAAAAATTTTTTTACAACAACTTAAAAAAACATTTTAAAGGAATTTAAAGGAAATTAAATCAGAACTATGACAATATAATTTGTTATAGGATCAACTTTCCATATAGATTTTATAAATCTCAAAGGAGAAATATAACTGACTCCAATGACATTCATTTTGTTCTCATTTGTGATAGTCACAGATGTTTTTCTATCCTTTAGGTGCTGAAAGTGAGCTGAAGAAAAACAGCTCTTTGCACATACTTACTTTCTTTCTACATTAAAAAAAGTTTGAAAAATATGTATGAGTTTGTGGACTGTTGAAACTGTCATTTTTAATTGCCTGCTGAAAAATGTAGATTTGACATCATGTCCGTTCTTTATTGAACAAGTTAGACATTTCAGTTGTTCTTGGGTCAACTAGCTTGTAAATTTTCACTACCCTTACCACACACATAGAGATACACACACATTTCTTGCTACATTTTTAACTTCTTAACTTGATTCAACTGGTTATACTTAATATCCAAGATTCATACCACTGTATTATGGGTACTTTTTTTCACAGCAATAAATCTTTAGTTTTAGTTTATGATTTCACTCAACAAAAGGTTTGTAGAAGTGATTCATTATTTGGGTAAAATGACATATTTGACAGTTTTTTGAAAACCTTGTTCACTCCATACTGAGCTGGGCTACATTGTTGAATTCTTATTTAGATTAGAATGAATTATAATGTTGATCTGTTGCCT
Source organism: Eumetopias jubatus (assembly GCF_037043125.1). Lineage (NCBI taxonomy): Eukaryota > Metazoa > Chordata > Mammalia > Carnivora > Otariidae > Eumetopias > Eumetopias jubatus. The sequence goes on from NW_028274807.1 coordinate 109,976,939, forward strand.
TTTTAAAACATAACATTTGACTGAAAATGTGAAAAAAATGGTCTTCCAAAAGACATCTAAATCCTAATTCCTGTGAATGTTACTTTACATGGAAAAAAGGTATTTGTAAATGTAATTAAGGATCTTGAGATGGGGATATCATCTTGGATTACTTTGGTGGACCCTAAATGCAAACACATGTATCTTTCTAAAAGGGAAGCTGAGGAAAAGGCCATGTGAAGATAGAGAAGAGAAAGATTTGAAGATGCTAACTTTCAAGATAAAATAATCTGGCTACACCAAGGAATACTGGCAGCCATCAGATGAAAGAGGCAAAGAGCTCCATCTAGAGCCCTCCATAGGGAGTGTGGCTCTTGCCAACACCTTGATTTTATGACCCCCAGAACTCCTGAGAGAAAATATTTCTGTCGTGTTAAGCCACTAGATTTGTAGTAATATGCTACAACAGCCACAGGAAACAAATACAATTACCTTGTAATTTTTTTTCTTTATTTTTCCTTTTCCCAGTCACCCTTGCAATTTCTGTGACTGTCTGGAAACTATCTTCTTTAATTTGCCAGTAACCTTTCCTATTTCTCAACTTTAATAGGGATTGGTCCCTATTGGAACCAACATAATTATAATCAACTATAAATAAAGGGATTAAATGCATTTTACACCTGCAGGTTCTGTGAATCAGAAAAATTAACTAGTTCGAGGACATACAGTAACTGTTATAACTGATTTAAATCTAGATTCAGATAACACAAATGACATTGTTCTTTGCACTACAACTACAAAATATCACAAATTATAATCCATTGCCTGATGGCCATATATATTTTACATATACTATATTTATAAATTATTTTCCAGCCAACTAATATACATATCTCTTATCCTGAAACCTAGATGTAAATACAGTGGTGATGCCATGAATGATAAAGCTCCATGGATTCCATTCTCAATATGGTCATGAGTAACCTGAACTCCAACATTTTGAAGTCTTGAAACATACATAAGTCCGTCATCCTTCAAAAGATCATATTGACAAGTAAGAATATAAGTTGGTGGCAAATTCTGTAACCAGGAATCTTTGGCTAACAAGGGTGAAGCTCTGATATCCATAAGTGCTGGGAATGAATAATTGTGTCTTCCAAGAATTGGTTCAGTATAAACATAACCCTTTCTAAACTTCTCGGGTAAGAGAGTACTCCAGTTAACAACCTTAAACAGACGTCTTGATTCCAGAGGCCTATGTTCATTTCTTCTCATTGCCTGGAGAAATGTTTCATTCTTGTTGAAATATAAATTGATGAGTTTTATGGCTAAGTCCCTTGTTAGAACTATACCATTCTCATTTTCTTGGTGAGATGGCACATAGGAATCAATTAGCGGTAAGCTAGGGTAAAATAAAGCTTGTATCTTGACTTTATGTTAAAATTCAAGATCATTCTGCACCTGAAAAAACATAAGATGTCATATAAGCAAAGATTTCCAAAACGCCAAGAGGAAGAGATTGAATTCTAATAATTTAAGCAATTGTGTGATAAACAAATCTACAAAATTGATGTGATATTATAATTATTTTCACAATATTTATAATGTCTTCCAGTGGCAGGAAAAAAGGTCAAGCTCATTTCAACAGTTAAGTTTTAAAAATGTTGTTTGTGTGTGCGAGAAAGGGAGAAAGAGAGATACAAACTCCCTGTCATAAAATAAGTCATGGGGATATAATGACAGCATGATGATTATAGTTCAATAATACTATATTGTATATTTGCATGTCGCTAAGATAGTGAATCTTAAAAGTTTGCATCACAAGAAAAACAATTTGTAGTCATGTGTGGTGGTAGATGTCAACTAGATTTATTGTGCTGTCAGTTTGCAATATATGCATATATCAAATTATCATACCGTACATCTGAAACTAACATAATGGTATATGTCACTTATATAGCTATAATTTTTTTTAAAAAACAGACATATGGCAGGAGGTGAGGCACTTTTAGGCTGTACCCAAGAGTAATTTGAGAGACTGGGAGCAATGGACAGAGTGAGCTCCTCAATCTGAGGCAGTGACAGGAGGAACAGCAACCTGGCTTCATAACCACTAGTAGCACAAACCCTGCTAGATTTGCTTTAGCAAGTTGATGGTTTATCATCAATTGGCTCGGTGCATAAAATGAGTTCAGTACAGTGGGCAAAGGGGAAAAAAGAGAGAGACGGGGAGAGGGAGATACATACATATACTGATGCTTTTGTCAAAAATCACCGATGCAAATAACCTGAATAGTATATTCCTGAGGGAAATTGACAGCATATATAAATTTGTAAAAATTCTTGACTGAAAACAACCACAATGGATGGAAGAAATACATGCAATTACTAAAATAATATTTTATCTTAAAGTTTAAAAATTAAAATAAAATATTAATATTAAAATGAAAATATTTTGAAGTTTAAAATAATATTATTTGGCTATTAAGGAAATTCCCAACATCATACTATAAATTTTAAGAAACACATTTAAATGTGAAAGTACACAAAATGATGTACTATATGTTGGCTAATTGAACATAATAAAAATGAATAAATAAATAAAATGTAAAAGTACAGAGACAAAAAGAAAAGAAAAAAAAGCCAATTGATAGGTAACTTACTTTCTGAAAGAATGGTGATATTTGGAAAACAAAGGGATGAAATTATTTTTAAAAAACCTTGTTGATATTTACAGTTTGACATGCAAGGAGAAAAACGTGAAATATTTGATAAGGAGCCCTTTTTTCTTTCCAGAGGTGAAGGGTGTCCTGAGGTTCACCTATGACCCTGTGGATCATAGGAGAGAACCTCAAAATAGTCTCCAAGGAGCAAGTGTCTTAGCTAGAGGATGGCATCTGAACAAATGAAAAAACCTGCTACTTCCCCAAGTGAAAAGCTCAGGACTGAAGGATGTACCTATAAGTCAATCTTTCACCACAGTGGCTGGATGAACCCAAAGGATGGAATAAACTGAAATCCAAGAGGTACCTCAGAAAGGGAAATAGTATCCTACCACCTCCATGATGCTCTCTGAAGGTGCTAGAGGCTTCACAAGTTTAGAATGAAAATGAGCCAAAACAATATTCCCTGACAGAAACTCCCAAATCTTTCCCAAGTGCCCTCAGGTAGATGCTTTATTGAGTGAAAGTTCACCATCAACATCCCACTGCCAAAATCCTAAACCTAGACCAAGAAACAATCTACACCACAAACACAGGGATAGGGCAAAAGGAATCCACCAACATCCTTATCTGGCCCTAACTGCCCTTTCTGGAATGCCAGATGAAATAAGTTATTTTCCGGGGTGCCTGGGTGGCTCAGTAGGTTAAGCGACTGCCTTCGGCTCAGGTCATGATCCTGGAGTCCTGGGATTGAGCCCCAAGGCGGGCTCCCTGCTCAGGAGGGAGTCTGCTTCTCCCTCTGACCCTCTTCCCTCTCATGTGCTCTCTCTCTCTCTCATTCTCGCTCTCTCAAATAAATAAATAAAATCTTTAAAAAAAAAGCACACCTCATTTAAAAAAAAAGTTATTTTCCCACAAATCTGTCACTACTTAGCACCTCTGGGTCCTTATTACATCATTTGTTGCTTAGTCATTCAATGCGTCTTCCTATTTCTCGGTCATCCTTTGAAGCTCATTTCAAAGTTAACCCCCTTCACAATATTGGAAGAGAACCTGCTGGTCAGATCCTCCAAGTTTGGCAATTTTGCCCTAGTTTTAACAACTATGTATCAGTCTGGTATGGATCTTCTCAGATGTTTTCTACACATTCTATATATATTTATAAATATGTATGTGTGATTATGCATGTGAGTACCTTGACTTCTCAGATAATGAAATGTTCAGTTGAGCATTAAAAAAAGTAGAGAAATGAATAAATCAATATTGCTGCTCAGTTTATGATGCTCTTAAGAGGATGTTATCATTAAACCAGAAATCACGGGATTTAAGAAGCAGTAAGAGACATATAACAAATAGGTCCCAACCGTAACACTGAATTATGGAATTATCTATATAGCTTTGTTCTTTCCTTCTAGACCCACATAGACTCAAAGACAACTAGCTAATCAAAGTGCAAAGGTCCAAATACACATTAATATTGATCCATAAACATTACTACTGGAAGTCCTGAGTGGACCATCCTATAATATAAATGAGACTATCACATGAATGGATATGTATTTCTCATTTCAGGGGCAACTCACAGGTACCTGACTGTAAAAAATGTTTAAGACATTTATTTATCTCAGGACAATTATGACTCTGAAAAGAACAAGAATGAAAATACAAAGTAAAAAAAAAAAAAAGTTGAGAGAACATAACTTGCTTGTTATAATATCCTTGAGGTTTAAACACTGGTAACTGTTCTTGAATTGTCATTTAAATTTTTCTTATATTTCAGTATAATAAAGAACTTTGGGTAACCCAGTAAAAGGCTTTGGAATATGTTCAACAAAGTACATCCTTACTCTCAATCCTTTTCAATAATTAATATTATTTCAATGAGAACACAATGGATATGATGCATTTGAACTTCCCTTTTATAATTAAGTACCATTAATCCTAAATTCATGAAATCTAAAAATAGAATTCTCCCATATAAACTACTCCCTCTGCTCTTCTTTTATTAAACCATGTAATTTGAATCTCTAACTGGTTTTTCAAGTCATGCCACTATATTATTGTTATCATGAGAGTAGTTTATTCACACCATGGTAAAGATTTATCTCCTGAATCTACATATTTGAGAATGAACTTGAAACCAGTTCATAAAAGTCTTCTGTGTCATTCTAAAAAGCTTGGAGTGACATGAGGGTCAGAACTATTTTCACTCCTACATTAATTCCTTTGTTTACAACCAAATCCCATGAGTTGGGAATGGTGGCTGAGGGGTGGCTGATAGCAAAGTCAGAGAAAAGATGCTTCATGACTTTATGTCCTGCACAGAGAGGCCTATATCAGTCTACTGACTCAACTGTTTTGAAGCCCATTCAAAGTAGTTGTCCGTCAGGGATACTTGTGCCTGACATAAAGCCTGCTCCAGACAGTCTGAAGCATTACTGAATCCTCTCCCATTCCCCAGATGTCCCAAGACCATCTATTTGGGCATGGTGCTTTCCTAGAGAAAGGTAGGTTTTGCCTGCCAAGGGCCTATACTACAGTTTCTGCATTGAGTCCCTCACTATCCACTGCCCCTCTCAAACCAGTCACTGGTTCAAAGGGTCTCTACCATCTAGCCCCCTGGTTTGGATGTGTGTTATCCAAGTTCTGCACATCCACAGCAACTTATCCATTGACTGTCATCCACAGAAGTATAGATGTATGCAAAAATTAACTTATATGTAGCATTCCTACATCGCTAGCACTAAGTTTTATTCATCAAACTTAGCAGATCTACTATTTTCAACCCAGGAATCCCAGCTTCATAGCAACCAGAATTGTTCCTCCCGCTAATTTTCCTTTTCATTGACCACCTCCCACTCCACACCACACCCAATTCCATCAATATACAGATAGCCAGTGCATATTTGGATGAACTATGAGCCATCATGAAGGAATTCCAATATAAGAGGACTTTTGGCCTCATCCCAGGGTACACGTTCCAACTACACTGGCAGCTGGAGAACTCCCACATGGAGCCTTCTATAGCCTGAACATTTATGTTCCTCCAAATTCATATGTTGAAAATCTAATGACTAAGATGATGGTATTAGTCAGTGGAGTGTTTGGGAGGTGATTCGGTCACCAGAGTGTAACGTTCCTGAATGGGATGAATACCCTTATGAAAGGGGGCCCAGAGAGCTGGGTTTCTCCTTCTACCACATGAGGATATAACGAGAAGCTTGCATCCTGGAAGAGGGCCCTCACCAGACCATACTGACACCCTGATGTCAGACTTCCAGCCTCCAGAACTGTGAGAAATAAATTTCTGTTGTTTATAAGCCACCCAGTACCCGCTAGTATGGGATAGCAGCCCAAACGGACGAAGACAGGGCCCTTCAAAAGGCCCAAGATGATCAACTTGCTTCTCCTCCTTAAGGACTGGTCCTGTTCTTTCCTGCTCCTTATTCCTTCCTTGAAAATCGCACTTCCCATTTTATGTCCTAAAAGTAGGACAGTGAAACAGAGTAAATGACTCAGCAGTGCTGGATTCATGAGATACCATGTCCAGGGACAAACCTCGTAACTGGGGAAGAAGGGCCTGAAATCAGTATTGCTCAACGGTTAAGCTTTTCATATCCAAGTTTGAATCCTGGATTTATCTTAACTCTATGACCTTGGACAAGACACTTAACTTTGTAAGGCCTCCATCTCCTGATCTCTAGAATTGATATAAATTAGTAGATATGGCATATCAGTTTTGTACGGGTAAGATAAAGCATTTATAGTATGGTTCTGGGCATTTGGTAAGCACTCAGTAACTGATAGCTATCTTTCTTATTGTCATGGAGACAAATATAATAGAAATCCAACAGCTTATCCTTGAAATGCTTCAGAAAATGTTTCTTGGGGGCGCCTGGGTGGCTCAGTCGGTGAAGCGTCTGCCTTCGGCTCAGGTCATGATCCTGGAGTCCTGGGATTGAGCCCTAAGGCGGGCTCCCTGCTCAGCAGGGACTCTGCTTCTCCTTCTCCCTCTGCCCTTCCCCCACTTATGCATGCTCTCTCTCTCTCTCAAATAAATAGATAAAAGTCTTAAAAAAAAAAAAAGAAAATGTTTTTTGATCTTCCACTGGGCAAACCATACGAAATATTTGCTCAGCTCCATTTTTGTTTGAAGATGAACCAGTGGTGTCTTATCTGGACAAACATCTTAATAACTCTTGTGCAAACCCATGGCTCAGATCACAGCAGTCTTCGAAAAAACATACCCTCCCCAACCCTATTTAAGTAGTACTATACAATAGAGGAGCATTGCCATAAGCTTCTTCTTTTCACCCTTTCAGTCATTTGCTTAATCTGGCCTATTACCTAATTCTATTTTCATTTCTCTTATTTTTTTTGAGTAGGCATTTTTTGACCAGCCCCACCTCCACTTTTTTTTTAACATTCTTAGTTTATTGATCCTCTCATGAAAAATCTGCACAACCACCACAGATAAAGCCACTGCAGCATCTTTACTCTTTCTGTTGTCCAATCTCCAGCTCACTTTTTGCCAGCACCAACATTGGCTTTTGCAGTCCTCCTGACTTTCTTCATTCTGTTCTTGCGTTCCTTTCGCTGTTTTCTTGATGTCTTTTTCTTCTCATACAGGCCATGTCTTGCAAGTCTGTGTTTGGGTTCATTTTTCTTTGCATAATCCAAGGAATCATAAATCATGCCAAAGCTGGTTGCCTTGCCACCACCAAAATGGGTTCTGAATCCAAACACAAATACGATATCTGGTGTGGTCTTGTACACTTTGGCTAGTTTTTCCCAAATTTCTGTCTTAGGTACCGTTGCCTTTCCAGAGTGAAGAACATCAATGACCATCTGTTTCCGCTGAAGTAGTCGGTTAGTCATGAACTTCCTGGTCCGGATAGTTACTGCGTCGTTCATGATGGCGGCGAGGCTTCAAGCAGCCGGGGAGGAGCCCCACCTCCACTTTTAAACACAAGCATAGCTCCCAAAGTTCATTGTATATCAGAACCTGTTTACTTTCTGAGAAATCATGATTGCTAATATTCTATGAGCATTTGCTACAAGCAAGACATTCTGGTTAGTGTTTTACATTGAATTTCTTCCTGTATACATCATAGAACATTCAAACCCACTTCCCATCAACCAGACTTGACTTTTTATTCATTATCCTCCAAATCCAATAGTTCCCCAGGCCTGTCGATTTCACCTCTTTTTATTTCACCAATCTACCCACTATTCTCCATTCCCATTGTCACCATCCTAATCCACAATACTCTCTTTGGTCATCAGTGTATTGCAATTCTTTCCCATGTTCTCCTTCCCACTCTCTCCCACCTTCTACACTACTCTCCATTTTGCAACAGTGTTTTTCTTTTTAAGTTTTTACTTAAATTCCAGTTAGTTAACACACAGTGTAGTGTTAGTTTCGGGTGTACAGCATAGCGATTCAACACTTCCCTACGACAGCTGGTGCTCATCACAGCAAGGGCACTCCTTAATGCCCACCACAGATTTAACCCATTCTCCCACCACCACCTCTCCCCTGGTAACCATCAGTTTGCACTTTATAGTTAAGAGTCTGTTTCTTGGTTTGCCTCTCTTTTCTTTTTTTTTCCTTATGACGGTTTTGTTTTGTTTCTTCAATTCCACTTATGAGTGAAATCATATATATAATGGAATACTCAGCCATAAAAAAAGAATAAAATCTTTCCATTTGCAATGATGTGGATGGACCTAGAGAGTATTACGCTAAGTGAAATAAGTCAAACAACAGTAATTTTTTGAATACAAATGTGATTAAAATTTTTCTATGACTTCACAATGCCCCTGGAGTCAAGTAAAAAAAAAAAAATTTTCAAAAGGCGCTTGTATGATTTGCCCCTGCCAAACTGTCTAACATCACCGTCTATCATACTCTCTTCTGATGTAATATCTATGAACATCTTTCTTTTGGGAGGGGGGATAAGAGTCAAAGAGAGAAACAAACAGTGCATAAATAGCAAGGAGACAAAAATGAATCCACTCATGCTCTTCTCAGGCAAATAGCAAAATCAGCTTGATTCCAAAGACGAATAATCAGTTACTGCTCATTTCAGCAGTGTGCAGAACCAGTGTCTTTATTTAATCTCTAAATTTTTCCCACAAAAAACATGTTGAAGATAATCTGTAAGACTGTGCTCTGTTACACAATGGGACGGTTTACAGGAAGCTGCTAAGCAGGTAAAGCAGCCTGAAGAGAAGCAAAAGTCAAACCCTGGAGTATTCTGAAGGGTAGTGGAAGAAGTCAGGAAGAGACAGGTATGATGTCAGGGTTTGGATACATAAAGATTTAAAAAAAAATGTTGTTTACAGATTCCAAAATACTTAGAGTCTACTTGGAAACATGCACATGCAACAAATAATAGAATAATCACTATACTGTAACTGTAATACTGCTTTGGGTAATACAGAGGAGGTTTGCCTGTGGGAATTTCTAGAGCTTGTGGAATACCCAGGTAGGGAAAACTGGATATATGTGTTTTGAGCTCATGACCATGGCCTTAGTGGGAGACATAACTTTTTTTTTTAATTTTTTTATTGTTATGTTAATCACCATATATTACATCATTAGTTTTTGATGCAGTGTTCCATGATTCATTGTTTGTTCATAATACCCAGTGCTCCATGCAGAACGTGCCCTCCTCAATACCCATCACCAGGCTAACCCATCCTCCTACCCCCCTCCCCTCTAGAACCCTCAGTTTGTGTTTCAGAGTCCATCGTCTCTCATGGTTCGTGGGAGACATAAGTTTAGGAGCCTTCAGCACATCAATCAGAGCTGAAGCCACAAGGCCAGGCAGAGAGTAACATAAAAGGCAGAAGGACCAAAGGTTGAGCCCTAAGGAATACCAGATGTGAAAGAGTGTATAGACCAAAAGTTTGTCTCACATAAAACTGGTTGGAAGAGAAGGAAGGTGAGAACAGAGAGTGCTATTACAGACCTCATGGGATAAAGGGAGTATTCTAAGGCCAAATTTGGAAAGAGTTTTAAGTGATAAGAGGAAGTTATATAAAAAGAACAACAATAACAAAAATGCCCTTAAATAGAGAAATAATGAGATCCCTGACAAATTTAGCCAGAGCAAGTTGAAGGAATGGCCAGGGGGAGAACACAAAGGAGATGAACTGAGGAAGGTATACATTACGAGTATATAGAAAAGGAGCATAATTTGCTTTTAATTCAACTGGGTACAAAAAGAAAGGCTAGTGATAGAACAGAAGGCTGGATAAAGGATTAAGAAAGGCTTATTAACTTTGTGTTTCTTTTTGTTTCGATTTGGAGATGAGAAGGCCCAGATATGGTTATATGCTGAAGTAAAAGAGCAAATAAGGTTTGAGATTTTGAAAATACTGGAAAGGAAGGGAATAACTTTTAGATAAAGACTCCTGAGGCGGCAGGAGGTGGGAGGGAAGTAATCCAGCAGAGGTGGTGGGATGCTTTTGAGCCTGAGAAATACAGGCTTCTAGTTATAGAATGAATAATCACAGGAACAAAAGGCACAGCACAGGGAATGTAGTCAATGATAATGCAATAATGTTTTATGGTGACAGATGGCAGCTACACTTGTGGTGAGCAGAGCAGAACATATAGAGAAGTTGAATTATTATGTCGTACATCTGAAACGAATGTAACATGTGCGTCAACTAGGCTCCAATTAAAAAAATTAATAAATAATTATAGAGGCAACTGAAATAAACATTGAAATAAAGATTTCAATGACGACCATTCCAACTGGAAGAAAAAGGAAGAGAAATGATCAACACATAAAAAATTAGCTTCACTAGTAATAAAAAATTGGAAATTAAAATACTGTTTTTAACCATAAAAAAACAGGGGGGAAGACATGTAAACATATATAGAGGAATTTTGTTTGACGTTTGGTTGGTGGATTTGTCAGTTGGTTTTGGAGATAATACAGGATTTAAAAGAAGAACATATCTGGTGGCCATTTGCCCATTATCTCTTTAAGAAAATGTGTTTCAATTCACAGACAATAGACTTAAAATTAAGCTTGTGAATCAAAACTAATTTCAAGTTGGAGATCTCTTAGAGGAGAGAAGAAAACCAGGGAAAGAGAAACAGAGACAGAGAGATAAGTAGAAATTCTTCACATAACATAAATATCTGGCTAACATAAATATCTCTTACCCTTAAACTTCCTTATTAAAAATAGTAATAATAAAATAAATAAAAATAAATAGATAAATAAAAAGTCTGGCTACTTAAGGAAAGTAATACCTCACTAAAATTATCCTCAACATAATCATGGACCAACTGGAATCTAAAATTCTATAGCATTGAGGGTGCCCGTGTGGCTCAGTCGTTAAGCATCTGCCTTCGGCTCAGGTCATGATCCCAGGGTCCTGGGATGGAGCCCCACATCAGGCTCCCTGCTCAGCGGGGAGCCTGCTTCTCCCTCTACCACTCCCCCTGCTTGTGTTCCTTCTCTCACTGTGTCTCTCTCTCTGTCAAATAAATAAATAAAATCTTTAAAAAAAAAAAATAAGATTCTATAGCACTGAAACAGATATAGATCCTTCATCTTTTGAGTTCACATCAAAAGGTAAGCATGTAAGTCAGTGTCAAATTAACTACATAATTTCAAACTATTTTTCCCACTGATGAGGAAAACAATTAACCCAAATCTGGAAAAAAAAAAAAAACAAAATTATGATAGTTGAATATCTGATGTTAGGCTGAGGCAAAACAACTTTCTTACCAACCAAATTGACCTCCATCTGTAACTCCAGAGTAAGGCAACTTTGTTGTTACAGTGTCTCAGGTAAACAGCTTTCAACTGTTGAAAGGTAATAATGTCAAAGACAGATGAATTTCAGACTTAACTTGCACTATTAATAAAGGCCTTTTAGTTCTACAGACCTGAAGAAGTTAGCCAATCTTTTATGTAATCTAACAAATTTACTGAGACATTTCTTTCCCTGAGATGATGTCTATCCCAAGACAAGTTGCTTTTCCTAGACATATCTTCCACTTGACCAACACAGTGAAAGAAAGAGCTATTGTTAATGGACCCATAATAGAGGAATGGAGAAATTTCTCTAACTCTTAAGCGAGGGATACTCAGTTTGAGATCTAACAAATGATGACAAAGACTCTCCTGAGACTACATAATGGCTTTTGCAATTCATCTTGATTCTGCCAGCATAGATGGAGAGAGGCTTTCAGAGCAATGGTGATGCAAAGTTCAAGTTAACAGAGGACAGGTATATCTGTTTCAGTGGATTTCAGGTAGTCTGTGTAACACTGAGATGTTGGGATTACATAGACATAAATAAACATGGCAGAAACTAGTATACCTACTATTAAAAATATCCCAGGTCCAAGGGTGCTGATTGTCAAGTTTTCTTTAAAGCATCATCATTAATTACAGTCTCTGATTAATATTTACTATTAAGACTATTTTGTAAAGAAAAATTTAAAAATATTTTTAAAGAAGTGTCAAACATACAAGACCATATATGGCCATAGAAATATGATGTAGAGATGCCATAGAAATATTGTTATAAATTGGATCACAAGGCCACATGACACCTTATGACAAATGAGACAAATTAGTAGGAATGGTATATTTAGAAATGCCAAAACTATAAACTTTAATAAATATAGATATCTAATATTACATATTCCTTTTTTTTTAAGATTTATTTATTTGAGAGAGAGAGAGTATGAGCAGGAGGGGCAGAGGGGGAGGGAGAGAGAATCTCAAGCAGAGTCCACACTGAATGCAGAGCCGGACATAGGGCCCAGTCTCAGGACTCAAAGATCATGACCCAAACTGAAACGAAAATTCAGGCTCTTAACCAACTGAGCCACCCAGGTGCCTGTATGGCTCCCTTTTCAAATTACCTACATGGAAACACATAGTTTTTAAAAATTGAGAAGAATGGAATTTAATAATTACTTCAAAATATCAAATCAATCCATATTATTTTCTAAAATTAAGAAGACATTTATGACCTAAATAAATAAAAATGCATAAATTACTTTAAAATAAAATTGGATGAGCTGACCATGAAATTGCATTTAGATGCTGAGATTAAATTTTTAACAATATTTGTTCCTTTAAATTAAAAATTAAGGGATCATGCCCAGAAAAGATTCCTTGACTATAGTGATTATCCAGATCATTGTGATTGGCCAGCAATATTAGTGATTTTAAGACACGTTATATGATGTTGCCAGAAAGTCTCAGAATTGTAGGGGAAATATATTTTCTTTTCAATAATTAGAATATAATGAAAAATAAACAAAGTCCACAAAAGAAAATGACAGGGACACCTGGGTGGACACCTGGGTGGCTCAGTCGGCTAAGAGGCTGCCTTTAGATCAGGTCATGATCCCAGGGTCCTGGGATCAAGTCCCACATCGGGCTCCTTGCTCAGCAGGGAGTCTGCCTCTCCCTCTCCCTCTGCCTGCTTCTCCCCCAGCTCGTGTTCTCTCTCTCTCTGACAAATAAAATATTTAAAAAAAGAAAATTACAGAAGAATTTATTTGACTTCTTAATCTATGAGAATATCTTTTTATTTTGTGAATTCTGTATGATTTTTTTTTTTTGTATCCACACAGGAAAAACAAATCTAATATATCCTCTTGAAGTCTTCTCAGAGTACAGAACACTCTTGATCTCTCAGTGATATATTCTTTTGAAACTGAGTTTTTCAGGCCATAAATCCATAACATACTATTAAACACAGGGTCATGAGACTTTGGGGAAAAAATGGGTTTATAATACTTATAAAGTAAAAGTTGATTTTGATGACCCAGATAAAAAATAAACCTAGGATGGGGAATAAAATATTTGATTAAAATATAACTCATGTAGAAAGTTTAGTAGACCGTGAATAAGTAACTTAAAATATAGTCATAAAAATAAACAAGAAAGAGTAAAGGAAGTCACCTTTTTTATGTTATTTAAGCATATTGATTTCTGATGTAGTATTTTTAGTTGTAACAATTTCTTTGATCAGGTATATCAGAAAGTTAAACAAATACTATGTTCTTATATAATTAACTAATTCAAGGAAAGGATAATGTCAAATTTTAATTCACTTCAAGACAACAACTTACATTGCCCCACAAATTTTACTGAAAATTGCATCTGTTTTTGGTGACTATGTTAATAATTTAGGATTGCCCTGCTGGAAAGCAGTAAGATAGGTCTTCACATATTGATGAATCTCTATGACTACATCTGTCATCATTTCAAAAGCTTTCCTCATTTACAAAGCCTGGGAAATATTACAATATGCAAGCAGAAATTACAGGTGTAGCAAGGTGCTTCTTGATTGTTATTGGGTAATTACTGGACAATTTTCAGAATTTCTATATCCATAAAACCAGTTTTAGATAAAATTTAAGATTAGATTGCTATATGACTTGGCATGGCAATGAATACAGTAATGTAAAAGAGGGGATAGTCTCCAATTTTCATTCCCCACCATACTTCCCACCCCATCCCAGCAAGATCTTTCAAATAAGTTGGTATATTATTTCAAATACACAGCATATTACTTCAGGTTGTAGGAGGGCTCAGGAATGAATAAGTCTAATGGTTTGCAAATTTTCTTTTTGGTAATGAAATTCTCTTTTATTTTTTCCACTAAGAAAATTTCTATAGAACTCTAAACATGAGGAGGATTAAAGTGGACCATCTTGGGTTGAAGGGAAGCCTAGGGTGCAGATCAAAGGTGAAGCTTTGTTAACCGTTGCCATTTTGGTTCTACAATAGGGCTTTGTATGTGTATGTGGTATTACAGATTAGTATATATGCATATGTATATGTACACGTTCATACGTATGTATGTATATATATACATATTTGCATGTGTGTATATATATATAAAATATAAATACATATGTGTATATCATTTTCCTGTAAGTGCTCTAACTTGAGAATTTTATTTTCATACTTAAAAGGAAATATTTTTTTTCTAAATGAAGGAGATTCTGGGTTTATGAATACATGGAAATTTGGGCAGAATGGTATACCTGGAGAGGGCATTGGAGCTCTGAGCCCTTTTCCCACACCTTGCCCTACGCATGTCTCCCATCTGGCTGTGTGTGAGTTATATCCTTTTATAATAACATGATAATCTAGGACTTTCTCCCTCAAGGGTTGGGCATTGTAATGAGATGCCCTCTTGCACTGCAGCTTGTTATCCCAAAGCAGAATATGCTAGATTTCTACACTACAAAGGAAAAAAAAGTTACAGATTTTGATGGCATGTACCATGAAATTGAAGCAGAAACAGATAGAATGAATCTGTTCATTCTATTTCACACCCAGGTGACCGGAATGAATAAAGACATTTCCTCCATACTCATTAATTTATGGATCTACTCCCCACATGTGTTAAATCTGTTATAAACCTACCTAGAGTTACTAAAGTGCTCACAGGAGATCAGCCACCAGATACTGAGTATCAAATCAGAGAAATAATTGTGCAGTTCATCATGCAGAAGAATGGATTTTTGGCTGTTGCCCTAGCCAATACCAATCTTACAAACTCAGATCACCGAAGCTAGCTAAAGATATTGATCCTCAAGTTCTGAGGAACCCTGGAGTCATCACTAAACTAGATCTTATGGATGAAGAAACAGATGCCAGGGATGTCCTAGAGAACAAGATGCTGCCTCTTCGCAGGGGTTATGTGAGGATGATAAACAGAAGCTAGAAGAACATAAATATGAAGAAGGACCTTAAGGCTGCTTACACTGACAGAAAAGAAATTGCTTCTCTCACACCCAGCTTACAAACATATTGCTGATCTGGTGGGGACCCCATTCCTGCAGAAGTCCTTTAATCAGCAACTTATCAACCACATTTGAGATACTCTGCCAAACTTCAGGAACAAACTATAAGTTTGTTGCTCTTCACAGAACATGAAGTAGAAGCCTACAATAACTTTAAGCCAGAAGACCCTACCAGGAAGACGAAAGCATTGCTACAGGTAGATCGACAATTTGCTGTGGACTTTGAGAAGAGAATCAAAGGGTCAGGGGATCAAGTAGATACCCTGGAACTCTCAAGAGGTGCTAAAATCAATTGCATTTTCTATGAAGGCTTTCCTTCTGAAATAGTAAAGATGGAGTTCAATGAGAAAGAATTGTGAAGAGAAATAACCTATACAATCAAAAACATACACTGTGTCACGACAGGGTTTATTCCAGACGTTGCAATCCAAGCAATAGTCAAAAAAGGAATTGCAAAGCTGAGAGGGCCTTCTTTGAAGAGTGTAGATTTGGTAACATAAAAATTAATCAACACTGTCAAGAAGTATACCCCCCAAAATGGCAAACTTGCCCAGACCCTGAAAAGAAAGGATTGTTGCTAACCATGTTTGACAGCAAGAAGGCAAGACAAAACACCAGGCTATTGGTGGACATCCAAGTCTCCTACATCAACACCAAGCAGGAAGATTTCATTAACTTTGCAAATGCTCAGCAGAGGAGAAGTCAAGTTCATGAGAAAAACACAACTAGAAATTAGGTGATTTGCAAGGATTAGCTAGCCATCAACATCACTGGCATCATGCAAGGAGGCTCTAAAGGATATTGGTTTGTCCTGGCCACTGAAAGTTTGTCCTCATACAAAGATGACAAGGAAAAAGAAAAGAAGTATATACTTCCCTTGGACAACCTGGAAATTTGGGATGTGGACAAGAGCTTTGTGTCTAACAAATACATCTTTGCATTCTTTAATAAAGAACAAAAAAATGTTTACAAACGTTGTTTTCTTGAGCTGGCATGTGATTCATAGGAGGATGTAGGCAGCTGGAAGTCTGCTCTAATAAGAACTGAGGTTTCTCCTGATGAATCTTTAACTGCAAATAATGAGAATAACCAAGCAGAAAAGTTTTCCATAAACCCAGAAGTAGAGAGTCAAGTGAGGACCATTCATAACCTAGTAAGCTCCTACATGTCTACCATCCATACATGTGTTGACATCAAATTCTAAAAATGATAATGTACCTTATAATCAATAAGGTTAAAGATTCTGTGACTTCAGAGCTGTTAGCATATAACATGCTATATATGTTAGCATATATAGAGAATATATGCTAACATATATTCTCTAAAGCATATATTCTTTAGAGAACCAAAATACTCTGATGGAGGAATCTGCTGAGCAGGCTCATCACCAAGATGAAATGTTTCAAATGTACCAAACTCTTATAGAAAGCTTTGTGAGCATTGGTGACATCAACAGTGGCACTACCTTCACCCCTAACTCTGCTTCCTGTGGATGACTCCTAGAAACAGCAGTCCCACAGTTCATCCCCTCCAAGACTCACAACCCAAAGGAGGCAGACATTGAGTGCTCCTCTCCTGTGGCCCCATGGCCCACAACCAGCCAAAGGTCTGCTCCTGCCATTCTGCTCCTAGACCGCAGCCCCACTTGGGAGCTCCCCCAGTTCCATTCCAGCTGGCCCCTTACCTCTTTTTCCCAACAGCAGCAACTCATTGGAGTACCTCTACAAGTTCCCTCTCAGCCCACAAGCGCCCCTGCCAGTGTCCTGAATCATTCCCCCGAATTTTGAGGGAGGACAAACCCGCAATTCTTATGAGTGTCTCTTTGCATACCTAACATCAAGCTTTGGTGCCATGAATGAAGAAGCTGCCAAGCCTTGAAGACTCGGGCTCAGGAAACACAGATGACTAATTGACTTGTGTGACTAGCCTATGTCTGATTTCTCCACAATCACATACTGGAAACAACCTGACTTACTCCCTCTTCAACAACCCTCTAACAGTTTGATTTTTAGAAACTGAGTGTCATTTGAACAAATGATGAATTTGTGTTGTGATTTCTGATTTCAGCTATGAGCTTTCTATTATCCTCACCATTCTTCTCCTTTAAAGAACAAATAAATAAATTTATGATTCGGTATTCTGAAAAAAAAAATAGAGAAGTTGGAATGCTTCCCAAGTGATTGAATGAGGCCAGTATAACTCTTATATCAAAACCTGACAAAGAGCTTTTAAAAAATAGAAATCCCTCAAATCTTTAATTTTAGCAAATGGAAAACAGTAATATACAAAAATTTAAGTCATCATGACCAAGTGAGGCTCATGTCTGGAATGCAAGCATAATTTTACATCTGAAAATAAATTCACATAACTTAACACATTGAAAGAAAAATCACACGGTCATCTCAATAGATGCATTAAAAACATTTAGCAAATTTGGGGTGCCTGAGTGGCTCAGTCAGTTAGGCATCCAACTCTTGGTGTCAGTTCAGGTCCTGATCTCAGGGTGGCTCACCCTCAGCACGGAGTCTGCTTGTCCCTCTCCCTCCTGCTCTGCCCCTCTCCCACCTGCTCACTTGCTGGCAATCTCTCTTAAATAAATAAATAAATAAATAAATAAATAAATAAATAAATAAATAAATAAAATCTTAAAACATTTATCAAATTTAATACCTATTAATGGAAACACTATCTGCAAACTAGGAATAGAAAGGATTTCCTCAACCAATAGAAGCTGCAAACTGGGAACAGAAAGGACTTCCTCAACCAATAAAAACCAACTATGAAAAGCCTTCAGTTAACTTCATATTTATTTGTGAAGTGTTGAGCAATTTCCTCCTAAGATTCAGAGCAAGACAATTATATTCAATATCATCCTGAAAGCCCTAGCCAGTGCACCAATTAAGAAAATTATAAAGATTGGAAAGAAAGAATTAAAACTGTCTCTAGTCGTGGAAGATATGATTGTGTAGAAAATCCTAGGAAATGTTAAAAAAATACTAGAATCTATAAGTGAAACTTTTAAGAATATGATTTTTTTTAAAAAAGGATATGATTATAAAATGTCAATGTAAAAATCAAACGTATTTCTATATACTGTCAAAGAAACATTTGGAAAATATTATTTTACATGAAAATTTTCCAAAATAACTCAGGAATTAATTGAAGAAAGATTTGTAAGATATCCACATTGAACAAGTAAAATACTACTTGTCAATTTAGAAATTGACAAGATATCCCAACATTTTGATGGAAAAGATCTAGAGTAGTAGGGAACAATTTTGAAGAAAGGACAAAGCTGAAGTCAATGAAGTATCAATGGAACAGAAGAGATGATCAGAAATAGTCATATTATGGTCAACTGATCTTAGACTCAAGCATCACTCTAATCCAATGAGAAAGGATGGTCTTTTCAACAAATGATGCCAGGGAACTGATTATCTGCGCAGGGGAAAAAAATGAATTTTGACCTCATTCCCTCAGAATAAAGACAAAACATACCTGTTGAGTCACTCCTGTTGCCAAATTGCCCCCAGAACTGTCTCCTGAAATACAGACTCAGGTAGGATCTACTCCGTATTTTGTAAGAATTTCATCTTGAAGAAAAAACTTAACTGCAGTGAGGCAATCTTCATATGGAATTGGAAAGTGGTGTTGAGGAGCTAGCCTATAGCTTTAAAAAAGAACAATTCATTTAAACAATTTTTTAAAGTACCGTTTATGGTTGTATCTTTCCACGTAGCTTTTAAATTCCAAATAGATAAAATTTAACACCCATCTCTACTGTTTAATCTTCCAAAAATCAAACTTGAGTTTTTCCACTAACTCCTTATTATTTGAAAAAAAAGAAAATTGGTATAAAGGTTTTTAACCTTGTATCTAAGTTCCCTGGTTAGCATTGTGTGTGAGGAGTAGGGGATATTATGAACTCCCTAAGACTGTAAGCATAATTTTTAGGTAAAGCACATTTTGGATTGGATATACTCTACAGCTTATATCATCTTCTCAATGTAACTGATGATCCAAACATTAAATATGTATATATGAAAAGCACCATGGATTTTTGAAGGCAGCAGATCTAAGAGAATATTATAGGCAAAGTATTATATTTTTCAAGGTCATTTAGAAAAAAATTCTACATGCTTGCAATGTACATATCTCACCATGGATAATCCCCAGGAGTTGATTTTAGATGAAAATTTTGAAGTATAAATAACATTTTAAATATGGTAGGGAGGTCGATTGTTTCTGATAAATTCATTTATAAGGTAAACTATCACACCACAGTTTTAATGGATATAAATGGACTTTTCTCCCTATACATGTGGACCAATAAAAATAGAATAATTCTATTAGCCTGATATCTATCAGGGCTAACTTTTCCTTTTAGCTCTTTAGAATAATAAAATTTGTAAATATAAGTACTTCATATTAAATGCTGGTGATATAATACTTAAAATTTTATCATAAATTATTATTTAGAAAGTCCTAAACGAAGTATAGGTTAAACTCACCCCAAAGATGTTGGTGTCTATTACTTTAAATGCAGTAGATTTAGACTTTTTTAGGGCAAAGAACAACACAAATCATAAGGATTTGATAGGATATATAAGCCAGACACAAACATATCACTATATTAAAACAGATTTAAAATGAGAAGGTTTAGATTACTTCAAAAAGCTATGAAGATAAGGGGTGTTTGGGTGGCTTAGTTAGTTAAGTGTCTGACTTCAGCTCAGGTCATGATCTCAGGGTCCTGGGATTGAGCCCAGCTTCAGGCTCCTGGCTCAGTGCAGAGTCTGCCTCTGTCTTTCCTCCTGCTCATGCTCTCTTTGTTTCTCTCTCTCTCAAATAAATAAATAAAATCTTTAAAAAAAAAAAGCTATGAAGGTTAAAAAAAAAGTAATGTCCTCATATTATAAATTAGAAGTATCCTTGAAAATAGGAAGTTCTACTTACTGTAAGTAACCATAATGACAACATTGTCAATCACTCTTTAGATGATCAAATTGTCACTTTAGTTGTCTCTCTAAATTTTCATAGCTTCCTTGCTAAAAAACAAACAAACAAAAAACCTATGTCACTATGTCCTCTAAGAACTATTGGATTAGAAGTCTCTAAGTATGTTTTTGTTACTATGGACTAGGGAAGAGGGGTCAAAAAAATTCCTCTTAGGAATCAGCTTCAGAAATATAGACTGTATCCATCTAAGAAAATATTGAACTGTCCTGAGACGTTCTGATATTTTCTAGCAAAATCCAGAATATAAGATCACTTTTCCTGAGAGTGACTTAGCATTCTTAGCTGATCCCAACCTTTATCTCCTACATTACTCTAAACAAGAATTACTATAAAATAAAATATTTTATCCCCAACCCAAACACCACCTACCAACCCAAATGTGTAATAATTTATTTTTTCCTACCTAGCTATGTTATCTGGGGCACAAGTTGGGACCTAAGTTTTATGTGTCTAGAGCAAGTGTTTCCAAAGTGCTCACTCAAGGATGTCATTCAGAGACTCACAGAATCACAGAAGAATATGAGATAGTGGACTCTTTTGAGGAATGGTCTATGTTGCAATGGTGACAAATAAAATAGAGTGATTTTTAAAGAATTGTATCTGAGGCATAGTTGACTTGATTTGGAAATCAAACGTCTACTTGGTGAAGGCAAAATCATAGTAACAAAAGAAAAGCATCTCTTACTCCACTCCTACAACAACAACATTGAGTTTCTTTGCAGTTCATCTATTCAGGGCATCAAAAGCCATATTCTCTGAAATGAAGAAATAAATGTCAAAGTACTCTCTGTAATTAAACAGCAACAGAAATGCTTACAGCTATGAACTTGGAGAGAAATATGATTTGTGAGTGTTATAAAGGAACCCATATTTCCCATTCCATTTTTATGCAGAGGGACCAGAATCAGCATGACACACTCTATAGGAGTGTCTCCTCAGTCACTGTCTCCAGGTATGAAAAGAGGACTTTGCAGATTGGTGGTTTTGGGGAAGAGAAACTAGGCTCAGCCCATTCTATTTTTCTCTTTTCTTTTTTTTTTTAATTTTTTATTGTTATGTTAATCACCATATATTACATCATTTGTTTTGGTGTAGTGTTCCATGATTCATTGTTTGTTCATAACACCCAGTGCTCCATGCAGAATGTGCCCTCTTTGATACCCATCACCAGGCCAACCCATCCCCCCACCCTCCTCTAGAAACCTCAGTTTGTTTTTCAGAGTCCATCATCTCTCCTGGTTCGTCTCCCCCTCTGACTATTTTTCTCTTTTCATCTGCTGCCTGTCCACAAGGATCCTCACTCCCACGAACCTTCTGTGGCTTGCTGAATTTTACTCTGCTTGTTCCTTCAGGCAGCAAGTTTCATAGGGAGGCAGTGTGCGATTGGTCAGCAGGGCCAGCCACTACAGATGAGTTAATCTAACTCAAGAGTGTCATGACAATACCCTAAATACACATTCTCCAAAGCCTTCTTTGGAAATAATGGTTATATTTTGACTGTCATTTACTTGAATTTTGTGTATAATCTTTAACTGGTTCAGAATTCAGGGGAGAAAGTAATAGATGTACTGACTCTCTGAAACCACAGCACTCGATAATATGGTTCTTTGAACTTCCAAATTCTTTGAATATGCCACATTATAAAATGATGCAATAACCTCTGTATTTAAGACAGAGTCTAAGGAAAAGCCACTAGTTTTGACAGAGCCTCTGGCAAGTCAGTATGTGGACTTAGATGTATATATCCATTTTGGCACACATGGCACACAAGCCATCGTCCCTCTTCCTAGTGTACACACATATCTCATCCCAGGTACCTACAAATCCAGTTTACCAATGCCCTAGCCACAAACCTTTGGAAACTCTGTGACATCTGCTATTACTTTATTTACCACAGGATCCTAGATATTTAGAGAATTCTAGAGCTGTGATCAAATTCCAAACTTTTCCAAGATGTCCCCTGCACGTTAACAAAACTTCAAATTAAAAAACTAATGATTATGTTAATCTCCATACATTACATCATTAGTTTTTGATGTAGTGTTCCACGATTCATTGTTTATGTATATCACCCATAACATAATAAAAAAATAAAAATAAAATAAAATAATAAAAACTAATGAAATACTGGGTGAGTGACTACCATGAAAATAGAAAAGTAAGTCAGGTAGTTTTTTAGGTAGAAAAATAATGTTTTCATTAAAGATTGAGTTGATAATTTGCAAGACAAGACAATGGGTAGATAAACACCAAAATGTACAAGACATAAGAACCCTCTAACCCTCACGCGGAAAGCCCCTCAGTGATATGTTTCAAACTTGTCTTCATTTTTATTTCCCAATACTTTTCACTTGTCTCACAACAAAAGTCAGTTTAAGTTTTCTGTTTCCCATTCTTTTTCTCCAGCTGTCCTAACTCATGATCTTTGCTGATATAATCTGTTGGCTCATGTTTTTCTATATGTCCAATTACTGAACTTATATCACTTGAAGAACCCAGATAGAAACAAGAAGATATTAGGTTAGATGTCAAAAAACAACCACCACAGTTCTATGTAAAAAAGTCTACTAGAGAAATATCTTCTTATATTTCTTAGTTCTCAAAGCAACTTCAGCAAGTTTAAAGGAGAAAAAAAAATAGGAAGCCTAGGAAACAAAGAAAGGAAATTGAAATTAATAAATACCAGAGAATAGTTATAGTGTCTATGTCCTGATTTGTCAAAAAATAGAAGATATCTAAGACTTTTATAGTTTATTTATATAAGTTCTGACAGATCTATGAATAATGTCCAAATATAAAGTCAAGACACAGAAAGAAGACACAACTGAAATTCAGCTGAACAAGAAATTGGAATGTGTGTCCTGAATAATTGTGTCCTGAATAATTTGCACATTTTTAGGAATTGCTGATCATAATCATTGCATTTGTCAATGAAGGGGAAATCAATCTGATAATCAGGAACACTTCTAATTTATTTTTCGAACAAAGTGATATTTTCCCATCTGTGAGCATGTCTCTTGTGCTAACTGAAGTCCCAGGTAATATGTATATGGATACTTGGATATTTCATAGACCTTATCAAAACCTTAATGGCATTAATACATCTCTTTAGAGACAAATGAAGCCAAATTGGTATTTAATTTATCTTATATATCTTATCTTATAATGTATTTTATAAAGGAAGTAAAGTATTCCCACCCCCCTAATGCCTGATATAAATTAAATTATAGGTGAAATCTAATTTACTGAAAAGATTAAGGAGGTAAAAAAGACATAAAAGTACTGGGAAAACATTTTGACTAATAATCCCTCCAGAGAACAATAGAATTTCCTTTCAGTCATTCATTTTGTTTTCTCAGAAGACATTTATTTGTTGAACACTCATTGTATAGAAAATGCTTTGGTAGATGCTAAGAGGTGATTCCCCTTCCTGGAGAGATGCTAAACCAAACATGCAACACAATTATAAAACAAAACAAGGATTGTTGCCATCAGGTAAATACAAGTTGCAATGAACCATATAGCAACATTGCTAAAGTCTTTTAAAGCCAGAGAAGACTACACACACACCCTCACCCACAAAATGATGCTTTTCATGAACATAAGAGGGTGAGCAGGAGTTTTCTTGAAGTAAGATGGGAAGGACATTCTAGAAAAGCATACCCAGGTATAGAAATAAGAATTCACAGAGGGTTTGGGAACTAAATATTACAGCTCAGTATGCTTGAAACAATATTATGAAGGGAAGCATTGGCAAGAAAAGTAAAAATGTAAGAACCTGGAAATCTGAACACCATGCTGATGGATTTAGATTTATTTTATTATGTGATGAAAGTCACTGAAAAGTTTAAACAAAGAAATCATATAACCAGATTTGCATGTAGAAAGATCCAGTACACTAAGTGTAGAAGATGAAATAGAGTTGAACAGGACACAGGCAGAGACATCAGAAAGGAACATCTTTAAAGGATCATGAAGTACTAAATTGTGTTAATGAAGTCAAAATGTTCAGAAGTAGAATGAATGGGATATGGTAATTTGATGTGAGCACTAAGGAACTACAAATAATTGACCATAATTGCTATTTACTGAGAGATTTCAGGTGTTGGTTTAGATGGGTGGTGGGTTTTTTTGTTTGTTGTCTGAGGCCATTTGGACACAAGACAATAAATTGTGTTTGGTCCTACTGAACTTGAGATGTGTGTGGTTTGTCCAGTTATAATGTCTAAGTGATAGCTGTATATATGGATCCAGGACTCAGGAATACTATCAGGGAAGCAGATTCAGGACTGGATGTCAGCAGCATGTGGGTATTTGGAGAAGAGAAAAGATAGAGAAAAGATTAGAAAAGAGTGTGTAAAGTCAAAACCCAAAGGTAGGGAGAGAATTCTGGGGGGCAGGAATATTTATAGGGAAAAATGAAAGGGGGGAAATTGGAAGGGGAGACGATCATGAGAGACTATGGACTCTGAGAAACAAACTGAGGGTTCTAGAGGGGAGAGGGGTAGGGGGACGGGCTAGCCTGGTGATGGGTATTAAAGAGGGCACGTTCTGCATGGGCACTGGGTGTTATACGCAAACAATGAATCATGGAACACTATATCAGGAACTAATGATGTAATGTATGGTGATTAACATAACATAATATAAAATTTTAAAAAAAGAATAAATGTGGAAAATCTGTTATTTTCTTTGGTTTGTTTTTAATTATTTTATTTATTTATTTGTTTGTTTGTTTATTTGAGAGAGAGAGAGAGCATAAGCGAGGGGAGGGAGAGGGACAAGCAGACTCCAAGATTAGCAAGAGGTCCAACGTGGGGCTTGATCTCATGATCCTGAGATCATGACCTGAGCCAAAACTAAGAGTCGAAGCTTAACCAACTGAGCCATGCAGGTGGCCCTGTTTTGTTTTTAAATGAGAGATGAGAGAGAGATGAGAAAACAAGGAATGACAGAGGAAATCTAGGAGATACTTTGTCATAGAAACAGGGAGGAGCAGTGCATGTCAAAGAAGAGAAAAGACTAGTCTTCATCAAATGCAGTAGATTGTAGAGATCAAGGAATTAATTAAAGGCGGGAAAAGAAAGGAGTAGGGAAGGACTAGAGCTTGTAGGGCAAAGAAATGGGTCTGAGAAAGAAGGGAAAGTGAAAGGGACTGATTACGAGGAGGAATTCATGGTCAAGTGGAAAAAAAAATTTTAAGATGAGAATGACCATAGGGCGCCTGGTTGTCCCAAAGTTAGGGAGAAGATAACTAGAAAGGCAAAATTACAGCCTAACCATTTTAGCATTTTGTATATTAATCTGAGTTTTTGTGTCTCATTAATTTTCCATGCTAATTTTCTCTATGACTAGTGCTCAGAACTTATATTTGGTTAAGTGCAGCTTGCTGTATTGCATGTATCTTTACAAGGTTCTCAAACTATTTGGAACAAAATGAGGCTTAGAGAAAGGCAAAAGGTAAAAAAAAAAATCATTTATTACCTGTTTATCTTTCCTCCGTTCTATTCATTTGTTTAACTAAATAGAACAGTGCCTCCTCCTTATATACCAGCACTACTGGATCATCAAGTTTTTCAAAGTTCTCATAAAGGGAAATGTATTCATGTTTTTGATTTGAATCTGTTATATATGCCTCTTAGAATCACTGCCAGAGATAAATAGGGAAACTAGACCTCATAGGAAGAGTTTATTTTTTTTAAGATTTTATTTACTTACTGGACAGAGAGAGAGCACAAGCAGGGGGAGCAATTGGTAGGCAGAAAGTACCCTGGGATCATGACCTGAGTCGAAAACAGATGCTTAAACAACTGAGCCACCCAGCCTCCTCAAATAAGACGACTTTATTATAAAATAGGTCTATTTTGTGTTTTCCTTTAAGAATCAAGACTAGCTACCATTCTAAGCTTTATCACTGTTAGCATTATTGTTATCAGTAACTACAAACTTGACCTTGTAGCCTCCAACAATGTAGGACTCTGATTTACCATTTAAAACATCTGCCTCACTTCGATGCTTCTGCTCCTGAATATATTCTGATCCCAAAGAAAACAAGTTATACTAATTGATTCATTCATACCCTACTTTCATTTGATATGAGTTCATTCAGTATAAAAGCTGAGAAAAAAATTCTTAGCAAAACCAAACCAAACAAAAACAGAAATAATGATCTCCATGATATTTTTTTACCAAACATGCCTGTGTCTATCTCTCTACTAGATATCGAATATTTACAGCTACACTTATACTTACTATTCATATAAGTATGCATATTTATATTAAAAAGTTCTTATATCAAAAATATACAGCCAGTTATAGTTTTTCCTTATATGGTGAACTTAATGAGACTTCCAAAACAAAGGTACCACCGTGAATATAGATTACAGCTCGTCTTGAGGTTTCTGACTTTCTCTTTGGCAAGTACAAACATACTGTAAGATCCACAAATTCTGTATCCAGCACTGTGATATACTCATCGGAAACAGGTTGGGTATGGTCCAGCCTCAATATCATGGAAATAAGCTCTTCATATTTCATAATACTTATACTGTCAAAACACATAGCCTGTAAAAGCAAACAAAATTGAACATTTTCATCTTTACCATCAAATGCATAGAAAGAGAAAATTAAAAAAAGAAAACATAAGCAAAATAAACAGAAATAGAATGTTTGTAACAATTATTTCCAAATAATACTGCATAGATTTTAGTCTACAAGCTTGTTGAAAATCTTAAGTATTGTGTATTTCAGATTAGTAACTGTGTCATTCAACAGCCGTCAGTTTACCAGCAGCTTTGTTTAATGTCCATCATAATTATTTTTTTAAAAGATTTTATTTATTTATTTGACAGAGAGAGAAACACAGCGAGAGAGGCAACACAAGCAGGGGGAGTGGGAGAGGGAGAAGCCCGTCTCCCGCGGAGCAGGGAGCCCAATGCGGGACTCGATCCCAGGACCCTGGTACCATGACCTGAGCCAAAAGCAGACGCTTAATGACTGAGCCACCCAGGCGCCCCCATCATAATTATTTCTTCATTGTAAATTCTTATCTGAAAAACGTCCAGGTCTTGTACCACCTTTTCTTGTTGTTTTGTAGGCATGCTGTCACCTTTTTCTTCTTTATGGTTCACTTTATTTAATCCAAAATTTTAAATGTTGTCTTATGACCACACTATTAGTTATTTAAATGTCCTGGTTTTCAACTCCAAATAGATTTATTTCCTTCACCCCCCAACCCTGTCCCCGAAATCCCATATTTGATATCACTGAAGAAATCTCTCCCTGGTATTTCTGACAACTTTTCTAGGATCATTGTGACATTTCACTGGACAGTTTACTCAAAAGAAGAACCTCAAAAATGACATGGTCAATGGGAGGGCAGAGCAAGATGGTGGAGGAGTAGGAGACCTGGATTTTGTCTGGTCTCAGGAATTCAGCTGGATAGGGATCAAACCATTCTGAACACCTACGAACTCATCAGGAGATCGAAGAAGAGAGTACCAACAACTCTCTGAACAGAGAAGCGACCACTTACTGGAAGGTAGGACGTGTGGAGAAGTGAATCCGATATTCGGGAGGATAGATGGCGGGGGAGGGGGCCTCCGCCGCCGCTTCTGGCAATTGATAGAGCTGCGGAGCACAAGATCGGAACTTTTAGAAGCCGGCTCCACGGAGGGATGTCGCTCCAGTGGCTAAGCGGGGGTGGGGTGGAGGGGGTGGAATCCTCCCGGGACAGTGTGGTCTCAGGACCCTTGGGGTCACAGAAAGACCAGGGGTGACTGAGTGCACCAGAGCTCCCAGGTATCGGAGCAGGGAAGCCGGCTGCAGAGACGGAGCCGAGGCGTGGGCTCTCAGCTCGGGGTTGCCATAAAATGTGATCCACGGCCCAGTCGGGCCACTGCTCCTCCAACAAGGACCCAACAAACGGCAGAGCCGGGGAGACTCCCCTTCCTCCCCGGGGAAGAGTGGCACGGGAGCGCACCGCAGGGATCTGCTGGGTTTGGAGACTCCACACGGGGTCGGGTGCCAGAGATAGAAACTCTCGGTCACAGGCCGGGTGAGCACGCAGTGCGGCCAGAGAACAGGGAAACAGGAGTGACTGTTTTTCTCTGGGGGCGCACTGAGGAGCGGGGCCCTGAGTTCTCAGCTCCTCCGGGTGGAGATTGGGAGGCCACCATTTTCGCCCTGGTCCTCCAAAGCTGTGAGAGCTTGCAGGGAACAAAAGCTCCTGAGAGCAAACCCGAGCAGCTTGCTTAGCCCAGACGGACAAGGGTGGGGCAATTCCGCCTCTGGCAAAGACATTTGGAAACCACAGCAACAGGCCCCTCCCCCAGAAGATCAGCACGAACAGCCAGCAAGCCAAGACCAAGTTTACCGATCAAGGAGAACAGGAGAACTCCAGCGCTAGGGGAATACTGCACATAGAATTCATGCCTTTTTTTTTTTTTACCATGATTCATTAGTTCATCAAAGTTAATTTTTTTAACTGTTTTTTTTAATTTTTCTTTTTCCCTTTTTCAACCAACATCTTATCAATCTCTCTTTAAAAAAAAAACATTTTTTATTTTTCATTTTGAGAGTCATTTTTATCCCTTCATAGTAGTTACCCTTATTTTTGGCATTTATATATATAAGTTGTTCTCTCTTTAAAATTTTGAGATACAGTTTCTTCTAACAGATCAAAATATACTCTAAATCACTAGTGTATGGCTTTGTTCTAGTCTCCTGCCTGATCACATTCTCTCCCTTTTTTCTTTTTTTTTTTAAATCTTCTTTCTTTTTTCAAACAACTTCTTATCTTATCAATTCCTTTTATAAAATCTTTTATAATTTTCATCTTTACAGTCATCTTCCATCCCTTCATTGTATCAACTCTTATTTTGTACATATATATCTTTCTTCCCTTAAAATTTTAGGAGGCACTTTTTTCTAACAGACCAAAATACGCCCAAAATCTAGTGTGTGGCACTGATCTATGCACTAGCCTGATTGTATTTGATAATATTCTGCCTTTTTTGTATTGTTCTGTTTTTGTTTTTATCTTTTTTTTTCTCTTTCTTTTTTCTTTCTTTCCCTTTCTTTTCCCCTGGTTTCAGGTCTTTTCTGATTTGTATACAGTCTATTTGCTGGGGACGTTGTAAACCTGTTAGCATTTTGTTCTCTCATTCATCTATTCTCCTCTGGACAAAATGAGAAGACGAAAAAAATCATCTCAGCAAAAAGAACAAGAGGTAGTACCATCAGCCAGGGACCTACTCAATATCGACATTACTACAATGTCGGACCTAGAGTTCAGAATCATGACTTTAAAGATACTAGCTGGGCTTGAAAAAAGCATGGAAGTTATTAGAGAAACCCTTTCTGGAGAAATAAAAGAACTAAAATCTAACCAAGTCGAAATCAAAAAGGCTCTTAATGAGGTGCAATCAAAAATGGGGGCACTAACTGCTAGGATAAATGAGGCAGAAGAGAGAATCAGAGATATAGAAGACCAAATGATGGAAAATAAAGAGGCTGAGAAAAAGAGAGAAACAACTACAGGATCACAAGGGCAGAATTCAAGAGATAAGTGATACGATAATACAAAACAATGTTAGAATAATTGGGATCCCAGAAGAAGAAGAAAGAAAGAGAGGGGCAGAAGGTATATTGGAACAAATAATAGCAGAGAACTTCCCTAATGTGAGGAAGGAAACAGGCATCAAAATCCAGGAGGCACAGAAAAGCCCTCTCAAAATCAATAAAAATAGGTCGACACCCTGACATCTAATAGTAAAATTTACGAGTCTCAGAGACAAAGAGAAAATCCTGAAAGCAGCTTGGGAGAAGAGATATGTAACCTACAATGGTAGAAATATTAGATTGGCAACAGACCTATCCACAGAGACCTGGCAGGCCAGAAAGGACTGGCATGATATCTTCAGAGCAATAAACGAGAAAAATATGCAGCCAAGAATACTATATCCAGCTAAGCTGTCATTGAAAATAGAAGGAGAGATAAAAAGCTTCCAGGACAAACAAAAACTAAAGGAATTTGCAAACACGAAACCAGCCCTACAAGAAATATTGAAAGGGGTCCTCTAAGCAAAGAGAGAGCCTAAAAGCAGCATAGATCAGAAAGGAACACAGACAATATACAGTAACAGTCACCTTACAGGCAATACAATGGCACTAATTTCATACCTTTCAATAGTTACCCTGAATGTAAATGGGCTAAATGCCCCAATCAAAAGACACAGGCTATCAGATTGGATTAAAAAACAAGACCCATCAATATGCTGTCTGCAAGAGACTCATTTTAGACACAAAGGCACCCCCAGATTGAAAGTGAGGGGGTGGAAAACCATTTACCATGCTAATGGACACCAAAAGAAAGCTGGGGTGGCAATCCTTATTTCAGACAAATTAGATTTTAAAACAAAGACTGTAATAAGAGATGAAGAAGGACACTCTATCCTACTTAAAGGGTCTATCCAACAAGAAGATCTAACAATTGTAAATATCTATGCCCCTAACATGGGAGCAGCCAACTATATAAGGCAATTAATAACAAAAGCGAAGAAACACATTGACAACAATACAATAGTGGGGGACTTTAACAACACCCTGACTGAAATGGACAGATCATCTAAGCAAAAGATCAACAAGGAAATAAAGACTTTAAATGACACACTGGACCAAATGGACTTCACAGACATATTCAGAACATTCCATCCCAAAGCAACGGAATACACATTCTTCTCTAGTGCCCATGGAACATTCTCCAGAATTGATCACATCCTAGGTCACAAATCAGGTCTCAACCGGTACCAAAAGATTGGGATTATTCCCTGCATATTTTGAGACCACAATGCTTTGAAACTAGAACTCAATCACAAGAGGAAAGTCAGAAAGAACTCAAATACATGGAGGCTAAAGAGCATCCTACTAAAGAATGAATGGGTCAACCAGGAAATTAAAGAAGAATTAAAAAAATTCATGGAAGCCAATGAAAATGAAAACACAACTGTTCAAAATCTTTAGGATACAGCAAAGGCAGTCCTGAGAGGAAAGTATATAGCAATACAAGCCTTTCTCAAGAAACAAGAAAGGTCTCAAATACACAACCTAACCCTACCCCTAAAGGAGCTAGAGAAAAAACAGCAAATAAAGCCTAAACCAAGCAGGAGAAGAGAAATAATAAAGATCAGAGCAGAAATCAATGAACTAGAAACCAAAAGAACAGTAGAACAGATCAACAAAACTAAGAGCTGGTTCTTTGAAAGAATTAACAAGATTGATAAAAACCTGGCCAGACTTATCAAAAAAAAAAGAGAAATGACCCAAATCAACAAAATCATGAATGAAAGAGGAGAGATCACAATCAACACCAAAGAAATACAAACAATTCTAAGAACATATTATGAGCAACTCTATGCCAGCAAATTAGATAACCTGGAAGAAATGGGTGCATTCCTAGAGATGTATCAACTACCAAAATTGAACCAGGAAGAAATGGAAAACCTGAACAGACCTATAACCACTAAGGAAATTGAAGCAGTCATCAAAAATCTCCCAACAAACAAAAGCCCAGGGCCAGATGGCTTCCCAGGGGAATTCTATCAGACATTTAAAGAAGAATTAATACCTATTCTCCTGAAACTGTTCCAAAAAATAGAAATGGAAGGAAAACTTCCAAACTCATTTTATGAGGCCAGCATTACCTTGATCCCAAAACCAGACAAACACCCCATCAAAAAGGAGAATTACAGACGAATATCCTTGATGAAAATGGATGCAAAAATTCTCATCAAAATACTAGCCAATAGGATCCAACAGTACATTAAAAGGATTATTCACCACGACCAAGTGGGATTTATCCCTGGACTGCAAGGTTGGTTCAACATCCACAAATCAATCAACGTGATACAATACATTAACAAAAGAAAGAACAAGAACCATATGATCCTCTCAATAGATGCAGAAAAAGCATTTGACAAAGTACAGCATCCTTTCTGGATCAAAACTCTTCAGAGTATAGCCATAGCCATCTATGAAAAACCTACAGTGAATATCATTCTCAATGGGGAAAAGCTGAGAGCTTTTCCCCTAAGATCAGGAACACGGCAGGGATATCCACTATCACCACTGCTATTCAATATAGTATTAGAAGTCCTAGCCACAGCAATCAGACAACAAAAAGAAATCAAAGGCATCCAAATCGGCAAAGAGGAAGTCAAACTCTCACTCTCTGCAGATGATATGATACTGTATGTGGAAAACCCAAAAGACTCCATCCCAAAACTGCTAGAACTCATACAGGAATTCAGTAAAGTAGCAGGCTATAAAATCAATGCACAGAAATCAGTGGCATTCCTATACACCAACAACAAGACAGAAGAGAGACAAATCAAGGAGTTGATCCCATTCACAACTGCACCCAAAACCATAAGATCCCTAGGAATAAATTTAACCAAAGAGGCAAAGGATCTGTACTCAGAAAACTATAAAATACTCATGAAAGAAATTGAAGAAGACACAAAGAAATGGAAAAACGTTCCATGCTCATGGATTGGAAGAACCAACATTGTGAAGATGTCAATGCTACCTAGAGCAATTTACACATTCAATGCAATCCCCATCAAAATACCATCCACTTTTTTCAAAGAAATGGAACAAATAATCCTAAAATTTGTATGGAACCCGAAGAGACCCCGAATAGCCAGAGGAATCTTGAAAAAGAAAAGCAAAGCTGGCGGCATCACAATTCCGGACTTCTAGCTCTATTACAAAGCTGTCATCATCAAGACAGTATGGTACTGGCACAAAAACAGACACATAGATCAATGGAACAGAATCGAGAGCCCAGAAATGGACCCTCAACTCTATGGTCAACTCATCTTTGACAAAGCAGGAAAGAATGTCCAATGGCAAAAAGACAGTCTCTTCAACAAATGGTGTTGGGAAAATTGGACAGCCACATGCAGAAGAATGAAACTGGACCATTTCCTTACACCACACACAAAAATAGACTCCAAATGGTTGAAAGACCTAAACGTGAGACAGGAGTCCATCAACATCCTAAAGGAGAACACAGGTAGCAACCTCTTCGACCTCAGCTGTAGCAACTGCTTCCTAGAAACATCACCAAAGGCAAGGGAAGCAAGGGCAAAAATGAACTACTGGGATTTCATCAAGATAAAAAACTTTTGCATAGCAAAAGAAACAGTCCACAAAACCAAAAGACAACCGACAGAATGGGAGAAAATATTTGCAAATGACATATCAGCTAAAGGGCTAGTATCCAAAATCTATAAAGAACTTATCCAACTCAACACCCAAAGAACAAATGATCCAATCAAGAAATGGGCAGAAGACATGAACAGACATTTTTCCAAAGAAGACATCCAAATGGCCAACAGACACATGAAAAAGTGCTCAACATTGCTCGGCATCAGGGAAATCCAAATCAAAACCTCAGTGAGATACCACCTCACACCAGTCAGAATGGCTAAAATTAACAAGTCAGGAAATGACAGATGTTGGCGGGGATGTGGAGAAAGGGGAACCCTCCTACACTGTTGGTGGGAATGCAAGCTGGTACAACCACTCTGGAAAACAGTATGGAGTCTCCTCAAACAGTTGAAAATAGAGCTACCATACGATCCAGGAATTGCACTACTGGGTATTTACCACAAAGATACAAATGTAGGGATCCAAAGGAGTACGTGCACCCCAATGTTTAGAGCAGCAATGTCCACATTAGCCAAACTGTGGAAAGAGCCAAGATGTCCATCGACAGATGAATGGATAAAGAAGAGTGGTATATATACACAATGGAATATTATGCAGCCATCAAAAGGAATGAGATCTTGCCATTTGCAACGACGTGGATGGAACTGGAGGGTGTTATGCTGAGTGAAATAAGTCAATCAGAGAAAGACATGTATCATATGACCTCACTGATATGAGGAATTCTTAATCTCAGGAAACAAACTGAGTGTTGCTGGAGTGGTGGGGGGGTGGGAGGGATGGGGCGGCTGGGTGATAGTCATTGGGGAGGGTATGTGCTATGGTGAGCGCTGTGAAGTGTGCAAGACTGTTGAATCAGATCTGTACTTCTGAAACAAATAATGCAACATATGTTAAGAAAAAAGAAAAAGAAGAAGATAGCAGGAGGGGAAGAATGAAGGGGAGTAAGTCGGACGGGGAGACGAACCATGAGAGACGATAGACTCTGAAAAACAAACTGAGGATTCTAGAGGGGAGGAATGTAGGGGATGGGTTAGCCTGGTGATGGGTATTAAAGAGGGCACATTCTGCGTGGAGCACTGGGTGTTATGCACAAACAGTGAATCATGGAACACTACATCAAAAACTAATGATGTAATATATGGTGATTAACATAACAATAAAAAATTTAAAAAAATTACATGGTCAAAAAATAGTACATTAAACAACCTTTATTCCTACAATTATTTCCAAGAGTTTGAGGTATTACAGGGTCTTAAAGAACGTCTAATACCTAACTTTAACCATGGGGAAGCATGCAGAAGCTCTTAAATTTCAACCAGGAAATGTCAAAGCCAAATCTTCACTCATTTTTCTAGACCAGTCTCTTAGACTATCACTTACTGACTAGATGCCTGGAAGCAAATTACTCTCTACTTCAATCTTTTAAATCTTAATAATAATAATAACAAATCCCTCGGTGGGTTGTTGTAGGATTCAAGTGAGTTAGGACTTTTAATGTACATAGAAGAGTGCCTAGCGCAGGTATGTATTCAATAAAGCTTGTCTTATATCAGTATACTTCACTAATAAAGATTCTTAAATAATTTCATGCTAATTGAATATAATCAGGTAGAGTATCTCTTAAAGCAAGTTTTTGGTCAATGGGTAAATTACACTAATTTTTCATTTAGTGAATTGAATTTTAAAAGATTTTTGGCAAATTGCCTTGTTTCTCATTTCTCAGATATTTTCTGTTTCTGAGCAGATACTTAAGTATATTTTGAACAATAACAAAAGCACCACTTTAGAGATTATTCTAGCATATATGATCTGTAATTCACAGAGCAATCCTGAAAAGTATTTATGATTAGTATCCCCATTTTCTAAGTATAAAAAAAGGCACAATGAAGGACTAAGGAAATTTTTCAGGGTTGGACATGCTCTTCTACCAAACTCAGCCTTCCAGTTTAACATATGATAGACATAACAAAGCATTTTATTTATCAAGTTTACTTTCTCAAGAACTTTGATTTTCACTTCCCTCTCATATGTTAGAGAAGTAATTTTTCTTCCTGGTATCTCAGCTTTGATTTACAAAATTCAGTATTGAGAAGAATAAAACTGTTTTCTTTAGAACAGCCAATGACTGTTAATTTTACTAGCATAATCTTTAAAGTAAATACATGGATGCTTTTCTTACTATCTTTTGAAAAATAAAGAACAATCCATATACAATATCAAATCTATAAAGGGCGTAATTTTATTATAGATGGGCAATGGTGAAAATAATTTGTAGCTGAAAAAGGAAAAGCCTTTATGGAGCTGGTACTTGCTTCCCCGCACCCGCTTTCATGTTATGTTAACTCGAGGGGGAAGAGCGTTGCAGGAAGAGATAGTTACTGCGAAGGTGTGCCTCTATAAGTAATCAGAGAGATAAATGTCAGGACTTAGCAGACACAGACAGGAGTTGGCTGTGTTTTCACAGAACTGCTGTTTGCTGTACAATGTACCAGGGCACAGCCTGTCCCCCTGAAGCCATAGATTGCTCTCTCTTCTCTAATCATTCCCTGCTGCCATTGTATCCTTTCAGCTTCCTATCGTTCTGTCATCAAAGAACGTTTCTGGGAGCCTGTTTGGCAGAAAGAGTATAAACTTTGAAATGAGGTATCTGTGGATTCAAATTCTGAAGTTGTCACTTTCTAGCTGCATGAGTCCCTCTGAACTTCTTTTTCCTCCTCTATAAAGTGGTACAAATAATCGAAAGGTAGTGGGGATGCACAGAGGTATATATTATAGAAAGCCCATGTATTCTAAAAGCTCAAAAAGTGCTAGTTTCTAACCATATCTCCCCCTTACCAAGGAGCTATTTTTGCTCGAATTCATAATCGACCCCACATATTTCAAGTCAGACAATCTCTGAAACCTAGCAATTTAGAATTAAAGATAAACAGTGGAAACCATTGAGATGGTGAGAGTCCTAAATTAACATCAAGTAGGTACAAACACCAATAATGTTTATCTGTATAATATATATAAGTAAAACCTAACTGAAAACTCAAATGTGTCAAATATAACTCAAATGATCAAGTGATCAAGAAAACTTCAAAACTTTTCCCTTCAGCAATACCACTTAATGCATGTCACAATAGACACAATCTTTACATTTAGATATAAACCCCTGGGAAGCAAGAATTCTACCTCACTCTGTCTGCATAGATGCAGATGCACGAAGTTTTATTTACTTAATGTAACTGCTTTATTCTAACAAACAAAGAAGCAGTGGTTATTTCAAAAACAGTAACTACTAAAAAGTTCATAAGCACTGATTTTTAGTCAACAAGGCACTCCAATATCCAGAAGAAAAAAATGTTAATCTTACTATAAATGTGCAAGTTTTAGCAAATGTATCTAAAGCCGCCACTTCCCAGTATTCTTCAATGTCGCCCAGTACGGTAATAGACATACGAGAGGCAGAGAGAGCACAAAACAGCCCCAAACAGAGAGCTTTGAACCCCATGATATCCCTTTCTCTGGCCTCTTCACAGTGCTGACATTAAAGTGTTTCCACAAATACTAACTAATAAGTAGCAGAAAAACTGTAGATTGGGAACGCTTTGGGGTAATATGATTATCTTAGCAGCGTGAAGCTAATTTTTAATTCAAAAGTTATTGCATCAGTAGTGACTCATTTTTGAAATACACAGATTCTGAGACAGATATTATAACACAACAGTTCATGCTTTATACTATAAGACAGTTAACAACTCCCACAGTGTTTCTTCACCCTGTCATACTGTTGTCATGTTAAAGCAACTTAGGTGTGAAAGCGTAGCCTACATGAGAACTCTTAAGATACCACAAAGTAAAATTTTGTGATTGGTTTGTTGCAGGCTTTTGTAGGAAAAGGATTTAGAAAAAATTAGCTGATACTTAGTCAAAATGCAGGCTCATGCAACTTGCGTGGATTACTATGTCAATAAACCCTGCTTGTTGTGGTGGACCAAACTTTGGGTCAAAAGATAAGGAGTATGGAGACTTGTCCATATGCCATTTTTCATCAAGCTAGAACTATAATAGTCTGAAGTACCACCAGGCTCAGTATAAGCATCTCAGGAAACACTGTTTTTTAAATGATTACACAGTGACTTTGTTCTTACAGGTCAAATGGTAAATCTTTAAAACCAATCTATACCAAGTAGCCTAGTGTGGCAATATCAAGTGCAAATATTGGACTTCCACTTGCTGCACCCTGAGAGAGACCATAAAGCTGATCATTTTTATGTTCTTTAGAGATGCAAGGAACTGGAGATTTTCTGTCTGATATGTCAGGACCTAGGAAATAAAAAATGTCACAAATCAATAAACCTGTGATTCTCAAGCTCATTACCAGAGACTGGTACTTAAAGAAAGTAATTTTTAGTGATAGAATTCAATACAATCAGGGGTCTAATATAAGTCTATATTGGGCCTCTTGAAAACATAAGTATTAACTCCAAAGTCTATCCTAAATTTCATTATTAAAATTTTTATCTGTATTCACTTACATTGCAGTCTTCCCTGAATCCCCCAGGGCATAACTTAGTAATATCATTTGTTATTCAAACTACAACACTATTGCAATGAAAGAGACACTATTAATAATGCCCATAAACTGGAATTGTCCTGGACAAACTGACACTAACAGACTTACCCTAATCATAAAACTCTTTTATCAAATTTAATTTGTGTGCCTGCCTTTCTCAGTGGACTGTAAGACATCATACATTTTTTTTTTGTCTTTGCAACCTCTAAGAAATCAATGCTTTGCAGGTGAAGGGGCTAAATACATATTTTGAATAAATTAATGGATAACCAAGTTAATTAATTAATGCTTAAAGATATTAATAAGGGGGAAATCTCAAATCTCAAATCTACCATGAAGTTTGAAAACTAAAATCAGGAGTGGTCCCTGATGACAAAGACTGAGAGAAAAATAGAGTTAAGATAAAGATAAGCAGAGGTACCTTATGTATTTGGAAATATAAGCTGAGGTATCTGGCATAATGACTCAATTTCTCTAATCAGATCATAGCAGTTTGCCTAAGCCGTGGTAAGCAATCACGAAATATTACCTGTTGTTGTTGTTGTCATTATTACTAACTGCATTATTTTCAACATTATTGCTGGGATCAAAGAAAAGAGACAACTTAAGAGTATGGAATCCTTCAAGAAGATCCAGGTCTATGTAGTGAGGTTACAGGGGGGGGACGTTAGACCTCTGACTGGAGTCAAAGTTTAAAACATCTGAAGAGCTAAGGGAAGGGTACAGATAAAGAGAAAATAGCCCCCAAATTTGTCTCACTTTGCAGTTCCTTAGGTTCAGCCCTAGGTTTCTGAAGATCTCCAACTTTCACAATTTTCCATGTCCCTTGGGTCACCATGGTTAAGCATAGAAGGAGAACCGATCGGATGTATGACATGAACCTGGAATAAAACTGAGACCATCTTTTCCCAGACTCAATGACTGTGGGTCTTTTCTTACTTTACAGAGCTGTCAACACCATTGCTTTATGTCTCTTTAAACTTTACCTTGTTTTACTCACTAAATGAAAGAAAGGTAAGGCTTTTGTGCACACACAAGTGTTTAGTTTGGCAGTTTTTGGCCTTTTGCTAGTGAGATTATAAAACACTGTGCACTCAGTTCAGAGCAAAGTTTACTTGTTTATTTTCCCCACAGGTTTCCACCACACGATATCATTATCAGTCAACTAATATTTGTGAAGTCTTGGATGCCCCTTCTCACACCTCACTTCTATCCATTTCAGACAATCTCAAACATCTTTATATTTTTCCCATTCCCTCCAAGATAAAAATCCAAATTTCTCAGTAGTCTTTATATGTTTCCAGTCATCTTCAGAGTCTCTCCTTTGACCCTACAAGCCAGGCCAACTTCAACTGCTGGAAGTTACCCTATAGCAAAAAGCCATTAAGCCCTCTGGAGATTTCATCATATCTCTTTTCCTAGAATCAGATCAGCCCCTCAAGTCTTTCTGATCCTACCGGCTTATCAAACACTTTTCCTGCTTTTAATTTCCAGCTAAATCACTTCCGTGTTGCTTTTTGTGATCTCTGACATAGAAGGTTGATCAATTTCCCTTTCTTTACAGCCTCCTAAAGAAGTATAGACTTGTGCCATCATCCCAGTAAGACCAAACTGAATTTACATAGTGGGTATGAATCTTGATCTCTTAATGGTATGTGCATACAAATATTTCTTTAAATCCTATAATGGACTGAAATGTGTTTTCCCAAAATTCATAGGTTGAAAACTTAATGATCAAAGTGACTGTGTTAGAAAGTGAGTTCTGGGGAAGGGATTAGGACATGAGAGCAGAGACCTCATGAGTGGGATGGTGCCCTTGTAAGAGAATCCTCAGACAGCTCCTTTGCCCCTTTTGCCAGGTAAGGACACAGCAAGAAGATGGCTGTCTATGAACCAGGAAGAAGGCCTTCACCAAACAGTAAATCTGCTGAACCTTGATCTTAGACTTTCCTGACTCCAGAATGTTTGTTGTTTAAACTATTCAGTCTATAGTTTGTTTTTTTACAGCAGACTAAGACAAACCCCAAACAACATTAACATTAAATGCATTATGCCAGTTAGGCATTACCAATAAAACACAAATAAATCAGTGACAAGACAAGGATCCTACTTTCACTGCTAGTACCCAACACTGTACTGGAAATTCTAGGTAGCACGAAAATAAAAGTCAACCAGATTAGAAAGGAAGAGGTAAAACTATCTTGATTTGCAATTGACATGATCTGATGTATAGAAAACCCAATAAACCCATAAGAAAGATACCAGAGCTAATAAAATAATTCAGCAAAGTTGCAGAGTACAAGACCAACATATAAAATAAAGTTGTGTTTCTGTTCACTACCAATTATAATCTGTAAAGGAAGTTAAGAAAGTAATTCCATTTACGATAGCAACTAAAAGACTTATACACTTAGAAAAAAAATGGTAAAGAAGAAATGTATCAAGGTCCAAGGCTCATATAAAGTAACTATACAACACAGACAAGGAAACTAAAATAGAAGAAATGGAAAAAATAAACAAAAGCCATTGATATAAAAAAATGCAATGTGGAAAGGAATAAAATTTTAAACAAAAAGAAAAGAAGAGATGAATGGAATTCAAGAGAAAGTGACAAATATTAAAGATAGGCAAAGAAAAGACAAATCTGGACAATCGCCGTCATTTGAAAAAATTAAAAGAAGGTAACAAAAAATGTTAAAAACTATAATCAAGGAAACTTTCCAAAAAAAAAAATTGAAAATACATAATGAAAGAGTGCTCTGTGTACCTGAAAATATTGAACCAGAATAGCCAACAGCAGTAAATTACTATACTGTAAAGAACAAAGGAAAAGAAATTATTTATATGTTCAGGCAAAAAGGTCATTTGGCTTATGAGGGAAATAATTAGATTATTATCAGAATTTAATGGTCATTCTTTATGTCAAAAGAAAATATAATAAATATATAACACACTTAATGAAAGTAATGTGAGTAAATAATTTAATATCCAGAATTTTTCAACATATAACAACATATAACAACTCAGAGTGCTTACTAAGGAATCTTGTAGGGAATGAGCTTCACAGAACCAAAATTAATAGTGAGACAACATAAATACTGGTTAACATTATGATATGTTATAATGTTAACATAATGTTCATAATGATAACATTATGAAATATATTGCTATTATAGAACTAATGTTTTCTTTTTAAGATTTTATTTATTTATTTGACAGAGACACAGCGAGAGAGGGAACACAAGCAGGGG
Source organism: Eumetopias jubatus (assembly GCF_037043125.1). Lineage (NCBI taxonomy): Eukaryota > Metazoa > Chordata > Mammalia > Carnivora > Otariidae > Eumetopias > Eumetopias jubatus. The sequence goes on from NW_028274807.1 coordinate 110,018,456, forward strand.
GAGTGGGAGAGGGAGAAGCAGGCTTCCCGTGGAGCAGGGAACCCAATGTGGGGCTCGATCCCAGGACCCCAGGATCATGACCTGAGCCGAAGGCAGATGCTTAATGGCTGAGGCACCCAGGTGCCCTATTATAGAATTAATGTTCAGTGATGGTTAAAAAGGGGAGGGTTTAGCTGGTAAGGGCATTGCTATCTAACAGTGTAGATAAAGGGCAACCAGATAAAATAAGGAAGAAAAGAAAGAGCAAAAAGAAAAAAGTGTTTTTAGTAATCAAAATTAGTGGTGATGGTGTTCGTATTGTTATTCTAAGACTGCTCAATTTGTAAGGTGAGTAAAAACAAAGAAGAAATTGTAGGATGTTTTTATTCTCTCATATAATGTTTCCCCAAGTGCCTAGATTCTTGGATTGTCAGTGTAGAAAAAAAGAGATATAAAAGAGATTAAGTACAAACCCTGTGGTTTTGAATTTGAGCTGGGAATATCAGAATGAAAATATTATCAAGAATATCAAAAGTTAGTTTTTCGTATATGTGCTGCCGAAGCAAGCACAGAGTTAGTTTTTCTTTAAAAGTGGGTATTTGTATAAAATTCCTGGTTTTGTCCACTGAAGAAAACTAATGCTCAAATTATGGTATTGAAATATCACCACCATTAAAAATAAATCAGATATTTAATCAGATAAATCAGATAAAATAAAAAGGAAAACCAGGGAAAAATGACTAATCCCAGACTTTTTTCAGGGAATATGTAAGATGAGCCTGGAAAATATTGATACACCAGATTGCAAGGAAGATCTCAAGGACTTTCAGAGTAATATCAAGAGGACTGAAAGGAGCTTCCACTGGCCCAAAGTGGGACTACTGAACTACTTTAATAAGAAATTAATCCAGGGCACTTCAGTGGCTCAGTTGGTTAAGCATCCAACTCTAGATTTCTGTTCAGGTCATGATCTCAGGGTGGTGAGATCGAGCCCCTCATTGGGCTCTGTGCTGGGCATGGAGCCCCTCCCCCGCGGTTGCTCATGTGTACGCTCTTTCTAAAAAAAAAAAAAAAAATTTAATCGATAAAATAGGCTTGAATTCTCAAGTCTGTACTGATATATTATTTTTTTAATTAATTGGTTACATTCTGAAGATAACAGGGAATTATTTCATTATCTTGAAAAGTGGAATTAAATAAAAGGAAATAATAAACATTTTATCTTGCCTTTCTTATATGAAGTATGCCATTGTTTAACTAAATAATATATGATGGTAACCATCTTGTATAAAATTTTCCAAGTAATATATAAAAGCAAAATTATCAAATTAAAATATCATTTTTCAATTTCCATTGAATTAATAAATCTGTATTTACAGCCTCAATGGCTTTTAACCTAACATAAAGTGACAAATATGTGCTTCATGATCAAATAAAGTCTCATCATGTATATTCTTGTCAAACAGTTTGAACCTAAGTCTGATCAAACCTCTGGATTCCAAGTGATAATTCACAGGAAACACAGAGGATGGAGGAGCATGGTAAACTGCAAAAAAATGTGCAATCAGCAAAATCTAGACTTTAGGAAACGCTGTAAGCCCAGATCTTCAACAGATAAATTAGGAATGAAGTGTATTGTAGATGAAAAGAAATTTTAAAAAGACATACCATGTTTTAAATTGTGAAGGAATAGGGATGCCTGGGTGGCTCAGTCATTATGTCTCTGCCTCCGGCTCAGGTAGTGATCCCAGTGTCCTGGGATTGAGCCTCACATCCGGCTCCAGGCTCAGCGGGGAGTCTGTTTCTCCCTCTCCCACTCCCCCTGCTTGTGTTCCCTCTCCCCATCTATTTAAAATAAATAAATAAATAAATAAATTGTGAAGGAATAAACTAGAGTTTCTAGAGATTCATAGATGGGTGATAATATTATACAGAAATGCAGTGAAGTTATTGCTATAAAATTCAGGACAGTGGTTCCATTTGGAAAGAGAAGAAAGCTGTGATTTAATTGTGGCACAAGGATGAGTACATGGGTGACTTGGCAAAATTGTATTTCTTAACCAGTGTGGTGGTTAACATGGGTCTTCACAGTATCATACTTCATTAGCTATGCACTTGTTTAATGTGTTTATTATATTTGTATTTGATTTTACAATAAAATGTTATTTTAAATAAACATAGTCTGACATCATATACAAAAATTAACTCAAAAACCTAAATGTAAAACCTAAAACTATTAAACTAGAAGAAAACATAGTGGAAAAGCTTTAGGACATTGGATTTAGCAATGATTTCTTAAATATACACGATAAGCATAGTCAATGAAAACAAAATAGATAAATAGGAATACTTTAAACGTAAAAATTTCAGGGAATCAAAGGAGACAATCAACAGAGTGAAAAGGCAACCAATGAGAAAATATTTGCAAATTATATATCTGATAAGAGGTTAATATCTGGAATATATAAAAAACTTCTACAACTCAACAACAAAAAGTAAACAACCTTGGAACACCTGGGTGGCGAGTCAGTTAAGCATCTGCCTTCAGCTCAGGTCATGATCCTAAAGTCCTGGGATTAACCTTGCATTGGGCTCCCTGCTTGGTGGGGAGTCTGCTTTTCCCTCTGCGTCCCCCCACCCCAACTTGTGCACTCTCTCTCACATAAATAAATAGAATCTTTAAAACAAACAACCTCATTAAAAATTGGGCAAAGAACTTGAATAAGCTATTCTCCAAATTAGACATACAAATGGCCAAAAAGCACATGAAAAGATGTACAACATCACTCTTCATAGACAAATGCCAATCAAAACCACAGTGAGACATTACTTTACAGCATTTCAATGGCTACTATTCAGAAAAACAAAAAGTAACAAGTGTTTGTGAGGATGTGGAGAAACTGCAACTGGTGTAAATGTAAGATGGTGGAGCCATTACGGAAAATAGTATGAAGATTACTCATAAAATTAAAAGATAGAAGCAACCCAAATGTCCAACAGTAAATGGATAATGAAAATATATATATTTGAATATTATGCACCCTTATAAAAAGAAGGAAATCCTGTCATGTGCTACAACATGGATGAAACTTGACGACATTATGCTAAACAAGTCAGTCACAGAAGAGCAAATTTTGTCAGATTATACTCATATGAAGGATCTAAGACAGTGACAATCATAGAAACAGAAAGTAGAAAGCTATTACCAATGGCTGAGGGAAGGGAAGAGAGGGCATTAGTATTTAGTTGGTATAGAATTTCACTGCTGCAAAAGAAAACAGTTCTAGTGACCTATTGCATAACAGTGTAAAGATATTTAACACTACTACTGAACTGTACACTTAAAAATGGTTAAGAGAACAAATTTAATGTTATGTATTTTTGCCACATTTTAAAAAATGGGAAGTAGTTCTCACGAATATAACCACAATAAAAGTTGTTTTACTATAGCTTCAAAATAGGGGTGCCTGGGTGGCTCAGTCACCTAGGTTGAGCATCTGATTCTTGATTTTGGCTGAAGTCATGCTCTCAAGGTCGTGAGATCAAACTCTGTGTCAGACTCCACGCTGGGTGTGGATCCTGCTGAAGAGTCTCTCTCTTCCTCTGCCCCTGCTACCCCCTCCCCCTGCTTACAAGCACTCTCTCTCTCTCTCTCTCAAAAAAAAAAAAAGTACAGATAGATATAGATAGCTTCAAAATAAAATAAATATAGTCTGATAGGATTGTTAAATATCCATATATTGGTCACAAAAACCAAATTTAAAATATAGTACACAAAAATATTGGCATTCAGTATATGACAAAGATATTTCAAGAAATTACTAACTAAGCTGGCATGGCTATATTGCTATTAATCAAAATAGACTCAAGGCAAAAATCATTTCTATACATAAAGTCGCTAAATAATGATAAATTTTATGCACCTAGAGGACAGATCAATTCCATACTGTAATAAACTAACCTCAAAATAGGAAAGAGAAAAATAGAAACGCAACTCAAAAATAAAGTGACAAATGTATTGCATTAATAAAATTTTAATACATCTTTTCTATAATTAAGGGATCAAGTTGAGAAAAGTCTCAGAAAAAATGTGGAAGATTGATAGAGCACACCAATAAGCTCAAGCTAATGGTATAAGTAGACTGTCTTATCCAACAATTAAAGAATACATATTCTTTTGAAGTGTATATGGACATATACACAAATTGATCACATGCTATGCAATAACCCTAATCTCAAGAAATTTTATAAGATTGTAACATACTGACCATATTCTCAGGCCACATTACAATTCGGTCAAAAATTAAAAAAAAAATCTCTAAACAACTCAGATATCAAATAGGACAAAAAATGAAATAGAAAATATTTAGAACTAAGAAGATATTGACAAGTGTAGAAAACCTTTTAGGGGCGCCTCGGTGGCTCAGTCAGTTAAGCGTCTGCCTTCAGCTCAGGTCATGATCTCGGGGTCCTGGGATCGAGCTCCACATCGAGCCCCACATCGAGCCCCACATTGAACCCCGCATTGGGCTTCCCGCTCGGTGGGGAGTCTGCTTCTCCCTCTGCCTGCAGCTCCCCCAGTTTGTGCTCACTCTCTCTGTCAAATAAATAAATAAAATCTTAAAAAAAAAAGAAAAGAAAGCCTTTCAAACAACAGGGAAAAATGAAAAATAATCTTAAAATTTATGAGTTATGGATATACAGTAAACTCTCCCTTTTTCCTAGCCACTAACCATTAAGGCAATAAATGAAGAAACGGCTATAAAGAGACAATCTATGCATGTGCATTTGGATACGCTTTTTTTCTCTATTTCAGTGGCGAATTCTACTGCGAAAGCGTCACAAAAACGTATCAAAGAGCAGTTGAGTATTTCTTAAGAAGTGGACTGAAAGCTGAATGCGTGCTTCTCTGGTGTTTGGGAGTGTAAGAGGTAGCACCTTCCAGGCAGAAGGAAATCAGACATGCGAAAGATTTTGGTTTGGTTGCCTAATTATATACGGCAGCTAAGGATACCAAGAGAGGCCTGGAGACAAAGACAGGCTTCATAAGCCAAATATAGGAGTTCGAGCTTTAGGGAGGGAACTGGGGAAATGCTCCATGCTATACAGAGTGATTCTACATTCCTCTTACCTGAGATCATCACAGCTTATTTCCCTTCACCTTCACAATTACCTTGTTTTGTACAATAAATTATTTGGTCATCCATCTACAAAGGTGTTCAGGATAAACACAAGTCTGACCTGATAAGTAGGGGAAAGGTATTAGAAAAAAACACCCAAACACCGACAGAAGATCTGATGACACAGAATTGTGTGTGATGCAAACCTCAGCAATTACAATAGTTGCTCTCCTGTTGCTTCATAAACTTGAGACCAGAAGGCAGAAATTCACAAACTAGATCCCCAAAGTCATGACCTCTTTTTCCTTAAGATTTTATTTATTTACTTGACAGAGAGAGAGAGAAAGAGAATGAGCACAAACAGGGGGATCGGCAGGCAGAGGCAGAGGGAGAAGCAGGCTCTCCACCGAGCAAGGAGCCCAATGTGGGACTAGATCCCAGGACCCTGAGATCATGACCTGAGCCGAAGGCAGATGCTTAACCGACTGAGCCACCCAGGTGCCCCAAGTCATGATCTTTTACTTGGAACTATAGAACCATACCTGGAAATTTCAGCAAAGAGGAGAAACAAGGAGGAGAAAGCTAAAGCCTTAGCTTGATGAGAGAAAAATTCTCTAAAGGCCTGATACTTAAGAGAAACCATTTTAGATTTCTTTCCAAGCCAGCATGACTGTACATAAACTTTGTTCGAACTAAAAACCTGACTTATGGCCATATGTTTTGTGTATTTGCTTTGTGAATGAGTAACCTGAAGGAAAACCATCTTGTCCTTAAGATACCGATTAATGCTCCAACTCCCTGGATTCCTTGATGTTAAAACTCATGATTCCTGTCTATAGGTTAATCTAAATTCTTTTGAACTTTTCCAGAATGTACAAACTGTACATTCTCTGTACAAATTATTCATTCTTTGGAACACTTTCTTCCTTGTGAAGATCGTATTTCCTGGGCAGCTGTCCTAATGGGCTCAAATTAAACTCTTTCTTTTAGCGATTCTAAAAAGTTTGTTCATTTTGCATCAACAAGCCCATCAGAAAGCAAAGTGGCCAACAGCTTGTGCCAATAGGAAAAACGCTCCTACCCACTGAGTCTGGAATGAGGAGAGGTCTGCTCTATGTCTTTCTCCAAAACTGGCATAGGCTGCCTGAGGGACCATAATAGCACCCAGGGCTGAGCCATGGAGAGCTACAAAGTTGGTTGAACTCTTCAGGTGTCCTCTCTCCCACTTTCTGCAGCTTCTCCCCCAGTCACCTTCAAAGGTCTGAATCCCCCCTGTGGCCACCCCTTCTCAGATCTTCCCTTCCCTGTAGGGCTTCCATGCTACCTAACTCACCTGTCATTCTCTCCTTCTAATCACAACTTCTTTTCCTTTAGAGAAGCTGATTTGATGTGTTATGAAAACATTAATAACAACAAAGACAAACTAAAATCAAATGAACATGTACATGTATCAGGCAAACTGGCACGTTTGGATTAAAGCAAACACAATCATTACTTTGCACATCTCCCAGCCTTCTAAATATCTGATCGTTAAGCCTCAAAAATATGATATCCCATTATTTGAAATACTTCACTTCCAATTGCTCTTTTATTGTTGTTGTTGCCTGAACAGTATCTCCTAGAGCTCTTCAATTAGCTCATCCATCCACCTCTATCTACCTATAGATACATTTCACCTTGTGGTCTGAAGAGTAAAGAACTTTATGTTCTACCCTTTCTTTTCACTATAGAAAATAATGTACCTCAATTAAAAAAAAAAACAACCTCTTATATTGCCTAAAAGACACTCTTTAGGTCATCTGTATACATGTCTAGGTTACCTGAGCCTAGTCTTGAATTGGTTTTGAAATATTTTACAACAATGCATCGCCTACATTAAGCACACTCTCTACTGCTCATTGTCTTTGAGCTGTTTTTATTATATTGGTTCTTTGGGTTCTCTTCTAAAGAAGTTATAACGTCTGCCTGGTTTCCTCACTGAATGAAATAAAATACAGTTTTTAATATGTATTCATTTTTCTATCTGCATGAGTCATAACTTTAAGATATCTAAAAGTTATCTTTAATAGCACAGACCTTTCCATGTTCTGGTTAATCACTGTAGTGTTTACACATCAATATGGTGGTTTATAATATTCATAGCTGTAATGCTTTTATTTTATATTAAGCTTTGTAATTCTGATGTTTTAAAGAGGTTTATTAAATTCTTATAATACCAACTTCATTCTGACCCGACCAGTAGGTTCATATGCTGAATATTACCTTTTATATAGATATTGTTACTTTAATACTCATGATGGTATAAGTTTGAAAATGATGGGCCAATGAGTATATTTCCTAGGTTTTGAAACTTGGTCAATAAGGATAGGCCATGGCCAGTGGCTTTGGTATCTGAAGAGATTCTAGGACGTGACTATGGGGGAAGAGTCTCTCTCCCTCTCTCTCATTCGGTCTGGCTCCAAAAAGAATAAGTATTGGAATAAGATGTTTGTCATCTGCCATCTTATATTAACATCATTTGGTGCGTTAGTTTTAAAGTATCCCTAAGCCAGATGAGCTAAAATCAGCATGTATTTCATCCTGAAACCATATTGCTTTCTACCAGCTTTGTTCTTAAGCCCTCAGGACTCCATACAGCACTACAAGAATGATCTGAAATTGGCTCCAAGAATTCAACAATATTTTAAAATCCTTAAATAAGAAACTGAATTCCTTTCCCTAATATCCATTTTCTCGCTACAATTTTCCTCAGTTCAGAGTCAGTCTTCTCTGCTCCCTCACTCCTAAATATAAGAGACTGAGAATTTGCTTAGTACTGCTGAGTTGATGGCTTTCAGGGACATGACACAAAGTATTCTTCCCTGTGGCCCAAGCTCTTAACCAGATCCCCTTATAAATACAGCTTGTGTCTTTGTAATAGACATTGCACTAACATATTGGAAAGGTTCAATGACCCAAATGCTGAAAGAGATTTCCATCTTTGACACATTCTAAAATTATAGTCAACAAACATGACCAATCACCATTCATTCCCTATAGCATCTATTTGATGATTTTTAGTTTGTTATTTAAAACCTTCTGTTACTCAGATTCCTAAAATTTTCCATTGCTGGTGCCATTTCAGGCTAGAAACTCTAATATGTGATTAGGGCATTGGTCTCACAAGTGACAAATTCCAGCTGATGAACATTATTAGCCTGCCTTCTCTTTCCCAGGCCCTGAATTCCTCCCTAGGAGCCTATGACAGGTGATTTCCTAAGCAAAGTATGTCATCCTCAATGGTATAAGGAAAAAAATGATGATCACATAAACCCCTAAAAACAAAAAGAGGAGAGAAGATTCCACCACACCTTTCTCAGGGTAGTACCAGAAATAGATACCCCTAATCCAAAGATGAGTCGGCAGATTCTGCTTGTTCTGAGGGAATGCAGAGTCCATTATTCAGCCTTGTCCCTTGTCCAATTATACTGAAATACAGAAATTTGGAAACTAAATCCATAGCAGTGTTTTGCGGTTTTTTTTTTTAAGGCAACACTAGTTTTCCTAGTAGGAATTGCAAAATACCTGCCCTCACCAAAGTAGCTGACATACCAAATGAAAGAATTAATTGAAATATCAGTGGTACCTCACAAGAGGAAATGATATCCAGCCAACTCTCAAATGTACATTCAAGGTATAGTAGGTGCCATGAGTTCAAAAAGAAAATGAGGAAAGAGAAATTTCCCTAACAGAATCTCTCCTAGGGGCGCCTGGGTGGCTCAGTTGGTTAATCGACAGCCTTCGGCTCAGATCATGATCCTGGAGTCCCGGGATCGAGCCCGGCATCAGGCTTCCTGCTCGGCAGGGAGTCTGCTTCTCCCTCTGACCCTCCCCCCTCTCATGCTCTCTCTCTCTCTCTCATTCTCTCTCTCTCAAATAAATAAATAAAAATCTTTAAAAAAAAAAAAAAAGAATCTCTTCTAGGCCCTTGATCCCTCCCTAGTACCCTCAAACAGATAATTTGCCAGGGGAAAAAAAAATGGATCATCCCATAAGATGAGTGGAAGAAACAACAGTGATCACATAAACAAAAATGAGGCAGGGGTGCCTGGGTGGCTCAGTCCGTTAAGTGTCTGCCTTTGGCTGAGGTCATGATCTCAGGGTCCTGGGGTCAAGCCCCGCATCGGGCTTCCTGCTCTTCAGGGAGTCTGCTTCACCCTCTCCCTCTGTCCCTGCTTGTGTGCTCCATCTCTCTAATAAATAAATAAATAAAATCCTTTAAAAAAAAAATGAGGCAGAGAGATTGAATGGATACTTTCTCAAGCTAGCAGAGGTGATCCCACAAAATGAGTTAGCAGTTTCTGCTGATTCTAAATGTATGTATCCCATGGGGCGCCTAGATGGCTCAGTTGGTTAAGCGACTGCCTTGGCTCAGGTCATGATCCTGGAGTCCCGGGATCGAGTCCCACATCGGGCTCCCTGCTCAGCAGGGAGTCTGCTTCTCCCTCTGACCCTCTTCCCTCTCATGCTATCTCTCATTCTTTCTCTTTCTCTCTCAAATAAATAAATAAATCTTTAAATGTATGTATCCCTCTGCTTATGCTAATTTTCTTCCATAAAGGAAAAATTATGCAAAAGGACAGTAGGTTGATTTTTTATATTAAGGACAGTAGGTTGATTTTTTATATTTGCCACTTCATAGTTTAAAACATAAGGCCAACCAAAATATTATAAGTGAAATGATTCTTTTGTGTTAGGATTATAGTATATATGTACTATAAACATATATAATGCATTAAAGATGCCAGTTGAGTCACTTTTGCTGCTACTATATACTTCCAGAACTATCACCTAAAATACAGATTTGGGAAGGATCCACATATATTTTGTAAGAATTTTATCCTGTTGAAAGAAATTTGACCACAGAAATGACATCTTTATAGGAAACAGGGAATTGATATTGAGGAACTAGTCTACAGCTTAAGAAAAAAAGAGAAAGTGACAAGCATATATGATTACACTTCAGTTGCATGTATCCAAGTGTTTCTCAATTTAACCAACAGGTCCTGTGAACCAAATTGGCCCTACTTGGAATCTTTTTTTTCACCAAACTTAGATTTACTACCAACTTCCATCTTTAAAATGAAAAGTAGATTCTGGTATAAAGGTTTTAAAATGTTGACTCTATGGGGAGATGAGAGAGAGAAGGATTATGTCTTCATCCTTGTAAAATTATATGTAAAATTTTCAGCAAAAAACAGTTAGTAAGGGAGATGCTCTATAGTGTTCATCAGATTCTTGATGGAATTAGTGACTCAAAGTTTTCACAACCATTGTTGAGAGTGCACAAGAGATTTAAAAGCAGCTCATCTGAGAGCAAATGATTTGTGGGTATCTTATATTAGAAATTTATTTAGGTAGAAAATCTTCAAAATGGCATATCCTATTTTATATCATGAGCACTACCTGAATTCTTGACTCAAAATAATAGCTTTGAAATATAAATATTTAAGTATAGCAAGGGATTTGGCTCAATGGTCAGAAAGACATTTGTAAAGCAAATTATCACACTACCCATTAATGCATACGTATATGTATATCTGTACAGATATGTATGTGTGTATATATAAATATTTTTTCTTTGAATATAAGAGCAACCTCTATTGGATTGTCTTATTTTTTTATTTCTACCTATACTAGTAATCTTGCTTTCCATAAAAATTGGTGAATTAACAACGTCAATACTAAACATTAAGTACTGACCATATGGCCCTTGCATGTTTGTCATATTTTAATCTGTAGCTAAAATATCTGAAATACAATAAAATATAAACAAAGTAACATATCAAAATGTAACTGTTACTTTAAATGCTCTTCAGGGCAAAGAACAAATATCATAAGCAACTGATGGAGTTCTCAAGCCAGATACAATACATACCACCATTTCAGAAGTTTATTTAAAATGATAAAGTGGTCTACTAGGTTAAAATTATAGCGTGAAAGGAAGACTATCCTTTTAAATTATAAACAATAAATATCTGTGAAAACACAGGGATTCTTCTAGTTGCTCTAAAGCAGCAACTATGACTAGGGTAGCATTGGTTCCACTTGCTTAAGTTCTCACTTTACCAAGAAACTCCACCATGTATTGGGCTAGAAGTCTCTAGGTATATTTCTGTACTATGTAATGGATAAGAGAGATGGGAAAAGAAAATCCTTCATACTGACAATGAAGTACAGAGTACCTCTGAATAGGTCAGAAAGTACTTGGCATTTACTAGTCTTTCTGGTATATTGTTGAAAATTCAGGCAAAAATCATGAGCAACTAAGATCTCTCCTTTTGACAATCACTTTAGATTCTGAAATGCTCCCAACGTTTGCCACCCAATGTTCCTCCAACCAAGAATATCTATAAAATGAATCTTTTTATCACCAGCTCAAACACGACCCAACATCTCAAATGTATAGTAGGTAATTAAGCACTTAGTCCTAGAATTATCACAGCTGTGTTGCCAAAAATGCTCACCCAGCAGCTCTGAGAGGTCACTACACCAGCAGAGACAAGAAGCTGGGCCCCTTTGGGAAGGGGTGGATGATACAACAGTAATAAAAGGTATTGACTTGAACCCCAAATACCTATCCCAGTTTTTTTAAGGGTGGGTGCCTTCTCTGGAAATCAAACTTCTGTCACAGGGGCAAGAATAATAATGTTTTTGAAAGAAATAATTCTTACTCTACTCCCACCACAACAGCATCAGGTTTATTTGCTGTGCATCTATTCAGGAAGTCCCAAGCCATCTGCTCTGAAATGACAAAAAAAAAAAAAAAAAAAAAAAAAAATATATATATATATATATATATATATACACCCTGTCAATAAAAAAAATGAAAAACCATCTACATTTGTGAAATGTGATCGAAATATGATTAACTGGTGGAATCCCTATATTCTCACTTTTTCTGTTGCCATGTGGAGATATTCAAAGATAAAAGGTTTGATGACTGCCATCAAATGGAGAACATCACTGCAGAAGACAATATATTCTAAGACAAAGACTCATGCCAAAGCATAAAAAGCTCAGGGAAATAAATGTTAAATACAATTGAAATAAGAATTTGAAGAGGAGTAGGGCTATAAAGCAAAACTACAAAGGAAAATAGTTGCTGATACAAATCTGGAGGTCCACAGGTGGGTAGAGGTGGGTAAGGTTGAAAAGTTTGGAGGACTAAATAAAAGAGCATGAATGTCAAAAACTACAGAAAGGAATACTGAGAAACATGAACACTTATAAAGAGTAAAGACAGAGAACTTGTTTTTGTATCTTGGTGTTTGTGTTGTTTTGAAGAGGGAGGTGCAGATGAAGGGAAAGGGGAGAAGCAAAAGGAAGTTTGAAGAAATTTGTTTCATAGAACCAAGGAAGCAGAGAGTTTCAGTGAAGCAGAGGGGAATGGCCATTGTCAAATTACACAGCTTACAGAATTATTCAAAAGAGGAAAATAGAGTTCACAGTATATAGAAATGAGTCTGAGAAAGAAAAGAGAACTGCCTAGAGAGAGGGACTTAGGAACAAAGTACAACAGGTGGTAACATGTTAGGAGTCAATTGGGAGGACATGTTTGTAGGCAGAAAAATGAAAGAGAAAAACTGATAAAACCAAATAGTAGGAGGAAATAGCACAAGCGAAGTGGAGAGATTCAACTTTGCCCAAAGATAAAAATACCTTTTCCAAGGACAGAAATAGAAAGAAGTAAAGCTAAAGGACTAATATGGTGCAAATAATTTTTTTAAGATTATTTATTTGCGAGAAAGAGAGACAGAGCACAAGTGGCGGACAGGGACAAAGGCAGAGGGAGAAGCAGATCTCCCGCTGAGCTGGTTCAGGCCTCCACAGGGGGCTCTGTCCCAGGACTCCAGGGTCATGACCTGAGCAGAAGGCAGATGCTTAACCGACCGAACCACCCAGGCGCCCCTGGTGCTAATAATTTTTAAGGGCATGTGAGGTGGGCAGGGGCAGGGGAGCAGTGCCGGATTATAGACATATGTCCTTGATAGCTCAGGGAGGATGAACTGAGGCTTAGAAGGTGTGCTGAAGATTAAGAAGAGTCATTGGCATGAAGGAGAGGAACCAACTACATGTAAGGCACAGCACCTTAAAGCCACATGGAGGGCACCGATGGGGCTGTTCACCAGTGGTATGAGGGTGAGTCCTGTGGGTCCTACTGACAAGACTAGTTTTGGCTACTGGTTCCACCACTTACTAATAGTAGGACTTTGAATAAGTTACTTAACCATTCTGTGTCTACTTCTTTATCTCTAAAACTGTGAAAATAATACCCACCCTAAGAATGTGCTTACCTATGAAAACAGCCAAAAATGTAGTAGAAAAACAAAATGGAATTAAAAATATTCAAATAATCCAAAAGAAGGTAGGAAACAGAGGAACAAAAAGTAAAGGGGCTAAACAGAAAACAATAATACACTTTAGATCTAATTCCAACATATCAAAGATTATATCAACTACAAACACATCAATTAGGAATTTTCAAAGGATTTTTAAAAACCTCAAATATAAGGGCACCCGGGTGGCTCAGTCAGTAGAGTGTCCAACTCTTGATTTCAGCTCAGGTCATGATCTCAGGGTTTGGGGTCGAGCCCCTCATCTGGCTCCACACTCAGTGGGGAGTCTGCTTGAGATTCTCTCTCCCTCTCCTTCTGCCCCCTCTCCACTTGCATGCTCTCTCTCTCTCAAATAAAATCTTTAAAATAAAACTCAAATATATGCTATGTATAAGAAACTCACAAATATAAAAATATAATGATATAGATAGTTGAAAGTAAAGGGACAAAAAATATATAGCATGCAAACAATAATTAAGAGAAAACTATAGTGCTTATGCTTGTATCAGAAAAAGTGGACTTCAGACCAGGAAAAACTACTCAGGTTAAAGACATACATTCCATAATTGTAAAAATCAATTCACCAAGACAATAATGCAAAATGAATAAGTGCTTATTAATAGAGCTCGAAAATATATGAAACAAAACTGATGGAATTGCAAAGAGACATAGATAATCCACATAATTATAAACATCAACACTTTTCACTTGGTAATTGATGGAAAAAATAGAGAGAAACTCATTAATGTTATAAAAAGCCTGAATGACTTTATGTGACATTTATAGCATACACAAAAATGGAAGAATACACAACCTTTTTGAATGCATATGGAATTGTCACTAAAATACACCACATTCTGAGCCTTTAAACAAACTTGAAGAAATTGAAGTCATGGAAACTCTGTTGTCTGACCATAATAGAATTAAACTAGGAATCAAGAATAGAAGATGGAAAAATTGCCAGATATAACAAAACTAAAAAAATATTTTTAATAAAAATCACATATATTTAAGTTATACTACATACTGATTTGATATGCATATACATAGTGAAATTATTACTATAGTCAAGCTAATTAGCATATCTATCTCCTTACAGTTATCTTGTGTATGTAGTGAGAGCCCTTGAAATCCACCGTCTTAGCAAATTTCCAGTATCCAATATGGTATTATTAACTATAGTCATCTTATGGAACATTAGATTCTACATAACCAACATCTCTTCATTTCTACCACCCCACCTCTAGCAACCACCATTCTACTCTCTGCTTCTGTGTATTAGACTTTGTTAGATTCCATATATAATTGAAATCCTGTAGTACTTGTTTTTTTCTGTGTCTGGCTTATTTTACTTAGCATAACACCCTCTGGGTTCATCTACGTTGTTGCAAATGGCAGGATCTCCTTTTTTAAGGCTCAGTGATATTCCACTGTATATTTGCACATTTGATTATTCATTCATCCACTTATGGACATTTAAGTTGTTTCCATGTTTTGGCTATTGTGAATGCTGCTGCAATCAACTTGAAAGGGCATATATCTCTTTCATGTTCTTTGGGTATATACACAGAAAAGTGATTGCTGGATCATAGGATAGTTCTATTTTTAGTTTCTTGAGGAACCTCCATACTGTTTTCCATAGTGGATATACCAACTTACATTCCCACCCACAGTGCACAAGGGTTCCTTTCTCTCCACATCCTCACCAACACTTGTTATTTTTTATCTTTTTTGATAACAGCCATCCTAATAGGTGTGAGGTGATACCTCTTTGTGGTTTTGATTTGCATTTCTCCAATGATTAGTGATGTCAAGCACATTTTCATATACCTGTTGACCATTTATATGTCTTCTTTGGGGAAATAAATGTCTATTCAGGCCCTTTTTCCTATTTTTAAATTAAAAAAACATTTTTGCCATTGAGTTGTATGAGTTCCTTATGTATTTTAGATATTAGCTCTTATCAGATACATAGTTTGCAAATATTTTCTCCCATTCTGTAGATTGCACTTTCATTTTGTTTCTTTTGCTGTGCAAACACTTTTTAGTTTGATGTAATGCCACCTATTTTTGCTTTTTGTTAGTTGTGCTTTGGTGTCATCTCAAAATATCATTGCTAATACCAATGTCGAGGAGCTTTACGTTTTCTTCCAGGATTTTTCATGGTTTCAGATCTTACATTTAAGTCTTTCATCCATTTGAAGTTTATTTTTGTGTATAGTATAAAATAGGAGTCCAGTTTCACTCTTTTACATATGGATATCCAGTTTTCCCAACACCATTTATGGAAGAGATTACCTTTTTTCCATTGTATATTCTTGGTACCTTTATCAAAAATTAATAGAGTATATATGCCTTGGTTTATTTGTGGATTTTCTGTCCTGTTCCATTGGTCTATGTGTCTTTTTATGACAATACTATACTGTTTTGATTACTATACTTTGTAATACAGTTTGAAATCAGGAAGGGTGATGCCTCCAACTCTGTTTTTCTCCCCCAAGATTGCTTTGACTATTCAGGATCTTTCGTGGTTCATTGAATCTTAGAATTCTTTCTTCTATCTCTGTGAACAATTTCATTGGAATTTTGATAGGGATTGCACTGAATCTATATATTGCTTTGGGTGGAAGTCCTAGTTAGTGCAACAAAGCAGAGAAAGAATAGTTTATGTGGATTGGAAAGAAAGGAATAACAGTCTCTCTCTGTTTTCAGTCAACAGGTTATCTAAAGTAGAAAATATTATGGGATTTATAAAAAATAAAAAAAGCTCTTAAAATGAATAAGTAGGTTTAGCTAAACCAAAGGATACAAAGTCAATATAAAAAATCAATTTTATTTCAAAATTAGCAATGAGCAAATGGAAATCAAAATTTAAAAATACCAATTGCAACAGCACCAAGAATTGAAATACTCAGTTATAAATATAACAAAATACATCCAGTATTCATTTGCTGACAAGCATAGAACACTGAGGGAAGAAATCAAAGACCTAATTAAACTGAGAATTATGTTAATTGATCATATGACTTAATATTGTTAAATGCCAATTCTTTCTAAATTGGTTTATAGAGTCAATCTAATCCCAGTTAAAATCTCATCAGAATTTTTGTCACCAATAAGATAAATTTAAATATTTTATGGAAAGGAAGATTAATTATAATAGCCAAAGTGACTTTGAAAATTAAGAACAAATTTGGAAGACTCACACAACCTGGTTTCAAGATTACTAAAAAGCTATCACAGTTAATGCAGTGTAGCATTGGGAAATGCTGGGCTCACAGATCCAGGGAGGAAAATAGTATCTGTCCAGAAATAAACCAAAATCAATTTGTCCAATTTATTTTTGACATATCAGTACAAGACAATTCAATGAAGAAAAGTAGCTGTTACAACAAATTGGAACAACTGGACATATCCATATGCAAAAAGAATGTATCTTGACCTGCTCCTCACACCTAATACAGAATTAACTCACAATGAGCTCAATACTTAAATGTAAAATGTAAAACTACAAAACTTTCAGAAGACAACATAGAAGAACATCTTTGTGATTTTAGGTTAGGTAAAAGTTCTTAGATATGATACTAAAAAATAATACATAAAAGTTTTTTTTAAAAAAGATAAATTGGATTTCAACAAAATTAAAGGCTCTTGTTGTATAATGTTAAGACAATAAAAAGAGAAGCAACAGACTAAGAGAAAATGTTTGCAAATCAAATATCTGCCAAATGACTCGTGTCCAGAATAAGACACTCTCAATATTCAACAAAAAGAAAAAAAGAGCAAATTTTTCTTGAAAGATTTGAACATATACATCACCAGAAAAATATGAAATAGCAAATAAGTACATGAAAAGACACTTGTCATCTTTAGTAACTAAGGGAATGCAAATGTATATTAATGAGATATTTCTATACACTTATTAGAGTGGTTTCTAAAGAGGGGCACCTGGGTGGCTCAGTTGGTTGAGCATCAGACTCTCCATTTAGACTCAGGTCATGATCTCAGGATTGTGAGATTGAACCCCAAGTTGGGCTCCACGCTCAGTGGAGAGACTGCTTGAGATTCTCCCTCTCTCTTTGCCTCTCCCCCAGTCACTCTCTCTCTGTCTCTCACTCTCTCACAAATAAATAACTCTTTAAAAAATTGTTAGAATGGCTCTTAAAGAAAAACAGAAAATACTAAGATGATCATGATGCAGAACTGCTAGAACTTTCATATATTGTTGATGTGAATGCAAGACAGGATAGGCTCTTTGGAAAAAATTTGGCAGTTTTATATAAAGTTAAATACACACTATATAATATCACCCAATACATCTAGTTCTAGGTACTTACCCAACAGAAAATGGAATTTTTGTCCAAACAAAAGCCTATATATGAATGATTTATCAGGTGAGGAAGTGTTTACTCAAAAGAGCAGCATAAAGGTGATTTTGAACAGTTGTGTTTCTTGATTGTTGTGGTGGTTACTTGAATCGATTTTAACGTGTGTTAAATAACTTTAACACGTGTTAAACCTCATAAAACTGTATAAGAAACAGAACAAATTCTGCTATACACAAAGTTAAAATTAAATGTAAAATGTGACACAATGATAAAAGTTAGAATCTGAATCAAGACGGTCTGGGTTTGATTCCCAATTCCACATATGATTAACTACAAGTCTGCAGTTTACTTATTCCCTGTGCCTCATTTTCCTCATCTTTAAAATGAGGATAATGGGGGCACCTGGGTGGCTCAGTTATTAAGCATCTGCCTTCGGCTCAGGTAATGATCCCAGGACCCTGGGATCGAGCCCTGCGTTGGTCCCCCTGCTCCGCAGGAAGCCTGCTTCTCCCTCTCCCACTCCCCCTGCTTGTGTTCCCTCTCTCGCTGTCTCTCTGTCAAATAAATAAATAAAACCTTTAAAAATAAATAAATAAAATGAGGATAATGATAGTGATTTCTTCAAAATGCAGTTGTAAATGTTAAATAATACTTTTAAGAAAAGTAAAGTTGGTCAGGGTACATTGTAAATGTTCAACACATTTTAACTTTTTTCATTATGAATGTATATTAAAAATATTCTTAAATATTTTCATTGCTAGTTGAATATGATACAGTGAAGATCCTTTCAATTTAGTAAATATGTCATTTTAAAACTAACTTTAATTATAGAGTTTTGGCTCCTCATCTCTCACAGCTCCAAGGAGTAGATACTGACTAGCTCTCTAACTAGAGAATGAATGATAACCAGCCACCATTTAGACATTACTAAGTGATGCTTAAAATACAGAACATTTTATTATTATAGTCGAGCTGCAACATGTGGATTACATTTCTTATTTTACAATGGAAGAAACTGAATCACAAAAGGATTAAGTAGACTCTTTAAGATCTGATTGGCTTTGAACCTCATGCTCTTTCTTCTACTTTATGTTATCTATAATTTGAATGTGTAACTTCACAGCCTTACATTTATTCTGCACCAATTTATCAAGAACTGTGATGTTTGCTTTCCTGGAATATATTAAAAAATTAAACTTCTCTCTGGGAATCACCTGAGTTACTATAATTCAGATATGACAGAGACAACATTGTTATTCATTTAACAGGTAGAAGCTGACCAATTACTACCATAATTCATATGTCTATGTGTACATTCTTTGTAGTCAGTTCTATTTTAGATGTGCAATGTCTTAATTCTATTTTGCATTCGATAGAGTAAAAGTTGCATTCTACAGCTTCATGCTTTCAGAATGTGCTGCCATTGATGAAGAAATAAGCTTTAGTTAGTTCCCTCTGAAGTTTAAAGAATATATGAGCTATTTGGGAAGGTAACATAGTAGTTTCTCTATAGGGCTGGCACTTGCTCATGTGCCTATTCCTCTATTATCCAGTGAATGAAAAGGTGAATCATTAGCAATAAAATGGGGAAAAAATGGGGCCAGGGGTGACTCAGCATACTTTGGATTTTGAGTGGGAGATATCTCAACTATCTAGTTGGACAGAACTCTCATCTTCTCCGTAGCGCCCGAGGCAGCATATACCATGCATTGCTCTCCTCTGATCGCTTATTGCCTGTTGATGCATTCTCCCTAAACTTCCTATTGTCACTGTCATCCACAAGCCTCAGGACAGCAGCATGTTTTCACAGGGGAGCAAATATTTTTAATGAGGCAGATCTGAGTTCAAATTCTGTCATGTCACAAAAAATCAAAAATCCAGCAATTTAGGATTCAAGATAGACAAAAGAAGTGGTTTTCAATGGGGCACCTGGGTGGCTCAGTCAGTTAAGCATCTGCCTTAGACTCAGGTCATGATTCTGGAGTCTAAGGATCAAGCCCTGCATCAGACTCCCCGCTCAGCAGGGAGTCTGCTTCTCCTTCTGACCCTCCCCACTCTTGCACATGCTCTCTCTCTCTCAAATAAATAAAATTTAAAAAACAAAAAAGTGGTTTTCAAGGTATGGTGTTGGAATCCCTGTGGTTCTCTAAAACATGTTCAGGGAGTATGCATAATACTAACACACCCAGGTGCCCCATTTTCTTTTCAATCTAACTCCCTCATGAGTAAGCAGTGGGGTTTTCCAGAGGCTATGACATGTGATATTGCAACTGACTAAATGTAAAAGCAGATATGAGAATCCAGCTATATTTCATAAAGTGAGACATTAAAAAGATTTGCAAAAATGGAAAACAATGTCACTATCATAGCTAATTTTTCTTGTCTTAAAAATATACTTAATTTTAATAAAACTATTATCTATCTTAACATTTAATGAGATTATCACCATCATTAAGTGAATTTTTAATGAGGTCAGTTTCTAATGCAGTAAATATTGATAAATATTATAAATAGAAAAAAAGCTCTTTAGGGTCCATAATAACATACAGTTCCTGCAATCAAAAAGTTTGATAACCACTGAGAAAGAGAAAGACATTAAAACAAAAAAGGTACTAAATATACATCAAAATATAAACATAATCAAGACATACATGTAAATTTTAAGAGAATGTATGAGACCAGGTTCCCTCAGAAATGTCAGATATAATCAAGTTACTTGACAACCTGCCAAATTTTCCACTTAGACAATACAATTTTTTATTCTTATCACAACATACGGTGTATTTATCTTTAGATATAGACTCTTATCAGCAAGAATGTTATCTCCCTCTGCTTTGTACTAGAGATTAAATTGGTTTGTTAATAATTAATTTAATTAAATTAGCATTATTTGACTGATTTGTCCTAAAAGAAAACCAAAGTCTCTTTCAAAATACTAATTGAAAGAAAGTTTACATGTACTTGTAACAAAGCATCTCAATTCTCTGGGGAAAAGAATTCCTATAAGTGAAGTTTTTATGAAAGCATGCACAACCCCTACCTGCCTAGATTTTTCAGTGTTTTCTGGTGTCGGTGTATAAGTATAATAAGCAAAGAGAATACAAGTCAGTCCAAAGCACTGAGTTTTGTACGCCATGATATTCTTTTCACAATCTCATATAGCAATAATTTAATGCCACTCTACATAAATGCTAAGTAGTAGGACAAAGGAAGATGACTCTCTCAAGTGATCTGACCATTTTAGCAACATCCACCTAACAGTTTCAACATTAACAGTGACAGTAGCAATTAACAATTACACACTGTATCTGAAACACAATTCACAATAATCCCATCAAGTATCCTGATAGAGTAGTAAATAATTTAAAATGCTGGCCAAAGTTCTTTCATCCTGTGACACCATAATCATCCCAGCACAATAAGTTTTACTGAGAGTCTTGGGAGAGCAAAGATAGGCTATGAAGTCTGTTTCTCCCATTAGTTTTTTGCAAGGATTAGTGAAAAGAGGCTTAAAAAAAGGAACTGTCAGGTAATATTTAGTCAACCTCATGGCTAATGCTCGTGGCATTGATCCTTAACAAAGTTAAAATCCAAGGTGAACCAATTGAGTTTACATAAGAAAAGAAGAAACTGGTATTCTTGTCCAAGTTCCAAAATTAATTCATCCAGTAGAGAAATATTTATGGAGTGTTTACCCAATGTTAAATATGAAAAATTTCAATCTGTATTATTGTATAATCATGGGAAATGTATTCATTAAGCAAATATTTATTGCATGCCTTATAAATACTAATCAGTATTAGATAAAATGGATACAAAATTGAGCAAAACCTGGCATTTGCCCATTCCTTTGTGGAGCTTTCTCTATCTTTCTGATTACCATTTCCTAAGACCATTTTTGGAAATTTTATCATAGAAGAGTTAATTTGGGGCCCCTTCTGTTTCTCCACACATGTTGCAACAGAAATTGTTATTGTTACTATAGTTGTTGTATTATCTCCATGCCATAATTCCTTATTGTAACCCTGATTTATTATATTTCTTAGCACCAGACTGACAGGAAAAAAGGTCATTCTAAAACAGTTGAGCAATAAAAACCACATGGGTGGAAGAGGAAGAAAAGGCTAAAAATAGGCTAAATATGAGCATTCCAACATGTGCATAATGAAAAAGTCAACATTTTAAAATATTAATTTCATTTTGCAAGCCTTCTTTCCTACAAATGTTAAAAGAAACTAAGGGGGAGGGGACCTCATTTTATTAAAGAAAACAATAGTAAGAAAGATGGATGATATTACATACCAAGCAACAAAGCAACAGATACCAGAAGACAATAAAATGATACTGAAGGAAAAAATGAAAGTAGCTGCCAATATAAAATCTGTATATCTAAAAAATATCCTTCAATGAAGGAAAAATAAAGATAAACAAAGCTAATTTGTCACCAGCAGTTTCACAGTGCAAGAAATACTGATAAAAGAAAAACCAAAATAATACCAGAAAATCCAAAAATAATCCCAGAGAATAATACCAGCTGGCAAGAAGAAACCAAAATGGGTTTGAAACATGTTAAGCATATCCATTCCCACTACTTCTAGTCTACCTTTTATTGGTTATTTATTCACTTAATCCAGTGAAATAAGTCAAGAAGAAGTAGGTCCCTGAGTGGCTCAGATGGCTAGGCATCTGCCTTTGGCTCAGGTCATGATCCCAGAGTCCTGGGATCGAGTCCCGCATTGGGCTCCCTGCTCGGTGGGAAGCCTGCTTCTCCCTCTGCCTCTCTCTCTCTGTCTCTTATGAATAAATAAAAATAAAAATCTTTAAAAAAAAGAAGTAATATAAGGCATAAAGACAGAAAACAATAAATCTTTCTTTGCTCTCAGGTGATACATTCATACATACAAAAAATCCTGAAGACTACACATAAACAAGCCATTAGAACTGAAATGTAAATTTAGCAACATCACTGAAAAAAATATAAATATTACAAATCTAATATGTGTTCACATGCTAGTAACAAAGAATTCGAATATAAATTTTAAAAAGTAAACATTTAAAAATCTCTTAGTTTCCTGGCCAAAATACAGTAATAGGCAAGTCTGCCCTCCCTAACACATGTAGACAGAAAACCTAACACACACCAAAAACAATTGAAAATATATGAAGCAATAGATTTCAAGACACTGAACATCAGGAAAAGAAAGAGTATAATTGCTGAAAGGTGAAAAATCAGCCAAATGAGTCCAATTATTGCCCTAGCTTACTGCCTTGGGAGAGTTTCCTGTGCCATACAGAAGGGAAACCAGGAGAAGCCTGGTGATTCCCTAAGATGAAGAAACAAAGCTAGGTGTCCTTAGATACCACTGTGGCTGCAGTTCATTAGGACGGAAGACCATAGCTGAGAGCTGCACAGAAAAAGAATTTCTGAGATCTGCAGCAGGTCCTCCTCGAGTACTAACTGACACATGCATATGGGGAAAATACCTGGGGCAAAGGAAAGAAACAGTTGAAAAAATTAGAGTGAACAATGATTAATATTCACAGAGGGCCAGTACTCATGGCTGTTCTAAGAGTCATATTGGAAAATCTGAAGATTCATGGGGCAAAACTGAAAACACAGAAAGGCCTTACCTCAGGAGTAGGGACTGATTAGCCCTACATTGAATACTGCTCTTGTTCTGCCCAACAAATCTTAAAAGCAAGAACTGAAAGAGTCAAATTATTAAAGATATCCAGCACACAGAAAGGAAAAATTCATAATTCCCGGCACCCAATAAAAAACAACCTAGCATGCAAATATACCGAGGAAAGAAACACATAATGAATAATCAATGAATCAAAACTGAACAGACTGGCACAAATGTCAGCATTACCAGCCAAAGACATTAAGAGAGTGTTCATAACTGTATACCAAAATGATCTATAGGTTATATAGAAACATGGAAGGTATAAAAATGAGCCAAATTGACCATCCAGTCTGAACAAAATAGCATAGACTCATTTATTCCTGCTTCTTTTAGGTACAACTATAAACTCCAAAACAATGCAAGAGATAAATAAAGGAAAACTCCAAAAGTTGGAAACAAGAGGGTGAACAGATTAGGGACCCCAAGACTAGAGAAAAAAACATAGAAACATGGCAACAAGGTGATGCAGGTAGGTTCATTCCAACCCCAGCTCAATGTGCTCGCTTCGGCAGCACATATACCAACCCCAGCTCAAACAATACATCTTTTTTTTTTTTAAAGATTTTATTTATTTATTTGAGGAGAGAATGAGAGAGAGAGAGCACATGAGAGGAGGGAGGGTCAGAGGGAGAAGCAGACTCCCTGCTGAGCAGGGAGCCCGATGTGGGACTCGATCCAGGGACTCCAGGATCATGACCTGAGCCGAAGGCAGTCGCTTAACCAACTGAGCCACCCAGGCGCCCAAACAATACATCTTATAAACAGTTTGTCCCCTCCTGCCCCCTTCCTTCCTTCTTTCCTTCCTTCCTTCCTTCCTTCCTTCCCTTCTTCCCTCCTTCCTTCCTCTTTTAAGGAATACTCCTATAATTCTGAAAAGCATCTAAAAATACATTTTTATAAATGTAGGGGAAATTGAGTTTCCTGGGATGGGGCCTCAGTCTTCCCAGCTGTGCTTTGGGTGTTGTGTGGATTTCCCCAGATACGAAGTGGATCCTCGATCCAGGTCCCAGCAGAGGGAAGCCTCAGTTCACACAGCAAGGGGAGGGTACAAGTTGGTCTGTGCCTCCACAGGTTCCATTCATTCATGACCCACCTTTTCCCTGTTCTGTTTCCAGTGGAATAGGTGATCAAAAACCACATCCTCAAACTCTTCCAGAGCAACCTGGAAGATACACTCAAAAATTTTATCAATTTATCAAGATGGAACCTTAAAATAAAATTCTTTTTAGAATAAGTTCTAACATGTAAAGAGTTTATGTCATCACACAATCTTCACAAAAAGACAAAATCCAAGCAATCATAAAACCAATAACTTTTTTCTTAGATCCATCAGAGAATTGAGGTCACAGGGCAAAAAACCTCCCCAAATCTGGACAGACATGCAAGTACAAAGAATGACAGCTAAGATCAAATTATCTGAAGCAAAAGCCACTGGAACCAAGAACTGGTAGAAAGACTTAAATGATAATTTTGACAAATGGCTGGATGCTGAGTGTGGGCAAACTGGGGAGTTAAAACCTTCTGGAGACCCAGACATAAGGGGTTCACCACACTTTCATGGGTGTTACATCAAGGACCTCCACTCAGTAGGTTGTCATGGTGAAGAGTGGAGAAAAAGCCTTCCCATCTTGAGTAGGGGGGGAGGAAAAAAAAAACATTTTGAAATTTTCTCAGATTATTCTTTATAAGAAAGGCCTCCTCTCCAGGGAAAAAGATATCTCTCACCTGGGGAAGAGTAATTAGCCAATTCCAGCCCCCTTTAATCTTCCTGTCTCATGTTAAGTATAAAGGGAGAAAAAAGAAAAGGCTAAGAAGTGCGTTAAAAGGTCACAGCTCAAAGACTCAGGGCCACTAAAACAAAAACAAACAATCAAAATCCAACACTGCAGTCTAAAGAGACAAAGCAAGCATCAAAACCTGATTCAGATATAACACTAATTTTGGAATTATCAGGGAATTTGAAATAACTGTGATCAATATATTTAGGACTCTAAAGGAAAAATAGGCAATATGGAAAAAGAGATGGGTAATATAAACAGAAATGGAAGCACTGTAAGAGAAATAAAAGGAAATTCAAGAAATAAAAAATATTGTAAAAGAAATAAAGAGTATGGGGCGCCTGGGTGTCTCAGTCAGTTAAGTGTCTGCCTTCGGCTCAGGTCATGATCTGAGGGTCCTGGGATCAAACCTCACATCAGGCTCCCGGCTCCACAGGAGGCCTGCTTCTCCCTCTCCCTCTGCCTGCTGCTCTGCCTACTTGTGCTCTCTCTTTGTCAAATAAATAAAATCTTACTAAATAAATAAATAAATAAAGGAAGGAAGGAAGGAAGAGAATACCTAAGCCCTGTGGGACAATTATAAAAGCTGGAAAATATACCTAATGGGAATACAAAGAGAAGAAAAGAGAAAGGAGCCAAAAAAAAAAAAAAATTGAAGTAATAATGGCTGACAATTTTCCAAAATTAATAGCAGACACAAAACCACATATCCAGAAGTCTCAGCAAACACCAAGCAGGAAAAGTATTTTTAAAAATCTATTTAAAGAATAAATTTTGAAAGAAGCCAGAGGAAAAAACACCATACAAAGAGGAACAAGGATAAGAGTTCCATCAGACTTCTCTTTACAAACCATGAAAGCAAGAAGAAAGTTGTGGGAAATATTTAAAGCATTGAAGGACAAAACCAACAAAGTTGAATACTGTATTCAGCAAAAGTATCCTTCAAAAGTAAAGAAAAATTAAAGAATTCATCAAACAAAAACTGAGGGTATTTATCATCTGCAGACCTTCCTTGAAAGAGATGTTCAAAGTTTTCCAAAGATAAAGAAAATTATATAGGTGAGGAATATAGATTTACATAAAGAAAGGAAAAGTATCAGAGAAAGAATAAACAAAGTTAATACCAAACATTTTTCTTCTTATTCTTAGTCAATCAATAGATTACTGTCCAAATTAATAAGAGCAACAATGTATTGTATCATTTTAACATTTGGATAGGTGAGATGAATGACATTAATGTTATGAGGGATGAGAGGGAATAATTGAGAACACTGTTATAAGGTGCCTATACTAAGAGTGAAATGCTATAATGTTATTTGAAAACATATAAATAGTTGTGAATATATATTCTAAGCAACCACTAAAAAATTTTGCGAAAGAAGTGTGATTGGTATGCTAAGAGAAGAGAGGAAAGGGAATAATATAACATATTCAATTAAATCCGAGAACAGAGAAAAGAGGGAAAGACATGAAGAAACAAAGAACAAGTGTAATGAGTAGCAAATGATTACAAACATGGCAGATATTAATACAACTATGCCAATGATCACTTTAAAATATCAATAGTCTAAATAACCAAGAAAAGAGCTGTCAGAATGGATAAATAAACAAGACTCGTTTTTTTGTTATCTACAAAAAACCCACTTTAACTATAAAGACACAGATAAATTCAAAGTAAAGAGACAGAGATACACCATGCTAACACTGAATCAAAAGAAACATGGATTTATTATGATAATTTTAGACAAAGCAGATTTCAGGACAAGGAAACTTGGGACAAGAAGCATTATATAATGATAAAAGGGTTAGTTTCCAAAAAGACATCAGAATCCTGAACATGTATGGACCTAACAATAAAGAATCAAAATATGTGATGCAAAAAATGATAGAAATATAAGGTAAAATACACAAATCAACTATTATAAATAAAGCCTTTAAAACCTCTCTTAGTAATTGACAGATCTAGCAGCAGAAAATCAGTGAAGATATAGTTGAACTGAACTGCTCCATCAGACAAATGAATCTCATTGATATTTATAGAATACTTCATCCAACAGCAGCAAAATACATTCTTCTCAAGCTCACAAGGAATGAAATAGACCTCGATGGGGGCCATAAAAACACCTTAATGAACTTGAAAAAATAGGAATCATTCAAAACATGCTACTATGTTGAATAATACACGACTGAAGAGAATAAATTTGAGATTCAAGTAATCTGTGCAGTGTAATACTGTACAATAACAGATCGTGTAGGTGAGCTGCTCAGAACTTCTTAGATACCTTTTAAACTATCTTGTTTATCCTGGGTGTATCCTGTATTCCATGAAGTCTGAACAGACATCCACCTGTCTCATTTTGAAGACATTCCCCGGGATGCTAAACCAGTACATACTGACAAACATCAAATCTAAACAATCACAGTGCCTTGGACTTCATAGCATAACAACCACCACTCATGCCTTAGCTGTATTGTGTCAAGTAAAGTAATATGGAAGCCCCAACTCCACTTCCTAGGGTCCAGACAACTCTGCAGGGCAACCTGCACTCCAGAAATTTTGTGGGGAATCAGGCTGAAGCTACATTCTGAGGGTCCTAGCCAGACACCATATACTTACATGGCTTCATCACCCTCTTTTTCCTACTTCCTATATTATCTTACAGGTTTCTCTAAGAACACTTCCTTAAGAAATTATTGGGACATGTCCCTTTGTCTAAGGATCTGCTTCTGGACAACGCTACTTATGATAACATGTGCCGACAACCAATGTTTCAGTAAGAAAGAACAATGCTACCCCAATTCTTTCACATGATATAATGAGAAGAAATTCATTTTATGAGTTCAGTATAACCTTAATATCAAATCCTGACAATGACATTCCAAAGAACAGTATACAAAATTACCACTCATGAACATAGATGCAAAAATGTTAAATTGTTGGCAATCAAACCAAGATGCATGTAAAATACACAAAATAGTTGGATCTTGGTCATGATGTTTTATTAGTTGGTTAAATCTACAAAACATTTTAAGGACCCTTGGAAATATCTTGAGCATGAGTCAAAGGTTTTCAAAACACTCATTTGCAGAAGATGTTAATTCACATGCAATACAGTTTGAAAGATAAAAGGGGGTAAATGGCACACTCACCCTCCCTATCTGCCACTAGCATTGAAAGAATTAATGAAACCCCAGACATAAAGAAACAGTCTATGCCGATAAATATGTAAGTTTGTGAATTTGTGTACTTTCCCCCTTTATGATAGTGGTAGCACAAAAGGGGGAAGTGGCTAATTCTACCCAGAAAATATCACAAAACTGCATCACAGAGTTGGTAAGTACCTCTTAGGATGTGAAATGAAAACTGAGCAAGTGGTCCCCATGTATTTGTGTGGAGGGAGGGTAAGAAGTAGCACCTTCTACATAGAAGGAAAAACTCAAACAAATTAAAGTTTCTTTGATTGCCTAATTCTAGGCAATTACAAGTATAATTCTGGATGCAGAGATAGATAAATTGGCCTGAGGCACAGAAACTGTATAGGTCATGAGTAAGAGTTTATGTTTTATCTTGAGGGAACTGGGGGAATGGTGCATGCTATACGGGGTGACCATATGCTTTTCTTTGCCTGAGGTCATCACAATTTCTTCCTGCTATGTTTGCATCCATGTTCATAACAACCCTTCCTCTTCACAATTTGGTTGGTTTGTACAATAAATTATTTGGTCATGCATCTATAGAGGTCTTCAGATTAACCACATGTCTGATTTCATGTAGCTAGGCTGATGGGGGAAATGTACTGGAAAAAAAAAAAAAACCACCCACAGAAGATCTGATGACATTGAATTGTGTGGGATGCAAACCCTGGGAAAGAGTGCAATAATCACCCTCCTGTTGCTTCATAAGCTTAAAGTCAAAGGGCAGAGATTCACAAACTAGGCTCCCAGAGTCATAAAAGCCCGACTTTGTATTTAGAACTGCAGAGTCATACCCTGATATTCCAGCAAGAAGGAGAAACAATAAAAGCTAAAGCCTATCATAAAGCAAAGTGGCCGATGGCTTGGGCCAATAGGAAAAAAGCTCCTACCCACTGAGTCTGGAATGAGGAGAGGTCTGCTCTATGTCTTTCTCCAAAATTGGCATAGGCTGCCTGAGGGACCATAAAAGCACCCAGGGCTGAGCCATGGAGAGCTACAAAGTTGGTTGAACTCTTCAGGTGTCCTCTCTCCCACTTTCTGCAGCTTCTCCCCCAGTCACCTTCAAAGGTCTGAATCCCCCCTGTGGCCACCCCTTCTCAGATCTTCCCTTCCCTGTAGGACTTCCATGCTACCTAACTCACCTCTCATTCTCTCCTTCTAATCACAACTTCTTTTCCTTTAGAGAAGCTGATTTGATGTGTTATGAAAACATTAATAACAGCAACAACAAACTAAAATCGAATGAACATGTACATGTATCAGGCAAACCGACACGTTTGGATTAAAGCAAACACAATCATTACTTTGCACATCTCCCAGCCTTCTAAATATCCGATCATTAAGCCTCCAAAAATATGATATCCCATTTTTGAAATAGTACACACCTCTGTCTACGATCTCTGCAAAGGAGGTACCCTTCAAAACAGGCTTTGGAGGGCTGTGCATCCAGATGCAGATAGCACAGGCCAATCAGAGAGCATGACGTCTGCAAAGGCAAGACAAGGTCACAGAGAAGTACCACTACTGATTCCCACTGGAGTAGACCTTCCACCATCTCATTCAGCTAAGTCATAAAAGCATTAGGATTCACCATTTCCATATTTTTATATACCGATATAAAAGAAAGTGGTTCCATTTAGAACTTGAATCATATCTAAATAGGGTATTTTACTATAACCAGATCTAACCATCCAGGCTGAAAGACCCAGCCCTCTGGCTTATCCCAGAACCTAATGAAAGCCTTTACACTGAGAAATAAATAATAAAACTCGTTTTAACCAACCACAAACAGATTTTGCAACCTATCCAGGGTGCAAGTTTCAAATCCCAATTAATGTAACTACGGGATACATCCTTTTCCTGACACATAAAATTACATGATTTTCCTTCTCAATCACCTAGCAAGTGCACAGCATTTAGCTAAATAGTTGGACGTTGATCTAGCTGTGTTCCAGCTAGATCAACGTCCAACTATTTTGAACAACTAGGAATGTGATCTGAGGATTAAGAAAACAATCTGCACAGTTGGAAGGAGAGAACATGGCAGATGTGAGGTTCAGAGCCATGAACCAGGGGAGAGGAAAGCCCCACAGCCGCAAAGACCTGGGAACCCATTTTGCAGAGCAAAGTCAAAGGGAGGGAGAGCGGGAGAGAGCACAGCAGGTAGGGCTCGCACAATTAGCCCGGTGAGGAGACCCCCTGGGTCGCACTGGGAGAGATCGCTCCCCTCCCCCGAGTACATTTGGAAGAGTGTATTTTGCCTCTGCAAGGAGAAAAGCCCAGCTGGAGCCATTGAGCAGCACTCAACAGCAGGGACAGAGGTGTGCTCAGAGGGCAGATAACCTTGGAGCAGCTTTTCCCTGTGAGCCACAGTAGACTTAAACTACCACATGCACGCGGAGCAGCTACTTTTCTGGGACGGAACCGAGCAGAGAGCAGACATGGGCAGACAGCAGATAACCTGGCCACTGCTTTTCACTCTCTGTCACAATAGAATCAAGCCTCTGTGAGACTGCTTTTCTGGGACAGCATGGAGTAGGGGACTGAGTCAAGCACAGATGTCTGATAACCTGATTCCAGCGTTTTGCTGAGCCTTACAATAAACTCCAGCCTTCGTGCACAAACTGTGCAACTGCTTTTCTGGGACAGGATGATGCTGGGCAAGCCAGGAGGCTCGCCTCTGGGGGAGGGGAGTGGGTTCACACCTTGCCAGGCCATTTAAAACTTGGAGTTTTGAATTTCAGCCACCTGCCAGAGAAAAAATACAGGAGATGGATGGCCCCAGGAGTGCTGATGGCCCGGGCACAGACAGGTTAAGGGCAGGGATCTGAAGAAAGCCCGGGACAAAGGAGATTGTTTGCCTTCCTGAGAGGATCTCCTGAAGAGCAGTGGCCAAGAGTTCCCCTCCCCAGGGACAGAAGGTGGGGTGATGCCACATTCTCCTTCCACCACCCCTCTCCCCACCTTCCACCAGCACAGTCTGACTTCGGACAGAAACATAGCACCTCCAATGGAGCCTGGAGTTCCCTACACTAAACCCCACCCCCCTGCATCTGGCAGGGGCATCTTTACAAGGGCAAGTCAGCTTGTGAGCCAGCCCAGCAGGCCTCTCCCTCAGAAGATCAACACAGAAACCCCCACAGGTACCAATCTACTGATTAAAGAATGGTCCAAAATGACAGCTTCTGGTGGAAATAGGACCAGGTTTGCTTCTCTTTCTTCTTCTTTTTTTTTATTCTTTTCTTAATTTTTTAAATTTTTAAATTTTTTATTTTTCTATTTATTTTTAATTTTCTTATCTTTTATATATTTTTTCTTTTTTTCCCTTTCTCTTTTTTTTGGTACAGGCATAATTTTTTGTTCATTTGTTGGTTTGTTTGTTTCCTTTTCTTATTTTTCAGATCAGGGTTTTTTTTCTCTTTTCTTCTTTCCTTACTCTTTTTTTTCCTTCTTTCTTTCTTATTCTTTGGAATCAGGCTTATAATTTTTTGTTTGTCTGTTAGTTTTCATTTTTGTTCCTTTTCCTTTTGTCTTGGATTAGGCTTTTTTTTTTCTCTCTCTCTCTTTTACAGGCCTATCAACAAACAAATCAAAGCACACCTACTTAAAGGTCCAAACACTGCCCACTACAAGCAAGGAGGAACTCAGTAGAGGATGGACCAATGGGAAACAGCAGCCAAAATGCAACAGCAGAGCGTATACACGGCATATACCAGAAACACTTCCTGAAGTTGTTGTTGTTGTTTTTCTTTTTCTTTGTCCCTTTCTCCCTTTCTTCCTCTCTCCTTTCTTTTCTGAACAAAATGAAAAGACAGAGAAATTCACCCCAAAAGAAAGAAACAGGAGATAGTACTCACTGCCAGGGATTCAATCAGTATGGATATCAGTAAGATGTCTGAACTAGAATTTAAAACTACGATTATAAAGATTCTAGCTGTGCTTGAAAAAAGGATAGAAGACACTGGAGAATCCCTTACTGTAGAAATAAAAGAACTAAAATCTAGTCAGGCTGAAATTAAAAATGCTATTACCAAGATGCAGTCCCAAGTGGAAGTCATAAAAACGAGGATGAACGAATCAAAAGATTGACTCAGTGATATAGACAATAAAATGATGGAAAATAAGAAAGCTGAAAAGAAGAGCAAAAGAAACCTATTAGATCATGAAAGTAGGCTGAGGGGACTCAGCGATTCCATAAAGAGAAATAATATCCATATTATAGGAATCCCAGAAGATGAGGAGTGAGAGAAAGGGGGAGAAGGTTTATTTGAACAAATTATAGCTGAGAATTTCCCTAATCTGGGGAAGGAAACAGGCAATCAAGTCCAGGAGGCACAGACAACCCCCCTCAAAATCAATAAAAATAGATCAGTGCCTTGACATATTATAGTGAAGCTTGCAAATTAAAGATAAAAAGAAACTCCTGAAAGCAGCTCAGGACAGGAAGTCCTTAACCTACAAGGGTAAACAGAGAAGGCTGGCAGGAGACCTGTCCACAAAGATCTGGCAGGCCAGAAAGGACTGGCATGATATATTCACAAACTAAATGGGAAAAATATGCAGCTAAGAATATTTCATCCAGCAAGGCTGCCATTCAGAACAGAAGGAAAGATAAAGAGCTTCCAGGACAGAGGCACCTGGGTGGCTCAGTCAGTTAAGTGTCTGCCTTCAGCTCAGGTTCAGAATCCCGGGCCCTTGGATTGAGCCCCATGTTAGGTTCCCTGCTCAGGGGGGATCCTGCTTCTCCCTCTGCAACCCCCCCATAAATTAATTAAATAAATTTAAAAAAAGAGTTTGCAGGACAAATAAAAACTAAAGGAATTTGTAAACACTAAACCAGCCCTGCAAGAAATATTAAAGGGTATCCTTTGAGTAGAGAGAGAGCCCAAAAGTAACAAAGACCAGAAAGGAACAGAGACAATCTACAGGAACAGTGACTTTACAGGTAATACAATGACACTAAATTCATCTCTTAATAATTACTCTGAATATAAATGGACTAAATGCTCCAATCAAAAGACAGAGGGTATCAGAATGGATAAAAAACAAGACCCATCAATAGGCTGCTTACAAGAGACTCATTTTAGACCCAAAGTCACCTCCAGATTGAAAGTGAGGGGATGGAGAACTCTCTATCATGTGATGGGCATTAAAAGAAAGCTGGTGTAGCCATCCTTATATAAAACAAAGTAGATTTTAAACCAAAGACTGTAATAAGAGATAAAGAAGAGGACTATGTCATAATATAGCTGTCTATGCAACAAGAAGATCTAATAATTGTAAATATTTATGACCCTAACTTGGGAGCAGCCAAAAATATAAACCAATTAATAACAAAATTAAAGAAATTCATTGATAATAATACAATAATAGTAGGGGACTCTAACATCCCCTCACAGCAATGGACAGATCATCTAAGCAAAAGATCAACAAGGAAACAAGGGCTTTGAATGACACACTAGACCAGATGGACTTAACAGATAATCAGAGCATTCATTTCATCCTAAAGCAGCAGAATACACATTCTTTTGGAGTTCACATGGAACATTCTCCAGAATAGATCACACATTGGATCACAAATCAGTCTCACCAAGTACAAAAAGATTGAGATCATACCATGCATATTTTCAGACCACAATGATATGAAACTTGAAGTCAATCACAAGAAGAAATTTGGAAGAACCACAAATACATGGAGTTTAAAAAACATCCTACTAAAGAATGAATGGGTCAACCAGGAAATTAAAGAATTTTAAAAAATATACGGAAGCAAATGAAAATGAAAACACAGCAGTTCGAAATCTTTGGGATTCAGCAAAGGCAGTCCTAAGAGGGAAGTATATAGTAATACAGGCCTTCCTCAAGAAGCAAGAAAAGTCTCAAATATACATCCTAAAGTTACACTAAAAGAAGCTGGAAAAAGAATAGCAAATAAAGCCTAAATCCAGCAGAAGAGGAGAAATAATAAACCTTAAAGCAGAAATCAATGTTATAGAAAAAAACAAAAAACAAAAAAAAAAGTAGAACAGATCAACAAAACTAGGAGCTGGTTCTTTGAGAGAATTAACAAGATTGATAAACCCCTAACCAGACTTATCAAAAAGTAGAGAGAAAGTACCCAAATAAATAAAATCATGAATGAAAGAGAAGAGATCACAACCAACACCAAAGAAATACAAATAATTAAAAGAGAATATTATGAGCATTTATATGCCAACAAATTAGGCAATCTGAAAGAAATGAATAAATTCCTAGCAACATATAAATTACCAAAACTGAAATAGGAAGAAATAGAAAACCTGAACAGACCCATAACCAGTAAAGAAATGGAATCAGTAATCAAAAATCTCCAAACAAACAAGAGTCCAGGGCCAGATGGCTCCCCAGGGGAATTCTACACATTTAAAGAAAAATTAATACCTATTCTTCTGAAACTGTTCCAAAAAATAGGAATGGAAGGAAAACTTCCAAACTCGCTTTGAGGCCACCATTACCTTGATCCCCAAACCAGACAAAGACCAGTCATGAAATAGGCAGAAGACATGAACAGACATTTCTCTAAAGAAGACATACAAATGGCTAACAGACACATGAAAAAGTGCTCAACATCACTCATCATCAGGGAAATACAAATCAAAACCACAATGAGATACTATGTCATACCAGTCAGAATGGCTAAAATGAACAAGTCAGGAAACAACAGACGTTGGTGAGGATGTGGAGAAAGGGGAACTCTCTTACACTGTTGGTGGGAATGCAAACTGGTGCAGCCACTCTGGAAAACAGTATGGAGATTCCTCAAAAAGTTAAAAATAGAACTACCCTATAACCCAGCAATTGCACTATTAGGTATTTATCCAAAGGATACAAACATAGTGATTCAAAGGGGCACATACACCCCAATGTTAATAGCAGCAATGTCCACAATAGCCAAACTATGGAAAGAACCTAGATGTCCAACAACAGATATGAATGGATAAAGAAGATGGGGGGGGGTGGAATGGAATATTACTCAGCCATCAAAAAGAATGAAATCTTGCCATCAAAAAGAATGAAATCTTGATGTGGATGGAACAAAAGCATATTATGCAAAGTAAAATAAGTCAGAGAAAGACAAATACCATATAATTTCCCTCACATGTGGAATTTGAAAAATAAATGAGCATATGGGGAAGAGAAGGAAAAATAAAATAAGATGAAAACAGAGAGGGAGGCAAACCATAAGAGACTGTTAACTCTAGGAAACAAATGGAGGGTTGCTGGAGGGGAGGTAGGTGGGGGGATGGGGTAACTGGGTGATGGGCATTAAGGAGGGCACTTGATGTAATGAGCACCAGGTGTTATATGCAACTGATGAATCACTGAACTCTACCCTTGAAACTAATAATACAGTATATATTTACTAAATTAAATTTAAATAAAAAATTTTAAGATGTACACACACACACACACACACACACACACAATGGAATATTATTCAGCCATAAAAAAGAATACAATCTTGCCATTTGCAATGACATGGATGGAGCTAGACGGTATAATACTAAGTGAAATAAGTCAGTCAGAGAAAGACAAATACTGTATTGTTTCACTGATATGTGGGATTTAAGAAACAAAACAAAGAACAAAGGGAAAAAGAGAGAGAGAAGCCAAGAAGCAGACTCATAACTATAAAGAACAAACTAATGGTTACCAGAGGGGATGTGGCTGGGGGTGATGGGTGAAATAGATGAGGGGGATTAAGGGGTGCACTTGTCATGATGAGCACCAGGTGATGTATGGAAGTGTTGAATAACTCTGTTGTACATCTGAAACTAATATAACACTGTATGTTAACTGGGATTAAAATGAAAACTTAAAAAAACTGATATCATGAAGACAGACTATAGGTTTTCCGTCAACCACAGCTGAATCTAACATAAATACACGCACATAAACAAAATTTTTAACTACTACTTAAAAAAAAAAACTGCTGGGGTACCTGGGTGGCTCAGTCAGTTAAGTGTCTGCCTTTGGCTCAGGTCATCCCCCATCAGGCTCCCCGCTCAGTGAGGAGTCCGCTTCTCCCTCTCCTTCTGCCCCTCCCCCCTGCTCGTGCATGCACACATGCTCTCTCTCCACGCTGTCTCTCTCTCTCTCAAATAAATAAAATCTTAAAAAAAACTGCCAAACCAAAGTAAAAATGTGATGCTATTTATATCATAAACAAAACTCTAACTTATGTATTACATATCGAACTACCAAAAATTGGTGAGGAAAAGATGAAATATCCATCAAAAAATAAAACTGGTTTTAAAATATATGAAAGAATGATCACACTGAATTAAAAGGGGAATGTATTTAATGTAATTAAATTTATAATAAAAACCATGTATCACCCGTTATGTTGGCAAAGAATAAAACTTTTGATAACAACTCATTGCAAGAATGGAAATGAGGCATAGTCATATATTACTGCTTGGAATTTATATTGACTTAGGCCACATAACTTATCATTTAAACCAGAGCACTTTTGAGAGTGAAACAAGCACTATTAATAGTATTCATAATTTTTTACAGTTCTGGCTAACTGACGCTCCTGCCATTTATGGAATCATAACCCTTTCATCATGTTTTGTGTATCTTTCCAGATGGGCAGTAAACACATTGATGGAAGGCAGCGTTAAGATTTTTTTTTCTTGTAACTCCTAAATGTTTAGTACTTTGCATATAGTATGTGCTTAATATTTTAAAATGAATTTTAAAATGTCTAATTCACTAGTGCCAAAAGGGACAAAGGCATGGACCATATTAAATCTACCCACTG
This sequence comes from Eumetopias jubatus, assembly GCF_037043125.1. Lineage (NCBI taxonomy): Eukaryota > Metazoa > Chordata > Mammalia > Carnivora > Otariidae > Eumetopias > Eumetopias jubatus. The sequence goes on from NW_028274807.1 coordinate 110,055,727, forward strand.
CATTAGCATTTGGAATAAACACTAGGAGAGGCTACTGATGAGAAGGGCCAAGAAGGGAAACAGAAGTTAGAGTAAACAAATGTCCTGTCTTGAAACCACCTTACTAATTAGAGAGAGAGGAAAAGAGAGTGATTTTATGAGGCTAAATTGCAGCTGCAGATATGTAGAAATGAAAGGACCAATGTATATAGTTAAGGAAATTACATGTAGGTGTCTGAAAACTTTCAAAACCTGGACACGAAATGGTTAAGGCTCATTCTCTCAAATTTGGAATAAATTTGGAATTTGGAATGAACTACTGGGGTAGGCAGAAAAATGACCCTCCAAAGATGTTCATGTTCCCAAGCCTTGGAACCTATGAACACGTTATATGACACAAAAAGAGGAATTAAGGCTGCTAGTCAGCTCACCTAAAATAGGGAGATTATCCTGGAATATCTGGGTAGTTTCAGTATAATCACAAGGGTCTCTAAACAATGGAAGAGAGAGGCAGCAGAATCACTGTCAGAGTGATGTACTGTGAAGCCAAAGGACACAGTCAGCTTTTAGAAAGTAGAAAAGGCAGGAAAACAGACTCTCCCCTAGAGATTCCAGTGAAGAACGCATCTGTACCAACACTGATTTCAGCCCAGTGAGGCCCATTTCAGTCTTCTGATCTACAGAACTGTAATGTAACAAATTTGTGTTGTTTTAAGCCGCTAAGTTTGTGGTAATTTGTTATACCAGCTACAAATATGCCCATCGGCAGTTATAACAGCAGTTAGTGTTATAACTAACGCACTCACCAGTAGTTATAAAACGTTATCATGGTAACACACTCTCATCTCTGCCCTAAGAAAGTCAGAGAATAACCAAATATGTTTTATCTAGAAAGTGGGTAAAATATATGTTACATGATGACTGAATCACTCTAATCATATTATACCTGTTTGCCTGGCACATAGTAAGCACTGAGGGATTGTTATTTATTGTCATTTTAGAAATATCATGTAGTGCAGCTGACGCCAAGAAAAGAAGAAACCAGGGAGTACGGGGTGCTTCACAAGGCACAGGTCTTAGTAGATAATCAGTGTGGGGGACTGACATCTCCAGAGAGCAGTCTAAGGGCACAAGCAGCTGGGGAGTGGGAGTGCAGATCAAGAGAGAATACACAAAGATTTTGTTCCACTTTGCAGCTAGACTCTGGTGTGTGTCAAGATTTTCTCTTATTCTGGCAATGCCACATGTCTCTCAGTTCATCAGTGTTCAGTTTAAGGACAGAACAAATCAGTTGGATGAGATGAAGAAGCAGTACAATTGAGCCCATCCTCTGCCAGACCATATCAGATTCCAGGAGCTGTTAGCAGCACTGCTCTGTGGATGGCTTTAAATTTCACCTTGTATTACTCAACGAAATGAGAGGAGAATGAGACTTTCCAAAGCCCAACACTCGATACGTTACTTTTTTAACTTTTGGTTTGTGGTTCTTTTTGATGATTTTTGCAGTTTTATCGTTGGGGGGCGGTATTTGCCAAGGTCCTTACTCCATCACTCTTTTAAAACCCGTCTTTTAATTTTAGAACTTGAGATTTACAGAAAAACTGAAAAAAATGGTACAGAAAGTTCTCATATATCCCACACCCAGTACCCCTTTTACTAATATCTTCTGTATGGTTTATTAAAAATTCATGAACCAATGTTGAAACATGACTAACTGAAGTTCATACTTTATTCAGATTTTATTTTTTTACCTAATGCCTCTTTTCTGTTCTAGGATCCTACACAAGATTATATTTGCTAATTATGTCTTCTTAGGCTTTTCTTGGCAATGATAGTTTCTCAGACTTTGTCTTTGATGACCTTGACAGTTTTGAGGAGTGCCGATCAGTTACTTTGAAGTATGTCCCCAACTGGGATTTTTCTGGTGCCTGCCAGAGGGCAATCAAAGGGCACCAGCACCTGGAGAGCTGGAAAGTGGAATGTAGAGGTAGAGAAAGGACAACATTCACAAACTTCTTTTGCCATTCTTTAGATTCAGGTCTGATGTCTGTGATTTTTTTATTCTGGCAATGACACATGTCCCTGTAAATAACATTGTTAAGAAGTGAAGGGAAAAAAGATCCCATGCAAAACTTATAGAAGGTTTAAAACTCATCCCAGCTTCTCCCCGGTCCCCAAAATGTGAACATATTCTCCAACTCACTCAGGAGCTCCCTGCATCATGGTTCTTCATCTGTATTAACAATTAACTTGTTTTTCTCACTGAAAATGAGAAGGCCAAGAGTTTTCTGGAACATGTAGACAGTTTTTTTCTTTTGGTTTGTGAGTTAATGAGGCAACATGAAAACCATTCAGGGTAGAATATGCTTATTATATCTTCTCTGTGACATTTCCATCACATGGAAACTGTGTTAAACAAATATCCATGCAGATTTGGCAGCTTTTCTGAGACAGACATGTGTTCTTAAACAAGTATAAAATAAATAATATTCTCCCAATTTTCTCCCTAAGTACAAATATCAGAGCGGGGCATTATATGTGTCTGGCCTTAATGGAGTCCTCTCTTGACTCTATAATCCAGGCCAGCCTCAACTACTGAAGGTTCCTTAAGGCATCAACCACATAAGGCCACTGGAACTTTTGTCACATTTCTCTCTCCCCTGTGGAATAGCTTTTAATTTCTCAGCTCAAACCTTACCTACCTCCATGTTGCCTTTTTGAATCCTCACAAGAAGGATTGACCACTTTATCCTTTTGTGTTCCCTCCTAAAGCAGTAGAGACTTCCAGTGCAGTACCAAAAGCACAGTACCCTACTTGCTTATGCAGCAAACACAGATCTCATTTTCTCAATGATATGGGCAAGAAATGCTAAGTTCCTTATTTTCTGTCAAAATTTATTTCTCACTATAAATAAATTCATCTCTGTGTTTTATGTTATTTGCAGCTCCAGAATTTCTACTTTTTAAATAATTTCCAGTTATGTGCCAATTTTTTCTGAATTGTGTCTTTGTATCTCTGAACTAAGCATTAGAAAATTTTAAAGCTGTCTCTGATATTATCTGGATTCCTATGGATCTGTTTCTATGGTCTCTGTTTCCTTTGAATTTTTATCAAGTGACATTGCGTCCTCATGTGCCTGGGCATACTTTTCATTTCTGAGTATCTGACACTGTACTGGAAAAACTCAAAATAATTTGAGACTTAGGATCATGTTCTGTGCCTCTTCACTTCCATTCTGATAAATTCCTCAATCACCTTAATCCAAATATACCAATTGAGAAAAAATTGTGAGTTTCAATACCTATTGGAACCACTGTAGGTCATATTTACTCGAGGGGTCCCAAACCAAACTTTCGGGATTCCCACAAGCACCTTACCTTCATAACAAAATATGGGCTTCAGTTTTTGTCTTTTTACACCCATGAGCAATGCAAAAGATCTGCTCAGCCTCCCAGTCTCTCAGAATGAGCTCAAGTAGAATGAGCTCTAGGGGAAAAAAGCAATTTTCAGGTTACTATTGGTTTCCTTCTTTACCTGGATATTGGCCTTGAAATTTGTCAATGCCATGTTGACTCCATGATTCCTTCAGGTGGGTTTTTTTTTTTTTTTAAATACCATTATGTTGTTTTTCCAACGTTTGCAACCAAAGGGTTTGTTTTATTACTTGGTTCACTATTAGTGAAAATAGTGAATTCAATAACACATCAAAGTTACAGGCTCAGAAAATTTTTTTGTGATCAGTAGGGGAGGAGGGACATTGAAGCTCTCTATTTGAGTTAAAAGACCTTATAGTTAGAGGTAGTTAGTACGTGTAGTCTTAGGTTGAGAGTTCCTTAAGGCCTATATGAAACCTATATAGATAATGCATTTTAGAATGGAAACAAAGTCTCTACTAACATGTAGATTTTTAATTTTGTTCAAATATTAAAACTGCTGATATTTACTACTGTCTTTAAAATGAGATGTTGATTTCATCAATAAGAGGAAGGAAATGACTGCAAATACAAGTCCTCACTATTTCCTACTTTAATACTTAAATACCAATGTACTCTAGTCATAATATAACCTTTTGAAATAAGAAACTTTTTTAAACACATGGGTAAATTTGAGTCTAGTATATATCTGAGATTTGTGATTTTGTTTCACATATTTAAAATGTGAATTATTTCTTTGTTATATGAATTACCATTACAGGGTCCCACCCTGTGGCTCATCTTTTTTTTATTTTATATGGTATCTTTTGCCTTAAAAAACAGTTTCAATATTTTCCTTGATTTATATATTTTATGCCTTGTCTCAGAAATCCACCTAGAAGCCCTAAAAATATTCAATAATCATTTCTTGAAGTTGTGAATTTCACTTACATTACTTCATCTAAAAATGGGTTTTATATATAGTGTGAATCATGGGTCCAATTTTCAAAAATTTTTATATCTTTAAATTTATATTAAATTTTTATAAATTTATATTCTATAATTTTTAATATAGAAATGTTATTAGCCCTACACCATATAGTAAATATTTTTGCTACTTATCTGTTATTTCTACACTGTCATATTTCATACTTTCAATTCTTTTCTATACTCTCAACTCTTTTCCATGGGTCTGTATGTCCAACCTCAAATCAATATCACTCTTTTTTCACTAACATAGCTTCATTTGTTTTCATAGCTCAGGAAAATCTCCAAAACTTGTTCTTAACTACATAACATAATCTTTTTCAGTCTTAACCCTCTGTCTTCCATTTAAATTTGGAAATAGATTGTCAAGTTTCATCATAGGTACTGAAATCTTACATGTAATTTCATTGAAATCATGTTATTTTGAGTTATACTGACAACTCTATGATATTAGGTTTTCTAATCCATGAACATGGTATACCTCTTCATTTATTTAGGATTATTTAATGTCTTTCAGTCAGTAATATTTAATTACTTTTCCCATAGAGTTCAGTTTTAGATTTTTTATTGTTACATTTATTTTTGGATATCTTTATAAGGTATATAAGAAATTATATTTCCTGTCACTGTTAAAATGATAGCCTTTGTTTGGGTAAGGAAAATGCAACTGATTTTTATTACTAGCTTTAAATTATTATGTTTTATAATAATCATATTATTAAAAAAGTGTTATTTCTTTCTTAATTCATATTATTTTTATTTAGTTTTCTTGACTTACTACACTTTTTAGCTTGGACTCTCAGTAAAATGTTGAATACAAATGGCGATAGTAGACAATCTTGCCTCATTCCTGAAATCAAAGGAAAGAATTTGACATAATATATAAATACTAGAAAAATATTTCTACTTGCTAGGGCTGCCATTAAAAAGTACCATAAACTAGGTGGCTTAAACAACAGAAATTCATTGTCTTGTAGTAGTGAAAGATGTAAGTTCACAATGTTGGCAGGGTTGGTTCCTCCTGAGCTTTGAGGGAAAGATCTGTTCCAGTCCTCTCACTTTGGATTACAGATGGCCATCTGCCGGTTCACATAGTGTTGTCCTATATCTTCACATTACCTTACCTCTGTATGCATATCTCCATGTCCAAATACCTCTTTTTTATAAGGCTACCAGTCATATTGGATTAGAGCCCACCCTAATAGCCTCACTTTAACCTGACTAACTCTGTGAAGATTTTTCTCTCCAAATAAGGTCACACTGAGGTACTGAGGGTTAGGACTTCAATGTATGAATTGTGGGTGGGGTGGGGTACATTCAACCCATAACAAGGAGGGAACAGTTCCAAATTCATTTTATGCAGCCAACATTATCCTATCCTACAAAGACATTACAGAAATAAGTAAACTAGAGACCAACAACCCTCAGAAACATAGATACAAAAATTCTAAACAAAATATTATGATCTAGAATTATGATCTAGAACAATACAGAAAAGATAATATATCTCGACTAAGCAGGTTCACTCTAAGAAGGTAAGCCTGTTTCAACATTTAAAAATCAATCAATGTAATTCATTATATTAATAAATGATAAAGAAAAAAAACATGTTATTATCTAAATAAGGTACAGAAAACACATTTGACATAATTCAACATTAATTAATGATAAAAACATTCAGTAAAGGAATCGAAGGAAACTTCCTTAATCTGATAAAAAGACCTCTAACAACTCTATACAGCTAACTTAATGGTGAAAGACCAAATTACTCCCCCCTAAAATTTGTAATAAGACAAAGATGTGCTCTCTCATAACTATTCATCATTGTACCTGGAGTTTTACTTATTGCAATAAGATGAGAAAAAGAAATAAAAGGCATCAAATTGGAAAGGTGAAAGTGAAATTGTCTCTATTCACACACAACATTATTGTCTACATAGAAAATCAAAAAGAATCAATTTTTTAAAATCTCCCAAGAATAATAAGTGAATCTTAGCAAGATCAAAGACTACAAAATCAATGTATAAAAGTCAATCGTCGGGGTACCTGGGTGGCTCAGTCGGTTAAGTGTCTGCCTTCAGCTCAGGTCATAATCCCAGAGTCCTGGGATTGAGCCCCACATTGGGCTCCCTGCTTGGTGGGGAATTTGTTTCTCCCTCTCTCTCTGCCTGCCAATCCCCCTGCTTGTGCTCTCTCTCTGTCAAGTAAATAAATAAAATCTTTTTTTAAAAAAGTCAATCTTCTATATAATAGCAATAAATGACTGGAATTTCAAATTTGAAAAAAATGTCCTTCCAATAGCAGCAAAAGTTTAAATACTTCAGTATAAATTTAACTAAATGTGTTCAATAAAAATTTTTTTTAAAAATGTGCTCAGGATATATATTGAAACTTCTACTGAAAACTATTAAACACTGATGAAAATAATCAAGAATAACCAAATAAATGGAGCAATATACCATGTTTATTTACTAGAATACTCAATATTGTTAAGATGTCATTGTAGCCCCAATAAAGATCAGCAACTAACTCCCATTCTTGAGTGATATCACAGTCCAGAGATTCTAAGTAATATAATAACAATGATTACTGTCATGACTAAGAAACATTCTTAAAATAATAATCTGTACATGGCGGTTCCTGCAGGACACTCATATTTTTACAGTTGATGTTGCAAGAGGAAATCAGACTCCCACAAGAAACCAACACATTTTAAATCAAATCTTGTTCGCATTAAAGCTGATGAAGTATGCTATCACAAACTAACTTAAGTACATCAGACTATTCCATGAACCCAAGTTGAATTAAAAGTATGCAAGAGAATAGTTTTCTCTCCCTACATAAAAATGTCCTTATAATTTTCATTTAACTTACACTTTCCCACTCATTTCCATCCTTGCCACTTCCTGAAGAGTATAATCACTTCACTTATTCTCTTAATACAGTTGGCCTATATTAACATCTATTCCATCAGAATGAATTAAAACTAAGTGAAAGAATACACACAGCTGTCTTCATTTTATAGATGTGGGATATAAGATCAGAAATATAATTTTCCCAAGGAATACAATAATTGTTATTGCTCTTATTCAAACCTAGTTTGGCCAACATTAATTTTATAATTCTTTCCACTATACTCCCAGACATCATAAATTAACCTTTGAACTACAATCTACTAAATACTGAGCTACATGTACATATTATATAGTCATAAATTTTCTTCTAGCCTAGTAATGTATTTATCTTTTACCCTGGGCTTAGGTGGAAATGGAAAGGTAATACTATGAATGTCAGAATTCCATAAAATTCAATTCTGTGTGTTCATGGCAACCTGAATTCCCACATTTTGAAGGCTTTTAACCTAGAACTCCCACATTTTGAAGGCTTTTAACCTAAGGCCAACAGCTATTTTGAAATCATATTGGCAGGTGAGAAAGTAGGTCGATGTCAAATTCTGTAGCTGGGAATCACTGGTTAACTAAAGTGACATCCTATTTTTTTAAAAGCTTTTATTTATTTATTTGAGAGAGCATGTGCACATGGGGGGCGGGGAGCAGAGGGAGAAGCAGACTCCCTGCTGAGCAGGGAGCCAGATGCAGGACTTGATTCCAGGACCCCAGGATCATGATCCAAGCTGAATGAGCCATCCAGGCACCCAAAAGTGATATCCTATTAACAATAAGTCCTGGAGGGGCGCCTGGATGGCTCAGTTGGTTTAGCGACTGCCTTCGGCTCAGGTCATGATCCCGGGGTCCTGGGATCAAACCCCACGTCAGGTTCCCTGCTCAGCGGAGAGCCTGCTTCTCCCTCTCCCTCTGCCTGCTGCTCTGCCTACTTGTGCTCTCTCTCTTTCTATACTTCTAAGGAAATAAAGTGCTCCATTAAAGAAGTTGGGTGTTTTTCCATGGGCATATGTTGGGCGTTTCTCCAATTGCTTGGGAAGTATTTCCTCCTTAGTCACTAGTTTTATTGCCAAATCATTTGTCAAATGGAACATGCTAATTTTCTCAGTGAAGTGGCATCTAAGTACAACTTGCGCATGAGTCAGGATAAATTCAAGCTCATTCCTTAATTTTTTTTTTTTAAATTTCAGGATTACACTACCTGTGAAAGCTATAATGGTAGGTGAGTCAGAGGCTGCCAAAATACAGGATTAATAAATTTCACTCCAAACATAGATTAGCTATAGCATAAAGCTATAAAACATAGCATAATACTTAATATTTTTATAATTTTGAAGATGTCTTTCAAGTACATGGAAATTATAACTCTAACACTAAACTAATTTTGTAGATTTTCTAACTAAAATTATGAATTTATATACACATATGTATATATGGGACCAGGGCCCCCATTTCAAAGAAATATAATAATAAAATATCATGATTATGGAAGCTAAGGATGAATTCCAAATACAAACTGAATTCACACACCCCAAAATAATATATAATAACTTCCCTTCTTGAGAGAGACTACAGTGTGGTAAGAATTAAGTGGCATTAGTCATAGAAAAAAAAAAAACAACACTTTAATATCCATGAGTTTGAAAGGCTGGGCATTGCATTTAGAGCCTTTTTTTTTTCTTTCCAGAAAAGAAAGGCTTATCCTTAGCTATCGGGCAAGTAGAGCTTCTATACATTTCCCTTACTTTCCCCCGAGCCCTACAGATTGCAAGATGGAACCAAACTGGATTAGTAGTCTCAGGTACAGAACAGTGTCTACGACAATGGATTCTGGACACATGGATCTACCTGCTGCTGCTCCAAACAAAAAGCTCAATGATTGGAGGATGTGTCTCTAAGTTAAACTCTCACCACAGCTACTGGCTACTTCCAAAGGAGGGAAACAAAGTGAAATCCAAGAGGCAATGGAAACCAGAAGGTTTATAGCTCTCAGAAGAGGAAGAGGAAATGGAAACTAACCACCTCCCCTACATTCTCCCAACATGACAGAGATACCAAAGTTTATGTGAAAATGCACAAAGACAAAGTTTTCTGACAGAAGACCTCCTGGGCCCCACATCTCTCCCTGGCAACCTCAAGCAGATGATTATTTGAACTAAGAAGATCAACCATCAACTTCAATTTCAAAAACTACTGGGAAGAAACTCAGTGGATACACAGAGAGAGGCCAAAGAGACTTTATTTATACCCTTCTAAGACAGATTCTGCTGCTTCAGAGGTATGTAGAGCTCATGCATTCAATTTCTTCCCTTACCAAATCATTTTGAAATAAAGATGGAAGTTAGGTGTTTGATCTAATCCTTAGCAAACGTTGAAGGGGAAAAAGTTGAGTAAACTTTTATTCTAGTAGGGGTTTAAAAAAACTTCAAACTTTAAACCAAAGAAACCTAGAAGCAATATCAGAGTATACAATTATTAAAAAAAAAAAAAAAAACTGGTAGAAAAGAAAAAGGAACAGGCTAAAGTACCTTTGTTATCATGATGTATTGGACCACTATTTTTCTTCCCTGTGCCAAACTGCTGAAGCTAGTTTGCTGAGATCCTGAGAATTTCTTTCCTCTGGACACACATGAGATGTACATTAGTCACCAAACAGTGCTGCTTAGTGTTCAGACTTATCTGAGGGTGGATACCAAACTCTTCAGAGATATGTGGGAAACCATGAGTGGCCATTGTTCACATGGGAGAGCTATCCAAGGAGGCTTCAATTTGACCTAACCTGAGCCACTGGCAACCTGAGGAACAGCGATGGAAATTATTAGCTGGCTCCCACCATAAGGCAAGTCAGAAGATACCTGGCACAGAACCTAGCTGGAGTCTTGTGATAGTGTCCTGTGCATTAGACACAGCCAGCTGCCTGTGAAGTCTGTGGTTATTTCTAGAACATCGCACATCTGACAGTCTTTCAGAAAGGAAGTGGTTGTGTTCTTTAGAACTGGTGCCACAGTTAAACTCTTCTAGTAATTCAGGGAATGCTTCATCCCAGGCCAGAACTAGTATCAGAGCCATGAAAGAGAACTCCAGTTGAGTACGGACAACTGAACTGTCCTCAAAAGCAATTTTTCCAGAACATAGAAAGAAAGAACAGTATGAAGGTAGGTCTATGAAGGCCATTTCTTTGAGTAAAATTAGCTTTAAATCTTGTAGGCAGCACAGGAAGAACATCAAAGTTTTTTTTTCCACCAACAGCAAACCAAGATGGAGGATCAGGAGTGGCTCAAAGAGGCAGCAGCAACCCTTTACCCTGGTTGCACATTCAGGACACTGGTATAGCTGGCAAAGCAGCAGCCACAGCACAGGAATTCCCTCTTGGGGGAGGGATAGTGACCCAGAGAAGGTCACCTAACAGATGGGGATAGTCCTAATTGCAAGGCCCCTTAATGGTTCCAGAAAATTACCTTTAACACTTTTAACTGTCTGATTAATAGAACTCTAACCTTCCTTTGGGAAGCTAAATGTAATAGCTTTCTTTTCCCAAAATCACTTCTTTTTTCCTGACTCCATTATATTGCCTGCTATCCCAATGCTCAATTATAAGGCTCATGCTTTCAAAACAAAACAAAACAAAACAAAAATGTTCAGAGAAAAACACAAACCAAAAATATGGTAAATGCATATGAAAAAGAAATAAATAAAAAATATATTTTATGAATATTAATTCCAAATAAAGCTGTAGAGACATCATTGAATGAAGTAGTACCTTATTATTGTCTTTGAAGGAATCTTAAATAATTAGTTTTAGAATAAGAGTAACTTCATTCAAAAACCATCACTATACTGGCAGTTTCTTTTATACCTGGCCTAATTATTTTTTAATTGTAGTCTACCTGAAAGTAACAGATTTTATAATTCTGCTTTATTTTCTTAGTAGGCTTATTTTCAAAAATTTCCTTTCATTATTTAGTCCTTCAATTTCATTCAAATTTTTGAAAACTAATGTGTTAATTAAAAGGTTGAATTTTCCATTTTTCACTAAAAAGTGTTCATTTCTTTCTTGGAAAAAAAAAACTAGAAAAAGGATATGATTCCCATACTTTTGTCACTGATACAAAGTCCCTCTTACTATTTCTGCCCAGGCTTTTCAGCATTGTGTCATATGCCATTGCTGAGTACCCACAAAAAGGAAATTTAAAAAATTTTGTGGACACTTATAAGTTACACCATACTTAATTTTACATTTTTGTATATTACCTTGTTAGGATTTTACAGAGTATTAAAAATTATGTAACCCTTCTGCTTTAGAGATAAGAAAACTGAAGCCCAGAAAGTTTGACTGAACAAATTTGCACAGCTAGGAAATGGCAAAGCTGGATCTAACACCACTGTTTAGGTCAGGGTTCTATCTGCTTTAAAAAACATACAATTAACTTCTAAATTTTGTGGAAGAGCCCACTGGAATTAAAAAAAGAAAGATTAAGGAAGACAAGATAAATCAGAAAAGGCTTTTTGGAGAAAAAAGAACTTGACTTTTACTGTGAAGAATGCCTGAGATTACAAAAAGTGAATGAGGTATAATGAATGTGAATGATATGCTATGTGGCCTCAAAGGAGCCATGTGTCACACTGGCACTTGGAGCGAGAGATTCTCTCATGGGAACACTTTTTTGGTAACAGTGCCCTGGTTTGATTTAGGGAACTACCACTCCCTCCCCCGGCCCTCCGCCCTTGGATGGGGCCTTTAACAGGCTGTTGATAAAGAGGCTGCCCTCCTTCAGTCAATAGATGGGAAAGTAACCCGTGTTCAATCAGGTGCTCATTTACTGGGATTTGGATCCGAGACAGAAATACAAAGTACAAGAATGTTTGAAACTGATTTATTCCCCACAGCTATATCTGGAAGTCACTCTAGTTACTGCTATTGAGTGCTTATTGCTTTAGCATTCTGGAACTTTACCAGCTCACATACATTTTCAAGTGTGGTACTTTGGCTTTCCTTTCAGTTCTGTGCTATTCTCAAAGCCCTACCAAGATCTACTATTACTTTTTCCTTTAAAAATCCACTGATTGGATCCAAAGTCCTTACTGTATCTTCTGACAAAGTCAGTCCATAGTAGTTACCCTCATCTGCAGCTTTTCTTTCCATGGTTTTAGTTACCTGTGTCACTGTTTAGTTACCTGTTTAGTTACCTATGTCACTCACCTCACTTTATTTCATCACGTAAGCATTTTATCATCTCGTATCATCAGAGGAAGAGTGAGTACAGCACGATATTTTGAGAGAGAGAGAAACTACATTCACATAACTTTTGTTACAGTATATGACTGTTCTATTTTTATTATTAATTATTGTTGATAATCTCTTACTGGGCCTAATTTATAAATTAAATTTTCATAGGTATGTATATATAGAATAAAAATCATAGCATATGTAGGGTTTGGTACTACCCACAGTTTCAGGCATCCAGGGGGATCTTGGTATGTATACGCAGTGGATAAGGGGGGAGTACTGTATAAATTAAATGTGTCATTGCATCCTTCTTTTATTTTTTTTTAAGATTTTATTTATTTATTCATGAGAGAGAGAGAGAGAGATTGAGGCAGAGAGAGAAGCAGGCTCCCAAGGAGCAGGGAGCCCAGTGCGGGACTCGATCCCAGGACCCTGGGATCATGACCCGAGCCGAAGGCAGACGCTCAAGCATCTGAGCCACCCAGGCGCCCTGCATCCTTTTTTTAAAAGATCTTATTTATTCATTTGAGAGAGAGAGAGAGAGAGAGAGAGAGCTTGAGTGAGGGGGAGGGGCAAAGGGAGAAGTAGACTCCCCACTGAGCAGGGAACCCAATGCAGAGCTCGATCCCAGACCCTGGGATCATGACCTGAGCCAAAGGCAGACACTTAACCATCTGAGCCACTCAGGTGCTCCTGTCATTGCATCTTTATGAATATTTTTCAGGAACTGTGGTTACTTCTTATTTTCTGACATATTAAGATACAATTTCTCTCCTGGAATCACAATGGTGCTGCTATAATTCCACTGTGTCAGAAAAAAAAAAAAATTGTATTTTGTCCTTAATGGGCAAAAGCCACTCAATTACTAGACCAATTTTCAAATTAATTTTCTTCTTTTCTTGTTTCTACTTTTAGAAAGTCCTGTGCACATACAAAAATACAAAAATTAAATAATTTTAGAGGGAAAGTATATTTTTAATTAAGAAAATAAAAGTAGAATTTTAGATTTGTATATTCCGAGACCAATATTAATAATGAATTAAACATCAGAAAATATTTAAAACAATGAGAATTTCCCCCCAAGTTAATGTCAGACACCAAACCATAGATCAAGGAATACCAATCAGGAAAAATGCCCCCAGAATTACTCCTGGCATATCATTTTCAAACTACAGAAAACAAAGCATTTAAAAAAATTCCTCAAAGAAGCCAGAGGGGGAAAAATACCTTACCTACAGAGGGAAAAGATGGGAATGACTTCTGACTTCTCTTCAGATCTAGGTAAAAAGAAACCATGCAAGTAAGAAGAGAATGGCATGAAATATTTGAAGTTTTGAGAGAAAAAAACCACCACCCTAAAATTTTGCACCCTATAAAGTGATTCTTCAAAAGTGGTAAAATAAAGACTTCCTCAAAGAAATAAAAATTGAGAGAATTTGTTGCCAATAGGCCTGACTTGCAAGAAATGCTGAAAGAAGTTCTTTGAAGAGAAGGAAAATACAGATCAGAAACTCAGTTCCACCTGAAGAAAGGAAAAGCATCAAAGAAGAAATAAGTGAAAGTAAAATAAAAACTTCTGTTTTTCTTATTCTTGATTGATCTAACAGTTTACAACCTGCTCAAAATAATAATAGCAACAATGTATCAATTATGTATGCTTATATATAAATATATCTTGTGTATATATACTCATGAATGCTCATATATAATAAGTGAAATGAATGACAGCAATGATATGAAGGACAAGAGGGAGCAATCAGGATTGTTTTGTTTTTATAAGGTAATCACACAACCTATGAAGAAGTACAGTGTTATCTGAAAGTGGATTTTAATTAATTGTAAATGTATATTGCAAACTCTAGAGAGACCACTAAAAACAGTTAAAAAGTAGAAGAATAACTAATATGTTAAGAAAATACAGGAAGTGAAATTATATAAAATCCTCAAAACCACAAAGGCAGAAAGGGAGTATGAAACAAACAAGAACAAAATAAGGGCAACAAATAGAAAATAGTACTAAATATGGTAGACATTAACTATATCAATATTCGCTTTAAATATCAGTGTGTGTAATAACTGCATGAATTAAAAGACTGGGATTGTCAGAATGGATCCAAAAAAACAAGACTCAATTATATATTGTCTACAAAAAAACCACTTTAAAGATAAAGACATGCAAATTTAAAGTAAGTGGATGGGGAAAAATACACCATTCAAACATTTTTTTTAAAAAAGCAGGAGTAGCTATATTAATTTCAGACAGAGCAGACATCAAAGCAAGAAAAGTTATCAGGGATAAAAAAAGGCATTGCATAATGATAAAGGGGCCAATTCTCCAAGAAAATATAAAATCCTTAACATGTATGCACCTAACAACAGCATCCAATTACATGAGGCAAAAACTTACAGAATGGCAAAGAGAACTAGATGAATCTACTATCAGAGTTGGAGACTTAAATGCCTCTCTATCAGAAATAAACAGATGGAAAACTAAGTATATCCTTACCATGCAATCCAGTACTTACAGTCTTTGATAATTTATCCAAAGAAGTTAAAAACTTACGTGGCACACAAAAACTGCACACAGATCTTTACAGCAGCCTTGTTCATAATTGTCAAATCTTGAAAGCAAACAAGATGTACTTTAGTAGATGAATGGCCAAATAAACTATGGTACATCCAGACAATGGAAAATTATTCAACACTAAAGAGAAGTGAGCTATCAAGCCATGAAAAGACATGGAAGAAACCTGAATTCATATTACTAAGTGAAAGAAACCAAACTGAAAAAGCTATGTACTATGTGATTCCAACTGTAAGACATTCTGGAAAAAGGATGGAGACAGTAAAAATGTCAGTGATTGCCTTGTCTGAGGAAAGTATCAGCATCCTAGAGACTGACTGGAAAGCAGGGCTCTTAGTGAATGCAGTAACCTCTGCCTCTAGACTTCATCCCAGCCTGCTTTTACCTACAGGTCCGGGGCCTGAAATGCAGCCCCCAGCCCAGCCATCCCTGTGGCAGACTGGCTGCCCCCACAGCCCACAGCCCACATCCTTCTATCCTGGACATTTCTCCTTGCTAAGGGGGTTTTCTACAATTTGGAGTTGTTCCATAAACTGACCCTTGTATCTGTATAGCCTTTAGGAGATTGTTGTAGTTAAGAAATCAAGGACATCCCCTCAGCCCTGAACAGGTTCTCCCTCCAATTCCAACCCAAAGTTTTATATACGTTTCTAGTTTACTACTCAATAAATGTGTGGATGATTTCACACCCTTTACTGTTCTACATACTTAAAGTCCTATTTTAGCTTTCCAACTCAGACAAGGTGGGGAAAAAATATCAGTGATTGCCAGGAGTTGGGGTGGAGGTGGGGGGGGAATGAATAGACACAGCACAGAGGAGTTTTAGGGCAGTGAAAATACTCTGTATATTATAATGATGGGTACAGGTCCTATCCATTTGTCCAAACCCATAGGATATGCAACACCAAGAGTGAACCTTGACATCAACTATGGACTTTTGGCAACAATTATGTGTCAGCGTAGGTTCACCAACCATACCAAAGGTACCACTCTGAAAGGGAATGCTGTTAATGGGGAGGCTATGCATGTTTGGGGGCAGGGGGTGTATGGGATATCTCTTATCTTCCTTCTAATTTTGCTATGAACCTAAAACTGCTCTAAAAAAATAATCTTTCAAAAAAAATTTAAAAGTAACTACTGGGACACCTGTGTGGTTCAGCCAGTTAGGCATCTGACTTCGGCTCAGGTCATGATCCCCGAGTCTTGGGATCGAGTCTGAGGAGCCTGCTTCTCCCTCTGCCTGCCGCTCCCCCTGCTTGTGTGCTCTCTCTCTCTCTCTCTCTGTCTTCTCTCTCAAGAAAAAAAAAAGTAACTATCAATCCCTCTGAAGTTTAAGGGCATATGAGATAATCATGAAAGATAGCCTACTGGTTTCTCCGTGAGAATGTCACCTCTTACCACTTCTTCCTTCACTCCCCTTTAAATCAAGGTGTAGCAGCCTCAGTGAAAACTATGGATAGGGAGAAAGTAAGGCACTAAAAGTGATTAGGAAAAAAAGGGAATCAGCAGACATGGGGCTTTCAGCAGGAGGTACCTAATGAATCTGACTGATACATTGTCAACTTTATGGGAAGCAGAACAGTAGGTAAAGGAACCAGCTCATAATGGCTGTCAAGAAATGATTGTTGGGGCGCCTGGGTGGCTCAGATGGTTAGGCGTCTGCCTTCAGCTCAGGCTATGATCTCAGGGTTCTGGGATCGAGGCCCACATCGGGCTCCTGGCTCAGCGGGGAGCCTGCTTCTCCCTCTCCCTCTGCCTCTCCCCCTGCTCATGCTCTCTCTCTATCTCTGTGTCTCAAATGAATAAATAAAATCTTTAAAAAAGATTGTTAAATGTTCAGCTCTTTTGCAAGCCATTTGTTAAATACAGCCATTACAAAAAATACATAAACTTACAATTAAATTATATTAAAAATAAGGTAATACTCAAAATTGGTCACTTAATTTGTTTTATTATATTTACTATTATCTGTGCACACGGGGTATTTATGTCTCTAGTATCTACACTGTGGAAAAAATACATAATGGTGGGCTACTGCACATCTCTTCCCAACTTTGTGCTCAGCTATATCACATCGATCATTTACAATCAGCCAGGATTGTAGTATTTACAGCACTGAGCCAGCCAATACTACAAGTCAGGGCTTTTCTTGGAAAGCCAGTCATTCAGTGTTTACCAGCACACCACACTCCCTGCTTTACCTGCAGGTGCTGATCCCTACCCTCAAATGGCATCAACCATCCACCGCTGCCTCCTGTCATCACTATCATAAAAACCAAAACCCCCCAGGAATTAGCATGCTAATTAGGTTAGATTCACTTTCTAGTTTGTGACCTCTTCCGAATCTTAGCTTCTTCCTCTATAAACTTTTGAATATATTGAAAGAATAGTGGAAAAGGAAGTGAGATACATAAAAAACTTGGAACATCAAAGGAGCTCAAAAACATTATTTCTTACCCTATTTCCCCTTTACGGGTATCTACTTTGAATGAAATTCAGGAACAAGAGGAAGATATTGAATCGTAAGGACACTAAACAAATATCAAGCAGAATAAAATAGAAGTAATCTGCACATATAAGTTGTAGGAGAATATTAGTGAAACTTCAAGCATAATGAAGATATTTAACAATTCACAAACTTCCCCCTTAGGCATTTCCTTTATGCTTGTCACAGTGTCTGTTGTCTTTCTACACATATTTATTCACCATAGGGAGCAAGGATTCTGTTGCCCTCTACTGCACAACATCAAGTAAACATATGTAATTTGCCAGATTTATCCTCAAAGAGACTCTTTCAAAATGCAAATCATTATAAAGTCTGCATGTGCTCATTTGTGGTCAGCAGGGATGTCCATGCCTAAGGGGGCAAGGGAGGAAACTTATCATAAGTGCACTAGTAGTGAAATGAGATCTATGGCCACTGCTCTCCAGCATTCTGCAATGTTCTCTAGCATGAATGCATAAACATTATAATCAAAGAGAATCTACAAGTCAGTCCAAAGCACTCAGCTGTGCACCTGTGATATTCTTTTCTCCAATCTCTCTGCACAGTGATTAGTTTGATATTACTCCATGTATATAATGAACACTGAGTAGCAGGTCAAAAGTAGAATCCTCTTAGGTAATATCATCATCTTAGTAACCTGGACCTACTGTTCAGTTCCAAGGCTGACCGTGACAGTAGTAACTGCTTCTGCGATTATACAGACTCTTTGAAACGGAGTGCAAATCAAGTATGCATCATTAACATGTAATTAGTACCTCTCGCAGAGGGCTTTTACCCTGGGACAGGAGCCCGGCAACACTTCTTTGTTTTTGAGAATATAAATAGAGCACTGAATAAACCAAGAAGTCTAACTATATGATTGGTTTGTTGCAAATTTAGTGAGAAGAGGTTAAAAAAAAAATCTGTCTCCTAAGATCTAGTCAACTTCAGGCTAATACCATTGAAATGAAACATTAACAGTCAAAAACCATTGCTTAGTGCTGTAAATTGAGCTTTGGATGAGAAAATAGAGCATTCTTAACCAAGCTCCATCACTCATTCATCTAATTCTGAAATATTTATTCAGTGCCTACCATATGCTGGACATTCAGTGCATCTTAGAGCTTCACCATATGAAAATCAATTATTCTATAAGCAAATAATTATTATATGCCTAAATTGTACCAAGTTCTACATTAGGCAAAAGATTACAAAGGTGATCGAAAGATGGTACAGTCCACACCTTCCTGGAATTTGGTGTACTCATCTTTCTGAGTTTTGCTTTCCTAAGGTTAGTTTTGGAGTTCTTATCCTATAATTTTTCATTAAATTGGTGCTGCTCCCAGATTTTCCTACTAAGTTTGCAGCAGAATCTGCTATTGTCATTTCTTTATTTTTTCCCCCACCACATAATTTCTCACTGAAAGCCTGCTTTCTTTTCCTTCTTTGTATTAGTTATAAAGAAGCAGTATCACTGTTCGGAAACATTTGAGGAATAAAGATAATCAACATGTGTGAAATAGTAAAGTCAATAGGAGTGAACACATATTTTTTAAATAACCAAAATATTAATAGTTTGGTGTACTTTCCATTTTCTCTGCTTTACCCAGCACTTCTTTTTCCTCATTGGCCCTGATCTTTTTCCCATTTGGGCAACTAAGCTCTTGTTTTCCCATTGTCTCAAAGATGAGAATTTCCTATGACAATTACCTTTCATTCTATAGGTCAAAAAACCAATGTGAGAATTCTTCCACCTGCTAGCAATGTTCATCTTTATTATACATTCAAGAAAGAAAGAGAAAGCAATGGGAGTAAGTGACTCCATTAAATTCACTGCAAGATAGACTTGAACCAAAACTTCAATTATTTAATTTCTATGCTCTCTTGCTCTAATGGGGGGATAAGCAGGGGAAGGGGGTGTCATGATGGTGCTTTGGGTCCTCAGGTATGTGTGTGGGTTCAGAATCTATACCAAACATCTGATGAAATGTGTGAATATTTTCCTTCCCTCAGGGCAGTTATTCAGGTAATGGGCATATATCCCTTTGGACAAGGGCTAGAAGAATTTTTCCTTAATACATACACAATAGCTGTGGCACTTCAGGGACCTTCCTAAGATTGACTCAGTCTCTCCTTCAATATATAGCTCTAAATCTAAAAAGTAGTTAAGCTAACAATATTGGATCAGGGATTGGAGCAGCTGATATCAATCTTCTGTTCATCTTTATCTTTTCTGAAACTAGACAAATACATAATCAAGAAAACCGCTCTGAGCTACCCACAAATTTTGTCCCTCAGAACTCAGTGGTCTATTGACCATTACTATCAATTGGCTATAGGTCAAAGCCCCGAAGTGACATTGCTCTTCAGGAGAGTAAGCATAGTCACCTTTTCTATGATGATAAAGTGCTGCCTCACCTGGCTTTTGCTATTCCAGAATTCTGTCACACCCATTGAAACTAGTGAAACCAAGATTGTCCTTTACAAACAAACAAGAAATAAAACTAGACATTTTACTATGTGTATAGTGTTATCTCATTAATTTCCCTAATGACCAATAATATTAGGAAGTTTTCATGTACGTTTCTGATTTCTTGTTTCTGAGAGCATTACATGATAGTTTTGTTCATCTGGGGAGGATAAATCCTTATTACAAACCTATATCCGTATTTTTGGGAGAAGACAGCAAAGCAACAGGCCTAAATGTAACTCTTGTTCCTGCTATTCAGGGGTAGACGTTCTCCCCAGATTTGCTTACCTGGAGACTCTTCAGAGCCACAGTGAACTGAATATTTCCTGTGTTGATCAATGTACACATCAAGCTCATGACACCAAAAAACACAGGGGACTTCCAACTATGAATGGAATCAGTACTAAAATTGTCTCCAATCAGGTATCATGCATAGGAATAAAATCTAATTCTGAGGAGAAATACAAAAGGCTAATAGAAATACAATAGAGTGTTGTTAAATCTTAAACATCACAAATCATGATGATGCCGTGCTAGTTTGAAATAAAACTTTTATGATTTAGGTGAGTTGTAAAATATTTGAAGGACTTCTGGGTTGGAAGTTAAGAGAGAGAGAGGTAGCCCTTATTTACAGAGGCCTCAGGCATTCTTAGGTTTTTACAGCTGCTATGCCCTTGGACTTGGTTATGCTTTCACCACCTGTGGGGCAAAGGTGTCTTCACCATATGGTCTGCCCTCAAGTACAGACTTTTGGAGGAGTCTTTCCTTCATCTTTCAGACAGGATTTAAACAATTTGTACCTTATGCTCTAGTTATCCTTATAAATCAGGTGACCACATAATCTTTATCAAAACAGGGACAATTTTTTGAGTAAAAATGGTTAATCACACCAAGAAAATGGGCATAAGCCAAGACTGATCTGGGAAAATCAGGACTTTTGGTCATTCTATTGTAAACTGCTTATTTGTCTCTAAACCTGCCCTTTCAAATAAACAGTATTTTGCTTGTACTAGGCATTTAGTAAACATTTATGAATTAATCAATGTCTAAGGAGACTAAGCAGGGCAAAGGCTCAAATCTACCAACAATAACAGTGGGTGGAAACTAGGACAAGCAGAGATCAGCGACAGAGAGGACCGGGACAACTGGCAAGAATAAAAGAGAAGAAAAGCCAAGAAGACTCTAAACAATACATGCATGTGACAGGTACACAAATGGTAACAGGTTAAACCATGACTGCTTTCTATAGAGGTAAGTGGGATAATAATAAAGCTTCAAGAGATGTGGTCCAAATAATTTAAATTAAGAAATTAAGAGAAAATTTTCACAGCAGGCATCATGCAGTTAATTAATGTTTGCTTCATCTTGTATTTCAAAGAATGGGAAAAGATATGTAGAGAATGAGTATGAATTATTTTAATCAGATAACACAAATTAATACATAGTAAAGCATTGATGCTATTATTAAGATCATTGAAATTAGTGCTAAGACTGGCTACTCTGAAAACAGGAGATTGTGATTATGTCAAGAGGGGAGATAACTGGGAGCACGGACTGTTTCAAGAAGGAGTGGGTCTCAGTTGGGTGGTCATGAGGGAATTCTAGAGGCAGCCCAAAGGGACCAGCACCTGGGAAACAAAGAGAAGAGAACGAGATATTAAGCCGATGAATGTCAACACAGGAAGGAAACCAAAGTACCATATAATATAGGTTTTTGCCTTAATGCCAGGAAAACCACACCGTCCTATTTGGAGTGCCAGCAAAGCTGATGTCACTGAGACGCTACGCAGGACTCCAGGGTTACTCACATGCCTTTCTCACCACCTGATATTACTCATTTTAAGGACCTCTTTTCCCTGTGTGCCAAAAGTTTGCAGTATATAAGTTTGGTATCTCTCATGCAACAGGGTAAATTCTTTTAAATAGAGGATTTTTTTTATTTTGATGGGAACCTAAATACCTCATAGAAAATTCATAGTGCTTTGTCAGAGGCTTTACAACTGCCTACTCAAATTATCAGTCATTTATTGGGGAGCTCACACAGGGCAGAAGGGCAATATTTCTAAAGGCAACGATTGTGCTGACAGAGTTTCAAAAGCTGCTATTAACCCATAGCAGACTCCAAACTTAGAAGCCCCATTTTTTGATACTATAAGAAATTTTTCTTCATTTTCAAAAATATGTTTCACAAAGGAAAATGGACAAAGGGGCTAAAAGAAATTTGACCGGACTATAGGAATTACATAACAAAATAATTCCCATGCCAAAGTCCCTATTTGTTTGGTTAGTATTGTATCATCAACAAAATCATTTAAATTCAAGAGAGACTTTAAAGACACTAGACTTTTACTATGCCTAGTAAACAGATGAAATTACTTAAAATATTACAGAGATGTGCTATTTATCAGCAGAATACTTTACAGGCTACTTCCAAAGTAAACACAGGATGTTTTCCCTAAACCAAATTTCCAGGAACCAGTTGGATTTTATAGAATTAGGCCCATAAAAAGTAAAAGATTTTGTCGAGTTACAGTGTGTATGATATCTGAATAGCTCAGGTAGTGGTAAAGTCTTAATATATACAGATACAGTGGTAAAGCCTCTTCCCACTTTGGGCACACCGGAGGATATTAGATCTAGGAAGCCATTTATTTCTACTGTTGTCCAGGAATTATACAAATGTTTGCAGGTTCCTATAATTTTCAGTCCTCTGGACAAGTAGAATGAATAAATCAAACCCTAAAACGAATCACTGGCAAAGATTCTGCAACCTCCTATGATAGGAGAACCTACAATTCTACCATCAATCAGCCTTATTAAAAATTAGAGCAACCCACATCTGTAAACAAGCAGAGAGTCTCTCACAGTGAACTCATATTTGGCAAGCATATGGATTTTGGCCTGAGACCATGTCCTGTGACTAATTTAACTAAATCCTCTTACAATCATTCTAATGCCTTAAAAGGCATCTCTTTTCTAGCTAGAAAGCCTCAAACAAAGTCATAAACCCCTGGAGTGACCCCTGGAAGAAGTCTCCTGCTCCTACTGACCAAAAGATTTCATCTACATGATGTTTCAGAGAAAAGATGGGCTGTCACTGCCCTGACAAGGACCCATTCGAGTGCTTCTGATCATTGATGGCTATCAAAGTAAAAGAAAAACTCAGCTAGTTGGTGCTTCCCATGGAAATAGGATCCTTAGGAGGACTGGATTGCACTTCCCACAAAGGACTTGAAACAAGATTTTAAACTGTTGATACTGAACTCAACTGAAAAGAGGTATTCTGGCTAACTTATTATTTTTCTAGAACTTTTATGAAAGTGAAATTGTAAAAATTTGAATAAGATGATACTTTCAACACTATTGCAAGCATTCAGTTCACTTAAGCTTGTCTGGAAACTTCTAACCAATAACAATCTTGAGTAAATTATGCCTACAAGATCATAAATCAATTATGCCTCTATGATCATAAATCAATTTAAACACAGAGGCATTTCTTAAAAGCCTCAATCAGATATTACACTCGGTCCTTACCCCACAGAGAGCAACCCATAGAATTTTGAAACCTGTTTTTTCCACATTCTTATCACTATTCTTCGCAGAACATCTTTCAGAGAATTGTAAGTTACACTATAAAAAGGAGAAGAGTTGACAGTTTTCATTATTCAACAAATGTTAGGTAATGTCAAAAGGAAAAACATGAAGTATCCCCTTTGTTATAATAAATGATGAATTCCTTGATAACTGAAACCAAACTGTATTTGCCTCTGTCTTTCTAGAAGTTCCTGGCATAGTCCCCTGTTCATAGACATACACACACATTCTCAATCAAATCTGAATGTAGCCAACTTAACAGAGAGAAGCTTCAAAGTAAACTTTTAGCTAATTTTCAGGATTTACTCTTAGGGCACCAAAATATAGATTAAAAACAAACAAAACTTAGTAGTGACTGGACACAGAACAATGAATGTTCAAAGGTGAGATTTTCCAATCTAATCATGCCCTGTACTCAGCCTGGCTTGACTCTCTCTTTCATATTATGTCAATCCCTCTTTTGCAGATAGACTCATTCATTCCTGCTTCAGGGAAAGCAGACCATGAAATTCTCCTTATAACACATCATGGCTTCTGGCTGTTCAATTAGCGACAATATACACACATAAGACAAGATAATTTACATTATTGTTACTTTAGGAACTCAATGAACTCAAAGTATTGAAAAGTCTGTTTGCAAATTTTAGATTTCTTATTTTATGAAACATTTTGTATTTGAACTAAATATTAAATGAACCACTGAGAGACAGTGTAGTACCAAAACTTATCCTTTTTTCCCAGGAAAAGATAGGTTTTAATTTTACTTTTGAATCCAGAGTATACTAATAATACTCTCAAAGATTCAGTGCTCATAAGGGATGAGAAAATCATCTGTGATACCTCATTCTTCCTACTGTCTCCCTTTCTGTACAACCAAAAACGAGCTATTTTGGAAACATATCTTGGAAAATTGAAAACTGTGCCATTAAAGAAAATGGTTTCATGGCAAGATCACAAAGTGAATATTCATTACCACTGAGGACAGAAAAGGGAGGGATCTAACATTTGTTAAGAAACTTATTTGAGCCAAGTGTCTATTTTTAGCAAGTAATTTTACTGAACCAAATTCAGTGGAAAAACCTAGAAATGAGTAAATGATCCACTCGAAGGTACATAGGAGATTTGTTAAACTAAACAAAATGGAGTCACAGTAAAACATTTTAGTTTTAGGAGATAACTTGTTTAGTTCCTGCTCTGTCTGCCGGTGATACTGTGCCACTCACCACATGGCCTCTGTGAAAAGAAAACTCAGGGTGGCACAAGCATTAAAAAAATAATAATTTTTTTTCTCTTGCAATGTTTTTGCAAAAATGACTTCAGAATAGCTCAACCAAATAACAAACATAGAAGGTACTTAAAGTAAAAACCTTACAAACAAACGACCTAAGTTATAGTCTGTTCCAGGTGGGAAAATAGCAGTTTGCTCACTTGATTTTCATCCCTGCAAGCATCAAAGATCACATATTTATAGTCATCAGGATTTCAAAAGTCAAGGAGTTACCACTTACAGAAACGGCTCAAGGCTTCACTTGTTTAGAGACTAGTGCTCTACAGAATGTTTTTGCTTTTTATTTCTTATTTATGTATTTATTTAGAAAGCACGCAAGTGAGGGGTGGGCCGAGGGAGAGAGAGAGAGAGAGAAACTTAAGCAGACTCTACACCCAGCACAGAGCCTTTCCTGGTGCTCGATCTCACAACCCTGAGATCATGACCTACGCCGAAATCGTCAGATGTTTACCAACTGAGCCACCCAGGCTTACCATGTTTTTGCTTTTTAAAGTTCATCTAAGGATATAAATTGCTTTTTTTCTGTTATGTGAGATGCTAGGTCAAAATGCCAGCAGGGCAAAGTGTCATTTTGCTTCTCAGTCCCTGCTTCTGGTCAAATTACACCCCCACATAAGTGAAGTTTTGGCCATATACATTTGTTTAGCTATTTTCTAATTCAGTATCAATAATTTGATGTTTTGTTTACTTGGCTTTTGTTACTGTAATAAAAATATCCTTAAAAAATATCCTTGTTAATATGGTTAACATAACTAGAGCCATATGAAATTAGGGCTTCATATTTGATTTCTCTCTGGAGACTTTGTAAAGCTCCCAGGGCCATAGTAATCACTGTTATTTGCCATAAGTACTTTTATTGCTCTTGTAACGATGTATTTCAAGGCTAGGGTTCAGAAAAATCCAATGCAATGTACCCCTAGTAAATTTTGCCAGCAGTACTTACAAATGTAGAATTATTTCTGTTTCTCTAAGATCTCCGGGACGTCTATTCTTCCAGAAAGTGACTCTTTTTCCTACCTGTAAATGTAGGAATCCATAAATGATAGAGCAGTTACCAAAAACTACATTTTGGCATCATTTCCATATGAGAAAAAATATGCTTTGTTCTTCAATAGTAGACTTACCATGCCTCACTAAGATTTTTATTGAAACTATGCAAATAACTACAATGTAATAAAGAGCAACAGAACACATTAAAGGCATTTTGCCTAATATTTAACCATCGTTCTGAGCTGTTCTGTCAACAGGGTCAATAGTGTGCCTTTGATTTTTACAAAATCCTCTTTCTTAAATTTTTCCAATTATGTATTATTTTGTATATTGTTTTTATTCTTTAGGACTTTTACTGAATTCTAAGGAGTCAATTTATTCCAGGTTGTAATAGGATAACCTATTAAAATTGATAGATCACAAAGAAAGGTAAGTGTTCTCATATTTTTATTTAAAAAATAAAACATTAAGCACAATTAAATTTCTCTTTCATTCAGTCTGAGGTAATTCATTCTTATTCATTTGATCTTGAGTTATTTTCTACTATACTGACACAGAGTCCTCTGCATCTATACTAGGAGTGTTAGAAATCTTATTTGACAGGCATCTTGCTCCCAGGACAACACCCACATGCCTAAGTCTGTGCCACGCAGAAACAATGGTTAAGAATGTGTGGGGAAATTCTTTACTGAAGCCATCATTCATTTGATGTTTCTTCCAAGATACTTCGAGCCTTGTGGTGGGGGACTTGAGGCAAGTAGGAGGAAGAAGCAGAGAGCACTTTTAGATTACAAGACTAAAAGACTCTGGTTATTTTATTTAATAATGAACAAAATAAGAATGGAGAAGAGCAAAGTCCCCCCACTGAAGTTTCATACAAATTAATTTTTTTTACAATTTAGTAAATGAGTACCCTGAGAATAAGAACATATTATGGACAGTGAGGTCATTGACTCTAGGGTCTTTTAATTTATCCTATAAGATGTGTGCCATGATTGTCACCAACTGACAAGCTATTTTAAACCTAGAAACTAACTCTCTTGATAATCAACTTATTGATAGTTACTGTGGCAGTCTATGCACATAAACTTGACTGTTTCCATTCTTCCTAAAAAGGGCAAATATACTAAAACATATTCATTTTGCATAAAATTACTGTAGAGAAAATCAGCTTCTCTTTTTGATTTGTCAGTTCTTATATCTTGGGCTTAGCTAACAGAACAGTTTTGACAGTAGTGCTGAGCTAATTAAAATTATGGCATGATCCTCATATATAGACACAATTATTTCTAGCACTTTTCCTTTTATAAAGTAAAAGAGAAAATTATTGATGTAGTCCAGTAGTCTTATGGGTGTAAAAGACACCTCGATAGTTCTATTATTCTGGTTTTGATGCTAAATTTGTCACTCTTAAAAGGAGGCAGTATGTGTTATGAAATTTTAAGGATACTAAATGGTTAAAGGAAACAATCATAATCTTGATTTAGTCTAAAAATAAACATGACAGCAAGTAGCAGGAAATATTAGAAAATCTAGTCTTAAAAAGGGGGGGGGGCGCCTGGGTGGTTAGTCAGTTAGTCAGTTCAGTCAGTTCAGCATCTGCCTTCGGCTCCGGTCATGATCCCAGGGTCCTGGGATGGAGCCCCGCATCCAGCTTCCTGCTCTGCGGGAAGCCTGCTTCTCCCTCTCCCATGCCCCCTGCTTGTGTTCCCTCTCTTGCTGTGTCTATCTCTGTCAAATAAATAAATAAAATCTTTTTTAAAAAAATCTAGTCTTTTCACAAGTGAAATCTTGTTAAAAATTTATTCACAAGCATAAAAAAAGCACATAAAAAGATGAGTAGGCTCTTGAGTGAGATTATTTTGATGATTATAGGAAAGCTTTGCTATCCAAGAATAAAAAAAAGGTAGTGCTTTCGTCAAGATCTACCTGTAGATTCAAAGATCAATTTTCCTTTGAATGATGGTTTTCCTTCTTTATTATCTGTAAGCTTCCTGTGACAATTTTAATATCTTCATATTTAGACATATACCAACGCATATACAGTCAAAGGCTATTTTTTTTTAGATTACCTTAGGATGCAAATTGTTTTTTTCCCCTCTCTGTGACACATAAGAGCTAAGAACAAGAAGTCAACTTTTCTTCTCACTTGAGACACAGAGAAGAAAGGGTTTGATGGCAGTCCAGCATACTTTCTTGTCCAAGGAAGATCATACATGTGAGCTCCTGAGTGAAGTAGAACTTCCCTATCCAAAATAAACACAGCAGGCTTACATTCCTGTTTATTTGGCAAATGAAGAGACCATGAACTGAAAAAGATAAGTGGCCAAATTTCTTAACTATTCATTCTATTTTAAAATGGTGAGAATCAGAGGCTCCACGTAAGTTTCTAGTAACATCCTGTTGTTTAACAAGCTAGCAGTTAAGAAAAATGATCTATCTCAAATATCCCCAGGGAAACATCAAGAATACTTATTTGGTACAATTTTTATGCACCAAATCACATAAAGGCATGTCCTTTGAAATCATAACAGGTAAAATGCCCTGAAATAGGCATATTGGTTTAACAAGGGTTAAAAGAACTTTGGAAATGGAAATTTCAAACGTGTTGCTTGCAGACTCTATACTTTGCTAGTTAGCGATACTTTATCTTTAAAACATTCCACAAGGCTACTGTCAGTGTTTAAAAAGGGGGGAGCAAAAGGAGGATATAACTAATTTGTGTGATGCAGTTTGGGTATGCCCTATAAATTTTTTTTAAAGATTTTATTTATTTATTTGACAGAAAGACACAGCGAGAGAGGGAACACAAGCAGGGGGAGTGGGAGAGGGAGAAGCAGGCTTCCCGCTGAGCAGGGAGCCAGATGCGGGGCTCGATCCCAGGACTCCGGGATTGTGACCTGAGCCGAAGGCAGCCGCTTAACGACTGAGCCACCCAGGCGGCCCTGCTGTATAAATTTTGACTCCACTCCACGACACATATTTACTATGAAAATATGCTGGTAGTTTCAACAAATCATTCAAAGTAGCCCACATTATGTGAGAAATTTAAGTACACACATCACCAGTTTATGGTAATTTTTAGGATCTCAACATTCCTTGGAGGAAAAATGAGGGAATGAGGACTTAACCATAGATTTATCAACATAATCATGAAGATGATTGTTCAGCAGAATATTTAATGTGACTTATTTCAATAGGGAATCTTTAATGGGATCAAAATATTAAAAGGGCTATTTGAAAAATTTTAATGCAAAAGAGAATGGCTTTTTTTCATCCATTATGAATTACTGGGTTAGGTTTTGCACAAATGGAAACAAACAGCTTCATTTCATAAACTTACCTTTTGAATAAATATACAACTACAAAAAATAAAAACTCATAAATAAAAATAAATATCTCATGTATCTGAGGCAGGCCCAGGCCAAAGTGCCTTTCATCAAAAGAACCAAAAAAAAAAAAAAAAAAAAAGAAAATGTTGAGAAGGAGTAGGAGCAAGATGACAGAATAGGAGGTTCTCACCCTAATATGCCCACATAAACACTCATTTAACAATTCTCCACAGTAGAAAATACCTTCATGAGAACTCTGGAATCCAGATGAGAGGTAATAGCATATAGGTGGAACACAGAAATGAGCAAAGGTGCCCTGGAAACAGTAAGAAGAACAGTTCCCCTGTACCGGCATTACCCCTTCGGAATGCAGTATCAAGAGATCCCATTGGCCCAGAAGCTCTCCCATGGGGGAAGGGAAAGCAAAGTGAGCAACGGACTTTGCTGCAGTCCCTGGCACCTGGCCTACCCACTGGTGGACCCCATCAGCCAGCCCACTCAGAATCTCTGGCTGAGCTGACTGGGGAAGGGTTTTCCCTGCCACACCCCGTCTGCAAAGGCTGGAAGAGGTGTCTCTTTTCAAATGAGCAGATACCAACACAAGGCTCCAAAGATCACAAAGAATCAGGGAAACATGATACCACCAAAGGAACAAAATAAAGTCCCAGTAACTGGCCCTAAGGAAATGGAGATCTTATTACCTGACAAAGGGTTCAATATAACTGCCCTAAAGGAAATTCAGTGAGCTAGAATAGAACATAGGCAACGAAATGAAATCAGCAAAACAGTACATCAAAAAACTTTACAAAAGCAAAAAATCATGTGCCAGGGAGATGGAAATCATCTGTGCTGCCCAAAAAACTGTCTTATTTCTTTATATATTACATTATTGTACATTTTGAAGTTGTGTTTTCAAAGACTATATAACTATTTTTGAGACACTCCCAAATCAGAGTACTATATAGAATAGAAACAAATTCAGAATTCTTTGAATAAAACAAACGTTCAACACTAAAATAAGTTTATCTCAAAGTATCTAGATTCTAAGCACTTATAGTATTAATTTATAGTGTTTTAAATTCTAATTTAAAGACAGTTTTGCTGTTATACAAATGGGAACTTCCTAAAAACATCTATCCTCATGTTTTCATGCTTTCAGTCTAATCCAGTTGGGAGCTTGAGAAAAACAATATGAGAACTTAAGGGGCATAAATCAAAACAGCAACCCCGGGGAGACTCAGATGATCAGAGCAGAGATCACCATGGGAAATAAAATGTGTTTAACTGTCCTACTCTTGGTAGGGCTGGGGTGGGGGTATGTGTGGGGGGAGCACGTATAAAATCATAGTAAGAGGAAATGCAATTATAAAACCACATGTTTAATCTTTAAATGTAAGTAATTCAGTGTGTATGTACACATGTAATATTTTATATTTTTGCCTACTAAAAAAGCCTAGAAATAATCTATAATAATCAACCCATGAGCAATAAGCCTCTGAGTGTCCAGACTGTGATCTTGAAATAACATTCCAAGTGAAAGAAACCAGAACCTCTTGGGAAATGACTGATTTCAGTGCAAGAAATGTACTAGTTGAGCCAATATTACCTTGTCTTACTGGATAATAAGGAAGCTATCAAATGCAAGGGTCATGTCAAAAGGACAAAAGAGCCAATTTGAAGAGGCTCCCACTGACCAAATATGGAACAGTTGAAGCTTCAGTATGGAGAACTGCAGTGCATTGAAGCATACTAAACACATTTAAATTCATGTGTTTATAACAGTATTTTAAAAGTAAACCAATTAGTCACCTTCTGAGAATGACAGTGAAGTAGTTCATCATCTTAAAAACTTACATAAAGGGAAAGAATCAAGAAGTTATTCTTTACAAAATCACACAGCTTACAAATTAAAAAGAAGTGATATAATTAGAATATCACATTTGTTTTAAGCCCAATTGAGGTTAGCAGGTCTAGGCCCTAAGCATCAATGGTTGTTAACAACAAGAGAGAGCAAAAACCAGACAGTATGTGTCTTCTGATGGAAGAACACAACCTGGCCAAGAGAAGGAACCCAAGTCTGATTAAGACTTTTAATAACAAAAAAAAAAACAAAAAAAGACTTTTAATCCAGCCGCCAGTTTGTAGGAATTACAGAAGATAGAGGAACATGTTGAACTACACTGTGAGTGTGCAAGATGAACATATAAAAATCAATTGTATTTCTGTACACTAGCAATGAACAATTCGAAAATAAAATTAAAACAGTTGTATGAACAACAGCATTAAAAAAAACAATAAAATACTTAAAATAAATTTACCAATAGAAGTACAAAACTTATTCTCTGAAAACCATAAAACATTATTGAAAAAACTTTAAAAACTTGAATAATAGAAGGACATCCTCTGTTCATAGATCTTTTCTCCTTCATAGTCAGAAAAGTACAAATTCCCATTCTTTATCTTTGAAAAAATTTTTAAGATTTATCTATTTTAGAGAGAAAGAAAGAGAGCTTGTGAGCAGGGGGAGGGGCTGAAGGGGAGGGAGAGGAAGGGAGTCCTCAAGCAGACTCCCCACTGAGTGCAGAGCCCCACACAGAGCTTGATTCCAGGACCCTGAGATCATGACCTGAGCCAAAATCAAGAGTCAGCCACTTAACCAACGGAGCCAACCAGGCACCCCAAAAACTTCTTTTAACATGAGAGAGTAAATAGAAAGAAAACAAAGGATTAATTCCTTCTAAGAGCTCCTACAAATAAAAATGAAAACTCAAGATCTCAATAGATTTATAAGCAAAGAGATAAAAATTAAAATGAGATCAAACATTTTGCCTTTTATTGAGGACGACTTATTTGTTTAGAATTCCTACTACTAAAATGAATGCAAATTAGTGCAATCTTTTCGGAGAAAAATGATTGTATCAAGAAGTTTACAAATATTTTTATTCTTTAATCCAGTAATGTGTATTCTTTTCTGGGTCTTCTAAACACAGAGAAGGCTTTTATATACAAAGAAAATTCCTGTGTACAATGTTCATCATAGCTGTATTTATAAGAGAATTAGAAACAATTCAACAATAGGGGAATGCAAAAGCAAAATATGGTACAGCTCTGGGATATATTATATAGCCACTAAAAGAAAAATAAAACAAAACCAAACAAAAACAACCATCTTCAAAGAATGTTTAGTAACATGGAAACATATTTAGGTTAAAGTGCTAAGTAAAAATAATCAGAATAAAAATATCTGTACAGAATGTCAATGATATAAATATGCATGGAAGGGCACCTGGGTGACTCAGTCGGTTGGTTGTCTGCCTTCAGCTTGGGTCATGATCCCAGGGTCCTGGGATCGAGTCCCACATCAGGCTCCCTGCTCAGCAGGGAGTCTGCTTCTCTGCCCCTCCCTTGGCTGGTGTTTTTTCTCTCTCTCTCTCAAATAAATAAAATCTTTAAAAATAAATAAATAAATAAATATACATGGAAAAACACAGAAAAATGTTAATCAAGTATTAATAGTGGTTACATTGGAATGGCTGAAAGAAATCCATGTGATCATGCTTTCTTCTTTTCAATAGAAATACTTTTATATAATGAATACATACTAACTATAAAGTAAAATAAGAAACAAAAAAACAGAACTTAAAAAAAGTGACATGAAAAATAACCTGCTAATGCCCATAATAGCCAAAATATGGAAAGAGCCCAGATGTCCAATGACAGATGAGTGGATAAAGAAAATGTGGTATATGTGTATATATATACACACACAATGGAATATTACTCAAGCCATCAAAAAGAATGAAATCTCACCATCTGCAATGATGTGGATGGAACTAAGCGAAATAAGTCAGTCAGAGAAAGACAAATATACAATATCACTCATATGTGGAATTTAAGAAACAACACAGATAAACATAGGGGAAGGGAAGGAAAAATAAAATAAGATGAAAACAGAGGGAGACAAACCATAAGAGACTTTTAACTATAGGAAACAAACTGAGGGTTGCTGGAAGGGAGGAGAGGGGGGGGTTTGGTAACTGGCTGATGGGCATTAAGGAGGGCACTTGATGTAATGAGCACTGGGTATTATATGCAACTGATGAATCACTAAATTCTACCTCTGTTAAAAAAAAGAAGAAAAGAAACATAACCTGCTAAATAAAAAAAAAAAAGGCATAGTATTTTTTTAAATGAAATTTGCTTCACTATTTATTGTCTATCATTTTGATTGAGTAAATGTATAAGCATTTTTTTTCAAGTTAATCTCTTCAACTTTATGCTCAAAGTGACTTTTAGTTTTTAATTTTGAGAACATCAAGTAAATAAACTTTCCAGATATGATTATTAAAGGAATGTGCATAAATCTGATGCATAACTCCACAAATGATTGCTAAAAGTCAAAATTTATTATATTAGGCAGAATTCCATTTTTCAGCAATCACATGCACTGTAAGAAAAATCAAATCCAAATGTTAGTGATTCATTTATACTTACATCATCAAATTATTGAATCCACTTTTAAAAGGGAGATTTAGTAATTTAGAAACATGTAAGCATCTTTCATGAGCTTATATTTTCCTCTTGTCTTGTTATATTATCTCCAACAGTCTACTTGCTATCTCACAGTAATAAAGAATTTATGGATTAGAAATTCCCTCTTAAAACATAATTTTCATTATTCAATCTTAATTTATTTCAATGAAACAGAAAAGGCAAAGGTTAAAGTGCAAATGAGTCAAAATGCTTGTCATATTGGTTGAATAATATTATAAAAAATAAATATACAGCAACTGCATTTTGAGCTGTCTCTCAGAGCTTGAGAGAGGAACACCTTTTTCCTTTTTGTTGAGGCTACCAATATTTTGATAAGTGAAGACATGCCTAAATAATTCTATAAAAACTGGATATTTAAATATTTACATTTAACACAAAAATTATAATGCAATATAATTATGCTATTTCCAAGATAATTAGGAGATTTATAAAAATATCAATTGAACACATGAGAACGGTAATATGGCCCATTATGGATACAAACATGATAAAGGTCATTTTCTTTCACACTGTCAGAATGTCTCTGAACTGCATGTAGAACTTAAGTACATGTAAACTTAATTTTGCATGTAAAACTTACAGATTCAGCACCAGATTTTACCCCAGGATACCTGGCTCCATGGCAAATGCACTTTTTACCCATGGTAAAGACTTTCAGGGATTAAAGCTCCTTGACGAATACCAACATTGAAAATGTTTCTCAGACTCTGCTAATCAGCTGGACTAGTAGCTGGAAGGACAATAGGTAATTACAGGGTCCATGGCTTCCAAGAAGACTGTAAGTGAAGAAAGCAAGGAATAATGTAATAAAGGAGTAACTGAAGTACAACTGCAATAGGGATCCTGGTGCCTTCCAAGACCAGGGAAGCTCCAGGAAATGTCTGAGGATAACCCTACACACAAAGGCCCCCTCAGGGTTCTGTAAATCTACCTAGATAAAAAAAGAAAGCATCAAGAGATACAGGAGAATTTGTGGACTTTTCACATCTCAGCTCTGATGATACCCCTTCAAGGAGGTCTTTATAGAAAACACTATGGAAGTACAAAAATATCAAATGCATAATTTGGAACCAAATAAACAATACAAACAAACCAAATTTCAATTGCAGGATAGAAGCCTGAAGCATATAGCAAAAGTATATACTCAAAGTTTGGTTCTCAGACCAGCAGGATGGGCATCCCTGGGAGCTTACAGAAATTCAGATTACAGGCCATTCCAGACCTACTGAATCAGATTCTGCATTTTAGATCACTAGGTAATTGATAAGTACATTAAAGTTTGATAAATGCTGTACTAAACAGATACTCCTACACCTTGTTTCATGAATAAGTGGAATCATATAGATAAAAACTAAGGAATGTTTCAGTATTTCAAATAAAAAGAGTGATCAGTATTTGCTTCCTTCCTTAAGCTATAGTTTGCAACAGTCTAATTGAACATTTTTATAAGATAATTATTTAAGTTATTAAATCTATAGATATAAAACTACAGAAAAGTTTTATATTTATTGCAAGTCTAGGGTGAGCTACATATGCTAAGTGTTGAAGAAAATATAAAAAAAGGAAAGAAAGTATGATGGCTTCAAAAACATTATTTCCTTGATCAGAAGGCTATTGACACCCACAAAAAAAAAGTCCATTTGTTCATTTGTTTGTCCTATCAAGAGGAGTAAATATATCAAACAAATATTTGAATATTGAAAAACTAACTTGAATCAGAAGTAGAAACAGAAACAGAAATAGCAAAAAAAAAAAAAAAAGGAGAAATAAAGAATTGATTGAACTCAGGAAAGAAATGGAAGAAAAAAACAAACATCTCAGAAATGAAAATTATATTACAAGATGCTTAAGAAAGAATAGGATCAAATGATAATATAAAAAGCGACACTGACAAAATGTAGGAAAATGACCAAGAGAATGAAAATGACATAAAAAAGCAAAAAGTGTCAAAAAGTAGTGGAAATGGAAGACAGTAAAGAATACTATTTTTATTATCAGAACAATTGAAAAAGAAAAATAAAACAATAGAATATATAAAACTATAGTCTAAGAAAAAGTTCCAGAAAAAAAAAAAAAAACATTAACGGAATCTGCACATTGAAAAATCTCACTGGGTAATTGGCAAAAAATCAACCTAAAATGATGAAGTACAGAATTTTCAAAGTCAAAATAATTAGACTGAAATCAGAATTTTCAAGACAAAATATAAAACAAGACAATGATGAATCAATCTTTATAAAAATATTCAGTGCAAGAAAATATGAAAAAAGGATTTTACGTCCAAGTTATCCTTCAAATATCCAACATAGTAAAATCATTTCTAACATCTAAGAACTTAGAAGATTCTGTACTCAGCAACTCTTCTTGAGGAATTTACTAGAGAATGAACTCCATCCAACTTCAACCACACAATAATTGGGAAACTTTCAGCAAAAGGATCAATGGTTAGCATTTTTTTTAATCGTTAGCATATTAAAATACATAAATAAATAAATATATATATGACTAAATATGGGATAAAGACTAAGGTACAAATGTTATAGATGTGATAACATAGAAATTATGCAACTAAAAAATTAGTAAAACAAAAAAGGAAAGAGGAAAACAGAAAAACTTCATTGCTGTAGGTAGGCGTCAAAGGGTGTTAAAAAAGTAGTATAAACCAGAGAGTAAAAGGTTAGATAAGAAAATAGGGACCTAAAGGTATTTTTAAAAGGAAGAAATACAAAGGTAACTAGTAGAATAAAAATACAAACCTTCCTAGATACAGATAATAAATAAATAAATAAATAAATAACACAAAGAATATACATGTCATAGACACAAAGCAAGTACAATCATATATGTGTAATCATAAAATACAACAATTTAGACCAAATATATCAGTCTTATCAATAAATGTGGATGGACTTAAGTCTCTTATCTAAAGAAAACAATTTTCAGTTTTGCTCACAAAACAAGACCCAAATATATGCTGTAGGCAAGGGACAACCCTAAATCAAAATGATTCAGAGAGGCTAAAAACTATGGAAATGAATTTCTGCTTCCAGGAAGATGGAATAGACATCCATTCCCCTATTTCTTCCACTAAGTACAACTAAAATTCCTAAGCATTACATATGAAAGAAAGATAAGAAGTCTCTGAAAGGTGAAAAGAGGGAGGTAGACTGGTTAGGGATCTCCAGACCTAAGGAACAAATAGTGGTGAGTTCCTTGGGTTTTCTTTTTGGCTCATATATCCCAGACTTGGCACTGAAAAAAAACAGCAACCTAGAAAAGCTAAGAGGCACAGATAAAACAAACACCAAAACAAATAAACACACAAACAAAAACCCTGCTTTCTCTAGCAAAAGGACCAGGAAAGGGGCAGCTTAGCAAGGCAGAAATGTATAGACAATAACCACTCTATTCTTGTCAACACAGAAAAGAACTGTGGCTCACCTTCACCCATGGCAGAAAAGGCCAAGTGGGGAGCCCAGACTTGCACCTTCATGTGCTTTTCCACACATAGCAAAGACTATAAAAGAAATCAAGAGTAATTTTCAACTATAATGCAATTCACTCTCGGTGTTTTCTTTCTGTAAATACTGTTTGCTCTCGGGCCCCCCAAATTCTGGACCTCTTGCCCACTTGTACCTCTGCCCACCTCATTAAGCTGACCTTTGCACTAGATCTGTGAGATGTGACAAATCTCTCATTTAGGGGATAGCTAGTTATAAACCTTGCTCTCCAGATCCACCTTGATGCCCTCCGCATTCCAAAATTGCACACAGAGTTATATAAAATATCTAAATGGGCTTTAACTTTTTATTTCCCATTTGTTTTTTAAAGTTGTTGAAGGAATACCATTTTTACTAGACTACTTGTTGAAAGGAAAGGGGAAAATGTGGAAAAGAAATAAAAGTTAATACTCAACACATGTTGAAAACCACTACCACTAAATATTTGAGAGTTATTTGCTTGCATAAGGGAAATTTCACTGAAGCTACTGCAGATAACTTTCAAATGATATTGCATAATATTACCAAAAATTGGGAATTAGAGTAAAATATTTATGCTCTGATCGTGAAAGATCTCTCAAAGAGATCCAGACATAGTGTAACGTCTCTTCAGGAAAGATTGTATTAAAAGATATTTTTAAAGTTCTCAGAAAAAATTAAAGTCATATTTTATATCTGATAAAGTATTTTGAATTTGAAAAACAATGTTGTATTTATATCATCTGCTTAACTATGAGATGACTTTGGGATAATATCTTCATAAAAAGAAAAGAACTATTGCTTTATGAGTTCTTACAAAAAATAGACAAATTGGACTTCATGAAAATTTTAAAAATTTGTGCATCAAAAGACAAGATGGGGGCTCCTGTGTGGCTCAGTCAGTTAAACGTCTAACTCTTGATTTTGGCAGGTCATGATCTCAGGGTCATGAGATCGAGCCCCACATCAGCTTCGTACTCAGCACAGAGTCTTCTTGACATTCCCTCCCTCTCCCTCTGGCCCTCCCCCTGTTCATTCTCTCTCTCAAGTAAATAAATAAACAAACAAAATCTTTAAAAAAAAAATTCTCTCTCCTCTCCCTCTGCTCCTCCTCCCTGCCCCCTACTGACATACGCACACACTCTCTCTCTCTCTCTCTCTAAAAAAAAAAAAAAAAAAGAATATCAATGGAGTAAAAAGGCAACCACAGAATGGAAGAAAATATTTGCAAATATATATACATATATATAAAAAATAAAACCTAATTCAAAAACGAGCAAAGGACTTGAATAGACATTTTCCAGAGAAGATATACAAATGGCCAATAAGCACATGACAGGATAACTAATCATTAGGGAAATGCAAATCAAACTATGATGAGATATCATTAGGATGACTCTTTAAAAAAAAAAAAAAAGACAATAACAAGAAGGCAGAGAAATTAGAACCCAGAACACTGCTGATGGGAATGTAAAATGGCTATAAAATAGTCCAGCTGCTATGAGAAACAGTATAGCAGTTTCTCAAAAGATCTGAGTTATTATATGATCCAGAAATTTATCTCTGAATATATACTCAAAAGAATTGAAATTAAGGTCTCACAGAGATATTTGTTTGTATATCCATATTCATGGATATACACTATTCACGATAGCTAAAACATGGAAGCAACCTAACAGTTCATGGATGGATGGCTGGATAAGCAAAATGTGTATGTACATACATATAATGGAATATTATACAGTCTTAAAAAGGAAGAAAATTCTGACACATGTTGCAACATGGGCGAACCTTGAGGATATTATGCTAAGTGAAATAAGCCAGACACAAAAAGAAAAATACTATATGATTCCACTTATACGAGGTACAGAGAGTACTCAAAACCATAAAAATGGAAAGGTTAAAGTATCTGTGGGACATCCTGTAAGTGGTTAGATGTCAGATGGTTAGAGGAGTGGACTGGGCTAAAAGTAAACTTCAAATAAACTTTAAACTCAGCAGGTCCCCAAATAAGTAATTTACCCCTCTATTTACTCTTACACCTCTTTTTTATCTTGATTTTTAGTATCTCATCCATTGCATTTTCCAAGTCCCCAGTGCTTTCCTCTCCCAAGTCCTTTTGATCCTACATCTGATTGAACGTCAATAACTTCTCTTCATTCCAACTGTTACTCACCCTTAATTATCTCACTGGGTTCCCGAAATGCTTCCTCAGGGAACTCCATGTTTTTCATTTCTCCTCCCTCCGCCTAACCTTGTCTCCAAACCACTCCCAGCATTAACTTTTTTTCATTGTTCTGTTCTTATTCCTTACCTAGTTGTTGTCATCAATGACTCTTCATCAACATCAGGATAAAAATCTCTATTTCTTAGCATGATCCTGTTTACTCTTGCTATCTTTCTCCACAAGGGCAGATGCCTTTTAATTATCTTTGTTTTTCTTAATATAACTTTTGGTAAAGAAGTCTCTTTAAAAATGTTTTTCAAGTGAAAGAATAAAAGGACAAGTATTTTCTCTAAAAATATTATTTTGTGCTTCTTAATCTTTTGCACAAGTTTAGAAAAAACTTCACACCCCACACCACACTGCTGCTCTCCATTATCTCGACCTAACATTTACCTATTTGTTTTCCATACCCAGCTCAAGTGTCACTTCCTACAATCTACCTTTACCTACTCCCTTCCAAATAGAGTAAATCAATTCCCACTCTCTGGTTCCAATATACTTGATCATGGCGTTGCTATTTCACTCAGCAACAAGCAATTATAATTAATTTGTTTACATATATTCTTTCTTAGTAGGCTTGACGAGTGAGACTATATTTCATTCAAGTCATATATTCCCAAAGCCTGGCATAGAAATTAGCATGTAGTAACAAAGAAGGTGTGCAACAATTTTTTTTTTAAGATTTTTTTTTATTTATTTGACTAGAGAGTGGCAGGCAGGTGGAGTGGCAGGCAGAGGGAGATGGAAAAGCAGACTCCTCACTGAGCAAAAAGCCTGATGCAGTACTTGATCCCAGGACCATGGGATCATGACCTCAACTGAAGGCAGTTGCTTAACCAACTGAGCCACCCAGGCACCCCAGCAACTGATTTTTCAATGAATAAAGGAATAAAATCATAAATTGAAATACAAGAAATTTGTAATGGAGTTTTACAACATATGCCACTAGTATAACTAGTGTTTATTATAATAAATATTTTCAAATATTCTATTAACATAAGTGTATTTTTTATTTGGCTTGCTATACTTTCAAGAAATGAAGAATAATTCCATGATCAATAAACCTCCAAGCCTAGGAAAAATTGAAAACCTATTGAAAAATATTCAGAAAACCTAGAACTAATCACAAGGAGGGTGAGCCACAGAAAGGAATTAAAACAAAGGAAAAAAAAAAAAGAGGTTTTTCTCTGGGGGAAAAAAAAAAGACTCCAATTTTATCCAAACATAAGATTAAAACATACACTTTTCAAATTCAAAAATCTTGGTTATGACTTCTATTATTTTTCTAAATTTCTGTGCTTCTCATCTTGGAACAGAAATAGAAGTCTCAATGTACCATTTCATAGTCTAAACATTAGTCTAATTGCTAGACCAAACACATTGAGCTATGCTTTAGATCAGTGGATAATAAGTATTTGGGATCTGGGCATGCATAAGCTTTGCTTTGAGTAGTCCAAGATTTGATTTTAAACAGGACACATTTCTTCAATGGTAAGTCAAAATGTTTTTACAGCAAAGAAGAGAGGGGTTTTAGGGGGTTAAGAGAAAAAGGAAATAATGTTTGGCACATAGTAGATGGTAGAAAAAAAATTTTTAAATAGACCTGTTGATTATTTGTGCTTGAATAAAATAGAATAAATCTATGTTATTTTTTATTTAATATGCCTTAGATAACAGAGAGGATTTGAGAAGCTACCCTTACTCACCAGAGTGACTTTCTTTTTAATTGAATGACTGTATTAACTCCTTCTCTTACAGATGAATGCTATGAAATTATTCTTTATGAGAACAAATCATTTCATATGGAAGCTATAAAGTAAAATGTTACTTGGATATATTTAATATATATAACATATACAATATACATGTAATATATACATACACTTATGCATTACATATATATATCTCATAAGTTCAAACTTCAAATGTCAAGG
Source organism: Eumetopias jubatus (assembly GCF_037043125.1). NCBI lineage: Eukaryota > Metazoa > Chordata > Mammalia > Carnivora > Otariidae > Eumetopias > Eumetopias jubatus. Next base: position 110,097,174 of record NW_028274807.1, read on the forward strand.
AGAAAATGAGAGTTGAGATTGTGCCCACAAGGGGATTAAAAAAAAATAGATTCAGATTTAAGGGAAGAATCTTTTTTGGTGAGACAACATGAACAAATAGGGAAGAGAGGACCCCTTTCTTAAGGAGACTTTTATAGCTGGAACAAATATCTGAGGGAACTTTTATTACATCTCATGATTTTGCCCAATTGAGGAGATAAGATTTTGATCACCATCCCCCAACTTTCAACCATGCCTTCCTTAAGATGAAGCAGCTTTATATGGACCCCTTCCGCTTCAGAATTCTCTAAAGAGCACTCCCTACAAAGTTCTAGCAAGCTCCTCAGACTGATCTTGTCACTCTAGGGCATTCATTTCTTATTAGCTCTTTAAGAGTCCAAAGCCAAGAGAGGTAATTAATTCATCTTCCCCCACTTGGCTGCCTTCTGTCTTCTTTATTTCCATCATGGGGAAAATGAGGAACCAAAACCCATTTATAGCCCCTGCTGTAACTTTTGGTTTGTCTGTAAATGGCCTTGGAACAAAATGATCTGCCAGGGAGAAAATCTAAGGAACCTCCAATAGGCATTTGACATTCAAATCAGAAAACTTGCTTACAGTTTTCCAGAGCTTAAGAGCCAAGTTCCAAGAAGAGTCTAAAATGTTTTTTCCCTTCTCCCAGGGAGGCACAGCTCAGTGCCAAGAGAGAACTTCTCAGCCCATGATATCCCCCCCAGGGGAAAGTGAGAAAATGTGAGTAAGCACCCGATTGCCCCAGCTGTGTGGGACACTGTCAAACAGGCCCATCTCTTTCTCACCCCACCAAGAATACTAAGTCATAAACTGCATGGCCAGGGGGCAATGAGCAGCTAGATGAACAGCAAGCCAGAAATTAGAATGAAATTTATCAAAGAGATGCAGATCCTGCTAACTGCTTTGCAGACTCCATCAAGAAGCCCACCCATCAAGACTTTGAGGTTGCCTCTCCTGCAGACCCCCACAACTGGCCCATGGGCTTTCCCAATGCTTCACACATGCCCCACCCTACATACACACACCCCATGACCAGCTCCCTATGTGTGCCCCCAACAGCAATGAGTGTGCCTTTGCCAAGTAGTGAGTGTGTGCTATCTGCAGGGTTAGGAGAAATCACACAAACCCGAGCATTCAGCACTGCCCTAGAGAAAGTAAATTAGAGGCTGTCAGTACCTGCCTCAGCTTTGCAGAATCCAGAAAAGGCATGCAATCTTGAGAACTCCTCTTCAAGAGAGAACAAGAAATGTGGAACAGGCATATTCATATAAAAGTTCTGAGAAACCCTCAGAATTTTTTTTAAGATTTATTTATTTGAGAGAGAGAGCATGAGTGAGAGGGGAAGAGGGAGAGGGAGAGAGAATCTCAAACAGACTCTGCACTGAGTATGGAGCCCACTGTGCAGCTTGATCCCAGGACCCTGAGATCATGACCTGAGCCTAAACCAAGAGTCAGACACTTAACTGACTGCACCACCCAGGCACTCCAAGCCTCAGAATTCTTAACAGGGAAGTACAAAAGCAGAATTTTTGTATGAAAGTTAAGTTGTTATCAACCTAAAATAGACTATTTTATCTATGTTTTGTGTAAGCTTCATGGTAATCACAAACTGAAATCTACAGTAGATACACAAAAGATAAAGAGAATCAAAACATACCACTACAGAAAATCATCAATTCACAAAAAAAGTAAAATAAGAAGGGAACTACAAAACAGCCAAAAAAACCCAATAAAATGGCATTCATTAGTAAGTCCTTAACTATCAAGAATTACTTCAAATATAAATGGATTAAATTGTCCAATCAAAGCATAGAGAGTGGCCAAATAAATAATAAAAAAAAAGACACAACTATATGCTTCTTAAAGCATTTCATTTCAGGGGCACCTGGGTGGCTCAGTCAGTTAAGCATCTGCCTTCAGGTCAGGTCATAATCTCAGGGTCTTGGGATCAAGCCCTGCATTGGGGGAGGTGGGGGGAGTCCCCGCTGAGTGGGAAGTCTGCTTCTCCCTCTGCCTCTCCCAAATTGTTCTCATGCTTGATCTCTCTCTCATTCTCTGTCTCAAATAAATAAAATCTTAAAAAAACAAAACAAAACAGACTCATTTCAGCTTTAAGGACACACAAAGGCTCAAAATGGGAGAATAGAAAATGATATTTCATGTAAGAGGAAACCAAAAGAGAGCAGGGATAACTAAACTTATATGAGACACAATAGACTTTAGGTCAAAAACTATAACAAGGGACCAAATAAAGATCATAACAATAAAGGAGTCAATTGATCAAGAGAATAAAGCAATTTTAAATGTATATGCACCCATTGGAACACTTAAATACATTAAGCAAATACTAATAGATTTGAAGGGAGAGATAGACAACAACCTAAGAAGCTTTAATACCCCACCTCCAAAATGGATAGATCATTCAAACAGAACATCAATAAGGAAATACTGGACTTGAACTATACTTTAGAACAAATGGACCTAACAGATATGTATAGGACATTCCATCCAACAGAAGCAGAATACACATTCTTCTCAAGCACATGAAAAACATTCTCCAGGATTAATCATATATTAAGTCACAAAACAAGCCTTACCATATATAAGAAGATTGAAATTATATCAAGTACTTTTTCTGACCATGATGATATGAAACTAAAAAACCAGTAACAGGAAGAAAACTAGATAGTTCTCAAATATATGGAGATTACACAACATGGTATTGAACAACCAATGGATCAAAGAAGAAATCAAAAGGAAAATGAAAAATCTTGAAACTAATAAAAATGGAAACACATATACCAAACCTTAAGGAGTACAATAAAAAGCAGTGCTAAGAGAGAAGTTTACAGCAATAAGCACCTACATTAAGAAAAAAAAGTATCTCAAGTAAACAGCTTAACTTTATACCTCAAAGAATTAGAAAAAGAGTATACTATATCCAAGTTAAGAGAAGGAAGGAAATAAAGATCAGAGTAGAAATGAATGAAATATAGACCAGAAAAATAACAGAAAAAAAAAAATCAACAAAACTAAGAGCTGGTTTTATGAAAAGATAAATTGATAAATATTTAGCTAGACTAAGAAAAAAGAGAGAAGAAAGCTTTTCCTCTAAGATCAGGAACAAGACAAGGATCCCCACTGCTGCCACTTTTATTCTACATAGTATTAGAAGTCCTAGCCAGAGCAATTAGGCAAGAAAAAGAAATAAAAGTCATCCAAACAAAAAGGGAAAAAAGTGTACCTGTGTGCAGATTACATGATATTAGGTATAGAAAACCCTAAAAACTCCATAAAAACAAACAAACTGGTAGAATTAACAAATTGAATCAACTTACAAAAATCAACTGCATTTCTATACAGTAACAAAAAACTATCTGAAAAAGAAAATCTCATTTACGACATCATTAAATACAATAAGAAAAATTTCGGGATAAATTTAATCAAGGAGGTGAAAGATCTGTATACTGAAACATAAAGACCTGGATAAAAGAAATTGAAGACACTTATTGAAATAAATGAGAAGATGATCCAATGTTTATAAGTCAGAAGAATATCGTTCAAATGTTTATACTCTCCAAAGCTATCTATATATTCATTGCAATCCTTATTAAAATTCCATTGACATTTTTCACAGAAATAAAGCAACCAATCCTAAAATTCATATGGAACCACAAGAAAACCCCAAATAGCCAAAGCAGTTCTGAGAAAGAAAAACAAAGGTAGAGGCATCACACATTCCTGATTTCAAACTACATTACAAACTTTTCAAACTATATCATAGTTATAAAAACAGACACATTGATAAATAGAACTAAGGTCACAAAATAAAACTATGCATTTATGGTCAAATAACACTTGATAAAGGAGCCAAGAATACCCAATTGTGAAAGGATAGTCTCTTCAATAAAAGGTCCTGGGGAAACTGGATATTAAAATGAAAAGAATTAGACTGGGCCCCTATCTTAATGTGTCACAAAAAAATTAACTTGAAATGGATTAAAGACTGAAATGTAAGACCTGAAACTGTAAAACTCCAGGAAGAAAACTTAGGGAAAAGTGCCTTGACATTAGTGTTGGCAGTAAGTTTTTGAATATGACATCAAATTACAAGCAAACAAAAACGAAAAATCAAAAAGTGGAACTACATCAAACTAAAAAGCTTATGCACAGCAAAAGAAACCATCAACAAGACGAAAAGGCAGTATATGGATTGGGTGAAAATGTTTGCAAATCTTATATCCAATAAGAGGTTAATTTCCAAAATATATAAGGAATTCATAAAACCCAATAACAAAAAAAATCTTATTAAAAAAAGGGCAGAAGAACTAAATAGATATTTTTCCATAGAAACCATACAAATGGCCAAGAGATACAAATATCACACAACAGGTATAAAATCACAATGAGATATTCTCTTACAACCTGTCAGAATGGCTACTATAAAAAAGACAAGTGATAACATGCCTTGGCAAGGATGTAGAGAAACCTGAATCCTTGTGCACTGTTAGTGGCAATGCAAACTGGTACAGCCACTATGGAAAAGAGTATGGAGGTTCCTCAAAAAATTAAAAATAGAACTACCCTATGATCCAGCAATCCCACTTCTGGGAATATATCCAAAGGCAATGAAAACACTACCTTGAAAACTATCTGCACCTCGGTGTTCATTGTAGCATTATTCACAATTGCTAAGACATGGAAACAACCTAAGATTCTATCAACAGATGAGTATTGTAAGAGAAAGAAAATTTTATATATATAAAAAAGATTTTATATATATAAAAAAGAAAGAAATCCTGCCATTGGTGATAACATGGATGGACCTTAACAGCACAATGCTAAATGAAGTCAGAGAAAGACAAATACTGTATGATAACATTTATATGTGGACTGTAAAAAAGCCAAACTTATACAGAGAGTAGAATGGTAGTTTTCAGGGCCCGGGGCGGGGCGGGGGGGGGGGGCGGGGAGCAGTGCGGGTATAAATGGTAAGATGTTGGTCAAAGGATACAGACTTCCAGTTATATAAGATGAACAAATTCTGGGGACCTAATGTCCACCATGGCAACTCAAATTAATAACACTGTATTATATACTTGAAAGTTGCTGAGAGAGTAGACATTATATATTTTTACCACACACACAAAACGTAAATATGTGAGGTGATGGATGTGTTAACTAACATTATTGTGGTAATCACTTCAAAATATATAATGTATCAAGCTATCACATTGTATAACTTAAACTTAACACAATGTTATAGGTCAGTTCTTTCTCAATAAAGTTGGGGTCAAATGTGTATTTTTTTTTTTCCCACCGAAAGACCCAATTAGTTGTAAGAAAATTTTTGCCCTTTCAAATTAATTAAAGGCAAACATACCAGAATTTTAAAACTAATAGCTACTACCAGGTGAAGGGCACGCTGGACCTGTTTGTACCATCTTTGCAATTTCCTATGAATCTATTTCAAAATAAAAAGTTAAAGAAAACACAATAAAGATAGAGAAAACAGTATGCAAAATATTAATGCTTGTTGAATTTAATGATAGTGATGAAGGAACAGAAGGCAAGCTGAGGACAAAGCAGAACCTGACACCCCACATCGCCCCCCACCCCAAATGGGATATACGGGACATTCCTCAGGCACTCCTGGCTGCCCTAAAGCTAAGGAAAGGAAAAACAAATAGTTAACTTATAGAGATCACAGTCCTGCAAGACATGAGTCTCCCTCAGTTTACAAATGTCTTAGCAATTTACAAAACAAAGCATTTCTATCAATAACCTAGCTTCCAGAAGGAAATGTAGATACAATTAAATGTCTTTATAACCTGCAGTCCACTGACAGATAGTTGAAGTGGGCAGAGTATAATGATCCTCCAGGAAGCTCCCAACTATCTTAATATTAATGCCTTGCTAGAGGGAAAAACAACCTTAACTTGACAATGGCAAGGCCACCAGAATCCTGTGAGTCTTTAACATATGAAAATCCTTTTGAAACCTCCCTTTTCCTTACCTCCCCCAATTCCCAAGTATATAATCAGCCACCGCTCACATCCCGGGTGCGTCAGCTTTTTCTGTCCACAGGTCCTGACCCTGTACTTTAATAAACCACCATTTTGCAACAAAGACATCTCAAGAATTCTCTCTTGGTCATCAGCTCTGGACCCCAGCCCACCGAACCTCACTTATATTACAAACCCCATCAATAGGTATATAAGTATTCATTTCGTTCTCCTTTTGATTAGCCTATATGTTTAAAATTTTTCATAATAAAATTGGGAAAGGAAAAAGCGAACCTATTAAAAAGAAGCAAAAATAATTATCCAACCCTGGAATTTATACTTTTGATTATGTTTTCATATGTATAAATTATTCTGTTGTGGATGGATTTGCACCTATTTAACTTCTGTATATATACCATGTTTTTCCACTGGATGATTATGGTTTTACTGGACAAATAATAGTCTATAAGGAAAAAAGTTAAAGAAAATTTAATAGAAAAAAGAAGCACATTTACAAGAAGTCAATTTAATTCTTGAACATGCACTTAAAAATGGCTTTCTCGGGGCTATTTTATGAAATGAGGTCCCTACTTACACTTTCCCACATGTAATTTTCAGTATTTGCTTCTATTTCTTAACATTTTCAGGGTTCCAGTACACTAAATCCAAGTGGATTTTGTTTGGCTCTAGTTAGAAATTTCAAGCTCAAGTGATCTGCATCCTACTGAGCTTCCTTTTCTCTCTTTCTTCTGTTTTCATTCTTCTAGTGGCTTTTGACCCTAATCCCTAACAACCAGAAAAAGAGTTGACTTTCATTGTATTTTAAAATGATGCTTTGAAGAATGACAAAGTCACCACAAACTGGGTGGTTTTAGAGAAATATTCCATGAATGTTAAGTTATTTAGCAAAGCAAACCAAGATTGTATCAATAAATTTAGTAAGGCCTGTCAAATAGGCTCTCTAGAATTTCAAAAATGAAGCTAAAGTGCTTTAAGAACCTAAAGCACTAGAATTATGTGCACCAATCTCATTCATCACACAGAAGACTGATAAAAAAGACTTTGAGACTGAAAATTTACAAATAAAAATAAAAAATACATTCAGGAAAATCTGGAAACAGTAAGGTTTCTTGTACCTTTGTAAACAAGGCATGCCTTAAAAAAAGTCAGATTAGCCTCAACTCCATCTGGTACAACCACTTCCAATCTCCCCTTCAACAGCCAAGAAGTATTCACTCCTACAATACAAGAGACCTACTTGATGTTGACAAAAGTGCCTATCTCCCATTAAGTAATATTTTCGGAACATCTCTGTGAAAGGATAATAGAAGTCATGGAAGACAAAAACTTTTAATTAACATTTAGAGATAGTACAATGGGAGAGTCCCAGGAATGCAAAATACATTGACATTTTTTGTGAGCTTCTCTCAGTTTTGCCATGCTGTTTTTGATAGTTCGTTCTTTGAGAAATACATCTCAGGGGTCAAAAGTATACTCCTGACTTCCCTCATGGTCTGAGTTTAAAATCCTGAATGCCCTGCAGTCACTCCTTATACAGTTTTTTACATGCAGAACTGCAAATGTGTGTTTGTCAGTCTCTTTTCTTGAAAGCAAGAATAACATTAAAAGGCTTTAAAATAGGGGAAATAGGTGCAGATATGAAAACACTTTTTGCTGCATAGAAACCTGCGCAGTGGATCAAAATACTGTCTATAAGAGAAACTTTAAAAAACAAAACAAAACAAAAGATGCTGTTCTAATATCGGGGAACCTGTACCCAAAGGAAGCAGCTGGATAACCTGGCTTTCCTTCTCCTTTTCACATAAATAAAATCTGCTTGTCAGTAAAAAAACACATCATGATCATTATTGAAAGAAGTACAACCAAATTCTCAGGACAGAAAAACCAATATATTAATGAAAAGCAAACCCTGAGGAAAAGAAAGGCAACAGAACATATGACCTACTTAGTCCTCATTTATATCCATACCTGCAATCCAACATACTGAGCAAGAGAATGAAAGCCAAAACAACATTGGAGAGGCAGACAGAGGGCTAGATGACAATGAACCTTTCCACCACAGTAGGGACATTGACTGGATATAAGTGAACTAGGAATCCACTGACAACTTTTAAGCAGGGAGATGGATGATATGTGCACTGATGGGTGCAGGACAGACGATGCGAAAAGAGCAGAGGTAGGAGGTAAAAGAGGCAGTGAAGTCAGAAATCTTCTACAGTGGTCCAGAGAATAACAAACAAATACCTGGTTAGAGAACTGGAGGTAAAAATGAAGAGAAGTGAGTAAAACTAAGAGAACTCACCAACCTCCAGAATACCAGGGGCAAGTTGCAAGAGGACTATGATCCTTGGCTTCTGGCTTGAATAACTACACGGAAGCTGGTGCTTTCCTGATACAGGAAAGAGCAAAACACAAAAGGAGAGAGAGACAATCAGGAGTTTAAGATGCTTTGATACAACGTGGCAGAGATGTAGGGTATGCATTTGGGTATAATAGCTAATAGTTCTTGATGACTCACTGTGCTCCACATTTAAGAGCTTCCTGTATTGTTCTGAACTAAATGTTTATGTCCCTGTGCCTCCCAAATTCATATGCTAAAATGTTAACCCCCAGGATGATGGTATTAGGAGGTGGGGCCTTGGGAAAAATTAGGCCTTGAGGGTGGAACTCTCATGAATGAGGATGAGTGCTCTTAAAAGAAGACACAAGAACCTGCCCTCCCTCTCTGGTCTTCTCCGTGCGAGGACACAAAAAGATGGTACCCATCTGTAAAGCAGAAGGGGACCCTCACTAGGCAATGAATCTGCTGGTCCCTTGATCTTGGACTTCCCAACCTCCAGAAGACACATGTGAGACAGAAATGCTTGCTGTTTAAGCCACTCAGTATTCTATTATAGCAGCTCAATCTAAGTCATGTTAACTAATTCAGGGCTCATACAAGTTTTTATATCATTATGTATCCATTTTTCTGCATTAACTCATTTAATCCTCCCAACAAACTTACAAGTTTTGTACTATTATTAAACCCACTTTTTATACAAAAATAAAACAAAACAAAACAAAACAAAAAACCTCAAGCATGTAGAGGTTAAGAAATTTGTCTAAGGCCATATACTTGATGAGGGGCAGAGCCAATATTCAGATTTGGGCAGTTCTTAAATTCAGCTCAGAGAAGAGGAGGTCTGAAACAGAGAAATCCATTGTGGAATCAGTTGATAAATGGTATTTATAGCCATGGAAACAGAAGACACAATATAAGGAGAGCATGTTGTTAAAGGAGAATGCAAGTCCTGTGAAAAGCTAATATTTGAGGTCAATTAGAGGAGCAGGATCCAGAAAAGGTGCCTAAGGAAGAAAGACCAGAAAGGTGGGAAGAAAACCCAGAAGTGTGGTGCTTTGCCATCCTCTCCAATGTCGTGTGAGTATATTCAGAATGGTTAGCTTGGTTTAAAGTTTCCAGAAGAAGGAAAAAGTCAGAGGAAGAGGAAAAGCAAATGAAAGAAATGCATGAAAATGTAATCAAATCAAATACGCTTGTCACAATATAGGGGCAAGGAGTGGAATTCTAAGTCTCAAATAATGAGTCAGAATCTTTGTTTTTCAAATGAGAAGCTGTATGTCTAGCACAGATCTAGTAACCATATTTTCCAACATATGGTTGAAATTATGGGGACAGCTGACTTGAAGAGTATTCCAAAAACTCCAAAGCACAGAGTGACCATCACGTGGGGGATAATGAGTGTGAGCTCCTTGAAGGAAGGAGTTTCTCCTCATTCTCAGAACTTGGAATAGAGTAGACACTTAAAAATGGTCTGATACATTGAACATAACACAGAAAGATTTATTCAGAAGGTAAGTAATTTTGAGGAAAAAATACTATTTTCCTATTTTTACTTTTATTTTTAATGACACGAGATTTGCAAATTTTGCCGTCTGAGGTAGACTAGTTTTACAAAGTTTTTGTCACTTGCTTTTGCCCAATGTCATACCAGTCAAATAAAACCTTCAGTTCTGCTAACACAGCTTGAATCACTGGTTTTAAGTCTTATTATTTACAGAGGAGAGTTCAACCTTTGAAACAGTTCTACTGTTATATCACACAGTAACAAATGTTCAATAATGTTTGACATTTAGGAAGCTAGTATGTAGATTTATAAAATTCAGATTTACAAGGGGAAAATATAGATTTCTAATTATAACAGCTTAATTACATTTAAGACACATATTCAACTATACTGAAAGAAACATTTCTTTCTTATAGTTTATTTGGAAACCACAAAGAAGTATAAATTATCACAATCTTCTTTACATGGAAATTTTGAGTCACTCAGAAAGAGAATGTCATCTCCTATGTTTCTTAAGCACAGAAACATTTTACTGATTTTCCACAAAATACTTTCACTAGAATCAAGAGAAGCTTGGATTTTTAACCTGTCCTTTTCCAAAAAGTGATGGAAAAAATGTTTACTGCAAGACTACTATGACTTTTGTAAAAACTTCCTCCACCAATATTTAAAGAATTCCCAGGTGTCATTTATATTTTGATAAAATTTTTTTTTTTGGGCATGGGGAAACAGAAAGTAGCAAAATGGAGAAAACTAATGAAAACAAATAGATCTGTGCTTAACCCATCTCCAGGTTGTCAGGTTAAGAGGAGAGCCCCAGAGGCCCCAAAAATCCAATGTCTATGTGTCTCCTTAATATACAATATGTGCTTAAAAGAAAGGTAAGAATAGGGGGCCTAACTGGCTCAGTCCATAGAGCATGCAACTCTTGATCTTGGTGTTGGAAGTTCAAGTCCTACATTAGGTGTAGAGATTATTTAAAAATAAAATCTTTCTTTAAAAAAAGAGAAATTGGGCGCCTGGGTGGCTCAGTTGGTTAAGCGACTGCCTTCGGCTCAGGTCATGATCCCAGAGTCCTGGGATCAAGTCCCACATCGGGCTCCCTGCTCAGCGGGGAGTCTGCTTCTCCCTCTGACCCTCCCCCCTCTCATGTTCTCTCTCTCTCAAATAAATAAATAAAATCTTTAAAAATAAATAAAGAGAAATTTATGAATAGAAAAATGTGTAATTGATAATTTTTTTCCCAAGTAACAGTTCCAGTGAAGATAGCAAATAAAGGTGTTTTTCCTCCACTCTTCTCCTTCAGACCCATTGAAAACATCAAAACAATGGAAAACAAGGGAGGAAACACCATCCATCAAGGAAATGGCCATGTTTTCAATGTCTGATTTGGGACCACAGCTACTAAATGGTGAAGGATAATGAAAGAAAATGTGTGCTACATCACACTTGGAGCAGGATGTAGTTCTTTCAAAATGAGTGTCATGGCCCCATGAGGCATAGCCAACAAATCAGTCACGGGAAAATGAGTGAGCATCAAGACATGGTCAGGCCCTGGGGACTAAAAGTCACAGGTTGATACTGCAGAAGAGAGTAGTACTGTTGGAGAAACCATGCTGACACTCCATTTTCATTCTTTCTAGACTGGTCTGACAGCTGAGGAAGATGGATGCAGAGAAGCAGGGAGTAAGAGAGCAGATGGAGAGCATGTGATCTGGACACTAACCTCTTACATGGAGAGCTATATTCTCAGCATAAGGAAGTGAAGTATTGGGTGTTTACAACTACATATCTAAGGACTAGTTTTATTAATTTTTTTTAAAATGCATAAAACGATATAGTTTTAGAAATAACTGCCACAGGGGCTCCTGGGTGGCTCAGTTGGGTAAGGGTCTGCCTTCGGCTCAGCTCATGATCCCAGGGTCCTGGGATGGAGCCCCACGTTGGGCTCCCCACTCAGCAGGGAGTCTGCTTCTCCATCTCCCTCTGCCCTTCTTGTGCTCTCTCCCTTTCTCTCAAATAAATAAATAAAATCTTAAAAAAAAAAAAAAAGGAAAGAAGAGAAAATATCTTCCATAGCAGAACAGGTTACCTTGTGAGTTGGCCTTAGAGAATGCTGTTTTTCAAGGCTGTGAGAATACCTTTCTGGTTTGAGTTTGGGGTTATAGGGACATAAAGAGGGTGGCCAAGAGCTGAGAGTCCTGCAACCTGAAAAATCCCTCAGTCCTGAGCAAATGAGGATGGTTGGTCAGCTTAGAGAAGAACCACAATTCCTCCAAGATTCCTCAGTGAAGAAAATCCTAAAGGTAGTATCAGGACTTAATTTGGAAACTGCATTAGGAGAGAGGAATTAATCAAGAGAATATGGTTTAGGAAGAGATGGGACTCAGGTAACCGCTCAGAAACACCAAGGTTACAGAAATCTGTCACCATACTGAGCCCTTTAATTTACCCACTGGTAGGCAGTATGGGCTCTGAGAAGCCTGGTGTTTGTAGTAAAATGATTAGTTGATTTCTAAGCAGTTAAGAAAAAACAAAAAAGATCCTGTTGTTGAAAAAAGCAACAAAGATATAAGAAATCAGAGAAGGCTACAATTGTCAGATCAGTTTCCAGAAAGGCAACTGACACGTTCCTGAGTAGTGGCAGAACAAATTTTGGCAGTGAAAGCATTAAGTTTTATGAAAATGTCCAAAATTATTTTCCCTTGTATGACTAATTTTATTGTTCCATTAGCTGCCTCCCTAGAATTCTCCTCTGGAGAAGTATTAGTCATTACAAAATAAATAAAGCCCTGCGGCCCCTCCCCTCTAGCACATGACATGGAACAGTTCCCATGACTGACAGCCCATGCCTGCATCCATGCACTCTCAAGGCTTCAGCCAAAATTTTTAAACCACAAGTTTGTGATGACACCAATTAAACCCACTAATGTGCTTTCTTCAGCACTTGGCAACCCAGGGGAAAAGGACCGCTTGGTGGACCTTGGGCTGAGCATTGGCAGTGGTGGTGAGAAAGGGCTTGAGGAGCTACTGGAAAAGAGATTAAAATGATTGACTACAGCGTCCAGGCTAGAGAGGGAAGGACAAGAGGGAGCTGAGAAAGTGGGGGCACAGCTAACAATCAAGTCCACCATGCAATGGAAAAGCAAGTTAAATGTGTAAAAAGTTGTAACCGAAGGATGGAATGTGAAAGTGCAAGGTTTCAGAGATAAAACATCGTTTAAAGGTTCAGACTATTGGCATGAAAATGTGTTGCTAAAATTGAATGAACCTTGTTAGAGGTAGCTGGAGGAATTCCTAAGGGGATGGATGGGTCAATATGGACACTGAATTTTGCCCAGAATTTTGTCAGAAGGCAAAATGAGCCATGAAGAACCCTATGGCGTTTGGAGAACCATCAAGACAGTCCTATCCATGTTTCAAGTTTTTGCTGTAGTTCATAACTCTTATTAGAGCAACCCTGAGTTTTGCATGTGGGGAAAAAAATAAAGACATATATCTAGGGAACCTAAATCTGGGGGCTATTTTAACCTACATATCACTGTATGCAGTACTCAGAAAACTGCATTAAATATTCTAAATGCTGAAATTATAACTGGAACTCAATGTGCAAGATTTCCTGGCTTTGACTGAGCAAAGGCCTCAGGGATAAGACAGCCAAAGGATTACTTAACCTGACCTTGAAGTGAAGCCAGTCACTTTAGCCATAGGATAAATGGAAATTTATGGAAGAAATGACTAAATGATCACCATATGAACAGTTCAGAAGCAAAAGGCAGAAGTATCATCTTGCGCATGTGTGCACACATGTGTGGTGTTGTTCTACAGCTGGGGGTGGGAAGAAAAGCAAATTCACTTGATTTAGATTTGGCTTTTTCAACTTTTTAGACCAGTCATGACCAGATGTCCATGTAGCTAATTCTCCTTAAGGTTTGTTTTGTTTTGTTTTAAGATTTTATTTATTTATTTGAGAGAGAGACACACACAGCAGAGAGAGAGCACACGAGCGGTGAGGAGGGGCAGAGAGAGAGGGAGAAGCAGACTCCGGGCTGAGCAGGGAACCGGATGCGGGGCTTGACCCTGAGATCATGACCTGAGGTGAAGGCAGACACTTAACCAACTGAGCCACCCAGAAGCCCCATCTCAAGTTTTGTATCTCTTACCTTGTTTCGTGCAATTTATTATCTCCCATTATGCCCTCAGTGTAAATGTTAGCCAAAATTACAGACATAGAAAGGAGAAGCTGAAAACCACTATTTCAAGAAGGTTGTCTTAGTAAGAACAGCAAAACACATTTACTGCATGCCAACCTCTCTTCTGAGTACTTCAAATCCATCAATTTATCTAATCTGCACAGTGGACTTATAAAGTAGATACCACCATTATCCTCATCATAGCAGTATAGAAACTGCGCATGGAGAGCTTAAGTAACTCACCCAAAATGAAGTCATGATTTGAACCTGGGCAGTTGGGCTCCAGGGTCCTTGTTCTTAACCACTAAATCAGTGGTTTTCAAAGGATGCTCCCCAGACCAGCAGCATCACCTGAGAATTTGTTAGAAATTCAGATTCCTGGGCATATCAGATCTACCGAATCACAAATTTTGGAGTGGGGAGCCTAAAAATTTGTGTTTTAACAAACTCTCAGGGCACCCTGATGCAGGCTTAGTTTGAGAACCATGGCAACACACTGAGACAGCATAGGGGAGGCAAGAGGGACTTAACTCCTGCAAAACCAGTGGTCTGGGGCAAGAGTTAAAAGCTGTCATACACTTAGAGACAAATACCTCCTTCTGGGAAAACAGTCGTTAGGGAGTAATGGTTGTCTAAGGGAAACTAGAAGTAACAATGTGAAGCCTGCTTGCACAAGTATTTCTATTTTCCAGGAGCCCTGAAAAAACGTTGACCATGGAAACGGCGTCCTGTGATTGTCTTGTGCCCGCTGAAAAGTAATGACCACAAGATAATGGCCTTGGGACTGAAAGATGCTTCCCCACTCCAAGCCCCTCACCCTCTGGAAAAGTGCCTTTATTAGTCTTGCATGCCACCGCCTTGGAGAGAGCAACATTCATCTTTCTTGTCCGCTCCCTTGTATACAAACTATCTCTAGTAAACCCCACCTGCTTTCCTCCTCTCCAGTTCAGTGTTCATTTCTATGACACTGAGACTCAAGAACCTGGTCTAGGAGTCCAGTAACACCTCCACCCTGTGAAGCAACCACATGTAGCAAACTTCCACAGGTAGGAATGGCCATGCTGATAGATTCTCCACCTGTCTCAGGGGCTCAGAATAACTGTTGTTTCACAATTTCTAGATTGAATTTTTACCCTCAGGATCTGAATTCTCCTTAAGGGAATTCACTTAAAAACCCACAACAGGGTGTTTGTGGCATAAGCTGTTAGTGTGTGGGTTAGAATAGAAAAAGTTCAGTTCCTCTCTGTCCAGCATGGTTTTCACAACTGCCCATTTTCAGTTTCAATGGGAAGGGTTGCGGCCAACAAGCTGTGTGTTTTAAGTCACAGAATCCACTCCAGGTAAAAAGTAACTCCCAACCTACAGGGTTGCATCTACAAATGCAGCCAAATCCATCTGGGAAAATACCTGCAGTGTAACCCCAGGTGGCACTCTGCCAGATCATTTCAAATTTTGCATAGAAAATCACCATGAAAAAGTGACCTTCCATCATTTTCAGAGTTTCAACAGTGTCTTTCCAAATCAAATTAAGAGATAAAATATCATTGGCTCTGGCTAAGCTCCTGTATTTTTTGATATTCTTTTTGCTCAAATAATATGTCTGCATGAAAAGACTAAGAGAAAGTAAACTACCATATGAACAATGTCTGTCTCTGACAAGTGGGATTATGGTGGTATTTTTGCTTTGTATCCTGTCATATCTTGTGTCTTGACCTCTGTCCTGAATTCCAGACTTACACACCGAACTGCTCACTGAATACGTACTTATATGTCTGATAAGAAACTCAAACATAACACATGAAAAAACAACCAGTTGATTTCTAGCCCCTCCATAAAATCTTTCCACTTTGTTTTCCATCTCAGGTAAAACAAAACAAAACATAAAACAAAACATCTTACAAATGGCAAATGCTTGGGCCAAATCTTGTCTTCATTTTGATTCCCTCTCTCTCACAAACTATATCCAATCTGTCAGAAAATTTATTTGGTCAAATATATCTGGAAGGGGACCACTTTTCAAAAATATCCAGAACAGGACCACACAACTCCTTATCCAATCTACCTCTTTCCCTCACCTGATTTTCGTGGTTGTCTCCTTGATGTTCACCTTTGCCCCTAAGTCTATTGCCTGAAAAGCAGTCCAAATGACCCTTTTAAAACATGTCAGATCATGTCATTCTACTGATCAAAAATTTACAATAGCTGCCAAAAATTGTGAAGAGTCTGAGATCTGATTTTACCCTACTTACAAGTCAACAAATTAGCCTATTACTCTTTCATGGATGCAGGCAGAAGGCACAAGACTCCTGGGTCCAAAATAAAGATTTTATTATCCTAGCCTGGCAAGTAGGATGAGCATCAGCCTATTTATATCAGTTCCTCATCTCTCCCAGATTCCAAGAAGGCAGCAAAGTGTGCTAAGTGATCATGGATATAAGCAACGGCTTGCACTGTAGGAGAGGAACACTAGGGTAAAGAAAGCCACCATTTTATAGCAAGCACTAAGCAATCCTGCTCTTTGTCCTGGAGGAAGCTAGCACTTCATCCCTCCAGGTTCCTTATTAGAAACAGGACCCTGAGAACTGGCCTGGGGTAAGACTGCTCAGGGCCTTCCACTCCTGACATACTTGGTAAGACATACAGGAGGACAAGAGCTCCACAGAGGGCAGTTTCTCCCAATGATAGCTTCCCACGTCAATCAGAACAAAATGCAAGATCTTTGTAATGATCTACAAGGCCCTGCACTACCTGCTTTCCTCCACCCCATGTCTTTCGGTCTTTCCATGCTGCTATCACTCTGCTCATCACTCGTCCTACCTTAGCCATGCTAGCTTCCATGTAGGTCCTCACATATGCCAGGCACTAGCCTGTTCAGGGTTCTTGGACCTGATGTTCTTCTGCCTGGGATGATCTTCCCCCAGATATTTTCAGGACCTTGATCAAATGTCACCTTCTCAGTGAGGCCTTTCCTGACCACCATATTTAAAACTCCTACCTCCAAGCCTCCTGGTACTCCACTTCCCCCTGCCCAGCTTTATTTTTTTAATTTGCACATATTACCATTGGAAATACTATGACATATTACATATAATCTAGATGTATGTATGTACAGAAATGTGTGTAGGTATAGATATATATAACTGATACATGTGTAGTTTATCCTAATCTCTCCTCCAAAAGGAGAGGAACTTTATTTTTTTGTGTTCACTGCTGGATCACCAGGGCTACAGCTCAGAGTAAGTGCTCAACAAATATTGAATAAATTAATGCTTTTGCCTATTTTTCAAAATTTTTAAAATAATTACTTTTATAATCAGAAAAGAATGTTACTATTTATATACAAGAATTTTCTAAGTATAACAAGTAATTTATTTATGCACCCAAACAACTCAGTCAGACTCCAGCCATATCGCTGGCTGAGTTAAGAATAGCTAGGAATAGGGTGCCTGGGTGGCTCAGTTGGTTAAGCAACTGCCTTCGGCTCAGGTCATGATCCTGGAGTCCCTGGATCGAGTCCCGCATCAGGCTCCCTATTCGGCAGGGAGTCTGTTTCTCCCTCTGAACCTCCCCCCTCTCGTGTGTGCTCTCTCTCTCTCATTCTCTCTCTCTCAAATAAATAAAGTCTTTAAAAAAAAAGAATAGCTAGTAATAGTCGACTTTACCAAGCATTTACCATATGTTAGCACTTTATAAATTAGCTCATATAATTTTTACAAAACCCTTGTAAGGTATCATCCCCATTTTACCTATGAGAAAACTGAGGCTTAGTTAAGTAACTTGTCTAAGATCATAGAGCTTATAAGCAGTGGAATTGGAGTTATGAACCTGGGCAGATGTGAGTAAGGAGGGCCTCTGCTTGGCCATGCCTTCCTCAAAATTGTCTAAGCTCCCCTCAAGTGCCTGTGACCTATCAGGTCCTGCAATACTGTCTGGGCAAAAAATGCCCTGAGCCAAGATGAAGAACGGTGTGGGTCCTGAACCCTATTTCTTCTCTTCTGAATGCTCTCCAACTCTCTGTCCTGCATTGGGGTCAACTAGATCCTGAGAAGCTTCAGAACTCACACTTAGGGGTTCTAGGAGAATGCTGCAGACGTGGTTTCCAGGACAATGGCCTGACAAGGGGGTCACTCATATAGACTAGCACAGTATTTCTTTCTTGGGATCTCATTAGAATGGGCCACAAAGAAATGGCTGACTTGAGTGGCTTTTACCTCACTCACAGGCCAAGTCCCAGGCTCAGGGCTACTGCTAACACTTAGCCTCGAGCCACATAAGTGAGCTCTTGGATCATCTCTTGCCTGACTGTATTTCAACCATAGTGCCACTTACTGTTTATAGGACCTGAGGACTGTGGAGGCAGTGGTATTTTACCCTATGTGTCTGCACCACTGGCACTTGGAACAGTCCCATGACTCCTTCTTTGGTGTCTATGACCTGCTCCCGGCGGGGGCGGGGGGTCCAGAGACTGTGGCCCCATGATGCCCATGGGCCTTTGCATCACCGTCCTTGCTGGCCTCAGATTGGCATGGGGACTGTGATCTCTCCTGGGTCATTTTTCATCCATGACAAATAAGGAATGGACCTTTCTTGTAAAAATGCAACTGCCTTTTTGCCTTGCCCTTGGGACAAATCTCTCCTCCCTAGTAGTGGCAACATCTGGAAGGTACAGGTGCAATCCTCATTAAAAGGGAGCATATTCTTAGAAGTAGTCATTGCAACCTGACAAGTTACAGAGAAGACATGATTAGATATGTATTTGTACTCATCACAAATACGTATGTGGCACTGAACAGTGCAGAGTAATAATGTAGGACAGTCACTGGAAGACAGTATTCATGGGAGTCACAATGGATGATGTAAGCAGCAATTAAATAAATGATATTAGAGAATTACAGCAGCAAGACATTCTCCATTGTTTCAGTACAAACACGTCCCCAAAAGCCATGGCCTTATGAGTTGCTAGCTCTCTCTCATGGTGAGAGAATAAACATAAAGAAATGATTCTCAGAGTTGAACAAGTAGAGATGATGTCTGAACACTGTAAAAAAAAACTAGGACCAACCTTTTATTTAATGTCCAAATAAAATATCAGTGCAATCAAGCCACCCTCTTCCTTGTCATTGGTCACTCTTAATATATTTGTGGAAAAAGGTGTTTTTATCTTTGTACACTGCAGCTGTTTTTCTGTTGACATTTCTACAACATTAAATAATGTGATTGCTGTTAAATTCCACTATATACCTGCCTCTGTAAATGCCCCTCCCAGCCTCAAATAATCAGCAACTTATCTCCTGATAGTTAGATCCCTGCTGGTCAACAGCTGACAATTCTTTTCCAAATTATCTTCATTTTCCTATTTTTTACACCGGTTAGCAACCTTCACTTTTTCACTTTCTCCTTCTGCAAATAAAAAGCTAAATCAGAAAGAATACTGTCAGTATTTTCTAGCTGCCCTAACCTAGTATATCCCACAGTGTAATCTTCTGACTACCTTAATCAAAATCACTAGACAGCTTTTATTTTTTTAAATTTTTTTTAAAGATTTTGTTTCTTTATTTGAGAGAGAGAGAGGGAGAGAAAATGCACACAAGCAGGGGAAGCAGCAGAGAGAGAGAGAGAGAGAGAGAGAGAGAGAAAGCAGGCTCTCTACCCAGCATGGAGCCTGATGTGGGGCTTGATCCAAGGACCCTGAGATCATGACCCGAGTCGAAGGCAGACACTTAACCGACTGAACCACCTAGGCGCCGCTAGACAGCTTTTTAAAAATACAGGTTCTTAGGCCCCATCCCACTCTACTAAATCAGCCCCTTTGGGAATATGGCCCAAGTCATGCACCTTTTTTTATGTGTTCTTTTTTATTTAATTTTATTATGTTATGTTAATCACCATACATTACATCACTAGTTTTTGATGTAGTGTTCCATGATTCATTGTTTGCGTATAACACCCAGTGCCCCTTTAAACAACTCAGGTTATTCTTTTGCATTGTTAAAGCTTGGGACCACCAACCTAACCATGAGGCAAAGGCCAAACAATAGCCCAAACTGCCGCCCACCCCCCACTGATGTCAAAATTTATAATATGTAGAGTCAAGTACAAAAGCCACCACAACCATCCAATGTTGCTCCAGCTGGTGACACAAAGTCAGCTGCCAAATACAACTGTGCTTTATAAATACATTTGTTTGCATTTGCTATGTTGTTACAACATGAAGTCTGTGCACATGCTGCCCTGTAGCCCAGAATGTCTTGTTGACTAATTTCTACCTCCTTCTTAAGCAGACTCCTCAGGAAAGCCTGTCCTGGCTCCTCCTGCCTTTCCCTTCAGAAGCCTAGTCTCCTTTTTGAGACTGTCATCTCCTCCAAACTATGAAGTTCCTCAGAGCTTTCTCTCTCCAACAACTTATGACCATACTTGGCCCATAGTAAGTACTCACTAAGTATTTGTTGAATTAATGAACGAAAAACAAACAAACAAAAAACTGGGAAGCCCAAGCCTGAGTTATTTGGCAAAGTTTAAATGAAACCCTTTAAATCATCTAAACGCTGCTTCAGAACGAAAAATGTATGAAATCTACCTCCAAATTTTACTGATCTCCTTCTGGAAAACATGTGCTGTGTACAGAATCAAAAGAACTTTAATGCAAGTCAGATCTTTCTTTAAAACATTGACAGTGTGGAGATGGCGAAATGTTACATTATTAATAAGATTGAAAATTCTTGATGTTAGTGTTTGGTCTTCTGAGAACCAAAACTCATCATGTGTGGCATTCAAAATTAACATCTGCTCTTTCAACCTGTTTTGTTGGGTTGTGAAATAGTCAGGTTTTTTCCTTCAAAGTAGTAGGTGTAGGATCTCCAAGTTGAGAGTATTTTAGGTGAGGCCATAGACGGGTGGTTGTTTGTGAAAATTGGATGACTGATGGGGACAGCTGACTAACGGGGGTCACCACAGGTGGTGAAAAGAATAATCTGGTCCTTCTGGAAGTTTTCCTAATGCTGACATTTCTTCTCCTGGGCTAAGAACTCCTGGGATCACTTCCCTCCCGCTTCACAGTGGGCTCACCCCCCACACCCCTACCCTCTACCCATGCCCACGACAGCAGAATCTTTCACTGAAGAGAAATTTGGTTTTAGGTATCCCCCAGAATGAAGATATTTAAGGAATGGGTTGTTTTAAATGGGTAACTGCCAAAGAAAAATAAAAAACCAGATCAGAAGAAACACAAAAACCTTAAAACAACTAGAATTATCCCCATATGAAATTAATGCTCACAGAATTTTCTTCCAAATTATATACTTCCATCAAAGAAGTTCGAATTATCATCTTCCAAGGTGAAGGCAGACTTTGATGGGAAGCCTGACACCGTCCAAAAAATTTCTTCAACCACCTCTTTTGTGCTCCACATTCCACAGTTACATGTTCACTTACTGGTTTAAAACTTTTGTAGGTTTTATTTATTTATGAATCTGTAATAGTGTTTATGTATCACAACATATCAGAGTGAAGATCTCGGTCAGATCTATTTCTGAGACCAAAGACATGGTAATGGGGGCAGGGGGTAAGGAGAGGATGGAGGATGAAAAGCAATGTTTGGGGCTATCTGGGCTGCCCGGGGTGAGGGAATTAAGAGAAGTCTTCAGGCCTGTTTCATTTACCTTGGAATTTCCCCTGTCCAGTCCTACTCAGAGTTTGTACAAAAAGCACAGCTTTTCACCATATGTTCTTTGATTCCCTTTGCTAGCAACAGCCCCCATATATCAAAATGCTTTTGGTATTCTTTAAGAAGTTAATGTTCTTTAAAAATATTTTTTAGTCACTGCAGCACATGAGTCCAAGTTCGGACCAGAGATCTAAAGTCATGCTGGGCATCTCAGTGATTCCAGAAGAGAATTGACAAAAGCAATAAAAATGGGAGAAAGGAAAAGGTGATGAAGCCTCATTGGTGTCAACTGAGCTTTTCCTTTCACAGTCTGTACAAAAGTACACATTTTCCTACAGAAATAAATTCTAGTAACTATTATATATCCACAGGTAGAGAAGGCAGGTATTACCCAGAGCTTCATTTTTACCATATTGTTAATTGTTCCATCAAAGACTCCAGTGTAAGTGATTCAGTTACCCACATTTCCCTATGCCTAATATCTGAAAGACATTCAGAATATTAGGGCCTCAAAATTTTACCTTGCTGCCCCTTGAAAGCCTTTCCATTCTTCCTTTTCTCTCTTCTAACCCTCTGGCCCAGCGCCAAATCTCTTCCTTCTGCCTATTTGTTATTGGGGCCAAGTTCTTTAATGTTTTTTATTTTCCATGAATTATCTGACCAAAAAACTGGGTATGGTTAAAATTAAGTTCCTCTGAAACAGTTTAAAAATACTGCACATAGAACTTAATTAGGCTAATAAATAGTTGGGATATCTACCATCTTTAAGATACTGCAAATGAAAGATATAGGAACTTATGGTCTAGTGAGGAATTTATAGTCTTGAAGGAAATGATAGCCCATCGAGAGAGGAAGACATGGCAATGTGGTTGTGTTATGAAAGAGGAACAAAGTGTATAGGGGCAGCGAGGAGCAAGGTGAGATTTCTGTCTAAAAGAGGAAAGGAAGTTCTCATAAAGGAGGGAGATGATGACTCATTGAAATAACCACCATTTTGAACACTGCTACTTTGAATGATCATTGTAAAAAATATCTATGAACTAGATTCTTCTCTACATATAAGTTTTAACAAATCATTGAATGACAGGAAAGGAAGTTAGTTAAGTTACTAAATGACTATTTTTACTATGTCCTGACATCTGTTAATAACAGATAACACTTCTCTGAAAGGCAGTATTCAGGTTCAATGCCATGCAGAGGGTGTGTTTGAAGTTAAATACACAAGGAAACATTGTATACTTATACAGCAGCAGCATCTTCGAAAAGACTGTCCCAACATCAAAGTCAAGAGCCAAAGCTAAGAAAGGAAGCTGGGTGTACTGGAAAGGGCATGGATAGGCTTTGCCAATTAAGAGACCAGAGTTCAAGCCCTAGCTCTACCACTTGTTAGTCCTATGACCTTTGATTCAGGTACTTTATCTTTTTCTCAATATTTTTAGTTTTTTCCTAATAGAGAAGTGCACACACCTAAATACTTAAATACAGTTTCTGGAAAAAAAAGTTACTATTGAGTCACAAATAATTTCTTTAATTTCTTTCATTATATAATCAATCTCCCACCCCCCTCACTATGTTATTCAAGCTGAATTATATGCACAGGCAGATTGGCTTGTAATCCTACTCAATGAAATTTTTACTAATAAATCTCTTACATAGTTCATGGAGCAATACAGAACATTAGAGCACTGCCGTTGGAAATGAAGAGGCAGAGGGAAGGAATCAGTGCTCAGTGTAAAAGTTGGAGGAGAAAAGAGAAGGTATGGAAAGTCCTGAACGAAGCAATAAGAAAAACTTTTCATAGGTCCTGGAAGGGTTTTTTAAAGATATTATTTACTCATTTGACAGAGAGAAAGAGAGCACAAGCAGGGGGAGTGGGAGAGGGAGAAGCGGGCTCCCTCTGAGCAGGGAGCCCAATGCAGGGCTCAATCCCAGGACCCTGGGATCATGACCCAAGAAGCCAAAGGCAGACACCCAACCAACTGAGCTAACCAGCTAACCAGTCCCTGGAAGTGTCTTTTTAAAGCCCATATTTTTCCTAGAGATTTCCTAGACATATCTGCCAAATGGTACCTTCAAGTTGCCCTGTGTGTGCAAGTGGTCTTGATTTGTGCCCTGAATTTGCCTCTTCAAGGGCTTTAAAATTATAATCACAGCTCTTAAAACATCACAGGAACCTGGGCAGTGATCATTACACCCCACAAAGCATTCTACCCACAAACTATGTCCAACCCAGGCTGGGTTTCCCCTTCACCCAGCTACCTAATGACAGACCCAGTTTTAATTCAGATTTCGTAATTCCAATCACTGGGCACTCTAACTTCAAGCTTCTGGAATGCCCCTCCTCATCTTTCTTAATAATATCACCCACTTTGTTCTAGACAAAATGCCAAGTGCTTTCTCTGCACTCCCTTGAATACCTATAACCTCACTACAAGTTAGAAAAGAGCAGGCTCTCTTTACAAATGAGGAAATAACAAGGCTCAGAGAGATTAAGCCATTTGCCCTAAATCAGTGAACACCAGAGCCAAGATGTAAACCCAGGTACACAGGTACACTATTCAGTGTACATGTCAAACTAATGTTATGACAGTCTTGTTCTCCACTGAAATTCCACAGCTTTCAGTCTCTTATTTGAAATAAAATATCCAAACACCCTCTCTTCCTTATCCACCATTCCACTGTAAGGTCCTCCAGAACAGAACAGAGGTCGACTTACTCTGTATTTCCTACCACACCTAGCAATGCAAGAGCTCAGACCTATTTTTTTTAATATTTTATTTATTTGAAAGAGAGAGAGAGAGCATGGGGAGTGGCAAAGGGAGAGGTAGAAGCAGGCTCCCCTCTGAGCAGGGAACCCAATTACATTTGGGGCTTGATTCCAGGACCCTGGGATCGGAGCTGAAGGCAGATGGTTAACTGATTGAGCCACCTAGGTGCCCCAGCTCAGACATATATTTAAGTGATTAGCACCATCCTTCAAAAAGCTATCCCAAAGAAACCCAGGTCAGACCTTTGGGACTCCAGCACTTCACTCCTGTTGAAAATTAATAAATATGGGATGCATCCAAATTAGCTGGATGTTCAGACTTCCATGGGAAGCAAATAGGTAGTTTCCTGTTTAGGGCCTTAAGGCCTCCTCAATCTTTATTAGATCAGTTCAGTCTCTTCTGTAGCTCTAAGGGAAATACTGGCTAGGACAGATCTCTCTCTGGACTTAGGATTCATATACTTTTCTTCCATTAATGTTCCATTAATGTTCATAGGTGTCTGTTTTTCCTGGTAGCTTGGAGGATGAATACACAAAGCCGCAGAGTTGGCAAATTTTATCATTTGAACATCTTTTATCAAGGGGAGGAAATAGACTCAAGCTAATATCTAGTACCCTCTTATCATAAAGTTTCAAAGCAAAATGAACATTTTTATTCTTTCCTGAAGAAATAAACTGTCACAGGACAGTTTATTCCTTTTTTGGCTAGATGTAATTGAGGATAGATATATAAATTTGTCTCAAATGCTTAATAATCCTTATGCACCAGAAACTCAGAATTATCTCTTTTGATGGGCTAATATTTGGGCTGTGAATCACTGTTTCAGACAAGCAGACCATTAAGATGAATTTCTAATCTATAGTAAATGAAGATGATGGAGTCTAAAAAATCTGGAGAAGCATTTAGTACCACAATTCCCTAAATCTCATGATGTGCCTAATTCTTCTCTCTGGAAATATTACAGGTGAAAATTCCATCAATGGTTGTTCATGTCTGCCTCAGGGCCGGGATATAAGCTCTCATTCATTTGGGCAATTCCCTTGGAGAGAAGGAAACTAACTTCAAATGATTTGGTAATCACCTCAAAAGCATATCTGTCAAAGTGAATCAGCCTGAAAGCTTAGAGAAGTATCTATGTTGTTACTGCTTTGTTCAAATGAGCAGAACCCTCTTCCCGCAGAATTCTGAAAACCTGGCTTCTTCATTTCCTTCAAGCCTTTCCTAAAAGTCACCTTCATGAGGCCTTTCCCCCCAACCTATTGAAAGCTGTAATCTTCCCTTCAACCATCATCAGTCTTCCTTCCCTAATTTGCTTTTCTCCAAAACACTTACTACTGGCTAACAAACTATATATTCATATCTTCTCTCACTCCCTCAATTAAAATGCAAGTTTCATGAGGGCATTTTTTTTCTTGCTATGTCCCTAAGGCCTAAAATGGTGGCTTTGGCAGATACAGGTACTCAGTAATATTTATTGAGTGAATGAGTTAATGAGTAAATAATCTAGGCTAGAAATCTTATTAAAAGTAAGGCCATGAATTCAGAGGTGTCAAACAATAATATATTTTCCTATAGTTTTTATGGGCCAGAATTTATCTTTAGTAAAATCACAGATTCCTTTTTAAAATATGTATATGCCCATAGTCCATGCACTTGGGAAGCAGTCAACAAAATAGAATGTTCCAGGAGTAAAAACATGGCTTTTGAAATTTATCCATTTTTATTTTTATCTCTCAAGCAGTTGCTACAGGTGATAACTTGAGTAGTCAAAAATATGGCACTTTCTGTCCTGGAGCTTAATGGAAGAAACACCCAGCTGAGAACTATGAAGAGCAGTTTTGATTTGTATGCATGTGCATGTTTGTGTATATAGAAATATAGGGGGGAAAATGTAGGATGGAAAGAAAGTCACTCTAAAGTTGTGTGCTTGAGTTTCCCAGATTGGGAAGTCTTCTTTGTGGGGAAAGGGCATGCTGTGAGAATAAAAGTAAAAAGAAAAATCAATTTGAAAAAATATATAGATTTTGTTATTGCTAGGCTTTGCACTTATTGCTGATAATAAGGTTATATACTTTGGCAATCTGTTTTATTTAACACTTATTTTAGAAAAATGTTAGACCATATTGAATACAAAATGTTTGAAAACATTTTGACAGATATGCTTCCATTGACTTTGTCTTGAAGAAAAGATGGAAGAGGCAATTTTGGCTTCCCCCTATATTATGAAAAGGAATTAGCCAATCTACAAATTTCTAATGTGTCTTAAGCAACATCAAAATGAATGGTAAATAAACTTACCTATTAAGATTTAGTTCACTATTTTATCTTGGTCAGCATCAAATTATAGAATAGATTTTTCTGTGAAAGTTCTGAAATGATAGGAATCCATCCATCCATCTCCATCCTTGAATATAAATGACCCAAGAATTTTAAATTGTAGTATATCCATATCAAGAAATAGGAGAACTGACAATTCTAATAAATATGTCTACTGTTGCCAGGCCATGGTGGAAAGTTTAGCCAACTCTTTGATAGACAAATATTTTGGGTTTCCTATCTTCAGTAGAAACGCTGGCTCTGAGAAACCTCAAATATGCAGAGGAGTTAAGAACACTGCCTTCCAGTTTGGTTCTGCTACTAGCAAACTACTACATGTAGTTTGGCCAATCTGTATTCTCTGGGACTCAGTTTCCTTGCAAGAGGAAGGGGATGAACTAGATTACCATAGAAGCATCAGAGAATATTAGAAGTAAAGGAGCTTTAGGGATCATTAATCTAACATGTCTACGTTATGCAAGAAACAAATTCTAAAGTGCCTATGTCTGTTGGCTATGATAATTTTATTATTAATCTTTCCAGTCAGATTTATAGTAATTTCTCACTCACCCCCCAAAAATGAAATTAAGTTTTCTATTTAAAAAACATGAGTAAAGATATTCTCCAAAATAATTAAGATGTGTCGGGAGTAAATTTCTAACCTTTACATAGCAATGTTAGTCTTAATCATTCCCTGACTTGAAATGTTTTTCACTTGCCTAAGAATGTAAAATGGGTATTAAAATGTAGTTACATATCATATACCCTCCAATTAATTCTTTTTGGGGAACAAGAGATGATGACAAAATTTATTGAACCTCTATTATTTGAGAAGGACTTTATATTATCTTATTTAGTTCTTAAACCACTGATCACAATCATCATTTCCATTTTGTAGACTCGATATTAATGGAGTTAAATAATTTGCCCTAAAATATATTACCAAACAAGTGAATTGCAAAGCTGGGATTCAATCTCAAGTCTGACTGGCCTGAAAGCTTAGGGACTTTTCACTATTCCACATGGCCTGACTGAAGAGAGAAAATTTTTATTTCAAAATTCTTGGGCAGACCAGGGCTACCCACCTTTGGATAAAAGCTGCACAATAACTTAATGAATTGACAATGCACAGAGAGAACAAGATGCTTGGGTCAAGGTGAAGGAATCGTTACTCAGCTCTCTCTTCTTCCACACCAAAATAGAAATTAAAAAAAAAAAATACTAAAAAGTACAGAGCCACACTCAAAAAAAAAAAGTGAGAATATTCATGTTGCAGAAGAAGAGGAAACCTATAGCAAAAGTAGAGATTAAAGTATTACAACCCAGATGGAACTATAACCATTATATATGTGATGGCACTTCAGGGACCGTGCAGGTATAGAAGTCAAATCTGCCATACACACAGCAAGGGACAAGAAATTCGCTTTCCATGTGAGCCTAGGAGGCAAGACCATCCTGCCTACTCATTTATAAAAGCTAAAATAGCTCTACTCATTCACACAAAATTACAGCATTCCATTTGAGCACAGAAAGACTGTATGAGATCTGGACCAGTATTGATATATAACTGAGATAGATATTAAATTTTATCAAATATTTTAGCAACTATTTTGGATTAAAGTCATTCATATTATAACAACAGATGGATGTTCTCTAGTAATTTATAAATACAAAATCTAGCATTAAGCTTAATAGGAAAACACTAGAAGATGATAATTGGCTTCTAGCTAACACATTTAGACAAATAAGAAAGAAATGTGTCATACAACTTGAAGGAAAGAAGCTAAATTAACATTACTTACAGATGATAGCATTATAGAAATTGAAAAACAAAGAGAGTCAACATTAAAACTATTATAAACTACAAGTCTTCGATAAAAAACAGCCTTCAATAAAAACCACAATGATTTCAAAAGCGTAATGTGAGAGAATATACACAATACGTTCAAACAAGAAAATATAGCTACATGATAATTAGCAAGAAAAATGAAAAACTTCTAAGAAAAAAACTTTACAATGCTCCTGAGAAACAGAAAAATATTTGATCAAAAGAAAAACCTACCTATTCTTATACAAGATTTATAGCACTAGGTTATTAATTTTCCCTCAATTAGTTTACAAATCTAAAAGCATCCCAACCAAATTAAGAAAAAACTTTTTTTTAATGAAACAAGCTAACTCAAAAGTTCGTAGGAAGAATTATACAAGCAGTAATAGCCACTACATCATAACACTTATGTTATGGAATGAGCTGTGTCCCACCAAATTCATTAGGTTGAAGCCCTAACCTCCAATAGCTTTGAATGTGATTGTACTCAGAGATAGAGCCTTCAAAGAGATGATTAAGTTAAAATGAGGCCATTAGGATGGACCCTAATCCAATCTAACTGGGTGTCCTTATAAAAAGAGGAGAATAGGGGGATACCCAGAGAGACCGAAGGCTGCTCATGCACAGACAAAAGGCCATGTGAGGACACAGAAAGAAGGTAAGTATCTACAAGCCAAGAAGAGAGAACTCAGGAGGAACCTCACCTGCCAACACCTTGATAGAGAACTTCTAGCTTCCAAAAGTGTTAGAAAATAAAGTTCTGTTTAAGCCACCTACTCTGTGGTATTTTTTTATGGCAGTCCTCACAGACTAATACAATACATTCCACACAAAATTAGTGAGCATAAATGTCAGGCAAATATGCTTATGAGTTAGGTTTTTAATAATAAATGATGTTATTAATAATCTGGCCCTGAATGTTGGAAAAAATCATAAATTGTAGAGCCAAGGAGAGCTACTCGCTTAAGTTACTATGGGAATCACCCAAATGTTATCTACCCACCGAAAATTCTGTTAAAATAACAGTAATTTGTTAAACTGGTTAAATAATTCAACCCACAGTATTTTTCCTCCTAGTCTTCTCAGTTACCATATATAAATAAATCAAAGTATTTATTGCCTGTTCTCTAGATACAGATCAGGTAACATAAGGGATATAAAAAGATTTCGTATGCACAAGATCCTTTTACTTTCATTAGGGAAATGAGACCTATGCCAAAAAATGTAAGCAAGAATAAAATATTCCCATATAAAGTAATACTTATATGTTGGCTAACTGAACATAATAATAAAAAAGAAAAATTAAAAAGAGTAATACTTGTAGATATTTTAAGTTGTCATTCTTATTAGTGGACAGTTTCCCAGACTTTAACATCCGTTTTTTTAATTTACAATTTCCTTCCTTTCTCTCTCTTCCTTATTCCTTGAAACTGTGATCAAGTGTTAGTTTCTATATAAAACCACTTTGGGGCACCTGGGTGGCTCAGTTGTTAAGCGTGTGCCTTCAGCTCAGGTCACGATCCCAGGGTCCTGGGATCAAGCCCCGCATTGGGCTCCCTGCTCTGCGGGAAGCCTGCTTCTCCCTCTCCCACTCCCCCTGCTTGTGTTCGTTCTCTCTCTCTCGCTCTCACTGTCTCTCTCTGTCAAATAAATAAATAATCTTAAAAAAAACCTGCTGCCTTTTTATTATTTTTAATTTCAAGTTTTTATTTAAATTCCAGTTAACATTCAGTGTATTATTAGTTTCAGGAGTAGAATCTAGTGATTCATCACTTACATACAACACCCAGTGCTCAGCACAAGTGCCCTCCTTAATGCTGCCTCCTTTTCAAAATGTTTTTACCTTGCCTCGTGAGTGTCCATGAAAAGAAAAAGAATATACTGTCACTACTGACTACAAGATGTGGTTTAAAAATTTTATATTTTAGGGACACCTGGGTGGCACAATCAATGAAACATCCAAGTCTTATTTTGGCTCAGGTCATGATCTCAGGGTCATGAGATGAAGCCCCCCCCAACCCCCTTGGCTCCATTCTCAGTGGGGAATCTGCTTGAGATTCTCTCCCTCTCTCTGAAATAAATCTTTTTAAAAAAAATTTATATTTTACTTTTCTACATTAAATTACAACTAGTTATCATCTCTGAAACCTGTAATCTATGTTGGATGAACAAAACAAAAAAAAAATAGTTAACAAAGAACTTGGTAAATGGATAAATGGTTATAATTCCAAGAAGCCCCAATTGGCTATTATTTAAAGGAATATTCTGCTATTTTAAGAATTACTGATAGCCAGCATTTATCTTTTATCGTTCCAAACTCCTTGACCTTGTATGCTATTTTAATCACAATTCTCATAGCCCATTTTTTTTGCCATTTTCCTCTATTGTTCCCCTTCAGCATTACATATTTGCTTCCCTTTGTAGTTTATTTGACCCATACAGATCTTATTTTTTTAATTAACTCCACATTGTTACGTTCTCATTAAGCTTATTTCATATGCCTAGCATAATTTTGACTCTTATTTACCCCTCAGTGCAAATTTCTTCACTTCCTCAGAGTCTATATTTGTTTTAAGACCAAAAAAGAATAATTAAAACACAGTTGAACCAATCAAGGAAAAAAGTATTATTTTTAGATACTAGCTTGCAATAAGTGATTAAAAAAAAAGTCTTGAAAGGAAATTAAGTGTATATTTATACAGATGAAATAAACTAAAATTTTAAAGGAAAAATACTAAAGAAGAAATTGAATATGAAAGATTCCATTTAAGTGAATTTTCATTGCTATAAATCACAAAGCATAATTTGACATTCAGTCTTCTAAATACATTTTCAGTGATGTCTTGATGAAATGTCATGTTACATACTAGAAAACTGGCTCATAGATGTTCAATGCATAGGTTTCTTCAAATATATATAAACTTACTAAAAATTATGGTGTTATAATTTTCTGCCCTCAGCAAATGTTTGTAAACAGATTTCAGAAGGTTGTAGGCTTTTGGAGTAACACCATTAAGGAAAGAGCTGCCTCTGTTTTTAGTAAGATGCCCCTTTGCCAAAGGTGTAACCAAAATTATTAGGTCATACCTGTTGCCAGACTTATCATTTTTGGTGATAGAGTACTATGTTTTTGCAAAGTCCCTTTCCTCTGGAACCTTCAAAGTTCACAAAAGAGTGATCCCCAACAGTTAAGGCCAATGGGAAAACTGACATATTCCAACACCTCCCAGTACTTCAAGGAAGTCTGATTTCAGCTCCACCCAACTATCATTTCTCAGTCCTTACTGTGTGCAAAGCTTTGGGCCAGGCACTGAGGAGTTACGGAGATCGGAAGCCACAAAAATGATCTCAAGAAAATTGCCCTCAAGGAGATGCCTTCAAGCAAAAGAATAAGAAACACAAGTAACTGTAATTCAAAGTAAAATAACTTATTTGTACAAATGGAGATAAAATAATTGTGATAGGGAGACCTGGGGAGAGAAGCTCTGACTAGAAAAGCCTTCAGGATTTTCTAGTGCTGAGTAAGTATGTCAAGTCAAGTTGACTTGAATTATGAGGAAAAGATATTTTAGGCTAAACAGAGACAAAGATGTTTGAAACTGCATGGCTTGGTCAAAAATGGTGAAGATTATGGAATAAGGAAGGATATAATGCAAAGAAAAACTGGAAAGGTATCCAGACCAGATTGTGAAGGCCTTGAATATCATGGTAAAAAGTTTGCATTCACACCCCTCTGCCTCACACATGCTCCAAAAGTAGCCAAGATTTCATCTATGTTAGAATCACTTCAAGATCGTACCCTCCAGAATTTATTTACCCCTTGATACATTTTCATAATATTGATTCTTGATTGCTCACTCTCATGCTCTCAGGTTAAAACAAACTAACAACTTGTATTGAGCTTAGATTAATATTCTGCATCTTTAATTTTATTATTGTATCTAACCTTTCTCCCACTTACTGAAACACTGCCAACGTAAAAGACATTGGTTGACAGTTCTTCCATCTCAGCCCTGTACAGAAATTCTACATGCTTCTCATGAAAATTATGTAGCAACAGCACCTCACATTTATATAGAGCTTTATTGTTTGCCACCCATTTTCAAATACTTTGTGAATCTGTCACATAGTATTAGCAACTAACATTTTTTGTGCTCTTGTAGTTTGTCAAGCACTATGCCAAGCTCTTTATGTACAATGTTACAACCCCCATTCAGAAATGAGAATATTAAGGTTATTGACATTAAGGAACTTCACAAGGTCACAGAACTAATAAATAGGGAAGAGATCAGGGCTTACCCTAGAAATTTTTACCTTAACCATCATGCTTTTATTTCCTGTATAAACACACACCCACACCCCAAAAGTAGTTTTGACATTTTAATCAACTCAACAAAACATTTTTGTAAATCAATTATTTTATAAACTTTGTTCTACAAAATTTCTTAATTTAAACTAGCATTAAATTGATCTACTGGTTCAATTCATCCAAAATTGTCAAAAATGTATCATGTAATCTTTATTTATATGGACTGCACCAGGCCAAGACAAAAATAATGCATTCAAAATTGGATGCCAAAGTTTATGCATTAGAGTATAAATAGTTGCAAATGCACCAATGGTAAAGCAACCATTCTGAAGTCTAAACATCTCATTTTTTATTTTAAAATTCTAAGTTTACCATTTTAATATAAAACCGTTTTTTAGAGAAGTGGAGAAGGGGCAGAGCAAGAGGGAGAGAGAGAATTTTAAGCAGGCTCCACGCCCAGCATGGAGCCCAATGTTGGGGGAGGATCCTCGATCTCACAACCCTGAAATCATGACCTGAGCCAATATCAAGAGTCAGACATTTAGGGGCACTTGGTTGACTCAGTTGGTTAAGTGTCTGCCTTTGGCTCAGGTCATGATCCCAGGGTCCTAGGATCGAGCCCCACATCAGGCTC
The DNA here is from genome assembly GCF_037043125.1 of Eumetopias jubatus. Lineage (NCBI taxonomy): Eukaryota > Metazoa > Chordata > Mammalia > Carnivora > Otariidae > Eumetopias > Eumetopias jubatus. The sequence goes on from NW_028274807.1 coordinate 110,130,768, forward strand.
CCTGCTCTGTGGGGGGAGCCTGCTTCTCCCTCTCCCTGCCACTCCCCTTGCTTGTGCTCTCTCTCTCTGTCAAATAAATAAAATCTTAAAAAAAAAAAAAGAGTCAGCCACTTAACTGACTAAGCCACCAAGGTGCCCAATGAAACACATTTTTTAAGAAGAAAATTAAATAACTAAGCTTTCTGAGGTCAGGGTCAGAAATGAAATGTTTAATCCTTCAAGTATTATCCTCCTTCAAAATTTAATCTACTGAATGTTATAAATGTGGCCCTGGAGGAGTTGAGGCTTTTATTTCACAGACAAGTAGGATGGTTCACGGGGCAGGTCTTCTGAACACTGCCAGTAGTGTGCTTCTGTTCTTCTTGTAAGGCTTTCCTATCCTTCTACCTCCCAATGTAACAACACTTTCCTGTGAGATTACTCACTGGATCCATTCTTGCCCCTCCTTAAGAAGGTCATTACCAGTTGGAGAAAAAGTGAAGACTAATAAAAACCACAGGAGTACTATTAAACTGAATTTAAGCAAATATTTTATCAGAAAAAGATGAAAGTTTTCTTCCTATTTGTTAAGGAAATATCATTTTGATGCTATACGTAATAGAACTAAGCAAGAAATTCAGGTCCTATAAGGAAATTGCTGGCCTGGTGAGGTTCTACCAGAGAAAAGAGAAAAATGCCCTTTTAGGAAGCTTTGCTATCCTAAGTTAATTCTAAAAATCTCATAGTTCTGAGATTTTAAATGATAACTGCAAATTTGAAAAAAAATCCAAGATGGAAAACCAGGTAATAATAATATAGTGAGTGAAAACCATATGTTCAAGGCAAGTACCCAGCTCCTCAACAAAATTCCCAAGAGAATAAATACATGGGACCCCTGATCAAAGAGAAGTAAAGGAGAGAAAAATATATTACATATAAAATATTATTATTCTGGAGACAGATACAAGGAGTCTTCCTCTTGAAAGATAACATGAGCCAAAACAGCTTTACTGGCCATTTTGGGAATCATGATTGACCAAGTCAGGGAGTTAAACATGCTCTGCAGAGGACTGAACAGGCCTCAGGAACTCCGTAAATAAAACGGTAGGAATTATGATGACAACTTATCTATACTTTTTTACCTTAAGAATCCATTAAGGTAGGGCGCCTGGGTGGCTCAGTCAGTTAAGCGGCTGCCTCCAGCTCAGGTCATGATCCTAGGGTCCTGGGATCAAGTCCCGCATCGGGTTTCCTGCTTGGTGGGGAGCCTGCTTCTCTCTCTCCTTCTGCCTGCCTCTCTGCCTACTTGTGCTCTCTACCTATCAAATAAATAAATAAAATCTTAAAAAAAAAAGAATCCATTAAGGTAAATAGATGGGTTCTCTCATAGGAAAGAGGATTTTTTTCAAAACATTATTTGGCATACTATAAATAAACCATACTTAAATTTACAATTTATAGGCATGTATGTTCCAGAAAATATTAGCATGAAAGCCCAAGCAAAATAATTTGAAAAATCTTACTCACTTCATTTATAGTTAGCAGCACTAGGGAAGTCAATGTTTCTGGTAAAAAATGACCGCTTTACATATTTTTTTAAAGATTTTATTTATTTATTTGAGACAGAGAGAATGAGCGAGAGCAGGTATGGGGGGAGAGGGAGAAGCAGACTCCCCGCTAAGCAGAGAGCCTACTCTGGGCTCAATCCCAGGACCCTGGGATCATGACCTGAGCTGGAGGCAGAGGTTTAACCAACTGAGCCACCCAGTTGCCCCCATTTTACATCTTTAATAAAAAAAGATCTATTGCACTGTGAATTATGTAAGACTGTTGAATCACAGACCTGTACCTCTGAAACAAATAATACATTATGTTAAAAAAAAAAAGAAGAAGAAGAAGAAGATGATAGTAGGAAGGGAAAAGCGAAGGGGGGGAATCAGAGGGGGAGATGAACCATGAAAGACTATGGACTCTTGAGAAACAAACTGAGGGTTCTAGAGGGGAGGGGGGTGGGGGGATGGGTTAGCCTGGTGATGTGTATTAAAGAGGTCATGTACTGAATGGAGCACTGGGTATTATGCACAAACAATGAATCATGGAACACTACATCAAAAACTAATGATGTAATGCATGGTGACTAACATAACAAAAACAAATGTAAAAAATAAAAAAAATAAAGATCTATTTCAAAAATTGTTGATTCTGTATTAACAAGTAAAAAAACTAAAAAAAGGCGGGGTCATTCCTTTTCTTTCATTCCTTTATATACTTTCAACTTTCCCCTCTTCTAAATGTTCTTTTTCTGCCTTTCCTTCCCTCTATTTCTTTGCTCTCATTCATTATCAAAGGATGATGACACTCACAAATGAGAATCTAGGTAAAATAGTAAACCCACAACACTGACATACCATCCTCATTTATTTTTTTCAATATCTGAGAAAAAATTATCTCCCACTTCATTGTGTTGTAAATAACCTTCTCAGAGTATAAACTATTTCACAGAACTGACTTCATATCTCTATTAGTCTAAGCCCCCTAGGGCAGGAACAACTAAACCCAATTCTATCTCCAGGGACCAACCAGCTCAAGGTCTGGGATGAACAAGTGGTGTTAACGTGTGTCAGTCACACTAACAAGCTTTTTCTGAAAGGGCCAGCAGAAAAAATTCTCAACTTGTGGGCTAGTCTCTGCCACAACTACTCAACTCTGCCATTACAGCATGAAAGCAGCCACAAATAATTTACATAAAGGAAAGGGCATGGCTCTGGTCCAAAAAACTTTATCTACAAAAAGGTGGGCAGCCTGTATTAAAATAAAACTTTGTTCACAAAAAAAAGTGGGCTGCCCACAGCATCATAATTTACCAGCCCCTACTACAGAAAAAGTTTAGGTGCTTATGAGGAAGCCTAACCACAAAGGCTAAAGGGTGAGTCTAAAAACACTGCAGTTTAAGTGAGAATTATTTGCAGTTTGTCCATAAATAAAATATGGTTGTCTTCAGGTTTTTAAACTTTATATAAATGGTATAGAGTAAATGGCTTCCTACAACATTATGTTATTGTTGACATCTGTAGCCACAGCCTCTATTTGTAATGGTTGTATAATATTCAATTGTATCAACAGACCACAATTTATCCCTGCTCCTGATGATGTACATTTAGATCTCTAATTTTTAACTATCGAACAATGCTGCAACAGTCTTGTTGAACAAGTGCAATATTTCCTGAAGTGGAATACCTAGAAATGAAATCGCAGTCACTAAACATAAGCAAATTCAACTTTACTAAACAGTTCTGTGGAAGCAGAATAGTACCTCAAAGAGGTATTACTACACAAACATGAGCTCATCAATTTATAAGCTGAGTAGCAGTATGTAATACCTAAAATTACTGTTCGTCTGTGGTTAGAGAAAGCTATGACTGCTTTTCAGTATGAATAACCATGCAGTACAATTTATTGTGCCATTTCTTTACTAATATGTAATGCCAATTCCATTATTATATCTAATTTCTACATATAGCTGGATGTTTTAGTTTTTTATTCTATTCCCTTTATCTAGCTCTGCTTCAATATTGTTGCATTTGATTACCATTGCTTTATAATCTCTATCATTTATAATGTACTGTTTTGTAATTTTACTTTCAAAACTGTTTTAGCAACTCTTGGTATTTTGTTCTTCCATATAAAGAATTCTCAGAAATTCTCTCTTCAAATATTGTTTCTCTGATTTTCTATTATTTTCTCTTCTATATGTCTTCTAGAAGCCTCTCAATTTATTTTCCATCTCTTACAATTACTCTATTCCTTTTTTTTATTTAATTGCTTTCTCTATGCTTTGCTCTGGACCAGGTCCTTACACTCTTTTCTAATTAGTTTCTTTCTACAGTGTCTCTCATTGCATGACTTGCAGAAAGTAAGGGGAAAGAAAATATTCAGGAATCCCCAGTTGGCAGTCAAACTCATTTTTCCAGGAAGCAATATTGTACAAAAAGCTCTCTCTCTCTCTCTTTAATGGTATTAGTATCCTTGGACATTTCAGGAATGCTGTGGGTTGAAGAGGCTTTTGAGAACTGGCGTGTGAACTAGCCACTATACAGAACACTTGGTTCTAAGAGAAAAATGTATTCTAGGTTCCAAACAATGGACTTCAAAATGAATTTTTAAAATACAGTTTGTAAGATGGAAATTGCTTTATAAACAAACTCACATTTTTTATGTGAGATAAATTTTGTTTATACATGTACCATAATCCCAACTCCCTCCACTTGTAAATAGATTTTTCAGTGTCCTCCAAAATTACCTATTGTCATTTCTTTAAAAGATTTTATTTATTTATTTGACAGAGAGAGACACAGAGAGAGAGAGGGAACACAAGCAGGGGGAGTGGGAGAGGGAAAAGCAGACTTCCGGCAGAGCAGGGAGCCTGCCCAATGCAGGGCTCGATCTCAGGACCCTGGGATCATGACCTGAGCCGAAGGCAGATACTTAATGACTGAGCCACCCAGGTGCTCCCTACCTATCCTCTTAATAACATAAGAAAAATGTTTAGTTCTCTAAAAGCCAATTCTGAAGCCTAGAAAAGTTTTCTTTGGCACTGAAGAATTATAATACTAAAGAAAGCAAATAGCCTGAATCCTCACTGAAGATAATTACCTGGACAATTTTATAAGGGTTTCTGTGGATATTCTCTTAATCACTGGGCCCATGAATACTAAACCAAACCAAAAAATGCACCCTTCCATACCATCATATGCTCATGGATATGTGGTTAAATTTCTTATGCGTGATCCTTAATGTGATGGGAAAACAAGTTTATTCCCTTCCATACCACCATTAGCTTCTTCATCTGCCAAAATTTTAAATACCACATCACTGGTTCTTAAAACAAGTACCATGGTAAACTCCTTCACCCAGGGACGCTCAAGGAAAAATTATTAAACAAAATCATCTTTGGAGTCTATTCACTTCGGCATTTTTTTTTTCCATTTATAAACAGTTTATTCAGTTCCGTTATAGTGGGTAAGTTCCCAGCTAAATGCACAGATACAAGCGAGGTGCCCCTTGGTTAATGCAGGAGCCAGCGGGTTACATGGGACGGGGCATGAGGCAAGGAAGGAGCACCAAGGTTTCAGAGTCAGACCCTGCCAGAGCCCCTGAGTGGAAGGGTGGACTCACCGCCTGCCCCACACTGACCCCGCTTCCTTCTCACAGCTGGACATCTTGTGGGGTGTGTCTTCAACACTGCAGCATCTCAGTGAGGTCAGGGGAACAGATATTAAAGGGAGTCCATGTCCTGGTGCCCCTCAACTGTTGTTGCTTTGTAAGTCCCATGCTGGCATGTGAACAGGAATTTTGGAATCCTCCAGTAACCATGAGCACTTTGGCATTTTTGATACTTCTTTCCTTTCCATCTCTTTCTCCAACTCAAATATCAACAGCTTTTTAAGAAATATTCTATCCTCTTATATTCCAACAAAATTCCTCCTTGAATACTCTAAATTAGTGCTTCCCTTTGTACATAAGATTCACAATTCCACAGTAACTTCATTGCAAAGTAATTACCATCTAAGAAATTCATAAAGGATATGACTTAACAAAAACATAATGAGGCACTTTTCTTAGAAGTATGTGCATTATAAAAAAATTATCTCAACACAAAGGAATATATTTTTAACAATGGATTACCTAACAGTATTATAGATGATGTGATAGATGAGGTATGATAAACTTATTTTCCCATCACATTAAAGATCATGTATATAAAGTTTAACCACATATCCATGAGTATATGGAACACTGAAATACAAATTAAATATGCCCTGCTTCTATGAATTTGACTAATTTAGATACCTCATATAGGGGGAATCCTGCAGTATTTGTTCTTCTGTGACACTTTTTTCACTTAGCATAATGTCCCCCAGATTCATCCATGTTGTGGCAAATGGCAGGATTTTTCTTTTCAAGGCTGAGTAATAATATTCCATTGTATGTATATACTTTTTTAAGCTTATCTGTGTATGGACACTTGGATTATTTCCATATTTTGGCTATTGTGAATAATATTGTGATGAACATGGAAGCACAGAGATCTCTTTGAGATCCTGATTTCACTTCTTTTGGTACCCAGAAGTAGGATTGCTGAATCATATAATAGTTCTATTTGTAATTTTTTAAGGAATCTCCATATTGTTTTTCATAGCTGTTCCATCATTTTATATTCCCACCAATGGTGTACAAGAATTCTAATTTCTCTACATGCTCGCCAACACTTATTTTGGGGGATTTTTTGGTAATAGTCATTCTAGCCAGTTTGAGGTTCTATCTCATTGTGCATTTGATTTTCATTTCCCTGGTAATTAATGGTATTGAGCATCTTTCCACCAAAAAAGGGGAGATGGGAGAGATTCAAAGAAACTTTGAGAGGTGTTGCATATGCCTATTACCTTGTGATGGTATTCCAGATGTTTGCATAGGTCTAAAATCATCAAATTGTACACATTAAATATGTGCAGTTCTTCATATATAGTTTTAAAAATGCAAATTACATGAATGGTTTTATGGTTTTATTCAATCCTAAATTGAATATATGCACATATAATTTGAAAATACTTAACAGTAAATCAAGGGTGGAATATATTTTTTGATATCCAGCAAACTGGAATAATACAACTCTTACATCATGACACTTTTGAGCCATTCAGGTCATGTATGATTCACCCAAACAGGAGTAACTGCTAGACTCTCTCTATAAGGGGTGCTATCTACAGAGACTGCTTAACCTCAATACCACTATGTACTAACAAGTTCAACTGGGATTTATCTGGGGCAAGAAATTATTGTTAGTGGGGCACCTGGGTGGCTCAGTTGGTTAAGCGACTGTCTTTGGCTCAGGTCATGATCCCGGGTCCTGGGATTGAGTCCCACATCAGGCTCCCCCTGCTGCGGGGAGCCTGCTTCTCCCTCTCCCTCTGCCTGCACTCCCCCTGCTTGTGTACTCTCTCTCTTTCTCTTTAAAAAAAAAAAAAGTTTCTGCCTTTGGCTCAGGTCATGATCCCAGGGTCCTGGGTTTGAGTCCCACATCAGGCTCCCCCTGCTCTGTGGGGGGGCCTGCTTCTCCCTCTGCCTGCCTCTCTACATGCTCATTCTATCTCTCTCAAATAAATAAAATCTTGTTTTTAAGAAATTATTTTTAGCAATATCTAAATGGATTATAGAATTTAGGGTTTATAAAGATTAAAACAGAATAGGTTAGCTGAGAATGCCTGAACTCAAACTCAGGAATGGAATATATACATGTAACTTAAGTTTCTCTAAGACCGAAAGATCACAGTGATAACTCAAATTACATTGGCTCTTGCCTGTATTTTCCTTCTGCCATAACATCCATTCTGCTGAGTAACTTGCAAGCATTTCTGTGAGAACTCAGAGGATGATTTCCATACACTTAACAAACTCCTCGGAGAATCTCTACAACTTCCTCTACTCAGTCTCGTTCCCCAACAATTCCATGGCATGCACTCAAATAGCCACCTCTCAGCGGACACTATGCTGAAACTATGGGAAAAAATAAAGGATGGGCATTAGTAAAAGACTTTAAAGCTGGCAGTTAAGAAACAGATTTTTCTCTAGAGTCTCCAGAAGGATGCAGCCCTATGTTCCTTCCAACACTTTGATTTTAGCCAAGTAACACTCATTTCAAACTTCTGACCCCCAGAACTGCAAGGTAATAAATTTTCCACTGTATTAAGCCACTAAATTTGTGATAATTTGTTACAGCAGCAATAGGAGGCTAATATAGCAGGGAACCTAATCTTTCATGGTCCAATTCAAAATATCTTTCCTGTTAGTTGGGTGTGATTTCCTAATCATCTACCACATCCTGATCAATAAGCACTGGTTCTGATCCATAAACATCTGTTCCCGAATTCCTGTTTATGTCATCTTGAACACTCATTTGCAGAGATTTTTCAGTTTCTCTCTTATAAGTCTTATTGTCTATACGTCCATATCTCTAATTGTTGTACTTGTCTGTACCTACTTCAATTGAATTCTCAGGAAACTACTGGGTGCAGATACTTGCTCTTTGGAAATGGCTTGTTTGGGGGGTGGGGAATCCTTTTTACTTCTAAATTCTTTTGTTGCTTTTTCTTTCTGGCTTTTTTTGGAAGAGAAAACATTGGAAGGTTAATCACCACCTGAAAAAGCATTTCCTGTAATGCTGAAGTCACTGGTTCTATGGGTGTGTGTGTGTGTGTCACATGGTCAGACATCCTTTATGCTTAGGACAGCCTAGGTTTGTGCTGTGAAATCATCTTATTCACACTGTGTGTGGGCAACACCCAAGGGAGTTGAATGAGAAAGGAGAGGTTTATCTAGGCATTTCCAAGGCTTCCCTTGGAGTGCTGAGATTTCAGCAAATTTGTGATAGAGGGGAGAAGATGCTAGCAGAACTTGGGAAGAAGTACATGCCAGATGCAGGACCGGAAAATGGAAGATGGAGACCAGAACAAAAGAACCACAAAACATTCTTTTTCGGATAAGGGAAGAGAATTCTGCACGTGATCTTAGCCAAAAGGCTGAGAAGAGATAAGGGAAGAGAATTCTGAAGGAATGGAGGATGAGGAAAGAAATCATTTTATGATCAATGCTGTTGACTTCCCTCCTTTATCAACATTTATTCCAATCACCTGAGTTTCTGTAACTTTCCACATCTGACAAATTTTCCCATTCACTAGCAGAATATCCTAAAACTAAACACTGAAGAGGATTCCTGCATAGCTTGTTGTCAACTAGCTAAGATTTCTTTTCCAGTCTAGTACACAGTATAGTGATTCAAGTAATAAATACTAATGATTCTTGAGAAAGGAAGGAAAGCAGAATTTAGGTTAAAATACAAAGTGAACATAGGATTTCAGCTGTTTTTCTACATGCAGCTAAAATGTTAGATGCAGAGTTTGTTATTATTGGGCGAGCACATATCATGTCAGGAGGTCTTAATAACTTCGGCAATCAAGAAAGCCAATGGAAAGTTTCTCTGGCTAACAAAAAATCCCTTTTTTAAGGACTCATGGAAGGTATCCATTACAGAGCGTTCAGAAATCTATGAGGAAAAAAAAACATTAAAAGGATACTATTTTTATTCTGGCTTTCATGTTTTCTATTTCTCTCTTTACAGAAATAAAATCGAGGATTTCTTCCTTCAGAGGTCAATGAATCATGAAATTGGAACTGTGCCGGCTCACAAATGTATGTTTTGCCCATGCGGTCTCAAGCTAAAGTAACTGGCCTTCACCTTCAAAATGTACGGATAATAAATGCCCAAAGGCTTAGTACATTAAGTCTTGGAAAAGTAAGGCAAACATTTGGTGAGTTTTCATTGAAAACATTAAAATGTTTTTTCCAGGTGTTACTTCTTAATAAATTTGAAGACTGTTTATAACATTTTTATAGGGGTATTCTCACTCACAAGATTTCTTTGAACATATGTGAATTTTTGCCTATGACAGGGACATTAAAAAACACATTCTTAGTTGTTTTTTTCCAAACTTGATTTATGACCATCTGGCATTACACATTCTTTCTCCTTTATAACCTGCCTACTGTGTGCCTCTTTTCCCCTCAATACAAAATTACTGTGTAGCTTGAGCAGCCTAAAGCCAGCAGAATGGAAACAAACAGCAAAAATACCTTGGCCTAGGAAATGTACATATCTTATCTGAATTTAATTAAAACACATTCACACACATCTTTGTGTGAGAAATTCAAAGTTTTTACGATTTCTACATTTGACCATTATACCATTCACTAAAGACAGATCTTATTCTAAAAAGTGGTAAATTAGGGACTCCTAGAGTGGCTCTGTCAATTAAGTAACCACCTGTTGATTGCGGCTCAGGTCATGATCTTGGGCTTGTGAGATCGAGCCGTGCATTGGGCTTCTTCCTGGGTCCGGAGCCTGCTTAAGTTTCTCCCTTTCCTCTTCCTCTCCTTCTGCACCCCCCCCTTAAAAAAAAGTGATAAATTAAAGGGGAATCTAAGAAAGTCTGATTAACTATTATACCTATCACCCATTTCCAAATAAAGCTCTTGCTTCTGAATGAAATAACTTTGTCCCACATAAGCTGCATCTTGGGCCAGGACTCATTTGAGCTCAGATCTTAAGACAAGCATCCATTGACTGACCCAAGGAAAACCAGCCTATAAGACAGCATGATGCTCTGTAATGGGAAGGGGAGAGGGTAGATCAATGTGAGGGATGTAGTCACTACTCAGATTCTCTTCTTAGAAAGATAGTAGATACATAGCAAGTCCTACCAGTTCCTCTTCCAAAATATTTTTTATGTCTGTGCCCTCTTTCTACCCCATTACCACCACATTATCCAGGCCACCATCTTCTGCTGGACCAAAGCTATAGCCTCCTAACCTGGTTTCTCCACTAGCACCACTTCCGTCTCAAACACCATTTTTCATATAGTAGCCAGAGTGTTCTTTTAAAGAATACATAAGATAATGTCATTCACCTGATTAAAATTCTCCAGTGATTTCTCATTACATATCAACTTCAAACATAAAACATAAAATTCAAACTGGTATGGGGCATCTGGGTAGCTTAGTCGGTTGAGCCTCAGACTCTTGATTTCAGCTCAAGTCATCATCTCAGGATCGTGAGATTGCGCTCAACAGGGAATCTGCTTAAGATTCTCTCGCTCCACCTCTCCTCCCCCGGCCTCGTGCTCTCTTTCTAAAATAAATAAATCTTTAAAAAAATGTCAAATTGTTATGATCTGTCCTCTGCCTGCCTTTACCTCTCCACCCTCCTACCTACTGTGCTCCTGCCAGCTTGATCTTCATTCTGTTCCTCGTGCTGCCAAAGTCTCTCCCACCTCGGGGCCTCGCAATTACCAGCCCTCCCTCAGAAACAATCTCCTGTCTCCTCCCCCAGGCCAGCTTCCTCTTTTTCTTCCTTCAGGTCTCAGTTCAAATATTTTTTTTTCAAGAGGCCTTCCTCTAAAGCAGTGGTGCTCAATTTTCACTGTGTATCAGAATCCCTAGGAAACTTAGGAACTTTCAGCTGACCAAGACCCACTACCGTGAAGTAATCTGAGTAGGACCCTGGCATCAGAATTAAATCACAACAAACCAAACCTTGACAGGTGATTGTAACTGCAGCTAACTTGTGAATCAGTGACCTAAAGAACCTCACCATCTTCTCTCCCCATCATATCCACTATTAGAGTATCTTTTGCTATGTATCGTACTCTGTAACCACCTTGACTTCTTTTCCTATTGTCTTTTTCTTCCCCTGAAATGCCAAGTCCACAAGGGCAAGGACATTTTCTGCCTATTTACTGCTATAGGCCCAATGCCTGACATCAATGAAGGAAAGACTGAAGGTCCTTCAAGTCAATAGACAGAGAAGGGTGAAGCGTACAAAAGACAGCCTGGAGAATCCATTAAGTAGAGGTGATATAGAATGAGAGAGAAAGTGGTGAAAATAGATGAAAGAATCAGAAGCTGAGCAAGGAAAGTGAAGCCTGAGCATAAATCATGGACCACAAAATAGTCTCTTGGGTCACTGTCTCTTCCAATAAAACCTGAATGTTCAAAGACTAAAATTGAGTCCTTTTTTGTGAGCGCCTAACATAACCTAAATTGTCTCAGTTCCATACAATCTCAGTTCCACACAAACACAAAGCCTATTTTATTGATACAGAGATTACAATTATCTCATTGTAGATTTTTAACATAGAGAAGCCTTATTTTAAATCCTGAAGCTGTCTCATTTTATTCATACCATTTTTAATAGAAGTCTTCTTAAAAACATATTACATTTACATACCTTCTTTAAAAGAATCCGCTGAGGAAATTTAACATTAACTTGGTAACTCCAGGATTGTCAAATATTTTGCTGTCTCACATGACTTTGATATCCTTAAGAAAACTTAAAACATATATGCCATTATTATAAAAGTTTTTGGAATAAAAGACTTTTCATGGTTCTCAACTTTTCTTTTTAAGTTTCCTTTTTTTAAGTTTACAGGAACTCTGCTCTTACCTGAATGCCCTCACTGCGTAGCTTGCTTATATATTCAGCTGTGAGTTTTCAAAGTTAATGACTTTTTCTTAAACAAATGCAAACACAACCTTGTGGTGGTTCCCATGCTTGGCTATGATCGTAATCACCAGGAAAGCTTTTTTTTTTTAAAGATTTTATTTGTTTAAAGATTTTATTTGTTTATATGCAAATTATATGTGCATATATTCAATTTATTTGTTTATGGGCAAAACATACATTTGTGAGCCGATTTATTTGAGAGAGGGAGAGCAGGAGCAGTGGGAGGGGGAGAGGCAGAGGGAGAGGGAGAAGCAGATTCCCGCTGAGCGGGGACCCCGAAAAGACACAGGGGTGGGGCTCGATCCCAGGACCCTGGAATCATGACCTGAGCCAAAAGCAGACACTTAATCTACTGAGCCACCCAGGCACCCCAGTAATCACCTGGAGAGCTTTAACGTCCATGAATGTCTGTCTACTTCTTCAGACCCTGGAATTTATGATTTAATTGACTAGGAATGTGGCCAGGATTAGCTGGCTTGTTTGGGTTTTTTGGTTTGTTTTTGGTTCCCAGGTGATTCTAAAACATACCTCATTAGGAACTGGAACTAGCAGTTGGAAAAGCTGCTGGAACCCAGGCAGTGTTTCACTGTCCCTCTGTGGGTGAATCTATGTGTCTCCAGGCTACTTTCTCTGCTTCACTTTGCACAGGAGGGTAAGTAACTGACCCTACTGTCCCTACATATAAGTGTTCTTCAGTTTCTGGAACTAAATGAATCTAACAAATACCTTGGTTTTTTTCAAAGTCTCAGGAGCAAGGTGTAATCAGCCCTTTTGGGCCTGTGTCTACCCATATTCCCTCCCGGAATAAGCAGGGAGCAAAGTCAGATTGTAGAAACAAACACGGGCTTAGGGTAAACAAACCATAGGTATACTTTACATTTGGTGAGGGTTCTGGAGAGAAATTCTCAGAAATGGGCATATAGTATCTACTTGCAGAATCCTAAACAACAATCCTACCCTCAGTAGGACAATGGGTCCTCCAAATTTTGCGACAAAAGTTTAACTGTTAGTTCCTCTTTGACCCATATCATGACATTAATAGCTTTCATTAATTGAGAATTCCCACCCAGTCTCAAAAGCTCTATTCCAGAAGCATTGTTTTTTTCTTTTAAGTTACTCTCAGATTTTAAAGAAATAGCTCAAAAAAATAAATAGCTCAAAGCTGAACTGCATCAAGGAAACAACCACAGAGAAAGCATTTCCATGTGCATGCTTAGACAGATGGCAGAACTTAGCAAATATGCAGCAGAGGAACGAGTCCAACCTGTCTTCTCTTTCCAGCCTCACTGTAAGCAGACTAACGTGAGTTTGCTCCGTGGTTAGTTAGCGATAGAGTTTACGCCAGGTGGAGTTCTCACACAAAGTAATCTCTATTTACAGCAAATAAGGAGATCACGGGAATAACTTCCAAAGCAGTGACTCCCTGAGCAGGGGTGAGCGGGTTCGCTTTATTTAGGGTTTAGGATAAATATTCAGAAAGGGGAGCTTTGTCATCGCATGTAAAGGTGGGCATAGGTTGCACAGGTGCACTCAGAAAATATGCCTACAGGTTGCATCCTACCTTATGTTATTAAAGATTGTGCTCCTAGGGTGAAGACTTTAACATTATAATGAAACGGGTAACTGTGGGGCAAGGGCAAGTGGCTACGGGCATGCTCTGAGAGCCAGTATAAACTCATGGGCTCTTGGGCTTGTTATCCCAGGTAAGGAATGCAAGATCTTGCTTACTTTTGAAATATCACTGGGAGTTTTACCACTGATTTACTGTTTCTGATATGGTTAGGCTACTTCCTGGCCTGGTAGGGACTATTAGTTTCTGCATTCCCTTTGTTCCCTTAAAATCCTTAACAGCTGAGGTTTTTGTGTTTCACGCGTGCGTGCGTGTGCACGTGCGTGTGTGTCTTTGTAATTCTGATACCTCCTAGGAAGTTCTGCAAGAAGTGTGCCTGGGCCAGTGGAGCGGTGGAGCACAGATCATGGAAAATAGCTGGGGCCAAAAATGCCTACTGTGTCAAGCTATATCTCATCTTTCTTTGTTGGGTACCCTTCACTCTTTCTTTTTTTCTTTTGTGGGGTGCAGGGGGAGGCGGCAGAGGGAGAAGCAGGCTCTCCGCAGAGCTCAATCCCAGCATCCTGGGATCACGACCTGAGCCGAAGGCAGATGCCCAACCAACTGAGCCACCTAGGCGCGCCCCCCCCACCCCCACTCTTTCTGCTTACAACTGGGAAACATTGCCCAGTAAAACTGACTGAAATAGCATACTGACAGTAGTCCCCGGACCAGCAGTGTCAGCATCACCCACAAACAAATCCTCAGGCTCTAATCTAGCCCTAGGAATCAGAAACCCTGGGGATGGGGCAGAGAAATCTGTACTTTAAACAGCCCTATAGTTAATTCTTTTATTTCCTAGCTAATTTGTATCTATAAATACATAAATACATTGAACAAACCAAGTAGAATATTTGCCAAGGTAAACTAAAAACTAACTTGTTTATATCCATTCTGTCCCAAAATGGATATAAATCCCACAATGAGTTTAAAATGCATGATGCTTTCTATCAGTAAACATCAGCATATTCTGCTAGGTGCTTGTCAGCAGGGCAGTTTGGGGATCAGACCCAGAATCTGATAAAGCTTAAATAGTTGCAGTAAGTGTAAATGGGACGATCTTGGCTTTTAATCATTCTACACTTCAAAGAATTTTGTCCAGTATTTTGGATATTTTGAAATATTTACAATAGTAGAAATAGAAAAGGCTTACATTTATCTATCAATTAATCTTATAATCATTCATTGAAAGCCTACCACATACCAAGCATTGTGCTAGGCATTAGAGATACAGGGAAAACAAGACAAACACAACCCTGTACTCAGCTCACAGTCCAGAAATACAGAAAGTCTCAGGGTCCAAGGTAAGCTTCCCCAAAGGAGTAATTTTAACCAGAGCCTTGAAAGATGTGATGGCTAATTTTCTATGTCATCTTGATGGGGCCACAGTGTAACCAATCAAATATTATTCTGGGTGTGTCTGTGAGGGTGTTTTTAGAAGAGATTAAATCAGCAGACTGAGTAAAGCAGATTGACTTCTTTACTGTGGATGGACCTCATCCTATTAATTGAAGGTCTGAATAGAACAAAAAGACTGATCTACCTGAAGAAAGAAAATTCTTTCTGCCTGACTTTGAAGTAGAAATCAGCTTTTTTTTCTTGCCTTCAGACTCAAAATCAATCATCAACCCTTCCTGGGTCTTCAGATGGAAACTTTACACCAGCTCTCCCTCCTCTCAAGGCCTCTGGACTCAGATTGGAACTCAACATCAGCTCTCTGGGTCTCCAGCTTGCCAACTCACCCTGCAGATCTTGGGACTTGCCAGCCTCTGTGATCATGTGGGCTAATCCCTCTATACCTATATATATATACATATATATATATATTTCTCTTATGAACTTAGACTATTAAAAAGGAGGAGTAAAAATTATACAGATAATGGTGAAAATAAAAAGAGAAAGTTCTGGAGCACCTGTGTGGCTCAGTCAGTTGTGCATCTGACTCTTGATTTTGGCTCAGGTTATGATCTCAGGGTCATGGGATCGAGCTCCATGTTGGGCTCTGGGCTCAGTGGGGAATCTACTTGAGATTCTCTCCCTCTGCTTCTTCCCCAGCTCATGCATGTTCTCTCTCTCTCTCTCTCTCTCTCTCTCTCTCATAAGTAAATCTTAGAGAGAGAGAGAAAGTTCTAGGAAGAAAGAAAGTCTGGTACAGAGATCTTGAGGCAGAGAGTATATAGCATCTTAAGAGAACTGAGGTAAAAATTACAACACTTCCTTAGCACTTACTGTGTATCAGACTTTGCTCTAAGTTCCCTGGATATGTTATCTCATTTAATTCTCAAAACAACCTCCTGATGTAAGTTCAATTATTATCTCAAATTGCAAGTGAAAAGCCTGAGGCACAGAGATGTGAAGTAACTCACTCAAGATACTAGAGATGGAATGGGAAGAACCATGTTCCACAGCCAAGTGTTCTGTCTCCGGAGTCCATGCTCTTAACCATGACTCCTTCACTTCTCCATAGAGCTGGCAAGGAGAAAAAGGAAGTGATAAAGAGAAATGCCAGATCATAGGGAACCTCGGAAGCCCTGTTAAGGGATTTGAGATTTTTCCTAAAAGCCACAGGAACCAGAGAACAATTAAAATCAGAGGAGTGACAGGATCAGACTTTTGTTTAAAACATATGAAATAATTGCAGGGAGAAAATTGGAATGGAGGGAGCAAGACAGGTGGCTTTTGCTTTGATATAAGATTTTTCTCTTTTAACCACTTCACTTGAATATCAAATAGCTTAAGTTGCTCCAGAAAATATCAAAAGCAAAAACTCCAGGGACGCTTGGGTGGCTCAGTTGGTTAAGTGTCATAAGTCGGCTCAGGTCATAATCCTAGGGTCCTGGGATCGAATTCCACATCAGGCTCCTTGCTGAGCTGGAAGCCTGTTCCTTCCTCTGCTGCTCCCTCTGCTTGTGCTCTCTCTCTCCCTCTGACAAATAAATAAATAAATAAATAAATAAATAAATAAATAAACAAATATCTAAAAAAAAAAGATAGAAATCCACACAATATAAACAGCTTTAAAATAATCCTCTCTTAACAGGATAATCATGATTCTGCTCCCTTCAGTTATCTCAGAATGCTGTCCCAAGAATGTTCAAAAAGGACCCTGGTCACTTAAAAGAGCAAAGATAGGGGAAAATGGAATGTGAAGATGTGTGCGGAACACAAGAGATATGCAGGAGGGTGACAGGAAACTACCTTGGCTCAGGAAGTCAGGCAGCAGATCAGAGGCTAATAAAGGATGAAATAGGCGATAAGAAATGGAAAGAGGAGAAAGAAGATCATAAAATGAAACTATTGTAGAAATATGATAAGCCAATGGTATGAATGTGATAAGCCAACTAAAATCAATCTCTTATTTGAAAATTTAAATGTTAGAATATTTCACTGTTGTCTATAGCTGATGGAGAAGGTGTTCCACAGGCCACACATGTAGCATTGGGCCATTTGGAATAGCAGTTTTCCAAGGGAAAGTTTAGCTTCTTTTGACTCTGCACACAGTGATTAAGCACAGGAAATCAAATTGTGGATTGAAGCCAAAATTTACAGGAGCATCAAGTACTATATAAACTAGTAAAAGAGCTTAAAAAGATATATATGTATATATATCTTTAATTTTAACATACATAAAGGGATTTTCCAACTCAATAAATTCTCCATATGTAGTTAATGATATCAAATATTATGGAAAAAACATCAGAATAACCAGTCTTATTCCTAATGAAAATCATCGAAAAGAATCCACAACTCAGCCTTATCTTAGCAAGAAAAGTCACAATAAATGTGCATCTAAGCTGCTTCCAGTTTTGTTTTCATTTTTAAGGGGTGCTAGTAAAATGTCACTAATAAAAGTAGGAAATTCTTGCCAAGGCTTTCTTTCACTTGATATGTAGCAATGCACCTTGAGCTATGACGTGTTTGACATACTGGATCCCTCAAGAAAGATACCTGAGAGGGCATTTGGGTACCTTTTTCTGTAGGAAGAAAGTTTCTTTTTTTAAAAAAAAAAGTATTTGAGAGAGAGAGAGAGAGAATGAGAGAGAGCGCGAGAGCGCATAAGAGGGGGGAGGGTCAGAGGGAGAAGCAGACTCCCTGCTGAGCAGGGAGCCTAATGTGGGACTTGATCCCGGGACTCCAGGATCATGGCCTGAGCCAAAGGCAGTCGCTTAACCAACTGAGCCACCCAGGCGCCCAGGAAGAAAGTTAATTAAGACAGTGGCTAACTGTCTACGGCCGTACCACCCTGACCGCGCCTGATCTCGTTTGATCTCGAAGCTAAGCAGGGTCGGGCCTGGTTAGTACTTGGATGGAAGACAGTGGCTAATTGCCCAAAAAGGACATATGTCAGAGTTTGGACTGAGCTCCCTTAAGGATCCTCCTAATATAAGCACAGAATCTGGAGCTCTTTAGTTCAATGCCCTCATGTTCCTGGGTGTCTACCCACATACACGTGTAAATCTCTATAATTTTTTAACAACTTATTGGCAGAGGGAAGCACAAAAGTGCTGAGCTGAGAGACTCACACCTCTGAGGAACTTTACTTTGGATTTTAGCCTATGTGTTAAACTTCAGGAAATTTTATACCTAGGCAAAGAACACAGGTCCCAAGAAAAGCTATCTGGTCATTAACTTCTGTCTCCTATAAAACATGTTCTTGGTCGGCATATTTTTTTCAAGACAGTATGAAACTTGCTGGGGCGCCTGGGTGGCTCAGTCGTTAGCATCTGCCTTTGGCTCAGGTCATGATCCTGGGGTCCTGGGATCGAGCCCCACATCAGGCTCTCTGCTCAGTGTCTGCTTCTCCCTCTCCCTTTCTCTCTGTGTGTGGGCTCGTGCTCTCTCTCTCTCTATCTCTCTGAGAGAAGGAAGGAAGGAAAGAAACAAATAAACTTGCCTTAAAAATTTTACTCAAATAAGTGTGTGTGTGTTTTAATTCTAAATTCCATTTTTAAGTGTACTTTACATAATTTTCAGCTGTTCTGTGTGAATTACAACTGCCTAGTTTTTCATCTCTTTTGATTACTATTCCAGCCTTCTTGGGACTAGCTCTGTTACATAAAGAGGATTTCACTTTACTTTTTCTTCTACCCTGGATCTGTATCTCTGAAGTTGTTCATTTAGACTTTGGGCCAATAACTGATTATTTAATAGAGAGGCTAGCTCACAAAAAATATTGATTGGATCACATACATTTGTGTGACTCTCACAGGACGTGGTGTAAGGGGAAGCTAAGTGGGGAAAATTCTCATTTTCTGGTAAAGTAGTTGAAACCTTTGAACAATAAGGCACTTTTTTTTTCCATCTACAAAATTTGGCTTGAATACGATTTCTTTCCTTGACACAGTACTATCAAGAATTGTTTTATTTTTAAAACGGAACATGATCCCAGTAGAAGAATGAGCCAAGAACATGAATAGACAGTTCAAAGAGAAGGAAATGATCTTTAAACATATGAAAAGATGTTCAACTTCATGATAATATGAGAAATGTATGGTAAAATTACAAGGCAATGCCTTGTTTTTTCATCTATCAGTCTGGCAAAGATATAAAAGTTGTTGATTACAGTATTTTGATGAAAACATACACCATGATATTTAGTTGGTGATAGTATAAATTCATTCTACTTTTAAGAGTCAAATTGACAATATTTTTCAATTTAAAATACAAATATCTTTTGCACTGAAATTCCATTTCTAGAAAATTTTCATATAGAAATCCAGTAATGTATACAGATGTATGAACACAGTAATTTATTGTAGCATACATCCATTGGAATAGTCTATAGCTATTAATAGGGGAGAACTATAGAAAGTGATATGAAACCAGCTTCAAGCTATATTAAGTGATGACAGGAAGATACAGTACCTTATGTAGAATGTGAGTAAAAGAAATTGGAGCTATATACACATACATGGTAGATATGAAGTATAAGGAAGTGGCAAAATATATTGCCTCTGGAGAAAACTGTCATACTGAGGGACTAGAAGACAAAAGTGAAATGGAAATTCACTCTACTGTGTGTCACTTTATACTGCTGGAATTTTAAAAAAACACACATTTGCACTATTGTATTTTTTAAAATTGCATTAAAAATGTAAGAAATTCTGTCCTTAGCTACATAAAGATGCATAAAAAATGCCAATATGTATGGAATTCTATTTACCTGCTTTAAACTTGCTGAAAATGGCATAAAGCTTTTAAAAATGCATAATGTCATTGATCTTAAGTTGCAACTTGATGATACTACTTTTTCTACATGGCAAAAACATTTATTACACTTCTATATTTTCCAAATCAACCAATACATAATCAGAAAATTAATATCCTCTTGCAGCCACTCATACCAGATGGTCTTTCCTGGTCCATTTCTTCTCCTTTCATGATATCCTTCTTATCTCTCATTTACTCAGAGGTTGGCCAGCTCACTCTATAAAAAGCCACATAGTAAATATTTTAGAGTTTGTGGACCAAGAGGGAAAATCAAGGATATTATCTATGTGCTTATATAGCAGAAAATAAAACAAATTTCTAAAAAATTTTTATGACAAAAATGTAACTAAAAAAAATAGGTCTACTAATGAGAATAATAGAATTCTTTTGGGGAAGCTAATACTTTGCTTAATTGGGGTTCAAGCTCAGTGTCCTCTATCCTCAAGTTGATTGAAAATGTTTATCTGTAAAAACATTTCTTGTGGGGCACCTGGGTGTCTCAGTCGGTTAAGCATCTGCCTTCAGCTCAGGTCATGATCCCAGAGTCATGGGATCAAGTCCCACATCAGGCTCCCTGCTTGGTGGGGAGTCTGCTCCTCTCTCTCTCCCTCTGGCCCTCCCCCACCTTGTGCTCTCTCTCACTCACTCTGTCTTGAATAAATAAATAAAATCTTAAAAAAAAAATTCTGTGGGCCTAACAATAGAGGTGATAAGCTAGACTAGGCCCAACAGCTATAGTTTTCCCTTTCTTTTCTGCCTGATGGGCTCCAGACATCTAACAAACTCTGCTCAACACTCACCTCATCTGGGAAGGCTGGCTCTCTTCCACTCACCCTATCTGTATCAGAATAATCATTCTACTCCTTCTGTAGCTGGATCACAATTCCAATCTTGAATAGAGAGCATTTTATATTTATCAGTCGTAGATATCTGTGACCTTTCTTATATCTAATTTATCCCTTGTTCATAGAATATGCTAGAACATCATAGGAACCCAGTCATTTTTTGTTAAACTAAGCTTTCATCCATTAAAAAGCAATTTTGATGGTAATAAAATAAATATAAAAATATAAAGTAAATATAAAGAGCTTCCCATCAACCCACTTAACTTCTGTGGTGATAATAATATCCCAAACTTGTATTTTTGGGTCAAATGATTAGGCAACCCCTTCAGGGCTAGCATCTTCAGTCATGTTCAGTCAAGAGCTCTCCCTTTTGCCTAAGATGCCTAGACTTTTGCAAGCACTATTGTAGCTAAAGGCTGAAACTTGTTCACAAGCATAGTCCGGAAGGCTAGCAATCCATGATGAGAATTTGCTCATACATATGTGCAATACTTGCAAAAGAGTTTAAACCCTAAGTATCCCAGTAGTGCTATACAATCTGTTCCAAACCCAGGGAAGCAAGTATATTTTCTGATAATGACTACTAAGGAATTTCGCAGCTTTTGCCAAGATCACCTTATGCCTTGGATATTCTTCTTTTTAATCATTATTTATCCTCCAGCTCTCTGAGTTCATACGTTACTTCCTCAGGGCTGTCTCCTCTGACCTCACCCCAGAACAGCCAAGCCCCTTGTTAGATGCTGTCCTAGGTTTATGTATTCTTCATAGCACTTACAGAAGTTTGTAATTATATCTTTGGATGATTATTTCATCAATGTGTCTTATTCATAAGGTCCACGAAAGTAGAATCCATATTCACTCTCATTGTGTCCATAACACCTACACAGTGCCTGAAGATGTACATGCTTGGGGCACCCGAGTGACTCAGTCAGCTAAGCATCCAACTCAATGTTGGCTCAGGTCATGATCTCGGGGTTGTGAGACTGAGCCCTGCATGGGGCTTCGTGCTCAGTGGGGAGTCTGCTTGAGATGCTCTCTCTGCCTCTGCCCTTCCCTTCCTCCCTCTCTCTCTTTCAAATAAATCTTTTTTAAAAAAAAGATGTATATACTCAATAAATACTTGTTAAATGAGTGAATGAAGGTGGAATGAGGACAATAGTCCATTTTGCTACTGGTTCCTAAAGAAGACCCCTATTTCAGAAATCGTTTATACCAGAGACAGCTGTGTCATTAAAAGACAGAATTAGCAATAAAAAGGAACCATAGCGATTCCTAGGTTCAACTCATTTATTTCACTGAAAAAGACAGAAACTTGGACAAGTTATGTAACTTACATGGGATCTCGTAAAAACTGACTAAATTTGTAAGTTCCAATCTCTACCATGATATATGTGAGAGCTTATCATATTACTCACCTTTCCACAAGGTTTCAAACCTTACTCATGTTTTCAAACTCCCATGCCACTTTGGTTCACTTATCATTACTTTCACTCACCATGGTATCTACATCAGTCCTCACTCTAATACATCCATTTAGTTTATGTAATTTACATAATCTCGTTGACAGCTGCTTTGACCCTGCTGAAACTCTTTTTAGAAAGAAAGAAAGAAAGAAAGAAAGAAAGAAAGAAAGAAAGAAAGAAAGAAAGAAAGAAAGAAAAGAAAGAAAGAAAAAAGAGGGGCTCTTGGGTGGTTCAGTTAAACATCGGACTCAGTTTCGGCTCAGGTCATGATCTCAGGGTGGGGTCACGGGGTCAAGCCCCAAGTCAGGCTCTATGCTCAGCACAGAGTCCGCTCGACATTCTTTCCCTCTGCCTCCCCCCTCTGCCCTTCCCCCTGCTCACATGCTATCATCCTCTCTCTTTTTCAAATAAAATCTTTAAAAAAAAAAAAAGAAAATCTGATCAGCATAAATTAGGTCTATTGTCCAATTCTGGTCTAGACATCTTCCTGAGTGAGGAGTGCATCTTAAAGTACCCTAGGGATTGTAAATAGAAAGAACATGTCTTTTCTGGACAGCTATGTGCAAAAGAATGAAGCTGGGCCATTTTCTTACATCATACATAAAAATAAACTCAAAATGAACTAAAGATCTAAATGTGAGACCTGAAACCATAAAACTCCTAGAAGAAAACATAGGCAGTAATTTCTTTGGCATTGGCCATAGAAATTTTTTTAGCTATGTCTCCACAGGCAAGGGAAACAAAAGCAAAAATAAACTGTTGGGACTACACCAAAATAAAAAGCATTTGCACAGTTTAAAGAAACCATCAACAAAACACAGAGAAAACCTACTGAATTGGAGAAGATATTTGCAAATGATATATCCAATAAAGGGTTAATAGCCAAAACATGTAAAGAACTTACACAATTTACCACAAAGAAGAGGATAATCTGATTAAAAGTGGACAGAGGATCTAAATAGATATTTTTCAAAAGAACACATACAAACGACCAACAGACAAATGAGAAGATGCTCAACATCACTGATTATCAGGGAAATGCAAATCAAAACCACAGTGAGATATGACCTCACACCTGTCAGAATGTCTTAATGTCTTAATGTCTTAATCTCAGGAAACAAACTGAGGGTTGCTGGAGTGGTGGGGGGGTGGGATGGATGGGGTGGCTGGGTGATAGACAAAAAGACAAGAAATAACAAGTGATGACAAGAATGGCAAGAGAAAGGAACTCAGGTGCACTGTTGGCGGGAATGTAAATTGGTGCAACCACTGTGGAAAATGGTATGAAGCTTCCTCAAAAAATAAAAATTAGAAATACCGTATCACCCAGTAATTCCACTACTGAATATTTACACAAATAAAATGAAAACACTATTTTGAAAAGATATATGTGCCCCTATGTTTATTGCATCATTATTTACAATAGCCAAGATATGGAGGCTGCCCAAATGTCCATTAACAGATGAATGAATAAAGAAGATGTGGCGTATATACAGAATGGAATATTACTCAGCCATAAAAAAGAATGAGATCTTGCCATTTGGGACAGCATGGATGGACCTAGAGGATATTATGCTAAGTGAAGTAAGTCAGAGAAAGGAAAATAACATATGATTTCAGTCACATATATAATCTAAAATGAAAAACAAGAAACAAATAAAAAACCATACAGACTCATGAATACAGAGAACAAGCTGGTAGTTGCCAGTGGGGAGGGTGTTGGAGGGATGGGAAAAATAGGTAAAGGGGATTAAGAGTCACAAACTTCCAGTTAAAAATAATTTATGATGATGAAAAGTACAGCATGGGGGAAATATTCAATAATATTTTAATAACATGTTAGGGTAACAGATGGTAACTACACTTACTGTGGTGAGCATAGCATAATGTATAATTCTTATCAAATCACTATGTTGTACACCTGAAACCAGTATAACATTGTATGTCAACTATACTTCAATTTTTTTAAAAAAATAAGAAAAAAGAAAAAAACATGTCTTTTAAGACGTTTGTGTGGGAGAGGGTATAGATACATGAAAAATGCACGGGCAATTTTAGTAAGGCCAAAGTGCATAACAGTGTGCCTAGAAATGTACACACGCACACGGTATAGACACTATCTCTTTGTTTTGAATTCATTTAATATGGGAAACATTTTGGTTTGTCATTTTGCCTTTGGCATTGTGTAGTCTGTAGTCTATCCGGAGTACAAATACAGTTTTAAAAATACTTATCCCCATCATGTTCAGTGTATCCAATAATAAATAAACTTTATAAGAAGCATCTCTCACAGGGGCGCCTGGGTGGCTCAATACCTTATGCATCTGCATCCTGGCGTCCTGGGATTGAGCCCTGCATCCAGCTTCCTGCTCAGCGGGGAGTCGGCTTCTCCCTCTGACTCTCACTCCTCCTTGTGCTCTCTCTGTCTCTCACGCTGTCTCTCAGATAAATAAATAAACAAACTCTTTAAAAAAAAAAAAGCACCTTTCACGGGGACTACTAGGCACCTGGTAAATGAATATTTGATAATATGCCCGCTCCCATAAAAACATTATTTTACCTATTGATTCATGGTGCTGTTTTTATAAATTGATGATAGCAAGCTGATTTTCACTCATGGCTCAGCTAATTAGACCATGGATTCTGAGAAACAAACAGGGTTCTAGAGGGGAGGGGATGGGGGGATGAGTTAGGCTGGTGATGGGTATTAAAGAGGGCACATACTGCATGGAGCACTGGGTGTTATACGCAAACAATGAATCATGGAACACTACATCAAAAACTAATGATGTAATGTATGGTGACTAACATAACATAAAAAAAAAAAAAGAATGGTACTAACAAGAAACCTGTAAGAAAGTGTGAGTACTGAGTAAAATCCATGGAACCATGTTTTGTTTTCTGTTTTTTGTCTTTAAATTATGTTAAGTTAGCCACTGTATAGGAACCATGGTTTTAACCACCAGTTTGGTTTTCTTTTTTTTTTTTTTAAGATTTTATTTATTTATTTGACAGAGAAAGACACAGCGAGAGAGGGAACACAAGCAGGGGGAGTGAGAGAGGGAGAAGCAGGCTTCCCATGGAGCAGGGAGCCTGATGTGGGGCTCGATCCCAGGACCCCAGGATCATGACCTGAGCCGAAGGGAGCTGCTTAATGACTGAGCCACCCAGGAGCGCCGAGTTTGGTTTTCATATTCAGTTCTCTAGCTTGGTGCTTAATGTACATCACAAGTGTAAATGAAAACAGTAAAGGGAATTTTTTACTCAGTTATGTAATGGAAGCTTAGAAACTCAATTCACATTTTCTTAAAAAGAAAAATCTCTGTGATACTACATTCATAGACAGTCTCCTATAGCGCAGTCAGCAAGACAAACTCTAGATCTGGGGTATGTTTCTTGAGATTTTGAGTTGCAGTACAAGGTTTCCAAATAGTGTTATTAATGATGAATTCGTTCAAAATGTGGGACAGACCACATAGAAGCCCCTCAAATTGAACTACAGGAAAGAACTGAAACCAGGGAGCAGATTGGAGGCAAAGTGTTGTTGATACAGTACCAGATAGGCCAGCTATAAAACAACTTCTTCTAATCTGCCATATTAATTCCCTCAGCCCATTCCTCAATTTTGTTTACTGAAATTAAATCTAACCAGAATTTATATTTGTTGCTAATATTACCATTTTTTATCAAAGTTTGTACAAATACACTTTGTCTTTCCTCTTAAAATCTCCTTTAAAAAAAAAAATCCAATTTCTTCCCAAAAAACATTAATAGTCTTTTTAAACTGCAGTTCTTAACTTTGAGTTGACTTTTCAATAATCTCCCAAACATTATTTCTTTCCCAGATTTAATGCCTGAAACACTCAACATTCCAAATTATTCCTTTACCAATACGTGCACCATTTTTTTTCCCTTTGTCTTTCCTCCTCCCTAAGGGGTACCTGACTTTCTTTACCTTTCCAAATATTCCTTGGGAATTTGTCCTACTCTAGTCAAAAAAATATTTTTTAAGGATTTTTAAATTTCTACATATATGCAAGCATTTGTGAAATAGTCCAAACACTAAAGTCCTAAACAATGTAATAATCAAGAGAAAAAAACCCAGGCATAATTTGCTGTGCATAAATGATAACTAGCAGCCTCACCACCCAAAATGGGTGCTTTCTCTTGTTTTTATCTTATTTAATTTATGCAGAAGATTAGCACTATGTTCTTTATTTCACTATTTAGTAAAATACTGTTATTTTCTGGTTTTGCTTACTGGGAAAATTGAACTGTACAGGCTTTCTTTTCCTTTCAACTAGGAACATTTGGAAAAGTAACAGCCTTACTTTCCTATAAGATCTAGAGACTTAAATGAATATCCATATGGATATGGGTTTTCAACTTGTTATCGTTTCTGTTAAAACTGTATCCTTAGAATATAATTTGAATAACTTGGTCTTGTCCGATTCTGAAGACTGAAAATCATTGTCTTTATAGAAAAATAACCTACAAAAAATGTGTGGCTTGATTCTTTCACTTGATAATTTGCCCTGGAAGCAACTTAGTAAGTGATGTGTCTTTTTTCCTAAATAATTTGCATAAATATTTGTGAGATTACTCTGTCAAATTGGAAATATACCATTGGCCTATTTGTTTTTCCTTATACACATAATGGTAAAATAAAAGCATGTTACTCTGAAAAAACCCATGATAACATTAATTAGGATCATTTTTACATTCTAATTGTCATACTTTGAGTTATTTAATAAATGTTGACAGCATGCTTAAATTTCAGTCAAACTGACTAATGGACCCAAAGCAGTTAAGTGCTACTAGGACTAGCCCAGGCCATTTCTCAGGGTTGTATTTTGCTGAAAGTAACACTGAAGAATGAGGTAATGCCTCCCATTGAGACCACGAGCAGGCCCACTTACTACCTGCTATAAAAGAGGTGGATTTCCTGTGCTTAGGGTTACTAGTCTGCAACACACACCCATTCTGTGCATAAAATCTAACTGGATCATCCCCCTGGGATGGAGACAAGGGACCTGATGCAACCCAATGCTTATGCAGCTTGCTGCCCCATCAGTACCAAAGTCCTTTGTCTCTGACCCAAGAGTCTCATGTGTTTTTGCCATCATCCATGGAACAACAGTATAACTTACTAGCTTTTAAGTAGAATAAAATAAAATCCCAACCCTTCATGCGGGGGTGTGTGTGTGTAATTTAACCTCAAAACAATTCACAGTGTAAATGCTACTTTAGCTCCCTGTTACCACTTTAGGAGATATATTATTTCATTTATCCTTTATATTTTAGAAGACCTTTAATTCCTTCTCTTGGCAATACAAACAATATTAAAAGATTACTAAAATTTTTATCTTAAAGGAGTATTTCTAATATAAGGAAATAGAACAACATATTTGTATAAGCCAAAAAAGTTTTTTTCTGCCAAAATATTTCCAGAATTTTTACATTTTTCATCAGTTAATAAAAAAAAATGTATAGCAAAATTCTTCCTTTCTCCTGATCTTTATGGCATATCTCACACACATTCTTCCAGGCCAGGCTCAAATGCCATTTCTCCAACAAACATTCCCTTAATAGCTAAATATAACCTCTCCCACCTGTTTAGCATTTTATCTCTAGCTGGAACTTCCTTAGCCCTAACATTCTCCTAATCCAGGTGTAGGTCACCCCCCCCTTCTAGACAGTCAACTCTCTAAAGGCAATTTCTACTTATGATTCCCCTTTTCTACTTAACTTTGAACATGGTGCCTTGCAGCTAGTAAGAAGTACTAGTTAAGGATCTATCTTTATATCTGAAAAAAAAAATGATTTTCAGTAGCAAAATATAACATGAAATTTTAAGGGTTTTTTAATTTAAATATTTTTTTAAAGATTGATTGATTGATTGATTTGACAGAGAGAGAGACAGCAAGAGAGGGAACACAAGCAGGGGAAGTGGGAGAGGGAGAAGCAGGCTTCCCGTGGAGCAGGGAGCCTGATACGGGGCTTGATACGGGGCTCGATACGGGGCTCGATCCCAGGACCCTGGGATCATGACCTGAGTCGAAGGCAGACGCTTAACGACTGAGCCACCCAGGTGCCCTGATTAAGGGTTTTTTTTTAAGAATATTTGTGGCACACTAAGACATTCAGATTTTTTAAATCTCTGTTGTAATTGCCTGACAGCAGAATTAATGTTTTTCCACTGCATAAATTATAGAAAACGTTGCTGAACTAATTTATATTTCCTGATGCATTATTCCAATATATATTTTTGCTTTAGTTGAATGTTCTGACATTCAACTGACATTTTGAGGGTAAGAAATGTATATTTTCCCACTCAACAGCACAAGATGACATCAGAAGGGAGATTCTTATCACATCACATCTATTCTGCCAATATGGCCTACACTTCCTTCTCTCCAGTCCCCTCTCTCTCCAATGCATTACACTACTAGATGAATCTTCCTAATGTCCTACTTTCTCTATACCACGACTACTCACAAGCTTTCAATGAGTCTCCACTGACCAAAATATAAACCAGAACTCCTTGAGAGCCTGGCACACAAATCCAAATTTAACCCCAATATACAACTTACCTACTTCTTTTTCTACATGGCAACATTACTTCAGTCAAATTGATCTAATTCCTGTCTCACACATATATTTTGCATTTCCCTGCTTCCGTTTCCATCCATGGGATGGAATACACTTCTTTTTCTATACATCCAAATCTTACTCATTCTTCAAGAGCGAAATCTAAGCCATCCCTGCCATGATTCTGATTCCTAACATTTTACTGTCTCCATTCTCACATTTTTCCCTGTGATGCCATGATAAATTTACATTATTCCATAGGATATTCCTTTACTGGAGGTATGATTGTGATATATAAGGAAATGTTTGGGCTCCACTGAATGTCATCCTTCAAAGGTTTTCCTCAGGGAGTATTCCAATAATGTTCACATTGCTGAAATATTTCTGGGGCTCTTCTCTGGTCACCACAACCCCAGCCACACTAGAAAGTCATCCATTTTATTTTACAATCTCTTCTGGTTTTTATAAAAGAGAAAAAAAATTGCCTAACCCAATTATCTTCCTCTTTCCCAAATCAGTTTCCAATAATTTTTGGTTGTTTCTTAAAAAAAAAAAAAAAATATATATATATATATATATATATATACACATGTATATATATCTTTTGTCAAAGGGAAGAAGTTAGTCATCATTGAGGACATTCAAAATAATGCATCATAAGTATTAAAAGCGTATACTCTTTTCCATGATCAGAAAAGAAAGTCATTTTTCTTTAGATTAATTTATAAAGAAATAACTAGATTCCAGTCCATAGCCATTTATTTTAGTAACTGGAAGTTCAAGTCACTCTACAGAGTCCTTCAAGGTTTATTTGCATCATTTTTGGCAATGGCTTAGTTAGTAGTTTTCCCATCACAAAACCTTTTTTCCAACTGGCATGACATGAAAAGTTGAAATATTTTGTAATATTTCAGAGACTGTGCAATAATAAGAAAGCACACTGCATTACCTGAAGTTGCAGGCAAATATAGTTGCAAATCCTTCTGTGGCCAAAATAGCAGTGGAGATTTTTACTATGGAAGGATTTACTATGAATTTCCTCAATGTTTGTGCCACTTCTAAAGGCAACACAAGGGTTCTGTGTTCAGCTGGGTTAAATATATTATATGTTACACATCTGTGTATGTATGTCTGTAAGGCCACTGTCAAATCCATCCTCAGACAGAAAATTAGCAATGGTACATCTGCAATAAATAAAGCTTAACTTCATTGCCTTTCTCAGAAGGGCTGTGGGAAGATAATATGTTTCTACTCTCATTTCCATTTCATTCCATTTGTGGAAACCAGGTCTCTTCCAACTTCTAAATGATGTCTAACTCTCGAGAAGCCAAAAAATACAGTAAGCTAACAACACTTTTACCAAGAGTCCTTTATTTTTCATAAAATTTTGCTGAATAAAATCTAGCAAAATTATTTTTGATTACTTCTGATTTCCCTAAAGAAAATGCCAATTTTATACCTCATTTTAAAATTTATTTAAGTAACTATAGAAAGAAACTTAATGAAAGGTTTTGTTACAAATCCTATATCTTATGTTTCCAATATTATTAATATGAATAAATTGTAATACAATTTAGAAATAATAATTTAAAATTATTAAGGAAACTCAATTTTGCATTTATTTTATTTTGACATGCTTTTGTTCATAGCATGCCTGTCACTGTCTATCTCCTTACCCTACTTGGTTGTTTCTTCATTGCCCTTATCTGATATTATACCAGATATTCCTATATTTTATCTGTTTATAGTTGGTCTGTCTCTTCTTCACCAGGATGTTAGCTCTATGACAGCAGGGAGTTTATCTTCCTCACCACAATATTCCTAGCACTGACAGCAATGCCTGTAGGTCCTCAGTAAATATTTACTAAGTGCATGGATTATTTATTTAATTTACAGTAGATTCTACTTGCCATAAATTTGTACACCATATCAGAAACTGGACTATAATCTTGTAATAGAGATGCATAAGTGAGTGTTCCTAAAATTCTACAGGAAATATACATTTCATGGTTTTTGTGAGATTCTCTGAATAGCATGTAAACCCCCAAGAGAATAGAGGGTTATTGCTATGGAGGGAAAAAAATGAAGAGAAAGTATCAGCTACGCCAGGAAACATCTGGAATTGAAGCATGGGGGAGAGCCAGCCAAAGGGGCTTCAGGACATTGGAGGGAGTGCTGTTGTACCTTGTTCTCAAGTTTCCCCAGTGACATTTTCCTGGACATTCAGGACCAGAACAGGAAACTATCAAAAACCTTAGTGAACATATATTGCATTATTTGTTTCAGAGGTACAGATCTGTGATTCAACAGTCTTGCACAATTCACAGCACTCACCATAGCACATACCCTCTCCAATGTCTATCACCCATCCACCCCATCCCTCCCACCACCCCCCTCCAGCAACCTTCAGTTTGTTTCCTGAGATTAAGAATTCCTCATATCAGTGAGGTCATATGATACATGTCTTTGTCTGATTGACTTATTTCGCTCAGCATAACACCCTCCCGTTCCATCCACGTCGTTGCAAATGGCAAGACGTTAAGAAAAAAAAAAAAAAGAAGAAGATAGCAGGAGGGGAAGAATGAAGGGAGGAAAATCAGAGGGGGAGATGAACCATGAGAGATATCATGAAAAACAAACTGAAGGTTCTAGAGGAGAGGATGGGTTAGCCTGGTGTTGGGTATTGCGGAGGGCATGGAGCACTGGGTGTTATGCACAAACAAGGAATCATGGACACCACATCAAAAACTAATGATGTAATGTATGGTGATTAACATAACAATAAAAAATTTTTTAAAAACCTTAGAACATAGTTTTATACGCTCAGATGTCTTCCCTTCGTTTATCTGTCTCTGACACATGCATCTAATTAAAACACTTAAAATAGCTGATAGATTATGAAGCCCCAAATCCTCAACTTTTAGAATCTCAAAAAAAAAATAGTTTACATTAACTGTTTCTCTATGTCATACCACACTGTAATTCATTTAGTGTTTGCTGGGACTTTTGACCTTACGTCTTTAAAGGTTGAAATTTGTCTTGGCCAATATGTTCCCCCGGGAGTTTTAGCAAGTGTTAGCAAGAAAAATAATGCATAAAATGTCAGAGTGAAAATAAATTTGTAATCCTATATATGCAATAAATCTGAAAAACAAATCTGATCGGACACCCAGAAAACAAATTATCCATTCAAGCACTACAAGTAGTAAAAAGTCCCCTACTCTTTTTAAGTAAATAAAATTCAATCCAGGCCAAAATTTACACATTTTCAACAACAATTTAAATTTACATATCAGTTCATAAAACAAGTTAATATTAATCCAATGCAACCACAAAAACAGTATGGCTTTCAGAAGTGAATTCCTTATTTGTGGTTTAGAAGATTCTGACTAAAATCTTATCCTAAATGTGGGCCTGGAGCTCCTTGAATGCAGGAATGTTTAATTCATTTTTTTATAACCTCAGTGTCTAGGGCACAGAGAGGCTCTATGGATGTTGAAATAATGAATGAATGCCCATAAGTCATGAGTTTTTTCTATTCCAACACACTGTTAAATTCCCTCAACTATCGTTCTTACTGAAACAAATGCTGAACAAGACATAGAGTAGGACTTACGTGTATGTTGACACTTTCTTCTTTCCCAATGAATTAATTTCATCTAATTCAGTTAACCATCCTTACTTTTAAATTACCTCAGTGCACACTGAACCCATGCTTAGGGAAAAATAGGGCCTGATTTACTGAAGTGTTATCTCATTCCCTTTGCCAATAGTTTCACTGGGCTTACTTCTTGTATATGTTTTGGGGTTTTTTTTTTCCCCCTTCCCTTATGTAATTTCACTGGATATTGGGCTAAGAAGAGAAGCTCTTCAAGTTGGCTTTAAAGGACAAAGACATTTTTTTATTTCATCTTTGATTTGCTTAGTAGATGATTTTATTTCATCTTTGATTTGCAGTCTTCATGTTGGTTGATTAAGCACTTCAACACTGTTATCAAGGACCCAGATATTTTGCATCTTTCCACAAGGAAAGCATCAGTGTCACCTTAGCAAGACATCAAGGGTCCTTTCAAATGCTATATGAAAGCATGACAATTTCAAGAGGAAATAAAGAACACAATGAAAAAAGCTTTCCCCAGATTACTGATAGCAGGCTTATCCTAATGTTTCATTGGCCCTGATTAAGTCATATTTCTGATCTAATTACATGCTCCTTATTCTCCTGGTTATAATACTAGGCTATTTTTTTTTTTTGCTTGTTGTCAGTTTTTGTTTCCTCAGACAAGCTTTAATATCTCTTGTTGCTAATTAGTAAAATGATAGCACTTAGTCTTGAAACTGCAGACCTTTCTAATACTTATGAAGAAATGCCAGCAAGATTTTTTTAAAAAAGGAAATTATCTTTTTTTTACTCCAGCCATAGAAAAGCAGCTATTATTTTACATCACAATTTCCATGTTAAAGTTAATGCTAACAAAGGAACTTGGTAAAATAGCTGAATTTCAGCAACGGTTCTACATTATAAAGAATAACCTTTAGTCCCTAAAGTTTTTGTAATTTTGATTGATTGGCCTATTTTATAACTTATTATCCTGGCAATGGTATTTACATTAAAATCACTGTTTTCGAAAATATATAAAGATTTGTGAGTTTGTCAGGCCACAAGAGGTTAATTGACATTTCCTTCTTTACCCACATGCATGAAAGTAAAAACAAATAATATATGAGTCTTTGGAAACCTTGTTTTTTAAAAAGAAACTATTGCCAGACAAACAAAAACTGAGAGAATTTGTCAACAACAAACTCAGAATAAAGTAAATGCTAAAGGGAGTTTTTCAGGCAGAAGAAAAATAATCCCAAAAGGAATAAGGCAATTAAGAAGGAATGGAGAACAACGGAAAAGTAAATAAAAATGTGGACAAATGTATATGACTATTGACTATGTAAAAAAATAGCAATGATATGTATGGGGTATAAAATATATATGAAAGTAAAAGTGCATGCAAGAATAACAAAATGTGAGAAGGAGTAAGATGATTGTAAGGCTGTAATATTATTTGGGAACTAGTACAAGTCAGAGTTGTCCCATTGGAATGTAATGCAAGCCACATACACAATTTTAAATTTTAGAAGTCACACTAGAAAAAGTAAAATGCAATAAATATAGTCAATTTTAATGTATTTTATCCAACCAAAAATATGATAATTTCAATATGTAACCAATTTAAAACTTATTAATGAGATATTTTATATATTTCTGTACTAAATCTTCAATTTTACGCATGTATTTCAGCAAATCTCAACTGCAACCAGCCACAATTCAAGTGCTCAATAACCACATATAACTAGCAGCTGCCATATTAGACAAAACAACAGTGTTAGGCTCCAGTTCATGGAAAGAATGTGCCATCTTTAGAGAAATCACTAAAAGTACTAAAAGTAGAAGAATATATAATGATCAAGTGTGAAAATGGGAAACAATGGGATATTAAATAAAGTTAGTAGAGTAATATACACTGATGGTGCCCTGCTGACCAGTGCACTTGTACTACAGCCGTTCTGAGCGTTTTTGCTAATAGCTCACTGTTTTCCTTATCTGAAGAATTACCCTTAGTCAAAGAGAAACCAGCTCTCCCAGGTTATGCTCCCAGCCCCAACAAAAAGCCAAAGGCAATGACTGACTAATGCAGGGCAAAAAAAGGCTAGCACCTTTGGCAAAAGGTTGAACCAATTCTAGGGTACAATTTGAACTTCAAAATTTCTGTAACCACATCTTAGCTCACCTCTTCTCCTTGCCTTATCTTGCTCCCCTCCGAAAGCATTTGTTCAATAAATTACGTGTATCCAAATCCATCTCAGGCTCTGTTTCTAGAGAACCTAACCTAAGACTCTTGGTTGATCAAAATGAAAGCAAGGAAAGGAAAAGGAGCATAAAACAAATGAGGCAAATAAATATTAAAGATATAATAGATGTAAACCCAAATATCAGCCAACCGTTTTAAAATATAAATGGTCTAAATATTCTAGTTAAAATATAAAGATTGTCAGGTGATAAAAATATTTTTAAGAAGGTCTAACTATATGCTAATGAGAAAATAACACATATATAAAAGGAAGGAGAAAGATATAGTATACAAACACCAAAAGAAAACTGGTTTTACTATACTAATGTCAGATAAGATCTATTTTAAGGCAAAAGACATTCCTAGAGATAAAAAGGGATCCTTAATAATAATAAAATGCCCCATCTACCAGGAAGACATAAAAATTCTATTGCATAGACATACTAATATAGCTTCACAATATGAAAGCTAAAAATTGACAGATTTAAAAAAAATACACAAATCTACAATCAGTGAGGGAGAATTTAACACATCTAATTTGAGAACTGACAAAAAAAAGCATCCAGAAAATTACTAAAGCTATATAGATATTCTGAGCAACACAGTTAATAAAATAAAAATATTGTTTTGTTAAAATGCACCAAATGATGACAGAATACACAATTTTGGCAACTGTATATGGAACATCTATAAAATATATCATATTTTGAGCCAAAAAGCCAAACCCAACACATCTAAAAGGATTCCAATACTCCAAATATATTATTTGATAATAGTGGAATGAAGGTAGAAGTCAGTAACTAAAAGATAAATATAAAATCTTCAAATGTCTAGAAATTAACATTTTCTATATAACCAATGAGTTAAAGATGAAGTTACAGTATCTATTAAAATATTTGAGCTGAATAATAATTAAAATATAATATTTTTTAAAAGATTTGTTTATTTTAGAAAGAAAGAACTGGGGGAGGGCCAGAAAGAGAAAAAAACAATCTTCAAGCAGACTCCCTGCTGAGCACAGTGTCCCATGCAGGGCTTGATCCCAGGACCCTGAGATCATGACCTGAGCCAAAACCAAGAATCGGATGCTCAACCAACTGAGCCACCCAACTGCCCCTGAAATACAATATTTTGAGACATAATTTAGTTATTACTGTGCTGAGATGGAAATTTGTGACTTAAATTCATACATTAAGAAACTGAAAAACCTGAAAATCAATTGTTTAGGTATTCATCTCAAGAATTAGGAAAAAGAAACCAAATTAAATTCAAGAAAGAGTAAAGAAGAAAAAATAAAAATAAAGAATAAGTAATAATAAAGATAATAAATACTAAAAGGACTACTAAAATGAAACAGAAAACATATGCAATAGAAAAATCAGTAAGTCAAAAAGTTAACTATTTGGAAAGAGCAATGAATTGATATTCTCCTAGCAAGATTAAGCAATGAAAAACAGAAAAAGCACAAATCACTTATGTCAGGAACAAAACAGGGAGTATTACCATAGGTCTCACAGAGGCAGAAAAATATTTGGCAAAATGTAAGACTGCAGGGGAGAAAAAATAATCTCTAAGCAAACTAGGAATAAAAGAAATTTTTCTGTAACAAAGAACATGTACCCAAAAAATACAAATTAATAAAAAGAAGGAATTACTTTAAACTGACAGAGAATATGTATAAAAAACTGTCGCAGAAATGATACTTAACTGTGAAATATTGAAAACTTTCCCCAGATTTTCTTTCCCACCATCACCGTTTGTATTCAACATTTCACTGCCCATTGTACCCAGTATTATAAGGATAGATGAGAGAGAGAGAGAGAGATGATAGATAGATGGTAGGTAGGTAGATAGATAGATAGATAGATAGATAGATAGATAGATGACAGATGATAGATAGATAGATGATAAACAGATAGAGATAGATGATAGATAGATAAAATCAATAGTTGAATGGATGAATAAATGATAATATATTTGTACAATGAAATACTATGCTGCCACAAAAAGTAACAAAATGGCTACACCAAACAGTATGAATTAATCTCACAAACATGGTGATGAACTAAAGCGAGGCACAGAAAGGCCTACACCATATGATTCCATTTTTATAAATGTCCAAAATTTGTAAAAATAAACTGGTGAAGATATAAATCAGGATAATAGTTAACTTGGTAGCAGTAATCACTAGGAAGGGAACAAGTGGGAGTTCTGGAATGCTAGATTCGTGTTCTATTTATTTGATGATTGGTTACATGGCTTTACTCTTATAACTTGTGCTCCTCTCTTTCCTCTTTCTCTTTTTAATAAAATATTTAGAAAAAAAATGTATAATATCTATTAGGTATGCTTGGGTCTTTCAGAAAAACAATAAAAATGTTATTATAGACGACAGATTAAATTTTATGAGACAATTTACTGAATTATTGTCCCATTTACATTTTAGTAATATATTAAGAGTATTCATTTTGATCAACATTTTATGGTGATCAAAATAAATAATGGCTATATTGTACAAATATAGTCACAATTTAATAAGTGAAATACAGAAAATTGAGAAAAGCTATAAACCTGGTCACAAATAACTTTAGATAATCTTTTAAGTCTTCATTATTCATTATTATTATTTCTTACCCTAGGAGTCTGGTCTTCAAAATGTGATGGGAAAGATTTTTTTCTAGTAGTGAGGAGAAAAAAATGTACAGAAGTCTTCCTTATCCAGTTTCACTTTCATGGTTTTATGTCCCATGGTTTCAGTTACCCACAGTCAACCACTGTCTAGGAGATGATCCTCCTGACATATCAGAAAGTCAGTAGTAGTTCTGTGCTATGTCACAATGCCAACATCATTCACCTGATCTCATTGTGTAGGCCTTTTATCATCTCACATCATCACAAGAAGGATGAATACAGTACAATAAGATAATTTGAGAGAGAAAACACATTTTTATAACTTTTATTGTACTATTTTATTATGTTATACTTGTTAATCTCTTACTGTGCTTAATTTATAAATTAAACTTTCATAGGTTTGTATGTACAGGAAAAACACTGTGCATATAGGATTTGGTACTATCTGTGGTTTTAACAACTGGAAGCTTTGGAACATATTCCCCACAGATAAGGGAGGACTACTATAACATTTAGATCTGTTACCTAGTGGAGGCAACAGAAATCTTTGAAGTGTGGATAAGGTAAGCTAAGTTACCTTCCTAAAGAGAACCCCAGCACTTCAGTAATCTCATTTTGTCTTAGATTAAAAAAACAAAAACAAAAACCCACACAACAAAACAACAACCCTAAATACACTTTTTAGCAGTGACAGCACAAAAAGAAATACAGAATTTTAAGTTTTTTCTATTTTGATGGAGATCATTATAGGTTATGACAGTCTAGAGAGGCTTGTGAGATAAATGGAAAGCAGGAGAACTGCGGATTTCTTTTGAAGCACTTGGGATCTAAGTTGAATGGGGTTTCTGATCTACCACATTACATCACTTCTGGTAGTATCAAATTTATATTTACTAAGCACCACAAAAATTTTGTGGCAGACTTCTTATGCCCAGTCTAACACAGAAACATATGAAAATTGGTTAAATGCTTGGCTTACCGAGAAGCATAATAGTCCACTTATATGCACATAAAAAGACATATGAACATGCATATAAAAATATGAATTGTAGGGGTGCCTGGGTGGCTCAGTTGTTAAGCATCTGCCTTCGGCTCAGGTCATGATCCCAGGGTCCTGGGATCGAGCCCCACGTCGGGCTCCCTGCTCCACAGGAAGTCTGCTTCTCCCTCTCCCACTCTCCCTGCTTGTGTTCCCTCTCTCTCTGTGTCTTTCTCTGTCAAAAAAAATAAATAAAGTCTTTTAAAAAATATGAATTGTTTTTTAACATATCTGTTTATGCCCAAAACAAGAAAAAGTATACAATAAAATAGGATTTTTTTCCTGCTGTAATAAAAGGCTTTCCCTCTCACCTCTTCTCTTTCTCTCTCAAAAAAAAAATCCAATTTTACAAAAAGTATAACTGGAATTTAGATAGCATGGAAAGAAAGTAAACAAATAATACCATACATTTAGAGAATGCTATTGGAAAAATGTCTGAGATAAACAAATGGAGAATGCTGCTATGAATCAAATTGGGCAATTTAGCTATTTTTTTCTATAAAGCATAAAAAATATCAGAGTGGGAAAAGCAATAAGTCATCCTTGGAAATTGAACAACAATAAAAATCATCCACAAGTATTCATACAGTTAGTTCCCTTTTAGACAAAAATTTTAGAGAAAATATAGACAGAATTTTATACAGAATTTTTAAAAAAATATTAAAACCTCTGAATGTTTTTTGTTGTGGTGGGTGATTGAATAAGCGATATGGTAAATAATGATCTTGATTCACCATAAACATTGACATGCTTTTTCAATAACCAAATATTAAAATAGTTTCAATAAACATTTATACATTGTATACATATAACACATTGCTACTAATTTTTCTTTAGTCAATTATCTTTTACAGTAATTAAAATAAGAAAAATAAATTTTATATTCACCTTTATTTTTACCATTTCCAACATTTTTGGGTGTGTGTATAGATCCAAGTTTCTGTCTGGTATATTCTTTCTGTCCAAAGAACCACCTTTATCATTTCTTGGAGTGAAAGTTTGCTGATAATGAATTCTCTACTTTCTTGTCCATGAAGTGTTTATTTCTCCTTTTCCAGTGATATAGTAACTGGGTGCTAATTTCTGGGGTGGTAAGGTTTTCCCCCCTTTCAGCACTTTCAAAGAAGATACTCCATCATCTTTAGGTTTAGATCGTTTTTAATAAGTCTGCCTAAATTCTGACCTTTGTTCCTCTGTGTATAACCTGTTTTTTCCACTCTCTGCCTTCTAGATTTTATATTTAGCTTTGGTTTTTAATAGTTTAAGTGTGATGTGTCTAGGTGTTTTCTTCTTCCCTCCCCCCCTTCCTCCCTCCTTCCCTCCTTCCTTCCTTCCTTCCTTCCCTCCTTCCTTGTATTTTATTCTGCTGAGTGTTCTATGAGCTTTTCAAATCTATGATTTAAAGTCTTTTATTATTTGGGAGAAATTCTAGCTATTTTCAAATATTTCTTCTCCTCATTATTTTCTTTTTCATTCTGGGATTCCAATAGCTCATATATTAGACCATTTGACATTGTCCCATGGTTCTTGGATGCAGTGGCTTTTCTCTCTTTCTCTCTCTTTGTATTTTAGTTTAAATACTTTCTTTTGACTTATCTTTATCTTTGCTACTGTAGCTTTATTTCTGGTATTTTTATTTCATACTTTCCTATCATTTCTATTTCTCTGCTAAAATTTTCCATATGCCCTTGTACATTGGCCATCTTTTTACACTTTTACACTAGAACCTTTAATGTATAAATCATATTTTTTTTTCTTTTTAATGCCCTGCCTAATAGCGCCAGCATCTGGGTTCTACAGATTTTATTGTCTCTTGACAGAGGTAGTTTTCTCTTGCATTTTTGTGTACCTTGTAATTTGTGGTTAAAATCTGGGTATCATGTGTGGGAGAGTAAAGTCTGAGGTATATAACATTTTATGCCTGGAATTGGACACACCTCCACTACACATTTAATGTGGAGAGTTGAGTCAATGTAATCAGGCTTGACTAGGATTTGGGATTTGCTAGTTCTATTTACCTTAAGCACACTATTGGCTTCTGATTCCTCTAGCATTACCTTGTACTTAAGGTAGAGGTTGAGTTTCTAAAGGACATTTTTCAATGTTTCATTTCCACTCTCAAGTTTGGTCTTCTTCTGTGAACCTGAGCTTCAAAGAAGGTCTCTCTTTCTTCTTGCCCTTCCCCCGTGATAGACTGCTGTTATTTGTTATTCATTGTTAGCTAACCTGTTGGTAGAAGATGGGAATATTCTTTATTTCTTTCTTTATTCTCAGCCTTAGGCAAGACCTGTCCCTTTCTGTCTTATAGAAAGAGCTTTCTTGGTAATTCTGCCCCTCAACCAGCAGAAGTAAATCTATAGGGGTGTATAGGGAAGGATATATATGTATAGCATATATATGTATATACATACGTATGTATGTATAGGGAAGTAAAATAAAGTAAATGCTAATGTAAACTATGGTCTTTGGGTGATTATGCTGTGTCAGTGTAGGCCTATCAATTGTAACAAATGTACCACTTTGGTGGATTGTTAATGGGGGGGGAGGAGCTATGCATGTATGGGGGAAGGATTATGTGGAAAATCTCTGGGCCTCTCTCTTAATTTTGCTGTGAATCTAAAACTGCTGTAAAAAAAATAAAGTCCTTAAAAAATTCCTGAATACCACAATAAATGCCAAAATAGAACAATTCTACCTAGTGAAAATGTGTATGTGTGTACACATATTCTTCTACGTGTAGAAAAATATGCATAACATAAAACTTGACTGAACTGGACCAAAGGTATAGGTTTTTGATTAAATGTAAATAGAATATCACACTTATTACAAAATTCAGGTTGGCTACCAAAGCAAAATATAACTCTAATCTGTGTTTATGGAAACATCCAAAATAAGAAGACTCAGAAGGATGATGATAAAGACAAAATGATGGCAAACAAAAATGTACATGAATAAACAAATAGCAGGAATCACAATCATGTTTTCAAATAAGGCATAATTTAGCCCCCAAATATGAAATGAGATCAAGAAAAGTACACTTCATGATGCTAAACACTAAAATGCATAACAAAAATGTTATTGATATCTATCCATAAAATACTGGAAGTCCTAGCCACAGCAATCAGATAAGAAAAAGAAACAAGAAGCATTCATATTGATACAGAAGAAGTTTAACTGTCACTATTTGCAAATGATGTGCTACTATACATAGAAAATTCTAAAGACTCCAACAAAAAAACTACTAGAAGTAATGAATGAATTCATCAAAACTGCAAGATACAAACTTAATCTCCATCAATCAATAGTGTTTCTATACATTAATAATAATGTAGCAGAAAGAGAAATTAAGGAAACAATTCTATTTACAATTGCATCAAAAAGAATAAAATACCTAGGAATGAACTTAATGGAGGAGGTGAAAGACTTATACTCTGAAAACTATAAAACATTAATGAAAGAAACTGAAGATGACACAAACAAATGCAAAGATATTCCATGCTCACGCATTGGAAGAATTAATATTGTTATAACGTCCATACTACCCAAAGCAATCTATGGATTCAGTGCAATCCCTATCAAAATACCAACAGCATTTTTCACAGAACTAGAAGAAATAATGCTACAATTTGTATGGAACCACAAATTTGTATGGACCCTGAATAGAAAAAGCGATCTTGAGAAAGAACAAAGCTGAAGGTATCACAATTCCAGATTTCAAGATATGCTACAAAGCTATAGTAATCAAAACAATATGGTACTGGCACAAAAATAGAAACAGAGACCAAAAGAACAGAATAGAGAGCCCAGAAATAAACTCACACTTAAATAGTTGATTAATCTGTAACAAAAGAGGTATAAATATACAATGGGGAAAAGACATCATTTCAATAGATGGTGCTGGTACAGCTACATGTAAAAAAATGAAACTGGATCACTTTCTAACATCATACACAAGAATAAACTCAAAATGGATTAAAGGCATAAATGTGAGACCTGGAACCATAAAAATCCTAGAAGAGAGCACAAGCAGGAATTTCTCTGACATCAGCTGGCTATAGCAACATTTTTGTAGATATGTCTTCTAAGGCAAAGGAAACAAAATAAAAAAACTTTTGGGACTACATCAAAATAAAAAGCTTTTGCACAGCGAAGGAAATCATCAACAAAACAAAAAGGAAACCTACTGAATGGGAGAAGATATTTGCAAATGATATATCTGATAAGGGGCTAATATCCCTTTACCAAGCAGAAACTAGAGGAGATGAAGAAAGAAAAAGACATAGCTAATAGACTAACACACCCCTCACAAATCTAGTAAAATAAAATGGAAAAATTTAGAAAAGATAACAAAGTTCTAAATAACACAATCAGTAAGGTAGACTATATAGAACCATATTAAACTCTGTACCATAATAAAAAAAGAACATGCCTTCTTTTCAGATAAACAAAACATTCATGAAAATTGCCTGTACATGAGTTCACAACAAAAGCTTCAATAGATTTTAAAAAGTAGATATACTACTGTGGTCACTTGAAAACAGATTCATAAATTCTTTCATTTCCTAACATCCAGAAATGAAGTCTGTATGCCCTACCCTTGAATGAAGGCAAGTCTTTGTGAGTGTATTTTAAGTCACTAGCCCTTTAGAAGGAGGATTTGTTTCTGAGTGATAAGGCATTGTAATGTCCTGATAAAAATGGAGTCACAAGTTGTCTTTTAGCACTCCGCACTGCTTCTGCACCCTTTTATACTCTTCTCTGGTATCACAGGGCTAGAAGCGTGGGAACTACATTCCCACAGTACCTTCCTATCAGCGTTTGAGCACAGATAACAAATGAGAGGCACAGGAGCGACATTCAAAGTGTGAAAAAGAAGAAGCTACAAGGATCACTGTGACAAGTGAAAAGGACCCACGGGTCAATGAGATGAGGCTTCCATTGACCAAATATACAATATTTAACTGCATTGGTTTGAATGAAAATGAAATATATTAAAATTATATTAAGAAAAAAGTGGAAAAGAGACAGAATGTATTCTTGTTACGGAGATGCTGAGGCTGATGGGGCAGCAGCTGCTGAAACCATCTCGCACTGCATATCCTCTCTCATCCTTCAGTCTGGGGCTGTGGGGTGCCTGTGGCTTCAGTAGTAGCTTCCGGCACTTCCCTGCAATCTCCTAAATCCCTATATTAAATTCCTTTCTGCTTGAAATATTTAAGTATGCGGTTTTGTTTTCACAACTAGACCTTGACTAACACACTGGGAACAATCACGGCGGTTCCTTACCT
Source organism: Eumetopias jubatus (assembly GCF_037043125.1). Taxonomy (NCBI): domain Eukaryota; kingdom Metazoa; phylum Chordata; class Mammalia; order Carnivora; family Otariidae; genus Eumetopias; species Eumetopias jubatus. The sequence continues at coordinate 110,174,381 of NW_028274807.1, forward strand.
AGGACAGAAATACTTCAGTGTGTGAGAGCCCAAGACAGCTGGGATACACTTTTAATATTCCTACACCAACATTAAGAGGAGAACTAAAGAAAGTATTGTTGTACTAAATCATCCCATTTTGAGGTTCTGGAACTAAAGGGAGGTGGATATTTTTAACAAACACTATATGGGCTTGAATGCCGGTTTATTATACGCAGGAGAAAAGCCATGGGTTTATAGACAGAGGAGAATTGTGCCTGAGCCTTCACTAGAGAAATATATCAAAATCATGTTGCAGGCATTTCCACGTTCCCTAGCTAAATACTATCTAGGAGTATCCCAGACCCCACTTAAAGCCCTAACAAGAGGATTTTAATATCAGTAATTTAATTCTGACAGAACTGAGGTCATTGTTTTGTTGTCATAATAAAAGGATGGTGGTTTGTGGAGTCTGGAAAAAAAGGGCAAGAATGTATCCTTGTGTTTTCAAGCTCTGCCCAAGAGAGAGCATGCCTATGACAATTAGTACTGGGTTTTTATGTAAAAATATGCTTAGAGAAAAGGGTGATTCGTTTCATATATAAAAATTTAAGAGGGAAAAATTTATTCTTTTACTTTTTTTTCTATGTCATTAGACAGCTTCTAATCTGGATATCTGAGAGGACTGGCTTCCAGAACACTTAGACAAGTAAATCAATAAATGACCTAAGATCGAGACCTAGAAGAAAACAAAGGTTTTGTTTCAAAATGTATTCTGGATTTGTTTTTATCAGACATGGTAAGACAGGCAGACATGGAAATGATTGTCATGAAGGAGGAAGTTTTACTGACAGATCTTTAGAAACAGGAGGTATGACACACCACGCAGGGACCCCAGGAGAAGTGCCAGTGTGGATCAGGAGGCAGAGGGAGATTAGAGAAAGCAGGGGCAAGAGGCTTTGTTGTGGTTTTTATGGGATGGAACAGGTAAGGCAGGGCAAGGCAGTCTAAGCAGGCTTAAGATTGCGAGGTTTGAATAATTGCAGCAGGCTCTGGGGTGTAGGGACTGTCTTGAATAGTCTGGTACCTGGTCCTGGAGGGGTTAGGGGAATACTGGCCTAGAATGTAGGAGCCTGACAAAGGAGGTGAAGAGCGGCTGGCCTCTGTGTTGGTTAATTTGCATATGAAAGGCCCACTTCCAGGCAAGATGTTTGCTCTCTCTAGGAATAAATGAACCATGGGTGGGGCAGCCTCTCCCAGTTCAGCACATCCCCAGATGGCACTGTATCACGAATACTAATAAATAATAACATAAAGTGAATGCAGGTTTACAGTGAGGTTCTTTTCTCTTAGTGCCCAACCATACACCCCCAGAATGAGTTCTAAAATTTCTACACAGTCCTGGCAAAGACCAGGGATGACAATTTAGGCAGAAGCTGAGTGACTAAGATTTTCAATTCATTTAATATGGATAACAAGGCAGCTCAAATATAATGAGGAGCCTTTATTGAGAAGCTATAAAGCTATCTCACATAAATGAAGCACTCTTGGGAATAGGAACTTGTTCTTAGGAACTACTAAATATAGAAGTTACTCTCTCTCTCTCTCTCCCTCTCTCAGACTCTCATTCTCTGCTTCTCCAGGACCACATATAAAACTGTATCATATTTATTCTCATCCTCTCTGACCATTGGCTACTCTCCCCAGGCAATTTCTGATCGATCAATTTAAGAGTATGAACATGGCTGAAATTGCCTGCCCTAGGCCCAACTCTATAAAATCATGTAATTAATAGGTCCCATATCACTTGACTGTAAAATCTGTGTCTCAAAAAAAAACACATCTGGTTACAGGCTAGCCAACAGACTGACATCCACTAGGATGAGTGTCAATCCCTAGTCCAATCTGTTGTGGAGAAAGGTGATAATATGATCAAACATGACCAGAGAGACACATCTCTTCACCATGGAAGTGAAGAGGGCCTGACAGGCACCTGAAACTATCAACTACAATTGTATATCCTAACAACTGTAAGAGATTTCAGTCACATCTGTTGTCTAAGTGGCTTAATTTTTCTTGGCATTTAAGAAATTGCTAGAACTCAGGCAGGACTTATTAGCCATTTATGCAGGGAGAAAAATGGTAGTAATGACTACTGCTCACTGAATATTTCCAGTTCTCGGCCTTCCAGGCACATGGCATGATAGTACTTTCTGGCTCCCAGTGGTTGGTTGAGGCCATGTAACCATTCTGGCCAATGAACTGAAAGTACAGATAATGCATGCCACTTTCTGGCTGAACATTTATTCTTGGTGTGATATCCTCTAAACTCTCTTTTGTTCCTGCCGTGGCAGCAAGTGGCTATTATATTAGCCTGGGCTCCAAAGTAAGGACAATACATAAGGGACATGAGCAAGAACCAAATTCACTCCAGTACTTTGAAACAGAGCTAAAAGTCCAAGTAAATTTTATTGTTGTTGATGATGACTTTCCAGCACTTGGATGTGTTTTGGCAGAAAAGCAGGACATTTGGGTATCTGAGTAGGGTTAGACTTTTTTTTCCTAAGATTTGTTTATTTATTTTAGAGAGGTGTGGTGGGGGAGGGCAGAAGAAGAGGGAGAAAATTCTCAGGCAGACTCCACGATGAGTGGGGAGCCTGACACGGGGTTCAATCCCAGGACCCTGAGATCATGACCTGAGCTGAAACCAAGAGCCGGACAACTTAACCTACTGAGCCACCCAGGCATCCTAGACTTGATGGCTGCTTTTATACCCTTCGCTTCTGGGTATAAAAGTTTTCTTCATCTTACTTGGCAATGAAGCTCATAGAAAACAGCTCTCTCCCCAGAGGTCTTAGGTCTTAATTACATACAAGATTTCCTGAAACCTATCCACAGAACTCAGATTTAGAAGGTCTGAGTTAGGAATTTTATGGTTTTATTATTGTGGTTAGTTAGTGCCTAAAGGCTAGGAAGGAGGCCCTAAGACATGAGATGTAGAGGTATCAGCCTTAGTGAGCAGCACTAGGAAGGAAGAATGGAGTGGATGGTCATTCTTAAAGCCAACTCTGTTTATTCTTTCTCCTAGAGGGCTGCAGGGTGAGAAGAGCACCTCCCTAGAAATAAGGTCCCTGGAGCTCTAGTCTGGACTTTGGTACTAATCAATTGAATATCCTTGAACAAGCATCTCCCACTCTGGATTCTTCACCGCAACCATGGAATGGGGCAATTTGACCAGATCATCTTAAAAAATCCCTTGAATAATCTATGTCCCCTTTATACTGGAGATCAAGATGGGACAGGGCTTAAAGGCACGTGTTTGGAGAAAAGGAAGAACTAAGCTGCACATGTGGGTTACATTTTCAATGATTTATTTGTTTAATTTAAATAAGAAATATCACATGCTTAAACACTTAAACTGTACAAAAGACTGTATAATACTAAAAAAATTATTCTTCTTATTTTGCCTTCCCTATACCCTGGATTCCTTCCCAGAGGCCACCAGAGATATGTACATAGTATTATACCTCCTCCCTTTTCAAATGCAAATGGTAGCAAGATATGGCATTATTTTGTTCCTTGTGTAAACAGGATACCTTGAAGTACATTTTATATTAGTACATATGCATCTTCGTTCTCTTTAATGGCCATATAGTATTCCATTACATAAATATAAATATTTAATAAAAGTATTTCCCTACTAATAAATATTTGCATTTACAAAAAAGTCACTAACATTTTATAACTAGGATCAGTGATTTGTATAAATGAGCCTCATGGACAGAAGAGAATACTGGTTTTCTAGAGATTCTTAGACTCTTCATAAAAGAGGTAGGAAGAAGAAACAACATGTTTTTACCTAAGAAAGTAGACTAAATTCTCATTTAGAGAACTATTTTATCTATGTGCCTCAGTAAATTAGATTTTTCTTGATTTACTTTAGCAAAAACAATCTTTTATTCTCTTTTTCTAAGAGACAAAGTTATCACAAATCCATATGGGTCATAAAATGGTTCTAAGACTCTCTTTGGGAAGTTATTGTTCTGATTCCAGTCTGTCATTGGTGAGCTGTTTCCAGAAAGGTTATACTAACATAGTTGACAGGGGGGAAAAAAAAAAAACAGACAGATTCTTCCAAAAATGTTAACTAGACTTTACAAAAGAACGTATATTCTCAGAATATCTCAGTCTGAAATATATTGGCTCAACTTATAAAGAAAGCAAGGATTTCATCATTTTCTTCCTTGGAACAAATACAACAAATAGTTTTGTTAATCTTAAACACTTTCCAACAAATAAACTAAGAATCAGAGACTATCTAATTTGAAACTGTGTTGGGCCAAGAAGCCAATGTGGTTAAGAAAAGCACCCATATGCATAGGTTTTTTTCTCTGATGAATTTGTTCACGTATCTTGCAACATACCACAGAGGCTAACATTCCAAGAGATGGTGTCAGTATGAAAAAATACATAGAATAGTATATTCCCTTTGCCTTAGAGACTGTGGGAGGGGAGCAGAGGGTATGGCAATGTACAGCTTATTATAAATTTATAATTTGAATAGCTCCAGAACTTACCAGTTTGTGTTTACAAATGGGATCAAATTACATAATGACTTACATTTCATTTGTTCTAGCCCATCTTGCATGAGATGTGTATTTCAGGTAACATGACCACCCCTAGTTAGATACCTGCCCCAACTCAGGAAGATTTCCTTCAGTTCCCAGGGAATGCTTCCCATATATTCAGATATATCCTTCTCTAGCCTATTCTCATCAGTTATATGATCTGGGAAGAATTGGATAGGCTGGAGCAGAGGAAATGACTAGAGCAGTCCCTGGCTCTGCATATCCCAGAGCCACAAGACAAACCCTTCAGGAGTCCAGGAAGCCTTCATGGTGCCCCTGGATATCCTAAGAGTGCCTCATTCATGCAGCATTTCCTGCAAAACTCTCATTCAGCTCTGGGTTGGACTTGGTTACCTGAGTACCACACCATCTCTTCATAAATGCTGATCTGACAACTTTTACCTGGAGTTGTCCCTTCTGCACAGATGACCTAAGGACCAACTGGAGCATCCAATATTTCAGACACCAACTAGAGTATCCGATATTTCAGACAGATACACGGCCATCTTCCCCACATTGAAACTGTTTTATCTCCTAAGAATTCATGTAAAGTCCCTTCCTCCAGCCAAATGTCCTCTTGCTGACAACAATTCATCAAACCTATTCAAAGTAGTCTGAATCCTAGCTCAGGATGGACTAAGACTACTCCACACCCCACACACTTCTCCAACCCTCCCCTCCAAATTTTCTCAACCACATATTATATATCAGAATATGCCTGTATTTCACTCTAACAATTGCCCTGATCTTATAAAGGATTTTTAATACATTGATGCAATAAATGAAGGAATTTTCCTAATTTTACAAAGTTATCTGTGCAACCAAAATAACTGTCTTCTAGAATTTTCATGTTTTTGAAACATTCGTGGGTCAATTATTCTCCCAACAGTTGTTTCCTAGCACACTAATTTTTTTTAAAGCTTTATTTATTTGAGAGACAGAGAGTGTGAGTGGGGGGAGGGGCAGAGGGAAAGAGAGAGAATCTCAAGCAGACTCCGTGCTGAGCATGGAGACCAATGTGGGCCTCAATCCCAGGACCCTGAGATCATGACCAGAGCTGAAATCAAGAGTCGGACACTGAACTGACTGAGCCATCCAGGTGCCCCTAACACACTAATTTTTTATAGTGTTCATTCATGATTTACAATAGCATACTCCAGATTCTTATAGCATTTTTATTCTAAAGTTTCCCAGTGATCAAATCTTTCATGTGGTAAATTCTCACTGTGCATGTCATGCCACGTTATGGAGGAACACTGCTGTGGAATTGTCAGTCACCATTTACTAGAAAGCATTCTGCTTTCAGATACATACCTATGCTCTCACATATGTTGGCAAAATACTTTGTCTAGTAGTTGTATCTTGTTTTTCCTTTTTTGAATCATTCTTCAAGCCTGATTAGAAGGCTCCTTCTGTCTTGTGACTCTAATTAGCCTGAAGAGCCTAGAAGCTGAATTGTTTAAATTACTTGATTTGTTCTCCTTAGTGATATGGAAACTATTTTTTTGTTATTGGATTACTGTAACTGATGTCTTAAGGTCTTTCTCATGCATTATGTCTTTTAAATGAAGTTCAACCAACATTGACTTCAGCATTACATTCTTTAAATTCAGGAAGTGGGAAACATGTGACTGTATAGGAAAGCTTTACATGCGAAATAGAACCTATCTATTGGAATACTCCAAAACTCCTCCTAACAGACTCATTCTGTCTCAAGTATAACACTACATGTGTCATGGGTCAGAAGGACACTCCACTAGAGATGACAAATCTCCTGGGTTCTGCCATAGTATAAGAAACATTTTTACTGCAAGCTCAAGGATTGCATGACCTGCCTAGGCCAACTTTTGCATCAAGTAGTAGGAAAAATATTTTTTCATGTGACATATTTCCAAAATCATCTGATAGCAATTATTAAATCCAGTAGTATAGAAAGATTATGGGGTTGGAAGACTCTCAGGTGGGCACAGTCTACATTCATAGCCCTTCATTCTATTTATTCCTGTCAAACCCGGGTAATTCCTAGGAGAGCTGTCCTGAAGCCAGATTATAAAACTGCTGAGCACACCACCCCTACCACTGCCACACACATACTCTATCTCTGGTACATTCTTTTAATTTATTAAAACTGAAAATCAAAACTTTCGGAAATAAATATTTTAAAAATGAAGGAAGGAAGAAAAACAGAGAAAAGGAAAGAAAAGCTATACTCCAACTGGTAAATAAGTTGCTAAAATACAAGCAATAGAGTGAAGAGGAATAATATTAAATTTAGGGGGAAATGTGTAAAATTAGTAATCAACAAAAAGATCATTTTTAGTAAGTAAAGATCCAGGGAAGTGCTACTATTTGCACACAGGAAAACCAAGCAATTCATTCACCCTTCATGGATTAGAACCCCGTCAGAAGCAGGATAAATCTAGACCTCAGATGCATTATTTCCAGAGAAATTTGAGTCTGTCAAGAAAGAGACTAATGAAACTCTTCAAGCAAGCTACCATGTTAAGGATGCTGAGTCACTCCAAAGGACTTAAGGCCCTCTCTTCATCCTCCCTCTCGTCTCATCCCACCATTTCATTAGTTTCATCCACTCACACATTCAACAAATATGTGTTTTCTCCTCTCACCCAAATTCCCACTCCTCCCTTCTCTCTAAAAGCATATCCAAGTAACATTTGTGTAAGGTGACCAGAGAATTTATTGTCTGAACTGGAATGTTTTAGACGGGACAGGTGGTAAACCAGACAAGACTACAGGGCATTAAGTAGAAACATGACTATTCCATGAAAATAGGAACTTGTGCTCACCCTGCCTATGCACCATTACTTAGTAAACAAACTCTCTACATCTTTACCCTGAAGTTCACCTTTTATTTCTATCATTTCCCCTGCCATTCTCTTAAAAGGGTGGTGAGAGGAATGTGTCAATGTTCCTCTTACACCCCAGTGTGCTAGTCTACTAAAACCTTACTTCTTTGAAACAAATTCCCTGGCTTTCTTTCTCTCTCTCTCTCCCTCCCTCCCAGCCCCTCTTTCTCTCTCCCTCCCTTTCTCTCTCTCTCTCTCTCTCTCTCTCTCTCTCTCCCTCCCTCTCTCTCTCCCTCTCTCTCTCAATCTCTGTCTCTTCTCTCCCCCCCCAGTTGATTTTTCTACCAAACTTACTTACTTACCAAGACTTCTTACGTGTTGTTCACTCTCTCTCTTCTCATTTTTTCAGGACTTCAGTAGCAAGGTAGAAAACCTGTTCTATACCAGAGAAGTCTCTGTTCCTTGTTTTTCTCAAAATTCCCATGAGAGTTTAAAGAAAAGTATGCTCCTTAAGCAACTTGTTTATCCTACTTTCTGTTCATAGGAAGTTATGATTCCAAAGACCTTTTTACATTTTGAACAGTCTCACAACTTTTAGCCCAAACACTTTTACATATAAAATTTCCTAGATATTTTTGTAAGTTTCCTATGAATCTCACTGGACTACACCCCATTTAGCAAAATTCATACCAGTCATTCTTTTGAAGCAGGTCCCTCTCTCTAGATTTAATCAGTGCTACTTTGGTTAGGTCAGGCTGCTGTAGGCAATGTTTTTATGATTCCTACAAGTCTTGTTGCCTCAGAGGTGTAACAGGCATCACCTTAATTCTTTCAGAGGTCTTAACAAAGGTCCTCTTGGCTATATCCTTCATTTGATATTTTCTTTAATACTTATATTACTTCGAGAATTTCTGACTCAAGTGGGTAGAGATGAGAAACAGCTTTCTTTTCCATCCCTGTATGTCTCCTTGCTCAACTCCATAATTTCATTAAGTACATTTTCTATTTCTCCAGTTACTACAGGTGAGAGTTTTACAAGTTTTTTTGCCACTATTTAATGAGGGACACAATTTCTTCCAGTTTATCCTAACAGTTTCTTTACTTCTCTTCCAGCCTTTGCTAACAGTTTCCTTGCCACTTTTTGCCAACAAGCCTGTTTTGGCCAACTGAATCAGAAGCAAGCACCACATATTTTAGGTTTTTATTATAGTAACATTTTACTCGAGGGTAACAAATTCTGTATCCGTTATCTATTGCCACAATAATGCTGCATAATAAATCACCCCAAACTTAGTGGTTAAAATGGCAACCACTGGGGCGCCTGGGTAGCTCAGTTGGTTAAGCGTCTGCCTTCGGCTCAGGTCATGACCTCAGGGTCCTGGGATTGAGCCCCACATTGGGCTCCCTGCTCCACGGGAAGGCTGCTTTTCCCTCTCCCACTCCCCTTGCTTGTGTTCCCTCTCTCATTGTGTCTCTCTCTGTCAAATAAATAAAATCCTTAATAAATAAATAAATAAATAAATGAAATAAAATGGCAACCATTTACTATTTCTCACAAATCTATGGATAGGCTGGGCATCCTTGCCACCTAGATAATTGGCACTAACATATTTTTTAAATAAAAAAATTTCAAGTTAAATATATGGCTGAAACTCCAAAAACAGTCCTTGGGCTTTGTACAGCATACAGTTTGATTTTGTTCCAAGGAAATAAGGCCTTAATTATACCAATAGTGATGACATTTTCTGAAACATATTCTATTCAAAAATTGTATAGAATAGTTGCTGGATCTGCCAAAAAATGAAACATCTTGGTGAAATACATACCAAAAATGACCTTATAATCACTTCAAGCACAAAACGGGAATGCAACTAAAGTATAGGATTGTAGGGGCACCTGGGTGGCTCAGTCAGTTAAGCGTCTGCCTTCGGCTCAGGTCATGATCCCAAAGTCCTGGGATTGAGCCCCACATCGGGCTCCTTGCTCTGCGAGGAGCCTGCTTCTCCTTTTCCCACTCCCCCTGCTTGTGTTCCTGCTCTCTCTGTCTCTCTCTCTCTGTCAAATAAATAGATAAAATCTTTAAAAAAAAAAGTACAGGATTGTATATAATGAGATACAATCAGATCATGGAAGGTACTCAAATATGGGGGAAAAATCACTTTGGCAGAGAGAAAATTAATTTAAAATATTTGCTAGCCTCATTTATTCAGTACCTTATTGGTTAGTATTAAAGATATTAGCCAAAGATTACAAAAACCCAATTGGATTTAAGATTGGCTATTGACTTGTGCAATTAACAATTTTTCACTTTATTTTAGAGTACAAATGCATACAAAACTTGTTAACAAAAGGCTATTGCAATAAGATCTTAGGAATTTAAAAAATAAAAGCAAAACTTTTGTAGGACTGACTATGAAGAAGTTCATGTCTAAAAATCTCAGAGCCAATTTCTAAAGAGAATATTTTCTGCCTAATATTTTTCAATATACAGTTTGACTGAAGAGAGATTTGAAAAAAGTGAGCAACATAATTCTATTTTTGGTTTGTCTTATAATGTGCTAGGATAAAGAAATTCAAAAGATGAAAGACTTGGGGGGAAAAAGATGATCATACATTGCTTTGAAAGTAAAAATCATGATATACCTTATACAAACATTTAAATTAGTTTTTAAGCATCTGTCATAGTGATTTGTCATAAATGACATCACAATGTTTTAACATAATATGAAGAATTCTTAGTTCATTTTTTTAATTAGCAAGAGAAATCTTTACAATTAAAGTGATATGACACAGCTATGATTTTATACATAAAGAGAAAGATATCAGCAAAATATGTAAGGTAAAACAGAAAAAACATAACAAAAACAAAACAAAACAAAATCTGTCATTGACTTTTCAGAAAAGCCTAAAACAAAATGAAAAAAAAGGGTACTTTCCAAAATGTAATAGTTAATATAAATTTTTATGTAAGTATAAGATGATTTATTTTTATTTTTTTTAAAGACTTTATTTATTTATTTGACAGAGACACAGAGAGAGAGGGAACACAAGCAGGGGGAGTGGGAGAAGGAGAAGCAGGCTTCCCGCGGAGCAGAGAGCCTGATGCGGGGCTCGATCCCAGGACCCTGGGATCATGACCTGAGTTGAAGGCAAACAATTAACAACTGAGCCACCCAGGCACCCCTGTAAGTATAAGATGATTTAAAGTCAAGAGAATTTAGCTTCTTTCCCCACATCTTAATCCAATTTAGCAAAACTGATGCCACCTTTGTACTTGAGGAAACATCAGAGTCACAAAAGCAGAAAAGCACTGGATCCTCTGACCCACAGTATAGAGTCCTCTGACAGAGATGCCACATGACCTGCAGTATCTCCTTCAGTGTTCTGAGGTACAGGCATGGGGGTGGGGAGGGGGGTGATTGGATAGATACAGGGCAAGAGTCTGCCGAGAAGATGCAGTAGAGACAAGTTTCATTCCTCTCCAAGTCTATTTCACACATTATTTATTTTATTCCTATTCCCCCAAAAATCTTTGGGATGAGCTATAAGAGCATGTTTAAAATTGCAAAAGAGCAAGATAAAGAAGACTGTAGAGACTAATTGTGGGAGGGAGATATCAAAACTTCTAAATAACTAAAAGAGATAAACAGTGCCACGTGGCTAATTGACTCGGTAGAGTGAAAATTCTAAAAGCTCTGTGCCTGCAGAGAAGGATGTTCAAGAGTTGTAAGCCAGTTCTCATTTATAGCATCTCAGAAGAGTTCAGGGTTGGTGTTCCAAGAGGCAGCGTGAAAATCATTAAAAAAAATAGCAATGCTGGTCAAGAGTCTTAATAAGGAGCAGTTGCCTCAGTCAATATATTCTAGTGCTGTGTGTGTAAACACCCCACGTGGTGGACACAGTTATATGCCACCCAGATCCCCCTTCAAAGCAGCACTTTTTACCCTTTCTTTTGGGAGGACTCAATGGACAGCGTGAAGCAGTCAGCAACTTAAAGGATTAGCCTCAGCTACAGAGAGAGGTCTCAAACAAGGCACGCTTCTCCCAGAAAAGACCACATGCAATGATAAAGATGAGGGTACAAGGTCAGATTAGTTGAAAGTGCAGCAGAAGGGCGCCTGGGTGGCTCAGCTGGTTAAGCATCTGCCTTCAGCTCAGGGTCCTTGGATCGAGCCCCACATCAGGGTCCCTGCTCAGCGGGGAACCGGCTTCTCCCTCTGCCTCCAGCTCCCCCTGCTTGTGCTCTCTCTCTCCCTCCCTCTCTCTCTGTCAAATAAATAAATAAAAATCTTAAAAAAAAAGTGCAGCAGAAGTACGAACCCCAAAATGATAGTGTGCAAGGAGAAGGAACCATATTGAAAATGCACATGTAGTATATGGCTAGTACATGGTTCTATGTCATGAATTTAAAAATTGTGGATCCTAGTACTATAGGTTATAAGTAGGTATATTCCCCTTATCCATCACACCCAGCAATCCACTTAGAAAATGTGTGGGTACATTCTCTACAGCTCTGGGCCTTGTGGGTTTTGAGCTTGTGATTCCTATAGGTGCACGTGTACACGAGAAAGCATAGCACAAGTCTCAGTAAACTTCAATTTCAGCTCCATTCAGTTACCTGACAAGAGAAGAACATGACAAGAGAACAACAAAGAAAGAAGCCACCAAACTGGCAGGAACAACTGAAACTGATGAGGTCTATGTACTATTACACAGTTGAGACAAGAAATTTTGTGATTAATAATAGATTAATCATCTCATGGAGATGAGATCTATTGTTGTGTCTCCTCTGTCTAATTTGGAAACTAAGAGGACAGATCCCACAACACAGCTCTGAGAAAGACGTGATGACTGTGCTCAGACACCTCAGTGCTGGGGTCTAGGAACCACCCCCAGGTAAGCCACCAGGACCAGTTCAGGTGCTCACCAAAGCTAAGGTAAATCTAGAATGGTGGTGGAACAGGAGAATGATCAGCATTGGCTACATCCCTGAGACTAACCTACTTCAGAACCATGCCTTTCCAAGGAACAAGTGTAATCAGCCAGCAGGTCTCAGCTGAGTCCTCGTGGATGAGGGGCTCCCAGACTCAGTAACTCTTCCCTAAGCAGCCTGTATTCAATCACTGACTGATGTAGTTAAGAAGTAGCACCTCATTTATCTTCTCTCTAAAGACCTTCTTTAACATTTCTCCCAAGGCAGGTCTACTGGCAATAAGTTCCCACAGTTTTTGTTTATCTGAGGAAGTCTTTACTTCCCCTTCACTTTTGAAGGATAATTTCACAGGGAATGGAATTCTCAGTTGAAGTGTTTTTCTCTCAACATTTTAAATATTTCATGCCACTCTTTTTGCTTACCTGGTTTCTGAAAAGAAGTCTGATGTAATCCTTGTCTTTGCTCATCTATAGATAAATTTATTCCCTGTTTTTCTTTTTTCAGGATTTTTTCTTTATCTTTGATTTTTCTGGACTTTTAAAATGATACACCTAGGTTTAATTTGTGTGTGTGTTTATCCTGCTTGATGTTCCCTGAACTCTCTAGATTGATGGTTTGGTGTATGACATTCCCATTACATTTATGTTATATTTTCTGAAGTTGTCCTATAGTCCTTGAATATTCTGTTCTATTTTTTCAGTCTATGTTCTGTTTGCTTTTGGTTTCAAAACCATTTCTATTGAGACAGACTTGAACTCGAGATTCCTTCCCCAGCTGTGTTCAGTCTCCTAATAAGCCCGTCAAAGACCTTCTTCCCTCTGTTATAGCATTTTTTATCTCTAGTGTTTTTTTGGTTCTTTCCTAGAATTTTTATCTTTCCTCACATTGTCCTCATCTGTTCTTTCTTACTGTCTACTTTAGCCATTAAAGCTCTTAGCATATTAATCTTATTTGTTTTAAATTCCTGGTTTGATAATTCCAACATCCCTGCCAAATTTGAGTCTGGTTCTGGTGCTTGCTCTGTGTCTTTAAGTTGTGTTTTGTTTTGTTTTGTTTTGTTTTGTTTTGTTTTGTGTTTTACCTCTTAGTATGCCTTATCATTTTTTTTTCTTGTTCCCAGCTAACATGTGATGGGCAAAAAGAATTGTTCTAAGTAGAACTTGAGTAATGTGGTGATAATGGAAAGGGAAGCATTCTGTAGTGCTATGATTATGTTTCAGTCTTTCAGTGCACTTGTCCTTCTGGACTATGGTCAGTTTCCCCTGATCCCTCTGGTGGAACAGGATGGCTACTAGAGTGTGCTGGAGTTGGGTGTTGCCCTTCCTGCTCCTGGAAGGCTGCAGCCAGCTGGTGTTGGAGATTTCCCTTTCCCTAGGTCAGTTACTGATAAAACCCCAGTAGATTGGACTCTAGATAAATAGTTTCTCCTGGGGGCAGACCATGTTAAAAAGCAGAACACTCTGGTGCATTTCAAAATGATTCCTTTTCCCCTCACCTTGCAAAAAGCACAGGGGATTTTTTTTCTCCAATATTCACTGTAAAGACTGTTTGAGCTCCCGGACTCACAAAACTCACAAAAGTGTGGGAGGCTCCCAACAACTGGGTTCCCCCAGAATTTTTATCTTTCCAATTTGTCCACAGGGAGCCTCAAGCAACTTGTCAATTACAGTTCAATTTTCCACCCCAACATAATTTCTGCACAGGTTTCAGCTCAAGGGTTTCTGCTGCAGGAAGTTCAGGAAGTTGTGATGCTCTATATTTGCCTATCAATCTCTCCAATTTGGGGTGCAGTGGTTTGCCCCATCACCTTCTCTTACAGATCTAAGAAAAGTTGGTTTTTCAGTTTGTTCAGGTTTTACCTTGTCATTGGGATGGAATGGTGACATATCTGCAGAACTGGAAACTGCTTTAGTTCACTTTTTAATCTAAGTATCGCTTTAAGAATGTTTTGACAATTTTAGCAGCTAAAGTTTATCTAAATATTTTAATTTAATAAATTAATAAAACTTCATTTAATAAAAACTCAAGAAAGGTTGTTCTCATTGGCATTAGTTTCATTACAAGGCAGATTATGTGAGTTTTAATTATAATAACATTAAGTGATCTTGCTGAAATAAAACCAAATTTTAAATAAGTACAATGAAATAAAACCAAATTTTAAGAAATAAGTACAATTTAGCTCTGTACATATATTTTTTAAATATTTTATTTATTTATTTAACAGAGAGAGAGAGAGAGAGAGAGAGGGAACACAAGCAGGGAGAACAACAGGCAGAGAGAGAGAAGCAGACTCCCCGCTGAGCAGAGAGCCTGATGCAGGACTTGATCCCAGGACTGAGCCACCCAGGCACCCCAAGTTTTGTACATATTTTTCAAATTTGTTGCTATAAAGGCATATTTATTTCTCAAAAGTTGGGACTGGAGCAGGAGCTGGGGATAAAAATTAAGTCATCAGTTAGATTTATAGATATGAGTGAACCATAAGACTAAGGGAGTCCTTAGAAAGTACATAGTGCAACCATTTTCTCTTAGACATTATGACAGATGGAATTATCAACTTGTCCAAAATTATTACAACTTGTTTGAATCACAGCTAAAACTAAAATTCCCAGGTTTTTTCTACAATTAATTGATTATGAAAACACTTTTCTGATGAAAAAATGGACATCAATAAATATATCCTCAGATTTAATCTAAAAAGGCAAATTTTAGGGAAACCAGCAAAATGGCAGAAGTAAGAGCCGACAAACCCTGTAGTAATTTTCTATTTCTACTGGCCAGCTTCCTTTCAATTTGGCATGTGTGTGTGTTGTCTGTAGAGGTGGCCCTGTTCTAAGAGATTTCCATATCTTAATAATTTTAAGGTTGGAAATTAGTTATTTTGCTTGCCATTTGATTAATGTTTTCTTAAATTAAAATAACCCCTTTCCAAAGAAAATATCACAAGGTGCTAGTGAGCTCATTGCAGGCTCATAAAGGTGGTTAATATTTGTGCTTAAGGGAATAAGAGATCAAATTACCCTGCAAGCCATCAAAAGGAATGAAATCTTGCCATTTGCAACAACGTGGATGGAACTGGAGGGTGTTATGCTGAGCGAAATAAGTCAGTCAGAGAAAGACATGTATCATATGACCTCACTGATATGAGGAATTCTTAATCTCAGGAAACAAACTGAGGGTTGCTGGAGTGGTGGGGGGTGGGAGGGATGGGGTGGCTGGGTGATAGACATCAGGGAGGGTATGTGCTATGGTGAGCGCTGTGAATTGTGAACCACAGACCTGTACCTCTGAAACAAATAATACATTATATGTTAAAAAAAAAAAGATAGCAGGAGGGGAAGAATGAAGGGGGGGAATCAGAGGGGGAGACAAACCATGAGAGACTATGGACTCTGAGAAACAAACTGAGAGTTCTAGAGGGGAGGGGGGTGGGGGGATGGGTTAGCCTGGTGATGGGTATTAAAGAGAGCACGTACTGAATGGAGCACTGGGTGTTATACGCAAACAATGAATCATGGAACACTACATCAAAAACTAATGATGTAATGTATGGTGATTAACATAACATAAAAAAAATATTACCCTGCAAACCAACAATCCATTCCTTTTCTCTGATTGCCAGTGTGGTCTGAGTTCAGATGGCAGAGCCAGGTCCAACCTGATAACACATTGGCAAAGTAGATGATCCTGAGTTAGGGTTTCAGGGGCCAGACTGAATCATGTGGGGCCATTAGCTGAGGGGCTCAGGCAAATCTATTTCAAGGAGCAGAGCCAAGTGTAGCCACAAAAGGAGAGACATCAGCCCTGAGATCTGAAGGGTGAGTGTGGAATCAGAGGGAGAAGACCAGGCAAGAGGTCAAACACCAAAAACAGGAATGGATCAGGAGATGGATTGCCCACAGAAACTAGGGGTCCATAGTAGCAATCGTACTTGGTGCTACTCATGTGAAGTCAGAGGTGGTCAGAGCAGCTGAGTTAGTGGCTCAGGGCAAGGTCAGACAGTAGAACTGAAAAACAAACAAAACCCTCCTTTAAAAAAGAAACCAGGTCTCTTGATCTATCTCGATAAGGATTAAGTTGGCAGCTATATGACCCACCCCCTTCCCCAAAACACCACCCAGAAAAGGGAACATTTTAAATAGTCATTGTGAAATTAAATCATTTAAGAATTAATTTTGCCAAGTTGAATGTTTTCCCTCACTGTATCCAGAGGATACGTGTAGAAACCTCACATGCCTTTTTTCCTGTACAAAAAAGAAAAGCTCTTGGAATCTGCTCTTTTATATTGGCACATGCACAGTAACACTTAAAAATAAATTCTCAATTAAAGATTATAAAAAATACTTTAGAAGCTTCCATAATGTGTCATCATTTTCAACTTCTTGATAAATAGAAATTAAACCCAAATGTTCGACCAGATGGAATTTAGGATGAAAAATGTCAAACTCACTAATTCTGAGATATTAATGAAGAAATCAAAATGGAATAAGACCTTGTTTGACCTGAGGTAAAACTTTAAAGTTCTGTATAATTCCTTGATTATTCATTTTTTCTCTTACTATTAACAGTAAAATATAAGGCAAACTGTTAACAAAGTACAGTAAGTCATTTTCTCTCTTCCTTTTATTGCTAAAAATTGTTGTTATGTTTTATATGTAATTACTATGTTTCTCATTTCAAAGATTTCTGGTATTTTATACTTTGAGTTTTCTTAAATCAGTCTCTCTTACAGTCAACATGTATATTTAATGCAAATATTATTTTTCCTCAGAGGCTGTTACTAATTCGAATATGCCTCTTAAAACTGAATTAGGAAACTACAGCAGAAAAATGGTGATCATCTTATAAGAAAAGGAATTCAGTAAGACACATCTAGATTAGCTAACAAATCCTAAATTTTACTGCAGAGAGCCTGTCTATGTACACATTTTAATTTAACAGTAAAGGTAGTATGGGGACGCCTGGGTGGCTCAGTTGGTTAAGCATCTGCCTTCGGCTCAGGTGATGATCCCAGGGTCCTGGGATCAAGCCCCACATCGAGCCCCACATCAGGCTCCCTTCTTGGCAAGGAGCCTGCTTCTCCCTCCCCCTCTCCCTCTGTCACTCTCCCCCCTTGTGCTCTCTGGCATGCTCACTCTCTCTCTGTGTCAAATAAATAAATAAAATCTTAAAAACAAAATAAAACAGTAAAGGTAGTAAATTGAGTACATGCATTCACTTTCTCTACCTCCCTAGATTCCACTAAGATCATATCAAAGAGCTGTCTAAAGATGCCTATCATCCAAAGACAAAGGGAAAAGGAAAGAAAAGGAATGTCATAAAATTTTGGAAGCTGTGAGAGAGATGGAAAATGACAATTGACTTAGCAGAAGCAAAACTAATTCCTAAAAGCTTTCTTCTTTTTTTTTTAAGATTTTTATTTATTTATTTATTTGTCAGAGAGAGAGAGAGAGCACAAGCAGGGGGAGCAGTAGAGGGAGAGGGAGAAGCAGGCTCCTCACGGAGCAAGGAGCCAGATGTGGGACTACATCCCAAGACCCTGGGATCATGACCTGAGCCGAAGGCAGACGCTTAACTACTGAGCCACCCAGACGTCCCTTCTTTTTTTTTTTTTAAACATATAATGTATTATTTGTTTCAGAGGTACAGATCTGTGATTCAAGATAGCAGGAGGGGAAGAATGAAGGGGGGAAATCAGAGGGGGAGACAAACCATGAGAGACGATGCACCCTGAGAAACAAACTGAGGATTCTAGAGGGGAGGGGTGTGGGGGATGGGTTAGCCGGGCGATGGGTATTAAAGAGGGCACGTATTGCATGGAGCACTGGGTGTTATTCGCAAACAATGAATCATGGAACACTACATCAAAAACCAATGATGTAATGTATGGTGATTAACATAACATAATAATAAAAAAATAATAATAAGTTAAAAAATAAAAATAAATAAATAAATCCTAAAAGCTAACTCTTGAGCCAAGGAGAATAAACAAGGAAATAATAAAATTCATACTGCAACCCTTAAAAGCACAGGGATCAAGGACATCAGATACATGTGGAGGGAAAACGTAGGGCAAAAACTGGAGGACTGGTTGAAAGTCTGTTTAAGTTAGATACCAGGTCACTTCTCCCATTCCAGTGGCTAAGCAACTATCATTTCCCCTGGAGGCTAGTGTTTATTCTCACAGGAGACAGTAGGCAAAGTGCCAGCTAGAAATGTCACTCAAACCTCCTCCCCACCTGACTCCTAGAAGGTTGGCAGCTAGACCTATCTACCCAGAAAGGAAGTTGGATATTCACCCCCTTAGAATCTGACCAACCCCTTGCACCCTGATCCCCCCAACAAAAAAAAAGATTAAAATAATGACACCAAGATTTTCCCGGTGAAATGACCCATCCAAGATATCGAGCATTAAGTCCACAGTCAACCACTCCTCTCTATTTTTAGTGCCCCATTCTTAACTATGAGAAAATAAACACTACAGAAAGACACCAAAACAAACAGATGAAAGGCAACAGAGATTATTCACATAGAAAAAACAACAAGCAAACAAACAAAAAATGGTACTGATGTCCTAGTAAAGAAGATAAATTGCATACGTTAAAAAAACAAAAAAGAATAGAATGCCTAAAAAAAAAAAAAAGTCCTAGAAACTAAAAGTATGGTAACTATTGGGGAAACAAAGTTTAGGAAATATCCCAGGAGTTAGAATAGAAAGATTAAGAACTAGAAAATAAAAGAAAAAAGTAGAAGATGAGAAAATTTGAGGATTAGTTCAGGAAGGCTGACATATAAATAACAGGAGCATCAGAAAAAGAGAAAATCCAGGAATAAGTATCATTGCTGAAGTACTTCAGGAACATTTCTAAGAACTGAAAGACATGAATTTTTTCAAGTTGAATGTAAACACCTAGTGCCCAATAGTTAGCAAAATGACCATCATAAAATTTCAGGATACTGAAAACAAATATAAAAAGCTTCCAGAAGCCTTTTTAAAAAGTCACATGCTCTTTTAGTTACTAGAGTCATGCAACAAATTCTCCCAAAACTTAGTGACTTAAAACAACAATTTAATTTTGCTCTTTGATTTTGTGGGTCATAAAAGTTGGACAGGGTACAGTAGAAATGGCTTGTTTCTTTCCCACAACATCTGTGACTTCAGCTGGGAAGACTTAACAGCTAGAGATAAGCCAGCAGATGGACGGAATCATCTGAAGTCTTGTTCACTCACATATTTAACACTTGATGCTGATATTTAACACTGTCAGCTGGAACCTCACTTAGAGCTGTTGACAGCAGCATGCCCCGTGGTCTCTCTACTTGCCCCAGTTTTCCTCAGAGATCGGCGTCTAGGATAGTCAAGTGTCTACGTGGCAACTCGAAATTCCACAAACAAGTGGCCCCACAAGCAAGGTAGAAGCTGCATTGCTCAACCTCAAAGTCCCCACGACATCACTCCTACTACAGTGTATTGATTAAAAGCAAATGACAAGCCACCTCAGTTCCAGGGAAAAGCACACACATCTCAGTGGGAGGGTGAAAAGTTTCCATTGTCAAGGGGCAGGGAAGATGAAAGATCGTTTGCAGCCATTTTTTGGAAAACACAATCTGTCACACTACAAAATAAGAAATGAGGACTGCTTGTGTTAGAATGACAGCGAGACTGGAAGCTGGATGACAATGGAATGAAACCATCAAAATATAAAGGAAAACAAATTTCAATCTAGAATCCTATTGGCAAGCAAACTATCGATAATGTGCAAGTGGAATGACATACTCAGACATAGAGCATCTAAGTATCTGAGCTCTCCCATGCAGTCTTTCTCCAAAAGTTACTGAAGGATGTGTTCCAAAATGAAGTCTTCAACCAAGAAGAAGGACTATGTGGGCTCTAGAGACAAAACAAATCCCAGAGGAAGGTAAAGGGAGAGTTCAGATTGACAGCTGTGCACTTCGCTTCCCAGATGGAAGACATGATGTCTGTACTGAGAGGAGATCTCCACACTGGAAACACTTTGGTAGTCAAAGAACAATACATATGTGGAAAACAAGGAAAGAGGTAAAAGCAATTACCCACCTCAGAAAGAGTGTAAAATTGTGCAGGAACATAATCACTGGACATAACATCACTCAGTTGTGAATAGTATTTACATACTGATGAGCACATTTAATAAAATATATATTGTTCTAACAAGACTTATTAAATTTTAAAAAGTTGGGGTAAGGGATAGGAAGCTTGTGTGTGTGGGGGAGGGTGTGAAGGGGCGCTACATCCTCCTTCTTCCATGGTAGGAAAGTAACAGAAAGTGTCTAAAATTGAAAAATCCTAAAGGAGCAAAGTAAACATACCATTTAGAAATGGAATCAGCTAAAAACACTTAAAGAGATTGTTCTCGTAGCATGGGAAAGAGGGCACAGATGCCTTCTGCTTTTATAATAAGACTTGTAGAAACAATATATATGCACATATAATATTGCCCAAAATAAATGGGGAAAAAATGAGCATAGAAATGTATCAGCTAAATATGTCTCTGGAAGTTTCCAGTATCTTAGGTATTGTTGCCAGTGGATGTGGTGTTCTGGTCTGATGGCTGATGCTGTTTTTTGGTAGGGAGACTTTTCATGCTCATCAGGCTGCATGTTAGAATCACTCCATTCCTGAGCCTCACCCCCAGAGATTTTTGCTAATGATCCAGGCTGAAACCTGGTTCTAGGTCTGTTTCTAAAGCCCTCAGATTGAGAATCCCTGCCCTAGATGAAGCTCAGCAAGATTTTTCTGTAAAGAGCCAGATAATTAATTGGGGCTCTGTTGGCCACATATGGTCTCTATCACATGCTCTTTGTTTTGTTTTATTTTACAACCCTTTAAAAATGTACAGCCCAGGCTTAGCTCATGGGCTGTACAAAAACAGGCCAGGGGCCAGATTTGGCCAGCAGGCAGTAATTTGCTAATTCCTGCACGAGAGGTTTCTGCCCAGTTACACTTCAGGGCCTAGTGCCCTTCACTTCCTCCCTATTCATGGTTATTACTATTAAACATTGTATGTTCACCACATAAATTTGTCCCCCCCACCCCAGAAACCTTATTAAGTTGACAGTAAAGGATTTTAAAAGGTACAAATATAAAGGCAAACGTGAGAAAAGTGAGGGGATGGCAGCAGACAAGGAATGTCAATAAATCCTTGGAAAAAATAAGTAACAAATTGATGTAAACTGGTACCTAATGAAGCCAATATGAAGGCTAATATGTGGGCACCTGCTGAGGTGATTACCAATGTGAATTGAGCCAGATTGCCCTCTGGAGTCCCACAAAGCCTCAGGACGCCAAAGGCATAGCAGAAAGTGGGGCTAAAACCATCCTCAGGGGTGGTGAGAGAGAGCCTGCTATCGAGCAGTTCAAGCTGTGGGCTTGCCTCAGGCCTCAGAACACCACAGCCAAGAATTACAGGATTCTTCACGTGAAACTGAAGAGCTCAAGAGAAAATGCATCAGATATCCTGTAAGAGGAAGGCCACCTTGCTGCCTTACTATCCAACCCTGAAGTCTACCCATCAATAAACTGTGCCTACAAACAGTGATTCCATTTGCTTCTGAGAGTCTCCTTCCAAATATGAGTGGGGAGACAAGCATTGCTGGATATTTGGGGAAAGTCTCTAACATAAAAAAAATAAAATAAAAAATAACAGAAAATGGAGCCCAGAGAAAACAGAACATATGAAAGGAGCACAAAAAAAAAAAAAAACTTGCAAAAATCTATCACTACTATCTTCAAAAAATCAGAGAATATACTACAATCATGAAGCAATAATAAAAGGCCATTTAAAAGGAACCAAGCAAGAACTTTAAAATAATTAAACATAGAATAACTAATATAAAAATTCAACAGGAGATTTGGAAGCTAAAGTTGCGGAAATCTCTCAGCAAACTGGAAAAGACAGATGGAAATTTTTTTAAAAAAAAAAGCTAAGAAAGTTAGAGGATCAGTTTAGAAGGCCCAACACCTGAAATAATAGGAGTTCCCAAATGAGACAACACAGAAAACCAAGGAGAGAAAAATCGTTATTGCAATAAGATACTTTCTAGAACCAAAGAATAAAAATCTCCAGATTGAATGGGTTTCCTTCACAGTACGAGGAATGAAAGACACTATACCACATCACAATGACAGGATATAAAAAAGAGAAGATCCCTAAAACTTTTAGAAAAACAGAACAGCTCACTGAAGAGAATGGAAAATCAAAAAGCATTAGACATTTCGGCAGCAAAACAAAAATGTAGGGGGAGGGAGAAAGTATAGAGCAATGCCTTTTAAATTCTCAGTGAAAATGGTCTTTGATTTAGAATTTTTTTTTCCCATCAAACTGTCATTTAAACATGGGAGTTGAATATATACTTGCAAACATTCAAAATGTTTACCTTCCATGCATCTTTCTTAAAAAGCATTAGAGGTTGCTATACCATGAGAAGGAAGATGTAAGTTACAGAAACAGGAAACCCTGTGAAGGAAAGCAATAAGATGAGAAAATTGAGGGGCACGTGGTGGCTCAGTCAGTTAAGCATCTGCCTTTGGCTCAGGTCATGATCTCAGGGTCCTGGGATCGAGCCCCACATCAGGATCCCTGATCAGTGGGGAGCCTGATTCTCCCTCTCCCTCTGCCTTCCCCCTGTTTATGCTCTCTCTCTGTGTCAAATGAATAAATAAGATCTTAAAAAAGAAGAAGAAGAAGAAGAGAAAACTGAGAGAGCCTATCAAACTGCAATAGCCAGGAGAGCAATTAGGAGCAACTGGAGCAGGCAGAGGGCTCCTGCAGAATGTACTCCCAGGTAAGCAGAGCCCTGATGCATTTGAGAACACAGCAAATGTCAACAAATCTGACAGATTTGTTTGAGCATTTGGGGGGGAAATAGCATGAAATACATAGAAAACAAAGTAAATTAGAAAACAGACATTATATTTGCCAGGAAAAAAACAAATGATAATTCTAGACCATCTCTTGGCATAGCAGAGAATCCTTACAAAGTAAAAATAATGTAAAATGAAGTCTCCATTTAACCAAAACTCTGATTATAATTATATTGGGAGATCGGAGCAAGGGAATTAATAAGAGGGACTGTTTAAAAGAGCTGAACCATCTTTTTTAAAAGATTTTATTTATTTTACTTGAGAGAGAGTGTACATGCAAGCACACGTGGGGGGAGGGGCAGAGGGAGAGGGAGGGAATCTCAAGCAGACTCCACACTGAGCGTGGAGCCCAACTCCGGGCTCGATCCCACCACCCTGAGATCGTGACCTGAGTTGAAACCAAGAGTCAGATGCTTTACCGACTGAGCCACGCAGGTGCCCCAAGAGCTGAACAATTTTTAACAAAAAACGGTATCAATAGATGATGTCTAGAATTAATGAAGATAAAATGTTTTATTAAACATGAGCATATTATTTGGAAATAGAGTGGTACATACCAAAAAATAGCTAAGAATATAAAAATGATAACCTCTAGATAGCAGGTGAGGAAAGTGCAAAAATATTTATGATTTAAATACATATTATTTTAACGAGAAAAAAGTATATACAACACATTTCAAATCACCAGTAACTTAAAGCACTTCCCCCTTGAAAGGATGTGTTCTGACAGGATTAAAGTAGAATTAGCTTTAAGAACCGCAGTAGGAAACTATAAGGAGTTTGTGTGAATTCTAACTGTAAGCATTTGCAGGGTGATTTTATTTTTATAGTAAATATTCAAGTTATATTGTTAGTGAGAAAAAGGCAAGGAAAGAACAGTATGCAGTAATGATCCTCAAACTTTTAGAAGGATATAAAGCAGGATATAAATTTTACAAAAAATATACATGTATATATATTTACGAGAAGCCTATTTCTGCCAGGATGCAGCTGACATCAGGAAGCAGGGTTGCCTATAAGAGAATTGGGGCATGGAAGTCAGAAATGAAAGAAAGACTTGCTTTTCTCTATCTAATTCTTTGTATTATTTTGAAATACCTTATCAACTATTGAATTTATGCTAAAAGGAAATTTTGGTCATGGTAAGAAAATACAGTAAGTTAATTACTACGTGTATGTTTCAGATCATGTGCAGTATTAGATATGCCGAAAACAAATGTTTATATGCATTTCATAGGGTCACAATAAGATCAACAGGAAGAGGAATCGTTTGCAGTATGGAGAGGTAAAATATGGAATATGCTGAGTTTAGGACCTACGTGATATTCCGAATCTGAATTCATTTAAGTCATTTGGGCTGGAGATAAAGCAAGTCCTGTTAAAGCCAAGAGGTCACCCAGGGAAAATGTAAAGAGTGAAAGAAGGGAGTTGGGGTGAAAGCAACAGCAATTTAAGGAACAGCACAGGAAGAGAGATCGAGATGAAGGTAAAGAATGTGTTAAGAATATCTGTAAGTTACAGTAGCTTTACACATTCACATGCCTCTCTAAGGAAGGCTGCTCTGCTTAAGGAACAGTCGTTAAGTGGCAGTGATTAACTCCCATTGGCTCCCAGGCCCTCTCCTCTCCGCAGCTGATTGGTTCAGCAGGAACATCCATCCATGCATGCGTGCGTCCATCCATCCACACACACACAGGTATCCTACTTTCTCTATATCCTTGAGAGGTAGGAGAGAGAGGAAATAGCCATGAATTTCAGAAGAAGGCATGAGGAGGTATTAGTAAGATGAAGTAAAAGGAAATATGAACACTTTGAAGAAAAAAACAGAACATATGCACAGACAGAAAAGCCATTTGGTAAAAAAGGAAAGTAACTAGATAATCAGAAATAGCCTCCGTAAAGAAAAACGTCTGCTTTAATGAAAGCACAACTCTAAGGAAATCTCTAAAAGTACCTTGCTTACTCACACAGTAAGTGTTTAAATCCCTTCTATACTGTTATAAGAAAGCGGAATTAAGAGCTAGTATATTAAACAAAGAACTTTGGTGAGCTAACTAATCCCATTGACACAATGTTTTAAAGCATGATTATATATAAGTCGATTCAGTTCTGTATTGTGACAGATTTCACTATTTTGTTAGCCTCCCTCTCAATGTAAAGATACACTGTCTAAAATTGTTCCACTTTAACAGGCATGTCTGACTTTCTGCCATGAAGTTCATAAGACATATTTTGGATAATTGTGAAAAGTCAAAAATATGACTAATGTAAGAGAAACTGATAGTTTATGAATGTTACTTACTGCTAATCATGTCAGATATAATGGACTTTAAAATAAACCTCTGGTGTTTTGAGGGTTTGGTTTTTTCAGCCTTAAACTGAATCAACTGAATCACACTATAAAAATTTCAGCATCATTTCCACTATCTGATGTCTCTGCAGTGGTTCAAATAATGTTTCCTGATAATCTTCACACTTAAAACTTGGACGGTTGTTGAGGGTCCAACAGAAGAGAACTGGAAATTCATCAGACAGGAACGGAATTAATCGCAGATCTCCAGTTATGGAACTGTGAGGTCCCTTTTGCCAGGAAAGATGACATATTCATAGGTTCAGGGATTAGGATGTGGACATCTTTAGGGTTCTACCACAGCTCGTGAGGATGTGAAGCAACTAGAAGTCATATATTGTGGTGGAAGTGTGATACAGCAAACCCTGGGAAACAGCCAGCATCTACAAAAGCCAAACAGTTGCAGGCCTCTGACCCAGCAATACCACTCAACACATAGACCCAGCAGAAATACATACATATGTGCACCAAAAGATATTGAAAAAGCATGTTCTCATCAGTACAATTCATCATAGATGCAAATTGTAAGCTACCCAGATGCTATCAGAAGTAAAAGGGATCATTAAATTGGCGTATCCCCACAGTGTACTACAATACACTAATGAGAATGAACAATCTACAAATACACTTAATAATATGGATATATCTCAGAAAAATAATGTTAAGTGAAAGAAGCCAGACACAAGGGTGCACACTATATGATCCCACCCCAGAAAAGTACAAAACAGGCAAAATTAATATATTTTCTTAGAAATTTAGATAAAGTTACCCTTGGGTAGGGGTGATCAGAACGTTCAGTGACGTTCAGGGGCGTTCAGAAGAGTCAGTGACGTTCTGTTTTTTTGATCTGATGTTGGTTACACATGTGTTCAGTGTGTAAAAATTCACTGAGCTGTACACTAACAAGATATACACATTTTCCTTTCCCTAAAAATGTTTTAGATTATGCTACTTTGTTGTTATAGGTAGGATTTCTTTATAAAAATTCGTAGAGTGCTATGCTATTTGTGTGTTTATTTTTAGAAAGTCTTCCTCATCTCCCTCCACAAAATGATACCATCCACACCCAGCTAAGGGGATGAGAGACTTATCATTTAGGTCCGTGGGGCTGCGGCTGGGGCAGGTTCTGCCAGAGGTTCCTCACTCCCAGTCCCCTTGCTGCTCCTCTTGTCCCATATATGAGTGGATGAATGAATGATAGATGATGATAGATAGATAGATAGATAGATAGATAGATAGATAGATAGATAGATAGGGAGCACCTGGGTGGCTCAGTCGCTTAAGCGTCTGCCTTTGGCTCAGGTCATTATCCCAGGGTCCTGGGATCAAGCCCCGCATCCAGCTCCCTGCTCAGTGGGGAGCTTGCTTCTCCCTCTCCCTCTGCCTGATGCTCTCCCTTCTTGTGCTCTCTCTCTCTCTCTCTGTCAAATAAATAAAATAAAATCTAAAAAAAAGATAATAGATAAAAGGAAGAAAGGAAAGGAAGAAGAAAGATTTGAATAATCTTAGGTGAAAGGATTAGAGTCTGAGAATCATCAAAGATCACTCATTATGGCTGCTGGGAAGGGGTGGTATCGGATTATAGATTGGTTGTGGTGCAATGGGTTCCAAGTGAGTGTGAGACATCATCACTTGCATCTCCATTTCTTCACTGTAAAAATAGGATGATATGTGCCTTGCCTACAATCTACAGCTTAGAAAGAAACATATTCTGAGCCAAAAATGTGTTAAAAGACTCGGGTGAAAACAATTCTCTGCTCCACCTTTTTAACACGTGAACTCCAGGTGGAGTGAATTTACCTAACTGATGAGTTTGAAATAAAAAACCAGGGAAAGATAGCAAGCTCCTCTCTTGCCCTTCCTTCTGAAAGTGGGTGCGAAGAAGCTCACATTTGGAGTCTCCTTTGAAGTCACAGGAGCAAGCCTGCAAGTGGGGACACCAACAGTTTTGAGAGCTGCTTGTGACTTCCAACTCTTATGTGGTCTCATCTGAACTCAGCTTGGAAAAAGGTAAAAAATACATACCTAATTCTAGGGACGTGTATCAGCAGATCTCTCTCTTAACCAACCTCAAAGGCCCTTCCCAGTAGCGCCTGCCTGAAATTTTTATTTCTCTACCCCCCACTTTTTAAGAACACTGGCAAAAGAAAAAAAGGTTTGGCTCTTTATTGTGTCCTTTCAAATGCCAATAAAAGCTAAAGTATTATTCTCAGACTTGCAATGTATTTTCATTTGCAGGCATTACAGTTCTCTCCATATTAAGTTCTAAGCCCTTTTCTCTTTCCTTGAAACCCTCGCTGCCTGTGAACCAATTGTAATGGTTTTTAGGGTCCAAGGTTTAACTCCCGTTCTTTATGTGACGTGCAAATTCAATTCAACAGACGTTTTTATGAGGCTGCTACGTGCAAGACACTGTGCTGGACGTGGGGTGTAGAAAGAATTGTGTTCTTAAAGCACTGCTTGTATCCAGGACGCTTTTTACTAGACTTCTTTGTGTAAACTCTCTTCAGGTTGTGTAAACGGAAAAAACAGCATCAGAGCCTTGCTGGTTGTGCTTTTTTAAATACAGGAACTAGATACTCCTTCCTCACTTTTATATTCCAGGGTGTCCTTCGAAGATTTAAATTTCTCGTTCCAATTAGGCTATGATCTTCCGTTTTTATTTTTGTTTTTGTTAAATATTGTGGAGTGAAATATCTAATCCTTATTAACCATTTTAAAGTAACTATTTAAGTGAAGGGGAACTAACAAAATGAAAAACACGCAAACAAAAGCAGTGCAGGCCCTTTTCATTAGGAAAAGGGCACTAGGGGGGTGCCTGGGTGGCTCAGTCATTAAGCGTCTGCCTTCGGCTCAGGTCATGATCCCAGGGTCCTGGGATCAAGTCCCACATCGGGCTCCATGCTCTGCAGGAAGCCTGCTTCTCCCTCTCCCACTCCCCCTGCTTGTGTTCCTGATCTCACTATCTCTCTCTCTGTCAAATAAATAAATAAAATCTTAAAAAAAAAAAACACTAGGCCTTTTTATAATTGAGACATAATTAACATGTAACATATCAGTTTCAGGTGTCCAACGTAATGACACACTATAGTGAGTATATTGTAAAGTGAACATCACAGTAAGATCACCACATATACTTTTTTTCTCTTGTGATAATTTCTGAGATATAACTTCCAAGTAATTTTCAAATACACAATGCAGGATCACTAAAGTCACCATGCTGAACATTATATCCCCACGACTTACAACTAGAAGCTTGTGCCTCTTGACTCCGTTCACCCGTTTCACCCAGAACTCCACCCCACCTCTGGCAACCACCAATCTGTTTTCTGCATTTATGAATTTGGTTTCTTTTTATTGTTTTTATATTCCACATATAGGTGAGATCATATGGTGGGTGTCTTTCTGTAATTCCACTTTGCAAAATGCCGTCAAGTTCTATCCATGTTGTCACAAATGGCAGGATTTCATTCCTTTTAATGTCTGAATAATATTCCACTGTATATAACCTATTTTCTTTACCTGTCCATACATCAGTGGACACTTAGGTTTCCATGTCTTGACTATTGTTAAATAATACTGTGATGAATATGGGGGCACAGAGATCTTTTGAGTTAGTGTTTCATTTCCTTCAGATAAATACCCAGAGTGGAATTGCCGGATTATGTGGTAGTTCACAGAAGCAAAGCAGCACAGTTGTGAGAAACTTCTAAGAGTATAAAATATTAAATATCAGTCATGCCTCAGAACAAGCACTGGATTCTGCATCTGATGACGAGGTACAGGTCCTTCCAAAGACCTGGAGCTAGAGGAGTCCTTTAGCAGCTACTAAGAATCCCATGAGATGCTATCTCTGCCCAGTCATGGGACTAGGAAAAATGGGGAGTAACTATTAGAAGGATCTGAAACGCAGGAAGTAGGAGCGATCATGAGAAGGACCCTAGCTGTTCTGATGATTTCACATCTCTTGGCCTGGCTAAACTACATCTTAGGGAACAGAGAGACCGTATGGCTATAATTACTGAACCACTGTGGGTAATCATCAGGAAACCATGGAAAACAGGAGAGATGCCAGGAGACTGAAGAATGGAAAATGTTGCTCCGATTTTTCAGAAGGGGAAGAAAGTAGATTTATTGACTTATAGATCAGAGACCTTGACAAAAATCCTAAAATAATTTTTTTTAAAGAGTGCATGAACACTTAGAAAAGGAAACAGTGAAGACCAGAATTAAAATGGCTTCATGTTGAACAAGTCACTGTAGACCAACATCGTTGTTTGCTTTCTGACAGTATTACTAAATTGGTAAATGGAAAAAGGCATATTGTAGATTTCAACAAGTTATTAGTAAATTGTTTATGAGAGCCTTGTGCACCTGATGAAAGAGACGGGCTGGATATTAGAACAATTAGCTGTGGGTGATTGAATATGATCTCCCATCCCAAGGGTGCAGACCTACCTAATGGCAGGCTGTATTCTCTCTTCCTGGCCTTGTCCTCATAAATATTTTTCTGATTTTTATGAAAATGAATAGCCTGTTTTCCTCCGATTTCAGATGAAAGTTACAAATCCTTAGGCATGTATCTGTTCATCTTTTTTTTAAAGATTTATTTATTTGAGAGAGCATAAGCAAGCACAAGTGGGAGGGGCAGAGGGAGAGGGTAGAGAGAATCTCAAGCAGATTCCACGCTGAACTCAGAGCCCCATATGGGGCTCGCTAAATTGCTATAGATCATACTGCATATATTGAGTAAATCCAAACCTTCTTCTCTAGCCATAACTGACTGGCCAAGATAACAGTACACAGACCAATGTAAATACCTTGTAATCAACCCTAGGGAGGCAGAAAGACTGCCTTGAGATTGCTTACCCTCCAAAAAGTCTTCCTTTTGTGGGCTCCCCATATTAGATGCATGCAAATAGACCCAATCAAATATTGTCATTGGAAAGAACTAGTGATAGAATAAAGAATACATGTCTTTTTTGTTTTAAAACAATTTTGTACTTTTTCAAGATTGCAGCTATAATTTTCATTTTTGTAAGCAATGCTATTATACACAAATCTACATAAGTCCTTAAATACATCATACAAAAAAAATTTATTTTTTAGCACATTCCCCATTTGTTTCTGTTACTGCCAGAGGTGCCAAAAGCTGAGAAGCACAACTAGTAATGAACATGATTCTTGACTACATACCCTGTAAATGAGATAGGTAGATCTCTGCTTTAAAATGTTGATTTTTTTTTTTTTTAGCTTTAGTGAGTATAACTGACAAATAGGATTATAATATTTAGAGTGTACAATGTGATGACCTAATCTACATACACATTGTCAAAAAATTCCCACAATTGAAGAAAAAAGTTAAACCCTGTAGCTTGGGATTCTAGTTCTTAACAGGCCTGCTGTTTCAAGGGCAGTAGGACCCAGACTGACCATTCTCTCAATCTCCATCAACAAAGGTCATTTGCCTACGGCCTTGTGATATTAAAAGGACAGGCTTATCACATGCTTCTCAAATTTAAGGAGGCGGCAAGTTAATGTGATATACTGCAGAATTAAGACTTACAAAGATTGAGATGTTGGAAAAATAGGCCTATTGGGCTTGAAAGGAGAAAACCAAAAACAAGATCTTTACGTGAAGATTCACTATCTCATTTCACAGGAACAAATGGTAAACTTCACATTACAATCAGGGGGCATATTTCAAATGAGGCTTGTTAGACTTAACTTTCAGGACATCTTACTTTTCATAGACTCTTTCCAAAGCTGCCATGTAGGGCCACAGTAATAGGATTGCCAAATAAAATATAGGATGTCCAGTTAAGTTTGAATTTCAGGTAAACAATGGTTTTTTTTAGTTTATCCCAAATGTCTCATGGGTCCTATATTTCTATTTGCTAAATAAACCCTACACTGGGTGGAATGAGCAACCTCTGACTGGAGAATCATCCTCTCTGCCTTGTGGTCTTAGATCCATAGATGGGACTGTCTCCCAACCCCTACCTCCATATCCACCAGGCCTCAGCAACAGCCCTGTCCATCCCAAGAGGGACCTCCTAGAGCACCTGGACTCTGACTTCAGGGAGAATATGGATGAGATTCTCGCTCAAGGGTCAATGCCAGGCTTCACTGGCACTTTGCCATCTCCTCCCCTGTCCCCTGCTCTCTAGGACTAGTGTTGGGGGTAGGACAGGAAACCGGGTCAGCAAGGACCTGGCCACGTGGGGAAACCTCCGCTACCAAGGCACATTCAGACTTAGATCAAAGGACTGCGAGCACCTGAGGGTCTGCTCCTGAAAGTAGGGCCGTCTCAGCAAGAAGCTGAAGCTGGAGTTACATGGGTGCCATTACCAGGACTAAACGGTGAAGCTGAAAGAAACTTTGCTAAGCAGTCAATGATACAATGAATTTTGACCCATCATTCTAAGAGAAGTCTACATATCATTCCATTCTCTCCATTGAAAATATTACAAAACTGTGATAGGATGAGGCAAAGTACAGCCAAAAAAAAACAAGTAGTTTAGAGGTATGTCAAGAGTTATTAAACTTCAAATATTAATTTTCTAGACTTGTGATACTTATAACAAGATTCACCATCATTTTTTTTAAAGATTTATTTATTTTGAGAGAGTGAGAAAGAGAGAGAGAGAGAGAGAGTACATGAGAGGGGGGAGGGTTAGAGGGAGAAGCAGGCTCCTTGCTGAGCAGGGAGCCCGATGCAGGACTCGATCCCGGGACTCCAGGATCATGACCTGAGCCGAAGGCAGTCACTTTAACCGACTGAGCCACCCAGGCGCCCAAGATTCACCATCATTTATATATTTGTAGCTTATTGTAATTTCTAAGAAATACTATGTATCTAATTTTTATTGACAATGTATTTTTCCTCTTAAAAGGCCCTCAAAATTGTATGAGCTTGAGGCTCCATAAAACCTGGGTCAATCCCTGAATAGAATTAGCTAATGAAAAAATACTAAAAGCTATAGCCAAAGGAAAACATGACAGAGTACAAATGATGACAATGTCTCTGAGACCCCATTCTGTTTTAGGTTCAGCACTAATGCTGATAGCGAGTATTTATAAAGATCTGTCTGCCAAGTGCTCTGTAAAGAACTTAACCCATGTCGTGGTATCTAATCAGCATAATAGGAGAAAAATCACTCTTCACTCAAGTTATCTTCAATCCAAAAGGATTTACAGGAACATTTAAGTATCTTTTATTTCACTATTATAAAAAGCATCAAATATGTTTTGATCCAGAAGAATTTCTGGGGTTTTATTTTTCACTGGGAATGGATGCTCTCACAGCCATATTTTGGAGAGGGAATTGCCTGAGGATGGAACAGCATGGACCATACATGAGCCAAAAGAAGACAATCCAGCTCCCTGTGGTATCAGCTGGGCCTATTCAGCTAAGTGAGGTGAAAAATCTCACTATTTGATTTTTTTTTTTTATATCCTTTATATCCAAAAGAATCTTGACAGGTACGACTTTCCAAAGGGGGAAAAATTTACTATTCTGGAGTCTGTAGCGGTTTCTGCATCCAATAGTATAGAGCAGTGCTAGTTATTAAGTTTTCTACAAATCCTACCAAAACCTACAAAAACCACATTTATACAGCCTTAGGTAAACGTTAACATGCCAATTCCGTGACTTAACATTGCTCACCCTTCACTCACTTGCTCTCTCCTTCACGTGTGTTCATACCTAGATCAAGCCGGTGGCAACAGCAGTGTACACACATTCTCCCCAAGGCAGCCGAGGCAGAAGGTGGGAGGGAAGGCTTGCAGCAGGGACTGGGTGAGGGTGAGAATGAGGACCTTCGGCGTCATCCTCCCTGGGGACAGCCGGGATGGTGAGAATGAAGGCAAGGAAGAAAGGGGAAGCAAATCTGAAACAAGGTTTCCAAAAAGGACAAGAGATTGAGATCCGTGCGAAAGAACAAAGTTATATAAAAGAAACCATAAAGGTAAAGTGTGCCGGTATGGATCCTAGAGAGTGTAGTCAAAAGACTCCAGGCCAGATAAGCTGATAGATGGAGGAGCTCTGATGAGAAAAAGAATAAGACTTGAAGACCTTTCAGCCTCTAATGCTCTTACTCTCTTGGCCAACCTTCTCAACACGGTAGCTCAAACATTTTCCTCGGGGTTCTGCCAAATGTTACAGTTAGAAGTATCATGGTGACGAGCTAGACATCTCATTTGACACCAAGGTGCTCAAGTGATGAAGGAGGGGCCTTGGAGCCATAAGTGGTTAAATGTGACACGGCAGGAAGAATTCCATGGTTCCAAAATCTCTTCTCCCTGAAACGTGTGTTCTGGTATTCTCTCCTCAACTTGAGAGTGGGTAAGACTGAATATGATCAATGTCACGCCTGTGATTAGGCTACTTAATATTAAAAAAGGTTGAAGGGATTTTGCAGATGTAATCAAGTCCCAAATCAATTTATTTTCAGTTCATCAAAAGGGAGATTAGCCTCGGTGGGCCTTACCTAAGCAGGTGAGTCAAAGGTTTTGGGCTCTTCCTGAAGATAGGGATTAAAAAGGTTAGAGTACAATAGGCCTATGGAGCATCCCAATGTATGAAGGGGACCATGTGGCAAGAGCATGACAATGGCATCTAGGAGTTATGAGCAGTAGCCCCCCCCCCACCATATCCAGCAAGAAAACAGACATCTGTCCTACAACCACAAAGAACTAAGTTCTTTCGGCAACCTGAATGATCATGGAAGCCGATCTTTCCCTAGTCGAGCCTCTAGGTGAGAATGAAGCTGGCTGATTTTTACCCTTGTGAGAACTTTAGCAGAGAATCTGGCTAAAATGTGCCAGACTCCTGACCTATGGATTGTGAGAGGATACATCTGTGTTCTAAGCAGCTACATTTGTGGTCATTTTCTCCACAGCAATAGAAAACTGATCAAATTGGGGAACTAAGTTTCTACTATATCTTAGAAAAACAAATTTTAAATAATGTTTTTCTTCTGGCTATCTGAATCCAGAGCAGCAACTAAATTGGAATTAAAACATACACTATATGTGTCTAAAAAGCCTTGTTCTGTAGTGCGACCTTAATTGTACCTCTCTGAACTACTTAAGAATATGTTAGGAAACTCATGGAACACTACGTCAAAAACTAATGATGTAATGTATGGTGATTAACATAATAAAATAAAATTTTAAAAACCATGGAGATTATAAAAAAAAAGTTAGGAAAAGCTATTTGTGATAAGTACATGTGCTATGCCTCTAGAACTGAAATGGTTTTGCCTTAAAGTCAAACATAAGGAATAAAAGATGCATTATAAAGATTACCTAATTCAGAGTGAAAATACTACAGCGAAAAAGGCCATTTTATTTGATACTACACCAGAAAGAAGGAGGGAAAGATGGAAAGAAGAGTGGGAAGGGAGAAGAAAGAAAAATATCAAAATCTAAGTGAACCTGAAAAGCCAACTTTCTATTACTCCTAGGTCTCAAACTAGCATGTGGAAACTCTTGAACACATACACAGCATAGTTTTTATTTGCCAGAATATTTCTACTGAGGCAGCTTTTCATAAAGGGAATGAAATTCTTAATCTGTTCTCTATGCCTGCTTTTTATGTCCAAGAAGTAAATTCTCTTGCTCTCCCAAGCTGCTATAGGACTACTTTTACAATTTTTGTACCAAGCTGTGGCCTCGCTAAATGCCACCTTGCTGACGCAGGAACTAGGAGGAGAGGTGGGGGGTGGGAGAGAGATCATGGTCTCCAACAATTGCCCTTTAATTCTTTTGAAATTTTTACAAAATAATTCATGCAAGTAGGAGTCCTAAAGCTTAAAGTTCATTAGTTTTGCAGGAAAAAAAAAAGTTGCCTCTGGGTGTCTGAATGTATGAAAGATCTGAAGCTAGTATAAAAGTCTTCAATTGCTACAGTGTCCACAAACACGTCAACTAGAAATGAATGCTTATTGCCACATGACGCTAAGATTTTGTGGTGGATGTTATTCTTTATTGTAGTAATAGCTAACTAACACAGATACCAACAAGGAGACTTATTTTCTGTTCTCTAATCTTTCTTTTTTCTTTTTAAAATGATCTGTTAGTGTTAAGTGTGAGCTCCCAATGTTCAGAGGCTGCCAAAGTGGACAGCATCACATGTATGTAAATTAGATCACCCATTTATCAATAGGAAGAACCAAGTAAGGATATAAGTGTGCATCCATTACACACTAAATGTGTCTAATTCAGAGCTTCAGAATACTAGCATCCCCTTTAGGACAGACATCCCCTTGTTTGACATTTTCTCATTAGAATGCTTTTGGTTAGGGCACCTGGGTGACTCAGTTGGTTAAGTGTCTGCCTTTGGCTCAGGTCGTGATCCCCACATCAGGGTCCCTGCTCAGCGGGGAGTCTGCTTCCCCCTCTGCCCCTCCCCCTGCTTGTGATCTCTCTCTCTTTCTCTCTTGCTCTCTCTCAAATCTTTTAAAAAAATAGAATGCTTTTGGTTATTCCCAAAACTTCAAAGAATATCCATGTATCTCAGTACAAAATTTGGAGCTAATAATTTTTATAGAAAATTTATGTTCCAAAAGTCAGTACATCATTTTAAATCAACATGCAGATAAATTCTTGTTATATCCCAAATGCAATTAGTTGTAAATCAGAATCACATCGCTATTTTGCAAACCACCCTCAGTGTCAACAAAAGGTATGTGAAATGTGTTACTGCACTGAAGCAACTGTTTAGTGACGACCATACTAATTTGCTTACTGATCAGGAAATGTCTTAAAACATTTTCTTCCTGATAGCTGTTGGGGAAAGGAGTTGGAGATTTGTGGTTGATGGCTAACAATTTTTATTTTATAGGAAATAGATTTCCAGTCAGTGTTTTCAAAACCAACATCTGGTTTTCATGAAGGGATTATTAACATTAAACAGAAAGTGTCATTTGTTTTTGTTTTTAATAAATTCTGAAGAATGTTTCAGATATTATCTCTTCAAATTATTACCTCTGGCCCATTGTCGCCCTGGAACTTCTGGAACTCTGATTAAACATGTTTGACCTTTTCATTCTCCATGATGTGAATGGATTCTTATTCTTGTCCATCTTTTTGTCTATTCTGCAATCTGTACAATTTCTTCTATTTCTTAGTTTCTAATTCTTTGTGCCCAATCTGTTAAACTTATCTATTGAAATCTTAAAATTTTTTAATATATTTTTTCATCTCTAAAAGTTCTATTTGGATCATTTTCAAGTCAGTCACTTTTTCTTTTCCCTGAAAATATCTTTGTTTGCATATCATTGCTTTAAAAATAATTCATAATGCAGCTTGTCTGACTTTTTAAAGCTTTATACTATATTTTTAATCATTTTATGGAGCTGAAGCTTTGAATTGCATATTTTAAAAGGAGATATAGAAATTTTACCATGCAGCCTTTTTTTATGTCCATATATCTTTTTTTTTAAATATTTATTTATTTGAGAAGGAGAGAATGAGAGACAGAGAGCACCAAGAGGGAAGAGGGTCAGAGGGAGAAGCAGACTCCCTGCCGAGCAGGGAGCCCGACGTGGGACTCGATCCCGGGACTCCAGGATCATGACCTGAGCCGAAGGCAGTCGCTTAACCAACTGAGCCACCCAGGCGCCCTCCATATATCTTCTTAAATTGAGACATAACTGATGTAAACTGAAACTACTATAATGTTATATAACCTCTTTCTACGTACATATTTGTTGCAAAACGATCACCACAATAAGTTAACATCCATCATCACCAAATTTGTTACAAATTTTTTTCTTGTGAAGAAAACTTTTAAGTTCTACTCTCAGCAACTTTCATTTTTTTTTTTAATTTGACAGCGTGAACACAAGGGGGAGGGCGGAGGCAGAGGGAGAAGCAGACTCCCCACTGAGCAGGGACCCCTGAAGCAGCACCTGATCCCAGGACTCTGGGATCATGACCTGAGCCAAAGGCAGACGGTTAACGGACTGAGCCACCCAGGTGGCTCAGCAACTTTCCAAATACACAGCACAGTATTTTTACTTATGGTCACCATGCTGTACATCACATCCCCAGAGCTTATTTTATAACTGGGAATTTGTGCCTTTTGACCACCATCACTAATTTTGTCTATATCCCAACACTTGCCTTTGGCAACTACCAATCAATTATCTGTATTTGAGTTACATTTTCTTTTTATATTTTATAAATATATTTTGTAAGTGAAATCATGCAGTATTTGTCTTTCTCGGTCTGACTTCTCTTACATAGAATATTGCCCTCAGGGCCCATCTATGTTGTCGCAAATGGCAGGATTTCCTTCTTCTGTATGACTGAATGATATTCATTATATATGTCTACCACATTTTCTTTATCCATTCATCCATCGATGAGCACTTAGGTTGTTTTAACATCTTGACTATTGTAAATAATGCTGCAATGAACATAGGGGTGCAGATGTCTTTTTGAGTCCATGGTTTTGTTTCCTTTGTATAAATACCCGGTATGGAATGCTGTATCACATGGTGGTTCTATTTTTAATTTCTTGAGGAAACTCCATGCTATTTACCATTGTGCCTGTAACAATTTACGTTCCTGCCAACCATGCACAAGCATTCCCTTTCACCACATCTTTGTCAACACTTATTCCTTGACATTTTGATAAAAACATTCTAATAGGTGTGAGGTGGTTTATCATCATGGTTTTGATTTGCATGTCCCTGATTAAGGAAGTTGACAACCTTTTCATGTACTTGTTGGCCATCTGTGTGTCTTCTTTAGAAAAATGTCTGCTTGTTTTTTTAATCATATTTTATTTTTCATTGCTATTGAATTGTATGAATTATTTATATTTTTTGGACAGTTACCCCTTTGTAAACATATATGGTTTAAAAATATTTTCTCCCATTCTGTAAGTTATCTTTTCATTTGATTGATGGTTTCCTTTGCTTTTTACTTTGATATAGCTCCACTTGTTTGTTCTTGCTTTTGTTGTCTTGACTTTTGGTGTCAAATCAAAAACAAAAACAAAACTCCAAGACCAATGACAAAGAGCTTACTGCCTATGTTTTTTTTCTAGGTGTTTTATGGTTGCAGGTCTTACATTCAAGTCTTAGTTAGTTTTTATATATGATGTAAGATAGTGGTCCAGTTTCATTCTTTTGCATGTGGCTGTTGAGTTTTCCCAACACCATTTATTAAACAGACCGTCCTTTTCTATTCTATATTCTTAGCTCCTTTGTTACAAATTAATTGACCACGTAAGCATGGATTTATTTTTGTGATCTCTATTCCATTGATCTACATATCTGTTTTTTGTTTGTTTGTTTTTGTTTGTTTGTTTAGGATATTATGTATTCATTTGAGAGAGCACAAGCAGGGGGAGCAGCAGAGGAAGAGGGAGAAGCAGGCTCCCCTCTAAGCAAGGAGTCCAATGCGGGGCTCTATCTCAGGACCCTGAGATCATGACCTGAGCCAAAGACAGACACTTAACTGACTGAGCCACGCAGGCGCCCCATCTATGTATCTGTTTTTCAGCTAATGTCATATTATTTAATTACTATAGATTTGTAATATCGTTTGAAATCAGAGAATGCAATGACTGCAGTTTTCTTCTACTTTCTCAATGTTTTTTGGGCTATTTAGGGTCTTTTGTGTGGTTCTGTACAAATCTTAGGTTTCTTTGTTCTATTTCTATGAAAAATGCCATTCAAATTTTCAATAGAAATTGTAGATTGCTTTGAGTAGTATGGACATTTTACCAAATTCTTGGAATCAATGAGCATGGAATATCTTCTCTCTTCAATTGTTTTCATCAACGTCTTATAGTTTTAGTATACTGGTCTTTCACCTCCTTGGTTAAATACTTTCTTTTGGATGCAATTGCAAATGGTATTGTTTTCTTAATTTCTCTTTCTGATGGTTAATTATTAAGATTAGAAACACAACAGATTTTTGTATGTTGATTTTTGTATTCTACAACTTTACCGAATTTACAGGATCTAATTTTTTTTTTTTTTTTTTTTTTTTGGTGACGTTGTTAGGGGATTTTTATATTTACTATGTCTCCTGCAAATAATGACAATTTTCTTCCTTTCCAATCTGGATGACTTTTACTTCTTTTCTTGCCTCATTGATCTGGCTAAAATTTCCAATACTATGTTGGCTAAAAGTGGCAAGCATGGACATTCTTGTCTTATTCCTGATCTTAGAGAATAGTTTTTTGCTATTGAGTATGTTAGCTATGGGCTTGTCATATTTGGCTTTTACTATGTCAAAGTAATAAGCTGAAACTTTTTTCTTTAAAGATTTTATTTATTTATTTGACAGAGACAACACAAGCGGGGGGGAATAGAAGAGGGAGAAGCAGGCTTCCCGCTGAGCAGGGAGACTGATGCGGGGCTCAATCCCAGAACCCTGGGATCATGACCTGAGCCAAAGGCAGACGCATAATGTCTGAGCCACCCAGTCACCCCTAGCTGAAAGTTTTTATTAAGTGAAGGTTGAACTTTGTTACATGTTTTTTCTGCATCTATGGAGATGATCCTATGATTTTTATCCTTCATTTTATTATCCTTCATTTTGTTATCACATTGGTTTTTCTGGATATTGAATTATCTTACATCACTGGAATAAATCCCACTTGACCATGGTGTATAATCCTTTTAATGTAACATTGAATTCTGTTTATTAATATTTTATTGTAAATTTTTACATCTATGTTCACCAAGGAGATTGGCTTCTAACACTTTTTTCTTGTAGTGTCTTTATTTGGTTTCAGTATCAGGGTAATTTTGGCCTCATAAAATGAATTTGGAAGTATTTCTTCCCTTCTATATTTTGGAAGGGTTTGAGAAGATTTGTATTCTTCTTTCAGTGCTTGGTAGAATTCACCAGTAAAGCCATCTAGTCCTAGACTTTTATGGGGAGGCTTTTGATTACTGATTCAATCTCCTTACTAGTAATCACTGTGTTCAGATTTTTTATTTTCTCATGATTTAGTAAGTTGTTTCTAGGAATTTACCGTTTCTTCTAGGTTGTCCAACTTGGTGAAAAATTGTTCATAGTCTCTCATTTTTTGTACTTCTGTGGTATCAGTTGTGATGTCTCCTCTTTCATTCTTGATTTTGAGTCCTCCCTTTTCCTTGGTGAGTATAGCTGAGATCTCTGCTTTTTTTATCTTAAAAAAAAAACCTCATTTAATTCATCTTTTTAATTCTTTTTAGTCCTTTATTTCTGTTCTGATCTTTATTGTTAACATCCCTTTAAATTTTTTTAAAAGATTTTATTTAAGAGAGAGAGAGTGAGTGTGAGCATGAGCAGGGGAAGGGGGCAGAAGCAGGCTCCCTGATGAGCGGAGCCTGATGCGGGGCTCAATCATGACCTGAGCAGAAGGCAGATGCTTAACCAACTGAGCCACCCACGGACCTCCTACGTCCTTCTAACTTGGAGTTTAGTTCTTTTCGTAGTTTCTTGATTTGAGATTTTTTTCTTGTTCCTTGACGTAGGCATTTATCACACGAACTTCCCTCTTAGAACTTCTTTTGCTGCATCCCATAAGTTTTTGCATATTGTATTTCCATTTCCATTTGTCTCAAGATATTTTTATTTCCTTTTTGTTGTCTTCTCTGACTCATTAGTTGTTAAGTGGCATGTTTAATCTCCATGTATTTGTTAATTTTTAAGCTTTCTTCTTGTACTTTATTTCCAGTTTCATACCACTGTGGTCAGAAAAGATGCTTGATATTATTTCAGTGTCCCTTAAATTTATTAAGACATATTTTGTGCCCTAACATATGATCTATTCTGGAGAATGTTCTTTGTTTTCTTGATAATGTGTGGATGGAATATTTTGTAAATATCTAAGTCAATCAGGTCTAATGTGTTATTAAGACTACTGTTTCTATATTAATTTCTGTCTAATCCATCCATTGATGAAAGTGGGATATTAATGTCCCCTACTCTTACTGTATTGTTGTCTATTTCACCCTTTAAGTCTGTTAATATGTGCTTTATATATTTAGGTGCTTCTATGTTGGTTGCATAGATATTTACAAATGTTATATCCTCTTCTTGGAATGACCCCCTTTATCATTATATAATGATCTCCTTTGTCTCTTATTGCAATCTTTGTCTTAAGGTTTATTTTATCTGATATAAGTAAAGCTGCCCCAGCTTTCTATTGGTCTCCATTTGCATGGAATAGCCTTTTTTCATCCCCTCACTTTCAGTCTGTGTGTGTCCTTGCATCTGAAGTGAGTCTCTTATAGGTAGCATATAGGTCTTGTTTCTTAGTTCATTCAACCACTCCACATCTTTCGACTAGAGAATTTAGTTCTTTTACTTTAAAAAAAAATTATTGATAAATATGGACTTATTACCATTTTGTTAATTGTTCTCTGGCTGCTCTGTAATTCCTTTGTTCCTTCTTCTCTTGCTCTCTTTGTGATTGAGATTTTACAGTAGTGGGCTTAAATTCCTTTCTCTTTTCTTAGTGTATCTTCTATAGGTTTTTGCTTTGTGGTTACCAAGAGCTTTACATAAAACAACTTATAATCATTTATTTTAAGCTGATATTCATTCCATAACTGGAGGTCTGTATTTCCCACTCCCCTCTACCCGTTTTACCCATTCCCCTCACCCCCTACCCCTGTGTTCTGGCAACCATCAGTTCTATTTATGGGTCTCTTTCTGCTTCTTGTTTGTTTGTTTTGTTTTTTAGATTCCACATGTATGTGAAATCATATGGTATTTGTCTTTTTTTGTCTGACTTCTTTCACTAAGCATAATATCTTCTAGGTATCTCCATGTCATCACAAATTGCAAGATCTCATTCTTTTTTATGATTAAGTAATATACTTCTGTGTGTGCGTGCACACACATGTGAATATACATGCACCACATTTTTATCCCTTTATCAATGGAAATTTAGGTTGCTTCCATATATTGGCTATTGTGAATAATGATGCAATGAATATAAGGATTTAATTACGATTTTTGCTTTGTTTTGGTAAATACCCACAGTAGAATTACTGGATCAAATGGCATTTCTATTTTGTTTTTTGAGGAACTTTCATACTATTTTCCATAGCGGCTACACCAATTTACATTACCACCAGCCATGCACAAGGGTTCTTTTTTTTTTTTTTCTCTAGATGATCACCAACACTTGTTTCTTCTTGATTCTAGCCATTCTGACAGGTATAAGGTGATATCTCATTGTGTTTTTGATTTGCATTTCCCTGATGATCAGTGATGGTTAACATGCTTTATGGGTCTATTGGCCATCTATATGTCTTCATTGGAAAAAATATCTATTCTGTCCTCTGCCTATGTTTTAATCCAATCATTTGGGTTTTTTGTTGGTGGATTGTGTAAGTTCTCTATATATTTTGGATATTAACTCTTTACTTGATACATCATTTGTGAATATCTTCTGCCATTCAGTAGGTTGCCTTTTAGTTTTGTCGATGGTTTCCTTCACTGTGCAAAAACTTTTTATTCTAATGTCCCAACAGTATATTGTTTTTGTTTTCCTTGCCTGAGGAGACTTACCTAGAAAACTGTTGCTGAGGCTGATTTCATAGCAAATACTGCCCATGTTTTCTACTAGGAGTTTTATGGTCTCAGGTCTCACATTTAGGTCTTCTACCCATTTTGAGTTTATTTTTGTGTATGGTGTAAGAAAGTGGTCCAGCTTCCTTCTTTTGCACATATTTATCCAGTTTTCCAAGCATCATTTGTTGAAGAGACAGTTCTTGCCTGCTTTGTCATGGATGAATTAATTGATTGTAGTGGTGTGGGCTTGTTTCTGGGCTCTTTCTTTTGTTATAGTCATCTATGTATTTGTTTTTGTGCCAGTACCATCCTGTTTTGATTACTACAGTTGTGTAGTGTATCTTAATATCGTAATAGCTCCAGCTACAGTTATCTTTCTTAGGATTCCTTTGGTTATCCAGGATCTCTTGTACTTCCATACAAATTATAATATGATTCTAGTTCTGTGAAAAATGCTTATTGGTATTTTAATAAGATTCTGTAGATTGAATCTGCAGATCGTTCTGGGTAACATGGACATTTTAATAATACTAATTCTTGGGGTCTCTGGGTGATTCAGTTGGTTAAGTGTCTGCCTTTGACTCAGGTCATGATCCCAGGATCCTGGGATCAAGTCCTTCATTGAACTCCCTGCTCAGTGGGGAGCCTGCTTCTCTCTCTGTCTCTGCTTCCCCTGCTCTCTCTCTCTCTCTGCCAAATAAATAAATAAAATCTTTAAAAAAAAAAAAAAAAACAACAACATTAATTCTTCCAATCCATGAGAATGGGATATCTTTCCATCTGTTAGTGTTGCCTTCAATTTCTTTCATCAGTGTTTTTGGAGTTTTCAGAGTACAAGTCTTTCACTTTCTTGGTCAAGTTTATTTTCTTTTTGGTGCAATTGTACATGGAATTGTTTTCTTAATTTATCTTTCTGATATTTAGTTATTAGCGTATAGAAACATAAGATTTCTGTATATTTTGTATCCTGCAATCTTACTGAATTCATTTATTATTTCTAATATATTTTGGTGGAGCCTTTAGGAATTTTTATGTAGAGTATGTCATCTGCAAGCAGTGACAGTTTTACTTCTTATAAATGTAGCTTTTATTTCTTGTTGACTGAGTGGCTAGGACTTACAGTACTATACTGAATAAAAGTGGTGAGAGTGAATTTCTTGTCTTTGATCTTTAGAGGAAAAGTTTTCAGCTTTCCATCATTGAATATGATCTTCACTGCAGGTTTTTCATATATGGCTTTTATTATGTTGGTGTATATTCCCTCCAAACCCACTTTGTTAATAGTGTTTATCATAAATGGATGTTGAATTTTGTCAAAGGCTATTTCTGTATCTATTGAGGTGATTGTATAATTTTTATCCTTTGTTTTATTTATGTAGGTTATCACATTGATTTGTGAGTACTGAATCATCTTGCATCATCAGAACAAATCTCACTTGATCATGGTGAATAATCCTTTTAATGTATGGTTGAAAGCAGCTTGCTAATATTTTGTTAAGAATTTTGCATCTGTCTTCATCTGGGATATTGACCTGTAGTTTCCCTCTTTTTTGTAGTGTTTTGTCTGGTTTTGGTATCACGGTAATTCTGGCTTTATTTTAACTCTTCTTTAAATGTTCAGTAGAATTTACCTGTGAATTCATCTGGTCCTAGATTTGTTTTTGGGAGTTTTTTGATCACTGATTTAATTTCATTACTA
Organism: Eumetopias jubatus; assembly: GCF_037043125.1. Classification (NCBI taxonomy): domain Eukaryota; kingdom Metazoa; phylum Chordata; class Mammalia; order Carnivora; family Otariidae; genus Eumetopias; species Eumetopias jubatus. Next base: position 110,219,200 of record NW_028274807.1, read on the forward strand.
GTAATTGATCTGTCCCAACATTCTATTTCTTCCTGATTCAGTTTTGGATTAATATATTTCTATGAATTATCAATTTCTTCTAGGTTGTCCAATTTTTGACATATGATTTTTTTGTAGCATTCACTTATAATCTTTTGTATTGATGTGGTGGTGGTTGTTTTTCATTTCCTGTTACCTTTATTAGGTCCTCTCCTTTTTGTCTAATGGATTCTGGCTAAAGTTTTAGCAATTTTGTTTATCTTTTCAAATAATCAGTTCCATGGTTTCCTTGACCTTTTCTACTGTGTTTTAGTCTCTGTCATTTATTTCCGTGCTGATCTTTATTATTTCCTTCCTTTTACTAACCTTGAGCTTTATTTTTCTTATTCTAGTTCCTTTAGGTGTAAGGTGAGGTTGAGGTTTTCTTGTTTCTTGAAGTAGGCCTATATCACTATAAATTCTTCTCTTGGAGCTGCTTTTTCTGTGTGCCAAAGATTTTGAACCACTGTGTTTTCATTTTCTTTGTCTCCATTTACTTTTTTTTTCCCCACACTTCCTGTTTGATTTCTTCATTGACCTGTTGGCTGTTTAGTAGCATGATAACATAAACATAAAGCATTACTAGTTTAACATTATTAGTTTGGTATTAGTGGCTGACTTTTTCTTGTGATAGATTTCTAGTATCATACTATTGTCATCAAAAAAATGTGATATGATTTAAATCTTAATTTCTTAAAACTTGTTTTGCAGTCTAACAGGTAATCTATCTTGGAGAATGTTCCATGTGCACTTGAAAAGAATGTATATGCTGGTTTTGGATGAAATGTTCTGCATATACCTGTTAAGTCCTTCAGGTCTAATGTGTTGTTCAAAGCCACTGTTTCCTTGTTGATTTTTCTATCTGAATGATCTTTCCATGGGTATAAGTCCCCTACTATTACTGCATTACTATCAGTTTCTCCCTTTATGTCTGTTGGTAACTGCTTTATGTATATGGGTGCTCCAATGCTGGGTGCATAGATATTTACAATGGTTATATCCTCTTTTTGGATTAATCCCTTTATCATTATGTAATGCTCTTTTTTGTCTCTTGTTACAGTCTTTGTTTTAAAATCTGTTGTGTCTGATAGAAGTATACTACCCTAGATTTTCCCCCCACTTCCATTTGTATGGAATATCTTTTTTCCATCCTTTTCAGTTGTATATGTCCTTAACTCTGAAATGAATCTCTTGTAGGCAGAGTACAGATAGGTCTTATTTTTTTTTTATCCATTCTGCTATCCTGTGTTTTTTATTGGAGCATTTAGACAATTATGTTTAAAGTAACTATTGATAGGTATGTACTTATTGCCATTTTGTTAATTATTTTCTGGTCATTTTGTAGTTCTTCTCTGTTCCTTTCTTCTCATGCTCTCCTCTATTGTGATTGAGGACTTTTTTTTTTTTAGCTTTCCTTCCCTTTATTTTTGTGGATCAGTTACATGTTTTAAGTTTATGGCTCCCATGAGGTTCATATGCCAGCCTAAGTACATAGCAGTCTATGTTAAATTGATGGTCACGTAAGTTCACACACATTCTAAAAGAACTTTTTTTAGTGTCCTTTCCACATTTTATGTATATTTTGTCATATTTTACATCTTTTTATTTATAATTTTCTTCTAGTTATGGCCTTTTATTTTCCACTTAAATAATTCTTTTTAACATTTCTTGTGAATATGTTTTAGTGGTGATAAGCTCCTTTAACTTTTGTCTGGGAAACTTTCTCTCCTTCAGTTCTGAATGATAGCCTTGCCAGGTAGAGTGTTCATGGCAGTAGGTTTTTTTCTTTTCAGCACTTTGAATATATCATGCCACTCTGTTCTGGCCTGCAAAGTTTGTGCTGAAAAAGGAGCTGATAGCCTTAACAGGTTTTCCTTGTACACAACTTCTTGCTTCTCTCTTGCTGCTCTTAAATGTCTCTTTTTATCTTTAATCTTTGACATTTTAATTATCATGTGTCATGCTATGGACCTCCTTGGGTTCATCTTGTTTGGAACTCTCTGTCCTTTCTGAAGATGGATGTCTGTTTTCTTTCCCCAATTAAGGAAGTTTTCAGCTATTTAAGTTTTCTGCCCCTTTCTCTCTCTTCTCCTGGGATTTCTATAATGTGAATGTTTGTGTGCTTGATGTGTCCCAGAAATCCCTTAACCTACCCTCATTTTTTGAAAATCTTTTTTTTTCCTGTTCACTTTGGATTCTTTCCATTAATTACTTGTGTTCCAGATCACTGTTCATTCTTCTGTATCCACTAATCAATTGATTTCCTCTAATATATTTTTCATTTTAATAATTCTTCACCTCTGATTGGTTCTTTCTTATATTTTCTTTGTTGAATTTTACTGAGTTCTTCCATTCTTCAGTCCAGTAAGCATGTTTATGATCATTACTTTAAATTCTTTGTCAGACATATTGCTTATCACCATTTCATTTCTTTTTTGAGGTTTTGTTTTTTGTTTTTTGTTTTTTCCATTTGGAGTATATTCCCCTCTCTCCTCATTTGGTTGACTTTCTGTGTTTGTTTCCATGAATTAAGCAGTATAGCTACTTCCAAATTTGAAGGAATGGTCTTGTGTGTGGTCATTCCCTTTGTAGCCTGTGTGTGCCTGGTGACTGGGTAGTTGGTTGGAGCTGTGGCTGGCATAGGCTGGGAGACCAGGGCACTTTGCTGGGGCTGCCCTAATGGGATAGCCAGAGCTAAAGTGGGCCTGGAGTGGGGTGGTCCTGGGGCTCTCTGCAGAGAGGGTGTCCTGGCAGGACAGCTGAAGCTGAAATCGGTGAAAGCTGGGGTGTCCCAGGGCACTCTATGCAGGGGTTGCCCTGGTGAGGGCAGCTGGAGTGAAGACAGGGAATGGGCCAGGATGTCCTGGGAGTGCTCTGCACAGGAGGCACCTTGGAAGGACAGTTGTTGCTGAGGTGGGCATGGGCCAGAAAATTCTGTCCATGCAGAGGGTACCCTGCCAGGACAGCTGAAGCTGAAGTGGGTGCAAATAGGATGTCTGAGGGTGGTGAGCACAGGGGGCACCATGGCTGGGCACAGGCCAGGAATCCCAGGGCACTCCATGCAAAGGATGACCTCAGAGGGTGGCTGGGATTAAGGCAGGCATGGGAAAAGAGTTCCTGGGGTGCTCCACATAGGAGGCACTCTAGCTGGGTGGCTGGAGCCAAAGCAGGTGTGAGCCAGGGGTGCCCTAGCAAGCCATCTAAAGCCAAAGTAGTACAGGCCTGCCAGGAGTATTCTGGGGTACTTTGCACCTGTATCACCTTAGCAAGACAGCTGGAACTGTAGTGAGTACAGACCAGGTCGTCTCAGTATATGCTGTGCTAGGACCACCTTGGTGGGATGGGTAGGGCTAGTGTGGGCCGGGGACTCACTGAGACCAAGTACCATGCGCAAACCTTGCTCCCATCTGTGATATCAAGGTGGCAGGGAAAAAAAACCCCTAGGGCTCACCAGCCCTCCTACCCAGGAAGAATTCCAGCAGCTCCCCCAGTATTTGGTAGGGTTCTAGGGCTGGTTTATTTATTTACTGATCGCCCTTTCAACTGCACCTTTTTTTCTGTGCCCCAGGGCAGATGAATTTGCTTATGGTGAAGTGGGAGAGTGAGGTTCTTGTCTCACAGAGTCGAAGAATGAATCTCATGAACTAAGGAGAGTAAAGCAATAGAAGTTTATTAAGTAGGATACAGAAAAAGCTCTCAGGAGTGAGAGGGGTCCCACTGAGGTCTTTTAGGGTTGGTCTTTTATAGAAAGCTAACCAGGGAATTTAAATCCTTTAACATCTCTATTGATAGCACCATTGAGTAAGGATAGTGATAACACCTATCACTCAGGAGGTGAGTTTGGGGTCTTCCTATGTTGCCATCTTGGACCGGAACTCACCAACGAACTCTCCCCTCCCCCCAGCCTTAAAGGAGTGGCCTCTTGTCGGAAATGAATCTTACTATTCAACCCTGACCTAGCTCTTGGTTGTCTATTAAACCCTAATGATTGTCCGACCAACCTACTTTGTTCTTAGGTCTTACTATACCATCAAACACTGGGAGCCACTATCAGTGTCCTAAAAAGGAAGATCTCAGCACCTAGATTCAGGCTGATTGGCAGCTAGACCAGTAAAGGTCCATTTTTCAGAGGAAGCCTGAGAGATAGGCCTTTATGGCTGTTCCCTTGATCCTTGTCCCTGGGGTGATAGCCAGTTAAGAACTGTTTCTTTGTTACCATCCCAATAAACCTGAGAACACAAGACCCACTGGCCATGAGAGCCAGGCTATCAGGGTAGTGTCCTCTGGGTGGCAACTATAAAAGCCAAGCCACCAGGTATGTGCATAAGTTCCTTTCTCAGAGACCCCAGCAGCCCGGGACAGGGCAGAGGGAAAGTGTAAAGATGGTACCCAGCAAACTCCCTGGGTTTGGGAGATAATTGTAGTCGGTGCCTAGATGTGTGTTTAATTAGAAGCCTGCTCCTTAGGCCCAAAAACATAAGTTATAGGCCTCTTTCCCAGAAAAACTTAGGTGTATTTCAGTCTCTGTCTCTGCTGTGCCCTGGAGAGTGGCCAATTAAGAACTCCTTCTCTGCTTGTTACAGTTTTGTGGGATCCATGAATGTAAGTCACACTGTCCACCAGAGCCAGACAATCAAGGGGGTGACACCTGGGTGGTAGCTGCAAGAACTGGGGCACCATACAGGCTCCTTTCCAGGAGATTCCAGTTTCCTGGAGCAAGGCAGGGAGAGAGTTCAAAGAGGGTATTCGTTGGACTCCATGGTCTTTGGAAGTACTTCAGTAGTCCTATGTTAAATCAGAAGCCTGCCCCTCAGGTGAATTTTTAAGACAAACAAATAGGCCTCTTTCACAGTAAGACTGGGTGAATTTCAGCTGCCTTTGCAGTGTGCCCTGGGGGATAGCCAGTTGAGTCCATGCAAGCCTTTTAAGAACTGTTGTTCAGTTTGCTATAGCCTTGTGGGTTATGTCACACAAGCCCTGTTAACTTTTCAAAGCTACATGTTTTGGAGGCTCATCTCTCAAAGGTACCAGATATGGGGTGTTTGCTACTAAGGGAGAAGCTTGGAGTTGTGTGTTTGCTCTCAATTGTGGGTCACCACATCAGGAGTATGGTTTATAGTGAGATTGTGTTTCAGCCTCTTAGACCCATTTTGATTTTTTTTCCCCTTCTTTTTCTCATTTGCCTGATGTGTAGGAGTCATTTAGCTAATTTGGTTTTTGTTTTGTTTTGTTTTTCCAGAGAAAAATGTTCTGTATGTAGGTTTAGATCGGTGGGTTCATGGGAGGAGGTGAGTTCAGGATCCTCCTACATTGAGATCTTGAATTATAACCTCTATAGTATTTTTGACATGTGAAGCTCTTTGAATCTGCTTTTGTTGATTCTGCTTATTCTCACTCCTTGTGTTTTCCTAGTGAGCCTGATCATCCTTGACTGTATACTGTTCATTTTACTTGCAAACTTATTGGAGCTTAAGAAGAAGGTTTCTTTCTCCAGAAAAGATTTGCCTTTGCTTTTGCACCACCAACCTGGGACCCCTTATTTCATGTTCAGGGCTTGAAATTTATTTCCTTGTGATATGATCTCAGGCTGCGAGGGCTGTGAGGGTTTTTCTACTTCCGATTTACTCTAGGAATGATGCTGGAATCCCAACTTATTTTGGGGGGAGTCTGCTATTAGATTCTGACTTCAGTTAGACAAAGGCATTTAATCTCTATGCCTCTCACAAAAGAGGTTTTCAAAATGGAAGTTTAAATTTGCTAAAGTCACAAAAGTCCACAGGACATACAGTTCTGAGGTTTCCTTATCACTCTATGTTCCTGTTTTCCTTTCAACTTTTTGGCCAGCATTTCCTTGCTGTATTGTTAGCTCTTCATAGTTTCAAGAAGGATTATTTTAATACTTTATTTGAAGCTTTTAGTTCTTTTTAGTTAAGTTTGGTCCAAATAACCAAGCCTGCCAATATTGGAAACCACAAGTCTTATTTCAAGTTTCAAATTATTTTAAAGCAATAGGAAAAGTAATGATAATGTACAGTAACTTCATAATATTGCTATTTAAATGGAGAATTGGGACATCACATAAATAGAAATACCCTCTGCTCTGGATTTTTCCTCAGTGAAGGCTTAGCTGAAAACAAGAGGGAGGGGTGGCAAAATCTATTGAGGCAGTTTTTGTTTGTTTGTGTTTAGTGGAATTGAAAAACTGCAAATACTATGCCAAAATATTGGGCCAAGAATGACTAAAATACGAGCGTTATTCCATAGGTGGTTCTTCCATAGGTGGTTCTTCCTACACAGCACTTAAATCCACAACTTTCTCTAAAGTCCAAGATAATTTTTTTAGACAAAGAATTTGTCTAAAAAAATGTTCATTTTTCTCCTGAATCTGTTTTTCTTGTTGCTATGAAAAACTTCTGGCCAAGTCATCAATTCTACATCCCCACACAGTGGAAAAAAAATTGATAAAACTTGTTGCTTGACATTTTGCAGATAAGAAAACCAATTAATTGTATTTTTGGCTCCATAGAACACAGCTATGGAGAGGCAAAAGCTTCATATGAACCAATTAATTGTATTTTTGGCTCCATAGAACACAGCTATGGAGAGTCAAAAGCTTCATATGAACACTTAGGCTAAATACCACCATCATTACATGCAGTTATGAGGCTGGCTGTACAGGTGCAGAGTTAGATCTATCAAGAAATTCCCCCATTTTAGCGATTTTTAGGTCTGTAAAGAATGATGAGTCCAATCGGGGACTCTGATTTAAACTAGAGAAGAATAAAGAGAAACAGGTTGAAAAATAAATGCTGAGCTATTGTTACCACTTCATTGTGTAACTGGTAATGGCAAAAGAGCTGTTTGGCTTTTTTTTTTTTCCCCCAAAAATCAATGTTAAAATGATATAAACAATATATGTATGAAAAGGTCAAGGAAACAAATTTGTAAACCTGTGCTTTTCAGATTTTTACACAAACATTCAGTGCTTCCTATGGGACTTGATTAACCATGTCTGAGATACAGATCTATCAATTATCATTTTGTTTTTTCTTCTGAACTATGGGTATATAGAAATTTCAGAATATAAAAATATTGTGTTGCACAGCATCTTTAAAATTACATGTCTATCTACCTATCTACATTCTACATACTTTGGACAAGCCACTAACTCAGCATTTCTCAAACTAAGGAGTCTACACACATACTGTCACGCCATCCTTAGATTTAAAGCTTGAGGAATATTCTAATATATAAAGGAATTCACTTTCTGATGATTAACTTGTGGAGTATAGTTCACATTTTTTTAAAGATTTTATTTATTTGACAGACAGCAAGAGAGGGAACACAAGCAGGGCGAGTGGGAAAGGGAGAAGCAGGCTTCGCGCTGAGCAGGGAGCCTGACGTGGGGCTCGATCTCGGGACTCCGGGATCATGACCTGAGCCGAAGGCAGACACTTAAGGACTGAGCCACTCAGGCTCCCCTACTGAAAATATACCCATTGCATACACACCCATTATATTAAGTGCATTATTTTCAATATCTCTATTCCTGGAAAGTAGGTATTATGATAATCCCTATTTTACAAATTAAAACACACACATACACACACAGTTCAGAGAGGCTAATTTGACAAGCCTAGAAGAGACTGACATGGGCGCCTGAGTGGCTCAGTCGTTAAGCATCTGCCTTCGGCTCAGGTCATGGTCCCAGGGTCCTGGGATGGAGCCCCGCATCGGACTCCCTGCTCAGCGGGAAGCCTGCTTCTCCCTCTCCCACTGCCCCTGCTTGTGTTCCTGCTCTTGCTGTCTCTCTCTCTGTCAAATAAATAAATAAAATCTTAAAAAAAAAAAAAGACCGACAACTTGATTCGGCTCCTAACTGACCTGGAATTCAAATCCTAGTCAGTGTGGGAGAAGTGCAGAAGACAGGGGGGTTTAAGGCAAAGCTAAGAAAACAAAAGGAAAAAAAGTACCATGGTTGTCTCCATGGGCGTAAGCAGCCATTGCATTTCTGGACAGAGATCTTTTTGTTTTGCTATTAGCCACAGGCTTGTAATCAGGTCAGCTCTTGTTACTATACTTGCAGATTGTATTCTTGTTCAAATTATTCATCCCCCCCCCCCTTTCTGAGGTGTTCTCTCCATGGGAGGATTGTACATCTATGCTTCCTTGAAATCAGGCTTAGCCATGTGACTTGTCTTGACCGGTAATAAATGAATAGAAGTGATTTGGACACAACCTTTAAGAAGCAACTCAAGATCTATTGTGATTTTTTTTTTTTTTTTTAAGTAATCAGTGCCATGAGTCTGACAATACCCATGGTAAGGGCTGCTCCTTGCAGTGGAGTGCCAGGTGAAGATGAGATGGAGTACACCTGTAAATGTGCGGTGGACACGTATCGTCCGGGAGAAAGAATTCTTCGTTATAACCACCAAGCTCTGGAGCCATTTGTTATCATTGCTTTTTGGGGTCTCAATTTCTCGATTTCTAGAGTCTTGATTTGTAAAATGGGATAATTCCTACTTGTGGATATTGTGAGCATTGGAAGAATTATCCAAAAAAATGGATTTAAAAAGCTGGACACATTAGCATGTATAATATCTGTAGTTACTGTTCCCCACTCTAGTGTCCAACCCTATATTATCTAACAAGTAATCAGATATGTCTGGGTTTTGTCATTTCCAAGGTGGTCTGCTCCCTAACAAAATTAAGATACCATCGCCATGTAAAATTTGGTAGTAAGGTAATTTTTTTGCAAGTCAAAATAATAGCAAAATACGTTGGTCCATTTTTCAAACATTAATAACTGTCATGTATCAGTCACTGTGTTTAATGCTTAGGAAACAGACACACAGACATTCCATCTTTTTTTCCCTAAAGGGCAGATAATCTAGTGGATTTATCAAACTTTATTAGTAATTTAAAGCTTTACAGACTAAGGGATAAACCTAGTGTAAACCAGCAATTAGGATGACATGTTTTATTTTAATAGTTATATGGCTTTTCAGTAGGATAATTCTAACCATCAAAGTAATATTCCTAAGTAGATACCTGGTTGGACCTTCTACAATGGATAAAGAGAATTCATTAGTAACTAATAGCATTGATATTAAATAATCATGCATATTTTTAAATGATCACTTTCAAAAACATAATATAGTTCTGTACCACCATGTCATATTTACACTAGTTTCTTTCATTCAAAGTAAAATCATTAAGCTTCAGTCTAGCCCAAATCTAAGGATACCAAGTTCCTTACCACTAAACTAAGAATTATAATTTGATGTTCTATGTAACATGGCAGTAGGCATACTCATCATCAAGTTCTTAGATGTAAGTTTCTTTGCCTGTAGGGTCAGTATTTTATTTGTTGGCTTTCACAGTGCAGACACATCAGCTCAGATGAAGTGTATTTATACCCCATCAGAAGTCATAGAGTCGGAGCAAATGGGGCACTTGAAACCACTGCACGAGCTGAACTACCTGAGCACAAAGGGCAGAGGTAAGAGCGTCGCCAGAGAGACTTGGGAGCCCAGGTACAGCCTCTCATCGCCATGACTCTTAAGGGACCAAAATTTATTTTTTAAAATAAAAATACTAATTAGGCATCCACTATGAACACAAGATTTCCAGAGCATGCCACGGATATGGAAGGCACATGCTCTGACTTCAAAGAACTCAGCAAACTGCTCTCTGAGCAAAAATGCTGTTGTAATCCTTAATTGTTGTTACTGAGAATTGGGTGGGAGGAAGCAAAATCAGTTCTCTAAATTCTTGGAAAGATTCACTGTGTGATGCTCCATGTTTTCTATTGCAGAAAATAATACACAAAGTTCCCTGCCAATGTCACACTGACATCAATAAATTAGGTATTCTAAATGTATGCTTTCACTTAGTTCTGTCAGCGTTACCTTTTAGCAAAAGATCTGTGAGCACGGGCAAGCTTTTTTTTTTTTTTTTTTTTTTTTTTTAAGTCAAATAAAATGAAAGAATTGTTTTGGGTATAATGCTTTTGCTGCCAGATTCTCTCAACAAGATTAATAATTCAAGTGAAATACATAGCCAAAGGAATTGTATGCTTTCTCTCATTTGGACAAATGTTTAATTATCTGCAGATGTGCAGGAAACCTGTACAAGACTAAGATGCACTTACTTGCTACCATTTTAGATATAAATGCATCCTATGGCTCCTTTTTGCATATTAAGTTTTTTTAAAGAAATTTTAAAAGTAAACATTCAAGTTAAAAATCCCTGCAAATAAAATCCTACAAAATAAAATGCAATGTGAGCCAAAATGACCATTCTAGCAGCCCCTTCCTGAACCAACTCTCACCTCTATTGAATGAAACTGAGCTGCTGGAATTGAAATAATCCCAATATTCAAGTCTAAGTATACTTTCTGAAAATACAGAAAGGTTCATTGTGGCGGGGATGGGGGGGTGCACCTCATTTTCCCCAGCCATGACCTCCTTATTCAGTTTCTATAATGGTTGTCTGCTTTTAGCCGACATTTCCCACCTAAACCTAAAATGTGTCTAAAATTTTAATTTGGCTGCTTACTCTGATAGCTTCATCTGTCAAATATATCCTTAATATCATGTAGCTAATGGTACTTAAGAGCTGCTGACAAGCTGTGTGACCCTCAAATAGTACCTACCTTATAGAATCATGCATACAAGCCAACAAGGAATTTGTCCTCTCATTCAGGGGCAAAGATGGCTTCTAGAAGGGCCATATATTCAAAGTATTTCATAAGTTCTTTCCTACTGTGGCATTCTATAGATGCCATGTATCAGAATAAAACTTAATCATAGGCTAATATTGGCCAGCAGCATTATAGATGTAAGCAAATATGGTAGTAATCCAAAGATCAGAAGTAGAGGACCAAACTTTGGTGGTCCCACTTAGCCCAGTGTTGATGTAGTAGGAAGTGGGAATACACACACAACACACACAACACACACACACACACACACACACACACACACACACACACACAATATTGTGTCTCGTACATTTCATCAGTTTCAGGAAAAATATATTTTTTGGTGGTTAAGTATCCAATTTGTGAGTAATCCACAATCTTGGCTGATGTTCCCCTTCTCCTCTTCTGGCTAGATGACTTTTGGCCGTTCTAATCCTTAGGCATATTTCCAGCTATGGGTAGAAAGGGGAAATAAAAAAGGTGAAGATCAAATTAGCCATCTGACCTGCTTGTTATTAGCTCTAGGGAAAGTCTGATGGAAAAAAGGAGTGAAAATTAAACTTGTGGATTATTTGTCAGCCTCAATAACTTCTTTACCTCTAATATTGCCATATATAATATAGAATTGCTGTTATTGCTCAAATGCCACCATTTCTAGCATGATATGCTTTTATTGAATAAGTCATGAATACCCATTGATATTCATGGTAGATCATATTCACAGTCGTACAGTCATAACAGGTCTGATTCTGAGGGTCCCTGTTTAGTTTTTACATAATTGTATTTGTGCTATTTTCACTTTACAACTGACCTTCTGTGTTGTCCAAGAATCTATTTAGGATTTTGTACTTTGTGCACAGAAAGTTTTCCATTTCAATCATAACTTCTAAATTAGAGAAGCAATTTAAAGTTTTGGAGTGATTTGTACTAAATCTGTTATGCTCAGAATAAATTTTACTTGAAGGAAAAAAAGTCAGAACATGTTTGTAAGTCTTACATTGTGTTGAAAAGCATGAGTGTCTTTCAAACTTCAATGTACGTATTGGTGTTTTTCTTCCATATGATAGTAAGTATAGTCAGATTAGGAGAATGTTCTTCCTTATTATGCAGACACTGAGTATGCTCTCCACTGATTCATTATATGCTTCTCAAAAAGCCCAATATTGAATTACAAAAAGTACTGAGTTTTCCCAGAAGGTTGCTGAAAAACATGTGGAATATTTTACCCTAAAATGTGGTTGCAATTGAATGGCACCGCTTTAAAGAAAATACAATTGTTAGACAAACTCTGCTGATTACCTTGTTCGCCAGCAAATCCTGGCACATGTGTTTTACAGAGGCATAATGGAATTCATTACCACTGAGAGGCAAAAGAGTTGTCATTAAAGTAAAGTAATGTAGTAAAGTCATTAAAGTTGTCATTTTACTTAGGGCAGAATCTGTGAGCAAATTTAAACTTTCCAGTAATTTCAGTATTAAAGGGTAATTACCCTGTGACTCCAGTCAAATACAGTTGAAGTAGAGATGTGATCATTAAATAACTGAAGTAGAGAATTGTAACGTTGAATCATATTTGTTATTTACTCATAAAATCACCCCAAATTTTCCACAAACAATTCAAAAAGTCATCACTAAACAATGCAGAGGGGGAGAAAGTTCCAAGTTTTTGGTTACTTGAATTAGTTAATACTACCTTTATGACTTTTTAAATGCAGTTAATGTTTTAATAGGAATTTAAAGGCATTTTCATTCAAGATATAGGGCTTTTTGCATACACCACTCCCCCAATCCTGTCTTTCTCCCTAACTTGATAGCTAGAAATTTTTACATTTAGGTAGAATTTTCTAAATCATTATTTCTTCTTCCTCTTTTTTTTTTTTTTATTTGATGGGATTTAGCATTGTAGTATTAGGGTCAAATTAGTATTTACATCAACCAAAAGAATACTTTTGGGAATTTGGGATCTTTGTAAGAAAGAAAACTTTATAAGGCACTTTGGAGAAGATGAGTTGTAGATGTGATATTCCAAAGCTGCTAAATTTAGAAAATTTAGTGTTTATTTTCCCTTTTTAATCAAGTATTAGACATTAGTAATAACTTAGAAACAGAACGACAGTATAAATTCTGATTCTTTTTTCTTTTCTTTATAATGTTCCCTTTTTGTACTATGTTTTAGTCCTCTATTGCTGTATAACAATTTACCTCCCAAAACATAGTGGCTTAAAACAACAATCATTTATCATCTCACAGTTTTGGTGAGTCAGTGATGTGAAAGCCATATAGCTGGGAGAATCTGAGTCAAGGCCTCCCATTACCTTGCAATCCAGACACTGGATGGAGCTGCACCATCTTAAGGCTTGACTGAGGTTGGAAGATGTGCTTTCAAATTCATTCTTATGGCTATTGGCAAGAGATTTCAGTTCTAGTTGCCAAGGAACTCAGTTCCTCACTGTGCGGGTCTTTCCAGAGTTATTTGAATGTCCTTATGACATGGCAGATGGCACCCCAGAGAGAGAGAATCAAGGAAATCCCCTTCCTTTTTTTTTTTTTTTTTCTCTCTTTCTCTCCCAATCCAGGCTAAAGATAAGCCCCAGACATAGAACTAGCTATCATAGCAAAAGTGGTTGCACAGATCCCTAAAATCCTGAAAGATAATCTGTTACTCTGGCCAGTGATTATGGGGGGAAATTGTTTTTTCTTCTAACACTTTTTGCCCTGAGAATAGCCCTGGTTTCAAGGAATTAGGTGATGGTGGGAGGAGTTAAAACTGAGAGAAAACCATTTTTCTTCTCAGAGAAAACTGGCCTCTGTGAGTTGTAAAGTGAGGAGAAATTCATGAAGAGAGAGCTGGAAAAGCAGATCTCCCTATTTGGTGTATGAACTGAGACAATCCCAGTGTTAACCCCATGACTGCATTGCATGAGTGGAACAGACAAAAGCATAGCAAAGATTTTGAGAACTCTATTATCACATAAACTGCACTGTGTCCCAGATTAACTCCTGAGTTGAAAGACTCAAATATAACAGGGTTTTAAAAACTGAATTGACACTGGAACCAGTACCCACAGAAAATAAGACACCTTGCATTCTGAACCACATGGGTGGATTTCTTTTTAACCAAAACAGTCAACCTTCTGAGGGTTTTTATTGGGCCCCTAATCTCACAACATATTTAAAGTCTCCATAATAACATCCAAAATTATCTCACATAATTTTACAAAACGAATATGTGACCAATTCTCAATGGAAAAGCAAATCAACAGATGCAAACTCTGGGATTCCTCAAGTGTTGGAATTATCAGATATCAACCTTGAAATTAGTTTTATAACTATGAAAATAACGTAAATATTCATAAAAATAGAAAATATCATTTTAATGGAAAATATATTGGAAATAACTATTTTTTTAAAGATTTTATTTGACAGAGAGTGCACAAGCAAGGGGAGCGGCAGGTAGGGGGAGAATCAGGCTCCCCACTGATCAGGGATCCTGATGTGGGGCTCGATCCCAGGACCCATGAGATCATGATGAGCCAAAGGCAGACGCTTAACTGACTGAGCCACCCAGGTGCCCTGGAACTAACTTAAATGGATGTACTAAATAGCAGAAGGGGGATGACGGAGGAGAGAGGGTCGTGGACTTAAAAATAGTAAAATAAAAATTACCCACTCTGAAGAACAGTGAAAAGAGATTGAAAGAAAAATAGAGCTTCACAGACAGGCAGGACAAGGACAAAATGTCAAAAATTTGGGTCACTGGAGTCAGGGAAGGAGAGAAAACATGGAATGGAAAAAAATTTACTTGAAAAAAAGATGAAAACTTCCCAAATTTGGTAAAAGACATAAGTTTATAGACTCAAGCTCACCACACTCTAAACATAATAAAATCATGTTCAGACATACTATAATTAAACTGCTGAAAACAAAAGATAAATCATGAAAACAGCCAAGGAAAAAGCAAAATACTACTTGTGGTAGAACAATTATTTAAATAACAGCACATTTCTCATAAGAAACCATAAAAGCTAGAAGGCAGTAGGAAAGCATCACTAAATTGCTGGGGGAAAAAAAAACAGTTTTGTATCAAATTCTATATCAAAAGAAAATATTCAAAAATAAAGACATTCTCAGAGGGGAAACTATTTTCCAGCAGATTCGCTCTAAAATACTACAGAAAGTTCCTCAAGTTGAAGGAAAATGATATGAGAATCAAACTTGGAACTTTGGGAATGAAAGAAAAACAGAAATGATAAATATCAGGATAAATAGATTTTTTCCTATCTTTTTCTATTAGAAAAAATGATTATTGAAAGCAAAAATTATAACATTTCTTGGTGGTGGTTTCAATGTATAAATGAAATATATATAACAATTATAACAGGGTAGGGAATGAAGACACCTATATAATTGTGATGTTTCTACTTTTATTTGAAGTTGAAAAATTTTAAGACTATGAAAGGAGGTTGTGAAAGTTGTGTGTGTGTTATATATGTGAATATATGTTTGATATATAAATATCTGATAAAATCCCTAAAAAGGCTACTAAAACATAATGGAAAAAATATAGACAAAAAGCCAGTAAGTGGAATTTAAAAATGAATCCAACAAAAAGCATGGAAGTCAAAAAGAGTAGGCAAAACAAAATGGTGAATATAAATTAGATCAATAATTGCATTAAACATAAATGGTCTGAACACTAAAAAAGATCGTCAGATTGAAAACAATGACATATTTACTCTAATAAAACAGATAAGTTAAAAGAAAGGAAATGCTCTTCCATACAATCACCAATCAAAAGAAATTTGTGGTGGCTATATTAATGCAACTAATACCAGGCAAAGAAAATTACCAGGAGTAGAGAGGAGCATTAGATAATGCTAAATGGGTCAGTTCATGAAGTTTTAACAATACTAAATATACATGCATCTAACAAAGTTGTGGTGAGCAGAATTCCAAAATGACTACCACCCTACCGGCTGGTATACATACCCTGTATAATTTCTTCTAAGTGTGGGCAAGACTTGCAACATGTTAGGATATTTCTTTTGGAACTAGTTTACATTATCTGGCAAAGATGAAGGGATTTTGCAGATGGAATTAAAGTTTCCAAGTCAGTTTTTTACTTTGTTAATCAAAAGGAAGATTTTCCTTTGTGAGTCTGATTTAATCAGGAAAAACAAAACCTCTTAAAGGAGTAACTGGTCTTTTCCTAAACAGAAAAACTCTCCTGCTGGCTTTGAAAGAAGTATGGCACCATGTTGTGAGAGGGTCTGTGGAAGCGCTGTATGGAAGGAATTGTGGGGGCCTCTGGGAGTTAAGAAGATCCCCAGTCAGTAACCAGCAAGAAAACTGGGACCTCAGATATACAACATCGAGAAACTAAATGATCTTGCAAGAGGACCTCAAGTCTCAGATGCCATCACTGATGTGGCTAGCAACATTTTAGCCTTGTAAGACCCTGAGCTGAAGTCTTGACCCACAGAAACTGGGAAATAATAAATGGCTATTATTTTACACTACTAAATTTGTAGTGATATGTTAGGCAACAACAGAAAACTAATACATAGAGCTTCAAAATACACAAAGGAAAAAAATGGAACTGAATAGAGAAATAGCAAATCCAAGATTGTAGCTGGAAATGTTAACATTCCTAGATCAAACAGAATCAGCAAGGATATAGAGAACCCAAACTCATTCAACCAACTCAGACTAATTTACATTTATAAAATGCTGTCCCCAACTACAGAGTATATATTCTTTTCAACTGCACATGAAACATTTACATTAAAAAATATTCTAGACTAGGGCGCCTGGGTGGCTCAGTTGGTTAAGCGACTGTCTTCGGCTCAGGTCATGATCCTGGAGTCCCGGGATCGGGTCCCGCATCAGGCTCCCTGCTTAGCGGGGAGTCTGCTTCTCCCTCTGACCCTTCCCCCCCCTCATGTGCTTTCTCTCTCTCTCATTCTCTCTCTCTCAAATAAATAAAATCTTTAAAAAAAAAAAAAAAACATAACGGAAAAATCCCCAAAGATTTGGAAATGAACACCATACTTATAACCTATGGGTCAAAAGAGATCTCTCAACAGAAAGTAGAAAATATGTTTAGCTGAATGAAAATGAAAATACAACTTAGCAAAATTTCTGGGATATAGCTAAAGCAGTGCTTACAGGGAAATTAATAGCAGTGAAGTCTTATATTAGACAACAAACAAACAAAAACCTCTCATACTGATAACCTAAGCTTTATCTCAGGAAACTAGAAAATGAAAAGCCAATTAAATCCAAAGTAAGTAGAGAGGATGTAAGAGTAGAAATCAATGAAATTGAATATAGGAAGACAATACAGAAAATCTGTGAAACCAAAAGCTAATTCTTTGAAAAGATAAGGTTGATAAATCTTTACCAGAGCTAAACAAGCAAAAAAACAAGTTACAAAAATCTAAAATATAAGAAACATCACTGCAGATCTATAGATATTTTTAAAAAGTAATGATTGAATACTATGAACAACTCTTTGCCCATAAATTTAAGAATTTAAATGAAATGGATCAATTCCTTAAGGTAGAAATATCAATTTTATGCAACTTGAACCGTGAAACTTCCCAACTTATTTTGTGAGACCAACATAACCGCAATACCAAGATCAAAGACAAGAAAGTTCCAAATCAGTATAACTCATGAATGTGGGCACAAATCCTGAAACCGTATCAGTCAATCAAATACAGAAATAATTATAAAAAAAGATAAAACATCACAACCAATTGGGATTTATGAAGAATAGAAGTAAATTGACCACAGATGGGGGGAAGCTATCTTTAATTTCAATTCACATGAATGTCTGTAGAAAATCCCCAAGAATCTACAAAAATTCCAGACATCAAGTCATATCATCCATTCATATTTCACAATAACTCTAAAAGATGAAGACACCTTAAAAAAAAAACTTCTTCAAAAAACACTATTATAATGAAAAGATAGGTTTTCATTTGTAAAACTTGTTTTATGAAAGACCTATACCCAGAATATATAAAGTACTATCAAGACTCAAGGATAAGAAAACAACCTTTTAAATGGGAAAAAGGATTAACTGAGGCATCATCAAAAAAGATATAGATTGCAAATAAACACATTAAAGATGCTCAATATCATTAGTCATTAGGGAAACGCAAAATAAAACAGTGATGAGATTTCACTTTTAACAGAATGGCTAAATTCAAGAAAACTAACACAAGTGCTGATGAAGATGCAGAGCAACTAGAACTCTTAAATGGTTCTTGTCCAAATGCAAAATGGTACAGCCACCTTGGAAAATGTTAGAAGTTGATTATAATGTTAAAAAAAAAGAACATATCATATAATCCAATGGTGGAACTTTTATTTATCCAAGAAAAATAAAAGCTTTTTCACAAAAACTCATTCATAAGTGTTTATAGCAGCTTTACTTATAATTGCCAGAAACTGGAAACAACAAAAATATTCAACTGGTGAATAGTTAACTGTAGTATATCACACAATGGGTTATTGTTCAACAATGAAAGCAACAAACTACTGATGTAGTCAACAACATGGATAAATCTTGAATTCATTATGCTAAGCGAAAGAAACCAGACTCAAAAGACTATAATTTGTGTTGACTTTTTTGCTCAGCATTAGGTAGAGGTCAATTTTTTTTTTTCCTATACAGCTGAGCAATTGTCCCAGTTAATTGAAAAGTCAATGTCACATACCTCATAAGTGAAGTTTCCGTATTGCTTGAGTCTGTTATGAGACTCTTAATTTCCACAGACTGATTTTTTTTTCTCCCTACACCAATATTGCACTGTTGTATTTATTGGTGCTTTATATCTATTTTACTTTTTAAAATTTTAATCAAGTTTCATACTTCTTTCAAGTTTTATACATCATTGTTAAAATTGTTCTTAGGTACTTATGTATTTGAATTACATTTTTGAAATTACATTTCTAAATTGTGTATAGCAAAACCATTTATTTACATATACTGACTGTGTCTACCAAACTTGCCAATTCTAATAATTTATTTGGGCTCCCTTTGGATTTTTGAGGTAGACAATTTTATTACCTGAGATTAATGAAGGTTTTTTTTTCCTTTTCAACATCCCCACACAAATTTATATATATAAATATAAAATATATATACGTGTATATTCTATATAACATGTATATATATTTTATACAGAAAAGTACATACATAAAATTTGCTCTTTTACTAGCCAGAGATTGAACACAAGTGAGGACAATGAACGCTATGGTTATGTTCCTGATTTTAAAAGCACAGCGTCAACACTGCCCCATCAAGTAAGATGTTTGCCTTAAGTTTTTGTGGGATGCTATATCAAGGCAAAGAAGTTTCCTTTTATTCCTAGTTGGCTAAATTTTTTAAAAAATTGATGATTAATTGTTGAATGTTATCAAAAGTTTTTTGTTCCTGTATTGAGATATTTGAATAGCTTTTCTCCTGTAATATATTAGTATTTTACTGTGATTATTGACTTAATTTTCTAGTGTTAAATCCAAACTGAATTTGTGGAATAAATCCAACTCGGTCCTGATGAAGCATCTTTTTACTTTTATATGTTACTTGATTCAGGTTTCTGTTTAATTTTGCATCCTAATTCATGAGATCTAATGAAGTATAATTTTCTTCCTCATACTATCTTTGTTGAGTTTAGTGTCAAAGTTATGTATCAAATTTATAAACTAGTGTGGTAGTTACTCTTTTCTACATTCTGTAATAGTGCATTTATGATTGGAGTATCTTTTCCTGATAAAACAATCATGGTCTGATGTCTTTGTGAGAAGATTTTTACAATTGTATTTTTTTTGTTGTTGTTATTTGTGCTTTCTTTTTGGCTCTATTTTGTTTGGTAGACTATAGAAAACTATACAGTCTTCTGTATATAGTTGCATATGTATAGATTTCTATTTACAGAGGCACCTGGGTGGCTCAGTCAGTTAAGTGTCTGCCTTCAGCTCAGGCTGTGATCCCAGAGTCTTGGGCTGGAGCCCCATGTCCTCCCTCCACCCCTGCCCCTCCACCCCCTCACACTCTCTCTCAAATAAATAAATCTAAAAAAAATCTAAAATATTTCTATCTACATTTGCAATATATAAAACTATTGTAAAGTTATTCAGAAAACACAATTAAAATTTTTGTTTTCTATTTTTAAATTTATGTAAAGTAAAATTAACTCTTTGTTATATAGTTCTGGAAGTTTTGAAAAATGAATAGAGTTGTGTGACCACTACCACAATCTAGATAAAGAGCCGTCCCACTATCTGGAAAAAAAAAAATCCTTTTTGTTGCCCCATTGTAGTCCACTTCTCCCCACCAGCCTTTACCATAATTAACCATTGAACTGTTCATCTCTACATGTTTGCATTTTCCAGAACATCACAAAAACAAAATCATATGATTTTCCTGCTTAAAAGTGCATGGTTTTATTTTTTGATCGTTTTTTTCCTTTTTAAATTAAAGTATAAATAATCGACAGTATAATATTAGTTTCAGGTGTACAGTATAGTAGTTCAATGATTCTATGCGTTTCTTAGTGCTTGTCAAGATAAGTGTTTTTTTCCTGTTTCAAGTTTTTATTTAAATTTTAGTTAACATATAGTATAATATTAGTTTCAGGAGTAGAATTTAGTAATTCATCACTTATGTGTAAGACCCAGTGCTCATCACAAGTGCCCTCCTTAAGACCCATCACCCATTTAGCCCAACCCCCCCACCCCCCCAGCAACCTTCAGTTTGCTTCCTATAGTTGAGTCTCCTATAGTTTGCCTCCCTCTTTTTTTTTCTGTTCCCTTTCCCCTATGTTCATCTTGTTTCCTAAATTCCACATATGAGATAAATTATCTGGCACTTCTCTGTCTCTGACTTATTTCACTTAGGATAATATACTCTAACTCTTACCACATCATTACAAAGGGCAAGATTTCATTGTTTTTGATGACTGAGCAATATTCCAGAATATTTTCACCCATGTCCATTTTTCTGTTCTAAGTTCTTATCCAGAATACCAGGTTGCATTTAATCATCATGTCTCCTTAGTCTCCTTTAATCTGGGATATTTTCCTGGGCTTTCCATATCACTCATGACCTTAACACTTTGGAGGAGTACTCATCAGGTACTTTGTAGAATGTCCCTCAGAAAGTAGGGTGTTGGAAATCTTTATTGATTTTAGGCAGTAGTTATCAACACAAGCTTTTTCAATAATCCACGGAGCTATACACATTGTTTTATGCATGTAATAGTTGCCTAGGGATGCTACAGAGACTCTAGGGCAAAATCCATTCCTTCCCTCCTCTACCTTCTCGTGGCTGCCAGCACTCCTTGGCTTGAGATGGTATCACTTCAGTCTCAGCCTCCATATTCATGTCAGCCTTGCATCTATGTGTGTCTAATCTCTCTCCACCTCTTTTACAAAAACACTTAAGATGACATTTAGGGCCCACCTGGACAATTCAGGATAATCTCTCAAAATTCTTAATCGTATATGCAAAGACACATTTTTCCAAAATTGATAACATTACAGATTCTGGGTATTTGAACATAGACCTATCTTTAGGAAACATTAGCAGGTCAGCAAAATGCACTTTTCTGTTTGCATATTGTGTATTTTAAAATGTTTAAAGATAAAATGATAAGACACAAACTAGAAGGGAGCTTTTTTGTCACTTATGTTTTATTTAATTTTTCACACAGATTTTGCTGCAACAGGTAAGTGTTCTCAAGGGACATTGCACAGATTAGAAAGACTGCCAGTTGAAGTTCCAAAATCATTTGTGAAATATATAGGGATGTTCTGGATTAAGCCCAAATTTATGAAACTTTGCCAGATGAAACTCTAGTCTGACCTTCAGAGCTGAGCTGTGTTGTTCTGGGACCTATGATGATGAATTCTATGTTTGTTATTATATCATGCTTTTTTGTTTAATTGAAATATAGTTGACAAATAATATTACATTAGCTTCAGATGTACAACGTAGTGATTCAAAGTCTATAGTTTGTTTCTGTGCTGATGAGAAGATTATCCTCTGTCACCATACAATATTTAAATTATGATTGACTATATTTCCTATGCTGTATATTTATCCTCATGACTGACATCCTACATAATTAGAAGCCTCGATCTCCCATTCACCATCACTTATGTGGCCATCCCCCCACCAGCATTTCCTGTAACAACTACCATTTTCTCTCTGAAGTAGAGCTTGTTTCTTCTTTCATTCATTTTGTTCTTTACATTTCATATAAAAGTGAAATCATATGGTATTTGTCTTTCTCTGACTTATTTCACTTAGCTTACTACCATTACATCATCCATGTTGTTGCCAGAGGCAATATCTCATTACTTTTTATGGCTGAATAATATTCCATTATGTATTTCCATATATACATAAATATACCAATATGAATATGTGTATAGAAGTAAACAACAAATCTTTGTAATTCCTTAAATTCTTAATGGACAATTGGGTTGCCTCAATACCTTGGTTTTTTAATTATCCTGCAATCAATATACGAGTGCCTAGATCCTTCCCATGACTGTTCTTGTTGTCTTTAGGTAAATACCCTGTAGTGGAATTACTGGGTCATATTGGCATTTTTATTTCAGTTTTCTGAGGAACCTCCATTCAGTTTTCCACAGTGTGGTGACACCAATTTACATGCACACCAAGAGTCCATGAGTATTCCTTTTTGTCCACATCCTTGCAAACACTTGTTGTTTCTCATCCTTTTTGATCCTAGCCACTGTGTCAGGTGTAAGGTGAAATCACATTGTCATTTTGATTTGCAATTCCTTGGTAATTAGTGATGTTGAGTATGTTGTATATGTTCTCTGGCTATCAGCATGTCTTTGGAAAATGTCTATTCAGGTCCCTTGCCCATTTTGTAATCAAATTATTTGTTATTTGTTTTTGTTTGTGTATTGGTGTTGAGTTGTATAAGTTCTTTATGTATTTTGAACTGGAATACCTTATTGAATATGTCATTTGCAAATATCTTCTCCCCTTCTTTAGGTTGCCTTTTCATTCTGTTGATGGTTTCCTGCACTGTGCCAAAGCTCTTTAATTTGGTGTAGACCTAGTAGTTGGTTGTGGCTTTTGTTTCCCTTGGCTGAGGAAACTAATCTAAGAAAATGTTGCTAAAGCTGACATCAAAGGACATACTGCCTCTATTTCCTTCCAGGAATTTTATGGTTTCAGGTCACGCATTCAGGTCTCTAGCATATTTTGAGATTATTTTTATATTTGGTGTGAGAAAGTGGTCTGGTTTTCTTCTTTTTTTTTTATTTTTAAGATTTTACTTATTGAAAGAGAGAGAGTGTGTGTGTAGGAGCGGAGGGAGAGGGACGAGCAGAACCTGTGCTGGGCATGGAGCCCGACACAGGGCTTGATCCCATGACCCTGAAATTATGACCTGAGCCAAAATCAAGAGTCCCAGCTTAACCAACTGAGCCACGCAGGTGCCCCTGGTTTCCTTTTTTTTTTTTTTTTTTTTTACAGGTAGCTGCACGGGTTGCCCAGCACCCTTTGTTGAAGCGATGGTCTTTCTCCCATTATATGTCTTTGCCTACTTTGAATTAATGAATTAATTGACAGTCATAGAGTGGGTTTATTTCTCTCTGTTGTGTCCCCTATATCTGCGAGTTTATTTTTGTGCCAAGACCTTCCTATTCTATGATGACAGCTTTGTCCTATGTCTCAAAATCTGGGATTGGTCTGCCTCTGGGTTTGTTCTTTTTCCTTCAGATTGCTTTGGCTCTTCAGGATCATTTGTCATCCCATGCAAATTCTAGTACTATTGGTTCTAGTTTTGTGAAAAATGCTATTGGGATGTGGAAAGGGATTGCATGGAATCTGAAGATTGGTTTGGGCTCTATGAACCTAGTTAAAAATATGAATTCTTGCAATCCATGAGCATGGACTATCTGTCAATTTATTAGTGTCATCTTCAGTTTTTTTTCACCAGTGTTGTGTAGTTTTCAGAGTATAGGTCTTTCACCTCTTTGGTTAAAATTATTTCTAGGTATTTTATTCTTTTTGGTGAGATTGTAAATGGGATTGTTCTTAATTTCTCTGTCTGCTACTTTAATGGAAATGTAACCAATTTCTGTTTCTTTGTATCCTGAAACTTTACTGAATGCATTTATCTGTTCCGATGGTTTTGGTAGCGTCTTTAGGATTTTCTATATACAGTATTATGTCATCTGCAAATTGTGACAGTCTTCCTTCTTCCACACTGGTTTGGATGCCTTTTCTTTCTTTTTCTTCTTTTGACTGCTGCAGCTAGGACTTCTGAAGGATACCATGTGGGATAAAAGTGGTGAGAGTGGACATCCTTGTCATATTCCTTATCTTAGAGGAAAAGCTTTCAGCTTTCTGCATCGAGTATGATGTTAGCCGTGGGTTTTTCATACGTGGCCTTTATTCTGTTGACAAACGTGCCCTGTCAACCCACTTTGTTGAGAGTTGTTCTCAAGAGTGTATCTTGTATTCTCAAGTGCTTTTTCCCGTGCATCTTTTGAGATGATCATATGATTTTTACCCTTTCTGTGGCCAAGATGATACATGATATTGATTGGTTTGTGAATCTTGAAACCACCCTTGCATCCCTGGAATAAATCCAACTTGATTTTTGTATATGCTTTTTTTTTAAAAAATGTATTGTGGAATTTAGTCTGCTAATAATTTGTTCTGGATCTTTGCCTCTATATTCATTGGAGATACTGCCTCTTTGTCTTTTTTATTATACTTTTCTGATTTTATATCTTAGTTATCCTGATCTCATAGAATGAATTTGGAAGTTCTTCCTCTTCTATTTTTTATGATAGTTTAAGAATAATTGTTTTAAATCTTCATTAAACTTTCCTGGAAATCACTTGTGAATCCATCGGAATTGATAGACTATTTTTTACTGTGAATTTTATTCATTAGTTATACAGTTTTGTATACAGTGTTCAGTTTGTTTATATTTTGTATTTTTTTCTTCAGTCTTTCAATTTTGTGGTTTTTAGGAAGTATCCATTTCTGTTAATTTTTTGTCCTATTATTTTTCATGGTGGGATCTTATAATCTATGGTTCTCTGATGTTGTATGTAACTATTCCTTTTTATTCTTTGTTTTATGTTTTTAGTTTTTTTTAATTTGATGCACCTCGCTAAAATTTTTTGGATGTTGTTATAATTTCAAAGAACCAGCTTTTAATTTTATTAATCTGTTCTATTTTTTTGTATATTTATTTCATTTATTTCCATTCTCGTTTTCATAGTTTCCTTCTAATTGTGGTCTTCATTTTTTTCTATTTTTCTAGTTTCTCTATGTGCTGGGTTAGGTTCTTTATCTGTCTTTTTTTTTTTTTTTTTTTTTTTTTTTTTTAGTCCCTTGAGTTCGACCTGTGTCAGTGTTAACTTCTGTCTTAGATCTGCTTTTGCTGCACATCATATATTTTCAAACATTGTGTTTTCGTTTTCATTTGTCTCATGATATTTTTTAATTTTGTTTGATTTCTTCCTTGACTCATGGTTTGCTTAATAGTATGTTTATTCTCATGCATTTGTGGTTTTTCCATTTTTCCCTTGTGATTCATTTCTAGTTCCATATCATTGAGGTCAGAAGAGATACTTGATATAATTTATATATCCTTAAATGATTGAGGCTTTCTTCATATTATATGCTGTGAGAATATTACATGTAAGCTTGAAGAGTGCATGTATTCTGTAGTTTTTGGATGAAATGTTTGTATACATCTGTTACATTTGTCTGGTGTAGTGTTTTGTTCAAGGTTCCTATTTCCTTACTGATTTAATGTCTGGATGATCTTTCCATTGATGTAAGTGGGGTGTTAAGTTTCCCTACATGGTTATGTTACTGTCAATTTCTCTTTTTGTATCTCTTAATATTTGCTTTATCTGTTTAAGTGCTCCTATGTTGCATGTATAGATGTTTCCAATTATTATAATGTCTTGTTGGATTGATCCTTTTATTATTTAATTTTTTTTTACTCTTGTTACAGTCTTTGTTTTAGAGCCGATTTTGCATTATATAAGCATTTCTACCCTAGCTTGTTTCTTTGTTTGTTTTCACTTTCTTGGCATTAAATATGGTTTTCCATCCCTTTATTTTCAGTCTGTGTCATTAGGTCTGAAGGGAGTTTCTTCTAGGTAGCATGTTGATGAATCTTGGTTTTTTTCTGTCACCTTATGTTTTTTTATTGGAGCATTTAGATCATTTATATTTAAAGTAATTATTAATGGGTATGTACTTATTGCCATTTTGTTGATTGTTTTCTGATTGTTTTTGCAGATCTTCTGTGTTCCTTTCTTCCTCTCTTGCCCTCTTCTCTTGTGATTTTTCACTTTTAGTTTTTATGCTTGGATTTCTCTTTGTTTGTATATCATAAGTTTCTTATTTGTGGTTACCACGGGGTTCATATATAACATCCTAACTGCATAGCATTCTATATCAAATTGATGGTTATTTAAATTTAAACAGATTCTTTTTTTGTTTGTTTTTTTATTAATTTTTTTATTGTTATGTTAATCACCATATATTACATAATTTGTTTTGGTGTAGTGTTCCATGATTCATTGTTTGTTCATAACACCCAGTGCTCCATGCAGAATGTGCCCTCTTTAATACCCATCACCAGGCTAACCCATCCCCCTACCCTCCTCCCCTCTAGAAACCTCAGTTTGTTTTTCAGAGTCCATCATCTCTCCTGGTTCGTCTCCCCCTCTGACTTACTCCCCTTCATTTTTCCTCTCCTGCTATCTTCTTTTTCTTTTTTTTTTTTTTAAATATGTTGCGTTTTTACTCCTCCCCTTGCACATTTTATCTATATGATACTATATTTTACATTTTTTTATTTTGTTAATCCCATAACTAATTCTTTAGATAAAATTAATTTTACTTTTTTGTTTTCACCTTCATACTAGCTGTAAGTATTTGATCTACTACATACACTTTACTTTTGCTTTTACCAGGGAGATTTTTTCCTTTCATAATTTTCTTCTAGTTTATGTCCTTTTTTGCTTAAATCATTGTCTTGACCATTTCTTGTAATGCCAATTTAGTGATATTTAAGTTTTATTTGGAAAGGAAACTATCTTTCCTTCAATTCTGAATGATAACCTTACTGGGTAGAGTATTCTTGGTTGCAGGCTTTTTCATCTCAGAACTCTATTTCATGCCACTATGTTCTGGCTTGCAACATTTCTGCTAAAAAGTCAGCTGATAGCCTTATCAGGCTTCCCTGGTATGTAACTAGTTGCTTTTCTCTTGCTGCTTTTAAGATTCACTCTTATCTTTAATCTTTGACATTTTAATTATTATATGTCTTTGTATAAGCCTTCTTGGGTTTATCTTGTTTGGTCTTATTATTTGTGCTTCCTGGATCTGGATGTCTGTTTCCTTCCCCAAGTTGGAAAAGTTTTCAGCTATTATTTCTTCATGTAAGCTTTCTGCTCCTTTCTTTCTCTCTTCTCCTTTTGGGCCCCTTGTGATGTTAATGTTTGTATGCTTGATGTTGTCCCAGAGATTCTTTAACTTATTTTTATATGCCCTTTTTCTTTTTTCTATTCAGCTTGGGTTCTTTCCATTACCCTGTCTTCTCTCAGATCACTGATCTGTTATGCATCCTCTAATCTGCTGTTGATCCACCCTAGCGTATTTTTCTTTTTAATTATTGTATTCTTCAACTCTTGGTTCTTTTTTATATTTTCTATCACTTTTTTGAATTTCTCCCTGAGTTCATTCACTCTGTCAGGTCTGGTTAGCATCTTTATAACCATTACTTTGAACTCTTTATCATGTAGATAGCTTATCTCCACTTCATTTAATTCTTTTTCTGAACTTTTATTCTTTTGTTTGGAACATATTCTATGGTCCCCTCATTTTGTATCATTTTCTGTATTGGTTTCTATGAATAAGGCAACACAGCTACCCTTGAAGGAGTCTTGAAGGAGTGGCCTTGTCTAGGAGCATCTCCTGTGTAGACTACATATTTCTGGAAGACTGCCTGGCTGGATCAAATGAGCACAGGCTAGGGGTCCTGGGGCACTTCACACCAGGGCTGCCTTGGGCAGATGGCAGGAGCTGAAGTAGACACAGGCCAGGGCTTCCCAGAGTGCTCTGCACATGTGGTGATCTGGTGGGATGTTGGAGCCAAAGCAAATGTATGTTAAGAGATCCTACATTCCTCTATACTGGGGCCACCCTAGCAGGACTGCTGGAGCTGAAGCGGGAGCAGCCTATGGGGTCATGGGACAGCAGGAACTAAAGCCTCTGTGGGTTGGGTAGCATAGACTGGAGGTGTTCTGTTGTTTAGCATGCTAGGGCCACCCTGGTTGTATGGCTAAATCTCAGGCAGGTGCAGGCTGGGTGGCCACTGTGGGGGAATGCTAAGGGCTGGTGTGGCCTAGGGCCCCCAGGGTTCACTGAGGCAGCAGGCTGGCTAGAGCACCCAGACCCTGCTCCTGTTTCACTATCAAAGTGAAGGGGGAATATAAAAAAAATATCAGCACCGCCTATCTGGAAAAGTGTTCCAGCAGTTTCTTCACCATTTAGATGATATGCTATGTTTCATAAATGGGCTTCCTTTCTTAAAGTCTAGTTGTCCTTTCATTGCAGTTGGGTTTCCGACACAGGAAAGAAAAACCATGTGAACCTTTTCCGCTGTAGCATTTCAACTCTTTTAACCACTGCAAATAGGCTTTCTTTGATCTGCTCTGCTTAATATGGAAAAGTCTTGCTGTTCTATATTTGGAGACATGAATTTCCTAACTTAAATTTAGCAGAAAAATAAGACATGAAAAAAAATTTTAAGAGAGGAAGAGAGGGGCAGAGGGAGAGGGAGAGAGAGACTCTTAAGCAGGCTCCATGCCCAGCATGGAGCCCAATGTGGGGCTCGATCTCACGACCCTGAGATCATGACCTGAGACAAAAATCAAGAGACACTTAACTGACTGAGCCACCCAAACACCCCAAGATATGAAATTTTAACGAGATTTGCCTGAGAGCTCAGGTGTTGGGAAATTATAACAACTTAAAATATCTGTATTTTGATATTTGATAAGTCTTACTCGTGATACTTTTGGTTTAGGCTCATGTTCCTTGAGCATTCATCAATTTAATTTAATATTAAAGGCCTTTACTTTATCTCATCCAAAGCTGTCTTCATGACCTCATCCTATTGCTTAAACTCTTTCTCCCATACCACACTTTTTTTAAGTCCCTAAGCATGGGTCTTGGCTGTGCTTTTATCTTTTAGGATTTGTCATTCTTTTCAAATGCAAAAGCATCTATTCTTATAGATTACTGGAATTTGATTTAGTCTTCTCACAATGGTCAGAAGTAAATTCTCTTTTCTAAATATAGAATTTCAAGAAGAAGGAAAAGGGCATTTGTAGACTATAGAGTTTTAAATGATCTGTCTAGTTAGGCATATTTTAAGCACTATATCAAAATCTTGATAATGCTGGAATATGTCACTGTTATATTCTGGCAAGATTCGGAGAGAATACTGCCCAAAGAAACTCCAAATTACAAAACTGCTACAATCCATCCAGAAAGTGACTTTTCACTACTGAAGATGAATATCTTAAATCACATTTGGCCATTTAATTCTAGATTTTGAAGTGAAAGAAAACCTTCAGACTCTTCCCTTTTGTATTGATATGCTAGATCACAGTTTAATGTGACATGCCACATTATAATGAATGCCACTGTGCAGATCACATCTTCCGTGACACAGTGGGAGTGCTTAGCTTTGAAGCAAGAGTAGGCAAAACTATGGCCAAATCGAGTCTTTGTATGGCCTGTGAGCTAGGAATTTTTCAGTATTTTTAAATGGTTGAAAACAAAATCAAAGTAATATTCTGTAATACATTAAAATTACATAAAATTCACATTTTAGTGGCTTTAAATAGTTTTGTTTTGTTTTGTTTTTGGAATGCAGCCATGCTGATTCATGTACATATTGTCTGTGATTTCTTTCACTAAATTGAGAGGATCGAATACTAGTGATAGAGACCCTTTGGCCCACAAAGTCTAACATATTCACTCTCTGGCCCTTTGCAGAAAAAGTTTGCTGACCCTATGCTAAAACCATACACTTTCCTCTGCATTGTTCCATGGCTATCCTCGGAGCACGTTAATTAAAACCTCTCCTGGGGAAAGGTTAAAAAAAAAAAGTGACTTTGATGACTGGTGGTCTTTGGAATCTTTGCTTATTGAATATTTCCACAAAAATCTTTGTTCTTTCATAATTTCCTAGCATGTCTGTAGCTTATTTAAGAGAAGTGTCTCATATATTTTACAATTATGTTCACTGACTTAAAATAATGAGGAATAAAAAAGAATATTTTTGTGAATTATGCATGTAAAACAAGTCCTAAAAAATCTAAGATACCTGACCCCGTAGAAACTGCTTCACTTATTCTATCTGTACTTTATTCTGTAATGTACTTGAAAACACAGCTCTATAGATAGATAAATGATATGAGGCATATAAAGTTTGTATGAAATAACAAGGCTTTCTTACTATACCATCAGAGAGACTGGCTTTGGAAAATCACTGCATTTTGGTATCAGTGAAGAATGAATAAGGTCTAATAAAATATAGAATTAAGTCAAAGACACAAACTGAGAGAAAAAGAGAATAGGAGGGAGAGAGAAAAAAGTTACCAGTGTATTTGTTCACTTTAAAAAAATAATTTTTAAGGCATCATCTGACAAGGATGCAATTCTCTAGACCTTAGCCTATTCAAAATTCCAACCATGTATGTCAGGACAATGAAAGTATCTTACTCCAAAACTCAGTACCTAAGAATACCTCAGTGATATGGGAAGCTTCCTTCTGCGGCTAGTGGCCTAAACAAACACTGTATGTTCCACCCATAATTATGGTTCTGGATTCTTTCCCTCCCCTTCCCAGTGACTGACCACAGAATCCACCTCGAAATTGTTCCTCCTCTAAAATCTACTTCTAGGGTGATTAGTGAAGTTGACTGTAGTGCACTTGAGTTCTCCTGTTGGGCATAGCTCTAGTCACCCTCTGTATGCTCTGAGAAAATGCTCATGAAATTCTCCCTATGTTGTACCACCACTTTTCCACACATGAACATTCATTCACCTTTGGACAACCTCTGAGACTTCATCTCAAAGAAATAAGCGGTCCCAGGTCTCTTAAATATATCTCCTGCCAATGCTTAAGAAATCGTGATGAATAATGTAAATGTTCACCAATCATGGCCTTTGATAAAGTACCTGTTACAAAAGCTACGTGTAGCATTTATGACCAGAGTGTGATAGTTACATCAGTGGGACCTCTATTTCTAAACTATTGACAACTATGACTTAAGTTTGGCCATTATTGTGCTGCTTGCTTGCCTTGGTCTTCCTTCAGTTCTGCATCTATGTGGGGTTCTCACTTTTTTCTGTGCTAGCCCTGGATTTCCCAGGATCCTTGGAAGTCATCAACCAAAAATACAATATTGATCCATCATTCCTTTTTTCTTTTATTCTCTGTATACATTCTTAACAATTGGTTCCTAAATGGTGCTTTCTATCTAACATCTCTCTTTATCTTCATAACCACTACTTTGTCATCTTGAGGGTTGGACTATATAATTGCTTCCTAATTTGTTTTTATAGTTCCTGTAATCTGGAGTCTATGGATTCATAAGACCAAAATGCATTGGCTTCAGATTATCTCTAAGTCTTTGAAAATTGTACCCATATTTGGTGTTATGAATGATTAAAGGACTGAGGGTCTGGAATACTAATAGTTCATTGATATATAAGTGCTTTAGGGCCTGCAGTTTGACTTTGGTTGGCTGAGATACAATTGTATTGGAACAAGGCTGATACTGATTGATTTCTATCATCTACAGTATTTGTTTTCATGGCACTTATCCCTTGCCCCATTAGACTGTAACTTCATAAAAGTAGTGGCCAGGATTTTAGGTCTACTTATGTGCTGTTGAAATCACTCAGTGGATGACTAGATTATTTGGTTAATTAATATGAAAATTATAAGGGTGGGAGATAGTAATGATTGTGCCTGATTAAAAGATATATAACAATTTTGACATCTTTTTATCTGTTGACATGCATATGAGTGAGTTTAAAAATCTAGGATTTGGGGGCACCTGGATGGTTCAGTCGGTTAAGCATCTAACTTTGGCTCAGGTCATGATCTGGGGGTCCTGGGATCTGGCCCCTACAACAGGCTCAGCAGGGCGTCTGCTTGTCCCTCTTCCTCTGCCCCTCCCCCTTCTTGTGCTCTCTCTCTCTCAAATAAGTAAGTTATGATTGTCAGTTAAAATATGATTTGTAAATGCTTGAGTTTGGTTTATTGGCATTAAGTGCTCTGATTGGGGAGTGAGAGGAGATGTGGCATGGTTGATATGTTAAGGATGAGGAGTAAGAAGTATGTAAGTATCAGGATAAGAAGCAATGTTGATGACATAGATGTGAGATGTAAATTCTCAGGGGTGATATAAAGGGTAAAGATGTATATTTGTGATGTTTACTAGAAAAAATATCAAACCTATAAATTAACCAATATTAGGGAAAGACTTACTAAAAAGGAGAGAAGAGTGATTTAAAAAAAAATATATATTAGGTAAACTGTAGTGAGAGGTAATTACAATAGCAAACCAGGCTGGAAGTATAGGTGAATGATCATAGCTCAGGAAACAGGTGTAGGAGTTCACATTAACTCTAAATTTCCTTGCCAACTGTGAGACCTTGGCAAATTCTATGTGCAGTCAACTATAGCCTCTTCCTCTATAAAATATCACTGAAATTTCACATATTGCTTATAAACTTTAAATGATACATACTAAAAAATGAAAATGATTTGTAAATCTTAATCTATAGAAATAAATTGCATTAATAATATGGGTGGAAAGGAGAATGGTCCACTTTAATCCTTGATATACTGTGGACCCTTCAAATTTTACAGTAGTGTGAATGTAAACAGAGCAGAAGGCTAGGAAAAGTGGGTCTTAAGAGCAGGGGCCTTGCAGGGGCACCTGGGTGGCTCAGTTGGTTAAGCATCTGCCTTTGGCTCAGGTCATGGTCCCAGGATCCTGGGATCCAGCCCCATCTTGGGTTCCCTGCTCCCTTCTCCTCCCTCTCCCCCCTCCCCTGCCTCCCTCTCTCCCCTTACCCCTCACCCTTTCTCCCCTACTCCCTCCTCCTCCATCTGCATGCCCGCTCTCTTTCGCAAATAAAATCTTAAAAAAAAAAAAAAAAGAGCAGGGACCTTGCAGTTAAAAGTTAATTCAGTATTGTATTCTGACTCTGATTCATTTAAATTCCTTTATCCTCAGAATCTCATCTGAAAAATGGGTATACTTATAGCATCTATCTCTTGAGAATATTTGAGAATTATGCAGCATTTGTAGAAATAAAGCAGTTGTAGAAATTTCCCTCATAAAAAGAAAACAAGCAAGCATTCCTAAATGGTTATCTTCAAAACTGACAGCACAAAACTTTGCCCCGCGTCACCACCCTGGGGAAAAAAAGGGATATCACATGTCACAGTCCTTCTCCTGTGGTTTATCTTAGTGGGGGTCTGAGAGTCCAGAGTTTGGTTAGAAATTGACTTTGACCATGCGGTTGGTCATCCAGGAGCTTTAAAAGAAAAACTTTTGATTCCAAGAATCCACAAATATGCCATATTTCCAAAGTAATTATCCAAGTTTGGACAACACACATGAATTTTTAACCTAAAGAACCATGTCAGCTCTAAGGAGCTAAAGACCATGTTCATATCACACATGCTTCTAGAGTTTCTTCTGAGTCCCTGATTCTATAATTTCACCCTGGTAACCAACTTATTACTCACCATAAATCATTTGAATGCTTAGCCATTGGATATGGAACATTCGCAGTGTTTGGCTGAGTGAGGCAGACATGGCTCTGTGGTTAACTGCTAAAGCTATATAGTGCCAGGCTGCCTGGGTCTGAGTCAACTTTAGGTTCTCTACTTAAAAGCTGCAATGACCTGGAGTAAGTCACTTTTCTTTATGTGCCTCAAAATGGAAATAACATGAATACTTTCCTTTTAGGTTTTTTGGTGGTGTCCTGAGTTTTAAATGAGTCAGTATTTGTAAAATGCTTATAATAGTTCTTGTCACAGAGTAAAACCTCCAAGATAAGCTTGTTTTCATTATAGGAAGTTATTTCCCTAAACTAGCAATTCTCAAAATTTAGCTACACAGGAATCATCTGGAAAGCTTGTTAACAAACGGACTTCTAGGTCCCATCCCTGCAATTTCTGATTCAGTGGTGGTTCTGGGATGGAGTCTGAGAATTCTTTACTTATTTATTTATTATTTTACTTTATTTTTATTTATTCATGAGAGACAGAGAGGCAGAGGCAGAGGGAGAAGCAGGCTTCCCAAGGAGTAGGGAGCCCGATGTCGGACTCGATTCCAGGACCCCTGGATCACGACCCTAGCCCAAGGCAGACGTTCAACCACCTGAGCCATCCAGGTGCCCAGAGAACTCATTTTTTTTAAACAGGGTCCCAGGTGAGGCTGAAGTATTCATTTCAAATTCCCATCAAAAATTATATACAGTATAACCAGAGAAAGTGAAACAAGGTCATTTTAGTTATATTAATTCAGTGTTTATGAGTCAAAACATCAGAAGCCTGGTCTACAAATGCAGGAGCTATTAAACAAGGTCTCAGCGGCTAGTGGCAATTCCTGGACAGTGGGGGTGGAGACAGGGGGTGGGGGGAACACAACCCGAGCAAATAATTGCATTTAAATCCAGTTCTCCAATGATCCTTTTCACAAGAGAGTTTCTCCAAATGGGCCAAACAGGAGATTCAAACTGCAGGTATCACAGGTTATCCTCGCCAACTCTCAGCCTTCGGGCAGGACTTGGGGGAGCTACAGATGGTGGTGACTCAGCCAAACTCTGAAACCCACAGGCCCACCTGTCAACAGTGAAGGAGATCAACGTGGGCATGAAAGTCCAGCCACTGAAACTGTCCTGCCCACCGGCTCCCACTTGCACGGGAATTAAAAGTCTAGGAAGAAGTGAGACAGAAGGCGAACAGGCGTCCCGCGTTCTCTCAAAAATAAAGAGGAGCTTGGTGGTCGTTTATTTTCCGGGCGCCGCAGAGCCCCGGCGGAGTCCCCAGACACATAAGTCAACGTCACCACGGTCCCCGCCCCGCCTTCCCTCCTCGGCTCTGAAAGGTCCCGAGACCCGGCGCCTGAGCTTGGGACACTGCTGACAGCGTGAGCCCACTGGTCACCTGGGCAAAGAGGTGAGCGGCTCCGCCAGTCCTTTCCTGGAAGGGGACGGACGGGACGCTCGAGAGACTAGGGGCTCGGCGTGGGAACGCGGCGAGCCCCGCTGCAGGAAGCAGCTCCGGCGAGCGCACGGGGAGGACGCCCTGGGGAGCGAGGGGCCATTAAAGCAAGCAAGAGCAAGTCACCTCTTCAGTGACTGGCGCCAGGCAAAAGATGCACTCTGAGCAAAGATTAATTCAGTAGCTGGAGACCCTTATTGTGGGCATCTATGACAGATCTGTCCAAAAATAGAGAAACTCCTGGGACCTGGGGAGAAAAAATGGAGTGATAGTTATATTTCAATGACAACTTTAGGGAAAGGAAATTTTAAAACTTCCACTTTGTCTTTTGTTTCTGTAACAATTATAATACAGGAATGCTTCTGTATTCTGGATTAATGTGGGCACACACGGGTTAGAATTCACTGAATCTGTGGACGCCCTCCAGGTCTCTCTCCAGAGTATCACTCCTGAGCTGCAAGCCGAAAAGCCTAAGCCATCTGCTCATTTTGGGGAGCAGAGAACTTGTCCTCACTCAGTTTGGGATACAGTTTTCCACTTCCTGCTAAGATTTTCTGTCTCTGCCTGGGGCAGGAGAGGATTCAGAACCAGGAAAGAGCTCAGGTACTGTCCATTTCTATTTCGTTATATACATTTTCAGGTTTAAATTTGTGGGAATGCACTGTCCATACGTTCTTGTAGAGTTGTGATTCTTTTAAATAACTCTCATGTGGGCATAACCCAGGACTTCTGTTTTCTAGCTGAACGAGAGAATAACCTTTGTCTCATCATTTGTTTTTTTACTTAACTAATGATGGAAGGTGGAAATGCTGTCTCCAATCATATGTTTACTTAAAATTTTTGTAATTGGATGGTTATAATGACAAAAGTCATGTGATTAATCCTATATTAAATTTTAATTTGGACTAAATTCTGATAATAATTCCATTATCTTTATATGAAGACTAGCAATTCTGCATCTGTTTTTAGTGTTGTTTATGGCTAAAGGATAGTTGCTGGTATAATCCCAAAGAAACCAATTCTATCCTGAGGAATGTAATTTATAAATTAATTAATTTAAATTACGAAGGTCACTTTTCTTAGAAAAGCACAATAAAAATTTTATTGCAATCTTTGTATATTCTGAATTTCAAGAGAAAATTAGGTTTGGATCCCTCAGCTTGCCCCACACATGGGTAATAGAGATCATTTTTCCAAGAAGCTGAGCATATTTCTTCCCTGATGATGCTCCTCGACTCCCATGGCAGACAGGAGGAGGAGGGGGAAGAGGAAGTGGAGGGGGGGAGGAGGGGGAGGGACCAAGGAAAGGTACAGAGGGACATTCTAAGCAAAGCAAAAGCACCCAGCAGCTTGTGTTCCAGGGGTCAAGGGTGGCCCATTCCAGTGCAGGTGCAAGACTCAAGTTATCTCATCCAGTAAGTCACCATGGCTCATGGTCATTCCATTGCAGTGAAGTGTGCAATGTGTCTTTTTTGGCAAGGACTAGAGGACATGTTTGAGATTTATTCACCCTTCCAGTGGAGTATTATAGCTCTTAAAAATGTTTTTGAAGAAGGTTTAATGAAGCAAAAAACAGACCTTATATATTCAATGAATAAAATGTGTTACAAATTTCGTTTGATCACATATACTCACACATACACACAGAAACATACACCACCTATACAAGACTGAAAGGAATACAGCAAAATATTAATGATTATAACTGGGTGGTGGGAATATGAGTAATTTTCTTCTACTTATTTACAGCTTCCAAACTTTCTATGATTAGTTTTATAATCAGGTTTTTTAAAAGTTGGTCTAAAAGAACTAACAGGTAAACAGGAAACTAAGCCTTCTGTATTTCCGTTGGCATAATACCTTTGTTATGATCTCTATTTTTTCTTTTCTTGAATCTCTAAGTCATGGGGATTATTGCTTTTCATTAAGAAGTGAGAAGCTGTGAAGGAAGTTTCACAACAATTAATATCCCACTTGATCACAAGGCTATGTGAAGAGTAAGTTTTACCATACAAGTTGTAAATGAATGAAATTAGCTACTTACGACCTTTCAGAAACCTCTCCCAGATTACCAGACTTAGTGTGTGTAGTTGTACTGGAACTTTGCTCAAACCATACCTATAACTCTGAGGTGTGATTTCTCTCCCCGCCCCCCCCGACCCAGAATGAAGGTGGAAGGCAGAGGAATCACCTGCTTGCTGGTCTCCTCCGTGGTGTGCCTGGTGGCCAGCCCTGGGGGCAAGGCCTGCCCTCGCCGCTGTGCCTGCTATGTGCCTACAGAGGTGCACTGCACATTTCGGTACCTGACCTCTATCCCAGACGGCATCTCACCCGATGTGGAGCGCATTAATTTAGGGTGAGTGGGGGCCCTCGTCCCTTTCTCAAAGAGAGATCAAACTGATGCTTTGTCCCCAAAATAGCAAAACAAAACTTGTGAATTTAGGAGATGAACCAAAATTGTTTTAACAGTATTTCTCGTCTGAAATAAGCACAGGAAGATCTTAAGTTTGTAAGGGACAACAAGCAACATTTTCCTGGTAAACTTTTACTAGGAGAAAGTTCTAGAACCTGAAATCACTCTCCGTAGGATGGGAGGCCCAAGATTACAGAAGAACTTCATTCTGGCTACCTTTTTGCTGGAAAATAGCATCTGTTAAGAATTAGAGGAGATAATAGGACACTGGAAGTGTCCTCCTATATATAAAAGGTATGTATGAAAAGTTGGTTAGATCCTTTAATAAGACCCTTGGACTTCTTTTCATGCAAAGTGACTTATTTAAAATTCTTTCAAAAACGTAAACCTAACTAAATCTGCTAAAAGGTGACTATATTTTAAAGTTTCGTGAAAAACTGTGGTGTGTGTGTATGTATGCACATGCAGTCAGATTGAACATCATGTATTTGATAATAGTGAGCACCTACCATATGCCAGGGATACAACAATGAACAAGATGTATTATTCACTTCTAGAAGCTAGAGTGAAAGGGAGAAGACAGATGCACAATCAGTACAATTAGTAAGAACCATCAGAATGCATACAAAGTACCTTGGAACCATCACTAATGATAATAGCTAACACTGACTGGGCCCTTACCGTGATCCGGCACTGAGCTAAGCACTCTCCATGTATTCACTCACTTAATCCTCAGAACACCTTGTAAGTCACTTCTATTATTTGCACTTTATAGATGAAGAAACGGAGGCTTAGAAAGATTGCTGATTTTACCCAGGGTTGACTGACTACCAAGGCCTAAATTCATAATCCTAGCCAAACTATTTGGCCAAACTCTTTGGTTAAGAGTCCAGGTTTCTTAACCACTACTTTATAGTGAGAAATTCGACCTGGAAAAGCAAGGGGTGGGGGGCGGGCATGTCCTCAAAGAATGGGCTGGGCCTGACCAGGAGTCACAAGTAGAGAGAGGTGGAGTCAAGGGCATCCCAAGCTGAAGGAACAGCATATGCAGAAAGGGTCGAAAATGTGGAGGGATGTGGTATGTCCTAGGAAGGGGAATGTGGACAGTGTAACTGAGACTGCCAGGACTGGGGAGTGGGCGGACCTTCTGTGGCATCTGATGAATCTCAGTATATGTTAAGCATTTGATTTTCTCCTTCAAGCACAGGTTATAAAAAGGGAGGTATTGGGGCACCTGAGTGGCTCAGTTGGTTAAGAGTCTGCCTTTGGCTCAGGTCATGATCCCGGGGTTCTGGGATTGAGCCCCGCACTGGGCTCTCTACTCAGTGGGGAGCCTGCTTCTCCCTCTCTCTCTGCCCCCATCACATGCTTTCTCTCTCTTTCTCAAATAAAATCTTTTAAAAAAAATAAAAATAAATAAAAAGGGAGCTACAGTCTTTGTGTGTGGACGTGCGTGCATGCACTGTTGCTTTGACATCTGAACTGCAGCTGACAGGCTTAGCTTATGCCTGACATTTTAATTTCAGGTACAACAGCTTGGTTAGATTGACAGAAACGGATTTTTCTGGCCTGAACAAACTGGAGTTGCTAATGCTGCACAGCAATGGCATTCATACAATCCCGGCTAAGACCTTCTCAGATTTGCAGGCCTTGCAGGTAAGACTGGGGGCGTTGCGGGGGGGGGGGGGGGGGGGGAGGTGCAGGTTCAAGAGGCGAGATGTACCCTTGAATGCTGACCATTCCAGTGGAACCCAAAAATCAACATTCTGTGTATTAGAGGGAGACCTCAAAGGAGGATGTCCAAGACTGATTGCTCTTTAAATGCAATAATATGTGGAAATTAGAATAATAAGAAAATTCTGAGGCATTTTCTCAGATCTAGGCTAATAGGAAAAAAAAAATTAATACCCAGGGATTACTGCACCTTTAAAATTTAATCCAGAAAGGCTACTTCTAGTCCTGTTCATCTGGGAGTTGCTGTCTTAGACAGAAGTTAGCTTTCTACACATAAAAATACTTTTTAAAATTTTTACTTGTTCAAAAAATTTTGAGAAGTTATGGGGACTTCTAAGAATACATCAAATATTACAAGAATTATCACTCCAGTAAGTGACAAAGTAAAGATAAAACACATCTAAGGATAAGAAAAAAGGGGATTATGGGGAAATGTATATGGAAAGATCAGTATGTCTGATACATATGTAGGACTTAAAGATTTTGAGAAGCTAACTCAATTCAGGATGACGATCAAATTTTTTAAATACATGAAAAAAAAAGCTGTTCAGGAAAAGCACAACCATATGTGATTTATTCTTTTAAATTTTTTTTTATCACTGTGTATTTGACATACAATATTATACTAGTTTCAGGTGTACAATATAAGTGCTTCAACATTTATATACATTAGGAAGTGATTACTATGATAAATCTAGCTACCATCTGTCATGGTACAAAGTTGTTAGAGTATTATTAACTATATTCCCCATGCTGTACATCACATTCCTATGATTTATTTATTTTATAGCTGCAAGCTTGTAACTTTCAATCCCCTTACCCTGGTTTCCCACCCCCCCCACCCCCCAGCAAATAACAGAATGTTCTCTGTACCTATGAGTCTGTCTGTATCTTTTTTGTTTTTTGGAATCCACAAATAAGTGAAATTTCATGGTGCTTGCCTTTCTCTGACATTTCATTTAGCATACTATCCTTTATCCATGTTATCACAAATGACAAGATTTTATTCTTTTTTATGACCAAATAATATTTGTGTGTGTGTGTGTGTAGATACAAATATACATATATACACATACATCTTCTTTATCTGTTGATGGACACTTAGGTAGCTTCCATATCTTGGCTATTGTAAATAATGCCACAGTAAACATAGGGCTGCATATATTTTTTTGAATTAGTGTCTTCATTTTGTCCAGATAAGTATGCAGAAGTGGAATTGCTGGATTGTATGGTAGTTCTAATTTTAATTTCTTGAGCCATCTCCATACTATTTTCCACAGTTGCTGCACTATTTGTATTCCCACCAAGAGTGCACAAGAGCTCCCTACCTCTAACATCCTCACCAACACCTGTTGTTTACTGTGTTGTTAATTTTAGCCATTCTGACAGGTGTAAGGTGATATCTCATTGTGGTTTGGCTTTGCACTTCCTTGATAATAAGTGATGTTGAGCATCTTTTCAAGTGTCTGTTGGCCAACTGGATGTGTTCCCTAAAAGAGATCTGTCTGTTCATGTCTTCTGCCCATTTTTTAAATTGGATTATTTGTTTTTGGGGTGTTGAGTTTTATAAGTTCTTTGTATATTTTGGATACTAACACTTTATGGGATATGTCATTTGCAAATATCTTCTCCCATGCCATAAATTTTGCCTTTTAGTTTTGTTGATGGTTTCTTCGCTGTGTGGAAGTTTTTTTTTTGTGGGTTTTTTTTTTTTTTTTTGATGTAGTCCCAATTGTTCATTTTGGTTTTTGTTTCCCTTGCTTCAGGGGACCTATCTACAAAAAAGTGGTAGGGCTGATGTCAGGGAAATTTCTGGCTGTGCTCTTCTAGGGTTTTTATGGTTTCAGGTCTCACATTTAGGTCTTTAATCCATTTTGAATTTATTTTTGTCTATTGTGTAGAAAAGTCATCCAGTTTCACTCTTTTGCATGTGGGTCTCCAGTTTTCCCAACACCATTTGTTGAAGAGATTGTCATTTTCCCACTGGATATTCTTTCATGCTTTGTTGAAGATTAATTGACCATATAACTGTGGGCTTATTTTCAGGTCTTCTATTCTGTTCCATTGATCTTTGTATCTATTTTTGTGCCAGTACCATAGTGTTTTGATGGCTATAGCTTTATAATATAACCTGAAGTCCAGAATTGCAATGCCTCCAGCTTTGCTTTTCTTTTTCAAGATTGCTTTTACTATTTGGGGTCTTTTGTGGTTCTATTCAAATTTTAGGATTGTTTGTTCTAACTTTGTGAAAAATGTTGATATGTGGATAGGGATGGCATTAAATGTGTAGATTGCTTTGGGCAGTATGGTCATTCTAATAACATTTGTTCTTCCAAACCCTGAACATAAAATGTCATTCCACTTCTTTGTGTCCTTTTCTATTTCTTCATTAATGTATTATAATTTTCAGAGTACAGGCCTTTTAGCTCTTTGGTTAGGCTTATTCCTACCTATCTTATTGTTTTTGGTGCAATTGTAAAAGGGATTGTTTTCTTAATTTCTCTTCTGCTTCATTATGGGTGTATAGTAATGCAACAGATTCCTGTATACTGATTTTATATCCTGTGACTTGACTGAATTATCAGTTTTAACAATTTTTTGGTGGAGTCTTTCAGGTTTTCTATATATAGAATTATGTCATCTGCAAATAGTGAACGTTTCATTTCACTTTACCAGTTTGGATGCCTTTTATTTCTTTTTGTTGTCTGACTGCTGTGGCTAGGACTTCCAATACTGTGTTGTATAAAGGTGTTGAGACTGGACATCCATGTCTTCTTCCTGAACTTAGGGGAAGGGCTGTCCATTTTTCCCCACTGAGGATAATGTTGGCTGTGGGTTTTTCATATATGGCCTTATGTTAAAGTATGTTCCCTCCAAACCTACTTTGTAGAGGGTTTTATGAATGGATGTTGTACTTTGTCAAATGCTTTTTCTGCATCTATTGAAATGATCATATAGTCTTATCCTTTCTCTTATTCATGTGATGTGATGTTGATTGATTTGCAAATATTGAACCACTCTTGCAACCCAGGAATAAATCCCACTGGATCAGGGTGAATGATTTTTTTAATGTATTGTTGGATTTGGTTTGCTAGTATTTTGTTGAGGATTTTTGCATCTATGTTCATCAGAGATATTGGCCTGTAGTTCTCTTTTTTCTGGTATCTTTATCTGGTTTTAGTATCAGGGTAATGCTGGCCTCATAGAATGAATTTGGAAGTTTTCCTACTTTTTCTATTTTTTGGAGTAGTTTGAAAACAGTAGGTATTAACCCTTCGTTAAATGTTTGGTAGAATTCACCTGTGAAGCCCTCTATCTCGTCCTGGACCTTTGCTTGTTGG
Source organism: Eumetopias jubatus (assembly GCF_037043125.1). NCBI lineage: Eukaryota > Metazoa > Chordata > Mammalia > Carnivora > Otariidae > Eumetopias > Eumetopias jubatus. The sequence continues at coordinate 110,261,776 of NW_028274807.1, forward strand.
GAGCTTTTGGACTACTGATTCAATTTCTTGCTGGTTATTGGTCTGTTCAAGTTTTCTGTGTCTTCTTATTTCAGTTTTGGTAGGTTTTATGTTTCTGGGAATTGATCCATTTCTTCTGGGTTGTCTAATTTGTTGGCATATAGTTTTTCATAATATTCTAATTGTATTTCTGTGGTATTGGTGGTTATTTCTCCTCTCTCATCTCTTATTTATTTGGGTCCTTTCTCTTTTCTTTTTGATAAGTCTGTCTAGAGGTTTATCAATTTTATTGAATTTTTCATAGAACCAACTTCTGGTTTCGTTGTATATGTTCTATTGTTTTTTTAGTTCCTATAGTATTTATTTCTGCTCTAATCTTTGTTATTTCCGTTTTTCTGCTGGTTTTGAGTTTTGTTTGTTTTTTTCTGTAGCTCCTTTAGGTGTAAGATTAGGTTGTTTATATGAGATTTTTCTTCTTGAGTTATGCCTGAATTGCTATAAACTTCCCTCTTAGAACTGTGTTTGCTGCATCCAAAATGTTTTAGGCCATTGTGTTTACATTTTCATTTGTTTCCATGTACTTTTTTATTCCTTGATTTCCTGACCCATTCATTGTTTAGTAGCATGGTATTTGACCTCCACGTATTTGTGCTCATTCCAGACTTTTTCTTGTTGACCTCTAGATTCATAGTGTTGTGGTCAGAAAAGTTACATAGTATGACTTCAATCTTTTTGTATTTGTTGAGGCTGGTTTTGTGGCCTAATATGTATTCTGTTTTAGAGAATGTTTCATGTGTACTTGAAAATGCATATTCTGCTGTTTAAGGAGGGAATGTTCTAAATACATCTGTTAAGTCCATCTGGTCCGGTCTGTCATTCAAAGCCATTGTTTCCTTGTTTATTTTCTGTTTAGATGATCTGTCCATTGATGTAAATGGGGTGTTAAAGTCCCCTACTATTACTGCATTATTTTAGTTCTGTCATTTGTTATTAACCGCTTTATGTATTTGGGTGCTCCCATGTTGGGTGCATAAATATTTACAATTGTTATGTCTTTGTCGGATTGTTGCCATTATTATTATATAGTGCCCTTTGTTGTCTCCTGTTACAGTCTTTGTTTTAAAGCCTATTTTACCTGTTATAAGTATTGCTACTCCAGCTTTCTTTTGACATCCATTTGCATGATAAATGGTTCTCCATCCCTTCACTTGCAATCTGCAGCTGTCTTAAGGTCTAAAATGAGTCTCTTGTAGGCAGCATGTACTGGGTCTTTTTTTTTTTTTTTTTTTTTAATCCATCTGTCACCCTGTATCTTTGGAGTGTTTAGTCCATTTAAATTCAAAGTAATTATTGAGAGAGAGAAGATATATTTATTGCCATTTTATTACTTGTTATGTGGTTGTTTCTGAAGATTTTCTCTGATCCGTTCTTTCATAGTTTGCTGGTTTTCTTTAGTGAGATTTTGGGATTTCTTTCTATTGAGTCTTTGCATATGTATTAGTGGTATTTTGATTTGTGGTTACCATTAAATTTGTACATAACATCGTCTACATATAGTAGTCTGTATTAAGTTGATGGTCTTTTATGTCTGAACCCATTCTTTACTCCTCTGGTCCCCATGTTTTAGGTATATGGTATCATATTTTATATCCTTTTATTTTGTGAGTTCTTCGACTGGTTTTTTATATAAATATTCATTTTTACTGCTTTTTTGTTTTCTACCTTCATACTGTCATTTTTGGTCTTTTCTTTCCACTCAAAGAGTTCCCTTTAATATTTCTTGCAAAACTGCTTTGATGGTCATGAACTTCTTTAGTTTTTGTTGGAGAAACTATTTCTCCTTCTATTATAAATGCTAGCCTTGCTGGACAGAGCATTCTTGGCTACAGGTTTTTCCCATTCAGCACTTTGAATATATGCCACTTCTTTCTGGCTTGGAAAGTTTCTGCTGAAAAATCTGCTGATAGCCTTATGTGGGGGGGGGGGGTTCCTTTGTATGTAACTGCCTTCCTTTGTCTTGCTACTTTAAAATTTTTTTCTTTATCACTATATCTTGCCATTTTAATTAAAGTACATCTTGGTGTGGATCTGTTATTGTTGATTTTGTTGGGAGTTCTCTGTGCCTCCTAGATCTGGATATCTGTTTCCTTCCTGAGATTAGGGAAGTTTCCAGCTATTATTTCTTCAAATGAATTCTCTGCCCCAATTTCTCTATTCTTCTGGGACTCCTATAATAAAAATTTTATTACATTTGATGGAGTCACTGAGTTCCCTAAGTCTGTTTTTGTTTTGCATAATTCTTGTTTCTCTCTTTTCTTTAGCTTGATTACTTCCCATTAGTCTGTCTTCTAGGTCATTAATATGTTCCTCTGCTTCTTCCAGTGTGCTGTTCATTACATCAACTGTTTCTCATTTTGTTTATTGAGCCCTTTATCTGTGCTATGTTATTCCTTATCTCTGTGTTAATGGTGTCACTGATATCCTCCATTCTTTTCTCCACTCTAGTGAGAATCCTTATGATCATTGCTTTAAATTCTCCATCAGGCATGTTACTTGTATCTGTTTTACTTAGAACTCTGGCAGTGGCCTTGTCCTGTTTTTACATTTGTGACAAATTCCTTTGTCTTCTCATTTTGTCTAAGTCTCTGTGCTGTTTCTCTGTGTTAGGAAAGTCAGCTATGTCTCCTGTTATTGAGGGTAATGGCTTTATGAAGAAGAGTTCCTGTAGTGCCCTGCAACGTAGTACCTCGTTTTCCCCAGGGCGTGGAGCCTCCAGGAGTATCTCCAGAATGTGTTGTGTGAGCTCTGCTATTGTGTTGTGACTGCTTTATCCTTCAGGCCAGTTGTCTGCAGAGGCTCTCTGTCTGTTGTTGGCAGTGTTTGGTCCCTGGCCTAAATGTGGTGTGTTTTAACTAAGTGTGCTCTGGTTTGCTTGTGAAATGAGATCTGTTGCCACTGCCACCAGAACTGAAGCTACACAAAACTCTCAGGTCAAGAGACATGGTGTTGGCAGGGGTTTGAGCTGGTCTTCTGAGGGAGGCAGCCCACTGCCCTGGGACCCAGGCAAGCTTGACTGGGAAGGGCAGTTCTTCTGGAGCTCAGGCAGGTGGGGCTTGGTGTAAGCAAGTTAGGTAGTGAGTATTGGTGCTGCACTGGTTCCCACGGGTGGCCCTGTGCTTATGTTGAGGTGCAGGGGAGGGAAATAGAGCCTTCCACTTTCTTTGTTCCTGGAGGAGTCTCTCTGTGAACACTGCACCTCTGGGACATAAACCTCTAGTTGCTCCCCAGGCACTCTTCAGATCTACAGTATATGTCTGTGGGCTGTTTGCCCTGCCTTCTTTCCAAGTAAAGCCTCAATGCCTTCCAATCTCTCCCAGAGCTGAGCATACCAACCCTTAAAACTCCAGGTTTAAAGTCCTGCTAGTTGCAAGAACTCACAAAATTCGGGCCCTCTCACTTTCCAGGCCAATTGCTATGGGCATTCATTTTCCCCATGCATTCCCCTGTTAGTCTGTCTTTTGCCCTTCTCCATGACTGCATCTCCCCACCACAGCAGCCACAATCCATACCTCTCCCAAGCTGCATCTCTGTACTTTGTCATCTTCGATGTGGCCTCTTCTCTACGTTCAGTTATGGAGTTTGTTCTGCTAGTCTTCACATGGATTTCTGGGGGGTTTTAGGATGATTTGATAGTTATCTAGTTGTATTTGTGAGATGAGAAGAGCCTAGGGTCCTCCTACTCCACTGCCATCTCCCCCTCACACCTAAATGAATTTAAAAATTTTAAGAGGATCTAATATAACAGGGAGATTATAACTATAAGCAAAATAATTTCCAATGTGTAGAGGGCACTTCAGAGCCATAGTCCACAAGACTTATATGAATCAAAATCAAGTAGGTCAAATAAAAACCCCCATTGAAGGAGTTGCCTTTTTAAGCCAAATGGTCTGTTAGTGATTTTATGTAGCTGAGTTTCAACTTCCCCCAGAAGTGTTAATTCAGATGCACCAGGTGGTGTTGACCATAGGACAGATATATCCTTGCCCAGCTAAAAGATAGTCCAGGGCTATCCTATTATCAAAAACTATGTTGCCAGAGAGCCTACGAATCTTTGTTGGGCAGCTCTTGTCTTAGCAATGGAATCTGCAATATCTTCAGGAGTTAAAAAGAAGTTCCTGATCATATCTTTATTTATTTTCACTCCTAACTAGGGAAGTATGGCCCTGCCAAAGAAAGCAATCCTGAATTATGAATTCCTCCTCATAGGTCTTTTCTAACTCAGTGATGTAAATACAGGAGAGTTGACTAATGAAGTATCTTAGTTGTCTATGGAAAGTTAAGGGCACAGTTAGATAACCTAGAAGGCATTGCCCAGCTTGTGTGCCAGCCATCTAGACATTCGTAGGACCAAGAAGAATTATAACCATCACAGACAAAGATAAATCCTGTTGGCACACAGACCATTACCATTAGGGAGGTACTATTAATGGATTTGTTCACAGGGACTGCTGCATTTGCTGGTTCAAACCAAGAGTCAGTCAGGTTTTCAGTGCATATAAGAAGAGAATCCCTAAACCTGAAATAGAGTGTTGTTCTAAATGTCTTGCAAAGAAGGGTGCTGCTGGTAAGTTCTCTTGGTGAGAACAGATACGATCTAGATAATCATGGGACTATGGGGGTGCAAATATATTAAGATTTACAAAGGTATTTGTGTTTAGATAGGTAAGTACAGTCATTACTGGAGAAAGGTAAAAAGGCACTAGATATTCCGGCCATGGAAGTTGAACTTGGTAAGAGATTTCTAAGGGGGTGGGAGGGGATGATTGCAGTCTGCAATGACACTGAGAATAGAAGAGGAATTCCTTATAAGGAGTACCAAGAGCATCAAGGATAGATAAAAAGCTTTGACAAATCCAGCAGTCTGAAAGGTTACTGCCCTTAGCAATGGCCTGGGAGATATGGATGATGGCATTATCTTTCCAGACCAATGCCAGAGTAAAGACAAGGAAAAGAAGGAGAAGGTTTTCTTGTTTAGTTAAAGTATGAAATTTTGATCTGTCATTTTGGGCAGAAGCCATCTACCTCAATGTCAGCTACCTCTCTCTTCCTTATCAATTTGATTCAGAGGTCTCCAGCATCTATCCGGGAACGGATGTCAGGTGGAGCTCTCTTCAGCTGTGAGTATCATATCCAATCCCTTGTAGTTTTGCAGTAATGCCAGGTTAGAAGCACTTGGTAAGGTCCCTTTCAATGGAGCTTGAGGACTATCTTCTGATAATATTTCCAAAATATCACCAGACTCCAGATTATGACTAACAGGGACCTTCGAATTGACATCTGGGAAGGCTTTTTTAACCTGTTGATGATAGCCTTGAGCATAAGACATTAGAGATTTACAGTGGCTGGTCATACTAGCACAAGATGACAAGAATCAGCAGAAAGTTGTATGCCAATAGACATTGGTCTACTGGTGACCCTCTTGTGTGGAATGGGTTTGTTTCTCAAAGGGAATATTGCAAATGGTCAGCAAGACCAAAGGCAATACCTTAGGCCTAAGAAGTCCAGTAGTTTCAGCAGGTTTAGAGATTTTTAAGTTTGAGGATCATTAGTTCTTTCTGATGCCTGATGATTGAGGGTGATAAGAGCAATGATAATTCCAAGAAGTTTGCCAGGCTTTTGTTAAGGCTCATGATTTGCCTGGTGAAGTCAGTGCCTTGATCACTGGGGATTAGGGAAGGTACACCAATGGGAAACACATTGTCTAATAGTTTATTTGCTACTGTGAGGGCATCAGCCTTGTGGCAAGGGAAAGCTTCAATCCATCCAGAAAACACACACATAAAATAACAAGAACATATTGATAACTCATACTAAGTGGCAGTTGAATGAAGTCCAGCTGCAGGTGTTCAGAGTGTCCAGAAGGAAGTCTGAAGGCTCTGGGTACAACAAAAGTTTATCCAGGATTATAAATTTAACAGGTCAGACATTGGTAGACTATCTTTGCAATTTTTTTTAATTTTATTTATTTGACAGAGGGCACAAGAAGGGGGAGCAGCAAGCAGAGGGAGAGGGAGAAGCAGACTCCCCGCTGATCAGGAAGCCCGAAATGGGGCTCGATTCCAAGACCCTGAGATCATGACCTGAGCTGAAGGCAGGCACTTAACCAACTGAACCACCCAGGAGCCCCTGCAATTTTTTTTTTTTAAGATTTTATTTATTTATTTGGCAGAGAGAGACAAAGCGAGAGAAGGAACACAAGCAGGGGGAGTGGGAGAGGGAGGAGCAGGCTTTCCTGCCGAGCAGGGAGCCCGATGTGGGGCTCGATCCCAGGACCCTGGGGTCATGACCTGAGCCAAGGCAGACGCTTAACGACTGAGCCACCCAGGCGCCCCAATTTTTTTATTTTTTTTAAGTAAGCTCCATGCCCAGTGTGGACCACAGTTCAGGGTTTGAACTCAAGACCCTGTGATCAAGACCTAGCTAAGATCAAGAGTCATACACTTAACCGACTGAACTTACCCAGATGCTCCTGTCTTTACAACTTTATAGAAGTCTCTCCATCAATATCTATTCATAATTGAAGTCATTTTAAATTCACTACCATGGGTTAAAGAATGCAAAACACATGGAAAATGGGGTTTGTCAGGGAGCCAGGAAGAACTATCTTGGGTTCTTCCAGGAAGAACCATCTTTGGTTCCCATGGGCCCAACTGTTCACTTAATTTACAGCCTTTGTTTACCCATCTTAATCTTTCTGATTTGGAAGCAGACTGTTGCCATGTTACAAGGACATCAGGATGGCAAAAGTCTGGTAATGAGGGGCCATTTACTGCAGCAGCAGAAAGGATTCCGTCTATAAGTGTCATAATTTTACAAATACAATAGAGAAGGCTTAGTATTATTTGACAATGCTTTCCATGTAATTTATGAATCAAATAAGTCTAATTAGTTTAACAAATCCTTTGGAATATTCCAGGTCAATAAGACTTCATTTAGAATTTGATTTGGGGAAATTTGTTAAAAAAAAAAAAGGGGGGGGGGCACCTGGGTGGCTCAGTTAAGGTTAAGTGTCTGCCTTCAGCTCTGGTCATGATCCCAGGGTCCTGGGATTGAGCCCCGTGTTGGGCTTCCTGCTCAGCTGGGAGCCTGCTTCTCCCTCTCCCTCTGTACCCCTGCTCCTGCTCTCTTGCTCAACCTCTATCTATCTCAAATTTTAAAAAATCTTTAAAAAAACATAAATTATATATTATATGATATATAATATATAATATAAATTATATATAAAATTATATATATTATAACCATATATATGTATCATTTTAAATCACTTGCCTAAATAAAATCACAGACCATTATGAAACTTCACCTTTTAAGTATGAAGAAACTTGTACAATCTGTTATCAAAAGCAGACCAAAACCCCAAAACTGTTTTTAACAGTGAGAAAATCAAATTCTAACTTTGTACCAACTTACTTTTAATATTAAAACTCATTTTTAAGTTTCTTAATTTAGCCAGCTTGATTATACATTAAAATTCATTTTCAAAGATTCTTTTTCAACAAACCTTCTACAACTCTCTTTTCTACATTCCAATTTTGCTTTGTTTTTCTTCTTTAAATGATTAGCCTCAAACTAGGACAAAATTACTTATTTTTCCCTCAATATCAACAAAATGTATTACATTCTTCATACCTTATCTTAGCAAAAATATATCCTATTTTCCTGGCATATGAAAATGTTTCCCTTATTATTTCTATGAGCTTTATTTACATATACTATTTAGAATTCTTAACCCTTGGAAACCTTAATTTCTAGTGAAAAATAAGAAGTAAGCAATTGTGAACTCTTTATTATACTAACATTCCTTAAATTTGCAAATTTATGAATACATTGTATAGTTCCTAGAAACATATGTCTTATTCAGTTTTCCAATAGAGCACTAACATCCAAATATCTTAATTTTTCTGTAACAAGAAGCCAAAAGTAGATAAACCTATGTTTAGTAGTTATTGTTTCATTTTTTAAATCTTATCAGGAAACGATCTAGATATTCACTGAGTTCACCTTCACTCATCACTTAGCAAAACTTTAAGTTTTCAAGGTACCAAGAAGATTTGGAAAACTTTTAAAACTTTTTGTCTACTCAATCAATCTATTTGTACTCGACAATTATATCTAGATTACCCATGAAAACTTCATGAGACATCAAAGACCATCATTCTAAGTAATTTTTGCTGACAAATTGCAACAGATGTACCATGAATTAAGTAAATTTGACAGAATAGAAGTGGATTATCTGTATTATATTCAAAGTTTGATAACTATAAAGACATGCCTGTTTTAATTAAACCAACAAACTTGCTAAAGATCTTCCCAGATCAAGTGAATTTGAAAAACATTTTAGTTTGTTTCTATTATATTTGACAATTTAATTCATATAAGAATTTAATTTTCTTTAAGCCAATTCAATAGAGCTCTTGTACACATTAATTTTAGCAATCCCATCTGGAGGTAGAAAATACCATATATCTACAACACACATATATGACACACATGAACATAGAAACAGATGTAGAGAACTTATACCTTCTGTTTTTAAATTACTGCCATGAAATAGGTACAAAACTCATTTATTATAAAAGTTGAATCTAAATTTGTTTCTCTGGTAGATGGAATAAGCTTACTTGATAATAAAGTTATTAAATCTTTTCAGATATCTATTCCGGTGTCAGCTGGGACAAATAGAAATATTTCTGGCAGTATTAAATTCCCGAGGTATTGTCAAAGATGGTGTAAAAGATACTATTATCACAAGATCTAGAGTCTCTCCCAAAGATAGCCAAAGAAAGAACTAACAACCTATGTTTCCCAGGCAATCAGAAAGCCAAGCCAAGCTCCTAGGATATTAAAAAACAAACAAACAAACAAAAAAGACAAGAAGGCAATAGTTATTCCTAGAAGAAAGGATCAATAACCAGTTGGTCTGGATTTGGAAAGGATGGGCCAATCTGAAATTTTGTTTCTCTTGACTGGGCTCAGGAAGTAATCAATTTACAAAAACTTTTAGAGTCCTCTCTAGGTTTAAGACATTCTTTAACTATGGCCTTTCACCAAGGAGTGAAAGATAATCTGAAGAGGGCCTATATCCTTGGATGGTCTTATTTTAAAAAGGTGACTGTTTAATAGTCTCTTCAGAAAGGATATGTCAGTCTTATAGTCTTTAAGGTAATTTTCTCTCTTTAATTTTTTTTTTTTAAGACTTATTTGAGAGAGAGACAGACAGAGTGAGCAGGGGGAGAGGGAGAGGGAGAAGCAGACTCTCCACTGAGCAGGGAACCAGATGGCGGGGCTCGATCCTAGGACCCTAAGATAATGACCTGAGCCGAAGGCAGACACTTAACTAATTCAGCCACCCAGGTGCCCCTCTCTTTAATTTTTCATTAACGCTTTGCAATGAATCTTTCAATGAAACTATTTTTGGAATTTTGAAATCTTTTGGAGGCTTCTGAATCCCAATTGAAATAGGTATCACTTTGTTTCATTTGGGAACCCTTGCTTCCAAGGGCACTTCTTAAATGACACGTAATTGGAACATTCCCCATAATGACCATTGTATTTCTAGGTTATTAATTCCCTTGAGGGTTGAGAGAAGCTTGGTTGGACCCTAGCCACAAATGGAGTTAACCCACATTTCTGTCTGGTCTTATTTTGGGGCCTCCAACCTGATGGTTATGAAACCAAGTTCCTCAGGACACAAAACAATCTTAGTAAAATTTTGCTGTTTTTTCTAGGTATCTGCAACTTCTGAGGCTATAGTTCTTAGACATAAAATAAACCAGGCATACTGGAAGGTGGCCCACTTAACTCTTTAGAATTTAAGGATGTCATTAGCTAAGGCTTTGAGTTTCTCGGAGCCAAACTAATACCTAAAAGGAATATTTTGACATAATTGTAAATGAGATTATTTCTTTCTCTTTCTGCTATTTCCTTATTAGTGTATACAAATGCAATCGATTTCTGTGTTTTATGTTTGGATCCTGCAATTTTACTGAATTCATTTATTCTAATAGTTTTTTGATGAACCTTTACAGTTTCCTATATGAAGTATCATGTCATCTGCAAGTAGAGAGTTTTACTTAATCTTTTCCAATTTGGATCATTTCTATTTCTTCTTCCTCTCTGATTGCTATGCCTAGAACTTCGAGTACTATGTTGAATAAAAAATGGTAAGAATGGATATAGCTTGTATTGTTGCTGATTTTTAAAGGAAAAACTTTCAGCTTTCTACCATTGAGTATGATGTTAGCTGTGGGTTTGTCATATGGCCTTTGTTATGCTTCAATATGTTTCCTTTATAACCACTTTGTTGAGGACTTTTATTATAAATAGCTGTTTAATTTTATCAAATATGTTTTTTGCATCTATTAAGATGGTCATATGATTTTTATCATTTCTGTTAATGTGGCATATCATGTTGATTTGCAGATGTTGAACTATCCTTGCATCCCTGGAATAAATCCCAGTTGATCCTGGTGTAGGAGTCTTTTAATGTCATGTTGAATTCACTTTGCTAATATTTTATTGAGGATTTCTGCATCTATGTTTATCAGTGATATTGGTCTGTAATTTTATTTCTTATAATGTTCTTGTCTGGTTTTGGTATCAGGGTAATACTGGCCTTATAAAATGAATCTGTAGGCATTTCTCCTGGCCTTTGGTTCATAGTTTTTTGATTACTGATTCATTTTCATTACCAGTAATCTGTCTGTTCAGGTTTCCTATTTCTTTCTGATTAAGTTTTGGAATATTGTTTCTAGGAATTAATCCATTTCTTCTAATTTGTCCCATTTGTTGGCATAAGACTTTTTGTAGTTGTTTAATGACCTTTTGTAATCTGTGGTTGTAACTTCTCTTTAACTTGTGATTTTATTTATGTGGGCCTTTTTCCTTGGTGAGTCTGGCAAAAGTTTTATCAATTTTGTTCATCTTTTAAAAAAAATAGCTCTTAATTACATTGGTTTTGTTTTTATTTTTTAGTCTCCATCTCATTTATTTCTACTCTGACCTTTATTATTTCCTTTATTCTTCTAACGTTAGATTTTGTTCTTTTCCTAGCATCTTTAGGTGTAAAGTTAAATTGTTTATTTGATGAGTTTGTTTGTCTGTTTCTTCTGATGGGCCTGTATCATTATAAACTTTTAGAATTCCTTTTGTTGTGTCACAAAGATTTTGGAACATCATTTTTTAAATTTTTATTTGTCTCCAGGTATTTTTTATTTCCTTTTGATTTCTTCATTGATTCATTGGTTATTTACTAACATGTTGTTTAGTTTCCAGATGTTTTTCTTTCCATTTTTCTTCTCATTGATTTCTAGTTTTACACCATTGTGGTGTAGAAGAGAAGAAGAAGAAGATGGTTGATATGATTTCCATCTTCTTAAATTTATTGAGACTTGTTTTATGGTCTAACATGTGCTCTATCTTGGACAGTGTTCCATGTGCACTTGAAAAGAATGTGTAGTCTACTCTTTTCAGATGGACTGTTCTGTACATATCTGATCAATCAGTCTGGTCTGATGTGTCATTCAAGCCACTGTTTCCTTGTTGATGTTCTGTCTGGATTATCTATCCATTGGTATAAGTGGGTGTTAAAGTCCCCTACTATTATTTTATTAGTGTTAATTTCTTATTGTCTATTAATATATTATACATAAATGCTTTATGTATTTAGGTGCCCCTGTTTTTAGTGCATATTTACAATTATTATATCCTCCTGTTGGATTCATCCCTTTATCATTATGTAATGACCTTCTTTGTCTCTTATTTATTTGTATACATTGTTGAATTTAATTGTGGTGAAATAAAAAATTTACCATTTTAACCATTTTTAAATGTATAGTTCAGTGACATTAAGTACCTTCACATTATTGTGCAACTATCACCACCATTCATCTCCAGAACTTTTTCATCTTCTCAAAATAAAGCTCTATGTCCATTAAATAATAACTCCCCATTCTTTCCCCCCAGCCCCTGGTAACCAGTATTCTTTCTTTCTCTTTGAGTATTCTATGTTCTTCATATAAGTGGTATCCTACAATATTTGTCTTTTTGTAACTATTTCACATAGCATAATGTCTTCAATATCCATGCATGTTGTAGCATGCATCAAAATTCCATTCCTTTTTATTTATTTTTTATTTAAGTATTATATCTTATTAAAATTTTTAAATATATTTTTAATTCAGTATAATTAACATGCAGTGTTACATTTCAGGTGTATAATATAGTGATTGAACAGTTCTATACATTACTCAGTGTTCATCATGATAAGTGTACTCTTAATCCCCTTCACCTATTTCACCCATCCCTAACCCTCAACCTCCCCTCTGATAACCATCAGTTCTCTATAATTAAGAGTCTATTTTTAGGTTTGTCTTTTTTCTTTGTTTAGTTTCTTAAATTCCATGTGTGAGTAAAATTGTATGGTATTTGTCTTTCTCTGGCTTATTTCACTTAGAGAGTGTGTGTGTGTGTGTGTGTGTGTGTGTGTGTGTGTATCCATTCATTTATCAGTAGAAACCTGGCTTTTTTTCCATATCTTGGCTATTGTAAATAGTGCTGCAGTAAACATAGGGATGCATATATGTTTTTGAGTTAGTGTTTTTGTATTCTTTGGGTAAATACTCAGTAGTGGAATTACTGGAACATATGGTAGTTTTACTTTAAAATTTTTTCAGGAACCTCCATGTTTTCCATAGTGGCACACCATGTTGCATTCCCACTACCAGTACACAAAGATGCCTTTTTCTCCACATCCTTGCCAACACGTTTGTTGTGGTTTTGATGGTAGCCATTCCTGGCAGTTGTGAAGTGATACCTCATTGTGGTTTTTATTTGCATTTCTCTGATAAGTGATGTTGAACATTTTTTCATATGTCTGTTGAGCATCTTTACATGTGTCTCTTGGCCATTTGTATGTCTTCTTTGGAGAAATGTCTGTGTCTTCTGCCCATTTTTAATTGGATTACTTTTGGGGGCAGGTGTTGAGTTGTAGGAGTTCTTTATATTTATTTGGATACTAACCCTTTATCAGCTGTGTCATTTGTAAGTATCTTCTCCCATTCTGTAGGTTGTCTTTTAGTTTCGTTGATGGCTTCCTTTGCTATGCAGAGACTTCTTATTTTGATATAGTCCCAATAGTTCATCTTTGCTTTTGTTTTCTTTGCCTCAGGAGACATATCTAGAAAAATGTTGCTATGGCTAGTGTCAGAGAAATTACTGCCTGTGCTCTCTTCTAGGATTTTTATGGTTTCAGGTCTCATTTAGGTCTTTAATTCATTTTGAGTTTATTTTTGTATATGATATAAGTGGTCGAGTTTTCCCAACACCACTTGTTGAAAAGACTTTTTACCTTTATATATTCTTGCCTCCTTTGTCATAGAATAATTGACCATATAAACATGGGTTTATTTCCGGGCTCTCTATTCTGTTCTGTTGACCTATGTGTCTATTTTTTTGTGTGCCAGTAACATACTGTTTTGATTACTACAATTGTGTAGTGTATCTTGAAACCTGGGATTGTGATACCTCCAGTTTTGTTCTTTTTCAAGATTGCTTTGGCTATTCAGGGTCTTTTGGGGTTCCATACAAATTATAGAATTATATGTTGTAGTTCTGTGAAAAATGATGTTAGTATTTTGACGGGAATTGCATTAAATTTATAGGTTGCTTTGGGTAGTATGGACATTTTAACAATATTTGTTCTTCCAATCCACAAGCATGGAGTATCTTTCCATTTCTTTGTGTCCCCTTCAATTTCTTTCATTAGTCTTTTGTAGACCTGTTTCCAGAGTACAGCTCTTTCACTTTCTTGGTTATGTTTATGTGTAGGTATTTTGTTATTTTAAGTGCAATTATAAATTGGATTGTTGTCTTAATTTCTCTTTCCACTACTTCACTATCCTATATCCTATCCAACAGATTCCTGTATGTTAATTTTGTATCCCACAACTTTATGGAATTTACTTATGTCATCGGCAAATAGTGAAAGTTTCACTTCTGCATTACCAATTTGGATGCCTTTTATTTCTTGTCTGATTGCTGTGGCTAGGACTTCCAAAATTATGTTGAATAAAAGTGGTGAGAGTGGACATCCTTGTCTTGTTCCTGATCTTAGGGGAAAAGCTCTGTTTTTCCCCAATGAGCATGATGCTAGCTGTAGTTTTTCATATATGGCCCTTCTATGGTTTTTATCATGAATGGATGTTGTACTTTGTCAAATGCTTTTTCTGTATCTATTGAAATGATCGTATAGTTCTTGTGCTTTCTCGTTGATGTCATGTATCATGTTGATTGATTAGCAAATTTTGAACTAGCCTTGCATCCCAGGAATAAATCTCACTTGATCATGGCTATCATGGCTTATTTTTAAAATTTATTTACTTATTTTTTTTTACTGTATCATTGGATTCAATTTGCCAATAATTTGTTGAGGATTTTTTGCATCTATGTTCATCAGAGTATTGGCCCTTAGTTCTATTTTTTTGTAGTGTCTCTATCTGGTTTTGGTATAAGGGTAATAATGCTGGCTCATAGAATGAATTTGGAAGCTGTCCTTTCTCTGCTATTTTTTTGGAATAGTTTGAGAAGAATAGGTATTAACTCCTCTTTATGTGTTTGGTGAAGTTAACCTGTGAAGTCATCTGGTCCTAGACATCAGTTTATTGGGAGTTTTTTTTTTTATTACTAATTCAATTTCATTGCTAATGGCAATGAAACAGATTAATCAGTTTCTGCAGATTTTCTCTTTCTAGGAGTATTGGAAGGTTATATGTTTCTAGGAATTCCTCCATTTTTTTCTAGGTTGTCCAATTTGTTGGCAAAAAATTTTTCATACTCTCTTATAATCCTTTGTATTTCTGTGGTGTTGTTTCTCTTCTTTCATTTCTGATTTTATTTGAATCCTCTTTTTTTTTGAGTCCAGCTAAAGCTTTATGAATTTTGTTGATCTTTTCAAAGAAGTGGTTCCTGGTCTCATTTATCTGTTCTATTGTGGGTTTTTGTTTTTTTTTTTTTAGTTTCTATTTCATTTATTTCTGCTCTAATCTTTATTATTTCCTTCCTTTCTTGAATTGATTTGGGGTTTTGTTCTTTTTCTAGCTTCTTTAATTGTAATATTAGATTATTTAAGATTTTTCTTGCTTCTTGAAGTAGGCCTGTATTGCTATAAATTTTTTCTCCTAGAACAGCTTTTGCTTCATCCCAAAGATTTTGGGCTGCTGTGTTTCATTTTCATTTGTGTCCATGTATTTTTTTTATTTCTCTTTGATTTCTTGGTTGACCCATTCATTGTTGAGTAGCATGTTCTTTAAACTCCATGAATTTGTGTTCTTTCCAGAATTTTTTTTTTTTTTTGCAGTTGATTTCTAGTTTCATAGTGTTGTAGTTAGAAAAGATGCATGGTATGACTTCAGTCTTTTTTTTAATTTGAGACTTGTTTTTTGGCCTATCATGATCTTCTCTGGAGACTGTTCCATGTGACTTGAAAAGAATATGTAATTCCACTGTTTTTGAATGGAATGTTCTGAATATATCTGTTAGGTCCATCTGGCCCAATGTGTCATTCAAAGCCTCTGTTCCTTTGTTGATTTTCTCTTTGAATTATCTATCCATTGACATAAAGGGAGTGCTAAAGTCCCCTACAATTATTGTATTACTATCGATTACTTTCTTTATGTTTGTTAATTACTGTTTTATGTATTTGCTCCCATGTTAGGTGCATAAATATTTAGTGCTGTTATATTGTTGGATTGTTCCTTTTGATTACATAGTGACTTCTTTGTCTCTTGTTAGTTTTTGTCTTAAAGTCTATTTTATCTAAGTATTGCCACCTTCACTTTCTTTTCATTTCCATTTGCAGGATAAATGTTTTCCCATCCCTTCACTTTGAATCTGCATGTGTTTTAAGTCTGAAATGAGTCTCTGTAGGCAGCATATAGTTGGGTTTTGTTATTTTATCCATTCTGTCACCCTGTCTTTTGATTAGAGCATTTAGTCCATTTACATTCAAAGTAATTATCAAATGGTATGTTCTGATTGCTGTTTTGTTACTTGTTTTGTGATTGTTTTTGCAGCTTTTCACTTTTCTTCTCTTGCTGTCTTCTCACGGTTTGATGGATTTCTTTAGTGATGAGGTTGGATTCCTTTTTCCTTATTTTTTTGTGTATCTGTTAATGATTTTGTATTTGTGGTTACCACTAGGTTTGTATGTAGCATCTTATGCATATAACAGTCTATATTATGTTGATGGTTGTTTAGTGTTGTGAGACATCTAGTTTCAAACTTAAATTTTTACACCCCTACGTTTTAGGTATGTAGTGTCAACTTTACATCCTTTTATTTGATTCCCTCAATTGATTTTTTTTTAAGATTTTATTTATTTATTAGAGAGAGATAGAGAGCACAAGCAGGGGGAGCGGCAGAGGGAGAGGGAGAATTAGGCTCTGGGCAGCATAGACATCTTAACAATGTTTATTCTTCCGATCCATGAACATGGAATGCTTTTCCATCTTTTTGTGTCTTCTTCAGTTTCTTTCATGAATGTCCTGTAGTTCCTAGAGTATAGATCCTTTACATCTTTGGATAGGTTTATTCCGAGGTATCTTACAGTTTTTTTGGTGCTATTGTAAATGGAATTGATTCTCTAATTTCTCTTTCTACAGTTGCATTGTTATTGTATAAGAAAGCAACTGACTTCTGTGCATTGATTTTGTATCCTGCCACATTACTGAATTGCTGTATGAGTTCTAGTAATTTGGGGATGGAGTCTTTTGGATTTTCCACATAAAGTATCATGTCATCTGTGAATAGAGATTGACTTCTTCTTTGCCAGTTTGAATACATTTAATTTCTTTTTGTTGTCTGATTGCTGTTGGTAGGACTTCTAGTACTATGTTGAACAATAGTGGTGAGAGTGGGCATCCTTGACGTGTTCCTGATCTTAAGGGAAAGGCTCTCATCTTTTCACCATTAGGGATGATATTTGCTGTGGGTTTTTCATAGATGGATTTTATGAACTTGAGGAATGTTCCCTCTATTCCTATATGCTGAAGAGTTTTAATCAGGAAAGAATGCCGTATTTTGTCAAATGCTTTTTCTGCATCGATTGAGAGAACCATATGGTTTTTCTCTCTCCTCTTATTAATGTGTTCTATCACATTGATTTGCAAATGTTGAACCACCCATTCATCTCAGGGATAAATCTCACTTGGTTGTGGTGGATGATCCTTTTAATATATTGTTGGATCCTATTAGCTATGATTTTGTTGAGAATTTTGGAATCCATATTCATTGGGGATATTGGTCTGAAATTCTCCTTTTTGATGGGGTCTTTGCCTGGTTTGGGGATTAAGATAATGCTGGCCTCATAGAATGAGTCTGGAAGCTTTCCTTCTGTTCCTATTTTTGAAACAGTTTCAGAAGAATAGGTATTATTTCTTCTTTGAATGTTTGGTAGAATTCCCCAGGGAATCCACCAGGCCCTGGACTCTTGTTTTTTGGGAGATTTTTGATCACTGCTTCAATCTTGTTGCTGGTTATTGGCCTATTCAGGTTGTCAATTTCTTCCTGTTTCAGTCTTGGCAGTTGATAGGTTTCCAGGAAAGCATCCATTTCTCCCAGGTTGCTTAATTTATTGGCATAGTTGATAATAATTTCTAATTGTTTCTATTTCCTTGGTGTTAGTCGTGATCTCTTTCCTTTCATTCATAATTTTATTAATTTTGGTCCTTTCTCTTTTCTTTTGGATAAGTCTGGCCAGTGGTTTATTGGTCTTATTCTTTCAAAGAACCAGCTTCTAGTTTCATTGATCCAATATACTGTGTTTCTGGTTTCTAATTCATTGATCTCTGTTCTAATCTTAATTATTTCTCTTCTAATGCATGGCTTAGGCATCGTTTGTTGCTTTTTCTCCAGTACTTTAAGGTGTAGAATTAGTTGGTGAATTCGGGATTTTTCTATTTTTTTGAGTGAGGCTTGGATGGCTATGTATTTCCCCCTTAGGACCATCTTTGCAGTATCCCATAGGTTTTGGACCGATGTGTTTTCTTTCTCATTGGTTTCCATGAATTGTTTAAGTTCTTTGATTTCCTGGTAGACCCAAACATTCTTGAGCAGAGTGGTATGTAGCTTCCAAGTGTTTGAATTTCTTTCAATTTTTTTCTTGTGATTGAGTTCCAGCTTGAAAGCATTATGGTCTGAGAATATGCAGGGCATAATCTCAACCTTTTGGTATCAGTTGAGACCTGATTTGTGACCCAGCATGTGGTCTATTCTGGAGAAAGTTCCATGTGCATTCGAGAAGAATGAGTATTCTCTTGTTTTAGGGTGGAATGTTCTGTATGTATCTATGAGGTCCATCTGGTCCAGTGTGTCATTCAAAGCTCTTGTTTCTTTGTTGATTTTCTGCCTAGATGATCTGTCCATTGCTGAGAGTGGAGTATTGAGATCTCCTACAATTAACGTATTATTATCAGTATGACTCTTTATTTTGGTTAACAGTTGGCTTATGTAGTTGGCTGCTCCCATGTTGGGGGTATATTTACAACTGTTAGATCTTCTTGTTGGATAGACCCTTTAAGAATGATATAGTGTTCTTCTGTGTCTCTTAGTCTTTAGCTTAAAATCTAATTTGTCTGATATAAGAATTGCTACCCCAGTTTTCTTCTGAGGTCCATTGGCAGGAAAGATGGATCTCCATCCCTTCACTTTCAGTCTGGATGTATCTTTAGTTTCAAAATGAGTCTTCTGTAGACAGCATATGGATGGGTCCTGTCTTTTTATCTAATCTGCAACTGTGTGCCATTTTATGGGAGCATTTAGGCCGTTCATGTTGAGAGTGATTATTGAAAGATATGAATTTATTGTCATCATGTTGCCTGTAAAGTCCCTGTTTCTATAGATTGTCTCTGTAAATTTCTGTTCTGTATCACTCTCGGGGTCTTTCTCCTTTTATAGAACCCCCACCCTCTTAATAATTCTTGCAGGGCTGGCTTAGTGGTCACATATTCTTTCAGTTTCTGCCAGTCTTGGAAGCTCTGCATCTCTCCATCCATTCTAAATGACAGCCTTACCGGATAAAGTATTCTTGGCTGCATGTTCTTCTCATTTATTACCCTGAATATGTCCTGCCAGCCCTTTCTGGCTTGCCAGGTCTCTGTAGATAGGTCTGATGTTATTCTGATGTGCCCGCTCTGTACATAAGGAATCTTTCCCCCTAACTGCCCTTAAGATGGGTTCCTTGGTTCTAAGATTTGTGGGTTTTACTATTACATGCCGATCGTGGGTCTGTTTTCCCTGCTCTTGGGAGGGGTCCTCTCTGCCTCTAGGACATGAATGTTTGTTTCATTCCCCAGATTAGGGAAGTTCTAAGCTACAATTTGCTCAAATATATTTTCTAGTCCTCTCTTTCCACCCCTCAGGGATTCCAATAATTCTGACATTGGACCTTTTCATGGCATCACTTATTTCTCTGATTCTGTTTTCATGGATTTTGAGTTGTTTCTCCCTGGGCTCCTCTTTTTGTTTCTTTTCTACCATTTGGTCTTGTAGATCAATAATTCGTTCTTCTGCCTCATTTACCCTGGCTGTTTAGAGTATCTAGATTAGATTGGATCTCACTGATAGCATTTTTTAAGCTCTGCCAGTTCAGCTTTCATTTCTGCCCTTAGAGACTCTATGTTGCCCTTAATCGATTTCTCCATTCTAGCTATTGTCTTCATAACTTTTACCCTGAAGTCCATTTCCGAAATCTTGGTTATATCTGTATCCATTCATAAATTTGTGGCAGAAGTCACAGTCTCTGAGTCCTTCCTATTTTGGGGGTTCCTCCTCCTAGTCATTCTGTCGAGGGGTGGTTGAGGGAATGTACAGAGTTCAAATTATTGACCACAACCCAAGCAAGATGCACCTGTTTTGTAGGGACTTTAGGGTTGTCGGTCTCTTGTCCTCCCAGCCTGTCTTCCAGGGGAGGGGCCTGCTGCGCTGTTACTCAGGCAACCCTGTTTGGGCAGAATTGCCCTCCCCCTGTGGGGGGTGGATGGGCTCAGTGAAAACCGGTTTTGGGGTGCTTTTTTTTCCTGGCTGCTTTCCCTGGCGGCTTTCCACATCTCTTCCCAGAGTCAGAGCACAAAAGACCATCTCCAATCCTCTGCCACAGAACAGAGAGAGCACAGTCTGTTCTTCAGTGAGCTCTCCAGGCCACACTATCTCCATTTCTGTCTATGCTACCAAAAACTGCAGCATCCTGGGTTGTGCGCCCCTCATTCCCAGTCCTCACCTCCAGGTCGGGGCACGTCTCTGCCCTTTGTGCTTCTAAAACCACCAGCCACCCACAGTTCTCAAGCGTGGCCCTGCTGCTCCAGGTTTCAGTCTGCAGGGGTGCTCTAAAGTCCTTTCCCCACCACTACTGGTCTGCAAGTCTGTGCCCCGTCCCCAGGGTGGGAGGCTTTCACGAACCTGCAGTGAGGATCCTGAAGACTCCCTCCCCCTTTTGTTTATCTTCTGCTATCTGCCTGCGGAATCACAGCACCCCGCTTCATACCTTGAAACCAACTGCCTGCGATATTCTGTTTGTAGAGATCCAGATATATCTTCTTACATCTCAGGTTGATTTTGTGGGTGTTCAGAGTGGTTTGGTGGATATCCACCTCAATTCAGGGGACCGGTTGGAATAGGGTCCCCTACTCCTCTGCCTTCTTTTCCCAAGTCCCCCTATTTTCATTTTTTTAATAATTCTTTCTTCATTCTTCTTTTTCAACTTGTTTTCCATTAGTCTTCCAGTTCTCTGACCCATTCTTCTGCTTCCTCTAGTCTGCTACTTATTCCCTCTAGTATATTTTTAATTTCAGTTAATGAGTTGTTCATCTCTGGTTATTTTTTATGTTTTCTATCTCTTTGTTAAGGGCTCACTGAGGTCCTCCACTCTTGGCTCAAGTCTAGTGAGTATCTTTATGACCATTACTTGAAATTCTCTATCAGGCATATTAGACATCTTTGTTTCGTTTAGCTTTCTTGATATAATTTTGTCCTGTTCTTTCATTTGACACATTTTGTCTCATTTTTATCTAACTCTGTGTCTGTTTCTGTGTGTTAAAGTCAGCTATGTCTCCTGCTCTTGAAAGTAGTGGCCTTATAAAGAAGAGGTTCTATAGTGTCCTGTAGTACAATGTCCTCTCTTCACCAGAACCTGGCACTTCAGGCCTATCTTCTGTATGTGTTGTGTACACCCTACTGTTATGGCTGAGTTGCATTTGTCTTCAGTCCAGTCATCTGCAATGGCTTTCTATGTTACTAAGGGGACAGTCTGGGGCTACCTTGGGCTTAAGTTGGATCAGACCGGATGTTTGCAGACCTACAGTCACACCTATCTGCAGTTGCTTTCTTTAAAATTTTTTTTTAATTTTTTATTTATTCATTTGAGACACAGAGATAGAGCATGAGCAGGGAGAGAGGGAGAGGGAGAAGCAGACTCCCCACTGAGCCAGGAGCCCGATGTGGGGCTTGATCCCAGGACCCTGGGATCATGACCTGAGCCAAAGGCAGATGCTTAACCATCTGAGCCACCCAGGCACCCCTGCAGTTGCTTTCTATGTGTTGTCCCTGGGGAAGCTTTCATTGGTGGATTGGGGCTGCAGTCCACCTAGTATGTTTATCTTCCCCTCTTCCCAGTTCAAGAGACATTTTGGAGTAGAGCTGCCTACTCTCAGGGCTGCTTACACAATGCCACACTTGTGGCACAGCTTTGGATAGACTCCAGCCAAGGGCAGGTTAGATGGATCAGCATGAGAATGCTGAAGGGGTGGGGCACACAGTGTTAGCAAGATTTGCACATGTCTGCTTGCAGGAGATCTGAGCTGCTTTAGAAAATTCCTGCCAAGGGCTGGTTGGGTGTCATGGGTCCACAGGAGAAATGGGGGAGGTGGGGTGTGCTGTTAGCAAAGCTAGGTGGAGAGTATTTGTTCTGGTTCCTACAGGTATCTGTGTATGCAGGCTTGGGGACAAGGTAGAGAAATGGTGCCCACCAGCTCTTTTGTTCTTGAAGAAATCTCCTAAAGAGCCCTGTCCCTCCTGCACAAGTTCTGAGATTAGTAAATAAATCTCCTTTTCATATACCCCAGGAGTTTTTCAAACTGCTGCTGCTATGCTATACCTCAGCAGGGTTATTATGATGTCTCTTTAAGGTGGGGACTCGGTTTCTTATCACCTTCTTGTTCTCCCAGAGCTGAGCTGAGCCCACTGATTTTTAGAGTGCCTGGTGTTAAGCCCCTCTGGTTTTCAAAGTCAGATGTTATGGGGATTTGTCTTCCTAGTTAGGGTTCTCAGTGCCTGCTCTGGGGTCTGTGCCTCACCTTTCTGTGTGCTTGCAATATCTCTCCTTCTGTGGTCAGTCTTGCAGGTCAGTTTGGTTCCCGACCACATCTCCATCCTTCCTATCATTTTCAGCTGGCTTTTTCTCCATGATTAATTGTGGAGAGTCAGTTCTACTAGTCTTTGGGTTTTTTCCTGGGTTATTTACCCTAATGTGTGTGTTATTTAGTGTATCCATGGGACGGGATAAGCTTAGGATTCTCCTACTCTGCCAACTTCCTGGAAGCCTAGTGTTTTAGTCTGTCTTGTGTGATACAAGTATAGCTGCCTCAGCTTTCTTTTCATTTCCATTTGCAAAACACACACACACACACACCCACAACTTTTTCTATTCCTTCATTTTTGGTCTGTGTGTACCTTTAGATTTGTATTTAGATCTCAAGTGAGTCTTTAGTAGGCTCATTTGGGTCTTCTTTTTTCTATCCCTTCAGTAACACTACATCTTTTGACTGGATCATTTGGTCCATTTACATTTTAAGTAATTATTGACAGTTTTATTCAAGGGAAGATGAGGAGTAGAATCTTGAGCTGACCCAATCACTTGGACACACCAAGATAACAGCTACATCTGTGTAACTAAACTGAAAACAACCTGAAGATTAGCAAAACAGACCTTCCACAGTTAATTATAGAGAGGAGGCCACATCAGAAAAGGTGGGATAGGTAGGGATGTGTTTGGGAACCAAACCCCTGGCATGACTTACCACAAATGGGAGGGATACCACAAGCACAAAGAAGTGAGGATCAAACCCCATACCATGTACCACAGGCAATGAGGATGTAAAGATGAGTCCCTATAACATCTAGCTTTAAAAACCAGTAGGGCTTCAGGAGCTTTAAAAATCAGTAGGACTTAAGTCTGGGAAAGCTGGAGGGTGAGAGGAATTTGAATCCTTCCCCTTAAAGAACCAGCATAATAAATAAACTGGCCCAAGAATCCAGCACAGAAGCAGCAGTTAGAAAAGCACTTGAGGTATGCGTGAAGGAGATTGATGAACTCATCTAGGAATGTGCCTTAGAGGGGCAGCATTCCCTCAGGAGACTTCTAAGAACACAAAATAAAGAGAAAGGAATCCAAGCATATCATTAAAGAAAGCCATCAAACCACAAGGGAAGAGAACAAGGGAAAAAGAAAGGAACAGAAAGGAACTACAAAAACGACCAGAAAACAATTAACAAAATGGTAGTAAGTACAAATCTATCAATAATTACCTTAAATATAAATGGACTAAATGTTTCAATCAAAGAACAGGGTGACTGAATGAGGGGGAAAAAAAAGACCCATTTCTATGTTGCCTATAAGAGATTCACTTCAGAGCTAAAGACATACAGACTAAAAGTGAAGGGCTGGAAAAACATAAACCATGTAAATGAAAGTTAAAAAAAAAAATTGAGGTAATAATATTTATTTCAGGCAAAATAGACCTTAAAACAATGTAGCAAAAGACAAGGACACTACATATATCTACCTGTTGGATTGTTCCCTTTATCATTATAACAATTATAATATCTATGTACTCAACATAGGAGCACCCAAACACAAAAAATATTAACAGGGAGAAATTGACAGTAATACAATAATAGTGGGGGACTTTAACATCCCACTTATATCAATGGACTGATCATCCAGACAAAAAATTAACAAGGATCTTGTGGCTTTGAATTACACACTAAGCCAGATGGATCTAAAATATGTACAGAACATTCTATTCAAGTGCATATGGAACATTCTCCAGAGTAGATCACATTAGACCACAAAAGTCTTAAGAGTGGAATCAGGGGTTCTTGGGTGGCTCAGTTGGTTAAGCATCTGACTCTTGATTTCAGCTCAGGTTGTGATCTCAGGGTCCTGGGACTGAGCCCTGCACTGGGCTCCACACTCAGCAAGGAATCTATTTGAGGATTCTCTCTTCCTTGCCCTCTGCCCCTCAGCCTGCTCATGTTCTCTCCCTCTCTCAAGAAAATAAATCTTTAAAAAAATAAAATAAAATCATACAAGCATCTTTCCTGACCATACTGGTATGAAACTAGAAATCAGTTTTCTTATATATATAGCAGGAGAAAGGAACTACTCAAGATTAGAGCAGAAATAATGTAATAGAGGTTAAAAAAAATAGAAAAGATCGATGAAACCAGGAGCTGGTTCCATAAAAAGATGGGCCAAAGGTTTATCAATCTTGTTTGACTCATCAAAAAAGAGGATTCAATCAAATGGAGAAGAAATAACCAACACTAGAGAAATATGAAGGATTATAGGAGAATATTATGAAAAATTATATGCCAACAAATTGGATAAATTCTTAGAAGATCTTTCAAAACAATAAGAGGTAGATTATTTACTGGTAATTAAGTTGAATCAGTAATAAAAATATTCCCAACAAACAGAAGTGTAGGACAAGATGGCATCATAGGTGCATTCTCCACCAAACATTTAAAGAGTTAATACCTATTCTTTCCAAATTCCTCCAAAAAAATAGAAGAGGGAGAAAAGCTTCCAAATACATTCTACAAGGTCACCATTAATAGCCCTGATACCAAAACCAAAAACACTGCAAAAATTCTTAAAATATTAGCAAACTTACTTTAATACATTTAAAAAATCATTCACTCTGATCAATTGTGATTTATTCCAGGGACAAAAATGTACAATATTCAGAAATCAATCAGTGTGATACATCACATTAGCAAGAGAAAGAATAAAAACCACGTGATGATCTCAATAGATGCAAAAAGAGCATTTGAGACAATACAATATCCATTAATAACTTCTCAACAAATTGAATTTAGAGGGAATGTACATCAACAGAGCAAAGACCATGTATGAAAAACCCACAGCTAACCTCATACCCACTGGTAAAAACTGAAAGTTTTTTCTCTAAGATCAGGAATAAGACAAGGATGTCCACTCTTACCATTTTTATTCAACATAGTACTCTTTGGAAGTCCTAGCTGCATAGCCAGACAAAGAAAAGGCATCCAGATTGATAAGAAAGAGGGACGGCTGGGTGGCTCAGTCGGTTAAGTGTCTACCTTTGGCTCGGGTTGTGATCCCGGGAACTGATGAATGAATTCAGTAAATTTGCAGGATACAAAATTAATATACAGAAATCTGTTGCATTTCTATACCCTAGTAACAAAGTAGCAAAAAGAGAAATTTTAAAAATCCCATTTACAGTGGTACCAGAAAGAATAAAATACCTAGGAATAAACTTAACCAAGGAAGTAAGAGATCTGTACTCTGAAAACTAAAACACTGATGGAAGAAATTAAAGGCGACATAAACAAATGGAAGGCTACTCCATGCTTATGGATTAGAAGATATCATTAAAATGTCCATAATACCCAAAGCAATCTACAGATTTAATATAATCCCAGATTCAGTATAATCCCTATCAAAATAGCATTTTTCACAGAACTAGGACAGATAATCTTAAAATTTGTATGGAACCACAAAAGACCTCAAATAGTAAAAGAAGCAATCCTGAAAAAGAACAGAACTGGAGATATCACAATTCCCAGTTTTAAACTATGCTACAAAGCTGTAGTAATCAAAACAGGATGGTACTGGCACAAAAACAGACGCATAGATCCATAGAACAGAAAAGAGAGCCCAGAAATAAACCCTTAATTACATGGTCAATTAATCTATGACAAAGGAGACAAGAATATATATAATGGAGAAAAGACAGTGCCCTTAATAAATGGTGCTGGCAAAATGGGACAGCTACATGCAAAAGCATAAAACTGAATCATTTTCTCACACCACACACAAAATAAACTCAAAACGGATTAAAGACCTAAATGTGAGACAGGAAACCATAAGCTCCAGAAACAGACATAGGCAGTAATCTCTTTGACATCAGCAACATTTTTCTAGATATATCTCCTTTGGGCAAGGAAAACAAAAGCAAAAATAAGCTATTGGAACTACACCAAAATAAAAAGCTTTTGCTCAGTGAAGGAAGCCATCAACAAAACAAAAGGCAGTCTACCTACTGCAAGAAGATATTTGCAAATGATATATCTGATCAGTGGTTAATAGTCCAATTATACAGAGAACTTATACAACTCAACACCAAAAAAAAAAAGTTCCAATTAAAAAAAGAGCAGAGGACTTGAATAGACACTTTTTCTAAAAAAGACATACAAATGGCCAGCAAATACATACAACATGCTCAATATCACTAATCATCAGGAAAATACAAATTAAAACCACAATGAGTTATCACCTCACACCTGTTAGAATGGCTAGAATTAAAAAGACAATAACAATTGTTGGCAAGGATGTGCAGAAAAGGGAATCCTTGTGCACTATTGGTGAGAATGTAAATTGGTGCATTGTGGAAAACAATATGGAGTTTCCTCAAAAGATTAAAAAATAGAAATACCATGTAATCCAGTAATCCCATTACTGAGTATTTACCTAAAGAAAATGAAAACACTAATTCAAAAAGATATACGTACCCTCATGTTTACTGCAGCATTATTTAAAATAGCCAAGATATGGAAGCAAATCAGGTGTCTATTGACAGATGAATGAAGATGTGGTATATATAAATACAATGGAGTATTGTTCAGCCATAAAAAGGAAGATCTTGCCATTTGCAACAA
Source organism: Eumetopias jubatus (assembly GCF_037043125.1). Taxonomy (NCBI): domain Eukaryota; kingdom Metazoa; phylum Chordata; class Mammalia; order Carnivora; family Otariidae; genus Eumetopias; species Eumetopias jubatus. The sequence continues at coordinate 110,288,791 of NW_028274807.1, forward strand.
CACAGATGGACTTAGAGGGCATTGTACTAAATGAAATAAATCAGAAAAAGATGAATACTGTATGATTTCACTTATATGTAAAATCTAAAAAACAGACCAAATTAAGAAAAAAAAACAAAAACAGACTCTTAAATACAGAGAACTGGTAGTTGCCAGAGGGAATGTGTATAGGGAGATGGGGAAATAGATAAAAAAGGATTAAGTGATACAAACTTTCAATTATAAAATAAGTAAGCCCTGGAGATTAAATTACAGCACAGCGAATGAATTATGGTACATAGTATCATAATAACACTCTATGGTAACTACACATGGTCAGCATTGAGTAATGTATGAAATTGTTGAATCAATGTTACACACCTGAAACTAACATTCTATATTAGACTTTAATAAAAAATTATTCATAGACATGTACTTATCATTTTGTTGTTTTATAGTTCTGTTTTTCTTAATCTCTTCCCTTGTAATTTGGTGACTTTCCTTAGTGTTATGTTTGTCCCCTTTTTACTTTTTTGTGAAACTATTATAGGTATTTGATTTATGGTTACCATGAGGTCCATATATAACATAATATTCTATGTCTGTAGCAGTCTACTTTAAGTTGAAGATCACTTAAGTTCAGGGGTGTTCTAAAAGCACTCTATTTTTACCACCCCCCCAATGTTTCATGTTTTGAGGTCCTATTTTGTATCTTATTATTTTGTGAATCCATTGACTAATTGTAAGTCTAGATGATTTTACCACTTTTGTATTTTAAACTTCATACTAGATATGTAGGGGGTCGATCCACTACTTTTATCATATGTTTACTTTTATTAGTGAGATCATTTCTTTTATAGTTTTATTTTTTCTAGTTATGGCCTTTTCTTTCCCACTTAAATTAGGTCCTTTAACATTTCTTGTAAGACTGGTTTGTTGTTGATTAATTCCTTTAACTTTTACTTGTCTGGGAAACTCCTTCTCTCTCTTCAATTCTGAGTGATAATCTTGTAGAGAATTCTTGCTTGTGATTTTTTTTTTTCCTTTCAGCACTTTGAATATATCCTGTCATTCTCTTCTCACCTGTAAAGTTTGAGCTGAAAAACCAGTTGTGAGAGTATTATGGGGGTTTCCTTATATCTAGTTGTTTTTCTTTTGGTGCTTTTAAGATTCTCTTTAACTGTTGATACTTTGATTATAATATGTCTTGGTTTGGGTCTCTTTGGGTTCATCTTTTTTACGACTCTGTGCTTCCTGGGCATGTATGTCTGTTTCATTCAACAGGTTAGGAAGTTTTTAGCCATTATTACTTGAAATGGGTTTTCTATGCCTTTTTCTCTCTCTCTCCTCCCTCTGGGACTCCTATAATGGAAAGGTTAGTATGCCTGATGTTGCCCCAGAGATCCCTTAAACTATATTTAGTCTTTCTTTCTTTTTGCTGTTCTGATAGTGATTTCCACTACTGTCCTCCACATCGAGTCATTCCTCTATATCATCTAATCTGCTCTCAATTACCTCTAGTATATTTTTTACTTCAGTATTCTTCAGCCCTGATTGGTTCCTTTTTATATTTTTATATTCTTGAGGTTCTCATTGTGTTGATTTGGTCTTCTGAGTTTGGCGAGCATCTTTATTGTAATTATTCTGAATTATTTTTTGGGTAGATTATTTCACTTGGAACATATTCCTCTGTAGCTTCATTTTGTCTTTCTGTTTCTATGTGTTAGGTAGATCAGTTATATTACCCAGTCTTGGAGGAGTAGCTTTATGTAGGTGTCCTGTGGGGCCCAGTAGCACAAACCCCTGTGATTCATCCAACTGAGGTGCCCCAGGGGTATCCCCTGGGTGGACTGTGTGCACCCTCCTGTTGTGGCTTGTATGCCCTGGTGGGTGGGGCAGGCTTCCAATGTGGCTGGCAGTGAGGTCGGGTTGTGACTATTGCAGGCACTTTAGTGTATGGGGCTCACTATGGGGGGTTACTTGGGGAGAAACTGCTCCCACCAGAACTGGGCCAGTGAGATATAAGGGGAGTAATAAGAAATGGTGCCTACCATCACTTCTGTTCCCAAAGAATGTTATAGCAAGTCCCTGCTCCTCTGGCATATGCTGTAAAATAATCTCCTTTATGTGTAACCCAGGCATTTGTCAAACTGCTGCCTCTGCCCTGGGACTTGGAACAAGGGAGATTACATGCACACTTTTTAAGAGCAGAGTCTCAGTTTCTTATTGCCTTCCCAGACATAAGCCCCACTGGTTTCCAAAGTCAGACATTATATGTCTTCCCAGTGCAGGACCCCTGGGCTCAGAAGTCCAATCCAATATAGGGCTTGAGCCCCTAGTTCCTCGAGGAGGGCCTCTATGGTTGTGATACGACCCCCTACCCCTTATGGGTCATCACACTGGGATTGTGGATCCCAACTAAACCACATTTTCGCCCCTCTTGCCCATCATGTGATATGGCTTTTCTTTTATATCCTTAATTGTGTAAAATAATTTCTGCAAGTCTTCAATTTGTTCTCAGAGATAGTTGTTCTATAAATAGTTGTAGTTCTGGTTTGTCAATGGAAGGAGGTAAGCTCAGAATCTTCCTATTCTACCATCTTGATCTCCAAGACACATCTGATTTCTATTCCAAAGCTCCTCATAAAATAAATACAGCATAATAAAATAAGTCAGCAATATCTTTATAAAAGATAAAATGCCAGTGTTCACAGAGCATTTTGACATCATACCAGGTTTGTATAATGCAAAAGGATTCAGTCTGGGCATGTGACTCTGTTAGTCTGGCTTAATCAGGGATTGTTTGCAATATACGTCTTCAGAGAATTAGATGAAATACAACCCTTCATGAAATCCCCACACATATTTATTGTCTTCACCATGTTTTCAACAAATACTGAGAACACTGAGTTTGAGATTGTACTCCCAGGTAATATTTAGGTCAAAGCTTTTCTATGTTGTCAGTTTTTCTTTGCTTATTAGGGAACTTGGCATTCCAGAAAAGCATTCTTAAACAAAAGTGGTATCTTAGGCCAAATCAGGGGGGAAAAAATGAAATCATTGTGGGGTGCCTGGGGGGCTGTCAGTTAAGCGTCTGCCTTCGGCTCAGGTCATAATCCCAGGGTCCTGGGATTGAGCCCCACATCGGGCTCCCTGCTCAGCAGGGAGCCAGCTTCTCCCTCTCCCTGTGCTCGCTCTCTGCCAGATAAATAAATAAAACCTTTAAAAAAAAAAAGAAATCATTGTTTTTACTAGAATTTCTTTCTCTTTTCTTTTTGGGAGAAGGTGTATGTTCAACTAATAAGTGGAAACGAAACTGGAGAATACCCACATGCTATTGAAATATTCAAAAATTATTTTGATTTTAATGCAAAATCAATCAAAATCATATTCATAAGAACGAAAAAGTGGCAAACACCCAAATGTCCACCACTAAGTGGATAAGCAAAATGTTATATGTACACATGGAATATTGTTCTGCAATAAAAAGGAATGAAGGGCTAATAATTCTACAACGGGGCTGGGTATTGAAAAGATTAGGCAAATTAAAAAAAGCAAGACACAGAAGGCTACAGGCTACATACTGTATGACTCCATTTACATTAAATGTCCAGAATATGCAAATCCACAGAAACAAAATAAATTCGTGGTTTTCTAGGGCTAGGCAGAAGGTAGGGAATGACTGCCAATGGCAGCAGTTTTGATTTTGGGGTGATGAAAACTTTCTAAATTTAGTGGAGATGGTTGCACCACTATTAATGTACTAAAAACCACTTAATTTATACTTTAGAGGTGTGAATTTTATGGCCTGTGAATTATATCTCAACACTGTTACAAATGTGACAGATGAATTCACTGTATGCTTTATGAAAAATTCAGGTTCAAGAAATCTTAAATTTCCTTGAAATATCAAGACAATTTTTAAAAACTTAGGGAAATTTTCAATAACAAAAGTAAAAAGAATAGTATAATAAATCCCAAAATATTGTCATCCAGGTTCAGTAGTTGCCAAGACATAACAGATTTGTTTCACCTGTACTTTTACCCAGTACTTTTTTTTACTTCATTGCATTGCTTTGAAAGAAATAAGATATCTTAATGTTTTATCTGCAGGTACTTCATATATGTCTCAGAGTTAAGGAATCTTTTAAAAATAACCACAACATTAATATATAAATTTTAGCAATAACTCTTTAATATTATCATGAGTATTCTAATTTCCCTGATATTCTCATATTTAATTTGCAACTAATTTGTTTGAATTAATTAGGATTCAAGCAAGATATACATAATGTTGCATTGGATTAATTCCAAAATGTTTTATTATTGATACACTTTTCCCTTTTGTGAAAATTTCTTTGACAAACTAAATGGTTTTTTTCTGTGTGTGTTTTTATTTTTTATTCTTAGGTCTTAAAAATGAGCTATAACAAAATCCGAAAACTTCAGAAAGATACTTTTTATGGCCTCAGGAGCTTGACACGGTTGCATATGGACCACAACAATATTGAGTTTATAAACCCAGAGGTTTTTTATGGACTCACCTTTCTCCGACTGGTGCACCTGGAAGGAAATCAGCTCACTAAGCTCCATCCAGATACATTTGTCTCTTTGAAATACCTCCAGATATTTAAAACATCTTTCATTAAGTACCTATACTTGTCTGATAACTTCCTGAGTTCCCTGCCTCAAGAGATGATTTCCAATATGCCTGATTTGGAAAGCCTTTATCTTCATGGGAACCCATGGACCTGTGATTGCCATTTAAAATGGTTGTCTGACTGGATACAGGAAAAACCAGGTATATATGCTATTTATTTCTTTGTCCTAATTAGAGGAAACCTGCCTGGAGGTTTTTACCAGTAAGTGGGAGCCCAAGGTAATTTAGCTGGAGAGAAAATGGACACTAAATAATAACTTAGTGGTAATGAATTCTCTTTAATGAATTATTTGTGTATTGTTTCAGGTCAACTATCCAGTCATCAGTTCTGGCAAAATTAGGAAATAAGGAATGTCTGTGTGTGTTACTCTTCTTTACTTACCACGCCATAAAAACCCTTCCCTTTTCTTATTTTCCTTTCAGTCATTCAGTCAATACACATTTTTTTGGCGTTCTAGTCAAGATCCTGTGCTTGGTGATAGAACTATCAAGAGCACTGTCTCTGCTCTAACCATGCCTCTGGTGGGTTACAGATAAGCAAACGGATAATCAGTGTGTGAAATGTGTTTTGATGGGGAAAGTAAAATTTGCCATGAAGAGGGCAAGATCTATTCAGTCAACAAGTAGTTATTCTAAAGAGATCACAACACAGAGATCTAAAAATGAACAAGACAGCTCCATAATGGAGCTTACATTCTTGGAGGGGAGGGGAGACAGAAATGGACAACCAAATGTACTATTAACTGTTGAAATCTGATTAAATAATTAAGTCTTTAAGATAAGGACTGAAAGGAACCTACTGATTTTGGCATCAAAGGGGTGGGTGGTTACTTTGGAAAGAGTGACAGGGAGACAGATTGCTGTGTGGGGAGAGATAGGTGGAAGGCAGGGAGCAGTCTACTTTTTTTGGAGAGGTTTGGCTTGAGGTGAGGGAATGAGGGAGAATGCAGCCAGATGGAAATGTGTAATCACACAGGATTCTTCAAGCATGAGAGAGCCTTGAGCATGTTCAAGGTGAGAAGAGATTAAGAGGGAGAGGGTGACAACACTTCAGAAGGGGCAGATCACCCATTGAACAAGTCCCCTGAAAAAACTGGAGAGCAAGAGATCCAGACATAGGTGGAAGGATTTTCCTTAGGAGGAGGAGAAAAGAGAACTCCGGGGTCTGGTAGAAAAGACAAAGGAAGCTATTATCTGATGGCTTTTCCTCCCCTGTGAAGGTGCAAGAGAGGTAGGTGACTGAGGAGGGTCCTAGGATGGGGTCAACGCCAGAAGCTTGGGAAAAGTGGAAAAGGTTTGAAGTTGCTGCCATCATATTTATATATATATTTTGTGTGTGTGTGTGTTGTCAGTTAATTAGTTAAAAAGCAAATCAGAAAACATTAACTGAACATTGAGAATTACTTTAGGGCAACAGACACCACCTTAGCTCTCCAAGAGCAAATATTTTAGGCAAATATGCCAAACACATAAAAAGACAGTCTTAAAATGAACAACATCAAAATACTTATATTGAAGATTTAGTTCCATAGGAGCTCAGAGTCAGTAAAAATTTACTTCTGCCTTGATTAAAAAGGAGGAAAACTGGACTGGACCATAAAAGATACATCAAAGGGAAAAGAAGGAGTACAAGTGCTAGCAGGGAGTACTGAGTTTGTGGTTGACATTGTGCTAGATGCTTTCTATTTAATCCCCACAATAATCCTCCATTTACAGATGAAGAAACTGAGGCTTAGGTAATTTGGGTGCTGTAAATGTATTTTCCTTATGATTTTCTCAGAAAGCTTTTCTCTAGTTTTATTATAAGAATACAGCACAGGTAAGTGGTTTAAAAAAGAAAAGTTTCCAGTGTTGTATTATGAATAAGACTAATACTATATACCATAAAAATTTTATAATGATACATTCCTTAGTGTACAGGCTAGGCTATCATAAAGCAATCATATTGTTGCTTCATTATCAATGCATGTCATTAAGCATCTGCCTCCGGCTCAGGTCATGATCCCAGGGTCCTAGGATCGAGCCCCACGTTGGACTCCCTGCTCCGCGGGAAGCCTGCTTCTCCCTCTCCCACTCCCCCTGCTTGTGTTCCCTCTCTTGCTGGGTCTCTCTCTGTCAAATAAATAATTTATCTTGTAAGCAGATGGTGTAAATTTACAGTATTGATAAATTATGTCAGTGCCTATATCAATAATGTCTTATATGATATAAAACACTGTAGATATTATATGTATTACTAATGCTAGACATCAAAAATGAAAAGATAATGTCAAAAAGAAATTCACCTTTATTTTAAAGATTTTATTTATTTATATATATATAGTGTGTGTGTATATGCATGTGTATGTGTGTTGTCAGTTAATTAGTTAAAAAGCAAATCAGAAAACATTAACTGAACATTGAGAATTACTTTAGGGCAACAGACACCACCTTAGCTCCCCAAGAGCAAATATTTAAACCACTTACCTGTGCTGATAGGCTAATAATGCAGTTTCTCTGATTACAAGAGAGAGGCATATTGTATGTCAATGTAATTCTTTGAAAGAAAAGTTATGAGACAGTAAGTAAACTAACACATTAATTTCATATTAAGTATCACTCACTGCATGCCTGTGTAAGGAAATGCTATCCACTTCCATACAAGTCTTGCACCTGATACTCGACATAATGAAAACTGAAGCAGTAACACCAAAGCATCTCACACAGTTCCTACTACACAGTTATTGGATTTTCATGCAAACACACGCACCACAGATAAGTTCATTAGCTCTACAGCACGGTAATCACTTACTGTTCATTATGAGGAAGTGGATCATCATTAGGTCTTCACCCTCATCATCTTCACACTGGATGCATGAGGGAGGAGGACGAGGCGCTGGTCTTGGCATCAGAGAAGCGGAGGAGACAGGGAGGCAGGAGAGGCATGTACACTCGCTGTAACTTTACAGTAATACCTTGCCATTTCTGTCGGACTTTTTGCTCTGTTATTTTTCTAAAAATATTTCTATACAGCACCGGTTGTTCTTCCACCATTTGCTTTAGTTTTGGTGCCCATAGCACAGAAGGGTCCATGTCCTAAAGCAAGTCAAAGGCAGTCTTTGAATAATAGGAACCCTTCTGCCATACTGTCTAAGGTCAGTTTGTTTTCTGGCGCTGCTTTCTCTGTGTCGTCTTCATCATTAGGCACCGGTTTGGAAGCATTAATCTCTATCAAGTCATCTTCTGTTAATCTCTCTGGTGTGGTATCTATTAGCTCTTGAATTTCTCCAAGATCCATATTCTGAAGCCCTTTACCACCACCTCCCTGACCCGCTCCCCCATCCCGTTTTTTTTTTTTTTTTTTTTTTTTTGCCATATCCAGTCTTTCATGATTTCCTTGATTGGCTCTGGGGTAAATCTTTTGATTGAAGTCACACACACCATCTGGACTTGGTTTTCTCCAGCAGGAATTTGCTGTTTCAGACTTGATGGCTTCTATGGCTTTTCCTATAACAGCAATGGCATTTTCAGTGGTGTAATCCTTCTAGATTTTCATGGTATTCTATCACGGGTTCTATTCCATAGAATTAATATCCCTTTCCATAGAATATTATGATTAACGAGCCTAATGATCCCCTTAGGACCCCCTGAATTAGAAGATGAATTAGAAATGTGTTTGGGGGGGGGGGCGCCTCTGGGTGGCTCAGTCGTTAAGCGTCTGCCTTTGGCTCAGGTCATGATCCCAGGGTCCTGGGATCGAGCCCTACATCGGGCTCCCTGCTTGGCTGGGGGCCTGCTTCTCCCTCTCCCACTCCCCCTGCTTGTGTTCCTGCTCTCGCTGTGTCTCTCTCTCTCAAATAAATAAATAAAATCTTTAAAAAAAAAAAAAAAGAAAATGTGTTTGGGGGCAAGTAAGCCACTTTGATGCTTTTGATATTGAACTCGTAGGGTTCTGGGTGGCTAGGGGCATTACCCAACATTAAAAGAACTTTACAAAGCAGTCCCTTGCTGGCAAGGTACTTCCTGACTTCAGGAACAAAGAATCGATGGAACCAGTTTGGAAAAAATATTCTCATCTTCCAGGCCTTTTTGCTGTACAACCAAAAGACTGGCAACTGGTGTTTATCATTTCTCTTCAAGGCTCTGGGGTTAACAGCTTTATAGATAAGGGAAGTCCTAATCATGAACCCCAAATGCATTTGCATACAACAGTAAAGTTAGCCTATCCCTTCCTGCCTTAAATCCAGGTGCTTCCTTCTCTTCCTTACTAATAAATGTCCTTTGTAGCATTTTTTTTCCCCCAGAATAGGACACTTTCATCTACATTAAAAACCTGTTCAGGCAGATATCCTTTGTCCTTAATGATTTTTGTGGTGTCTGACAACTCATCTGCTCCCTCTTGGATGGTGGAAGCTGCTTCTCCTGTTATCTTGATATATTTTAAGCCAAATCTCTTTCTAAAATTATTAAACCATTCTTTGCTGGCATTAAATTCTCCAGGTTTAGATCCTTAGATCCTTCTCCTTTCTTTTGCTCTAAGTTTCATATAATGACTTTGCTTTTTTCTCGAATCATATTAGAGTCTACAGATATGCCTTTCTTATAGCAATCCTGTACCCATATAAAAGCTGTATATTTCAACACAAGATTAAAAAGGTATTTTGCAAAAAGTGCAAGGTTTTCACACCTGCTGGTGTAGCTGCCGTGACAGCTTCAGGGATTTCCTTTTCTTACAAAGGTCCTTACACTGGATTCATTCATGTTAAAGTGGCAGGTAACCACAGCTGCAAACCTCATATTAACTTTTTCTTGGAATGTCATGACTTTTCTCTGCTTCTTGGGAGCATTTCCAGCATCACTAGTGGCACTTTGTACGGGTCCCATGGTATTATTCAAGGTTTGTGATACTGCACTAAACATGATGAAAACTACATGAGAGCTATGAGAGATCACTTTTTACTGCAGTACACAATTTACTAGAGAGATGAGTTACACGGAGATGATTAGTGTCATACAGCATTTTTAAATGGATACAACACTTGAGCTCACCTCAATAGCAATAGGAGGTGGCTACAAAATTATTATGGTAGTACATCATGTACTACAGTTAATTTTAGGCAGTTATGGTTTAATATTGTACCTTTGCTTACCTTTTTCTCAACATACCATCTCTAAGTATGTTGCTTATATATCTTATAATCTTATATATCTATGTATACACACACACACACACACACACATATAATTAGCAAAACCCATTAGGGCTAACATCTTTCAGTCATGTCTAAATAATTACATGTTCTCCTTTTGACTGTGATGCCTTAATGATAATCCTATAAGACTCATGAATGAGTCACATCAACTTCTGCTTGGACATTTTTTTCACCCATTCCAAGAGATGTGACAGTTCCTGTCTTCAGTTGCTTCACCTGGCACGGGCTAGGCAATCCTTCTGCACATATTTCAGTAGTCCAGTGTAACACAGCTTTATCTGTATCTGGGTATTGTCCCTGCTTAGGTTCCACAAAGCTCGTTGTCTTGTTTCTCTATAAAATAAGGATTTGTAGCTCTATTTTCAACTTTTTTTTTTTTTTAAAGATTTTATTTATTTATTTGAGAGAGAGAGAGAATGAGAGACAGAAAGCATGAGAGGGAAGAGGGTCAGAGGGAGAAGCAGACTCCCCGCCGAGCAGGAAGCCCGATGCGGGACTCGATCCCGGGACTCCAGGATCATGACCCGAGCCGAAGGCAGTCGCTTAACCAACTGAGCCACCCAGGCACCCTCTATTTTCAACTTTTTGAGAAACCTCCATACTGTTTTCCAGAGTGGCTGCACCAGCTTGCATTCCCACCAACAGTGTAGGAGGGTTCCCCTTTCTCCGCTTTCTCCATATCCTTGCCAACATCTGTCGTTTCCTCGCCAACATCTGTTGTTTCCTGACTTGTTAATTTTAGGCATTCTGACTGGTGTGAGGTGGTATCTCATTGAGGTTTTGATTTGGATTTCCCTGATGCCAAGCAATGTTGAGCACTTTTTCATGTGTCTGTTGGCCATTTGGATGTCTTTGGAAAAATGTCTGTTCATGTCTTCTGCCCATTTCTTGATTGGATTAGTTGCTCATTGGGTGTTGAATTTGATAAGTTCTTTATAGATTTTGGATGCTAGCCCTTTATCCAATATGTCATTTGCCAATATCTTCTCCCATTCTGTCAGTTGTCTTTTGGTTTTGTTGACTGTTTCCTTTGCTGTACGAAAGTTTTTTATCTTGATGAAGTCCCTTAAAAAAAAAAAAAAGATAGTAGGAAGGGAAAAATGAACAGGGAGAAATCGGAGAAGAGATGAACCATGAGAGACTATGTACTCTGAGAAACAAACTGAGGGTTCTAGAGGGGAGGGGGGTGGGGGATGGGTTAGCCTGGTGATGGGTATTAAGGAGGGCACGTATTGAATGGAGCACTAGGTGTTATACGCAAACAATGAATCATGGAACTCTACGTCAAAAACTAATGATGTATGGTGACTAATATAACAAAATAAAAATAAGGATTTGTGGCTATTTCTTTGATAAACATTTGTTTTACTAATATTAAATTTATGTCTAGCTTCTGTTTCCAGGCCTTTTTACCTACTTAATAACTTCTTGTTTTAGTGCCAAAGCCTAGTATAATCTTAAAGCAAACATTTTATTTTTTTTTCTAAGATTTTATTTTAGAGAGCAGGGGGAGGGGCAGAGGGAGAGAATCTCAAGCTGACTCTGCGCTGAGCACAGAGCCTGAAGCAAAGGCTTGATCTCATGACCCTGAGATCAGGACTTGAGCTAAAACCAAGAGTCAGACACCTAACCGACTGAGCCACCCAGGCGCCCCTTAATATAAACATTTTAAGTGGCAAATTTAATATATGGTCCCGACAGTGCATGTAACTCAGTTAAAGAGAAAACAATGTAAATAGCTAAGATAGTGTTCGTGTGCAATAGTGGAAGCCATATCAAGACTGACAGCTGGTCAGTTGCTACCGTAAAACACCTTCAATTTTAAGACCCATCTCAAGTTACAAGTTAAGATGTGGCAGAAACATGACCTTAGAATTAGGCGTGCCTGCCCACCTTCATCCCTCCCGCCAGTCTTTCCTGAGCATCCATTGGCTGAGGCCAGGGACATACAGATAAATAAGTATGGATGTTATAGTCTTGTGGAAAGACAGATAACCAGTCATTCTAACAGTGGACGGGTGAGGAGTAGTATAGGAGAAGTTAAAGGTATAAGGAGAACATAAAGCAGAAAGCCCACCCAGAAGTGATGTTGTGACTGGGTCCTGAAGGATGTAAGTAGTTAGATATTGATGGAAGAGGACGTGCCCAATGGGAAATGATGGGAAGTAGAAGGAACAACATATTCCAGAGCCTAATAAGGCATGGCAGGTTGAGAAATGGAAAGCATGTCTGTGTGACGGAGAGAATGAAAGTGACATGATAAGATCTGCATTTGAAGTAAAATACCTGATGTCCAGGGCCTGCTAACTCTGGTCCAGGTGCTAGCAGGAGTAAGCATACCAAGATGTGAGTATAATTCTGTGATGAGGTTTAATTAAGCCAGAAGTCTGCAATGTTCTTTGCTTTGGCAGGGTCTGAACACAGGGTACTGATGAGTAGGTTAAGGGTCATAGCTGATTGGTAAGTGGGTGATTAAGAAGAGACTCTTATGTGTACTCAAGGGTTTTCAGGCTTGCCAGCTACCTTCTCTGCATAGGTTTAGATTTTAAAATTTACCAAAGAATTCTGAGCCAGCTGTAGGTAGCACTACCTGTCACACTGGAGTACATACTCAAGGGTTTGGAGTCCATCCCTGTTGTCACAAATGGCACTATCTCATTTTTTTTTTTTTTTGCTAATATTCCAATATATATACATACCACATCTTCCTTATCCATTCCTCTATGGATAGACACTTAGGTTACTTCCAAATCTTGGCTATTGTAAATAATGCTGCAATAAACATAGGGGTGCATGTATCTTTTCAGATTAGTATTTTTATATTCTTTGGGTAAATACCGAGTAGTGGAATTATTAGACTAATTGGTAATTCTATTTTTTAATTTTTTGAGGAACCTCCATACTGTTTTCCACAGTGGCTGCACCAATTTACATTTCCACCAATAGTGCATGAGGGTTCCTTTTTCTCCATATCCTTGCCAACACTTATTTCTTGTCTTTTTTATTTTAGCCATCTGATAGGTGTAAGATGATCCCTCATTGTGGTTTTGATTTGCATTTCCCTGATGACGAGTGATGCTGAGCATCTTCTCATGTGTCTATTAGCCATCTGTATGTCTTTTTTTGAAAAAAAAAAAAAAGTCTATTCATGTCCTATGCCCATTTTTAAGTCAAATTGCTTGGGGTTTTTGTTTTTTGGTGTTGAGTTGTAGAGGTCCTTTATATAGTTTGGATACTAACTAGTTATTGGATATATCATTTGCAAATACCTTCTTTCAGTAGGTTGTCTTTTTGTTGATGATTTCCTTCACTGTGCAAAAGCTTTTTATTTTGGTGTAGTCCCAATAGTTTATTTTTGCTTTTGTTTTCCTTATGCAAGGAGACATATCGAGAGAAGGGTTTCTATGGTCAATGTCAGATACATTACTGCCTGTGCTCTCTTCTAGGATTTTTACAGTTTCAGGTCTCACATGAAGGTCTTTAATCTATTTCAAGTTTATTTTTGTGTATGATGTAAGAAAGTGGTCTAGTTTCATTATTTTGCATGTAGCTGTCCACCAGTTTTGACAGCACCATTTATTGAAGAGTCTGTCTTTTCCCCATTGTATATTCCTGCCTCCTTTGTTATAGATTGACTATATAAGTATAGGTTTATTTCTGAACTCTCTATTCTGTTCCATTGATCTATGTGTCTGTTTTAGTGCCAGTACCATTCTGTTTTGATTACTATGGCTTTGTGGTGTATCTTGATATCTGGGATTGTGATACCTGCAGCTTTGTTTATCTTGAGATTGCTTTGGCTATCTGGGATCTTTGTAGTAACATACGAATATAGTAATATATGTTTCAGCTTTGTGAAAAATGTGGGTATTTTGATAGGGATTATATTAAATCTGTAGATTGCTTTGGTTAGTACATTTTATATTCTTCCAATCCATGAGCATGGAATATCTTTATATTTGTTTATGTTGCCTTCAGTTTCCTTTGTCAATGTTTTATAGTTTTCAGAGTATAGATTTTTCACGTCCTTGGTCAAGTTTATTCCCAAGTATTTTATTATTTCTGGTGCAATTGTAAATGGGATTGTTTTCTTCTCTTTCATCTCCTCATTATTAGTGTATAGAAATGCAACCGATTTCTGTATGTTAATTTTGTATCCTGTGACTTTATTGAATTTGTCATTTCTAACAGTTTTTTCGTGTAGTTTTTAAGATTTCTTACATACGGTGTCATGTCATCTGCAAACAGAGACAGTTTTCATTCTTCCACATCAATCTGGACGCCTTTTATTTCTTTTTCTTGTGGAACTGCTGCAAGTAGGACTTCTGAAGACTACTATGTTCAATAAAAGTGGTCAGAGTGGACTTCCTTGTCTTGCTCCTGATCTTAGAGGAAAGCTCTCAGTTTTTCACCATGAGGATGATGTTAGCTGTGGGTTTGTCATATTTGGCCTTTATTCTGTTGAAGTAGGTGTCCTCTAAACCCACTTTGTTGATAGTTTTTATCATGAACAGATGTTGAATTCTGCCAAATGTTTCCTATTAATCTGTTGAGATGACCATATGATTTTAATCCTTTGTTGATGTAGTTTATCACACTGATTGATTTGTGAATACTGAACCATCTTTGTGCCCCCAGAAAAAATCCCATTTGATCATGGTGAATGGTCCTTTTAATGTATTGTTAAATGCAATTTGCTAATATTTTGTTGAGGATTTTTACATGTATATTCATCAAGGATGTTGGTCTTTAGTTTTATTGTTTCATGGTGTCTTTGTCTGGTTTTGGTATCAGGGTAATGCTGGCCTCATAGAATTTGTTTGGAAACCTTCCTTCCTCTTCTGTATTTTGGAATAGTTTGAGGAGAATAGGTATTAAAACATGTAATCTTTTAAGGGACAATGAAATTCTATGACCCTTCAAACATTAAAATGAGGAAATAGAACTGAACTACTTTTAGTAAAAAGTGGGAAACATAAGCTTATTATTTTGTTTCCCTATATAAGGAAATTATTCTTTTAGGTAATATTTCTGAGTACCAAATATATATCAGGCACTTGCTAGGTACTCGAAATAAAGCAATCAACAAGACAGCAAAAATCCTTGTGACCATGGATATAATACTGTGGCAGGGTATATAGACAATATCTTTTTAGAAATCAACCTAAAGACAAAAAAGTAGGAAACTTCCTTAATAACACTAAAATTTCCAAATTGTTCTTTCAAATTTTAGCAAAAGCTATTTCTTTAAAATGTTCAAATGTAAAGAGGCCACAGCTGGCAATAACTCAATTGTCATTTTTCCTAGATATAATAAAATGCAAAAAAGACAGAAGTCCTTCCAGTCCTCAGCAATGTCCACTTTGTATGAACCCCAGGACCTCTAAAGGCACGCCCTTAGCTATGGTCCCAGCTGCAGCTTTCCTGTGTGCCAAGCCAACCATCGACCCATCCCTGAAATTAAAGAGCCTGACTGTTCTGGAAGACAGCAGTCCTGTGTCCATCTCTCCCCAAGATTTCATGGCACCCCTTGGCTCCATCACTTTGAATATGACAGATCAGTTTGGAAATGAAGCTAACATAGTCTGCAGTATCCAAAAACCCTCAAAGACATCATCCATTGCATTCACTGAAGAAAATGACTATATCATGCTAAATTCATCATTTTCAACATTTCTGGTGTGTAACATAGAAAACAATTACATTCAGCAAGTGTGGCAAGTTCTGGCTTTGTACAGTGATTCTCCTCTGATTCTAGAAAGGAGCCACTTGCTCACTGAAACACCACAACGCTGCTACAAATATAAACAGGTGGCTCCTAAACCTGAAGACATCTTTACCGACACAGAGGCTGAACTCACAATAGATCCCCCTTGGTTAATGCAAGACCAAATCTCCTTGCAGCTAAATAGAACTGCCAGCACACTCAGTACATTGCACATCCAGTACTCCAGTGATGTTCAAGTCACTTTACCAAGGGCAGAAATAAGGCCAGTGAAACATAAATGGACCATGATTTCCAGAGATAACAATACTAAGCAGGAACGCACTGTTTTGATTGGTGGGACCATTAGCCTAGAATGCCCAGGCCAAGGAGACCCTACCCCACATTTGGAGTGGCTTCTGGCTGATGGGAGTAAAGTGAGAGCCCCTTATGTTAGTGAGGATGGACGAATCCTAATAGACAAAAGTGGAAAATTAGAACTCCAGATGGCTGATAGTTTTGACACAGGCATATACCACTGCATAAGCACCAATTATGATGATGCAGATATTCTCACCTATAGAATTACTGTGGTAGAGCCCTCCATAGAAGCCTATCATGAAAATGCGGCTCATTATACAGTTTTCATTGGTGAAACACTTGACCTTCCATGCCATTCTTCTGGTATCCCAGATGCCTCTGTTAGCTGGGTTCTTCCAGGAAACACTGTGTTTTATCAGTCCTCCAGAGACAAGCAAATTCTTAACAATGGCACACTAAGACTATTACAGGTCACCCAAAAAAACCAGGGTTATTATTGTTGTGTAGCAGCCAACCCATCAGGGGTTGACTTTTTGATTAACCAAGTTTCAGTCAAAATGAAAGGGCAAAGGCCAGTAGAGCATAATGTAGAAATAGATGGATCTGGACTTGATGAGCCCAATCCCATTGCTCATCTTATGGACCCACCAGCTGTGCAACTCCCTACCTCTGTTCCATTGGGAGCTGAGACTGGAAAACAAGTCTTGAGCACAAGTAAAAAGCACAACTATCGCGAGTCAATACACCGGCGGCGAGGAGATTCACCAAATCGACATTTTAGAGAGCACAGGAGGCCCTTCCCTTCCTCTGCTCGGAGAATTGACCCACAGCACTGGGCAGCACTTTT
Source organism: Eumetopias jubatus (assembly GCF_037043125.1). Lineage (NCBI taxonomy): Eukaryota > Metazoa > Chordata > Mammalia > Carnivora > Otariidae > Eumetopias > Eumetopias jubatus. The sequence continues at coordinate 110,305,494 of NW_028274807.1, forward strand.
GGAGAAAGCTAAAAAGAATATTATGCCAGAGAAGCAAGAAACTACTACAGCAAGGCCCCCTTCAGTGGCCACCCAACTCCTGAAGATACCTGGGGAGGAAATGGACTCTTCAGGCAAGCTCCCTCCAGAAGAGGAACTGATGGCCCTGGCAACTAAGGCTCCTAGTGTTCTGGCAAGGACACTGATTGCCAATTCCAGAAAAATACCTGATAGCCCTGTGACAAATGTAACTGTTACTGAAGTCTCTCCAGTTGCGGGTCCACAAATCCTACCACCTGAAAAACCAATAGATTTCAAGCCATCTCCTATTAAAACTACAGCCATGTCAGAGAATATCAACCCAACCTTATCAAGCAAAATGCAAGGCACAACCACTGAAAATTTCTCCACTATCTCTCCTTTCTTACCTGAAGCAATGCAATTTCAGGAAGCTGACAACACTAGGAGGAAAAAAGAGCATTTACAAAGTACAGTCCCAATAGCAGTGGGGACTATGAGCAAAGATGCCAATATCAAAATGCTCAGTAGTGCTAACAGCAAAGCTGATATATTCTTAGGGTCAGTAAATGCCACAAATAGTCATCAGACATCTGTAACAGGAGTCAGTGACCCCAGGAGCAATCACCTCTATCCATACATTACTCAAAAGCTTAGCACCTCTGAGATACCTTCAGGCCCATACACTGCTGCTCATTCTCAGTCACAGATTCCTAGAAATAGTACAACTAACATCCCACTAACATCTAGGCGCTTTGGAAGACGGAGGAAAATTTGGGGTAGGGGTCGCATTATCAGCCCATATAGAACTCCAATTCTTCGACAACATAGATACGGCTTTGTGAGACCAACATTCAGAGTTTCTTCTGAAGAAAGCACTACATTTTCAGCCACAGAGGTCAATGTGGTGTGCCCATCCTGTTCTCCTGAGGAAAGGCTCACCACTGCTGCAGCAGCATTGTCTTTTCCAAGTTCTTCCCCTATCATGCTCACCAAAGCTGAAACTTCCAAAGTCACAGAAGAGTCTACAACTCTAGTCCACAATCCATCATTACCATTTGAGAACGAACCAAATGTAAATATTGAGAAAACAATACCCACAATAAAATATTTCAGTGCTGAAAGTACCCAAATGACTCCAACTGATGCAGTTATGACTCATGCCCCCAAATCCTTACCTGTGGAAAAAACTGTAACAAATAATGGCTACCCAAGTGGGTCTAACACCAATGAAGTTAAAAGAGATTCAATGTTTATATCACCACTTCCAGATCCCACCACCAAGCCATCTATGTCTACTACTACAGCCATTACAAGATTTTTAAGAAGGAAAATTCCCTGGCATCAGATCTTTGTAAATAACCATGTCCAAAAAGAGAGGTTAAAGAATCAGCATCAATTTAGCCCACCAAAAAGCACAGGCACAGTACTTACTAAAATATCTCCTGCTTTACCCACAGATAAAGTTTTCCCTTTCCATTTCACAACACTCTCAACAAGTGTGATGCAAATTCCATCTATAACATCAGCTACAACTCACCAAAATATCACTGAAACACACAGTCCTATAAGTCTCCCAACAATGAAAAAGCTGCCCTTTCCACCAGTTTACCCTACACCTCTTAATATCTCAAGCAAAGAATCAAGTACCAACAATTTCATATCAATGCAGACAGCCAGGCTGACAGTTCCTCCTACTGCCCCTGCATCAGTCATTATCAGTAAAACCCAAATAGCCAGACCCAGGACACGAAACATACAAAGAAAAAAGGAGCCTCAGAGGAACAGGAATGACTCATACTCCTCTCCTAGTCAGAGTTCTGGCTTCACTACATCAGCTACTATGATACCTCCTGATCTAACTGCAACTGAAACTTCAACCAAGCCCAGTATCTTTGCTTTCACTCATTCTCCCTTAGAAAACATAAAAGGAATTTCAAGCACAATGGGTCTTTATCCAAGAACACTTACTCTGACAGATGTAATTGAAGAACTACCCCAAGAGAATACTCAGACTTTGAAGAGCAGAATTGTTTCTGAAATCACTTTGTCCAGCAAACTACACCAGACCACCACAACTAGGAACACAATCATTAGACACTCAACCATGCCACCATTCCGGAGTGTCAGTGCTGCTCCAATGCCAATTCCCACCTCCCATTCCTTGAGTAATCAAAGTGCAGTCACAGACAACATGGCAACTCCCGTTTTTAGGATGATGACAAATACAGTGATCAAGCCACGTGAATACTCTAGGCACAATGCTAATCCACAGCAATTAGCAGCAGAGGTTGCAACATCTCCCAGAGTTCGCCCAAATGTCAAGGTCACAATTGGAACCACCCACTTTATCTACTCCAATCTGTTTCATTCTGCTTCTACACCAGCACTAATGACAGTTAAACCACAGAATTCTAAACTGACTTCCTCTCCCTGGTCAGAAAACCACTTCTGGCACAAGTCATACCCAGAAATTGCTGAAAAAGGCAAAATGTCAGTAGTGAGCATATTGCCCACTCCAGGCTTGCCAGAGGACACCACTCATGCTTCAAATTGGGATATTCAGAAGACTGCAAAGAAAAATGGCTTTGATGAGACACCAGTTCAAAAAATAACAACTTCTGAACTCCTTCCCTTTGATTCTTTGTCTAGGAATATATTTGAAAGGCCCAGAATAGTTGGAGGAAAAGCAGCAAGTTTTACTGTTCCCGCTAACTCAGATGCCTTTCTTCCTTGTGAGGCTGTTGGAAATCCCCTGCCCACCATCCACTGGACCAGAGTCTCATCAGGTATCTGAAACTGTTTTTTTTTTTTTAATTTTTTTCTTTTTACACTTAGTTTTGTTGAGTCATAAAACAAGGAAAAGATTGTGTTATGTTTCAGGGTTACACATCCAAAGAATCAACACCAGTTTCAAATCTCTCCAAGACACAGAAACTATTGATATTCTCATTTGACATTTGCTGCATAACTTTTTCTGCTCATTGGAAGGTTTTAAAACATGTTAAGAACATTTTTTTGTAATGCTTTGAAAGCAGATACAGGGAAATATGATTTGAAAAAGAAAAGGGTCATTGTGTTGAATCATATGGATATAAAAATCTTCCGTGAATAATTTTTACACTCTTAACACTAAGTCTCCTAATTTTAATTTTAAATATATTTGCTCTCAGTAGCCTAACAGCACCCCCCAAAGCTTTCCTCTTGAGACTTTCCCTTGCACAATTTGTTTTCTATTTAAACTTTGATGACCTATGACTACAAATTTCTTTCTTCTTATCAGGATTTGATATATCTAAAAGGAAACAGAATAGCAGATTCCAAGTGCTGCCCAATGGCACCCTGTCCATACAGAGGGTGGACATTCAGGACCGCGGACAGTACCTGTGCTCAGCATCCAATCCACTTGGCACTGACCGCCTTCATGTCATGTTGTCCGTGGTTTCCTATCCCCCCAGGATCCTGGATAGGCGTACCAAAGAGATCACAGTCCACTCTGGAAGCACTGTGGAATTGAAGTGCAGAGCTGAAGGTAGACCAAGTCCTACAATTTCCTGGGTTCTTGCAAACCAAACGGTGGTTTCAGAATCATCTGAGGGGAATAGGCAGGCCCTGGTGACATCTAATGGAACACTGGTCATCCACAGTCTCAGCATTTATGACCGGGGTTTTTACAAATGCATGGCCAGCAACTCAGCTGGCCAGGATTCACTGTTGGTCAAAATACAAGTCATTGCAGCCCCACCTGTTATTCTAGAGCAAAAGAGGCAAGTCATTGTAGGGACTTGGGGTGAAAGTTTGAAATTGCCCTGTACTGCCAAAGGAACTCCTCAGCCCAGTGTTCACTGGGTCCTCTCTGATGGCACTGAAGTGAAACCACTGCAGTTTATAAATTCCAAGTTGTTGTTATTTTCAAATGGGACTCTGTATATAAGAAATGTAGACTCTTCAGACAGGGGCACTTATGAATGCATTGCTACCAGCTCCACTGGCTCAGAAAGAAGAGTGGTAATTCTTACAGTGGAAGAGCGAGAAACCATCCCCAGGATAGAATTTGCATCCCAGAAGCGGACTGAGGTGAATTTTGGTGACAAATTACTACTGAACTGCTCAGCCATTGGGGAACCCAAACCCAAAATAATCTGGAGGCTACCATCCAGGGCTATTGTCGACCAGTGGCACAGGTAAACCATACCTTTGTGTTGAGATTGTCTTCTTTATCTATTTAGATGTACAATTTCTGAAATGGAAAAAGTGATACAGTGAGATCAGCAGCAGATTTAGAGAGCTCATAGACTCTGTACATAAAAGTAACTCTTTCTAAAGAGACCTAATCCTTTTGAGGTAACGTTACATATAAAAATGAAGCTTCTTACATGCTTAACTCTACAGGCCAGCTGTTCAATTCTTACTGAATTTACATAGTTAAAAGCAGACTAACAATCTCATTTGCTGTCATACTTGTGACAGCTTTAAAATGGTAACTGCGGAAAGGTATTTATAATTTCTCTATCCAAAAAGAGGAGGGAATTTTGTAATGCAACCAAGGTTCTGTGTAATTTTGAAAACAATTTCCACTACCCATGCAAAAACCACAATGCAGTAAGTATAGAAAGCATTACACTTGTGATGTGAATAACGGATAAAGTTCAAAATTTAGGTTGTTAAGGAAAAGGTCTAAAACACTAAAACACTTACTGGATGTTAAGTCAGTTTTGGAAAATGGAAATCTTTTATCAAGAGGCATGAAAAAATTTAAGGAATGTTTTAAGAAGTTAACCCAAAGGAAGTCTGGAGAGTGTTCCAAAACACATTATTAATATCTCAGAATAAATCTTAACCAGGTATTCCAACAGATCCTTCAGAGGTAAACAGCAAAGAAATTAAGTAGGTTGTTTATATTTTGTTTGGGGAAGTATTTATGGGACACAGATTGTAAAAATTGTGGAAGAGGCAACAGAGTGTATAAAGATCACAGATGGGGCACCTGGGTGGCTTGGTTGGTTGAGCGGCTGACTCTTGATTTCTACTTGGGTCATGCTCTTGGGGTCGTGGGATCGAGCCCCACATCAGGTTCTGTGCTCAGCGGGAAGTCTGCTTGAGGTTCTCTCTCTCAAATAAATAAATCTTAAAAAATAAAGATCACAGATGCTACCATGGGCCCACCAGAGGTACTGCATTTTTTTCTTTTATAATTCAACTTGTTTGCTAACTGAACACCTCAATTATTATTTTGCCACTAGCCTCAAAAAGGCAAGGATATTCTTTACTTAGAAGCTTTAGATGATATCAACTGAAATAAAAGGGGCCATTTACTGCAAGAAAAAGAAAGTCCTTGCTGTTTCCATTTCGAAGCTTCTAACATTTGAATTTTAGATTCTAAAAATGCAAAAATGTGCATCATAGCTATGCGTTTCTGCGTACACCACCATGACCAGAATAAGCAAAACCCTGTCCCTTTCTTAAAGCCTACTTGTCACCTGAACCAAAAAGCTTTTTCTGGGTTTTTAAATGGCCTCAGACTCAGAACACCACCAGTCTATCTCCAGTACTTTTGACATATGTGACCTGTTTCAGCACAGAATGGTTTCCTCTTCTTCGGAACCTAAGAGCTTGTCACAAGAGCAGAACCTCGGGTCCCACTCCAGACTTGCTGAGTCAGAATTTGCGCTTTAAAAAGATACCCGGATGAATCACATGCTCAATAAAGTCTGAGAAGCATTGCTTTAGAAGGACTACAGATGCTTTCTTTTACTTGGGGAACACTCTACTTTGGAAAAGTAGATTTTCTCTTAAAAACATCACTTTATAAAAAGAAACAGCTATAGTCTCTTCTTATATATTACCACCTCCAGATGCATCAGATTTGGGGGCGGGACAAGGTCACTCTAAATCAATGGTTTTCAAAGAATGCAGTCCCCCTGCCAGTAGCATTAGCGTTGCCTGAGAACTCAGTGAATCAGAAACCGATTCTCTTTTAACAGGCAATCTGTGTTCTTAAAAGCTTCCAGGTGATTTTAGTGCCACTAAAATAGGAGACTGGTTCTCAAATTTTATTGTTCATAAGAGTCATGGTCACCTGGGACGTTTGTTACTCAGTGGGTTCCCAGATCCCTGGCCAGATCTCGTGAATCAGAATCTCTGAAAAGCGAAGCCAGGAAACCTGCGTCTTACATGAGGCAGGCGCCATGTGATTCTGATGCATGGGATGAGAGAACTGTTTGTGAGAGCCAAGGCTGGGAGCAGTGGTTCTCAGACTTGGCTGCACATGAGAATCACTGGAAAACTCTGAGTCCTAATGCCTAGGCCACACTCCACACCAATTAAGTCAAATTCTGGAGGTGGGACTTGTTTTATACTCCATAAATGATTTTCATACACATCCAAGTTTGGGAATCAGTGCTTTTATAAAGCATTTGAGAACCAGCCCTGAGAGCTGAGGCAAGTTACTAAGGCTCTCTAAGTAAAGTATTTCCAGATATATAGTGAGGAACTACTTGAAGATTTAAAAATAACAGTACCTTTTGTAATGTACCACACAATACTCTCCATACTTGTTTGCTGAGAATGAAAAGTGACTTGAGCTGTTTGACTTGATTCGCTGCTACCCTATCCACCTTTTCCTCTCTGGTTTCACTTACCTGCTTATCACCTTGGCAAAAAATAAGAAAAATATATATAGATGTTCCCTTATGGGTGTTCTTGATCCCGGTTTTAGCAGCAATTCATTTTCCACTGGTCTTTCTGAAAAGCTAAATCTGGTTTTAGCAGGAAAGATGTGCCATCTGGTGGCTCACGGTGGTAATGGCATGCTGCATAATAACTTCAGGGAGAAAAACGATAGTGCACAGTTTGACAAAATGCAGAGACCAGTCACTTTACAGCTGCCTGCAAAGGACAGATGCAACAGCAGGCTTCTGATGAGTCTTACCATTGGCACTTCCTCTTTTCATGGCAAAGTATAACTTATTTTGTAACCAAATAATTATATTTTGTTACCTTTTAAAAAAAAATAACCTGGCATCTTTTCCGAGCCAAGTATACATGGAAGTTCTTTACTGACATATCACAAAACAATCATTTGATATGTAAAATGGTCAAGAAAGTCCTAAGGTATCCAATGTTTCTAGCATTCTCAGCATTCTTTCAAATCACCATTGTAAAGGAGTTTCATTTCACTAAATTTTAACTGTTCAGTTAGATAATTTTCTCTCAGGAAATGGTTTAGGAGACAGTAAGCTAGTACTGATTTTAATTTTATTCCAACAGTTTAAGAAAATGTCCATAAAGCTAATCCTATGTAAATAAAGACAACTCCCCTCACCTCTTGCTAATAGCTGCACACTCAAATCCATCTCTTCTCTCCTTAGAATGGGCAGCCGTATCCATGTATACCCAAATGGATCCTTGTTTATTGGATCAATAACAGAAAAAGATGGCGGTGACTACTTGTGTGTGGCCAGAAACAAAATGGGGGATGATCTGATACTAATGCATGTGAGTCTCCGACTGAAACCGGCCAAAATTTATCACAAGCACCATTTTAAAAAGCAAGTATTCCATGGGAAAGATTTCCAAGTTGATTGCGAGGCTTCTGGCTCCCCACTGCCTGAGATATCTTGGAGTTTGCCTGATGGAACAATGATAAACAATGCAATGCAAGCCGATGACAGTGGCCGCAGGACCAGGAGGTATACCCTTTTTGACAATGGAACCCTATACTTCAACAAAGTTGGGATAGCAGAGGAAGGAGATTATACTTGCTATGCCCAGAACACTCTGGGGAAGGATGAAATGAAGGTGCACCTAACAGTAATAACAGCTGCCCCACGGATCAGGCAGGGTTACAAGACCCACAGGAGAATCAAGGCTGGAGACACAGTGGTCCTTGACTGTGAGGTCATCGGTGAACCCAAACCAAAAATATTTTGGTTGCTGCCTTCCCATGACGTGATTTCATTCTCTAAGGATAGGTACACATTTCATGCGAACGGGTCTTTGTCCATCAACAAAGTGAAACTGCTCGATTCCGGAGAGTATGTGTGTGTGGCCCGAAATCCCAGTGGGGATGACACAAAAATGTACAAACTGGATGTTGTCTCCAAACCTCCATTAATCAACGGTCTGTATACAAACAGAACGGTTATTAAAGCCACAGCCGTGAGGCATTCCAAAAAACACTTTGACTGCAGAGCTGAAGGAACACCATCTCCTCAAGTCATGTGGATCATGCCAGATAATATTTTCCTCACGGCCCCATACTATGGAAGCAGAATCACAGTCCATAAAAATGGAACCTTGGAAATTAGGAATGTGAGGTTTTCAGATTCGGCAGATTTTATCTGTGTGGCTCGGAATGAAGGAGGAGAGAGCGTGCTGGTGGTACAGTTAGAAGTACTGGAAATGCTAAGACGACCAACATTCAGAAATCCATTTAATGAAAAAATAGTTGCCCAGCTTGGAAAGTCCACAGCACTGAATTGTTCTGTTGATGGAAACCCACCACCTGAAATAATCTGGATTTTACCAAATGGCACAAGATTTCCCAATGAGCCGCAAATTTCTCAGTATCTGATAGCAGGCAATGGTTCTTTCATCATTTCTAAAACAACTCGGGATGATGCAGGAAAATACCGGTGTGCAGCAAGAAATAAAGTCGGCTACATTGAAAAATTAATTGTGTTAGAAATTGGCCAGAAGCCAGTGATTCTTTCTTATGCGCTAGGAACAGTTTACTGTATCAGTGGAGAATCTCTATCACTGCACTGTGTGTCTGATGGAAGCCCTAAGCCAAATATCAAATGGACTACACCAAGTGGTTCTATAATCGATAGACCTCAAAGTAGTGGAAAATACATATTGCATGAAAATGGCACCTTAGTCATTAAAGAAGCAACAGCTTATGACAGAGGAAACTACATTTGTATGGCTCAAAATAACGTTGGCCACACACTGATTACCGTTCCAGTAATGGTTGTAGCCTACCCACCCCGAATTACAAATCGCCTACCCAGGAGCATTCTCACAAGGATAGGAGCGCCCGTTCAGCTCCGATGTGTGGCCCTGGGAGTCCCCAAGCCAGAAATCACATGGGAGCGGCCAGACCACTCCTTGCTCTCAATGGCAAATAAAGGGGGGACTCATGGACTTGAGCCTTTTCACCCCCAAGGTACCCTCATCATTCAGAATCCCCAAACCTCAGATTCTGGGATCTACAAATGCACAGCGAGGAATCCACTTGGTAGTGATTATGCAACAACGTATGTTCAGGTCATCTGACATGAAATAAAAATTGAACAAAGTCAACATCTGGACAGTTTATTTTTTGGAAGAAGTTTAATCAAAGGCAGCCATAGGCATGTAAATGAATTTGAGTACATTTACAATATTAAATTTATAATGGACATGCAAAATAAGAAAAAGACTTGTAAATAAATGCAATATGACTGATAGTGATTTCGTTAATTGATCTCCAAACGAACTTTTAACTTAAGGCACTTTTATTTTGCCAACAAATAACAATGAACATTAAGGTAAAACTGTCCACCATAAAAGAACAAATGGCTAATGTATCTGAATTCTTCATTAAAGAATAGACTTTGTTCTTTCACTACCAGTTGCCTAGTGTCCACCTTCTAGCAATGTTACAAGCATGGCACTGAGAAGAGAGACAATGGGAAAGATTAAATTTGTAGTCTTGATTGTAAATTTACAATTTTGATGTACAGATATTTTGTGGCTGGCTTAGAAATATTTTAGTAAAACCTAGAGAAAATAAGCTCTGAACGGTTTTGACTAGGATTATGTTTTGTGTACACTGAAAATTTTCATTGATGGGGAATACAAAAATGTTTTTTAATAACTGCATTTAAAATACATGTAAAAAGCAACTTAACACCTACATATCATAAAAAGTGAAAAGGGGGTTGATTACTTCGTTACTGAAATAAACTCATTAAAAAGGCTTCATTAAAAATACAATGAAACTTCATCACTTCAAAATCTAACACAGGCATCCTTGGTTTGGAACTCTTTATAAGGAAAATATCTGAGAAGGAACCATTGCTTTATGAACTTATTTCATTAAGGGATAATCCTTTATGGAAGAGGAAAATAGGAAAATCTAGATCTAATACATAAATACATATAATGAAGTTTCATTGTACTTAAAATTTGTTCAAACCTACACAAAATGTTGCTTTTTGTAATTCAACATGAATTGATTTGGGGGACATTATGAGTCATCTTTTCTAATTTTAGAGGCTGGGATGTTCCAGTGTAATTTATCCAGAATTCATTCAAATATTTGCCAGTTATTTAAAGTGGGGAAAAAAAATGCCATAGGTCTCGCCCGGATATCTCAGCACACAAAACAACTATGTTAGCCCCTGCTGATGGTTTGAGACACAGGGGAGCTTACTTCATTGTGTTTTCATCACACCAACTTTCAGCTGGCTCCACCTAAGAGGTGACCTGACTGCTGCTATCTCAGATGCTGGTACCCTGTGGCCACAAGAGGTCAAAGGATACTAATTCTCACTGTGATCTCCTTCCACTGCCGGGCCAAAAGGAGTAAGTAAGAACGACAAATGGAAGCTATCAGGAATGAGACTAGAGTGTAAACAGGTTTGTCTAAGGGATTCTGATGCCCAATTACATTCAATTTTTAAAGTCTTATTTTTAAGGGAAAGGGAGGTCTCCATCTTCTCCTAGGATAATTTCCTGTCTTACAAAGCAAATTACCAGGTTCTGTCAAAGGATAGGTTTTCGCTCACGATCATTTTAATGCAAATTAATGAATTTGCTAAGAAAGAAACCTCTTAGGATGTGGGATTAAGTGGAAGGAAATATGCTAAGCCTAGATTACAAAAATTCCAGTCGTTCTCTTTATAATGCACAGGGGTAAGCCAGTCCTAGGTTCTTCCTCAACTTTCCACAGAATCTGAACTATAGGGCCTTACCATGACTTGGCTTTGTCACCGGAAAAGAAAAGGACACAACAAGAAAAAAGTATACCCCCCAGCTTTCATGTGCAAAATGATTAATAAATTAATTTCACTACCTTATGCAAAATATAAAGTGCATATGAATGCTATGCAATTATCACACTTGTTCTTGAAACAATATGACTGCTGTTTGCAATACTGAGCTATAAAAATATATGGTTCAAACTAAAAACTGGCATTTTAGATCCCAATAATTCTTCCAAAGGAAATCAGGACAGAACAGGACTCACTCACTAGGCACAACATTCACATTTCGGTTTTGCCAAGGCAATCATCATATGGATAGATTACTTGGAAGAAAAATAACTTCATGGATTCTACGTAGGATTCTCAAGAAGGAAAAAAACCCGAAACCTGATATACAAAACCAGCTGAAATGTAAAGATCTGTCTTCTGAAAGCAGATAGAGTATGTTATAATTTCATGAAAAGAATGGTCTTGAATGTTTTGGCAAAGTCTTTTCCAGCCCAGAGTAAACATGAAATGAGCAGGCTGGAGTGAACTATTTCACAGTGTACAAAGCAGTTCACATGGATGCTGCCACAGCAAAAGTAAGCGGACATGTATTTGAGGTCGTTTGCATGAGTCAAACTTTGCAATGAGTAACTCACCTAGGAAGATATAAATTATTTATATAATGATTTGCAAAAGAAATGATCTAAAGTCATACTAGCTACATTTTAAAAAAGTAGTTCTACATGGTTTGCTCATTATAGACAAATCTATTCACAGTATGCTCAACTACATTACATGTAAAATCATATGGCAAAAGAAAATGAATTAACACAAAACATGGGAAAATATCCCCCACGTGTTTTAAAATGCCCTGCAATTTTCACATTCAAAATTTTATGCATCTAAATCTAAAAAAATATTATATGGAATACTCTTAAGTTACACAAACTGATAATTTACTGTATTTTTTACTCTAATAGGAGCAAATTACCACATACTTGAACAAAGTTAAAATAGTTACTATTTCTTTATAATAAATTTGATGTATAATTTACTTGTGCTTTTTGCACCAATTTATAAATACAGTATATGCAATACACAACCAAGACTGACACCAACATTAATAATTAAATTCAAAATAGCAAATACTTACCATACAAAATAAACAGCAAATACATCTTTATGAAAACCAGAGCCTTCTGGACTCGGGGGCCAGATTCTCTGGAAACCACATCAAGTTTGAGCACTGTGGAATCTCAGGCCAGCTGCAAGATTGTTTTTTCTCAAGTTGGCATAAGGTTCAGGAGAACCAAGAGTCATTTTTGCCAAATCTGGCAATAAATAATTGGAACAATTCCACTGTGGTTTGTTCGGGCCTTTAGAATTAACATGTTGTACCTTCACAAAGACTCTGGTCAATGCTCTTGCCACTGAAAACAAATTCGAGTACAACCACTTCTACGAGGCTTCCGTGTATCTGAGGGCGGCTCTCTCAGAAGCCTGGGTTGAAGTTCTTGGTCTAAGAAGTTTAAGTACTAAGCAACAATCTGTTTCAGCACCTTTTGACCACAACAAAAGCAAAGAAAAATCCTACATAAATAAGAATAAAGTTTATAAAGTGCTTATGAAATTACAAACATTTCAAATCAGAGCAATGCAAATAGATGTCCATTTCACCATCAAAGGTGAAAGAAGAATAAATGGATTACTCTCCTGTCAAGACCTGACATGCCTTTCAAATCAGTAGTTTGGTCCAGCACAGTTTGGGGGGCAGTGGGGAGAAGAAAACAACAAACTTCATCATTAATGAACACATAAATATTTTAAATCCACCATAATTCATTCTTTCTATGAGATCCAAAAAAAAAGCACCAATTTCAAAAGATCTGCTACCACGCTCTTCCTGGAGTAGGCCCACATGATCCACATTTTTATACCTACTTTAAAGTTGAATTTAACCAAAAAACCCAAACCACACTTCCTCCTTTTCTTTTTGTGTTAAATACCTCTATATGAAATGTAGCACAAAATAAGAAAACTTCAAAGAAAGGAAAGAACAAAGGGACATTTCTAAAGACTGATGCATTAAATTTGATTTTCTATTTTTCAGTGCAAACACAAAACTTTATGTCTTGTCCTCTTCCAGATTCAGAAGTGTGATGGATGCCCATAGGGAGTCACTCCTTGCTGTGGCTGGTTACCTAATGGGAAAAATAAATTCAAATAAAATCGCAGATGCAAAATTATGCCACAGATAGATGCTACCCTCTTGCCACAGTTCTCCGTACCAGCCTCGAGAACAGGAGGACAGACAAACCGGCCAAGGAGTGCATGCTAGCCCAGGGACCTGAGCAGTAAGGTCTGAATACCCTAACTGCATGCATTCCACAGGGGCACTGGCTCCACAGCAGAGTCCTACACCGGCCAGCACAGCCTTCGGACAGTAACCAGCCCCTCTGAAGTCTCTGCGTCTAAACTAAGAAACAACTCAATACTAACATACAAAAGGACTCTAAGTATTGTAAAATATTGAAAGTTCCCCAAACTTTTATAAGAACAGATCAGAGATTTTATTTTAACACGGACATTATGAAGTGAGAGAAGTGGCATGAAACAGGGTAATTTTCTACAAATGGCCATATAAGATATGTAAGAGAGAAGTGTGTAACGGTGTCTACACGTGCGACGGTGGCTGTGTGTGTTGACTCAGGTGTCTGCCTATACATATATGTACATGTGTGCAAGCAAGCACACACACACACACACACACACACACACACACCTAAAGAATAGTAGGCACAAAAAAATGACTGGGACTTAGAAATAACTACTGCTTCCCCAACTCTGGTGGGACTATTCAAATCCAGAGGCTCCATCCACATGGGTTATGATACAGAAGGAGCCCTCTGGAGTTGTACAGTGAGACAGCTCAACTTGGCCATCACTCAACAAAGGAGGCTGGCATAACTGCTAATATCAGGGAGCAGAGTATATTGTGGTTAAGAGGTAGTTTCTGGAAGGGGACCATCTGAATTCAAGAGTCCCAGCTCTGCCCCTTACTTTTAGCTGAATAACCTTGGACAAATGAGTCAATCAATCTCCCTTTTCTTTAGCTATTTCCTCATCTATAGTATGGGAATAGTAATACCTTCACTCATGGGGCAGTTCAGGAATTAAGTGCATTAATCTATGTAGAGTCACAGTGCCTGGGTCCAAGAAAGTGCTCCATAAGTGACAGATTAAAAAAACTGCATATCATGAGCTCTGGGAAACAGGAAAGAGAGTAGGTACACTCCCAAAAAGTGCCACTACATAAAATCATAGGTACTTATTTCTAAACACTAGAAAAAAATCTAAAATATAAGCATGTTGTCTCTGCCTTAAAATTATATTCTCTTTAACCATGTGAAAGTATGAACTCTCGAATAAAGCAATGAAATATTAACCACACATATAATAGACCACCCCTGTTAAGCAGTAGTTAGAAAACAAGACCAATTTAAATGATTTAACAAATTAAAAGAGGCTAAAAGAGGGAAATATTTAAAAAAAAAAAAAAAAAAAGACCTTGGTTATGCCCTAGTAGAGACGCAAGGTACATGAGGGGCATTTTCTCTGTGAGGAAATCAACAGGCACAGCCGCCAGGTGGAAAATTAAGACCAAACCCAAGTTGCCCCTCGGTCCTAACTGACCCTCCTCCTGACAGTATCCTACCAGAGTTGCAGAGCTGACTTTAGGACTAGGTGGCCTTCACTCCACACCTCCAAAGCACACAACCAGAGACCCAGGAGACACTGCCGGTCCCACTAGTCTCCTTGCTGCATGGACGAAAAAGTACACGGTCCAGAAAATGATAGTAGGACTGGCACCGGGATTCAGACTTCCTAACTCCCAGGCCAATATTCTTTGCATCACAGGGGGCTAGTTCGCATTTCTAAAAATATCTCCTGTGACATCAAGCAGCACAGGGGGGATTCATTTCATGAGAGCACACTGCCGGCATCTAGAAGAGGTGTGGTGAGATGGGCTGTTGGCATCGCTTTAGAGAGAGAGCACCAAAAAAAAAAAAAAATCACACCAGCATAGGAGGCCCAATTATTGGGGACAAACTGCCCTGCTCTGCTGCTTGCGGCGTTAGCAGGCTGTGAGTTCTCTGCACTGTTATCAGAAGGACAGGATGGCGCAGTGGCAAGAACGGTCACCGCCCCAGTGACCAGGAGACAGGTCTAGGGCTGGCCTTCCTCTACAGGTGGCTTTGGGAAGCCAGCTCCTTCATCAGCACACTTGAGGGCATCGGCCGAGTTGGTCTCTGAACCTTCCAGCTTGCATAAAAAGGGTACCTGCACTTCCACGTGGGTCTCCCAAATGAAAAGAAACATTTCCACGTTCAGATGGAAGCAAGAGGAAAATATCTTCACTGAACTCAAAAAAACAAAACAAAACAAAAAAACAAAAAACCCAGAACCAAAAAACAAAAAAACCCTGGGACTTTCCAGCAGCGAGGGGAGAGGGGAGGGAGCATTTAAACCAAACCTAAACCCAAACCCAAACCAAACCAGCCTGGACTCAAATGAGGATGTAAATGGTACTGAAGGAAGACAGGGCACTGTCTGAGGAGCCAGCATGTGTGTTCTGCTTGCTTGTCTTGAATCTCCTGGTAGCCATCTGTTCTGTAACGCGGGGGTACTTACTAGAAAGCTGCTTCTGGAGCTGCCGCACCAGGGCCGCCGTCTGTTGCTGCTGCTGGGTCTGCTGCAAGCCTTGCCTGGGGAACTGCAAATGTGACAGAAGACAGGAGGGCAGTCAGCCTGCGCTGCCCGGCTCAGACAAGGACAGAGACTACCTGCCAGGGTCGGTCTGCAACACACCATCGACCCTTTCAGATCAAAGTGCCATGCCCGTTAGGTGTACGTTAATTTTCTCCTACACCCCGATGTACACCTGGTGAGCATATGGGAAGTGTCCAAGTCATTCAAAACCTCACTCTCCAGGTGGTCACTTCGCATTTCTTGGAAGAGGAGTGATGAAGGAGTCCACGCCAGGGGTGGCCCCGGACGTCAGATCTCCTTGTTATAGTATCCTTCAGCAGCTAGCTAGTTAGGATCATGCTATCACAAACCATCTTCATTGGCCGCATGAAAGTTCTCTGACCAGAGGATTTGTGCAAGCACCACAGGCCGTGCCTTGTATGGATGGAGACAAGAATCTGGTGAGGCAGAGCAGTGCCCTCCATCCAGGACCCATTTGGGACTATGCCCTCCCATGGGATGCTGGATGAAGGTCAACCAGGGTTACTATTTTCTCTGATACAAAGCAGAAAAACAGCACCTTGCCTGTTTTTTTTTATTTTCCTAGTGCCCAAATCAAGAGGGGAAAAATAAAGCAAAACTCCACCTTTCATTCACATGGAAATGTTAGTAAAATAAAAAGTGCTTTCTTCTCTATTCAGTGGTTTCTTTATCTGGAAATACTACCTATTTAACAAAACCAAATATGCTACCATGTACTCGGCAGTGTTCTAGACATTGTATGTATACATTCGCCCACTTAAACTTGACTAGGTAATACCTATTCTCAATCCTTTATCCATATACAATTTATTATGACAATTCCATAATATACAGACCAAGGCCTAGGGCCGTACAACATAATCAAACACTAAATTTCTGCAGCAAAATATACAACGAGTCCTATCAGGCAGAATAAATGAAGAAAGATGGGGGTTTGTTCAGGTCAGCTTTTGCAACCAAATGGGTTCAGGTCAGCCTTTGGGGTTCAATGAGTTACCAATAAAATTTCCATTTCAAAATAAAATGTCAAAATTCAGTTTGGATTTTAGAAATGAATATAAGGGACTGTGGACCTTTACTACTATTATTCTCATTTTACAGCTGAGGGAACTGAGACTCCAAGGTGTTTAATCACTTGCCCATGATCCCTGTAAGTAATGGGGCAGGGATTCAGACAAAGATTTCTGGATTCGGAACTTCCTATCTTAACCGCAATCCAGTGCTACCTTTAATTGGGAATATTAGCTTCCAAATATTAATTTACTTGGAAATAATCACAGATTCTAAACGGTGGGCTGCAAGAATGTCTGATCTTTTATTAAAGACTTTATTTATTAGAGAGAGAGAGAGAGCGCGCACAAACAGGGGGAATGGCAGAGGGAGAGAGAAAAGCAGACTCCCCAATGAGCAGGGAGCCCAGTGTGGGGATGGATCCCAGAACCCTGAGATCATGACCCGAGCCAAAGGCAGATGCTTAACTGACTGAGCCACTGAGGTGCCTGATGTCTAATCTTACCATTTTATTAACATACTGAGGTACACATGCATAAATATTTAACATTTATTCATTCAACAGATACTTAGCTGTCTTCTTTTATGTTCATTTAAAATCTGCTCCAAATAGAGTAATTCACAGAATGAAATATGGTAGTGATCACCTCAGAGTAACTTGAGGAGCCTTGGCAGTAACTAATTCATAGGAAGCTCGTGTGCATGTGGGTGTGTGAGTACGCATGCACACATGTTGGCAGGGAGTGGGTGCTCCGCTGGATGGCCTTAAGAGATATCATATCCTCCAGGGGACCCCAAGACTATTTGGGGGATCTACAAAATCAAAACTGTTTTCATAATAATACTAAGGCACTGGTTGTTCTTGCTCTCCTTGTCTCAGGAGTATACAATGCAGTTTTTTAGAAGCTATATAACATGCGATATTGTAACAAAGTCTTCGATTTATTCAGACAATAAATTTTCAAAAATGTAAACAATGTCATTCGTCTAATTTTTTATTTTGAAAAATATTCTTATATTCATTCATTATTCATAAAAGTGTTATTTCTGGTTAATATCTAATGAGAATTTTAAAGGTATTAGTAAATACTGGTAATAATTTCTAATACAATAAATATTAATAGACACACAAACGCTCTTTGGGTCCACAGTAATTTTTGAATGAGAAGTGGTTCCAAGGCCAAAAACTGAGACCAGTTTCGTTCGGCACACCTCCCCCTCCCCCTCCCCCCCTCCATCCAAGGAAGTGGTGGGATACAGCTGCAGTCCATAGTCTCCTCAGCTGTAGTGTTTTTCCTGCATCTGTTTCTCTCAAGGCCACTCTGATGCAAAATTTAACTTGCTTCCACCTGTATGTGAATGTCAGCAAGCAAGAGACCCAGCTTACAGCTTTCCTGGGCCCTGGAGCACCTGAGGCCAGAGAAAGAGAGCGTGCCACCAGCTCTCCACAGAACCCTCACTGGGGAGCATTTCAAACCAAGTCACTGAGCTCTTGCACAAAACTGGCTGAAGCAGCATAAAGCCATCAGGAGAAATTTAAAGAGTCATCCTCTTAAGCTCTTCCCCAGACTTCCTGAATTAAAATTTCTGGGCCAAATGTGCTAGAAATCTGTATTTTCAAATGGTTCCCCTAAGTGGCCTGATGCTTGGCTAGATTTCAGAATCATCCCCATGTTGGGAGCTGGAACTTTTAACTTACCACAACAGGTCAATACATGGGACAACTGAGGCTATCCAGAAGTAAAATAAATCTAAAAACCACACTCTGTGTGTGTTTAACCTTTCCTGCTTAAATCTGATAAATAAAAAGGAAAGATTTTTCTGGACTATCCGTACAGGAGATGTTCATAGTTCTGCTCACCTCTGTGCCTCTCCAAATGTTAATCCCTCCTCCTAGAAAACCTTCCTTCCCCCTTCATCCTACCCCTACATGCTCCTAAAAATCTGCCTGTCCTTCAAAGATCAGCTCAAGTGCTTACCTACTCCCTTAGGAATGTGAAGAGCAAACCACTGCTCCTGCATCCTGTGGAGATGCCTTTATTATCAAATGTGGTGTAATGTGACAAGTGCTTCTCTCCCTAGTATTCTGGATTTTGCTCTTCTCGGGGACAGGAACTGTGTGCCATGCTCCTGCTGCAACCAGGAGACAAAGCACAGAGCTCAACAATGTCTGTCAGGTACAGCCAACTAGCCCACAGGGCAGAGCTACTCTCCATTAAACACATTCTCTGCCGAACTCAAAACAATAATTTAAAATTTTATTATGATGTATTTCGACTAATCCCTAAATCCCTATTTTGACAATACACGCTTAGTCAAGAATATTAATGTTCCTGCTCACTCATTACTTAGGCAAAATGCATCTCTAAACCAATCATTTCTATTTAAATAAATGCCACTGAATCATTTCTGTCTCAGAAAAGCTGGCTTCTTCGGGCCCTTCTCTGCAGCAGAAGCAGACACTGACCGTCCTAAGCAAGAGCAGGGCTGAAGAGTTAGTGGTGGGCCTTCACACTGCCTCAAATCTGGTTTCAACCTCTTGCCTTCTGAACTGTCTTTTTCCTTTAACTTATGGATCACTGTGTGGGGCTTTTGTTCCTTCGTTGCTCGGACATTCAACAAACAAGTTATTCAACAACAGTTAACCAAATCCAGGCACATTTTGGGGTTCTGGGAACACCAAAGTGAGTAAAGCACAGTTCCTGCCTCCTGACAGCTGTGTCCTAAAACTGTGACTGCAGTATTGGTGAGCAAAGGACAAAGCACCAAGGCAACATTTATTCGAAACCTGCACTGCCAACTGAGAGAGTGCAGAGAGTTATGGGCTCCTCTGCTGGTCAGAATAAAACCTTTCATCAGTACCAGCTCCAGTACAAGGACTGCAGTACTGCGGGGGCCCCTCCACCGAGCGCTGGACAGAAGTACACATGCTTAGATGCTGGCAAGACGGAACACTTAGGAAGGACTGGCACCAATAGATTTCAGAGGATTTGGCGCACATTTATTTGCAGTTTCACTAGTAACTTGCATGCAGCCATTTTTTAAAAATCTCTACATAGTTTTTTTAGAGGGAAGGAAAAAATCAAATTTATCTATCTTGTTACCAGAAATGTGACATATGTCTTCCCTATCCTCCCCATCTATAAATTACTTCTCCTTTCCCTTCAAAAAGGAAAAAAAAATTAAAATCCAAATTCATGCAGAGGACGGTGACAAAGCTCAGTAAATTTCTCTGAACTAATTTTTTCCATTTGAAAAGGAAAATACTATCTGGCTAATTCTGAATTCTAGAGGCACTGGAAAATTTTCTCAATTTCTCTGAATGGAACGTATGAATTTTTTTTGAAGATTATATAGCAATTTCACACATGATCTTTGGCTACAAATTAATGCAATCATTTAAGTAACTACTGCTTCCATGATGCATATTTTTATAAGGCATTATATTCAATATAATGTGATACTGACACAAGGATCAAATAATTTAAAAAGCCAGCTTTTTAAAGCTTCCTGTTAGCATCTTTTCCAGGTCACCCAGCTAGGGCCCCCTGAGTTTAAGATAAAAAGAAATGACACAGCAATCTGATGTAAACTTTATTTTCTTAAAAAGCTAAAAGCAGCCTTAAAGAAAAGATCACAGCCTGTTAACGTATTCAGTTAAGAGTTAATCGTTACAACTCAAAAACTTATTTAAAGGTATTTTTCAAGTCAAGAACTATAATTTAGGTCAGAACTAGAAAGGCCAAATACAATTTTCCAGCAAGGACGCCTCGTCTTTCTTTCCTGTTGCTCTTTCACCAAAGACAAGTAAGCAAATGAAAACACAGGCATTGATATTAAGCTGACAAATTAAATTAAGCATTTAATTTGTATGCATGGGCCTTTAACACTTTCTTCCCCTTTTTCACAGAAAAGCTCTGCTTTCTGAAGATGCTTTTGGAAAAAGTACCAATTTCTGTTCTAAGTTAGTTTTGAATCGTAGGTTCACTTTTTACAGCAGGGACCAACTTGCCCATGTGGCTGTTAATAATCATTGTGCCACATGGACCCGCTGTTGCTGTCAAGGAGGGGGGCAAAGAGCACTCAACAAATCCCAAGGTCTTTCCGGGTCTGCTGCATTCAACCTCCTCCCACAAGGCTTCCTGAGCTTCTCATACCCTTCCTGACCTCTGTTCCAGGTTGAATTATGTTGTCCCGAAAAGCTTTGCTGGCATCCCAACCCCAGTACCTCAGAATGTGACCTTATTTAGAGAGAGGGTCTTTACGGAGGTGATCAAGTTTACCATCAGACCTGATCCAGTGTGATGGGTGTCCTTATAAAGAAGGGAAAGATGGACACAAACACACGTAACAGTGAGAATATCATGAGAGAATGAAGGTACAGATCATGTTTGTTTCCATGAGCCAAGGAAAGGCAAACATCACCAGCACATCCTAAGAAGCCACAGGGAGTGGCTTGGAGCAGATTTCTCCCCTTGTGCCCCTGGAAGGAACCAACTCTGCCAACTCCTTGGGCTTGGACTCCCAGCCTCCAGAACTGTGAGATAACATATTTCTGCTGGTGAAGCCCCACCAGTTTGTGATGCTGTGTTACAGGAGCCCTAGCTTCTCTTCTCCTGCTTCCCACATGCCGAGCTGTTCAGTGGTTTCCTGGGATTCTAAGCTGTCTGGGGGCAGGGAGCATGCTGGGCGCTTCATTAGTGTGCTCATAACCTCTGGCCCAGTGCCAGCCTCTACTGTACAGAACAAATAAACAGGAGCTGAACTGACTGCTGGATGTCACCCGACAGCCGTAGGCAAGTCACAGGGAGGGTGGTGGCTGTGTGACTAATACCACTTCTCCCCTGAGACTGCATGAATCAGAACTCCAAGTGATTCAGAGCGGACTTCTCCTCCACAGCCAGCTTACTGCTCAGTTTCCAGCAAAGAAACAATATCACATTTTAAGAAATTATAAGAAATACAATTTTCTTCTTAGTATTGCTAAGGCTTCCTGCTACTGTTCTGAAGATATACATTTAGAGATAACATTATTCTTATGCTATTTTCTTTTATTGTAAGAAAACAAAAACAAAAACGAACAAAAAAAAGAGAAACAGAATATATATCAAAATATCCCTAGCAGTATTATTTGTGAAACTGGAAACAATACCAATGTTCAGCAGCAGTAGGTGGGGTGTTAGGCAAGTAAGAGCAGAGGAATACAGCTGACTGACTTTACAGCTATATAAAATTACGAACATGTAGACTATGTTAATAAACTTAAAAGTATATATAAGTATGCTGAATAAAAGTGTGCTGAAAAAAGAATTACATAATTTAAAACTCCAAGATCACTGATCCCTTTAACTTCTAATTCTGAAATCTGTCCAAGTGATATTTTAAATTTCCTAGCCTATCCTAAGACTATGACATACACAATATTTCTGTCTTTGTAAAAATAATTGCTGTCTAGATTACAAGATAGTGTTCTAAATGTAAGAATTATGCTTCCAAAATAGCTTTTAAAAAAAGGCTTCAGCTCAAAAGGGAAAAAAAAGGGCTGGAAAAAGCCCACTGTGGATTTTATTATCCATTAAGACTGTTGTAATGAAGTTGTTTCTCTGAAATTACTTTACTATGAACACAGTAGGAAAAAATCATGGGCCATGTTTTGACTAACCTGCTCAATCCCAAGGATGTATTTTAAGTTAGTGAGTAAAATACAACTGATGACATTAAAAACTTCAAAACTGTCTTAGAGGTCAAAAATGAATAAATCTGATATATATTCTTTATACATATGTTAAATATTCATGAAACTTTTAGATGAATAGAAAGATATTAAATTCCCTTATATTAGATATGCTTTCATTCTAGTGGAACTGGGGCTAGAGTCTCTTCTCAACTCTGCAAAAGCTGACCCTCTGCTTCAAATTATCATTAAGAAGTTTATAATTAAGAAGTTTAAAGACAATTTCCACCCCAGCCCTATAAGTTTAACCTGTGATATAATCAAATGTTTATTTTTTTTTTACCCTACTCAAAAGAACTACTACATATCGGGCACTTGATATCAATATCCATCTGCGTTTATATAGCACGATTCTCTAAGAAAAAAATGTAACGCATTTAGTATTTTATGTACTTCTTACATGCTACATTATAAATCAACTAAAATAGTACTGATATAAGAGGCATGAGTCTGCTACTTACTGATATGTACAGATCGGGGGGAAAAGAGTGTGTGCGTGTGTGTGTGTGTGTGTGTAGAAAGAATAATAAAGCAAATGTGACAAAATGTTATTAGTAAATCTGGGAAGAGGATTTATGGTAATTGTATTATTAATTCTTCTGTTAGTTTGAAATTACTTCAAAATAAACAGTTATATCTTGTTCTTGGGTGAGATGCTAGGGTGAAGTAGCAGTATCCCATCCCAAGGAGTCTCTGACACGACATTTGTTAAGTCAGTCAATCCCTGCTAATATACCCCTGATGATGAAGAGTGTAGGCTGTATGTGAACGTTTATATACTGCCTCTACTTGAGAAAGGATTTTTAAGATGGATTACAATAAATGTCACAGATACAAAAAAAAAAAAAATTGGAGCTATCAAAACTAGATTCATAATAAAGAAGAATTTCCGTAATAACGGGGACCAACCCGTTTTACAAGCAAAGGCTTGTAAAAGGGTATCTTGGTGCATTTTACAAGCCTCGGCACCAAGATACCCTATTTCATTTGCTGATGCTCCATTATCGGTCTATTTGGGCATGACCTGTCCTTTATCACCTAGCTCTACTGATCTGATCTCTCCTGATATGCCAGAGCCCTGGCTCTGTTGTTTTTTCTTTACTGCAAAAGTTGTGAAACCATCCATCTTTCTACTCCTGTCCTGAAGATAGTCTATACCAGGGTTTCCCAAAGTGCAGTAAGCCAGCTCATGTTAGGTAGTATTCATTCACACAACTCATGTCGTTCAGTTACCTTCAGTGTAAGTATTTATTTTTACAGATATTTCTAATATGTAGGTGATGTGACCACTGATGGCAGTTAATAAAAATTCTTTTTAGAATATACTTACTTCAGTAAATAGAAAAAGAGGCAATTTAAAGAAAAATACTTAAGTAAATAATAAAGCAGGGATATGGCACTTGGAAAAGTAAAGGATGTTGTAAATTACTGCGGTTCAGAAAACACTGATGCTATGCACATTTTCAAAATCTGACTTACAAAGCTAAAGAAGTTAATTACATGATTACGAATTATATGAAAGTTCTTACAGAAAATAACTGGCTAAAATCAGAGTTTCTTTTATATCGGTAAAGATAATATTTTAGAAAGCACACTCATGCTCTTTTGAAAGTATAGTAAAAACTCAAATAGATATGGTAAATTATCATTTTAACATTGTTTAAAAAAAACCAGTGTCTCAATAAAATTTTTTAGTCCATGCAAAAGTCTGAAAAAATTTGAAGAGGAAAATGGTATAACTTACTGAACCCCAATATTTATTTATAACTTTCTGTGAAAACAAATATACTACTCTGATAAAAACTCTAGGGAAAATCTACGAGTGTACATTTAAGCTATTTTAATTCTTAATAATCTTATGGGATGAAAAAATGCAACCTGCCTTTAAAAAAGAACCCCACATATTTGGTTCCAAACACCAGGTTCCTTACCAAAGGCTGTTGGGGCTGCATCGCTTGGAGACCAAGGGTCTGACTCTGGGGCTGGGGGGGTTGCTGCATCTGGAAAGAAAAAGGATTAGACACTTAGAGAGGGGAATATATTCCAATCTCCTCCCCCTATATACCTTTTATCTAATTAAGTTGTTGCAGTGAAAATGATATACACCTCCCTCCTGCATCACTGTCTTGACAAACATTCACCTTTTAAGGACAAGACC
This sequence comes from Eumetopias jubatus, assembly GCF_037043125.1. Taxonomy (NCBI): domain Eukaryota; kingdom Metazoa; phylum Chordata; class Mammalia; order Carnivora; family Otariidae; genus Eumetopias; species Eumetopias jubatus. The sequence goes on from NW_028274807.1 coordinate 110,330,146, forward strand.
TAAATCTGTTCTTTTTGTAGGCTTCTTGGGACAACCCCAAGGAGCTCTTCCTTCCGTCATCGCAGTGTTCACTGTCTATACTGCCCTCTGCTGTCCAGGGACATCCTTTATACTTAACTGTGTTAACACCTTTCATGTTATCTGCTCCTGCACATACTTTATCCTATGTTATACCAGCGGGTTGGAAAAGGACTACTAAGTAATTACCGTTTTAGTCCCTATGACATCTGGAGGAACTTGTGAAGATTAATTTTTTTTTAAAGAAAAACGTAGACTTCTTAAAGGAAGAAAAAAACAGGAAAAAGAAGAGAAGTAATTCTTGAAGATTAGAATATTTTTTTAAAAGGAAGATGTTTATGTGGGAAGTTCTGGCAAAAAATACCAGCATAAAAACAAATTATGTCAGTGATTGAGTTGGTGTAAATAAAGAGCCCTTAGAAAACACTTCCAAGTCACAGAAGAAACACACATTACTCATCCACCATGTGGTACACAGAGGAGAGGAAAATATTAATAGGTGGTTTGTCTCGGTGACCTTCAATGTGTCCTCCACCCAGGCACTTCATCTTGATGATGACAGTGCTGGACTTCTTTTCATCCTTTGCATTTCCAACTTGGTTTGCATACTATCCCCCAAATTATTTGTCTTCTTTAGGGCAAGGTAATAAATAGCTATTACCAGGTGGTATTTCCCACTAAGTGCCAACACTCATGGATATGGAATCCTAGCAGGAGGTCTGGGCAGGGTCACTCCCAACTGAGACAATGCAAGTGGGACCAGAACTATAATGATTGCAATATAAAGCCAATTCTCCATTTGGCTCTCTGTGAATTCTTTCAAGAAAAATCCAACCAACCTCATAATTACCAATTTGTTCCTTTATGGAGGTAGTCAGTCACCAAGAAAAAAGTATAATCCTGAGGCAGAAGCAAATCCCTTTTCTTTATCTCCAGAGAATTTGTAGTAATGAAAAAATTACCAGAAGGGCATATTAGGCTACTTGGGATAAAAAAGTACATATTAACCAATAAAAAAACACTTTCAAAATTCGCAGCCTTGCAAAGCAATGTAAGACAGGAAGTAGTAAATAAATAATGTAGTAACTTTGTGATTAGGAAATGAGAAATTTAAAACAGAAGGAAATATAAATATCAGTTCTATTAAGTTCTGACATGTATCTTCAGAACCTGAGACAAAATTATTTATGAAAATATCACTACAGCTATTCTTAATATTACCAAATGAGTGCTTTACTTATATTTTCTTACTGAACTCTTACTACAAATTGAGTTGCAACTTAATAGCATCTTACAACTAATGACATTTTATAATTGTAAAACCCATTTTTCTGGAGGATTTGTGTTGGCTTCTGCCTATCACCTGGGGGTACTGTCAACTAGAATTTTTTTGGATCACACTGAATTTAGACCTCAAATGCTCTTGAAGTTGTGGTTCAAATTCTCAGGGGAGGCATTTTTTCTTCCCTCCAACCAGGGTCAAGGTTGAGATATGCATGTTACTTTATTGTTCCTTTCTGCACGACAGTTTTATTGAACTCATTCCAAGAGTATAGCTTTGGTTACCCCAGTTCTACTAGACTCCCCATTTTTGTTGGTGTTTTATTTCTTTCTTAGTAACACATAAAATGACAGTGCATCTCAAGGTAAATTACTGATAAAGAGTCCACTGTGCAGACTCATCAGACAATATCCAATCTAGTAACAAAGGACAAACTTGTTAAGAATGAAGATAAATGGAAAGGTAAACATAAATAGTTTATTTATGTTTCCTAAATGAGTAAGTTAGAAGCATGAATGTGTCAAGAGGAGGAACGCTTTATCTAAGGTACTTAAATATTTACATCAAATAAATGAAGGATAGCTCTCTGGATTTTACCAGAGACAATATGAAATATCCCACCTACGTCACTCCAACTTCAGAGCTTAAATCAGAACAGAAGCATCAGAGATAATTTTTTGGATTATAGACAGACCCCTCTGGGAATCTGATGAAAGCTGTGGACAGTTCAATTTTGGTTTTGTTTGTTTTCAAACACATAGAAGAAATTTTGCATTCAAATTGCATGGCCTGTAGTTAAACAGCGAGTGGGTGAGCTGACACACACTATTAAGATATAGGCAGCCAGTTACCCTCTCCTGAACCTCTGTAAAAGGAGAAGGCCATTCTGCAAAATGCACCCTCCTGCCCATAATCTGGCAAAAGCACAGAGAAAGGAAGACGCTGGCCAAGTTGGAACTAAATGACACCAGTTGAGCTCCTAGGCTCAACCACACAGGGTTCCTTGGAACTTGGTAATTAAAGGCTCTTTAGAGTGCTTCTTATTTCATCAGGACTGCTGAGAACCCCTCATGCATTGCTTCACCCCCAGCCACGGACCTGGAGGAGCCTCTGCTGCTGTCGAACCTGTGGCTGCCTGGGTCTCATCGGGTCCTGAGGCAGGGGTACCGAGGGAAGGCTTGGATGTGTGGAAGTCAGCACCGCATCGATTCCTCCACCTACCAAAGGGCTCTGCTGAAGGGACTGATGATTCAGTCTGGTAAAAAAATACAACTTGGTTTCACACCCAGGCAAACTGCCATATTTTTAGTCAGTGCAGTGGCACATTGCATACGTTCACAAAGAAACGACTGTGTTCAGTATTCAACTGTACAATTCACATGCAATAGAGACCAGTGACTAAGATAATCTAGATTTCCACGGAGAGATGGAGTCACTGGACAAAGGACAGCAAGCATGCTCCCTACTTAAGATAATATTGCAATCGTGTTTAAATTACTTCTTCAAAATATTTTAATTGTTTTTAATAATAAGTGACATTATTTGAGCATTTACTCTGGAGAAGGCACAGTGGTAATGAGTCTGAAATGTATTATTTCATTACTCCCAAAGCAAGCCTTTGAGGTCAGCAGTTTTACTATCCCCATTTTATTTATTTAAAACTTTTAATTGAAAGATAGTTGACACTTGTATTTGGGACAGTGATTTGGAAATGAGGAACACCTCAATTTTGGTTTTGTTTTATTTTCAAACACATATAAGAAATTTTGCATTCAAGTTGGATGGCTCTCAGTTAAACAGTGAGTGGTTAAGATTCAACAATTCTAAACATTATGAAATGCTCACCACGATAAGTGTAGTTATCACTTGTCACCATACAAAGTTATTACAATAGTATTGACTATATTCCCTATGCTGTACTTTTCATTCTCGTAACTTACTTATTTTATAACTAGAAATCTGTACCTTGTAATCCCCTTCACTTATTTTGCCCATCTCTCTGCCCTTTTCCCTCTGGAAACCACCAGTTCATTCTCTGTATGTACACTGGTCTGTTTCTATTTTTTGTTTGTTTATTCACTGTTTTGTTTCTTAGATTGGACATATCAGTGAAATCTTATGGTATCTTTCTCTGACTGACTTACTTCAACTAGCATTATACTTTCTAGCTCTATGTTGTCATGAATGGCAAAAACTTATCCTTTTTATGGCTGAGTAATAGTCTGTTCTATATATACATGACATCCTCTTTATCCATTCATCTATTGATGGGCGCCTGGGCTGCCTCCATAGCTTGGCTATTGTAAATAATGCTGCAATAAACATAGGGGTGCATGTATCCCTTTAAATTAGTGTTTTTGTATTCTCTGGGTAAATACCCAGCTGTGGAATTACTGGATCATATGGCAATTCTATTTTTTATTCTTTGAGGAAACTCCATACTGTTTTCCATAGCAGCTGCACCAATTCACATCACCACCATCAGGCCACAAGCATTCCTTTTTTCTCCACATCCTTGCCAACACCTGTTATTTCTTGTCTTTTTGACACTTGCCATTCTGACTGATGAGAAGTGCTACCTCAAGTGGTTTTGAATTGCATTTTGTTATCTCTATTTTAAAAATGAGACAACAGAGAGCTAGCGAAGTAACTTCCCAAAGTTATTCAGTCAGTAAAGAGCACAGGTGGGATTGAAACCCACAACTGTTGAGCTCTGAAGTTCAAGTTCATAGGCAATATGCTTTGCTGCCACTTATTAGAATAATAAATACAATGCATTTTTTTCCGATCTTATTTATTTTCCCAAATATGTTACCATCAACCGTGCCAACTTTCCAAGCTGTAACAACTGTGTGTTGACATACAGCAACTGATTGTAACACATGGAAGCTAAGCTACTGTCCTACTATAATATAAAGTTTTGCACGAAACTTAATTCTTCTAGACCAATGCTATCCAACAGAAGTTTCCACAATGCCTAAAATGTTCTACAGTTGTGCTGTCCAATAAGATAGCTACTGGTCTCCAGGACCAGTGACATAATTTCTGGGTCTCAGTGTGACACAAAAACACAAGGCTCCTTGATCAAAAACTAGTAGGATTTTCAAGATGGTGACAGTAGACCATTACATTAAGCATGGGATCCTTCTAAACACAGTGTACTGTGTGACTGCACAGGTCCCACACCTTCAAAATTTGCTCTGCTTGGCTGCATGTGGCTATCAAACACTTAAAATGTGACTAGTGTGACTGAGAAACTAAACTTTTAATTTAACTTTAGTCTTAATTTAAATAGCCACACATGGCTGGTGGTCACATGCACTATGTCTCTGGGATTCAATTATAGCAAGAACTGAGAGAGAATCTTTCATGATCCTCTGTGCCAATCATACCTGAAGCAGAAAAGGTGGAAACTAAAATATAACAAAACTCTTATGGGCACCATGCACAATGAGCATTAATCGATCACAGACTTTATGGCTCCAACCAATATATTCTAGTAAGGCACTGCTAACAATAATCAGCACTTTAAGATATTTTTAGCCAAAAATCTTTTTAAAAGAGCGGAAAACACTGCAGCTAACATACTGGCATCATCTAAAACATTACACCCATACTATGGCAGATGTGAGTTTACACGGGCCTTGAATGAAATAATCCTCTATCTGGATGCTACTAAAAATGAGATGACAGAATGCAAATTATATGCAAATATGCGAGCTCATAAAAACAATTATAAAGCACCATGCCCTAGACAATGTATAACAAAGTCAGGAATTTGAGTGTCTACTATTGTAATCATCATTTCCACATGTATCACCTCTGAGAGCCAGTCAGGGACTGCAGGTATGGTGATGCCTGCTGCTGAACATAGCCACTAGGCGGCTGCTGCATCTGTCTGAGTCTTTCCATTAGCGCTGGGCTGGAATGTGCAGCCGGATAAGTTCTGGAGTTATAGCTGGGAGACAGGACCACGCCGCCCGCCTGCTGCTGTGGGGTCTGCTGCAGAGGCATCTGCGTTCCGTACATCGTATAGCCCTGGGGCATGGTCTGCAGGTGGGCACAAGAAGTCAATGTTTTAATTTACCACCAACTTTGCTATCACTAAGCTATATGGTGCAAAAACAAATCTGGGAGGAGTTCCCTGAAAGTCACTGTTCTCAAAGGTTCTTATAACTCAACATATGAGGAGGACAACTCTGGAGGTAAGAGGGTAGCAAGAAAGCTACAGAACGAACTGGTTGGATCATGAATCATCAGAAATTTCAATTAAAAAAAAAATCGAGGGGCGCCTGGGTGGCGCGGTCGGTTGAGTGTCCGACTCTTGGTTTCAGCTCAAGTCATGATCTCAGGTCATGAGACGGAGCCCTGTGTCGGGCTTCCTGCTCATCATGGAGTCTGCCTGGGATTCTCTCTCCTCCTCCTTCTGCCCCTCCCACTCAAGCTCTCTCTCTCTGATAAATAAATCTTAAAAAACAAAACATGAATCCTCATTTGGTTAAAAGATCAGTTTTAGAATCAGTTGCTTATTTTGAGGAAGGAAAGACATGTTTCTGTATAGAAATAATCAGGCAAGCATCCATACCTTAAGTGCACAGACAACATCAATGTTCAACAGATCCCAAGCACCATTAATGTCATTTCCAAAATTACAAAGAAAAGCTCCCTATTTCCAATGTAAATTAAAATGCTGGAGTACACTTTCCTGATATATAACTATACCTACACCTTGGATCTGATGAATTTGCCTGTAGTAATTAACCAGTTACCAAAAAACAAAAACCAAAAAAACAATACCTTAACCCCATAGTACGAGTGTATTTGGAGACTATTTGATATCCTCTAGTCCTGGTTGGACTATAGCCCTTTCCAGCACTCTACCAATACTCTGAATATTTAATTTTTCTGTTCAATATTAGTATATGAGTGCCTGTTCCCCTAAATCTTGACACCTAATGTAAATGAAAAACCTGAGGTTCTGCTGGATGACTATCTGCAAGTTATAGAATGGAATGCTGATTGAAATAGAAGAGGCCTGCTCTTCAGTCCTCAAAGAACCACACTCTAAGGTAGACTAACGGCTCTGACTTGGAAGACAGAGTGATGCATAATAAACTTCCAGCGAGCAGCATGCATGGATCCAGCTGTGGGGCTCAGTGCCCATGAGAACCAACCTCAGATCGCCTTTTAGCTGTGGGCACAGTGTGAACTGTTAGCCCCACTGACAGTCTTGCCAACATCCCCGGGCTCCTAATTGTGAGGGGGACAGAGTAAAAGTATACAGATGCAAAAACCACAAAATTATTAGGAAAAATAGCCCAGGAGATGCCTTATATTGAGGCAAGTCTATCATTTGCGGAGTGGCTACCATGAATCTGGTGCTATGCTGGTTCCACAGGTTGTCTTAAATCCTCACATGCTCATCTCTATTTTGAAGGAAACCAAGACACAGAATAACTCGCACAATATTACACAGCTAGTAAGTTGCCAGGAATTGCACCATGGTCTGATTCCAAGGTCAATTACCTTCTTATTCTACCATGATTCCTCTGCAAACCTATCTTTTTTTTTTTTTTTTAAAGATTTTATTTATTTATTTCAGAGAGAGAGAGAATGAGAGACAGAAAGCACGAGGGGGAAGGGGGTCAGAGGGAGAAGCAGACTCCCCGCCGAGCAGGGAGCCCGATGTGGGACTCGATCCCGGGACTCCAGGATCATGACCCAAGCCAAAGGCAGTCGCTTAACCAACTGAGCCACCCAGGCGCCCTGCAAACCTATCTTTTAATATGATAAATTCAATCATGAATTACATTGTTATTCATTATAACATACAACAAGCACTCTGGGACTGTGAAGCATTTCAACATCTACTCATTATAAGTAGAGAGGTAATTTATATTTTTAACTCCAGAACGTCCTGAAATATTTTATGCTCTTTAAAAAATCAGTCAATCCGAAGGCTTGTTGGTCACTGGTAATGCTTTTTTTGAGATGTCAATTATAATCTATAAGCAGAAGTACTATGTTCTAGACTCCATAAAGAGCTGATATCCTATTTCCTTGGTTTCCCACTTCAAATACAGAACAGTAAAACTCCCAGCAGCATCTACAAAGCAAATGCAGATACCTGTGCTTGCTGCAGCCCTGGATACTGGGGGAGCTGAGGGGAGGGCCGAGCGTGTGCAGCAAAGAGAGCAGCCTGGTCCCCTGGTGGGCCCTGGAAAACAAAGTCCAGGTGGACTCTTGATCATAACAGCAAGAACTTGATTTGCACTCTTGGCTAATAACCCCGATAACCCATGACACCAAATCTTATTAGATGATTATACAACTTGGAGATTCCCAAACTGCATTAAATATAACTTCTCATCAATTTTCTATGTGTGTAGAGACTATTAAACTTATTTTTTTCAAAGACTATAGAGGTTTCCAACAGTAACAAGCCAAAATAATCTGATGGTCTACTTATCAGAGAGGCTCTGAGACAGCTTTCCTGTTCAGTCCAGGATATAAATGCCCCTCTAGACTGAAACTCATGAGCCTCGAGTGTGAAATCTGAAACCACAGAGATGTACCATTCTGTGCCCATAAAAGAAAGAGAACATGTAGTACAAAGAAATGCCACATACAAATTTCATGACTTTTTTAATGAAGTTTCTTCATAGTAACCTAAAAATTATCTATTTAACCATGTAGTCAAGAGATGAATTTAGTATCTCCTATGACTAAACATCAACTAGAATATAATCAATAAAAATTCATAATACATCAATAGCAAATATCATTCTAATGAACTATAATATAAAGCCAATTAAATTCTGCTTACCAGTCTTAACTTAATACATGTGTTGCCCTTTGAAAAATAAATATTTATAAAAGCAGCTGTATGGGTTTTATGTTACGGTGTCAGAGGTTATTTCATGGAAGCTTGCAATAATCATCACAAAAAGAGCTCTAGCTTCCAACCATCCCTAGGTTTTTACAGGACTTACTAATTATAAAGAATGGGGTTTATTTCAAAATATTTTACTACTGTTTTATTGAAGAGATATCCCCATTTTTCAAAAGTGTTAAATTATACTTATATAAAACCATTTAATGTGCTTGGAAAGTAGCGTAAACTCTTCTAACAGAGAGAAAACTAAACATTTAGAGAGCAAACGCCAACAATTATTAAACATCTAGTCTACACCAGAGACTGGACTTCATGTTTTTACTCCCATTTTCTCACAGGAACTCTGCAGAAAGGGAGGATCATCCTCACTTATTTTCTTCAGAGAAAGAGCCAGGTTCAACAAGCTTAAGCAGCTTATAGCAAGCTCACCAAGCTAGACCTAGCAGAACCATTATCTGAACTCAGTCAGGACTCTTGCCATTATGACAAGATGTCTCCATGTGATATTAAAAATGGAAATATTGAAATCTTCATTTGGTACTTATCCTTTAGTGACAAAGAGCCTCTACAACTCACTCTAATAAAAAACAGAGAAAGAGGGACACCTGGGTGGCTCAGTCGTTAGGCATCTGCCCTCGGCTCAGGTCATGATCCCAGGGTCCTGGGATCGAGCCCCGCATGGCTCCCTGCTCAGTGGGAAGCCTGCTTCTCCCTCTCCCACTCCCCCTGCTTGTGTTCCCTCTCTCGCTGTATCTCTGTCAAACAAATAAAATCTTAAAACAAAAACAAAAACAGGGAGAGAGTCTCTATTAAGACTTGTTACTGAAATATTGAAACCAAATGTATACATCCTACGGTAAAATTCTTTCTCTGATCCTCATATAAAAATCACTTGAGGGCATTTCCTAAGGTGACTATCCATCCATCCATGGGCCAAATGCAAGTTTCTGAGAGTGCATATAATAGCTTCAACAAGAATCTAAATTCCCAGCATAGGGGGACCATAAAGATAACCTCAGCTTTTTGCTGATTGATCTAAGTGCAGTTATGTCTGTATTTACTTGGGTCTAAGGAAAATAACCTCAACTCTTTCTATGAGAACTCATTCCATGGCAGCATGGCCACCCGGGACCAACAACTCTTCCCCCGAGAGTATCTGAAAGGCTTTTGATCTTCCAAACACTGCCAAGGAGTCATTAGATCAACCACATGGTTAAATGCCACTCCTCGAGAAGCTGGGATCCCTGACAGTGCCCTACAAGGTCTCTGAAACACACTCTTTTGCTTTTTTGTGGGGAGAAATATTTGCACATTATCCTTTTTACAGAAAGGAAGAAAAATGAATTATTTATATGTGAGTTAAAATCTTGAGATCCATAAGTAGTTTACAATTCCCACACCCTGCTTTGTCTTAGAGGGGAACAAGATGTGATCTGTGTGTGACAGCTGCACACAAATGCATAAAGACAGATTTTTCCCACTCTTCACTCTTCCTCTGCTTTTGAAGAACCCTACGAAAGGAATTATGACTTACATGTGGAGTAAACTAGAACACTAATAAGGGAAACAGCTGAGTTACTGGGCAACACTCTTATTGGCAAGTAACAGTGGAGATCATGGACACTTAAGAAATAGAAATTTAAAACTATTCTACATTTAAAAAAATCACAAAATTAACATGTAAGGTAAAATACTAACTTTCAAAGAAAAAGAGAAAAGGATAAGAAATCTCACATACAGTTTTTACACGGTAAAATTCACGCATTCTCTGTCATTTATGTCTCAAGGTAAACTATTTATGAACATACTATGTTCCTCCCTACCACCAATTTTTCCTGATTTATATAAGCATAGTAGGTAATAATTCAGATCTGCAATATCCTTCCTGGGAAAATCAAATGCTCTGAGCTTGCCAGTAGTCGCCATGTACTCTGTGCATGGCTTTATCATGTTTCCTTGAATGAAAGATACCCCAGTCTCTCCCACAGAACTGAAATGTCCCACTTTTGGTTTTCCCCAGAATAATGCTAGAAACACATTATATCAGTAATTGTACAAATTACTGACGTTGAATTTGTTGAATAAAGAATAAGAGAAGTTCTTAGTGAATTTTAATTTTTAGCATCTATCATTCTAATGATTATTTATACCTGCATTAATATCTGCAAAATAGCTCAATTTCCCCCTCTTGATTTATTCTGCTTAATTGAAACAACCAAAGGTAACATTAAATTCATATTTTTAGGGGCATCTAGGTGGCTCAATCGGTTAAGCATCTGCCTTTGGCTCAGGTCATGATTTCAGGGTCCTGGGATTGCGCCTCACTTCAGGCTCGCTGCTCAGCGGGGGGACGGGGAGGGAATCTGCTTCTCCCTCACCCTCCTCCCTCTACTCATGCTCTGCCTCTCTCTTTCAAATAAATAAAATCTTAAAAAAAAATTTTGAAAAGAAAAAAGTTCGCATTTTTATGTGAGCCAAAGGATAACTCAAGAGGCCGGTTTTTAACCAAATATTTATGTCTAGCCAGCTGACATTGACTTTGAGCACATCACTAGAAGAGAAAATAAGACATGTTTGTGCCCTGCTCAGGCTGCCTTGGCTCAGATACCTGACTTACATGTGCTAAAGGAATAAGCTGCAGTTAACTGGGAAGTTCTGGTAACTACACAGACTCATCTCTACATTATTACCCGAGGCAAATTCCTACAAGTGTCTATACACTTTGCTTTTGGGCTTGCCTCTATATAAGAAACATAAATCCACTGCATTTTTTTTCAGCTTCCACTTTCTAAAACCTTAAGAAGCTGTGCTATGTTCCTGGCCTTTATAAGAACAATTCTCTCTTACTGCTTTATTTGGAGTCAGACAAGAGAAGTATCTGAACTCAAAGAGATGGTGACTCAAAGGCCTTTTGCATAATTTGAAATAAACGCATCAAGTTTAAAATTCTTGATAAATTATTCTCAAACATAATATTCATTCTTCTGGGTCTTGTTCTCTTCATTTAGCAATTACTCCCCCTCAGGCAACTGAAAAAATGTGAAGACCTCTTTTTTTTTTTTTTAAGTATTTTTTTTTAAAGACTTTATTTATTTGAGAGAGAGAATGAGATAGAGACAGAGAGCACGAGAGAGGGGAGTCAGAGGGAGGAGCAGACTCCCTGCTGAGCAGGGAGCCCGATGCGGGACTCGATCCCGGGACTCCAGGATCATGACCTGAGCCGAAGGTAGTCGCTTAACCAACTGAGCCACCCAGGCTCCCATGAAGACCTTTTTCTAAAAGAGAATTGGTTATGCCTCCAATTAGCTGACAGTAAGCATGACAATCAGCATTTCAGGATTAGGGATTTTTTATTTACTCATTGCTGGTGAGCAATGAATTTTTGAAATCCCTATTTAGTCACTTTTCAATGGTGTTTAAGTGTCTCAAGTAGAGAGACAAACTGTACCTAAAAAACCACAGCTGGATTTTGTGACTTTGTTTCTGATAATGCTGATTTAAGGATAAGAAGAAGTCCCCCAGTGAAAATCAGTGGGTAATGTTTTATGAGTCATCTAGCAAAAAGGGTTTTATTTGTGACTACTAGTTTGGAAGGTACTGAGTAATGGTGCCCGAGGCTAAAATAATACATGGTGTGAACCAGAAATTATGGTCATCACATCATACTGGTGTATTTTGATTGCAGACAACAGACACAGAGAAAATTCTATAAATACAGGAGGTCCAGCTGACCAGTTATGCTCGATTCTTTTATAATGTTTTCATATAAAATACGTGGCTGGGAATCAATCAACAGTAACATTAATGGCTGGAACAAACTGATTCATTCTAAAATAAACACCTCACACAATAATGAACTTTTACAATATACTCTTAACATGCTCATAAATGATGAACAGATGACTGGTTGAGTATATACATTTACTACATTCTTAATACCGGAGAAAATTAAAGGAAAATTAGAATGGTGAAAAGGACAGCAAAGATATATATACAGACATTTCCATTAATTTGAATGAATACAGAAAGCACAGAACCTTATGACTTTAAATACTTGATAAACATTCGGCCTTTTAAAAAAAAGTAAAATCACTGATTGATTCAAATTCTACTTTATCCAAATTACATTATCATCTGAACAAAATGTCCAACAGCAAGCATAAGCTATCTCCAAAATACTTTTTAATTGATAAAGTTTACTTCAAGTTTTTAAATAAAAACCTCACCTGCTCTCTGTACACCACAAAGTGTTAAGAAAAACTGATTCTTTTCAGAAGTCTCTAAACTTTTCTTTGCTGAATAACTAATAAAGAAATTGCCTACATAACAAGTATTTAATAACCTAAATATTTTCAAAGCTTGAATATGCAATTACAGACATTGTCACCAATGTACAGAAAATGTTACCCGTTAAAATTGGCAGTGAAACAAGTTGACTTACATTCACATCTGAGATGTGTGCTCTTTTTTATTGTAATGCTTCTTGGGTTTATGTTGTGGGTTGGCTACCTGATACAGAAACCTATAAGTAATTTAATGCAAAACATGCATTCTTAGCTAGCCCAGGCAAAGCAGTAGAGCTGAAGTCTTAGGACATGCATGCACAAGACCTATGCTCAAAAAAAACATCTTCTCCATCCCGGAAAGACAATAGAGATGATGAGTTCTGTTGAGAATTTCAGAATAGCCAGTGAGTGGGATGTGATGAGAAGGGTGTGTTTCATAACCACAGTTTGCGTTATCTTGCACTAGCCTATGAATTAGCATGCCATGCGTTCTTCTGCTAATGATGTGAATTACCACAAAGGGAAGCAAGAGCTCAGGAATAGATGGGTTCAAAACTGGAACTGAGATGAAGGTGCACGAACTGGTCTATGTTCCCAAACCCAGGCCATGAACGTCCACTGGTTTCTATACTGTACACATAAATGATGAAAATCATGAGGCAATCAAAGGGAAAAACTTTCAGAAATAAATCCCATTAAACTGAACATGGTTGATGCATTCATGATTCTGTGTTACAGTCTCAAACTTAAACCAAGGGAATAACAGTGAAATGAAGACTCTAAGTGTTACCAGCTATGGAAGAATACCCCGCTTCTTACTCTGATGTTTAAAGAGTAATGCTATAAAAATCTACTTAAAAACAAAAAAAAGAAAAGAAAAGAAAAAAGGAATGACAGCAGGGGTGTTACCATTATGTTGTCAAAGTCTTCCAGAAGGGAGACAGCAGAGTTACAGAAGTCCTACAGAAAGGGGACAGCAAGAAAACGGCAGACAATACAGATGAGATTTTTTTAGCCTAATGATGTGGGTAGCCACAATACATTATGAAATAGTTCATTTTAAAACAGTGTTTCAGGAGTCAAGACTTAAAATCCCAATGCCTTGCAAAGGCTTTATTAGGCTTTATTATCACCAAATGACATGACTATAGACTGGACGTACGTGATAATATTCATACAAGGGGAGAGCAGAACCCAGAGGTTAAATGGTGACACAGAAGTAGGAGGGCTACCAGAAGCTCGCTATAACTAGGGCATTTGGGGACTCCACTGGGAGCAACAGGGTGTCAGGGTCCTTCACAGCCTACAGCCAGTGGGACAGCTCAGGACATGTGGGTCCCATTAAACACACAAGACATGAAGTGAGCAAGTCAGTGGGTCATATATGCTGGGAGGATATAGAATTAGATAGCTCCGTCCTAAGTGCAAACAAAAACTGGGCATTAGGTGAACCACACATTCAATCAACCAAAACAGACAACAAATCATTACAGGGCCACCAGTGTTTACACACTGACAGGAGATCTGATTTAGAAAAAGGTAACTAGAGGCTTGAGGAAAATTTCTTTCTCAGGTAAATAATTCACTTGTTTGATCATTTTTATAAATGGATCCCAGGTGACATTTATGGCTGAGATGTTAAAAATTTTCTTCCTGCTGAGTTTGAGAGATCGCGATAAGGCAAAGGACTAACAACCCTAGTAGAAAAAGTATTTTATTATACTAAGGACTAAAAATTATAGGAAGAATTTCCCAAGCAAATATTTTCTCTATTTTAGGTGTAGTATATAATTCACTGCATCTGCACATTTGTATTTGGATCCGACAATTATCTATTAGTTGTCCACTCTCAACACCCCCCTTCTCTCCTCTCTCCCCAAAATCAAGCTGTGTACATTATTTTCTAGACTTTAGGTACCTAATTATAATTTCAGCAAATTAAATGAACATCTTTCTCATCATTCAGATAGCAGAGAAATGTCAAGTATTAATAAATAAAGCACCCACTTCCCTGGACATATGGGTTTCTATCCAAGGAACAAAATGATAGGGCTCAGGACATATTTACTAGTTCAGGGGTTTTCTCCTAAGTTCATTTTTGTCATTGAGATGTATTTAAATTATACTATCTTAGTGAAAGCATTAAAGGTAATTGTCAAAACTCAAGGTATGTTTCAATAAGGCTATTCTGCCTACCTTTAGCAAATACGAATAAAATTATTGTCAATACACTCAAATTACACTATCAGGGAAATTACAAAAGGGAAACCTTGAATAGCTAACAAAGTTATAAAAGGAGCTAAATTCACAGGTAATTGGGAAATAGAAATTAAAATGTCCAAATAGTGTTCCACCTGCTCTGAGTGAGAAAATTACAATCTGACAATATCAAGGGTTGGTGGGGATGTGAATAAAGGAAAAAATTCACACATAACTGATGAGAATCAGCACCACCTTGGAAATCAAATCAGCATTTCCACTTCCAAGTACATACCCCACCTAAATCTCTCCATATGTGCAGAAGAAACATAAAAACGTGCTTACTGTTGCATTGTTAACAGTAAGGAAAAAATGGAAATAAATGATCAATAGGAGAATGGACAAATATTATGCTAATATTCATAATGGACTAGCATCAACTAAGACAAATGAATAAAACTACATATAACAAAGTAGATATAATTCAAAATTGGTCAAAATAAAAAGTTGCAAAACAAGGCAATACATGTGTGAGGCCATTATATTAAGTTTCAAATCCAAACTTAATACTGTATATTTATGTCAATGGTTGCAAAAATATGTAGTAAAGGTATAAAAAACATTCATAAGAAAGAAAAACACTAAATTCATGATAGTGATCACCTCTTTATAGGAATGAAGGGAAACGAGAGTAGACATACTGTTTCATTTTTTAAATGACCTAGAGCAAATATGGCAGAACATTATTATTCAGTGATACTAGGTAGTAAGTCCATTAGTGTTTGTTATATTTTCTATTCTTCTCTGTATGTTTGAAATACACCTCTAGAGAGTGAGGGAGGGAGAGAACAAAAGAGGGAAACAGATATTCCAAGGTGATGCTCTGTCCCTAGGGTAGGAGATCAATTCCCAGACAAAGGGTAGCCGCTCAGCTTAAATGGGTTTCATCAATCCAAGAGTCATGTTTTCAGGATGTTACAGATTGACTTTTGCCAGGGAGCTCGGGAGGCTCTGACTCAGTCACTGATCTTTCATTAAGTTATCTAATTCCTTCATTTAGATACACAATGATAGCACCTGCCCCGTGGTTAATAACCTAATGTTCTTACAAGTAACCACTAGCTATTACTGGGCACATCATTTCCCTCCTCTGTCAGAAATCTTCCTCTTTAATGTCATCAATATCTATATGATTATCTGTAGCCTTTAATCAATTGCATTCTTCCAAATTTGTCTCAGCCAAATGTAAGCTAAACATATTGTCTTTCTTTGGACTATTAAAATAAACTGGCTGGCACTGACTACTACAAAGAACAGCAGAATGATTTTGTGCACTGAAAGGGGGGAAATTAGGATAAGCTATACCATAAAACAAGGCAAACAATTAAGTCCTTTTCATGGACCAAAACTTAAAGATTCCCTCCAAAAACCCCCTCCCTAGAAAACTGATATGGTGTGTGTGGCAGGGGGTAAGTGAGGTGGGGGGGGGGTGATGAAGGAAGTTCCTTCTGTCAGAAGAAAAATACTGGATGTAAGAAAGAGGACTGGAAAACAATTTAAGCAGCATTTTGCATTATTTTCACTAATATTCTATATTTTGTGATGATTTCCATAGAATATGCAGAAAATATAACAGCGATATTTTTAACACTGAAATCGGAATCAGCCCCTCTCAAGTTTGTATTACAGAATTTAGACAGTCAAAATACGCTGCTTTAAGAAACTAAAATGGTACTATTAGGAAAACTAAACAACATTCCTTCTTCCTGGCTTCTTCTCTGGGCAGCCGCTGAGCACCAGTCTTATTAGGGACAATTAATATAATGACAGAAGTAAAGCATTTGAAGTGTTTTTATTCTCTTTTAATCCTTAACATATTTAATAAAAATCATTTTTATGGGATAGAGATTTCCTTTGAAATAATACATTCATGATACTAATAAAACATTAACAAGTATGACAGCTAACATTTTTTGAGCACTTACTATGAGCCAGCCACTGTTGTAAGGGCTGTGATGTATATTAAAACATTAATTTCACAAGAACTCTAAAGTAAATATTGCATTAGGTCCATTTTATAGATGAGGCTTTGTGGCACAGAAAGGGGACATATTCGCTACATTGAGTCCCCTTTAAATAAGAGACACTGAGTAAGGAATGGAGAGTGATCATTTTTACTTTCCTGGATAAAAAGTCTAACTAAAAAGAATGAAAACAAGTTTCCTTGCCAAAACATCCTTATGCATACCGGTATGTACTAGAGCCGTAAGAAAGTACACTCAATTATAACCATTGCATCAAACAATTTGATTAAAAATACTTAACAATGCCCATGCTATTTACCATCTGTTTTCTAGACACTACACCAATGTCTTAATACATTCTTTAGGAAATACAAGAATGGTTCATAACAGAAAATTCCATGACCAACTGAAGCAGATGTTCAGTTTCTGCAGTGGACACAGAGTTATTATATAATGATATTGTAGTTTTCATTGTGCACCATCTAAGGCTAGATGATTCCTAGGCATATCAGCTTCTTTCCATTAAGGTGGGAAGAGGCTAAGGGGATTCTTCTGTACGGTCTGAGACATATCCAGAATCCAGGAATTTATGTCCTCCCTGCCCCATCTAGGTTTTCAAAAGAACCACAGCAGAAGTCACTTCTGGAATAAGTTTCTGGAAGTACTCAGGACAGCTGAGTTTGTAGATAAAAATCGGACTGCTAAGGATTAAGGCTACTAGGAAGCTCTAGGCTCCTGGAAATAGTTTCTCAAAACATGCATTCACTTGATAAACCTTTCATAAATTCCTACTCTCTGCTCATTAGATGTAAAGATAATACAGGGTATAAGACCCAGTGTCTGACCTTATCAGACGAGGGGCTACCATGGGGTGGTTATTGGACAACTGGCCTAGGGAACGGTCACATCCAACGCTTAGAAAAACTCATCAGTCTTTAAAATAAGCATCTGCTAAAATTCCAAAAATCAGTTTTGAAGGTTAAGATCAATGAAAATTCTCTAACACATTTGCTACATTTAAGAAAATGGATTCCTATAATTAGAAAATTGCTAGGATAAGAAGAAAAATGAATTCTATTTCATAAGAAAAAATGATATGACAAGTTCTTACATAGCTAGAGAGAATCACATTACATGCAGGCATGTGACCTGAGAAAATGGTCCTGGCCAAAATTAGAATCAACATTTCTCTATCATTTCTTATCATGAAGGATATAGGTCAGAACTTAGTAGAAAAACAACCACATCCACAACCATGTATTAAAACAACTTATCAATATTGCTTATATTCCATATAATGTTGCCTTTATTCCAGTTTAAGGGTTACCACAAGGAGAATTTTTTCCTGCCACAATCTTACTTATGAGGTGTTGTGGCAGGTATACTTATAAGGTATACTAATCATTTGTACATGAGAGGAAAGGAGTTAACATTTCCCCCAGACCTCCTAGGTGCAGGCACTCTAGCAAAAGCTACATGTGACCTCACTGACTCTAGGTGGGACCACTGAACCCTCTTACTGCACCATGGGTGTATTTCACTTCCTTGGAAGAATATTATTTTCCCTCAAGTATCCAACACTTGAAGAATGGTGGAAGAAAAAAAAAAATGTCTGCTTCTGAAAGCCCATTAGAGATAGTAAAGCAAGTTTCAACCAACTGTTAAAAAAATTGGGGGGTAGGAGAAGGTAAATATTGTACAATCACTGTTATGAAGTTGTATTTTTACTGCCTGAAGGAATTCCTGACTTCTCAAAAAGAAAAAAAAGGGGGGGGGAGGTAGGACAAAAATAATGAGAAGAAAAAGAAAAGGAAAGAAACAGTTGGCAAAAAGAATCAGGAAAAAACAAACTATACGTTAACTCTTATTAGTACAAGCAATACAACTCTACGTGGTGTAAAAGAATAGTCAGGTACTTTTAGGTGTTTTGAGGAAAAATGTAGAAGTAATGGGTTCCTGCAGGTACATTCTATGTCATAAGCTTGCCTTCGGCAAATATGCAAGAATCTTTGATTATATGTAGGTTATTCTACTCAATTCCTTTAAAAAAAAAAAACGTGCTTTAGAGGAAAAGCATGTTTAACTATAAATGGGCCAGCGAGTTTTCCCCAATGCTAGGAATCACTTAGAACAATTCAAAACTAAACTTAGCAGTAACAGTCTGAAAGTGAGCTATTAGTAAGACAAATTATACCTTGTGATAAAAAGGTAGATATGAAAAACTAACCTTAGTGGAAGGTAAATTTTTACTTAGGCCTAAATCACTTTAAAAGGGAATTGAATTCATCCTGGTGGGATGGTTACTCAACTTACAGCAAGTTTTTTTTAATCTTGACAAGATCTGAAACAAAGGTAATAACTATTTTTGCTCATCCTCAAGAATAGCTAAAATCCCCCTAAGGTTTTTAAATGGCTCCAAACATGCTGCTTATTTAAGCAAAATAAGTATTTCTTAGTATTTTAAGCAAATCCTCATCATTTCTGTGTAAGAAGCAACTTAGGCCCATCTTACCTGACACCCAGGGAGTTTGAGCAATTATGCTAGAGGTCAGGGAGAGACAAGCATGCAGTGACTGTTGGTTGCATTCCCATACAGTTGGCCTATTTCCTTTCTCCTGTCCTTCTTATAATACAGGTAAAAACAACCATTTTAAAGAATGTACAATTAACCATCCCACCTCCAGCCCCCCAAATCACTAAGTGGACTGAATGCAAAAGTGCCATAAGTTATACAATGGAGATATGCCTAGAAAGTTACACAAAATATAAAGGATATTTTTTAAAGCATTAGGATTTCTTGCTAATTTCAAAGTTTTATGGTTTTTCTTAGAGCAGGATACACCTGTGGATTGTTTACTTCCTTTGAGGTTCAAAAAAGTACCTAAATCCCAGGGTTGTGTGGGATCTTAGATAATACATTTAAAGCGCTTAGAAATGTTTTGGCAAATAGTAAGTGCTCTATTAGTGTTAGCTGCTACTATTATCCTCCTCATCCTCATTAAAATAGTGCATTTTTTGGAAAAATTGGAAAGTACAAAAAGTATATAGAAATGGCGGGGGAGGGGGGGTCCCAATCTCACCTCCTCTTTTTCTATTTTATTTATTTGTACAGATCTGTGGGCTTCATGAGCCTATAGTAATCTGTGTAGGATTCCCACCACTGTTTTGTTGAACAATCACTGTCATCTCAAAAGTTAAATAAAACTGAGTTAGAGGGCATAAAAATAGCAATGATATAAATCAAGAATGAAATTGAAGGTATCCACAAACTGACTATGATTTGTAATATATTCTTTCCTATAGACCTATTAAACACATACTGAAAATAGTCTATGCAGGGCACTGTAGGGAAAAACCTAAGAAACATCAGGACTTTAGAGATACAACCTCAGAATGATCAATCTAATAATAACAAACAAAAGTAGGAGCTAAAAGGAGTACAGAATATGGTGATAATTACAGGGAATGAGTGCTCAGTGAGGGTCACTCCAGGGATGAAAAAAAACTGCTTCTCGGGGACTGGAGAGTCTTAGCTCTTATTGCTTTAAGGCGTACTTTTCATGAACCTAAGATACTTCAAGTTCCTATTTGATCAATGATAACAGTAAAATACACGAGAGGTATAAACCTGTAGGAGAGCTATACCTGCATTCACACGAGATTTCAGGGATACACAGGCAGGAAGAATACGCCCCATACCCCACACTCACGCCTAGCTAGAGGCGCTAACAAAAGGCAGAGGGCTCCACTGCTGGATCTGGACAAACCTGCTGGAAAGGTCGAGCCTGGGCTTGCCTGAGAAGCCGCTGCTGCTGCTGCTGCTGCAGAAGCTTCATCTGTATTAACTGCTGCTGCGAGGTGATGGCGTGCAGCGGAGGTGGCTGCATCATGGCGCCTGAGCGCCGCTGCAGCATATTGGACAGAGCTTGCTTGGTGTTGGTGGGGACGTAGGAGCCCGTGGGGTCCAGTCTGGAGCCACCTACAAAAGCAACCAGAAAGAAGGGCTCTCTACGTGTGTTAACGCCACAGGTCTTCCTTATTTTATCAAAACATGGAAACCTTACCTTCTAAGCCTCACTTTATGAGCGAATGGAAAATAAGGCCCCGCCACACACCATACAAAAATTACAGGTATGTTGAGAACTGCGTAATTCCCAAAGGATGGGGACGGTGATGTAGGCGTGAATTATAGTATTTCAGTGATTTCACGGAGGCCCCACTTTGACTGATCAACTGAAATGCCTGAAAAGAATTCGTGGGCATGATTTCGAATCACGTGGGTTTTAAATTATGCAAGGCCCTGGGGAATACATTACCGGCATAAAGTGTACTGCCTTCGTGGTATATTTTGCCAAGTGTCCTAAGCCAGTCATAGAAACTCTTTTGTCATTTTAAACAAATTTGAAGCTCATGGTATTTAAGTTTCTTTACCATAGCAAAATAAAAATGCCTCTTTCGTTATAGACTGGCATGAAAATACTTTCAAAACTTGAAACGCTTGGAAACTTCAAATACCATGACTCAAAAGACAAAACACAGCTTTTTGAAGGCTTGAAATCAAACAGGAGACGTTGATTATAGTGATGCCTGAGAAACCAAAGGCAATCCTTAACATACTTGCATATAAGAGTTTGGGGAAAAAAAATTCAACATTTGCTGGCTTCAAATGAGGTGTCAATCACTCATTTACCAGATAGTTTATATATTCCTTAATATATATGTAAGAAATCCTCTATATAAATATAATTATCTCACAAAAGATGTTTTATGTTTTTTTAAAGTAAGTTGTACAGTGGGAACAAACATTTTAAAGCTGAAAACCCACATTCTTTTAAAGACTCAGAACCACACCAGCAATGTGATTTATGAAATCAGCAGCATTTGAAGAACCTTAGGAAAAAAAGAGGAAAGTCAATTTAAGTAATATATGGCAAGGTAACTTTTGTTGAAGCAAGAACTGGAACTGTACTAATACATAAAAACTTAATGGACTCATTTTATAGATAAAGGAGATTCTTTCTAAGGATTAGGCCATCGTCCATTTTCTTTTAATTTTCCTAACTTTTTTATAATCTTGTACCTTTGAGCCAACTAAAGAAATATAGTAAGTATCCCTGAAGCCCTCTGCACATTCCTAATTACTTTCCTCACCTTTTCTCACCAAATGCTATTCTGAATATGGTGTTTAATATTCCCAAACAATTCCTTATAACTTTACCACACTGCTGTGTATACATGAGAAAGAGAGAGAAATTGTAGACGGGTAGGTGTGTTTGTATGTACACACATCTGTTTTGAGGGGGCATACTGCTTTGCATTTTAACTACATATGACTGAAAGCATACTGTACGCACTCTTCAACTTCATAGGATTCATATTTTTACAAAAATCAATTTACACATATGAAATCCCTATAAATGCTTCTTTTCTTTAACATTTTTCTTACATGTCATCATACTTAAAACTTACCTAATATCTAAATTTCCTTAACTTATAAACACCTTTTATAGTATTCTAGGGAAAGAAAGTATAGGTCTTTATAAAATACTTAGCCTTCAACTCATACTGAATCAGTGTTTAAAAAGGCTAAAAAATTCACAAGCACTTTGGAACTGAAAAGAGAAAAGTCAAATGAGAAAATATGTATCATTTTCCACATTTACCACTGTCTAGTTTACTCTTTATAGTCTACATTCATTCATTCAACAACCTATTTTTAAGAGCTTATTAAAAGCCCAAGGTTGCTTTAAGTTCTGAGGACACTACAGTGAAGGAAACAGAAAACATACCTGCCCCAACAGAGCTTATATTGTGGGAAAGCCCGATAATAAACAAGTTAAATATATAGCATATAACCACGTGCTCATCTATGGAGAAACAGAAAGGAGAGGGGAATAAGGTGCATGGAAGGGGTGTAGCTTACCATTTATAAAAGAGGGTGGTCAGTAGAAGCCCACTGAGAAAATGGTATCTGACCAAGCCCAAAGGAGGGAGGCAGTGAGCCATGTAAAATATCTAATGGTGAGCACTCCAGGCATGGGGGCGAGCAGGTACAAAAGCCCTGAGGTGGGAATATGTTAAGATCATTTGCTGAACATGTCTGCTGGGTTAGGCCATCTTCTATGTGCTACATTTTCGAAATTTAAGTTACACACACATACACACAGTTGTGTGTATGTGTGTTCATGTATAATATAACCCTTATTTCATCATTCAAAGAAGAATGAACATTTTTACTCATTTTGTATACTGCAATATCCTATCACCCACAACAGAGTCTGGAACATTATGAAGTTCAATATATTTTGTTGAATAAATAATTGAATCACCTACTCTATGAGGGCATATATTAAAATATCTCTTTTACAGATAACCAAACTGAGGAACAGAGAAATTAAGAACTGGTCAAGATTACACAGCAGGAGAGTGGTTGAGCCAGACCTGAACCTAGAACTGTAACTTCTAGACCAGCCCTCTCAACCTCTAATTTAGAGGACAAAATAGGGATTCTCGCCTGCTGTAAGCCAAGAATCAAACAATGTCTTTTCCTAGGCCTCAAAATGTCATTCTTGAATTACAATAAAAATCATAACATGCAGACTAAGATCTCAAAATACACTATTTTGTTGAACAAGCAAATTTTCATTTAGAAAAAAAATTAAAGTCATTTCTAAGTAAGAGATTTTTTTATTTAGGGAACGTTCATTTCAGATATAAAGTCTACTTGGGCTTGAATGAAAGCCATACTAAAATCAGGAACATTTACTACAGATTCGGTAGTTTTCCTTCTTTGATATCTCAATCTACCTGCTGAACCAAATTTCTTAGATACTTCTCAGTATCAACAATTTATAATTCAAAACATAAAAAAATAAAGATACTGTGCAATACTGTCTAATTTTTAAAAACACGGATAAGAATATCTGATAAAAACACAAATTTCACAACATACAACTTTTATCAATTTTATATATTTAATTTCCTTCTAATACTCAATGAAAACTCCCAACTCAGAACATAACCTAGCAATTAAAACTGTATTTTAACACTTCAGAAATAATCCAGAATTGGTCACATATTAAATTACTCTATATGCTCAGGTATTATTTGATTCTTACAATTAGAATATATTCATGTATATGACAATCAACAATAGATTAAAAGACTCATTTAAAAAAAAACCATATTTTAGAAGAAAAAACATTTCAAATGGGAGGGATTACAGAAATGTCAACTGAGTATTCAGTTCTTGCAGTTTCCACGTTTTGTGAAGATTTCAGGTTAAAAATAAAGAAAACCCCAAGCTACTTCACATCTCAGAGTGACCCGACCGTACTCTCTCTTCACATACCTGGAGTAAGAGATTGGTTCTGAAGGAAAAAACCCGGCTGCTGGGGCTGACCCATGAGGTTGTAGCCCCACAAGGTGGACTGTGGATGGTGCAACATCTGGGAGGAAATGGGTGAGTAGTTAGGAGGCACTCGGTATATGTTGCTCTGTGGATACTCCTTCAACATAAAGTTTAAAAAAAAAAGTTATTTAACTCCATAAACTATATAAATGATGAATGCAAATTCTTATCACATTACTTGAGCCAGCTCCTATCCCAGTGGACAAGGCTGTTTTTATAGAGGGGAAGATGGAAGGCAAGAGTGTCAGCATGTTCTCTGCAAAACACTCATTTGAGTGAAAACTTTTGACTTAAGAAGTACTTGACTTAAGAAGTGAAGGGAAGAATGTAAAGGGATCACTCTGAAGTTTGTTTTTTAAAATACTAAAAGTACATCAACATTGACCACCGCCCACAACTGAAAGTGAATCTTCAGATGCTAAGTCTCTGGAGATTATTTCATCTTAGGTCACCTTAGTAAGACTTCCTGATATGTTGGGTCCGGATGAGAATGAGGCCAGAAGGACCCAATATATTTCAGAACCAATCCCTGGCCGAAACAGTATCTTATTTCCAGTTTTCAAGGCAGCAACCTAAAGACATAGACTCTCCACCATCTGCCTGCACCCCACTCCCCCCCCCCCCACCAGGCTTGGTCTTCCTTATAAGAGATGCAAAGTCTTTAAGGTTCACACCCAGATGTCTCAATTCCCCTGCCATCCTCCATCCCCCCTTCTCTTAGTCTAGCCCTAAAGAATAAAGGAAAAACAAAACCTTGGATCTCTGAAATATAACCCACTGTGTAGGGGCAGTTCCAGAAGTAGTATGGGAGGAAGGGACATTACCAGGACTCAGGAAATGAGAGAAGTTTTAGGACTTTTGTATCTGAAAAAAAACAGAAACCTATCCATATAGACTGATGGGCTAGGAGGGTCCAGATTTTAGGGAGTTACAGCCTGGACCTCTTCAAGACAAAGGAAGATTGGTAGGAAGACCATATAAAAAGAGGGCACTACCATTCAAGTGGCATCCAAAAGTGATGGTGATCTTCTCTACAAAAATATTAATCACCAAGCTATCAGCTAGGAAAAGATATGTTTTGGTTCTGACATAGGTAAATAATAATAATAAAACAAGACATCTGACCACTCAATCGTGAATATTTCTTCCATTGTACAAGAATACCCTTGAACTCTATACAAAACTGTTTCAAATTCTCTCTCAAGTATTTTCCAGGTGAATTTAAATGTAAAGATATTCTTAAACATTAGTTCTATAAATGCTACAAAATTATTTCCAAGTTACCATCTCATAGATTTCTGTTGTTTTCAAGAAAATGTTGGTATAGGTAGGGAAGGCTAATAGGGAAAAAAGGAATGAAACTTTTTAAAATTGTGTTTGTCTTCTATATAGTCTAAAAGTATGTTAAAGAAGTAAAATATACAGGAAAATAAGATAGAATGGTAAAATATGAAATCTCAGAAACATCCTACTGGATGTATTCGATGGCATGCTAGCTAGGAAATGCAAGCAGTTTTTCACATTAATTTACTACAGGTGTCAACTGCTCAAATGATGATAAATATTTTAGACATGAGATAATAAAAATATGCAAGAAGATGAGATTTTAGGGATCTAAGAAATTCAAGTTTTAAATGTGAGAAATTATGAGGCACTGAAATATTAATTAAAGATTATTCACAAGAGAAGCCTAAAATTAATGAACAGGAGAGAAGGAAAAATCAGAAGCTATAATCCTGTTGTCTGTGACAAGTCACTGTTCATGTGCCGTTCTATTAATTAAGACAGAGCTTTATTAGGATTACAACTATTACAATAAGGCTTCTAATGCTTTTCCTGTAGCTAGAGATAGACTCTGGGCATGATTAAATCTCCTACCAGGTGTTAATGAGCCAAAGACTTCCTGACTTCTCATACTCACATCAATTCTTGAACTTGATTTCGTCTTGCGCTTCCTTCCCTTTGTTTTCTTCTCCTCGTCTGTTGCGGTTTTCCCCTGATCTGACAGTTCAGCTGATTTCCTCTCTGGTTCCTGAGAGACGGGAGATGTGGGCTCTTCCTCTTCCTCCTCAGGAGGCAGGGGCAGTGGCTCGAGGTAGTAACTTCGGGGCTTGGGCATAGGGTGTGTGTGATACAGCAGCAGGTGATGCTGCTCCTCGTACTTGATCACCTTTCGGTCCACTCGGACAGTCCCAAACCAGGCCCAGGACAGAGGAGCTGGGTTCTTCTGACCCTCAAACAAATCCCACGGGGACACCTTCTGCTTTGTAGAGACCTGAAGACCCTGTGGTTGAGATAATGCTCTATGACCTCACGTTCAGATCTTTTCCTGACTCAGAGGCCAAGCTTGCTTAGGACATGGATGCAAAGAACATTCTGGCTGGGGTGGTGAGGCTTAGAGTGCCCTAACATACAGCAGACAGGTAAATGTGCTGGTTCAGGGTTTCACAGCTAGATAACTAGAGAGCTGCAGCTAGAATTCAGACCTTTAAGTTCAATTCTGCAGTTCTTTAGACCACATGATAATCTGTTCAGGCTGCAACACCAGATGCTCCAGTATATTTTACGGTAAATTGGTATTTTGCATTTAGGGTTTTTTTGTTTTGTTTTGTTTTTAGGAAAAAACACTTTCTAAAAAGTACTGCAATGTTGATCTTACTTTATTAAATTATAAATTATAACCCTTTGGATTCCATTTTTTTTTAATTTTGTTATTTTTGAGATAAAACAAAACTTCAGAGTCAAGTTATAGTCAACTTCTAATTGAGCTCAAATTAACTTCAATCCAAACATGTATGGGCTTGATTCAGTACAGGAATCTTTCACGTACTTAATAAGCCAGCTTCTGAATAGTTAAAGAATATTACTACAGAAGTAATTTGTACCAACAGATACAAATAAAGTCTTTTAATTCAAGCTTATCTCTACTGGGTTTAGAAGAGGAAATGTTACTCTGTTTCTGAAAATAAAGGTTTCTTATTTTTAACATTAACTGGTGATGTCTCTTGGTACTTTCCCTGGCATACCAACTTGAAAATATTTTTCCTCAGAATGACCCCCCAAAACAACTATTCAGGCATTCCATAAGATATGAATGCTCCTGTTCTTATCTACACAACTCTTTCATGGATGGATTTATCCAACATCAAGGCTCATTTACTATGTATAAATTGACTGTGTCCTAATACTGTCTTGAGCTTAGGCCTCTTCCTAGGTGCAAAGAGCATATATCCAAATGGTTTCTAGATGTCTCACCACTAGAGAGCCCAATGACCCAGCAAACTCAAACTGCCCATAACACTAGCTTTTTCTGTCTCCACAATCACACTGGTAAAAGTACTCAGGTTACTCTGAATTAATGTAGCATTGCATTTCTCCTAAGAGCCATATTCTTTCATACCTCTAGGAAAACTCTTCCATTGGTCTGTATCACCCACTTCCCTATTTCCCAACTAACTCTTAATCCTTCAAAATAATTCAAGTGTGAATTTTCTGGGGGGCCCTATTCTGACTACCTACTCCTTATCTGAGGGTGATGGCTCCTTCTCAGGGTCCCCTAACACTTTGTATCATGACACACAGATCTCACCACACTGTGATTGTCTATCTACTTCTGCTTAAGGTAAGAGCTCTTTTCTCTCTGTGGTTGCTCAATGTTCATTAAACGAATAATCACTCTTCTCGTATTTAAGGGAACCTTGCTTAATATCCTACAAAAAACAAGTGTTCGATGAAGTATTGTTCAACAGGGAAGAAAATTAAGTACCATCACCCTAAAAATATTTTTTTTTACTCAAAATAGCTTACTACATGAAGACTTTATCAATCAAAATTTTCTTATCTAAACGTATTGTTGTCAACTCTGAAGTAAAATCAGACCTGGTCTTTGCCTTCTTTTATTTTTACAATACATTTTTAAAAAAACATATTATTTATCTATTTGAGAGAGTACATGTGCACACATGAGTTGGGGGGGCGGGCAGAGGGAGAGGAAGAAGTACACTCCCCGCTGAGCAGAGGCAGGGGCTGGGCTCAATCCCACGGCCCTCAGGACCCCGGGATCACGATCTGAGCTGAAGGCAGACGCTTAACTGACTGAGCCACTCAGATGCCCCTTAACAATACATTTTTACTTAGTTTTCCTTCAGCGGGTTTCAGAAATTCACTTAAATTCACATAAAGTTTTAAATGAATTTATCTATGTAATAACGCCAATGACCAAAGCATTTAAATGATAAGACTATGCTTTAAAAAAATCAAGAAACTGTAAAATTGAGGTGTCTCATATACCCTATAGGAAGATGAGAAAATATATACAAGAAACAAACATTTACTCTTGCCTGTTTTTTATCTATAGAGTCGAATCCAGCAATTTTGTTTCCCTTAGTGTCAATCAAGGAACCCATAGGTTCGCAAGTGATGACATCACATGTCTGTTTTGGCAAAGGTAGCAACTGTCGAACTTTGTCAATACTTTCTGATCTCTTGTCTCCTAGCTCTTTCTAAAAAAACAAACAAACAAACAAAACAAAAAGAGATAGAGAAGTGGGACAGAAATTACAACGAAGGCAAAAGTTGGTGAGAAGGAAGTTTCTCTTTGAAACATTTCCTTTTTTATAGCCAGAATGTTCTTTAACGTTGAACATGGTCTATGATGCAGCTTTCAATTAGAGTAGTGAGTATGTTTCATTTCTTCTATTTAAGTAGAAAATAGAACACATACAATGGGACCCTGGTTACACAACAAATATCACAGTGCTGAAATGACAAAAATCCCGTGTAGTATTTGCCAGCAGAAGGCAGAAGCTGCAGCACAGAACACATTCTCAAATCCAGGGTCAAACCTCAAGGTAATGTTGGTTATTTTATTGATAAGGTCGTTAGATATATTGATCTTTTTTCTTTTCTGCACCCTTTGTTTACCGTTTATTTCAAAGATTGCATTACTGGTTAGTCAAATGAATTGGGCTTAGAAATATCAATGCAAATGATTATTTTTCAATTATAGGTGCCAGTCTAAGCATGGTTTATCCTAAATCCAATGTGGGCATTTTTGTTACACATTTGACAGTAAATTTCCAAAGTTCCTTAAAAAGTTAAATATTTTGTGAATATAATTTTTTTAAGAAATATCTTCAAGCTATATGCTTATAACTTTTGAGTACTAGGAAGCTGAGGTAAAGCAAATAGCAAAATAACCACATAACATCTAACTTAACACAGTAAATTAAGATGAAATGCAGTAAATAACTAATGCATAAACTATCTGAGATCATGATATATAAATAGGTCACAAACTTACTTTCAGTTTCTTTACCAAATTCATGTATGCACGTTTGTTCTCTTCAGATCCCCCTGGGGATGCATTTGATAGGTCTGAGGCTAAGGTTCCATTGATTAAAACACCCAGCATGTCAAGAACTGTTGTGAATAATTCACTAAGGGGGGAAAAAAATAATTATTTTCACCTTAAAGCAAAACCAAGATATTCTTAACTAATAGCATTTTTATTTAAGGCACAGAACTTTTCATGGTAACTAATAAGATGTGA
This sequence comes from Eumetopias jubatus, assembly GCF_037043125.1. Taxonomy (NCBI): domain Eukaryota; kingdom Metazoa; phylum Chordata; class Mammalia; order Carnivora; family Otariidae; genus Eumetopias; species Eumetopias jubatus. The sequence continues at coordinate 110,359,812 of NW_028274807.1, forward strand.
CACAGTTTGTAGTCAGGATATCAAAGCTTCTACCATGCACATGTGCAGCATACTACGTGTCAAGTAAGAACATACTTGTTAGTGTGCATGTCAACAGTTCCAGAAGTAATGATCTGGAGTAGGAGAAGGGCCCAGTCTGTCGTCCATTGGGTGCTCCTCTGCACAGTGTCAAACATTCCACCCACCTGGCATGAAAAAAAAATACAATTAAACTTTATTACAAAGAAAATACCATCCCAACACTTTATGTAGGAATTTTGATTCGTTAAAAAAAAAAAAACAAAAAACAGTAACAAGACTCTATTTTATAGGTTATCATATCTTCTCTTTTACCTAGCTACCTATTTATCACTGTTTTTGCTTCCTTCAGCACGGGAATTTGGTCACTCAAAAAAAAGGGGGGGGTGGGGCAGAAGGAGAAGGGGAACCTGAGTGTGGGCACATCAATATGAATTAAATAATAGAAAAATTAACTTTCTTTTGTTCCTAATCTTTCATAATACCCAGTTTTACAATATAACTTTAGTCCAATCTGAATAGGTCAAAAATCAGGTAAGTTGATTATCTACAACTTTGTGGTGTTCAATTACTATTGCATGTAAGCCTACTGTCATACTAACACTTGGAAATATCCAGTAACACAGAAGATTGAGGAGCAGGAGGCCTGGCCCCCAAGTCTACTCATTCACATGTGGGAATTAAGTTAAAAGCAACTGCCAGGGGCACCTGGGTGGCTCAGTCATTAAGCGTCTGCCTTTGGCTCGGGTCATGATCCCAGGGTCCTGGGATTGAGCCCCGCATCGGGCTCCCTGCTCAGTGGGAAGCCTGCTTTTCCTTCTCCCACTCCCCTTGCTTGTGTTCCCTCTCTCACTGTGTCTCTGTCAAATAAATACATATTTTTTAAAAAAATAAAAAAATAAAAAATAAAAGCAACGGCCAAATATCAGGCAAGCCCTTCTCCAGAGTAGCCCTCGCTGAGGCTTGTCCAATAGGAAAAGAAAACATCAAAGAAATGTGCAATGTGTGAGAAATTTTAAATGTCTGGATAGCATTCCTCTCGAATTTGTTTTTTTGATCAATATGATGGAAAGTCTGACAAAAGTTCGACTTATGGCACATTTTTATATGGGTCTTTAAGTGAGTATAATCAAAGCTAATTCATCTCAAAGCAATAATCTTCTCAGACCTACTCGTAGCACAAACTGAAAAGAAGGAGAGATTCCCTGGGGCAGGAGGTGCAGAACACCAATGTCCAAAATACCTATGCCCTCTAGAAGTCAGACCAGACAGGAAGGTCAGCAGCAAGAAGGACAGACACGTGAGAGACAGGGAAGTTGTTAGAGCAAACAGTGGAAGGCCTCACACCTTGTAATGAAGAGTATGACCATCGAAGGAGTGGAATGCTGGAGTTATTTTCACGTTTAGATAAGTGTAATGGAGGAAAAACACTAGAAATGCCCCTTACCAAATTTAGGCGAAGTTGCAATGCTTCGTGCATCATCTGCCGTGCTTTTATGTCATCTTGGTATCGTTCTTCTCTCCAATTACTTAAAATCTAAATCAGCAAATAAATGGAAGAACCCAAAACTTATTTTCCCTATTAAAATGGATTTTTTCTTATATTTAAAGTTATATTGAGCTTCTTACTGACAGTCAAAAATAACTCTTACTTTAACGAATTAATAAACAAAGCAAAATAAAATTTTAGCTTTCCTCCTTCTTCCACGCAGGCAGAAATCTATTTCTTGCTCATTGCCTTTCTAGGTGGAGGAAGAAAACTTATCTACTTACAGTCCTATTAATAAGTCTTAGAAAATGCTTTAAAGGAAGATGAAGTTAAAGATTAACAAACAAAAAAGATTTTTTAAATATGTTATTTCACTGGTCTTATTAAGATAAATATTGAATAGACAGAATTATATTTTATATCAGTTCTGTGTTACATTTCTAGGGACCTATGAACCCTAGCAAATGTATTATTTTGAGGTTTTATTGAAGGGGGGAGTCTTGCTATCTTACACTTCTGTCTTCATTGATAAAGAATGTATATACTATTTTGAAACATATGACAATTTTCACATCAGTCAAGTGGCGTATTGTTCTACAAAGTGAGTGCTTTCACTGATTCAGACTAATGTTAGAAAAGGGAAGGTTTGCTTAGGAAAAGCAAACCGCAAGTGGGCAACACCCTAGAATCAGATGGCAAGGGCAAAGTCCCTCCCCCTACTGCCACGCTCTGAAATATGGTAACTACTGAGAATCATCTTATGAGTTAAAATGAGTCACATGGGGAAGTAACCCTGCCCAACAGATGAATTGTGAGTATATGGCATGATGAGAGGAGAGCATTTCTCCAATCTCATCAATATAGAGTCCTCTCCCAAGTCTGACTTGAGGGTCCAAGACAGTAAACACAAAACTGTATGAGAGCTTTCATTCTAGCAACAGGACAAATAAAAATAAGACAAATGTAACAAGTTGCATGAACTAGGTCAAGGGGATACAAAATGACTGTGGTCCTATTTTTGGAAAGTGATCAGGGAGAGCCTCCATGAGGAGGTGACACCTGAGCACAGATCTGATGAAATGAGGGAACAACCCTGCTATTATCTGGGAGGAAAGCCTTCCACGTAAAGGGAAAAAAAGATGCAAAGGTGCTGCAATGAGCATCTGCTTGCTAAGTTCAGAGGATAGCGGAGCACCTGGGCGGCTTTTAACAGTCAATTTAACATCTGTCTCTTGCTTTCGGCTCAGATCATGATCTCAGGGTCATGGGATGGAGTCCCGCCTTGGGCTCTGTGCTCAGTGAGGAGTCCACTTCTCTCCCTCTCTCCATCCCTCTGCCCTTCCCCCCAGTCATGCTCGATTGCTGTCTAAAATAAATAAATTAAAAAAATAAAGGATAGCAATGGGGTCAGTGTGAAGAGTGGAGTGAGCAAGGCATGACTAGTAGGAAACAAGGCAGAAGTGGGAGCCAGTGCCAAATCATGTAGGCCTCTATAAGCCCAGACTTTGAATTTTTATTCTAGGTATAGTGAGAAACATTGGAGTACTTTGGGTGCCAAAGTAACAGGTGATTTACATTTTAGAAGGATCACTTTGGCTGTTGTGCAAAGGACAGATCTCTCATATCTAAAAAGCGGGAGATGACGAGAGGACCAAATGAGTCAAGTACCCTTGTTCACATTCATGTAGTACCATCTGCAAGAAAGACATGATGTCATAGAAACGGAGGACCACAGGAGGGTTCCATTTGGCTCTGTAAGCGGATAAAACATCCCACATGACCAATCTACCTACTTTGCTTTTCCACACTTTCCAATTTCTAGTTTCATCACCTGGCTTCCTTGAAGTACACAGAATGCAAATACCCCAAAGAGTGACCAGGAGAACTGTGGGTGGTGGAAAGCCAAATTTCAACTTCTTTGTACACAAATCAATATACCCTCTGATTTTGAAATTAGTACTTTACATTCAACTGGCATTGGTCTGGCTATGGCAGGAAAATAAAACTGAGGGACGCCTGGGTGGCTCAGTCGGTTAAGCATCTGCCTTCGGCTCAGGTCGTGATCTCAGGGGCCTGGGACTGAGTCCCACATTGGGCTCCTTGCTCAGCTGGGAGCCTGCTTCTTCCTCTGCCTGCCACTCTCTCACTCTCTCTGACAAATAAATAAATAAAATCTTAAAAAAAAAAAGGAAAGAAAGAAAGAAAATAAAACTGAGTTTCTGAACAAAGAGAGCTCAAGCTGAGACCCTCCAGATAGGTGGGGATGGAGCTGGAGAAGCTGGAGAGAGGTTCCTCTGTCTTAGCGCCATGCCTGCAACACACATTGCTCAAGCACCTCTCCCACGATGCAAGATCAGGAGAGGAGCAGATATGTCAAAGTTGTACACAGTGTACAAAATATTATTTTTATAGGGCACAATGCATAATTACTGTTAAAAAACTGTGAATCTTGTGCCTAGAATGCCAGGTAGGAAAATAGGACATGGACTGTGTTTCCTTGCAGCTAATCAAAATATGTTGTCGTCTTATTAGTTTAATCTCAGTATTTGAAAGGAAAACAAATTAATGTCATTAGAAAAATACTTGCCTGGCTTAATATTCTAGTATACTTTACCTGATTAACTTGATTCTGAAGAGATGTTAGGAGGCCTTCCCGTTGTTCATCTTGTCCCTTAAGGCAGGTAAGGACCAGTGAGAGGAAAGGTTGTTGACTCAAAAGAGACATACTACAAAGGAAGTAGTAAGAGCATATCTAGTTAGAAAGGATAGATTACTTCCTGTGCAACATAGATCTCTTGCCTTTGGGTTATTGGCTTTTATTTATTTTACTACTAGAAAAGGAAAGGGAGTAGTAAATAGCCAAAGCCTACTTAAAAAGTTAAATCATAGCTCTATTAAAAAGATTAAAAGCCACTGTGATGATTCTAAATAATTTAATATGCTCTCTTGCCCTTGAAGGCATTCCCAAACTAGCATAAATTCATACTGCAAGAGCATGTTGGGGGAGTGCAGTGAGAAGAGAATTTCTATTTTGTATCAGTAAGCTGAATTGAAGATGCACATCAGCAGGAATATCATTTTATACACAGAAGAAAATGAAAAATTTAAAAATTTGTCACACAAAACTATTATCTTAGAGTCAAGGAAACAGGCCTATATGATTGTTGTGCTGATGTTATTTTTTAGCACATTTCTTAAGACCAAACAGGGTATTGAGAGAAATAAGATCAGCACCTAGGTCTGAGGATCCCAAAGCAGTGAGCTCGTTAGTGACCCACCATATCCCATAGCCTCATCGTAAGAGGTGTTAAGGCATTTGAGTTAAAAAATTCTATTTTAAATTGTCATTTTATTAATATTTCTTCAATTATTGGAGAACTAACAAATCATATTGACAAACTAAGTGCTATGGCGGAAAAAAAGTTCTTAAAAGGAGATCGAAACCCAAAGATTTCAATATGCTTCATCCTCTACCAGCAGAGCTGAGAGATACTGACTTGGGAAGGGTCATCTTTAAATTTTGCAATACCATCTGTGTCCCCCCAGTGGGAAGGGAGGCAATGTACATGCAACCATCCATTAGCAAATTAACTTCCAGAATTAAAACCGAGTCATCGGGTTGGCTGACTGACCCTCGCAAAGGTAACACCCAAAACAACAGGTAACAAACAAAATACACGTAAAAGAGGTCTCTACGAAAATGCACTTTAGTTAAAGATCAGGGTCTCAGAAGCCAGACAACCCGGGTTTAAACTCAAGTCTCACAACTCCTTAGCTGTGTGTCCTTGTGAAATTAACTTTTCAGTGCCTCCCTTCCTTCATCTTAAGAAAGGTGTAACGAGAGCACCCACCACATATGATTGCCGTAATAATTTAAAAGTTCATGTATGTATGTGATGAGTTTTATACAATGGCATTTCATAAGGGCTCAATAAATGGTAGCTACTAAAATATTATTTAGGGGGTAAGAACTATACATGTTCAGAGTTTTGTTTTTTCTTCTTTAAATGGAAGAAATCTTCATCATTCCCCTTTACTCCTGAGGTGCTAAATTCATATTCTCGCATTAGAGCACAGAGCACAGCTCTGTTCTTTCTCAGTAACAGAGTCAGTTTGCAAATTTTATTATTTCTGGGGCCTAAAATAAATGAAGTAAAGATTAAACTTAGTGGTTTATAAATTTTAGTATTTAGTCTAGAACAAGAGCCCTAAATGTTAAAAATATTACTATCTTAGGGCCCAACAGGACAGAATGATAAATAATTCTATGTATTGTAAATATAAATAATTAAAACAATGAAAAGTAATTAAATGTAGAATATAGGGACTAAATGGATATCCGGATCTGATTCAACAGGTCTTCAGTGAGGCTAAGAAGCTGGTATTTTTAATGGCTCAGCAGTGATGTGGGTACACAGGCAGAACGAACTGGTGTACTAAATATGTTTAACCTGGAACTTCTTAGGATCCGAGCTTTACCTAACAGATTATTTTCATTTCCGTTTAAAAACATAATTTCAGTACACTCTGGGTACACTGACCATGTATGTCTGCAAGATGCCACTTGTTCTCAATCATTCCTTAAGCCCTCCCAAAAAGACACACCTTGCAGCCATACCTTTTCTGTTTTTGTCTGTCTCTTTCCTTTTTTGAAGAGGAGCCCAAGTGCTGTCCCTTCTCCAGCTCCTCTCCAGCAGCTTTTAGTACCCTTCCTTGCACAGAGGTCGGCAGCCTGGCAATTAGGGGGGCCACCAGCCACACACCCCTGCGTTCAGAGGAGCTAAAATCAGAAATAGGTGTTATACCCAAGGAGGTGTCCTTTTCCTTGGCTCTCACAGTCATAACAGAAACTCCAGGGGAAAACTATCATGAATAAGAAACATCAATTATCCTAAAATTTCCCTTTTAACTCTGTACTATCTTTCCTCTTGCCAAATACCAGATAGTTGAACCCACTTTTCCACTCTTGCTATGGAGGGCAATAAAATGTGGCGTTCTAAAAGAATTAAAAAAAAAAAAAAACATTTTTAAATCTATTAAGTGTTCTTCTATGATTTTAGTTCTCTGATTAGCAACAGTCCTTTTGTACAACAAGCAACACACTTTACTGTCATGGTTAAGATATGAAATGTTCTGATGATGTTTAAGCATATTAATAACCAATTTATCAGATTTTAAAATTCACTAGTTATACTTTACACCCAAATGATGAAATACAAATCAATCTGCCTATCATGATTATCCTTTGTGCAACACTGCCAATTAAGATGGCAGAAAAAGTGCTTCCTATATAATGAAGTCTATAGAACAGAGTAGCCTTAATTAGACAGTAAAGAAATTAATCTCTTCTGTGTGTCACATGTAGTTCCAAGGAGTCTGGATGTGGTAAACACTGAGACATCTTTCATCATTGTACCCTTTAATATATTATAAAATAATGATAACTGACACAAATAATTTCACATTCCTGCAGCTTTATGAAAAGTAACACATCATGCAAATAAAAATATACATTACATGTGAAAAAGTGAACACAGCCCAAACTGCAGGAAAAAATACCTTAGAAATGTCTTTATTCCATTCTGCCTCGTGCTACTTGTATCAGTATTTCCAATCCCATTTGGGTTGAAGAGACCCATTCCAGAATTAGAAGAATTATTGTTCAAGTCAGCAGACTGTTGGAATACCTCTATTGTTGCCTTTGCAATATTATCCAGCAAGTTGTTCATTTCAGCCACTGAACCAGAGCCCTGGAGTTACACATAAGAAAACTAGCATGCATATGTTTTACTTCATCCTCCAACATCAACGTGTTCTTCCTGTTCTTAAAATTTTGTATATATAACACATCCTTCCAATATATATACTCACAGGGTCCTTCAAGCACTGTTTGATCATTAACTGAAGTTCTAGCCAGGACTGCCTTAGTGTCCACTGCTCAAGATTCTGGGGAAAATGGAAAGAATTAATACATCAAGGATACTGAACGTGTCTTAAAATACAATAATTCCTTGCAGTATTCCCTCTCTCAAGAAAGAACAGAATAATCATACAGAATAAAGGAATTTGTAGGGATCAAAAGGCTTCCAGGTCCATTACATACATTCATTGTAGACACAAATTAAAAAAAACAAACATTAAAATAATGCACATCTGGGGCCCCTGAGTGGCTCAGTCAGTTAAGCGTCTGCCTTGGGCTCAGGTCATGATCCTGGAGGCCTGGAATTGGGCTCTGCATTGGGCTCCCTGCTCAATGGGGAGTCTGCTTCTCCGTCTCCCTCTGCCCCTCCCCTTGCCTGTGTGCTTTCTCTCACTCAATCTAATAAATAAAATCTTTAAAATAAATAAATAAAGTAATAAATAAATAAAATAAATAAATATAATGCATATCATATGCATTGCATTGGAAGATTTCTGTCTTAATAAATAAATAAAATAAATAAATAAAATAATGCATATCACTCAGCCAGGCACTGGAAATAAGACAGGGATTTCTTCTCCCAAAATCTATTTATCTAAGCAATCCCATTCCAAAATAATTCCAATACTTTTTGAATAATATATTTAAGACTATCCCTCCAGAAAGCTTATGTCTCATCTAAATACAGTAGACTTAAAATATCAATGTTTATATTATGATTGTATAGCATCTGCAGTATCTATATTTACCTAGCAATGAAGTACAGCAATTGCACAGAAAAGAAAGTTGGAAGAATAAAAATCAGAACTGAAGTCAAGAATTAGTTAGCACTGAGCAAAAAAAAAAAAAAAAAAAAAAAAACTGTTACATGACAAACACAATCTTTAGACTCTTAATCACTCACCTGAAGAATACGCTTAATGTGCTGTCTTTGCAAGTTGTCCCCTTCCGTACATTCTTTAATACCATGAGGATAACAGATAAGCTGTAGTAATTTCTGTGCTTGCATATTTGAAAGCACAGGGTCCAATATAAGCTCTTTGTCTGTGCATAATCTTTCAGGTTCTTTTAAGCAATGTTCTCCTACCCATTCCTAAAAAAAACAACAACAAAAAAACGGCTGTTAGATTGACAGGCAGAGACTTTCTATACATGAATGTAATAGGTACTAAATCATGTTGCACAATGGAATATAAAGCAGACAGAAATCTTCCAATTAAAAAAAAATTACATGAAAAAAGTAGGTGGGAAAAATTTTGAAAAAAAAATTCCTGGTATTTTGACTTCCTAAGCATACAAAGTGGGACCTTGGTTAAAAAACATACTGAATGGAGCACTGGGTGTTATACGCAAACAATGAATCATGGAACACTACATCAAAAACTAATGAGGTAATGTATGGTGATTAACATAATAAAAAAAAGTTTGAAAAACAAATATGCAAAAAAAGGAAAGAAAAGAAAGCTAAAGAAACTAAAGAAAATATTGGCGTATAATGGTAATGATTCTCTATTATTACATGTCTTCATTTTTATGTAACGCATAGTATATTCTGCTGAATAGAAAGAACAGAGTAAAACATTTAGAAAACTGTCTTCATTTTTATATTCTAAATGCTATTATAAATATTTGTGCATATCTACTTTCTATACAGTTATTTTCTTAGAATAATTTCATAAAAGCACAATTTTTGGGTCAAGGAGTATAACAAAATTTAAAATTATTGATACATATAGTCAACTGCCCTCCAGAGTTTCTACCAATTTAAATCCCTATCACCTTTTCTTTATCATTGCAAACTCTTATACTATAGAAGAAATCATCAAGAGAGTGCAATTTGAACCCAGATCTGTTTCAGAGGTGGCCTAGTTTCTTAACTATACCAGGAGCCCAATGCTGTGTATCTATTAAAGTCACCCGGGGAGCTTGCTAAAATTCCAAAGCCTAGGCCCCATCAAATAAATATCTGATGGTGGGACCCAGACATCAGTAATATTTTTCAGGGATTAAAACTGTTTGACCTTTGGTGCTTCTGGTTGGGAACCCATACACAACTGCCTCTCACTATCTATATGACCATTTCATGAACTTTAACCATAGTTACAATATGCCCTAATAAAAACATGACCCTGTTAACATAATGTCTCCATCAAAATGGAAAATAGTATATATGGTATGCCATGTTTTCTTTTTTTATATAAGAAAAGAGAAATTAGGGGAAAAAAGGAAGATAAATTAAAAAATAATAAAACTGATCACCAAGGGCAGGAAAAAACACAGGATAGAAGAGCCAAGAGACAGAGAATACATCTCTTAGTACTCCTTTTTGTGCAGTTGACTTGTAGAAGCATGCTAGTCTAAAGCAGAGCTGAGGTGGGGAGGAAGAAAAAGGGAATCTAAACTGAATGCAAACAGAAACAAATGAAATCAATTCTATTTTAAATGAGTAACATCCATACTGAAGGAGAAAGTTCAAGAAGATTTTTAACACACAAAAAAACAAATCCTCAACTCCTTTTCATTTTTTCCTAGTGGCATAGGTGTAGCAATTCTCAAAACTATTTCAGGTGTAGTACCGAATTAAGTACATGAATAAATGACTGATCTTACTGGGAGCCAGGGTTCTTGCTGTGGAAGACAATATTAATATGGAATGGGGGAATGCAAAGAACTAAGTGGAGTTAATAGAAGTGGATGTATCAGTATGAACTCATGAATATACACAGACATTTATGTATATGCATGTATTTTTTCCTACCTCTGTCTGCTGAAAGGGCTTAGAGACAAAGAATACCCACTGCCTACAGTTAATGAGCACCACAGTGCCCATATCTTGGTTTCTAAATACCATCCTCTACTAACTAGAACCAGAGTTCCTTGGAGGAATAAGTAACTCCAGGTTTGGAACAGGGAAAGCACAAGGTGGGCCAGGAACTAAGAAAATACTTGGGGGGGGGGGCAGGGAGGAAGGGATGGAGACATGTCAAAATAACTTAAAAGCCAGGATGAAAAGGTTCCCACTGGACAAATCTGTGACAATTTGAACATGAAAATAACTAAGGATAGTATTTTATAATCCATATGGATAACAAATAAATAAGAATAAGGGGAAAAATTAATAAGGGTAGGCTCTCTTTAGAGTACAGTGCAAATCACTAACTATAGAGGAGTTGGGGGGAAAAGCAATCACCATTTTGCAACCGTCATATAAAGACTAGTTGGGACAAGAATCAAAATGAATGCTATATGGGTGGTGGAGTTTGAAGAGCAGGATATCTATATTGTCTCAAAATGTCTCCCAATGACTGTTTACTGATTGCAAGGGGAAAAAATGGTAACTACACAGCAGCGAGATCTTGAAACCATACAATGGAGACACCTTGATCAAAACAATCACCACCAGTGAGGTGCAGATGCACATCATGTGCCTTCAGGTGTGACTACCCTAGAACACAACATTACTTCTGTAGCATCTTGGCCAAGATTGCATCATCTGAAGCTAATCTATGGGAAATTTCAGACAAAATCAACATTATGGGACAACTGACAAAATTGAATATGGCCTGCAGGTGAGAAAAAATTACTGTACCAAGGCTAAATTTCTTGTTTTTTGGTAACTGCATTTGGTTATGTTAAAAAGTAAACACTAAGGTATTAAAAAGTAAAGATTCATAATGTATGCCATCTACTCTCAAAAGCTTCAGCAAAAAATTAAAAAGTATATGCATCCACATTCACACACAAATAGAATCATAAAGCAATGTGGCAAAATGTGAACAGGTGAATCTACACAAAGGGCATATACACTAGAGTTCTTTATTATTATTATTGCAACTTTTCAACAAATTCAATTTTATTTCCAAATAAAGTTAGCAGGAAGAAAAGGACCCCCAATGTGCAAGTTGCCTACAACAGTGAGCATTTCTCTCATAAGAACAATTATACAGTGAAGTTAAAGGCAAATTAAATCTGAAAAATACCTGCTGACAGATAGTCCTCAGTACATATCTAGCATATTCTTTTAAATTGGCAGTTTCTATGGAAATGCTTTTCCCACAGGATTTTGAATTTTGTGAGGCAGTCCAGATATCATCGGCATTCCCATCACGTCGTAAACCCCTCATGGTGAAGTCATCATTCTTTAAAGAGCTGACATTGTTATTGCCAATTTTGGCATCTCCTAAATAATAGAACCACAAAAGCAAAATCATGGAAGTTCAAAATATTGCCAAATCCTTGAGAAGTAAATGAAGCAAGTCTTCAGGGACTTAAAATACGTGAATGGCATCATTATGGCATAGACAGTTGTTCAGCAAGAGAGAGAACAGATCAAGAGAATAATTGCAAGAACCCAGAGAAGTTTCACTGGACATGGAAAAAGAAGCATATTCAAGACTTATTCCTTATTTCGTTTACAGAGTTAAGTATGTGTTCACTGAACTTGGAAAGGCCATTATGAATCATACTTAATAATCAGAGAACATTGATTTCACCAATATTTCAAGCACAAATGTATTCAATATTCAAATTCATTTCACTTATAGATAAGGAAAAAATGGGTTACTCACCCTTCTAGATGTCCCTTTTCCATTTCTTCTCTTACAATGACTTATTTTCTATCCATAGGTCAAGAGAAAAGTTTTGCCTTAGCCCACCTTACTATCAACTTCTTGACAAGAGAGATTTATTTCCCTGGGAATGGAAAAGGGCAATGCATACTAAGGAAGCCCTAAAACATAGGGCACTCATTGAATAACCCAAGTCTCTCACTTTCCTCTCTGTAAACATCCAAATTAGAAAACCTCACCAGATCAACCTCTAATATACTGAGTCAAATGAAACTAAGGAAAGGGCTTCCCTCATAATCAAGTTCTTGGGGACAAAATGGAGCAGAATGTCTGAATAGCTGGAAATAAATCCTCTCCAGCTGTTAAAGACAAATCACTATCATATTTTAAAGTGAGAGAATTGATAATAAAGACTACCAAATGACAACAGAGCCTCTAAACTTTTGCCTATTTACCCACAGGATTATAAGCCTTGAACAAGAAAATTTCTTGGAACCAACAAATGAGTTTAAATGAGGCCCCTCACTACCCACTATGAGTAAAACCAAGCCCAGATCAGTGAAAAAAGCCTTTTAAAACCCACAGGTCAACCAAGAAAAGGTTTTGAAAAATTTGAAAATTTGAAAAATCAGAATGGCTTAGTGAATATTTATAAAATTATAAGAGGAGGGGAGGAATAAACAATGCTTTTCAAATCATCAATATCTTATATCATAAATTCCTCATTAAAATACACAATAGAAAAAGTGCCAATTTCACTTCACTCACAAGAGTTTATTTAATTCAACAGAGCTCCTTGGGAGCTGAAAGATACGTACCAAAATTTAGCATACTTTCTCCCACCTCTGGGGATATAAAGAACTATTTCTACACCTTAAGGTAAAACTACTACATAAATTAAAAACCAATTTCTAAAGAACAGTTTTAGCTCCCAATCTCAAAATAGATCCTGGTGGACAGGACTTGAGAGAACATTGGTAAGGACAGGGTAAGGTAGAGAAATTAAAACTTCCATAAAAACAAAATCAGAGAAACAAACACCTCTGACTAGGAAATCCTCAGATTCTCATTTAGTTTAGATGTTAGGATGACAGAGAAGGTACAGGAGACTGTGCCAAAACCTTCTGTAACTGTAGAAAAGAGTGTTCAGAGACTACCCAGTCCAAGGCTCTGCTGACATCCAAATGACCCAATCCTGATTTCTCAGACTTGAAGCATTCTCTATCTACCAAGAACTGACGTGAATTACAAAGATCGAGGAAAGCCAACCAAAGATAAATGAACTCGTTATTACACATGGATATTAAAATACAATTATGTGACTCTTTAAAGAGGCTGGCAAATTTTAGTTGGAACTGGAACAGTCCTCCCAATGAAGGGGTAAGTGTCTAGACGGCACTCATCTTGCTTTCTACCATTAAGTGTCTATCCCCTTCTGTAGTCACAACTCAAACGTTAAGTTGGTTGAATAGCTACTGTTTCAAAACCTCCTTTCTAGTTTTTCTGATGGGCATTAGAGATACCACAGTTTAAAGAAAAAAAAAAAGCAAGACTCTGATTTCATGATCTCTACATTTATTTAAGTAGATTGACCAGCCATTTTCTTTTCAAACATCATCAGAGAAGAGAAATTTTATTTACTGAAATGAGCATTTATGAGCACACACCTTTTACTGTAAACTCATGGGCATTTCCAAGGGCATCCCTTTGATATAATATATAAATGTATAAATATGTTTTCTCCAACTTTTAATCTTAAACTACTGCAAAAATTAGAAACCACATGTAAATATATATATGTGTGTGTATATATATTCTTTTAAGGTGAACTTTTAATAATTTTTTTAGTGAAAATCCTGTTATCCTTTATTGTCACCAAATAACATTCAAACAGCTGTATAAAGTATAATGTTCTTTAAGACTCCTCTAAAACATTTCCTATCTACTCAATAGTTTCTATTCTAATCAAAGAGAGCTCCTTCAGAACATGAGAGAACTTTTATTTAGTCAAGGCCAAACGAGGGTTCCCAAAGTTGGAATTAAGCAGTGTGGACTCAGGACTTCCTACTCATTCAAATCCTGAACAATTTATAGAATCAAAATGTCTTAAAGCATTACACTATCAATGAATAGAAAATGCAGTACTACTACTCCAAGAGTACATATGCCAATAGGAGTATAAAGGACGTCTTGGACATTATGGATTAAATTTTTTAAAAATTCTGATATCTAATACTGATTTATCAATAATATCAACATCATTGCAATTATTACCTGATTCATGAAAACCGCAAGGCAGAAGTTTATATACTTGTTAAGGGTCACAACTGAAGTAGAAACACTAAGGTTAAAACCCAGGTTTTCTGGTGTCCTGCTCCTAATATATGACATGAAATTTAAACCTTTGGTTAGATCACCATGTCATCTGTGTCCATCACAAAGTGTGATTTATGCCAACAAATAAAAGCAAAACCACCCTGTGGGTCTGAGAATCTATACTGTATCAAAATGAATATCCTGTATTAAAATGCCATCAAAAAAAAAAAAAAAAAGACCTATTATATTTAAATTCCCCCAGAATTTGTAGGTAAGGAGCAGACATCTCAAGTCCAACTGATCTTGGACTTGGAGAAAGCCAACTAATTTTGCCAGGAAAACCAAACCAAACCAAACCACATTTCTAGTAATATGAATTAGAGTTGAACCTAAATACAAATTATTTTTCCTCTGTTTCTGGTGAATAACCAAGTTTAGTGCCAGGATAATCTTACCAAGCATCATAATTGCTTTTAAGACAGCAAACACGGCTCCCACTTCAATGCTGTTGTGAGCAGCGGCTAAGAGGTGTCTATCACAAGATGATCTTATTCCAGGGAAAGGTTTGCCTATGAGAACAACAGCAAATGGTCTCATTACCACCATTAACAATCTCTTCTAACCATTTACAATCAGCAGAGCCTTTCACTGTTAGACTGTGGGTCCTTAACTGCCATCAGTTAGCTTTAATCGATGCTTCATGGATTCACTAAGAAACACTGTCAGTATTCCTTTCTTAACATTTGCTTTTTAATTATTAAAACAATGTCTTTGCTCCTTAAAGAGATGTACCAAAAAAATAGGAACATTCATCTACATATGCTGATTGACACACACACACACACACACACACACACACACACACCTCGTATGGAAATGATTTTTAGAAACACACTTCAATCACACCTCTAGAATTTTTACCTTATTCCTTTTACCTTAGTAAAAGAATAAATGAATCATCATTGCCCTAAGCTGCTCTGATATGGTTCATAACCAACACACACAGTATGTGAGAGGATCAAGCTGCCCACCAGCAGGGCTTGGCCTAAGAGCAAAAGTATTTTTATTGTTCATTAACTCCTGCTTTGAGTTTCTCAATCCATCCTGATATTGCATAAATAAAAGGTACTAAGACAGCTCTCAAGGGTATTACTACACTCCCTCCTCACCTGCACAGCAAGCTCTCACCAGTATCAGGAAGGAAATGACAGAATGGACAGCCTACTTGGTCATTTTAGCATCTATACCTCCAAACGAAAATGTCACCAAGGGTTTTTCAGCTTTCAGCTCACCGGTTGCTTGAGGTAATAAGCAGGCCTGGGGAGCTCGGAAGAGATGAAGCAGAAGTCGGCATGTCATCCTCGCCCCCGGCTCAGCATCTGCATCCCCACAAGCTAGGAAAGATTTTAAAAGCACGTTTGCTAATTTATTCAAGGACATGTCTTCAGGTTTTCTATTAAGCTAACTTTTCTGGAATAATTTAAATATAAATGCTCCTTATAGTAAGAAGTAAGGCACTAAGCTATGCTTTTTCAGGAAACCAGAGGGCTTCCTTAAAAACAACCTTTTCCATAGGGATCCATTTGATTTTGTGTAGAACAACACTGACAATTCTATAATCTTTACCTCAACGCCACACCACTGCCCAAATGCAGGGATGCTTTAATAGTATGTTTACTGTGTTGTAATAGCTAGAAACCACCCCAAGACAGCCATCAAATAACAAGGGCCACTCTGGACATGCCATACCTGCTGCCAGGAGCGAGGGAAGTGCGACGTGCTGCACGACGTCCTCCAGAGAGAAACACTGTCGTGCTATCAGAATAGCAATGAAAGTAGCTAATGAATCATGGAATGAAAGGTCACTCACCTTCAAGAAAAACATTGACATGTTTTAATACCTAACACCCTTTCAGGTAATATCTAAGCTTAATATCTAAGAGAATGTAGGCAACACCAGTAAGATCTCAAATCCCAAAATGACCCAATAGAGTGAAATGGTAACACGTCAGACTTATTTATCTTCTAAGGACTATTTCTACTTTATAAGACCAAGAATGAGGTTTACCTATATCCCAATGCTATCAGGAGATACTGAGTTTTATCTAGAGTCCACGTTATTGAACAAAACAAAAACAAAATCAAGAAATTCCTAAAAGATGTAGCATAAATAAAACTTTTTGGCAGAATACAACATCATCTGTTATTTAAGGGTAAGATCATTAGGGAGGAAAGGAAAAACAAGGAAGTTCTAAGCCTTATTAATGTTTTAGAGTTCTTTTCAGGGATAAATATGAATGATTCTATAACATAATTAGTTTTAAAAACAACTCTGAAAATTTCCAAATGACTCCTAAACTTGAGAGAGAGTGAAAGAGAGACAGGAGAGAGAGATTGTGGAAAAAAAGGAGAGAAGGAAAATCAATGCATTCAGAATAAAACCTCTACCTACACAGACCAAACAAGACTTTGGAAGAGAACAATAACAAAAACAATCATAAGAGCAGACTTCATATTAAGTTGTACTATATGCCAATAACTATGGTTAGTGATTTACAAAAATCACCTCATTTAACAGCATACCACCATGAGGCTCATACTATTATTAATCCCAATTTTGCAGATGAAGGAACAAAGCAGAGATAAAGTATAACAGAAAACAACCAAGAGGTTAAGGAATTATGTTAAAGATAAAAATTGGGATCTCTTCTGTCTGGAAAAGCAGGTAACAGATATGAGTTACCTGAGATACCAGAACTAGAAAGTAAACCTCTAACTGGAAGGTGGAAGGAGGTTTGTAAAAATATATAAATGTCTTCTACACAGAAGACACACCGACATATAACATGATCACTCCAAGAATTGATAGGGAAAACAGAGACTCATGACAGATGTTTTAAAAACTTTACACATCATGGATGCAACAGGACATGCGAAGGAAATCAGTGATATATACCAGGTATCTCTTCATCAACTTCCAGACACAATCACTAAGAAAGCCTGAACACATCAATGAATCTGGGCCTGGACATTCTTAGGCAACACAGTGAAAGCTATGTTCCTAGAAGGTACCTTGAGCCTTACAAAACAAACTGGTTCTCTTCAAAATGTAAAGGTAAACTGCTTTAGGTAAATTACGTCTTGTACCATGAGGAGTCCAAGGCACTTGGTAAACAAAATGAACCGACAGCTCTGAAGAGAACATATTATATAAGAAATCTCAGCTAAAGAGAGTGAAACTCTTGGCATCTCTGTAGATTAAGCTATTGTATTTATCTCAATTGTTTTTTCATTTATGTAATCCTTGACAACCGCATTCTCCTTTATTGTTTTTGGACAGAGAAAGAAAAAATATTTTGTATTTCAGGTAAGGGTTAAGTCAATTAAAAAGAATTTACTAACTAAATATTTCATTGCACAGATGAGTTTTTAAGCGAAAAAGAAAACTTACATCTACAGTGCAAAGTACATCATTAAACCCCCACACATGATTTGAAGAACAACAAAGAGCCTTCAGAACTCCCAGCCATTCTGAACTAAGAACAGTGCAGCAAGCTGTCAGCTCCGAAGAGAAATTGGCAATGTCGTTAATCCTAGGAAGAGGAAAAAGAACACAGTAGAAAGTAACAGGAGAGAAACAGGCACATGTAATATACTTAATGAGCACACACCTCACTACCATCAAACAAGTCATTCATTTCTAAGATAAAAAGATTTATCAAATACCCACTTGTTAAATAACCTAGTAGAACCTGGAACCAAAGATAAAAATAAGTGGCTTCAAATATTTAATGTTGCTGAGCAAAATCAGTACAGATGCCAATTAACATATTTTTGTTCTGAGAACAAACCTGACTTATAAATTTACATTTTTAGGGGCATCAAAAAAATTAAAGACACTGTGTAATTTAGGTAGGTCAAAAAACAGTGTTTTAAAATAGGGTTTTTTTTTTTTTTTTTTAGATTTTATTTATTTAGAGAGAAAGAGTGAGCAGAAGCAGGGGGAGGGGCAGAGAGAGAGGGAGGGAGAGATTCTTAAGCAGGCTCAACACTGAGCATGGACCCGATGCAGGGCTCGATCCCACAACCCTGAGATCATGACCTAAGCTGAAATCAAGTCAGAGGCCAAACCCACTGAGCCACCCAGGTGCCTCTGATATAGGTGTTTTTCATTTGGGTTTTTATTATTTTTTTTAAGTGGATAGACAACCTATAGTTTATATCTAAAGCATCTCATGCCAGAGCATTCAGCCAGGATAGCCTGTCAGGCTAAGGAAATCACTGTATAAAGCAGAGATCAATTCAGGAATAAATGCGGGGAACAAAAAGCAAACATCCAAATGTCAGCCCAGGCAATTACTAAAGACATTAGTTTAAAAGTAACACCAAGGCAATGACTAGGTTGTTCGAAGTGAATTCCAGGGTAACCCAGCTCACCTTCCAGCATCCTGGTGGCCCATACATACATTCATGAGCGTATTACAGACGAAGCTGTAGCGATTGGCTGCATTGTCACTAAGGATCTTGCCCAGCATTGAGTAATTGATGCTACGAGCTGAAGGATTCTCAATAAAATCCATCATGAAGTCTGGATCCCATCGCAAGTTAGAATTTGCAGGCATCACATTATTATATATGGTTTGCTTAACTTTTGAACAGGCACTACTGAGGTTACAAGGAGAAAAGTTAAAAAAAAAAAAACTAGAATAACTAGAAGGCTATTTCCTTTAAGGACAGATTCAATGGCAGCAACTCTATGGAAATACATAACTCTAACATATTCCTAGAGAAGAGTCCCAATAGGAGGTTTTCATTCCAACTTTGTAAGTCTAGGAAATACTGGTCTGGCAGACAGGACTAAAGAAACCCACTAAATGACAGTAATTACAGCCTTCTCCGTTCTTTCTCAGCAGACACCTTATATAAAAAGGTGTCAGCTGTCCCTGAAGGGTGCAAGCGTGCAATCCGGATGACCAGTTCAAAAGGATGAACACTTCACAGCCCCCAGGGCTTTTAAATATCTCCCGTTTTCCTCCCTTAACCCTTGTCAACCTTTCTACTCAACTTTTCATTCATTCTCACTTAGTAGTAGTTCTTAATGCATTTCACTTTTTCAGTAAAAAATGAAACAAAAACCAGCTTTGTTCTTCTGCTGGTTCCCTCCACCTCTCCACACACTGTCATTTTAATGAAACGGACCTCGGCAAATAGTAAAGCATTACCTCTTTTCCTACTTAATTCTACCAATCTATTTGTGTCTGTCTTAGAAACCAAA
Source organism: Eumetopias jubatus (assembly GCF_037043125.1). Taxonomy (NCBI): domain Eukaryota; kingdom Metazoa; phylum Chordata; class Mammalia; order Carnivora; family Otariidae; genus Eumetopias; species Eumetopias jubatus. The sequence goes on from NW_028274807.1 coordinate 110,379,398, forward strand.
AGAATCCTGCTTTCCTCTCTTTAATTTTTGTAAGAGTCAGCCCCCACTTTTCTTTCAGTCTAGAGAATTCTCCTGAGTTGACTCTCAGCTACTGCCAGCCTGCATTGCATAATTTTTCTGAAATCTGTGCCTCGTGGTGAAGTCTCCTTACTCTTCATTTCTAGGCTTCCTGTTTCATTTATTACACTCCTCCCAGACGAGCCCTTCCATGCTTTAATGAAACATTAGCTGCTTTCTAGGTCACTCTCAAATTCTCACCGCTCTTTGCTGCAGACATATATGAAATTAAGGAAACAACTGAGACATCTTGTGTCTGAAACTGCCTGTACCTGAAAAACCTGACAGTAATAAAAGCAACACATGCTTTTAGGCCAAAATGACTTATGTGCAAATCTAGGCTTCACCATTTATTAGCTTAGGATGAGGAACAATCACTTCTTGCCAGGAACAGTCATTTCTACTTCTTGAGGTTGTGGGGAGGATTAAAGATCTTGATGGAAAGAACCCAGCACAGTGCCTGGCACACAGCTGCCGCCCGATCAGCGCAAGATGTATTTCCCCCCAACAGTCCTCTCACACAACTTTAGAGGTGCTCCTTCAGATCTAATTATTAAAACTGTTTTATTAGCATAATAATAGAAATCTCTCTGAGACGCTAGCTTTTGTTTGACTGTTTTTCTTAATCCCAATCGACAAATAATGCCTTACTTCAGGGTTTCCGGAGAGCTGCGCTGGTCTGCGAGTTCTTTAACCGGCAAGCGTGAGCCAGGGCCCCTCCCTGTGATGTGACACCGTACTGACCCTCAGCTCACTGTTGGTCTCCTAAGCCTCCACACAGCCCAGGTACATTACTTGAATTCACTTACTGAACACACTGGCACTACTTGGCGGCAGCACTAGGGGTCAAACAGGCTATTGGGGCTTTCTCGGGAAGTTCACTATTTGGTTTCAAGAACCAAATCATGTATGAGAAATCTCTCTGAAAACCGTAAACTGAAAATGAAAGCTGTCTGTAAAGTAAGAATGTATAGTATTATTCTTATTACATCATTTCTGTGGAAAGATGTTTCCTAAGACCCACTCAAATGTTCTACAAGGGATTATTGGGAAACCTAGCTCATTTCACGATGACATACTCTCCCATTTTTTTCCCCTACTGATACCATTGAAAATATCATGATTCCCCCCCCTCCCCCGGATGTAGCTTGCATTCAGCAGGATTTTTGCAGTGCCTGCTAGGAGTCAAACATTCTTCAAGGTACCAGGATACGCCAATGAAGAAAATAAAAGTTCCTCCTTTCACGAAGCTTACATTCTAGGAGGAAGCCAGACCATAAATACCTATATAATTCACCCAGTGGTGGCAAGTGCTAAGGTTCAGAGAACGACAGAGAGTAGGGAGAAGAGGCTGCTACTGAAAACAGGATGGGCAGGGAGGTAGACCGTGAATGTACTGTGGGGATGAACATGTTAGTAAGAGAGGGGAAGGATTACATGAATGGGAGCAGCATGTGCCAAAGTCCCACGATGGGAGTGTGCTTAGAGTGTGTGAAGACCAGAAAGGAAGTCCATGTGGTTAGCATGGCATACATAGTGGGGAAGAAGAAAAAGAGTAGATTGCATTCAGCGGATCCTGAAGGCTAGGTTAGGACTTTGAATTTTATTCTGTGTAGATAAGAAGCCACTAGAAATCTTCAAGTTATTCTTGTTTTAAAGGATGACTTTAGTAGGTATGCTGACAATATGCTAAAGAGAGTCAGGGGCGCAAGCAGAGAAATCAGTTAGGACTCTGCAATGGTCTAACCAAGAGATGGTGGTGGTGACAAAGCAATGATGGGCAGTCACATTCTACACAAACCTGGATGACAAAGCTCACAGAATTTAAGAACAAAGAACCCTAATTCTTTCCTTAGCTCCTTCTAGATGACAAATTTAATACGCAGCTATTATCGTCCCCTTCATAACCCCGACAATTAATAACCAAAATTTCCTCAAAATAACATTAAGTAAGTATGTGTTTTCTAGCACCTGTCTACTTGTGGGGGTAATAGCAAGCGCTAAGATGCAGAGAATGACATCCACTCAGGGACACCATCTGAAATAGGATGGTCAAGGAAGCAGAGAAGCAAAGGCAGCGAGAAAGTAAGCATTCAAACAGCAGGGAAACGTTTCAAGTGAGGTACTAGCAAGTGCAAAGTACAGAATATTTCCTTTCAAGTTTCTCTCAGAATTGCAATCATAGCTAAACATGCAGAGTAACTGGTAACAGGAGGTTAAAGTGACAATGAAAGATAATTCAATATGAATTCTGGCAGATATAATTATGATTAATTTTCATTATTAAAAAGTATGACAATATTAGTTGGGTCACTACCAAATACAGGCATAAGCCTATTCCTGTTGATTTCCTTCTACCCACCTGAAGAGGTCTCCAAATTTACTTCTGAGGTGGCTACATGACACATAGAGATCGTAGAGGTAGGCTAAGATGCATCTCTCGGGGGAGGAACATTCTGAGGGGTTCACAACATGCTTTACCACACCACATAACCTGAGGGGGAAAAATATACGAAGAAATGAGACACATATTTTGCTAATATATATCTTATTGTTTGAATCCTTTAGAGTGAGAATATGTGGGTGTATTACTTGGATAAGAAAAAAGGTATCACGTTTTTGATACTAATGATTATAGCAATAGTACATAATTGCATAAAATATCATTTTTCTATTAGGATATTGAAAAACTAGATGATTTTTAAAAAGACTTGGGAAATACCATTAACAACAAGAAATGAATACAGAAGGTACGGGTGGAGGAATCCATCAATGAATTTACTGTGACCAGAACACTAGAGGAAATCTGTCGTAGAGAATCTCTCTTCAGTAAAAAGATCATAAATTCAGGCCATTTGCAAAAATTCTTAAGTCCACTCCTTTGGAAAAGAGCAAGTCTCTAAATCAGTAAATCTGGGAAATTCATTTTCAGGACCATAAGCTGGTCCTGGCAAAAACTTGATGAATTCATGATTTGAGGTCATATTCTCGTTTATCCAAACCAGACACAGATTTTACTTTACTTTATGTAAGAAATTAACCCCCCCTTCCTTTTTTAATGACCTTCTCTAGAAGTCTTTCAAAAAAGAAGTACTGTTACTATTCCATTTCTGTGCCCTTTTCCCCATAACGGAAGGATGGTCCCATTGGCCACAGTTCATTCAACGAAAAGCTTCATATAACACACAAGAAAACACTGGTGGTCCATCCACCTATTTGTAACTCTGATTCCACTATTACCATCTTGTATTCTGTTATAGGGTTCAGTAATATCACAATAATGTCATCGATGACTCAGATTATTAAAGCTGAAAAGGGCTTTTAGAATCATCTGATTCACCTTCCTCATTTAAAAAAGACAGAGCTGAGGCTCAGACAGGTGAAATAACTTGCCCAAAGGCAAAAAGCTAATTAACAGCACATCCAAAAGGAGAGGCTGAGGTCTCCCAACTCCCAGTCCTCAGCTCTCTCCATTATTAAGGGGGTCAGGGAAACCAGGGACAGCCGAGGCTGTCAAGGCCAGGAAGGACACTACAATCACAAATACCAGAGGTAGAAATGACAAGACAATAAAGAAATGGCAATGTTGCATCCCAAGCCCTGCGAAATGATATCAGCAGACAGAGCCACCAGACAGCTGATAAAAGCTGTCAGTTACAGTAAAAGTATCCTGCAATTATGAAGTAGAGGATTCGATCTGTTAAATATGCTAACAAAAATTGGACACATACTCTAAAGAGCAAGGAATTATGCTGTGATTGAAGTAAACAAACACTTATTGAGAGTTTGTTAGGCATCCATACCATAGCAGTCAGTGTTTCCTTGATTGTTTTTCACTTGTTAGAGATAAGAAAAACATTTTACACTGAGATCCAGTATATGCATTCAGTACAAAAAATGTAATATCAAATATGATTTTATGAATATTTAATAGATAATACATTTAAAATGTCAAAATAAATGATACTAAAATAAATTTCAAAATAACAAAAATAAAATTTGTCAAAATCTGTAATACTCACTTTATGACTAACTGATGGGTTTCCAAACACAGTTTAGAAAGCACAGTATAAATCAAGAAGCATGAATGTGCTCTTATGTAGAATGACTTTTAGCAATCTGGGAGATTTATTAGCTATGCAATGTTAAGTAGATCACTTCAACTTCAACTGCATTTAAAAGGCCTGAGTCTCGGTTTCATGATTTGTAAATGGTACTAATTATGCAATTTTATAGGGCAGTTGAGGGCTATTAGGTGGTCCTATATTTCCTGAATTCTAAAATGTTTATTTTCAACCTTTTAAAAATATCTGGAATGTTTGAGATTTCATTTAATAGTCTATGTGTACTATTAATGTGGTAGCATTTCCTTTTCTCCCAAAAAGCTTCTGCTAAATGGATGACACTCCAGAATAGATGATAAATTGATTGCATGTGCTAGATTACAGAAAAAAAGTACTGTGGAACCACAGAACCCCATGTTTCTTTTAAATCCAGGAAGGAAAATGTCAGAAAAAGAAAAGAGGTGTTGTTTTTGTTTTACTATATATAATGCCCTAGAGAAAGAAGTCTGCAGTAGACAAAAAGGAGCTCCATACAGGTGTTCTGTCACTACACTTCTCTCGTCCCTGTAACCTCAGCCTCTAATGGGGATGATGTTAGGACCTGGTCCAACTTCATGAGTGACAGCAAAGAAAACTTCACCCTACAGTTCAAACAAACCAAAAAACAGACTAAGACACAAGAAAGTCATTTGTTCTAGATTAACTTTTGTCAAGATGGATTTAGTTTCTAAAAGAAATGAAATTGAAGAAGCAAATAGGGAAATAACAACGTGTGCAAAGCTCATTTCATCTTGACTATAACCTGGAATTACATCAACGAAGCAGCTGAGACATATTCATCATGCATCATAAGCCGTGGTTCGGGGTAGCAAATGATACAGTGTTGTAAATGACGGGCTTATGCTCATAGAAATTAGGGGCAGGCAAGGAAGGCCTCTCTATTTGGAGAACACACTTTTCCTGCTTACGTCTTCTTCACTGATAAATGTTTTCCGGCAAAAGTAGTCTTTAACTCTATCTTTCAAATTGAAACAAACACCTATTTTTCCTGTTAAAACCATTACGATATTCCATCACAAATTATACATAGACAACATGTGAAAAACAGTCATAATATTTTATATACCAACCCTTCAAACACCTGGGCTGTCTGATCAGGATTGAGGATGAGACAGCTATGGTACCGCCTGAGGACAGCCACGATGCACACACACAGTCCCGTTGTGTAACTTCCTGCCAGGCTGGAGGATTTCAGGAGCAGTTCGGCTTCCACAACACTCAGTTCATTTAGCAGCTACAAGGGAAGAAAAGATTGAGTAAAAAGGTAGCTGCCAAAGGAATAGGAAAAACATTTTTTTTCACAAGCCACACACTGAGTCATTCCAATACCATTTTATCTCACCCACTACCCATCCCAGGACCATATGCATACACAACTACAGTGTGAGAAAACAAGCCCCAATGAATTAAACTGGTTTTTATTTTTAATCCTTTACCAAATTCTACAGTTTTGCCTCTGTCTAGACATCATGATACATACAATCAGAAAGTATCCAACACTGAAACAGCTACCAAAACTCGATGGCAGCCCAAAGTTCTAGACCAGATGATTTCAGAGAATATCCCCACCTCTCACGTTTTCCTTTCTTTTAAAGAAAACAGAAGTTATTTATCATTATTTTCTTGTTATTAACAAAACACCTCCAATAAGAAACAGAAAACGAGTTTTATTTCTATTCACTAAAAGCAAGATAATAAATGAACTCAAGTATGTTTATAAGACATTTAATGGGACAAATCAAATTATAAGGTTTTATTTTTTTGCTCTTAACCTATAATATACTCTACAATAATAAACTTTCACCTTTTCTTAGAAAAGACAAAAATAAATCCTCAAAACCCTCACATTTTTAAATGACTATTATATATTTTTGCACCAATTATAATTATTTAATTGAAAATTATGAACATGGCTACAATTAAAATACTACTTGAATACTATTGATTCAGAATGTCTCTATTATTCAAAAATGCACTGGGTTGCTCATTTTAAATTATATGATGCCTAGCAGGTTTGCGTTCCTAAAATTGAGAGAAGCAAGGTCTCTTTGACACCTGTATTGCGAAGTCAATTAGTCCATTGATGTTTAGTGCTGGCTCCATAAGATCAAAGATAAGCTGAATATGGTGAGCCAAAGGGAGATGATAGGATGTTCCTGAAGCAAAGCTTGTGATTTGTTCCAGCACATTGTTAGAGATCTGGGCAACCAAAAACAAACAAAACTGAAAACAACCGTAAAATCAATATTCAAAATTATTTTAATTTTTTAAGCAAGAAATTTGAATTTATATATTCTACTTAGAAAAAAGTTAAAACCTATTTCCAAAGAAACCAAAAACTACATACAAATCCAACAACTTCCTTACTACAGCTATAATTTGAAGAAATAAGCCAAGTGGTCATTAAAATCTTAACCTATCTTAATGGTAGAACAACTACAAATGCTAATTAATTTCCAGATAACATCTATCTGAGTATGAGTGGATTTGTAAAACAACACAGATCTGGTTTTTGCTCATTTAGATAGTATTTTATTTTAGTCATCAACAGATTTCTCCCTTCCCATAGCAATGTAGGACCAAAATGTAATAACATAACTATTGCATTAGGGAGTATCTGACACAGTGTTGACTATTATCATAAGGCAAAAGTATTTTGATAAAAAAATTAATTTCTCTGAAGAAGGCAACCTGACACTTCAAACTGACCTACTCAATAGTTTGAGATGATTCCAAAATTCCAAATATGTTTTAAAAACATATCTATACAACCAAATAAGGCCAAAAACATATACTGCATGAAATAAATTTTGAAGTAAATATGAATATACCAAATGCATAACACATAGCTTTAAACAGCTACCTGAGACGTCACTTGATGCTGATCAAAATATGAAAGGAGCTGAAGTTTTGTGAACACAGTCTCTAGTGTCGGAAATGCTTCCTGTTTGCTCTTCCTGGCTTTTGGTCCTTCATCTCCAACTAAATAGACAGTGAATACATTACTTTCCATTTAATAGAAGCTCTTGACTTTTTCAGGGGATACTTTCTATTGAACTATAACATATATGGAGAAGTGCACAAACTATGAATTTCTACAAAGTAAACTCATGTAATGAGACTCAAATCACAAAATCACATACCAGAAACCTAGATACCCCCTCAGGCTCCTTCTAGTCACCTCTCTGCCCCAGGGAATCAAGATGCTGACCTCTAAAAGCCTGGATGAGTATGGCCCACTTTGGAACCAAGGAGAGATACTTTTCACATCCGGCAGCTTTCTCTCAACTATATGCTTCTGAGAATTGATCCACACTGTTGAGGCAATTTTAACTTGTTCTAAAATTAAGTTAATTCCCATTCATGGATAGTATACTAACATGTGATATACCACCATTTATTTATTCATTCTAATGAGTAGTTTCCAGATTTTGACTATTAATGGGAAGTACCTCTATAAACATTTCTCACTAACTCTTAAAATATGATAACAATGAAAGGGGAAAAAAAAATCACCCAGGGTCACACTGACAGAATAGAAAGTTCACTGGCATCTTGTTAGGACATTCACCATGATATTTCTCCCGAACAATTTAATATATAAAAAAGGAAATTTCCCCAATTTTAAAGTTTTTTAGGGGTAGCAAGGAATTAAATTGCTCCACATAATGGGAAAGTGCCACATTTATCAATTTAGCATAAAGAAGTTTAAAGAAAATTCCAGAAAAAAAATATTATAAACACTACTTCTCCCAGGGGGACTCTTGTTCTTCTCAACAATTCAAAAAGAATCAGATCCGGTCTTAAATATCTTTAAATATATGCATTTATAAAGACAAATCTTAAAAAACCCAGAAAGGTCGGATTACATGATCTGTAAGATCATTTCTAACGCTCTGAATCTAAGTAAGCTAAGGCTACTGAGACGGGAGCTTCATCACTCACGTCTTCTTATTTGGGAAAGTTTACTTTCAGAGAACAAAAGGTCACTTTATAGATTTTTTTTTTCTATTAAAGACACAAATATTTCACTGAATGCAAAAAGATCTTGCTGAAGGCAAACATAATGGTTTTAGAAAATAACATTAGAAGAGATTTTCTTTCAAATACAAGCAAGTGTAGTTTATAGGCACAGGTGTGCACACACCAGGGTGTTTTATTTCCTAAAGCAAACAAACCCCGATCGCAGAGTACATAGAATTCAAAGGTGATGAGTAACAGAAGGTACAAGACTGTGCCCCTTGTGTTAACACCAAATCTAATGCAAAGAGTAAGAACTCAGAAGTTCATTAAACCTACTTGATTTTTTTTTTTTAAGATTTCATTTATTTATTTGACAGAGAGAGACACAGCGAGAAAGGAAACACAAGCAGGGGGAGTGGGAGAGGGAGAAGCAGGCTTCCTGCTGAGCAGGGAGCCCAACACAGGGCTCGATCCCAGGACCCCGGGATCATGACCTGAGCCAAAGGCAGATGCTTAACCAACTGAGCCACCCAGTCGCCCCAACCTACTTGATTTTCAATATCTATTCTCAAATTAAGTGTGGTCGTTTGCCTTCTTTTTAGCTGCTCACATGTAATAAGCATGCTCAAAATATCCAAGTTTGGAATATTTCATGAGCTAACATCATTGATCCCAAGGCTGAAAACTCACATCAATGGTCTTGGGTACAAAATGCTGTAAAAGTGAAGTTAACATATTTAATCAGTCCTTCCTGGGGCCAAAACAAATAAACAAGCAAAAAAATAACACATTTGAGGAAGTACACCTGCATGAGAATTCACAAATACATTTTTTTTTGGTTTATGCTAAATAGGCTGTATTTTACTTACATTTAGCTAACTTCTTAAAATCTCATTCAATTGGATTCTTGGCAATTGACATTTTTTTAAAAATTTTAAGAAATTAGTGGTGGTTCTCAATGGACTATTTTATTTTCATGATATTTACATAAATAACAATGTAGTCATAATCCATGGATTTTCCTCATCTGTTTTATGTTAATTTGTTTTCGTAATACATTTTATTGCTCTTTTCTTGCTTAATTTTAGTTTCCCTTTTTTAAAAAAATCTTTAAATCCTGGAAATTTTGGACTTTATTGTCATGGTAAACTTCATTAATGTTTAAAAAATACAGTGACAACCAAAGATGACTGGCCAATGTAAATGGAAAATGAAGATCGACCATGCTCAAGTGGGAAGTGTCATTTGAACTCCTACTGGCCTGGCTGATGTGAGAACACTTCTAATGAGTTCCTCAAAACCATACTTTTATATGTAGCCAGAAATCAAAGACACACTAACACAAGTTCTGTTTCCCTTCCTTACCAGTAAACAGTGGGCAAATCACCATTAATCAGAAGTACAGCTACCTAGCTTCCGGTGAGCATACTAGGTTTTAAGTAGTGACTCAAACTTTGACTATTTATCAGAAGACAGCTCACTAAACCTAAATTAACATATTTCTGATTGAGGAATTTTATCTAAAATGGGGGAAAGACAGGGGCACCTGGGTGACTCAGTTGGCTGAGCATACAACTCTTGGTTTCGGCTCAGGTTATGATCTCGGGGTTGTGGGGTCAAGCCCCTGGGTGGGCTTCCCGCTCATGGTGGAGTCTGTTTTGAGTTTCTCTCCCTCTGCCCCTCCCCCTGCTCATGCACACTCTCTCCAAAATAAATAAATCTTTAAAAAGTAAAAAATAAAATGAGGGAAAGACAAAAATCCCCATTGCAAATATATCTCCACAGTGATGGTTTCACTGTTGGTATCTCAAAAAGTAGCATGAAACAACAATGATTTTTCTCTTTGTGAGATCATAAGCAAGAACTGCCTATTTAAGAGAATGGTACAGAGATAGGATAGACTGTACATAGTCTGGCATTAAATACTCGTTGTGAAGGAAGGAAATAGGCTCAACAAAAAAGGACACCGCACTGTTTCCTTCCCCTTCTGACCCCTCCAAACCCTTCCAAACCTCAAAATTCCGTAAGATCAGGAAAGACTGTCTAAAATTAATTTTGATGAAATATGTTTCCCTGACCCTTCTAAAGAAGACAGTGGCCATCCGATTCCAAGTAAACAAAAAGAAGTTTCGAATCTCTTTGCTAGCTAGTTATAGCGCTTCTAAATTCAACCTTCTACATGCAATCCATTTCCTCTTTTCTCTAACAGAGGAAAACAGCAAAACAAGAGGATCAACAGTTTTTCTTAGAGCAGGTTCTTTGTTTCTGGGTTTTTGATTTTTTTTTTTTTTTTTTTTTTTAAACCAAGCTTAAGAATGACAGGCCAACAACAACAAGGTTTCATTTCCCATCCACAACTCTTGGTTGTTCCTTCATGGGGCCAGTGTGGTACAAGGTCCTTCAGTGGCCATGGAAGGGAGAGGAGTCAGGGAACTGTTGTAAATCACCTGAGGTAACGCTTTCATTATGTTCTAAAGACAACTGCTTCAGACATCAGACACCTGCAACACCACATTCACACTCAAAAGCATATTGTCCTTGTACCTTGTTTCTGCATGTGCTCCCCCACTGATGGAGAGGACACAGAGCCATTTGTATTAGTTCTCTCTGTACTTTCTCTAGGAAAGGTCTAGTGTGGGCAATCTCTAAGTAAATCACCTGGTTAAAGACTAAAGACTGGAGGCCCTGTGAAAAGGTTCATAAAAACATATGTATTTTGTACTGGCCAACAAAGCAGGGTTCCTAGAGTGGTTTATGCCATGTGTAGGAAGAAGACTGTTTGCATAGAGAAAATTCAAACTTTTTTTTCTTTGATTATTTACACAATAAAGAAACAAACACCAGTAATGGTAGTGAAGTATATATAATGATATCATATTTTAAATCTTATGACTGGCTGATAAAATAAACAATCCTTAAAAAGAGTAATTAGGCAAATGTGAAGTGGATAATTAAAGAATTCCAATTATGCAATGTGGTGACATAATATAAAGGCATAGCTTCACTGTAAAAAATCTATGTCAAGAGCATGTGAAAAGACTATTCCAAGTAAAGAAGGCATTATAGAACAAAGACCCAATTTTCTTTTTTAGTCAAAATAATTTGGTTATGGGTAGCCACCACTACATATTACAATTATTCTTCTGAATAAAGACAAGATCAGCAACTACACTATCATGATTTTCAATTATCGTGCAAATGTGAGTACACAGAGCAAACTACAAGCTTAAAAAAAGGATGGTAAAGAATTGAAGAAATGGAACTTTTCCAGATTAAGGGTTTTCCAACTCCTTCTTCAGTACTTCTTTATGCCTACTGTAGAAAATTTGGGAAGAATAAAAACAAAAGAGTAGAAAATTAAAATTACCTATATCTATCTATAGAACACGGTATTTTAATATAAGGATTACTATAAATAGAACCAAGGCATTAAAATTTCAATATGCTTATTCACATTTCAATATGACAGTCATTCAGGAGAGGAAACACTCTGGTGACAGTGTCATGTATGACTTTGATAAAGACCGTGCTAAGAGGAAGGGCAAAAGACAGCACAATGGGAGCAAATGCATTAAGGTTCTTTACCCCCCGTCTCTGTGGTGCTCTTCTTATTTAGGATTTTCAAAATATCTTTGGTAATCTTCTTCAACTGATGCCTCGCTTCATCACGCTCTTTGCCCACTCCATAAAGAAGGATTGTGCGCTGGTTACATTCATGACTTGAAGATTCATCCTGAAAAACAGAAAATACATTTTGAAACCCTTGTTTGCAGGGGTGGGGTTGCATTTCACATCCATGAAATGCACTAACCACAGCATCTCCATGCTGGCTTGCGCTGGTGGCATCCCACCCACCTTTCAATTCACCTCAACCTCCACTGGCAACACCCTTGTTTTTCCAGTTTGGAACTTGCTAAAGTAAAAAAAAAAAGTGCCAACTGACCTGAAGTCTTAATAGAAGCATTTGATGTGGGCGTACCCTCCAGAGTAAGTTTTGACTCTTGAAAACTTTTCATTGTTTAAAATTTGACATGGTAATAATTTCACATCATATTACATATTATCTAGTCATACTTCTTCCGTAAGGAAAATGTTATTTCTTAGCAAGCTTGGTTTTCTATATATGGCATCATTAAATATTAAATTTAAAAAAAAATGATCTTGCTAGGATCCTCAAGTGCTTTGAGGAGAAAAATGATCCACTGGCTTCCAACATGACTGTTGTGAGGTGTATGCATATTTATTTCCAAATGACAAAACAATAAAGAGGGCAGGTCTCATTAGGTGTGAGGCAAACAGCTGGAAATGCAAACATGTTATACATCAACTTCCTCTACTGGACCACCTCCACCCCTATTCCACAGACACAGTAAATTCAAGCACTATTTTTCCCACAAGGGAAAAGAAAATACTTAGTGACAGCATAAGAAAAACACACACATACCGCTAAACAAATTCTACACTCTTCCATTTTCTTAGTAAAATTCCAAGCTCTATGCCTTACTACAATCCCCTTTCCTTAGCTTTTTGTATATGTTTGTCCATGATAGGCACTTACCCTTCCTAACAGTAACTAATTCTAAGGAGCTTGCATGAGCAAAGACTATCTCCCAGGGAAGACTGACTGTACTATGTTCATAATGGCTACAAAAAAGGGCAAAAGCCTTGAGACTTGGAGAATCCCATGCTTAATTTGACTTATTTAAAAAACAAAACAAAAACTCTGCACACAATTGCATTTTGCTTTTATACTCTTGAAATAAGAGCCTGTTTTCTCTCTCAGCTTCTGCCACTTTCCATCATTGGGTCTTTCTCACACACTTGCAGTCAGGTCACCATTTTTCTTTGCACTGATTCCTTTTTTATTATACTCTCCCAAAAATATACATTTGTATATGCTGACAATCCAACTTGCTACCCTGTGTAGAAATAATTAGTAATGCTTCAGGTGTTCAAATTTGCCTCTTAAGGAAAAAAAAAAGCTAGGAGCAGGTCTCTTCTAGAAGTTGTATTTACTCTGTATTCTGAATATCCAAATCTCCTCCAAGGTTTTAAAAGATAAGACCTAATCATAGGATAAAGTAAACACAGGTAGTGATTCCTACATTTTGTTGCACACCTGCATGATCTGAGCAGCTTATTAATCTCCAATTTTTGTTGCCATTATAGACAATTACTGATATATTTCTTTTTTGTCTAGTGGGATGTGTACATATGAGCCCTGGAAGGGAACAGGAGGACACTAAGAAAACTGTACAAAACTTAGGCAGGGGGCACCTGGGTGGCTCAGTCGGTTAAGCGTCTGCCTTCAGCTCAGGTCATGATCTCAGGGTCCTGGGATGGAGCCCTGCATCAGGCTCCCTGCTCAGCGGGGAGGCTGCTTCTGTCTTTCCCTCTGCCCTTCCCCCCCGCTGGTATGTTCCCTCTCTCTCTCTCTCTCTTTCCCTCTCAGATAAATAAGTAAAATCTAAAAACAAACCAACCAACCTCAGGCAGTGCCAGTCATGTGCCCTGGCAATTTTTTTCAGTTAAGGTACCTGGCAAATAGTTCTAATGTAAACTTCTGTGTGACGAGTGATGGAAAGATGTCAGCAAAGTTACTGAACACCTGCTGTTAGAGTATCTACTTGGGGGAAGACAAGATGCTAGGAAGCCTGAGAAAATACAAGGATGAATGGTCCCTGTTCTCGAGGAGCACAGATTCAGGGTCATAAAAGTAGCATTTGCAGAGCTCGTCACACACACAGAGATACAATGGCTCCACCTGTACCAGTAACAGCCCATGCTCAGGGTAAGAGCAAGATGTGACTCAATTCAGGTAGCGCCATTTGCTGACTCCATGGTCCTTTGAGTCTTTCTGACCTAATGAGCCTTTCTGGGCCTCAGAGTCTTCCCCTGAAAAATGGGCTAATACCACCTTCCTTTTGAGATTTTTGTCAGAATAACGGAGATGAAGTATATAAAACACTTAGCAGTGGATCAGACACAGAACCTGCTGCGGTCCACTCAATTTCTACAGTTCCACTTCTCACTCGCATGCACCCCAGATCCACATTGTACTGCATTACTCAACATTTCCTCAAGATGCTGGGGTACTTCCTTCCTTTGCTGTTGCTCCCCCAGCCACCTAAAATACTCTCAACAGGCTGCCCCTCACGCGTGTAAGTGCTGTGCACAATTACAGCATCAGGTCCCTCACTGTCACCTCAGTTGAGTGAAAGCCCTCAGCACAGGAGGAGTAGGGAAGGGAGGAGAGCCTTTGGAGCACTTGCCACAGTGTAATCCACTCATTTTCGAGCTATTTCTTTAATGTCTGTCGTCCCTGCTATACAGTCAGTTTTGTGAGGGAGAACCCACAGGTCTGTTTTATTCACATTTATATTCTCGGGCACTAATTAGGTACTTAATATATACTGTTAGGGATAAGAGTAATATATTCTCTTTGGGAAGGATGGGAGAACCAACAGAGCAGAGATATGAAAGAGATAAATAAGCCATCAAATGATGCACAAATAGTCTCCATAATTAATAAGATGAATGGACAAGTGAAGGTCATGGAAGTCAGAAAGGGGATATGTAACAATGGGGGCCATCGACAGTGTCAAATGCAGTAAAAAATCACAATGGATCTTGTCTCTCTGACTTGTGTATTAAAAAAAAAAAAAAAAAAAAACAAAACTTACGAACCTCAAAAGAGAAGTTTCTCTAGAGTAGTAGGGGCAGAAAGCCGGAAACAGAGTTGTAGTAAGAGTAGATGGTGAAATGGAAGTAACCCACACTTACTAGTTGGGCATGAAGCTTGATACGTGGGAGAGGAAAGAGATATTAGGATAACCAATGGCAAACTCTTGTGCCAAAGATATGTTTCAAATAAAGGAATCTCCATGAAGGAAATCCAGATTGGGGGGTAGATAACTGATGATGGAGGTAGGAAACCATGGCTGCTTGTTTGGATTAACTTGGAAAGAAAGAGAGGGACAACTTTCTACTTAAACACAGGGGAAAAAGAAAACTGGTGAAAATACTACAGGGAAATTTGGAGATAAAAAAATAAGGAACTTGAAGAATCTTGTATCAGTTCATTGGCTCTGATTTGCTCAGGGAGTGGGGCTAGAAGCAAAGTGAAGAGTTGAGAGGGAAGGGATGAAATTAAAAAGCAAGAGAAACATGCTTTTAGCTGCAAAAGAACCACCTATCAGCCTTTACATGAGGCCTTAAGACCATATTTGTGTCTGTTAATTAATATTTTTAGGCAAATCGTGATAGCTGTTATTGGTCTTCAAAGAGAAAAGGCAGAGATAGTTTAAAAGCAACTGTTTTTCATTAGCCTACAAGATTTATTTATATCAACTTTTTGTACTTGTCAAAAATATGTCTTCAAATAGCAATTCATACTATGTGAGAACAAGGTCAACCTTTGAAAATGGACCAAATATTTCCAAAGGTATCAATGAGTTCTGCTCTTTCAACTAGGTATTAAAAGCCCTCAAGTTGCATAGTGGTAAGTAATATCAATGACGGGAGATCAGTACCAAAGAATTACTCTATTATTTATACCCTGAAGGACACACTTGTTGGACAGGAAAAAGAATCAACTGGAGAGTCCATAGAGGTCTAGCAACCCCTCTCATGCCAGCCCGCTGTTGTGCTTAGGTTGAACAGGTCATCTCACCTATAAACTAATTTCTGAAAATCTCATCCTCGGGATCAATTTCTCTTTTTCTCCAGATAATATCTGATACAAAGACATAAGTGATCAAGAAACTAGGAGGATATATGTCCAAAAGCCCTAGAAGGCTTATAGTACTACAGAAATTAAAATAGGTCTTTTGAGCCAAATACCCTTAGAAAGAAGAACTGGAGTTAACTGAATGAAATGAAATCTCCTCTAAGTCATCATCAAAACATAAGTGATTAGAAACATTGCCAAAACATGCATGTGTTCATAAGACGTGATAACAGAGGTGAGATGATCACAGATGTGTAGTCTCCTTTTACCTCATTCATACTTCCTGGTATTTCTACAGTGTCCCAATAATCGTAGAATTTTAAAATAAATTAATGTTCTTTTTAAAAAGAGATAAAAAAAGAATCCTACCCTAGATGTGCTTCCTTTTCTTCCAAACACTAAGAAAAAATAGATGAAGTAAATGCAATGGTCCTTCTAATAAAACAAAATATAGCATTTCATACTTCCCCAACACTCTATAATTGTGTATGTTTCAATATTCAAATGCAAACCCAGCATACATCATGAAATCAACTGCACAGAGCACCCTACTCCAACTCCCAGAAAAGTAGTAAAAACCACGTTTTAAGAGGTCCCTGGGAGGTGCAGTCTGTTAATCATTCGATTCTTGGTTTTCGGTTCAAGTCGTAATCTTAAGGTCATGATATGGAGCCCGTGTGGGGCTCCACACTCACTCAGTACAGAGTATGCTTAACACACTCTCTCTCTCTCCCCCTCTGCCCAGGATGTGCAGGCTCTCTCTCTTAAATAAATAAATAAATCTTAAAAAAAAAAATACTTTTTAAAAACAATGAGGTTATTTACATTAAAACTGTATGTTAATCTATTAAAATGAAAAAACTGTTAAAAGAGGCCTTCAAATTATTTCTTTTAGATATGTCACTTTATTCTGTTTAGAATAAATTAGCTTCAAATAAATGTTACATGAGTGATAAGCCTTGGGCAGAGGTGTAAGAAGGGAGTGACATGCATGGGGAGGCTGTGTCAGGGGAACAAGAAATTAGCAGCTTCTTCTCATTCATTACTCCACCTGAAATGGAGTAACTTCTTTAAATCCTGAAAAATAGGAGATTCCTTTCATTAGATTTATATAGGAAATTTTTGTTCTACAATAGCTTATAGCCCATGGTATGGCTGACATGACAGCTTTATTCAACAGACTCAATGCATCCTAGGAGCAGAATGCAATGAATGTCAGTGGGGTTGGACCCCCCCCCCCACACACACACACAGTTCTCTGCTTTCAAAAGCAAAACAATCAAGCCAGGGATGACAAATAATTGGATCAACATAGCATTCTCTTTTGCTAAATACCCCAAACCCAAGACTTCTTACTTCTGGAGTCTAATATATAACCTAAATTTCTATACTCTTAATAGGTGAAACCACTAGATTATGTAAGAACTGCCTTAAATGTATGTGTTCAATCAAAACATCCACTAAGGTCAAAATGACCAACTTTTGAAACCATAAAATGTTAGAACTAAAATAGCCTGAGACCTAATCAAATGTCTCAATTACATCTCCACACTCTGGCTGTAATCTGGTTCCACAAGGACCACCAGATCCTACCATTACAGGACATGGCTCTCTTGAGTACAGAGTAATCCCATTTGAAGTAAATATTTTTCAGATAAGCTAAGCAGACTACCATTAAGAGATGTGGCAAAATAAATAAACCAATTAAATCACTTACATGTAAAAATTCTGGGGTATACATTCATTTTCTAAGTCATCTCAATCATAGAAATTAACCAAATCAAAATTAGTCCTGTTTCCAATGGTAATACATACAATTACAAACTGCATGTACTGTTCTTATGAGACTGAAGTGCACAACTTGATCTACTTCTATTTGTACAATAATATACGTGACCCTTGAAAAACACAGGTTTGAATTTTGTGGGTCTACTTACATGCAAAGTTCATCAATAAATACAGTAAGTACTATGAATGTATTTTCTCTTCCTTAAGATAGTAATACTTTTTCTCTAGCTTATTTCATTATAATACAGTATATAACATATGACATATAAAATATATGTTAATCAACTGCTTATATTATCAATAAGGCTTCCATCAAGAGTTGGCTACTAATAGTTTTTTGGAAAAGTCAAAAGTTATATGCATATATCAACTACATATCAATTCAAAATTTAAAAAAAAAAATTAAGCTCTGTACAAATTTTCAACTACTATAGCCCCTAATCCCCATGTTGTTCAAGGGTTAACAGTGTACTTTTAGGGGCACATGGGTGGCTCAGTCGGTTAAGCAATTGCCTCCAGCTCAGGTCATGATCCCAGGGTCCTGGGATCAAGCCCCGTATCGGGCTCCCTGCTCTGCAGGAAGCCTGCTTCTCCCTCTCCCGCTCCCCCTGCTTGTGTTCCCTCTCTGTCAAATAAAATCTTAAAAAAGTGTACTTTTATAATCTGAATGGTTTCTTAAAGATTTTAGTCACTTTCAGAATCAAGTGGTCTACAGATAGGTATGGTTGTAAGTGAAAAATCAAAGGACAGTTCATTTAGATCAAGAAATGGAGCCTTTCATTTACCCCTCAAATCCCTATTCATAGCCTTCTAGGAACTTGGAAACATAAATTCTTCATAAATCATAGAATGATTTCAGTATCCTAAATCAGTGCTCCTTTAGTATGGCATATTAATTTGTTGAAATCAGTCATGATTTTTTTTTTCACAAGCCTTGTTTCATCTGAACATCTTAAAAATACTTCATAAACATCCTTTAGACTAAAGTCTACAATTTGCTGTATGGGCAAGTATGACTTCTATTTTCTTGAAGAGTAAACCACTCCATTCATGACGTTTACTTCTCGCTCCTAGGCCTCGAGGCAGGGAGACAGGGGCTTGTGCAGTGAGATGAGGAGGATTATCTACATACACAGTGGTTACAGATGCAGGCTCTGGGATCAAACATCATCGGTTAGAATGGAGTCACTAACTTCACTGCTCTGCTCCAAAGTTTATGTCATGCAGAGAATGGAAATAATTGAAATAATATACTCCAGAGAGTAACTGAGATCATAAAGTAGTTAAATCATGACAATATAAGGAGTCAAATGTTGGCTATTATTATTCTGAAGTGTACATAGGCATAAAAGTTTTTCCAAAAGTGTAATTTTGTGTCTCCAAACCAACAAACAAGTACTAAAACTTGTTAACTGCAATTAATTTCAAAACAAAAATAACTTAAGGATACCCACTTTTCCAGGGCACCTGGGTGGCTCAGTCAGTTAAGCAACCTACTCTGGTTTTGGCTCAGGTCATGAGATCAAACCCCACAGCTGGCTCCACGTTCAGCATGGAGTCTGCTTAAGATTCTCTCTCCCTCTCCCTCTGTCCCTCCCCTGCACACTCTCTCTTGCTCTAAATAAATAAAATAGATGATAGATAAAATCTTAAAAAAAGAAGAAAAGAATATCCACTTTTCCAAGAGTTTACTATCAAACCTCTAGATGACTAACATATGGGATCATTATGTGACTGAAATGTCTGATTGAAATAACTCAAATGTATAGCTTAACTACAAACTTCATGCCAACAAAATTCTCAGATCAGTGTAAATCCATAATCTTCAAACTTTACTGTGAACGAACTTCACTTGGAAGCTGGAAGGTTCGTTAAAGTATAACTAAGGGGTACACCCAGAGTTTCTGATTCACTGCAGCTAGGTTCATGCCCAAGAATGTGCATTTGTCACAATGTCCTAGGCAATGCTGAGCTGCTATTCTACACTTTGAAAATCGGAATCAAAGATGATTTAACATATGCAGGGATGGACACACTCAAAACTCAGAAGAAAGAAGTAACCAAAACATATGTTCATAGCAAAGGTACTTACCCAAGTGGATCTAATGGAAACAAAAGAACATTATAGTTAGAAATACTGTATGTGTCTGTGGGCAAAAACAGTATTTATATAAAGGTATTAGTGAAACAGGGATCCCTTAATTTAATGATATAATCCCCCCAAACCAAAAGCAAGTTTACAAAAAATTGTTTATATTTAAATTCTATTTAAGAAAAGCATGAAAGACACTTTATATAATAAGTCTGGCAAAGGATACAACTGTTTTTCTTTTTTAATGTAATTTTTGAATCCTAAAATTTATAATGAGAGGAAACTGTTTCACGTACAAAGACTTGATCAAACACAGATTTAAAATAATGACATTATTAACCAGGGGAAAAACAAGGAGCAAGAGACTTAACATCCATAACAAGCACACATGTCGAGTTAATGTAATTACTTGTTAAAAGGCAATATATTACCCAGCTTGAGCACAGTATGTTTTCAGGTAAATAATCATCTGAGAAAGCAAGCCTGCAACCTTCTCCCGGAAGCAGACTTCAAAAAGCTTAATCTCAACATGGATTTATCATGTGCATGGAAAATAACCAAAAGAACTCATAAAGCATCAAACTCTATGGCAGGTTTCAGCAAAAAGCAGCAAGATTTTAAAATTGCTTCTTAAAAGATGAATTCTTACCCACCCTGCCCCACATTTCCCAGGGAAATAAAAGCAGAAGTCCTAAAAGGGGCCAGACGGAAATACAGTGTCTGCACAGCTTTGAGTCCAGGGCATTGGAAGGTAATTTCTGACTGTAAAGTCCTCTCTTCCTCTCTCTATTTCTCTCTAGAACAATCAAGATTTACTGATGAAAGCTCAGCAGATACTCGATCATAAAGAGTAATAACAACTAAACTAAGACATTGAAAGGAAAATACCAGATGCCACTCTGCAGGATGTATTAAAGCCACTTAATGGATACATTTAAATCCTCCTGAATCAACAGAGTAACCAGGTAACTTTATATCTAAAAGTATTTGACAAATATATGTGTTTAAAAAATGATGGGTGTGTACATGTTTGTCAAGTTTTCTTAACACTGGAAACCTTTAAAAATAATTGATATCAATTCATGTACTTATTTGAAATAAAATTTAAAATACAAACTGTACTAATGCTGATAGAGACAACCACTAACTTCTTCATTAAATACACACACACACCCACACACACACACACACACACAAAGCATGGAAATAAAATACAAATGGTCTTATTTTACCTCTAGTGGAAAGTGAGACTTAAATATAGATAGATGGAGGTGATACTACGGATATCAAGGCTACTCATTAAATAAGATAACAATCTATGCAAAATTAGCATTCCCAATGGATAATTTTCAAAACAATCAGAGAATGCACAAATTAAATAGTAGTAGCAAAGAAGCTTGAAATCTACCATCTTATCTCAATTTATACTGAATTTTGTTTAGTATTTTTTTAAGTTAAATTGGAGAGGAGGTGTTGACTATTGAAGCTGTAATTGTGACATGAATCTTTTATTCAATAATTAGACAATGAAATATTACATTTGTGGGAATTCAGTGTTATATTTATTTGTCATACTTAAGTCTTTCATGTGGAATCTTTTGTTTTTTTTAATTTGGATATGTATGCTTTGTACAACACCATGTCTTATATTTAGGAATAATATTGATATGGAATCAATTCCATTTGCCCTTGATGAAATAAAAACATTAAAATTTCTTTTTGAATTTCAAAACTTAGATGGTAGATAATGTATTCAAGTCAAGTGTTAGTTTTGTTCTATAGCCATCTGTTGTGATATAATAACCTAGGGAACCAGACAAGGACATGGCTTTGATATTTTATTTTAGCTATCATTACATACTCTATATACCTGGAAAGTATGCCCTGGCTGTTTTGAAGAACACCATTTGATAACCACTTCATTTTGTTTACTGTTTTTTTTTTAATTGAATGATATTCAAGAAAATGTATGTAAAAATTTCCAATATACTGTCCAAACTCAGAAATAAGATATATGTGGGTTAAAGTATTTGCAGCTAAAGAATTAGTCTGAGGTTGATTTCTGAATGGGTGACTAAGCAACATACAGGCAGAAATATCTTCCAATTATAAAGTTTGTATCTGATTTAATATTTAACAATAAATTCCCTAAAAGTGATTTTATACAAATTTCTTTCCCCTTTTTACTTTTAAACTCTAATAGCCAATTATCAGTCACTTCCCCTTAGAACCCTTTGATGGTATCAGAGTAAATGGAGCCCAGGAATAAGGATAATGCAGGAAAACTGACTGTGAAAAGAAACGAAAAAGCTAAATGGTATGGAAAGGAATAAAACACAGTCCATGTTTCTCTTCCCATTTCTATACACTGTGTGCATGTGCCTAACAAAAACATCCTTTAAGAGGCAAACTTTTAGAAAATGAGAAGTACAAAGTATCTATACCCTCATGTAATGTACTTCAGACCATTTCATTTGGTATTTGGCACAATTAAATATTCTGAGTTTCAATTTTCTGTATTCTTACTGTCACAATAAGGATCGGAAACCTCAATTTTTAGAGAAGGCTGTCCAAAAAAGTTACACCGAGGGCCCCTGGGTGGCTCAGTAGGTTAAGCATCTGCCTTAGGCTTACACTGGGCTCCCTGCTCAGCAGGGAGTCTGCTTCTCCCTCTCCCTCTGCCCCTCCCCCCTGCTCCTATGCTTGCACGCACTCTCTAGCTTACTCACACTCAAAAAAATGAATCCTTAAAAAAAAAAAGTTACACAGAGATAAGAGCAAAATCGACAGTCTGTAACTGAAAATAACCATCCCTACTCTCCTTCCCTAGGTAGCAAAGAAGAAACACAAGCCATGGACAACCTCACCTCTGTGGCTGGGAATGGCAGCCTGTGCACCAGAGATTATAAGATCACCCAGGTCCTCTTCCCGCTCCTCTATACTGTTTTGTTTTTTGTTGGACTCGTCACAAACAGCCTAGCAATGAGGATTTTCTTTCAAATCCACAGTAAATCCAACTTTATTATTTTTCTTAAGAACACAGTCATTTCTGATCTTCTCATGATTCTAACTTTTCCATTCAAAATTCTCAGTGATGCCAAACTGGGAACAGGACCACTGAGAACCTTTGTGTGCCAAGTGACCTCTGTCATATTTTATTTCACAATGTACATCAGTATTTCATTCCTTGGACTGATAACTATTGATCGCTACCAGAAAACGACCAGGCCATTTAAGATGTCCAACCCCAACAATCTCTTGGGGGCTAAAATTCTCTCTGTTGTAATTTGGGCATTCATGTTCTTACTCTCTTTGCCCAACATGATTCTGACCAACAGAAGGCCAAGAGACAAGAATGTGAAGAAATGCTCTTTCCTCAAATCAGAGTTTGGTCTGGTCTGGCATGAAATAGTCAATTACATCTGTCAAGTCATTTTCTGGATTAACTTTTTAATTGTCATTGTATGTTATACACTCATTACAAAAGAACTGTACAGGTCATATGTGAGAACGAGGGGCGTAGGCAAAGTCCCCAAGAAAAAGGTAAACATCAAAGTTTTCATTATCATTGCTGTATTTTTTATTTGTTTTGTTCCCTTCCATTTTGCCCGCATTCCATACACCCTGAGCCAAACCCGGGATGTCTTTGACTGCTCTGCTGAGAATACTCTGTTTTATGTTAAAGAAAGCACACTTTGGTTAACTTCCTTAAATGCGTGCCTGGATCCATTCATCTACTTTTTCCTCTGCAAGTCCTTCAAAAATTCCTTAATGAGTATGCTGAAGTGCCCCAATTCTGCAACGTCTCCATCCCAACAAAATAGGAAAAAAGAACAGGATGGCGGTGACCCAAGTGAAGAGACTCCAATGTAAACTACCTGAGGTAATATTTCAATCTATTAGTATCTGGAACATCCAAAAGGAAAGCACTGTGTAAAAATACTGACTAATAATAAGTCGAGTTAGTAACAATGACTCTCTAAACAAGTAACAGAAAACAAAAGAAGTAATTTTCATTTACTTATCCAGTATTAAAAGCTATCTTAAAATGTAGAAAAAGAAACCTAACATGTAGATGTGTAGCAAAATGAACTGTATCTAATCATGGTTACAAGCCAAACTACACAGAAGTCATGATTTGGAGAGTGTTGGCAAAGTGTGTGACCATATAATATCCACTGTAATTTTTTAAATATATTATTGAACACGATGTTATTAAGTTATAATCAACTAAGGAAGAATGATAAATCTGATAAAAGTCTTCTGACTGAAAATTATACTAAGATGTATGTACACCCTAGTCTCTAACCAAATGCTGATCTATTTTGATACTCATTATAAAAATATAAGTGGGACACTTTACAAAGAATATTTACTACTAACTTCTAATTATTAGCAAAAACCTAAGAAATTTAAACTAATTGGAGTGAATTTTTTTTAATTTCCATTAAAGAGGTTTAAAAATACTTTTCCAATAAAAAAAACAGAAATAGCAAAGTTATCAAAAATTATTTTTATGACATTCTAATACCAAAAAACCTTGAGTATTTCCTTAATGCTGGAGAAACCAGTTTTACTAATGGTACAATACCATCATTGCCCCTTACCTTTATTAACTAGCTTTCAGGAAACTACCTGCTACTTGGGTTAATGAATATTTGCTTCAATGAGAAAAACAAATGTGATTATGCGGTTGCAAAGCATAACTATTAACAGAAAAGTGGTTAAAATGTTTATAATTACTGGTTTGTCACTTATGTGTAATATAAAAAAATGTACATTAAACTCTAAATCACACTTTGTTGGAATTTCTTTGTTCAAAGACATTAGATACCACGACTCACCTCTTATATACTCCTACATCAAACGACAAACCCATTTAATAAAGGATAACTGCAAAAACTGTTTTATGACACGTTATTGGGCAAAGTCTCTACTGAAGGTGACATAACACATCAATTAGTTCATAAGTAAATGATAATGAAGTATGATTCTACACAAGCCATAGTCACTATTTTTAATGTAAACAAAATATATAACAGAATTGGAAGCTGACATTATTTATCTCAATTATTTATAATCCCCAGAGGCGATTCTCAAATGTAAGGCATGGATACCAATATCAAAATATGATGGCAGGGGGGAAAGGGGGTGAGCTGCAGTATAAGGAAGTTCATTGAACTTCAGTATTAATCGATTTTTATCTAAATCCTCCACAAGTTCTGCTGAGCTAAATATCAGTGCAATGTTGAACTCAACATTCTAAATGATATCTATTCTCAAGCGGCTGCGTTTACTTCCCTGGCACTTCTACAAGCAAGCACTGCATTTTAGTGGTGAAGCACAAAGAGAAATGCATCAAAAAAGATGCATCTTCTACATACTGCTGGTCTACATTCTAGCCATGTAGACTAACGCAATGCACTTTAACATCACATGTGTAAGTGTGCACATTCTGTAAGAACAGCAAGATAGTTAAAATGGAAGAAAACTAGAGATCAACTCATCTGATCTTATTTTGCATATGGGAAAAATTAAGGTCAGATCCACCTCTTAACCCATCCGAGTCAGGGGACAGAGAGTGGGTTCAAACTGACACCATGGTGCCATGACCACATGAACTGCTGGGAGACTGCAGAGTGGGCAAAGACTTTCCCAAATACTCTTTCCCTTTGGATTAAATTAGTTCACTGAGAGGACAATTCCCGTAAGAGAAAGAAAAGAAACAAATGCCAATGGTATTACAGTATTTTTGTAAAAGAACTGTAAGGTGTTTAGAACTATGTTTTTATATACAATATGAAAAATTTACATTAAACTCTAAATCGCACTTTGTTGGGAATTTCTTATTCAAAGACATTGGACAGCATACACTGCTGTATCAAAAATCAAATTGAATCCACCTAAGACAGACTGAGAGATCAGTATTTACAGAGTACTCACGATACACAGAATATGTCACCATTTCCAGGTTTAAGAATTTTAATATACATAATCCCAGATTTCATAATAAAAAAAAGTGAAGCCAAATTTATACTCAAGTCCAGAAGTTGAAAAGTTCAGAAGATGAGACAAACAAAATGTAGTCTTGCCAATAGCCTTAGTACCTAACAAGTCCTAAGGCTGCTGATTAGTGGCAGTTTTTCACAGTGGTTTTTATAGAAAGTCTAAAGCAGGTGTGGCATACTATAGCCTGCAAGCCAAACCTAGTCCACCCCTTGTTTCTGTATAGCTTGTGACCTAAGAATGGTTTTTACATTTTCAAATATCAACAGGAAAAGTATTAGAATAAAATTTCATGTTGTATTAAAGTTATACGAAATTCAAGTTTCAGGGTCCATAGTAAGGTTTATTAGAACACAGCCACACACACTCAGGTTTTATCCGTGGTTGGTTACCTGCTCCAACAACAGAGTTGATTAGTTGGGTTGTGAGGAAGACTGCATGGCTGCAAAACCTAAACATTTACTAAGAGACTCTTTAGAAAAGAAGATTGATGACCCCTGGACCAGAACTCTAAAAACAGGGAGAAAATTTATTCAGAAAAAGAACCCACTATTCATGCATCTAGGTGTTTCAGCAGCTTTGCACTAAAAACAACTAGATTCCAGTGCCCAATCTAGGTGATCACTGTTGATTGGTAATGCCCAAAGTGAGATTGCAATGATGCCAGTTGGAATTAAATATGTAGAAATGCACTTACAAGTCAGTAAATAAAGAGAAACAGCCTGATTTTTTTAAATGGGAAAAGACATAAAAAATCAATTTCTAAGAGAAAAACAAATGGACAATAAAAATATGAAAAAACATACTCTCACTAATAGGCAAATATATTTACATTTAAATAACATGAGCCTTTTTCACCTGTAAGCTTAGAATTGCTTTAAAAGATTTTTATAACAGTGTTGGAAGGAGGAATCCCACTCAGGGAGACTGTAAAATGGTCCGATCTTTCTGGAAAGCTATCTGAAAATACCATTCAACATTTTGCTGCACAGCTTTGGTCCAGCAATCCCACTTATAGGAAATTTTCTACAAATATGTTGAAACAACTACACAAACATATATGGACATATATGTGTCCTACAGTACTGTTTTTAACAGAGAAAAATTTGGAAAAAAGGAAAAACACAAAATGTCAATCAGTAATGGCTTAACCAAACTATGGTAATTTTCTATAGTGTAACTTTTTAAAAAAAATAGGTAAATCTTCATGGACTAACATGAAAAGGAAACAAAGATCTGATAGGTCAATAAATGTAAATATAAATATTTGCACACACATTTGCATGCATTATGCAAAGGGAGATTAACTTTCACATTCTCCTATACACATGCTTATATATGAATTCTTCAAATTGCTTATCTTTGAATTCTTCAAACTTGCTTTCCTCTTATAATAAAAATATGAAACTAGATATTAATATGCTTCAGGTAATACTATGACTTTATTGCCTGTTTCTACTTACATGTAGAGATTTTCTAATACTGATTCTACTTATAGACATTTCTATATTTAATGTTAAACTACATAACTTATTTTAACTGATTATTATTTCTACTTTCAGTTAATCCAGTGTGGAATTTTTTTTTAAGCAATTTCATATCATCTGAGAAAGTACCATGCTATGATCTGATGGGAAGTAAAAGGGTATTTTTGTAAGAGTTCCCACTATGACTTTCATTCCAAATCAAAACAAATACTTCCTCATCTTTTCAGATATTATTTAGATGGTACTGGTTGGCCACATCAACAGGAACCTTTAGACTGTTAACTCTGATCCAAAGGAAAATCTCAAAAGAGACTACAAATGGAAAAAATAGTTTATTGCCATTTGGCAGGCTTCTAATTTCTATGAACTTTCAATGTAATCTTCTTTAATTCTCTCTGGATCATACCACTTGGAACCAATTTATGTTTTCAACCACATACTTCACCTTAAGGAAAAAAGTTTCACAAACCCATTAACCTTTAAAGTTAATTGTTACTCCTCACTCATCAATCAGTAATACAAAGCTCAGAAACTCTAGAATCTAGACAATTCACCCTCTGTGGTTTCTGACAGTTGGGAGTGTGAGGCAGGCTCTGAGTATAGCCTCTGAACCAGACTGTGTGGGTCTGAAGTTGGCTTGGGGTGCATGATTTGGGCTAAACTGCTTAACTGCTGTGCTTCAATTTTCTCATCTGTAAAATGGGATCAATCTCTGAGGATTTTTGTTAAAAAGTAAATAAGATCCTATCATTTAAGAGCAGTATACTCACTGGCTATACTGACTGTATTGGTTTTGACTAAATATAGGATTTAAATTTGGTTTCTTGTCATTTGGCAAGCTTCTAATTTCTGGGATCTTTCATTTCATCTTTGATTCTTCCCCATCCGTCCCCAAAGGTATACATAGTATCCCACTTTTCTTTTAACTTCATTTAACAAGAAACATACTAACACCTACCACATGTTATGCATTGGTCTATGCACTTGGTGAATCTTCACTCATTTCATTCCTTAACAACTCAACAAAGTAGATACTATTATTCATTTTCATTTTAAGGAGAAGGCAACAGTTTCATAGAAAACATAAATAACTTGCCCAAGGTCACAAGAAAATAAGAGCTGCAATAAGAAACTGAACCAAGGCACTCTGGCTCCTGAGACAGTGCTCCTATCTGCTCTGCCAGGCAGCCTCTCAGACAAGCCAACAAGAGTCCCTTGGCTGGGGAGAGGGGCAGCATTGCTGTGAATCAAAGGAAAGTCAACTAATACATGTTAAGCACATGGACATATAAGAATGTGTGGTGTGCTGGATATTTAGTATGGTCAAACATTTTGAAACTTGCCACATTTGAAAGAACACATTCCATAACTTTAGAAATGGGCACTGTTAAGTCAGTTCCTCTTTTGAAAGTCTCCCACACTTGGACATTTTGAAAGTTGACCAAAATGTGATTTCCAGTTTTCATATTATGAAATTATCTTGTACAGCATTTCCTTATTTAAACTGAAACTATTCCAAACCTCCATCTAGATAATGGTTTTGGAGATTTCAGGAAATTTATACTTAATTATGTAGGTCAAATACTTCTACTTAAAAAGTAAAAACAGTTTGTTATTTTGCCCGTACTGAAGCAAGCAAGATGATTTATGTTTAAGTTACATTCCATCACATTAATGAAATCCAGAATCTGTATTTCCAAGGAAAAATTTATTTGAGTCAAACACACATTTTTTAAACTGTGCCACATTGGGTAGTTCCAACAAAATTATCAGGCATCTTATTGTCTCATATTTTAAACATCCAGTGGGACATGAAATTTTTCTTCTCAGAATCCCAAACCAAGCCATCCCAAAATTCTCCATCAACCTAACCCCACAGTCTGGTGCACCTCTGTGGTGAAACGTGCAGTAAAAAATATGAAGTGAAACTCATCATGGAGAACTCCACATTCCCCTCATTCCCCTCTTAATTTCCTCTTTCCCTTTACCTATCTGGCAGGGAAACATTTCTATTCATGGACAACAACCATCTCTACACAAAGCGGCAATTACACCCTTTCAAACTTGAAGAGATTTAAAGGATACATTTTATAGACTTTGGCCCAAGGTTGACTGATGAAATTCCTGAGTTTTCCACACTTTGCATACAATATTAAATACAAAGAGATTTCCAAAAATGGTTTCTAATGAGTGAAATTATCTCCATTGAAATCTGCAGTTCACTCAGCACTGCAGTCAGGGGCGAATGTTTTTTAGTGCTTCATATATACCAGCACTATTCTAGAAGATACTCGTTTTGTCTTCTCAATAATGCTATGAGGTATACACTATCATTAAATCCACGATATAGATGAGCTTCTAAATCATTTGACTATGATCTAGCTCCCAGTAATTCTTGGATCTGGGATTCTAACCCCCAAATCTGTGTCTAACAGCCCTGAACTTTTGGAAAAAAAGTCAATCTCTCTGAGATAAAAGACCAAAAGACCAAGATAAATGTAAAAATAAAGAGGTCATCCTACTGAACACAGATTTCTGGACAAAGCAGTCTACAAGAGTGCAAATGATGGTTCTGATTTTAGAATCAACACGTACTCTCTCCTATGTGGTTGTAATTTGGGAGTAATTTATTTTTCTGCCACCTATTATTATATACAAAAGGCACTCAAAAATTTCAGTGACTGTGTAGACAGAAAAGATAAACTGCCAAAAGTTATTCGATGAGAAAATATAAGGATATTCAAGTTACAGTAGATTTACAGTACCTAAGCTTGAAATAAAAGAGGCTTCTTATTAGAAAATCTACAAAGGTTTGAATATGAAGACATTCTAATTGATCACATTACGCACGTGAAAATGAGGAAGGAAACTGGTATAAGAAAGCAGAACAACACTTGCTTCACATGCTCTCCGTGGGCTGAATAACTGGCTCAATCAGAAGACACTGAGCTCAGGATCCTCACAAAGGTGAATTTCAACTTTTATTATGAGGGGGCTTGCTTATAAAAGAAAGAAAATATTCAAGGGGGAAAAAAAACGCTTTAAGGTAGACATTCTAGAAACCATAGATTATGAGCATAAGGAACTATATAATGTGCAACAATCTGACATGAATTATGACTTCTTAAATGGGTCTTATTTTACTGCATGTTAAAAGTAGCACTTACAAATGAGGTAGAACCTGTTATTTGGGTTTCATAAGGGTGTAAAAGTAATGGTACTATTACAAGTTCCAAAACTGTAGTACATGTTTTAAAAAATTCTAGCTAGAAACAACAGGTGCCTTTTCAACTCCTCTACTGAATGTGATGAGTAAATGTAAGGGGTTAATACGCTATACACCTAAAGTCTGCTTTTAAAAAAGTAGCACTTCCAAGTGATGAAATGCTTCTTGTTTCCCTTTGTGTATGTGTTTATCTGTAATAGCTGACACTGGAAACCATGAACACCACAGTGATAAAGGGCTTCAATGGGTCTGAGCGGTGCCCCAGGGACACGCGGATAACGCAGCTGGTGTTCCCAGTCACCTACACAGTCGTGTTCTTCTTTGGCATCCTGTTGAACACTCTGGCCCTGTGGGTGTTCATTCACATCCCCAGCTCCTCCACCTTCATTGTCTACCTCAAAAATACTCTGGTGGCTGACTTGATAATGACACTCACGCTTCCGTTTAAAATCCTCTCCGACTCACACCTCGGACCCTGGCAACTCAGGGCCTTTGTGTGTCGCTTCTCGGCTGTCATCTTTTACGAGACCATGTATGTGGGCATCATACTGCTAGGCTTCATAGCCTTTGACAGATGCCTCAAGATCATCAGGCCTTTTGGAAAATTTTTTGTCCAAAAACCTGTTTTTGCGAAAATGGTCTCGACCCTCATCTGGCTCCTTTTGTTCCTCATCTCTCTGCCAAATATAATCTTGAGCAACAAGGAAGCGACGCCGGCATCTGTGAAAAAGTGTGCCTCCTTGAAGGGTCCCCTGGGGCTAAAATGGCATCAAGTGGTGAACTACACATGCCAGTTCATTTTCTGGACTGTTTTTGTCCTGATGCTTCTGTTTTATGTGGTGATTGCAAAAAAGGTATACAGCTCTTACAGAAAGTCCAGAAGTAAGGACCGCAAACACAACACAAAGCTGGAAGGTAAAGTATTTGTTGTCGTGGCTGTATTCTTTGTGTGTTTTGCTCCATTTCATTTTGCCCGAGTTCCATACACTCACAGTCAAACCAACAGCAAGACTGACTGCAGGTTGCAAAACCAACTGTTTATAGCTAAAGAAACAACTCTCTTTTTGGCAGCAACTAACATTTGCATGGATCCCTTAATATACATATTCTTATGTAAAAAATTCACAGAACGCCTACCATGTATGAGAGGGAGAAAGATCACAGGATCAACCCAAGAAAATCAAACTACTCAGACAATATAACTCTAAGCTGATAATTTTATCATGGCTACGTTCTATTTAATCGATAAGACTTCAAAAGATAATTGATTTGGAAATCAATTTCAAGCAATGAAAGAAAAACAGATGAGACAAAGGTTTTCTTACATGTTATTATTACCCAGGTTTACAGAAAGGATTATATAAATTTTAATTCCACGTAGATCGATTGATGAGCAGAATGAAGTATTGGTCAGAGAATGCAACAGAAAGCAAGTGACCACTAGAGGTCATCTTTTTGAAAGCATTCACTTACATATCGGAAAACATTATGGATAAATGTAAATTACTAAGGACCTTCCTTCCAAAACACCTTCTCACATTCTTGTACAATACATAATTCATACAACACTACTGCTTTTGGGTCCCACAACTGTTGATACTTGCTGATTTAAAAACAAACAAACTTGAAAACCCTTTGATGAAAGCTGAAGCTAGTGGTTGAAAGGGATGCTAGATATGAAGCATCTGGGGAGTTGAAATAGGGTCAGAAAATCCTGAGAAAGCCTGGATGAAGGAATTTCTCCTTACAAAGAGCCTCTTCCAGTGTCAACAGTACTAACATTCTTTCAGTACTCTATGCAAGGCAAAGACCATTATTAAGCCACATAAAATATCATACTGTAGTACTTTGCATGCCTTAAGTATGCACAATTTAATGGCAAGAATACAGGACTGATATTCTCTGGAATTCTCCCTCTGCCCAGCAAATACTCTAATGGTGGATGAATATGCCACCTACTCAACAAAGCCTTCCTGGGCCACAACCTCTATCCTCCTGCCTCACACACTAACTACTGCTCCCACTGTCTGGGTATGTGTGAGGGCCATGGTGGTAGATTTCCCTTTGCTAGTTAGTGATACTCCTGACTGCATCCCCAAAAGATGGTTAGGATTCTTTAAGAAAGACAACATGTTTTAAAGACAGAAACCACGTCATGTTTTCTTGGTACCTCCCACACTATTCCATGCAGACCATGAATTACAAATGTTTGAAATACAATTATGTCATTGTTGTGTCATTCTTGGTACATTTATGGATGGAACTGCTGAGCCACAATCAATAGCATCCATACTGGGAAATTTTGCTAAGAATGCTACCTGTTGGTACTTCCCCTCCGTATCTCTTCCTGAATCCCTCTGTGCTTTAAAAAAGCTAAAATGTGGTTATCTAGAATTGTGGACATGGATTTATATCTTCTAGAGAAAATGCACAAAGTATTCATGCTCTGTAAATGTGCCGCTGGCTCCAACATGATTATCATAGGTGAAACCCCAACCTCTTACCAGGTTCTCCAAAGCCCCGAAGGCCCTGGAATTTGCCCACCTTTCTGGCCTTATCTTCTAACTGTGCTTCCATCCCTGGAACATTACACTCTTATGTATGTTTCTAACTGTTAGAACATGCGTTGCTCCTTTTTGCCTCTGGGCCACTCACTGCACACGTAACTCTCCCTCTGACCCATCCATGAAATCCTAAGATGCCATCACTCGGTCCATGAAATCTCATCTGGTCAACCTCCCACCACCATCTCAAACCCAATCACACCCTCATTGGACTGTTGTCACACCTCAATTATTGTACTTATCACACTGCTTTGTAATTACTTGCCCACACATGTATCTACTCGTTTAATAATTTGTGTATATTTTTGGGAGCAAAGATGTGTCTCACTGTGCAATCAATAAATATTTGATAAAATAATTCAAGCTGGTTTTATTTTTACATGCTGTAAAAAGAGGAAGCCAATTCTCACTGATGTTTCTATTTTCAAAAGGTGATATAAATTTATTGAAAACTCAAGCTCTTTTTAGTTGCCTTCCTATAGAGCATGTACCCAGGGTCCTAGGTGTTGGGGGTGTTCCTTGGTTTGCTAGTAAATGAACATGAAGAAAGCAGAATTAATAAACATTACATGTGTAGCTTTGGGCTAATGTTTATCAACATTTCACTTTTAAAGCTATAGACAAAATGCTTTAGCTATGTGCTACTGGTTTTGGTTAAGTAAAATCTGTAACTGTAGCATATTACAATCTCCGAAACTCTTCAAAAAATACTCTTAATGTCTGATTTTCTGAAATAGAAGAATTAAATCATGGTAACTGTTAGAGATGTCACTAAATCCACATTGCCTTTACTAAAGTACATTAAACAATCACATGTAGACAATAATACTGTATTATAAGTAACTGCATCTTGATAATATACACAATTTTTTTAAAAAAGATCTTTCAAGGGGCCCCCGGGTGGCTCAGTTGGTTAAGCATCTGCCTCCAGCTCAGGACATAATCCCAGGGTCCTGGGGTCAAGTCCTACATCAGGCTCCCTGCTAAGCAGGGAGTCTGCTTCTCCCTCTCCCTTTGCCCCTCCCTCTGCTCATGCTCACTTGCTCTTTCTCTCTCTCTAATAAATAAAATCTTTTTTAAAAAGATCTTTAGGGCACCTGGGTGGCTCGGTTGGTTAAGCGACTGCCTTCGGCTCAGGTCATGATCCTGGAGTCCCGGGATCAAGTCCCGCGTCGGGCTCCCTGCTCAGCGGGGAGTCTGCTTCTCCCTCTGACCTGCCCCCCTCTCATGCTATCTCATTCTCTCTCTCAAATAAATAAAATCTTTGAAAAAAAAAAAAGATCTTTAAAGATAAAATTTCCAAAATTATGCCTGCCCTAAATACAAATATTTAATTATATTATAGTAACATTATATTCAAATGCTGAGTACCTGATGTACAGAGTGAAATAATCTATGATGCACTTAGGGAATGGGCATATTAAAGCCACCTTAAAATCACACTCACAGGGGGCACCTGGGTGGCTCAGTCATTTAAGCATCTGCCTTCAGCTCAGGTCATGATCCCAGGTCCTGGGATC
Organism: Eumetopias jubatus; assembly: GCF_037043125.1. Lineage (NCBI taxonomy): Eukaryota > Metazoa > Chordata > Mammalia > Carnivora > Otariidae > Eumetopias > Eumetopias jubatus. The sequence continues at coordinate 110,413,954 of NW_028274807.1, forward strand.
AAGCCCTGCATAGGGCTCCCTGCTCTGCGGGAAGCCTGCTTCTCCCTCTCCCAATCCCCCTGCTTGTGTTCCCTCTCTTGCTGTGTCTCTCTCTCTGTCAAATAAATAAGTAAAATCTTAAAGAGAAAAAAGAAAAAAAATTTTAAAATAAAAAATAATAATAAAATAAAATCACACTCACAGAATGCAAAGCAACCATTTGAAAACAACTTTCCAAACTACCCATCACAAATACTAAATTCTACAATGCTTATAGAATGAGATGCTATACCATAGCCATTAATGACAGAAACAAGAAAGCAAAAAGAAAAAAAAAAATACTTAGCTTTGATATAATCTGAGCTCCGAACACAAATAAGGGCTTTGTAAAAAGTTAAATGTAATTATTTTTACTGGATGTAAGCAATATGAATATAGAACACATGTTAAATCAGTAGTTCGCAAACTGCTGTGGGGATCAGAACAAGCTACAGGGATTCTTCACACACAGATTGCTAAGCCCACTCCCAGAGTTTCTAATTCAGGAGGTCTGGGGTGAGGCCTGAGAATAAGTTTGCAGAGGATACTGATGCTATTGTTCTGGACCACACATTAAGAACTACTGTGCTAACTGCTCCTTAAGGTTCATATTGAGAACTGTGCATACTGTTCCTGGAGATTCACAGCATAGCCTTCTTGGACATGAATGCAAAGGAGTGGAATCGGTCAATAGGAGACAGACAAAATTGTTATTAAGAGAACAGGGCAGATTAAGGTGACAGGCAACAGTGAGGACTTAGCTACCTGGAAAGTTCATGCCCAACTTATGGGGGTTTCTACTGCTCTGGGCCAACTACTGGCACGAGAGGGATTTGGGGCCCAGGGTTGCTGGCTAGTAGCAACAGAAGAACTGACCGGGTGACAACAAAAGCAGTGCATACTACTTACTATTTACTATGCATTAGGTAAGTCTACCAAGAGTTTTCAACAGATTGTCCCAGTTAGTAATCCCAGGAAGCGATGAAGTGCTATTGTGATCTCCATTTTAGAGATAAAGAAGTTGAGAAACAGAGAAGTTAAGCAACTTACATGGGGATCCCACAGCACATACACAGCAGAACTAGGACTGTAATTCAGACTCTGGCTTCTGAGCCCATAATCGTAACCACTATATTTACCACCTCAGATATTCTAATGTTCTCAAGAGAAATCGTAAATCCTGTCTCCTATAGTTCCTGCTGTTTTCAAAACTTCCGTAGCCACCTCCACACTCCTTGACCCCACAAAAACAATATGTTCATGTGTGGGCCATAACTAGCTCAGACGCTGCCAGGTAATTAGCTCTGACCTAGAAGTGAGCGAGAACCTCCCAGGACCTTACATAGGCAGCTTGCAGTCACTACTGAGTACTTGCTATGTGCCAGGCACCATACTATGTGTTCTACAAGGACTATCACCTCTCTGTTTCTCACTCCAACCCACGAAATAGATACCACAGGGTTTCCTGTTGAGGGCAACATAAAAAGAAAACTGAGACACATAGCAAAAAGATACCTTGCCCACAATGTGCATGACCTGCCAGCAAGCAGAGGCACAGCTGGAGCTAAAACCCAGGCAGGTGGCCTCAGGCCCAATGCCTCAATAGCTCTGCTACACCATCGGACAAGTTCCTCAAGGGTTGACATCACACCCCAGCTGCAAGGATGGTAAGGAGGTGGCTCCTGAAGAGGACGGGAGAGGTCTCGATACAAATGAGGTCCGCAACCTCGGGGGTTTGAGTGGTTCAGCCCCATGAGTATATCCAACACTCAACAGGTCTTGAGAAACATAAAATCCCAAAGAATGGGTTCACTGATTCACTGAGTCAGTCATGCCTTCAGTGCAGGGCCCTTTGCCTCTCTGGAAGGACACAATGGTCAGGCACACATCCCACAATGAATCCAACTGTGGAAACAGTATGAGAGACATAATTCACTCACCATAAAAACTGAGAGGAAAATGTAGCTAACTTCAAATGGAGAAAATGAGGAAGGGCTTGCAGGAGATGACAACGTGAGCTGGACCCTGGGGGAGGACACAGAGCATGCGAAAGGGAATGCAGCCAGGCCATGAACAGCTTGGAGGAAGACGCAGCTAGGGGTGGAGAAAGTGCTATGGCCAGAGCACAAGGGGCCATGGACGCCAGAGGCTGCCTGTGGACGTAGAAGATGAGCCTGGGAATGGAGCATGGGAGCCTACAGTAGAATGCTGTGGTGTTGTGTTGGATTGTAAAGACTCCTCAATGAGCCATGGAAGGGTTCTGAAGTGAAGAACTACATGCTCTTTGCTTGTGCTTTAGGAAAATCAATTTGCCAATAATAGGATGATTATAATTATGGATTGAAGGAAGAGCCATTGAAGATAGGAGGTCAATTACAGAAGTCTTCCATCTATGCAGGCAAGAGCCAGGGGGAAAAAACTGACAGACTTTACAGACATTTTCAGAGACAAAGGTTTTGAGTCCAAGACCACTGGAGAATAGAGGATTATATGTAAAATGTATGTAATTAATATGCAAAATTTATTTTCAATGGGGTCCATAATCCCCACACTACCCCCTTACAACTGAGATTCATTGCTCTGAAGACTGTTAGATTGAGTAGTATGTTGGATCATAAAGGAAGGGCAAGAAGCAGATTCTGGGTCTGATTAAAGTCTCAGAAATCTGGGTCAATAAATCTAGCCAGTGGAGACAAAATATGAATCCAGGGCTCTGAAGACAGGCAGATCAGATGGCTAGGGGATAATTTTTCTGACACAGTGAGAGACGAAGGAATGAGCTGAGCATCCCAGAGTCCCTGCTGCACAAGTGTCCTGGACAGAACAGACAGAAGAGATGCCTAGAATGTGGAGTTTAGGGGGTGGAAGTTGGGGGCTGAATTAAAAGGAGCAACAGGAGATCTCGTATACTGGAAACTAAGGAGGAAGTAATAGTCAACAAAATCAAACACCCTAGAAAGGCCAAATGTGATGAATCTACAAGTATGAGGTCAGTGGTAACACTGAGGAGAAGGTGGGGTAGAGCCCAATTTGTAATGGGAAGTGAGGGACTACAAGCAACTCTCATCTTGACACAAAGGACAAGTCAGTTTACAAAACTTTCAAGGAGAAAAAAACAACCACTGTTATATTACCTCAGCTTTTTCCAAGGGTTTCTAAGAACAGATAGAGTGGCCCCTTCCTATGCAGGGCAGAGTGAATATGCTCCACGTGAAACAGCAAACAGAGCAGAAATGCAAACACATGGTGGGTATAACAGCATGACCATGGACATCTAGCTTCAGCCAGAAAAATGGGTATGCCAAAACTTCAGAAGTTAGTATTACCTGGGTTTCTGATACCTAGCCTAATCCCCCCTCACCCCACACATTCTAGTATAAAGTATTTGTAGGGAAAGCGGGGGGCGGGGGCAGACACCAAGTGGTAGGGATGGGAGTTGAGAACACAGAGAGAAGTTATAAAAGAGAAAAAATGGATAGAGAAGAGAAAGGAAATTAATTTTAAGACTTACAGTAAAGTAGCTAAACTAAAAAAAATTTTTTTAAAGATTTTATTTATTTATTTGATAGAGTCATAGCGAGAGAGGTAACACAAGCAGGGGGAGTGGGAGAGGGAGAAGCAGGCTTCCTGCCGAGCAGGGAGCCCCATGTGGGGCTCGATCCCAGGACCCCGGGATCATGACCTGAGCCGAAGGCAGACGCCCAATGACTGAGCCACCCAGGTGCCCCTAAACTAATTTTTTTTAAGATTTCTTTATTTTAGAGAGAGTGTGTGTGTGAGCAAGTTGGGGGGGTGCCCCCACGCAGGGCTTGTTCCCAGGACCCCGAGATGATGACCTGAGCCGAAACCAAGAGCTGGATGCTCAACCAACTGAGCCACTTTTTTAAAAAAAAAATTCCATTTCACACTCAGCATGTGAATTTTTGCCACTTCTATAATAAAACTCAAACTGACAAATGTAACATCTCAAGGCATGGTAATTAAAATGCCTGCCTTTATTTTAAAAATCAGCTTAAACACCAGATGCTTGTATGTGACTGTACTTACTGGTATCCATCTTGAACAATTTGACCTAATGCATATCTGAATACTTATATAGCTTTTTAAGAATATTGTTATTTGTGCATTAAATTTATATCATATAAACATATCACTTAACACTTTTTTCCCTTTTTACTCTATTTAACTCTGTAACAGAAATTCCCTATAATCAAAAATGCCTGAACTAGAAGTAAATGAAGCATTAACCTCTATGCGGTGAACCTTCTGAGACCAACTCTCTCCCCCTACATATCCTGCTCTGAGCTTCTACAGTGTCCCACCATGTCAGACTCGAATAAGCTCTTCTAATTTCCTCCTTTTCAGAAGGGAAGGCTGTCAAGAAAGAACATAAAAAGCATTTCAAGTAATCATCAGTTCATCATTGAAGAAAAACCAGGAGTTTTCTAAGGGCAATTAAAATATTATGGACTTACTCTTACTTCTAAGTTGAGGAATGTTTTCAATTTTTAATCATTCCAAATTTACATTCAGACACCCCCATTCATTCAGTCACTCTGCCTCTGGGAGAAAGGAGCGAGAGAGGGAGAGGGAGAGAGAGGGAGGGAGAGAGAGAGGGAAAGAGGGAGGGAGAGAGGAAGGGAGGAAAGGGGGGGGAGAGGGGGAGGGAGGGAGGGAGGGAGAGAGAGAGAGAGAGAGAGAGAGAGAAGCTACTGTTAAGTACCAACGCGTTCTAAACACTGTAAGAATTCTCCTGTATATTATCTCATTTAATCTTTACAGTATTACAAGGTAGTCATCCCCAAGCTTATTTTCTAGAAGAAGAAACAGATTCAGGTACATTCAGCTACATTCAGCTACACTAATGATTTGTCCAAAAAAAAGGGGGGGGGGATGCGGCTGAAATCCACCTTGGAGTCTGTCTGACCCCACAATTACTAGGCTCCTGTCATGGCCTGACACTGCCTCAAGCAAAATTTCCAAAGTGAGGACATGGACTAAGTAGCACAGCACAAGGCAGAGTATCAATAGGAGGTCAGGAGTCATACACAGGCATATCTCCAGACTCAATCTCCAAACCATCCCTTCCCTCTAATCAACCATTACACATGAAGTTCTCATACCAGAAAAAGGTAAGTGCTTTATTTAAAGCAGACCTAATAGATACAAATCATTTCAAATGACAGATTAAGCACAGTAATTCAAGCATAGGGACCTAAAGATACCAATCTCAGCAAGGGAACATTAAAGGGTTTGTAGTAATTATACTCAGCACAAATTCACAGCTATTGGATGTGAGCCACAATTAGAGTGACTTTTGTATACAGAGAGATTGAACAGTAAGATGTGAGGAAGATTTTACTACAATTCTTGTTGCATGTTCTGGTTCCACGTAAAAGAAATGGGCACTCAAGACAGATCAACTTGAGCTATTAGATCTCTGCTTGTGTTTGTTTTGTAGTGAATTAGTGTATTACAAATACTAGCAGGGGCACCTGGGTGGCTCAGTCAGTTAAGTGTCTGCCTTCAGCTCAGGTCATGATCCCAGGGTGCTGGGATTGAGCCCTGCATGGGGCTCCCTGCTCAGCAGGGAGTCTGCTTCTCCTTCTACCTCTCCCCCTGCTTGTGTTACCCCTCTCTCGTGTGCTCTCTCAAATAAATAAATAAAACCTTAAAAAAAAAAAAAAAAAGACTAGAAAGCCTTTTGTATGCAAAGGAAAATCATACACAAGGGAGAAAGGACTAGAAGACCAAGACAAGCCTTCGTAATGCATTTGTCAATGTCTCACACTAAAAAGGTGGGACATACGAATAGGGTAAAGGTAAAGAGTTCTTTCTAGGTTTTAGGAAGACTTACCAATAATGATATCTAATTTTTATTCCAAGATCTTAGAAACACATTCGCTCCTTGAATGCTTGTTTTTAAGACTTTATTTTGAAAAATCAATAAGGTTGTGGGAATTCTCATCTAAAATTCTGTAATTAAATCAGAATCCTCCTTTTATAGAAAAATGAAATCAAGAAAAGTTGAGTGAGTTATCCAGTATCCCAAAGAAAATGAGAGTTTGGATCTACCAACTTTGTGATTCTTGATCCATGAATCAGGTCTTTTTCCAAACAAGATTATAGATATTCTTATTTGACTTCAAAATCCCAAACTTAGTCTAATATAGATTTCAGGATAATACATCCAAAGTGCCTCAAAAACATTTTGGGGCACCCCTTACTACATATCCTACAGAATGGACCCTAGCAAATACAGAGCAAACCAATTTTCAAAAGCCAGGAGGACTTTTTTAAAAAGTAAAAAAGGAGAGAGATTGTTCTAAAGATTAAGAGCCTAAAAAAGACAGTAAAATCAAATGCAATGTGTGACCAGTGATTGAATGCCACATCAAAAAAAATAGAAGGGTATTACTGGGAAATTGCAAAGTTTTAATACAGACAGAATATTTTAAAATATTACTGCTTCAACATTAATCTTGACTGATAACAATATTGTGATTAGGTAAGAGAATATCCTTGTTTTTTAGGAAACACATGCTGAAGGAGTTAAGGGCAAGACATTTGTCACAAGGACTACAACTTCAAACAGGTCCCCCCAAAATACTGGGGGGGTAGAGCATATGAAAAATGTTAAAAGTGTGTAAATTGAGACGATACTTAGTTGCACTATTAGCTCAGTCTGTGGGTTTAACATCTTTAAAAAATAATATTAGAAGAAAAAAGTCACCTTTAGTAAAAAATGAAAAAAAAAATCTTTTAAACATTGTAGTGGTGAAGAATCACAAACACATAATCCCAGGAAGTTGTCTTGTATTCAAAATAAATTTGGGGTTTGTAATGGCTAAAGCAGTATTATTAAAAGAGCTTCCCTGCATTTAATAGGATCCCCCAATGAAGCAGCAAGATAATTATTGTTACAAAGTCTCCTGTGGCTTTTATGAAATGTGAGACTTGCTATAAAAATCAGCAGAAAAAAAATTATGCAGGTTAACCTTTCAGTGATTTGAACAATAATAAAGTTATGGGTTGTTTTTCAGCTGCTCTTTTCATCAAAGCATTACACTTTTTTCGTGACTAAACGTGTACTACTTCCCTTTTTGAATGTTAAGTAAGACTGGTTTGAACAAGTCCCAACTTGAGACTGGCATGATATGCTTCAAGACAAATGCATAAAGGCTGCCTCATGCTAACTTTTTCATTCCTAGACTAAATTTGCATCACAGGCCAAAGCTTTTAAATACGACAATCTATTATGTTCCTAAGGAAGGGAAAAAACTCTTCCAACCCCAGCCCACCTCCAGGAAGAGAGAGAGCCACCTACTGCACTGAATGGACACGGGGATAGGAGCTCCTTCCCTCCTCTGTGAGATCTTTATAAAAAACCAATATGTACAATGTCAAGGTGCTTCATTGTACAGGAAAAACTGGAGGTCCTTACACTGGACAGGGATTTTCTTTACCATAAAAAATTAATATATTTAGTTGGCCCTAACAGGACAGTCAACCCAGGTTAAAAAAGGTATTAAAATTTAAGGTACATAACAGATATGCCTTTATTCCTTTAACAGAAGCTTGTGAAATATTTCTCCAAATAAGGTCCCTAATATGATTTCACACACATGACTGGAAATTTGGGATGACAATCCTCAAAAGGTATAGGGAAAGCCTTTGTCCACACAGTTTTAAGAAGGCTACAAGGTATGTTCTCTCTTTGAATTGACACTTTTAAGAGTTGGCAGTTGGGGGGCGCCTGGGTGGCTCAGTCGTTAAATGTCTGCCTTCTACTCAGGTCATGATCCCAGGGTCCTGGGATCAAACCCCACAACAGGCTCCCTGCTAAGCAGGGAGCTTCTCCCTCTGCCGCTCCCCCTGCTTGGGTTCTCTCACTGTATCTCTGTCAAATAAATAAATAAAATTTTTAAAAACAATTTTTTAAAGAATTTTTTAAAAAAGGGTTGGCAGTTGGTTATTTTGACAGGTTGATTTCACATCATTTACTATTTATGGATCACAGTGACAAATGGCAATAAGCTCAACCCAAAAATGACAGGTTTCCAACTAAGGCCTGCAAGGCACAGACTTCCTCCTCAGGATGCAATAAACTGGCTTCAGTCTTAAAATCAAAATCCCTGGGGAAGAAGTATAAAAATGGTACAAAGCAGAATCAAATCTAAATGCAGAATTGTTTGTAAATCTGGCAAATTCTTATAAGATTAAGCCACTATTAAGTTGCCTAACTTTGTCCAGAGACTTTCCCTATGGCTGTCTACTTACCTATAACTTAATCCACCCTAAACAGAATGGAATAGAGAACCATTAAAATGGTAGTTGTCTGTCTGTTTAGGAACAAGCAATAGAAGAAACATAATTTTGATATTCAACTATTAGTATTTAAATTAAATACATATTTGTTTTTCTGTACTAACACAGAAAGAAAACCAATGTGTGTGTGTGTGTGTGTGTGTAAATACATAATTTCTTTAAGGTATAAGTAAACACTAAGTAATTCCTATTATTGATTTGTAACTTCAAAAAAAGATACCACCTTTATTATTTTCATTTATTTTCACCCATGAGAGTAACAGGTTTTGATTCCATTTGGTGAAATTTTATTTACTTGTTTGAATGTTGCAAAATCTTGCAAATCTTTTGAAGATTTTTATCTGCAGTTCTAAAATTAATTACAAATAAGAAATTAATTGTAAAGAATTTGATTTGATCATTCAAGAAATTGATTTGATTATATAAATTTATTATGGGAAGATTTTTAAAAAGAATAAAAGTTGTTTTGTCTTTTTTTCTTTTTAAGACTATTTATTTATCTGAGAGAGAGAACACAAGCAGGGGGGAGAGGCATGGGGAGAGGGAGATGCAAACTCCCCGCTGAGCAGGGAGCCCAACGCAGGGCTCTATCCCAGGACCCTGGGACCGTGACCTGACCCGAAGGCAGATGCTCAACCAAATGAGCCAACCAGGCGCCCGTTATTTTGTCTTTAAAAATGGAATTCAAGGGATTGGGTGAGAACTCATCCCCACAATAAATTTATTTAAAGTATTTCAAATACTGACATTTGTGTATATATAAAAATAGGTCTACAGATCTCATCAGATTCTTGAGTAAGCCAACAGGTTTCCAATGTTTTCAGTCACAAGTATAAGCACATTTCAATTTTAGTTTTTGAACAGTAAGCAGAATAATATCTTAAAGGATTTGTTTTTCATAAAATATATTCTGATTCCTTTTAATCCTAGCTTTAATCAGCAGAAAGGCTGTATGCGTATTTTCTAATTAGCAATAGGAAGCTCCTCCACCCCCCACCAAAAAAAAAAAAGACAGAAATGACCTAAACACTAGGACTGATTTAGTGATTTAGTTGGGGCCAACCCCAACCTGAGACCTCATTTCCTCCTCCTTAAACAGTCCTCCGGCATTCTGAGCTCCGGCCCTCTGTGTTCCCTTCAGGTGAATCACCGTCTGATTCTTGCAAGTTCAGGAAATGCTCTTCCCCAGTCTACAAATCTCACCTGCTCTCAGATGTGAGTCACTTACGTTAGCAAGAAAGCAAGTTGCTCCAGTTGTTCGGAGCAGGACAATCTGAAAGGGTGCCTCAAAGGACACTCTTAAGGGGCCCAGGGGGAGAACCCACTTTCTCCGACAGGGGAGAAACATGCTTATTTTTCATGCTGTGCCAGAAAACCCACTTCTCTGTCAACCATAGTTTCAAGGCTTATTCTTAATTAGAGTTGAGAAGCCTGTTTCAACTTGAAGACACCGTATCAGGTGAATGGACACCCAGACACCGCAATGAAAGGTAAATAAAAAAAAATTTTTTTTTAATTTTCTTAAAAGCTGTGGTTGATAGGACACAGCACTGACTATCCTTCTGCTTAAATCTGAGGTCTGAAGAAAAAGTAGAAATGAGAATACTAACTGAATAAGATCATTTAAGTCCTCCTTCTCTGGGAGGCACCACATTCCAAACAGGAGGCCATATGTTTCTTCATGGAGCTTCACTGTTTCCAACTGGGGCGGGCGGAAAATGTAAATTGTGTATTGTGACTTCAAATGTGGAAACGATGACTTGGAAATCACTTATGTTTAAGTGAAAATTTTTTTTATCACATTTACTGTTTTCGATGAGTAAAATCCACAGTCTCTTGTAATTGCTTCTCAAGACCTAAAATGTACATTTGTTCCATAATCTTTCATTCACTTTTTTTTTTTTAAAAAGGAGAGACTAAAAGAAAAAAGATGATTTTCTGTCCAAATTGCTTCATTTTGATAAAGGAATCTCAATCTTTTCATTGTGCCACAATGAACAGGGCGATCCTCATTCCAAGTCCTTCAGAGATCATGTTAAAACATGTCCAGAAAGGCACTGAGAAAACCGCCTGGCTCCCAACAAAAGGCTGCAACACCTTAGTTCTGCTTCACATTCAAACTGTAGGAAGTTTTTGCTTCCCTGAGGAAAACAAAAAGCAAGCATGGAGATTTGAACTTGTCGAATTTATAATCAAGACTTGAAAAGATAGGTGAGCTGCAAGTAGGGTGACTTTTGATTCATTAGGTTAACATTTATCTACTAAGGACCTTTATATTACCCCAACTGTATGGGGAAGGGAGAGCCAGACACTGAACATATTTTATATCATTATTACCTCTGCCAGTTTGAGGTTAACAAAAGTCTTTCCTTCTTGAAATCAGGAATCAAGGAGATTCTCTTAGTCCTTCAGCAAAACCCTTTGCTAAGACTATCATTTCCAACACCTACTTGGTGAAAAAGTGTTTTTGGTATATGTGGGTGAAGGCAGAGTGGCTGGAGGGATAGTTAGATTCCTGAATACTGTATTTAAGGATGTAGGCCAGGGGTGGAGGAGAGGGGGAGTAATTAGTCAGAAAATCATAACTTTCCTGAAGAGGCTAAATAAGGGGAAATTTCCTCGCCAGAGACAGTGTGCTGAGAGGGATTACTGCACTCGGCGAAGGGGGTGGGTGAAGGGAGACTAAATGAGAATTGATATTTTGATTTAGGTTACCAGGGTGCATGCCCTCTTCTGAGTCTGCCTGCTTTTCTTCCTTCCTTGATATCTTAGGGTTTCACTTCCTTCAAGAACAAAACATATTTCATGTTTGCCTTGTACTCTGAAAATGCCACAGAAGTTTAACATAGAGGAGACAAGAATGGTCATTTGTTCTTTGTATGCCTCTAAACAGAAAAACCAGGAAAACCCATAAAACTCCCTCAAAGCCTGTCCTGGTGAGGGCAAGACAGAAGTGAGGTGAAATCTAGGTAAGATCGCCCGGGAGCAGTCCACAGTCTCCAGGACAGATGCTCTGTGCACAGGCAAGGGACAGTAGTTTGATTTAGGGCAGAAAAGCCAGGACTCACAGCAAAATGACCAGGGTTTGGGTGAAGACTGTGCCAGAAGTTACCAGAGTGAGTTGGGCAAGGCTCTTACTTCCCCAGGAGCTTGCTGCCATCCTTCACAGTAAAATGAGGGGATCAGATTGGATGGTCATTAGAGGGCTCTTGCACCTCTAGATTCCCACAATCCAGGTGATATGCTGAGGTACTAGGATTGGTTATCAAGAACCAAGACTTGGATCAAACAAACGAATGCTGGAGGGGACACTGGGTGGAGCCAAACATGATAAGGAGGACTGACTGCTCCACTTGGGTCCCAGCCAACTACATAATACTAATCAAATCCCAACCTCCTTAGGTTCCAGATTCTCCCTCTCCAAGATGGAGATGAATACAGTTTGCTCCCACTTCTCAGATAGAAAGCTGTTCATTAATACAAACACAAGGGCCACCTACAGTTCTTGTAGTTGTGACCATTGAAAGAGAGGGGAGAGCAGAGGCAACCATAATCTTGTGATTAAAAAGTAGATGAGATATCGGAGGGGGGGGTGTGGAGGAGAAAAGGGGAAAAAAAACCCATAACAATAAAGTTTTAACAACAGAGAACAAACTGAGGGTTGATGGAGGGAGGTGGGTGGGGGGTGGGCTAGATGGGGGATGGGCATTAAGGAGGGCACTTGTTTTGATGAGCACTAAGGGTTGTATGTAAGTGATGACTCACTGAATTCTACTCCTGAAACCAATATTGCACTATGTGTTAACTAGAATTTAAGTAAAAATTAAAAAAAAATAAATTAGTTTACAACTAAAAAAAAAAAATAAAACCTAAAAAAAAAGTAGTTGAGATGAACCACTTGGAAAACATCAGGGTGAACAAGAAACAAGACTCAAACCATTCTGCTTCAGGCCAATGGTCAAAGCCAAGCTCCTTTCTGACCTGGTGACAATCTTTTTTTTCTCTTTAAGTAGGCTCCACACTGGGTGTTGAGCCCAGCAAGGGGCCCAAACTCCTGACCCTGAAATCAAGACCTGAGCAGAGACCAAGAGTCAGATACTTAACCGACTGAACCACCCAGGCGCCCCTGACCTGGTGACAACTTCTAAATACTCTTCTTCTTATGTGGCAAAAATGGGCAGAATAGAGTTTGTTTTCCATCTTGTATGAAGTAGCATATTTTATCTTTCATTAGCATTCTTATTAACCAAAGATGAAAAAATTCACACTAAAATGCATTTGAAGAAGAGCACTGTTTCACTTGTTATAAGACATTACATTGTCATTCATTTGTATCAGTAACTCTTTAATAAGGCAATTTCTGATAAAAATTTCTATCATTTTGGAAAGGGAAGGTAACTCCTCAAATGACTTTCTCTAATGTATTAGATAAAACTCATATGACACAAACTGCCCTTGTAGTCGTAATACAAAAACAACAATCATGACATACATTGATAGCTTAACATATGCCCAAGAGCCCTACATATTTTAATCCATATTTTTAAAAAAGAAACAGCTTCACATATCTGTAAGGTGTATACTGCCATTACCTCCATTTTACAGCTGAGCAAACTGAAGCTGAACAGGTATACAAGTGGGCAGCAGAGCTGTGCCCCTGAACCCCGTCTATCCGCAGTCAACCATGCTCTTAGTCACTACTTGGCAAGTTCTCAGTAAATGCACTCACTATTTGCTATTAGTGACCTCTTTTTTGTGCATAGTTTGTAAGCAAAATTATATAGAGTTGTGATTTATTTCTTGTACTACTTGACTGTAGGAGATAAAGGACTGTCTGGGGTGCATGACAGCCTGCTACTATGGAGCTACTTTACTTCCTAGTTTTCCCAAAGGAAACATCACATTATAATCAGCACATGAACCCCCAATTCATGTAGAAGCAGCAGCAACAGAACAGTCAAAAGTACAACACACAGATTGACTTATGTTTAAATCCACACTCTGTCTCTCACTAGGTGTGTTAACCTGGGCACTCGTACTCACCTGTCTGCTGAAGGAAGCTCTCTAAGCCTCAGTTTATTTGAAAGGGGTGGGGGGGGGGTGCTGTACTGCTCTAATACCCAGGTAGCACTGAAATAGTGAGTTCTTACTATATGCCAAGCACCAATAAAACAATCTATAAGGATCAAATGAGGTAATATTGTGGTAATACCTCATTCAATTGTCAAATCAATCCAATGATGAATGTTTTACAGAAAAGAAAACTGAGGCATAGGAGTTAGGTAACTTGCCCAAGTAAATGACAGATCTCCAACTTGAATCCAATGTCTTCTTAATAACTTAAAATGTATCTGAATAATTCAGAACTGTCCTACCTACAAAATAGTATTAGCCAGCATTTGCCAAACTCTTACTCTTATTAATGTTGTTGTTGTTGTTTTGCCTAACAAGATAGAAACACAGACTTTTCTGTTGCCAGAGGAATGTTAGCCAATAGCCTGAACTTACTCCCAGGTCAGAGATACTGTTACAGCCCCACCATGAGCAATTCTTCAGAGGACAGAGAGTAGGGTCAAATTTTGCAGAAGCCAATTTAAGAGAGGACGGCTGAAATAAAATAATTGAAGGTCCCTGCACTAAAGATGCTTCTGATCTAGTTGAAGAAAAGTGGTAACAGAGAACACTTGGGCTGTTAGCACTCAGTTGTGTGGCTTCGGGCAGAGAGCTAGCAGAAGAGATGCAAGAAAGGAACACGTGGACATGAGCTGCCTCAAGACTGCAGGCACCATAGGGCCTGCCACATTCCTTTTGGGATGGATGGCCTCCCTGCCCCAGCCTCTTCCTCCTTCTACCTACCAGACACAAAGGTTAAAAAGGAAAATGAAAACAAATCATCAATAGTCTTCTCAAACCGATTTAGATAAACTGGCTAAAAGAGAAATTAGAACAACTACAAAATTAATTGCTTACTGGATGTCCTTACAAAGATAATCCTTCATATCATAACTGGGTACCATGTGGCTACTCAGGGCTCAAAGCAACATACAACACCTTAAATCATCACAGCTACAAGTATTTTTTGGTTGTTTCAACCATTCTAAAAGGTCTACACAGCCGAAACTTTAAAGAAGATAAAGTCTTGCACTGTGTCAAAGTGTCTATGCAGTACCCACACCATATGCAGCAAAATGAATGAATAAAAGAACAGTGGATGCCATCAAAAATGTAACTATGATATTCATGCAGCAGCATATTATGATCACTATTTAACTGGTATTTCCGTTGTATTTATTCAACACAAATATTCCCTTTTCCCTAAAACATTTTAATTCATGCTGCAATAATATATTCTAAAAATCAAAATTTCTCAAGTGATAGGCTTATTAGGTTGAACTATATGAAAACATCATTTTGACCTATAAAAATAATATTTCCATGCGGTTCAACCTAATACATCAGCAATAAGGAAGAAGAAACTTTAGAGCTCTTTGAAAGAGTATTCACCCCAAATTAAATACAGTGTGATTCAATTCTGAAATCCTATAAACTGTCTCAAAGCTTGTCTTACAAACTCATCAATTTCAGTTCAAAATACTAAGGGGAAACTGGTAAAAATGAGGAAGAGGTTTGGAGCAGGAATCCGGTAACAAGGCTCTCGGTCCCACTAAGGCATGAACAGAAACCCCAAGGAGAGGCCTGTCACAGCCCCACCATGAAATGAGATGTCACAAACTCTAACCCACAGACAAGCTTTATTTGGTCTGCCCAGTGGGTTAACAAAATTAATCCATAATTTAAAATTCATGTAATTTTATATAAAAACCCATTTTTCTTATAAATCAAATAGTCTGGTAGCAACTGATGCACACACTTGTGTGGCAACAATCCAGAGCCTAAGAGTGCAGCAGCACCCCCCAGACCATGCAGTCCCCAGCCCTGCTGATCACCGCCCCCGACGCTCTGGCTGTTAGCTGTGTTTTATTGGCCTACTGCTACTGTTGATGATTTCGTCTTAGATCTGGCTCACTTTTCTCACTGACATGACCTATGGGGCTATATTTGAATTTGTAACCCTCCACTTTAGTCTCCTTACTTCAGACTGAGCTGTTCAGAAACATCAGGGGACCAGTGTTTGATCAGCCTTCCTCCTGGTCTTTGGCCATGTCTTACATGAGATCAGCTGCCAGTTCCTATTCTCTCGGCCCTCCCTGGGTTGTACTCTTTTACTTCAGATGGCAAAAGAAGATATGCATGAAGATAAAAATGGCAAGATTTCCACTAAAATCAGATTAGGTCACAGGAGGCCACATTCCAAGAGAGCCTAACATTAAAACAAATGTTTCCTGAACTTCACACTGTGTCTTCAAGTACTCTGCTGGACTCTGGAGAGAGGATTCAGAGATGCTCAGGCATTCAGGCAAACAAGGAAAATGCAATGCAGCTAGAGATATGAACAGCCAGGCAGATACTAGGGACTGAGGAGCACTGACACAGTGTAGGGGAAAACCTGGAAGGCTCTGAGAAGAGGTGGCAGATGAGTGAGGTTTGAAAGCCTGCCCAGTGGATGAGGGAGAGACAGATAAGGAAGGTCTGGTGCAGGAGCATGGGAGCTGCAAAGTGGGCAGGTAGACAAGATCAGGTCACCAGGGTACCTAGAAAGGGGATCGAAAGGTGTTCTATACAAGACAGAAAGCTAGTGAGGGCTATAATGGAAGGAAATATGACAGGCAGAGGAAAAAGAAAACACATGTGACAAATATTATAATAATACAGATAGATTACTTATTTCTCCTAGTTGAGCAACTTATCATCTTTATACATCAACCCAGAATTATTTTGATTCAAATATTCCCACTAGTTTGAGAATCACTGTTCTAAAAATACGGTAATTAATGCGAGTGAGATTGATAGTAGGAATCACTTTAAAGAAAATGTTACACGTGTGTGAATGCATGTGTGCATATGTGTGTGTTTTCACACACACACATACATGAAATTAATTATATGTAATGCCAGATCCTTTTATTACGTATGTATGGGGAGTGGGCAATTTATTTCTTGTTTTTACAAGAGGACAAAATAAGAAACAGGGTTTGATGCTGATAAAAATGTGAAATATCCACTAGTACTGAAGACCTCATTAAATAGTTTTTAAATTACAAATGAAGGTAAGGAAGGAAACTGAAGGAGGACATGTCTCTTAGGAATCGGTCTTATTCTATTAATTTAAACAACATTACTGTTTGATTAAACTGTGATCTGAAGAATTAGGATAGCTAACCTGACATCCATTCTACTTAATACCTACCCCTTATCCACAGCTAGAAAACCATAATGGTGACCTTATTAGAAAGGTGACGATCGCCTCCACCACCATCACCAGGAAGAATAACGTGAACTCTTAAGTATAATGCTTAAGCTATGGAATGACTTTTCTGAAACAAGGAATAGCATCCTCCAAATTTGTGAAAAACATTCTTCCTTTCTTCAGGATGGTAATCAAACTAAACACTTGACCTGGGATCATAAATTCTGAGAAAATTTTTTTTAAGGAACCAGAAGTTATTTGAAATATATTTGGCTCCACATATTCATTTAAAACCATTACTCTGGTTATTGAAACTACAGCCTGTAACCTCTCTAACCAGCCTCCAATATATCAATAATGCAGAATCCAACCTTTGCCTAAACAAAAAATAAAAATATACACTTCAACTCCCTAAACTGTAAAATTTAACCGTATGACTAATAAAAATTGTATTATTGGGCAGAAAAAAACCTATTTGCCATGAGTTACACCCTTATATTATTGTAGTACCTACAATATAAAATTGACATTATAAATATTATCTCATGACTTCTCAAAGCACCTTTGGGAACTAGGCCAGGCATTTATTACTTTCCTCATTATTACTTTCCTCATTTCAAAGATGTGCAAGTTCAAGTTCTGAGAGGTACAATGTTTTGTCCAGGGTCACAGACTTAAATACTGAGTCAAAAACTTAATACCTGCCCACTCAATTGAGGTCTAAGACACTGGCCAGGCTACTTCTGAGCTTCCACTAATCAAGCCAAGGGGCAGAGCAGAGAAGCTCTGGGGTCACAACAATCGAAGCTCATTTCCTGGCTTTGCCTCTTGCTGTGGGTGATGTTGAGCAAGTTGTTCAATCTCACTAATAAGGTTCCTCTCCTGTACAAAGGGAATAACCGGGTTTGGGGTTAAGATTATGAAGAAGCATTAGACACAAGCCTTACCTTCATGGAGCTTACAACCCACTTTCCATCACTCCCAAATACTTATAAAACAAGTGGTTAGAGGTCAACCCCCCCAAAAAATATGCTAAATCTCAATGTGAACCAAAATATACATAATTTTAGGCTATAGATATCAAGTGCAACTTTGAAAAGAGAACTTCAGAGTAGTACCTGAACAACCTGAATGAACGACTGTGCGCTTTGCCTTCCAATACCTTTGGGATGTGACTCCAAGCATGCAATAATGAAGTGCCCTATGACGACAGTGGCCTAATTTTATTTAAAAAACAAGTAAATTGTACCCAGTGAGATAACTTGTTTCTTTCCCAAGGCCTCCAGGAAAGCTGTTAACAGTGTTGGAAAACTCTCATTCACTACCTCCCTCCTTCCCTCCTCACCCCCAAATTTAAATTGGGAAAGATTCTTGGGTTAGAGGCAATTCCATATGTAAGAGAGGCTGTACCTTTCATCAGAAACTTCATATTAGATGTTTTGGTGAGCATTACATCTTTACCACTGAAATTTAAGGATACTGCAGCAGTATTCCCATTATGAGCTACTGGCTTAGCTAGAAAACTTAGTAGAAAAGTTTTCTTTTCTCTAAGATCTGAAATTCTCACAATTTTGGATATGAGCCTCTAAAAAACAACCGGAAGGTGGAAGACAGAGACAATGGCTGCCACCAAATAATCACTCCACAAAACGATGAATAGCTGCAACCAGGGAGCCGGCACTTAACTGGCATTCATTTTGCAGATCTTGATCAGAAGAGCAATAAGGAGACCCCGTGCAGCCAGAGAGAATGAAGGTACAGCTGTGTCCCAGTGGGTACACCTGCTGCGGCGGGTTTCCCCCAGTTAGGCACAAGGGGCTTGCCAAGCACACTGAGGTCGAACACAGTGAATGTTAAGAACAAGATTATGTGGTAACGGTTCGGCAGTCCTGGATGCTGATCCTTCCCCTAGTCCTCCCGTTACGCTTCGAGGGAGACAGCAGAGGGCTGGACTTCCAGTGCACCTGAGTGTGAGCCTCTACTCCACCATTTATAACCTTTCTTCCTCGGGACACAGAATCTCAGTTCTCCCACCAACAAAAGCAGTTTAAGAATAAGCAGTAAGGTTTTTGCTTAAAGACCCCAGCCCAGGATTAAGCACAGAGAAAAGCTCAACTGTGACAATAATTCTCAGGTGTGAGCTAACTAAGATCTCTCACCACTATTTTTCTGGGTTGCCGAGAGGTAAAAGGAAAATCATTTGGCGAGAATGCTAAACTATGGTCTCTAAAGCAAGAAAATTCAGGACTCAGTGGGGAGGGGGCAGAGGAAGAAGAAGAAAAATATACTTTATAATTTAAACAGAACATCTGATGATCCATATAGTTCAAATGTAGCCCCATAAGATTAAATGATAAATGGACCAAAGGTTACAAAGTTAAGTATCTGCAGGATCAGACAGACAGGTAATACTCCCAAGTGAGGAGGCCCAGGGATGTCAACAGAGAATGCTGTGAGCCGATACACCGGAGTGCACTTCCCATCAGGAAGAGGCAGCTAATATGGCTGGACTGTTCACGCTCACTGTTCGCAGATCTCATTTTTCAGGACAGGATCCCAATCTGGGTTATGTGAAATTTCTTGATGTTTTCAACATTGTTCAGGCCAAACAAAATGAGATCTCCAGTTTAGAAGATTAGCAGTTCCTTCACCAGCTGGACAGGGGAAAACAACCCTACCCCTACTCTCCACCACTTCCTACCCTCCAAAAGTAAGCTCCAGAATCGTTCTTCATTTTTATTCCTAAGCAGTATAATAGAACTGCAGCTTCAGTTTCAATCAGATCTGAGCTGAACGCTGACTCTACCCATTACTCGCCATGTGAGTCAGGGCAAGTTAATTATGTGTCTGAACCTCGGATCTTCCCGCCTGGGGAAAGAAAAGGGAATAAAGCGCCTAGGTCATAGAACTGCTCTGAAGACTGTATGAGACATTAAGCAACTAGTCCGAAGACTAAGATAAACGAGACACTCAGAACACCTTAGTCCTTTTCCACCACCCGCACTTAAAAAGCCAGCTTACGACAAACAACAGTTAACAAAAAAGTCAAAGGAGAATATCAATGGGTGGCTGAAAAAAAAAGAAGAAGAAGAAGAAAAAAACAGGTCTCTAAGCATCGATACCATCTAACCTCAGGAATGGCTGTGAAGCTTGGGCCTACCACAGACATCACATTCTTGAGTGGTTGCATCATCTCTCAGCTGGGGGAGCAGGAGGTGGTACAACAGGATTCCCGCCCATGAACAAGGTCCTGGAAGCAAGCCATTACTACCGCTGAAGCAACCCTCATTGCAACACCCTGCAGGCGCTGGGACATGCACAGGATGCTCTGAAGTCAACCACACGGGGAGCCCTGCAGCTCAAGTGGAGAAGGCAGGCAGATGAGGCTCAGAGACAACTGAAAGAAAGGGCAAGCTCTTAGAGGAAAAGATTAGTCAAATGGCTCCTCACAGGGTGGCTGAGACCACAAACCACATAACAGTATCAGCATAAACAAGGTGGCAAGAACTTGGTTCGCCTTGTGTCCAACCTATTACTCACCAAATAGATTCCATCGTGTCCCTATGACACAATTACAAGACAGCCCCTACCCTGTGCAGCTAGGCAAGCTGCCTCATCATAAATAGTCTCATTCTAACCTTGCAGTCAGCCTATAAGGGACGGATCGTATTCATTTATACATGAGGAAATGGGAGGGTCAGAAAGCTGGAAGGTAAGAGGGCTGGGGTTGAAACCTAGCACTCCAACGTGCTGCTACCATACTTGGCTAGGAGGAAGGGCAAGGGTTGGTTTGTTTGTTTTTTTCTTTAAGCCAAGCAAGGAAATATCATTGTAAAAGCCATGCAAGCTTAACAAAATCTTCCATCAGTCCTGTACCTCTCTACCTCCCACCCTTTCTCTCCTTCCCATCACAGGCACGCTTTCTTTGAAATCCTTCCCTCACTTCCTCACCTCACAAACATTACTCAACCCTCTGCCAATAGGCCTCTGCTTTTGCCCTATGCCACCCCCCACCCCGACACATTCATACACACACACACACACACACACACACACACACAGAATACCACACGTGCAGCCCTAGCAAAGATGAACAGTGACCTCTTTATTAACTGAATCCTATCCAATGGCAATTTGCTGTCCTGTATCACTTGATTTCCCTGCAGGATAAAATGAGTCTTAGCTTCTCATTTCTTAAACTCTCTTCTCAGTTCACATGACATTACTCTCTTCTGGCCACTCCTTCGGGCACTTCCCCTTCCCTAAGACTGCTCCTTAAAAGCATCTACATCAGCCCTGTCCCATTCTCGCTCTTGCTCTACTGTATAGGTTCATCCTGGGCAATCTCATTCCATTCCCATAGCTTTTTCTGTAACTGATCCTCTGTTGACCTTAAATGTGTATCACCAGCCAGAAGTACTTCTCTGAGCTCCAGCCCTGCACCTTCAATTACCTAGTAGACATCACAGGAATAACATACGTGAGCAACCTGAAATCAAGAAATCAAAAACCGAACTCCACTGATCCCTTCATGCGACCCTCCTCTCATTTTGGCCCTAACATCCCAAATACCTGGGAGGCCAACACCCCCTTCTCTCAATTTTCAGCAACATCAGCAGCCACTAATTCCTCAACATACCTCAAATTTGTCACTTCTCTCCATCACTCAATATTGTCATCATCCTCAGACTACTGCAGCTTCTTTGGCCACACTCAGCATTTGCACATGCTCCTTTCCCATCGGACCTTCAGCAAACCTGCCACAATACCAGTATCACTGCAGCCATAGAACCTCCCTGATTCCCACTTCCCCTCATCAGGGTACACCTCTCTATTTCCATAGTATCCCGAATCTCTCATCTGTACTGAGTGTTCTCTTTACTTCTAGATCCTCAGCTAGATGCTCAACTCCTTAAGGGCAGACACATATGTACTTTGCACTTCACCACCTCCTATAACAGAAGACAGGCAATGTGCTGTTATGTACCTTGTTATGTACCTCTCCTGGTCTTGAAAACCCATCTATTTGTTTTTTAAGATTTTATTTATTTATTTGAGAGAGAGAGTGAGAGACAGAGAGCACGAGAGGGAAGAGAGTCAGAGGGAGAAGCAGACTCCCTGCTGAGCAGGGAGCCCGATGTGGGACTCGATCCCAGGACTCCAGGATCATGACCTGAGCCGAAGGCAATCGCTTAACCAATTGAGCTACCCAGGCGCCCTGAAAACCCATCAATTGTGCTGTTGGGTTGCTAGCCTATTTGTATTCCTCTTCCTTTCTGCGCATTCTTTTGCCCTTTTTAACTTCATTGAGATATAATTTATATACCATAACTTTTATCCATTTTGAACATACAATTCAATAATTTTTTTAGAAAAAATTTATAGTTTTGCAACGACCACCACAATCCAGTTTTCATCACCCACCAATAAGACCCATCATAGCCTCAGTTAATCTCAACTCCCACCCTCAGAGCTCAGGCAAACCCTAATCTTTCCACCTCTATAGAGTTGCCTTTTCTGAACATTTCATCTAAATGTTACATAGTCTTTCATATCTGGCTTCTTTCCCCTGCAAAATGTTTGAGATTTGTCCATATTATAGCTGCATTTTATTCCTTTTTATTGCAAAGTAGTATTGCATTGTATGACTATACCACATTTTGTTTAACCTTCATCGATCGATATTTAGGTTGATTCAACTTTCAGCTCTTATGAATAATGCCACTAAAATATTTGCATACAAGTCTTTGCATGGGCATATGTTTTCATTTCTCTTGGGTAGATACGTATGAATGGAATTGCTGGGTTGTATGATAAATTCAGTTTTAACTTTTTAAGAAACTACCAGACTGTTTTCAAAGTGGCCATATCATTTTAAATTCCCACCACCACTGTATAATAGTTTCTGTTTCTCCACAACCTTAGCAACACTTGATATTCTCTTTCCTCTTTACAGCCATTCTGGTAGGTAAGAAATAGCATCCTATTGTGGGTTTTTAAATATCCCTAATGACTAATGATGTTGAACACCTTTTCATGTGCTCTTGGTGAAATGTCTATACAAATCTTTAGATCATTTATTTTCTAATTGGGTTGTTTTCTTATTAGGAAGTCATAAAAGTTCTTTGCTTATTCTGAATACAAATCCTTTATCAGAAATGTGATATTTAAATATTTTTCCCAAGTCTCTTTTCTGGGTCCTCCTTAAGAGCTGTCTCTCTTGTTGCTGCTTGTGGCTGACCCACTTCTAGACACTGCTCCTCTTCCAGTGGGGGGGTAAGCCACACTGGCATTGTTGTCATTGAGTAAGGGATAATACGGGAAGCCAAGAGGAAGAAAACCAACGTAACTTGGGAAGAGAGAAATGTAAAAATCAAGATGTGTTTGTCAGGCAAACTTCAGGAAATGTTCCCATAAGAAGCTCGATTTGAGGGGAAAAAAAGGTTTACGGAATCCAAGGATCATTATTATGGAGATTAGAAAACAAACTGCTTCAATCATTCTTCCTGGTAAACTTTAATAAGTAAAAACAAAGTAGAGTTTCACCTCCTTGTCTTACTCTAAAAATCCTTCAACACTGGCACCCAAAAAGGAAAGACTCTTTAAGAGCCCTAATCATTGTCTATGCTCTATTAACCAAAAAAATACTTTTTTAGCACTGATTAAGTACTACACACTTTAGTGATTCAACATAAGGCATGGATATGGTACCTAAATTCTCAGAGAGGATTTAGGCAGGGAAAGGAATCTTTACTAAAAATTTTCAAGCCATTTTTATCCATCTACTATCAAATCTAGCACCTAAAGCACCTAAACATCATGTGATACTAGGGAACAGAAAAGAAGGGCAAAGTAAAAGATAAAGAAACAAGTGCCTCTCCATTTGCTGCCAAATTCTTCAATACACTTCTGCCTGCAAAGTGCTCTTTCCCTGTTGACTCAGCCAATGTAACTGCTTACACCAGCCAGAAATCTGCGTTGTACTTGAAGGAGATGAGGTTACTTGGGGTCTCTGCAGCTGTACAGTATAGGAGCAACAGCAGTAAAGAGACATTAGAGTCTCACATGGTTTCATGAGCAATAGTGTGACTTCCCCTATAGCAAACCATTCATTCCATAAAACCATTTGACTTTAGCAGCACACTTGCCAAAACAGTTCTCAAGATTTCTTCTTTTATCAACACCTCAGAGAAGCCAGAAAACACAGAACAGAAAGGGCTGCTTGAAGGAGAAGTGGGGAAAATGTTTTACAGCATTTACTGATTACAGCATTTATTGATACATGCACATAGGATCTCAGTTAATCTTTATAAAAATGTGTGGAATCTGAAGCTTGGAAGAGTTCAGGAATTTAGCCAAAATCACATGCCCATCACTCAAGCCCAATTAAATTACTCATTCCTAATCACACTTTGAGATTGGATGGAATGCAGTTATCACAGAGAAATACAGGGACTTACAAAACAAACATTCAAATCATATTAAATTCTTAAGGGAAATCTATGCTTGAGGAAATCATAGAAGCTGGCTCACATAAATTAGAGTCCTAACAGGGATTTTCTAGGTTCTTCAGGGCAATTCCAGAAAGGTCAGTTGACTTGAGAGAGGTCACACAGCTGGTTAGTGTAAACCCAGAACTAGAACCCCAGAGATTATTACTTTTTTTAAAGATTTTAATTTGTCAGAGAGACAGAGATAGAGAGAGAGACAGAGACAGAGAGAGCACAAGCAGGGGGAATAGAAGCAGAGGGAGAAGCAGGCTCCCTACTGACCAGGTGCCAGACGCAGAACTCGATCCCAGGACCCTGAGATCATGACCAGAGCCAAAGGTAGACGCTTAAATGACTGAGCCACCCAGGCGCCCCGAACCCCAGAGATCATAAGAATAGGGTACTAAAAGGATGTGAGCTTATAAGACATGCTTACATATAGCAGTGCTAGATTTAAAAAAAAAAAAAAAGGCATTTTTTTTTAACAATTTCCAATTGCACATAAGTCCCATCACAGATGCATTTATTATATGCTCAGGTTAAGGGGGGAAAAGGAATTCAGTAGAAGCAGGGATGGGAAAATATAAGCTACCATGTCCTGAGTGCATTCCTAGACCTAGGTTCTGATAACTGTCTTTTGGACTACTTCACATAATCCTTATTACAATCTTGTAATATGATTATTATGATTGTCATTTCAGAGATGAGGACACTGAGTCACAGAGACATTAATAACTTTCCCATGGCCATACATGGGCATTCAGATAGACAGCATACATAGAAACGGCCCTTTCTCCATGGCAGGCTGAAAGAGGACACAAAAGTATGCAACTCTTCCTGTGACACAGTTGTTTGTATCCAAAGAGTATGCCTTTTCTGAACTGTGAAAGATATACATACATTTTTAAAGAAAAGATTGGGGCACCTGGGTGGCTCGGTCGGTTGTACATCTGACTCTTGATTTTAAATCAGGTCATGATGGAGCCCCATGTCAGGCTCAGCAGGGAGTCTGCATGAGATTCTCTCTCTTCCCCTCCCCCTCCACCCCTCTCCCTGCCCCCACTCTCTCTCTAAAATAAATAAAGCTTTGGAAGGAAGGGAAGAAGGGAGGGAGGGAGGGAGAGAGGAAGGAAAGAAAGAAAAAGAAAGAGAGAGAGAGAGAGAGAGAGATCGATCAAATTACTGTTTTCATATTCCTTCCTAATCCCTCCCTTTTTTTTTTTTTGGCCCAGGACTCAAGCCAGGAATAACCTGTGCCGAACCCTCCCCTCAGTCATCCCCAAGTATTTCCTGACACGTATTTTTGCTTACAGTCCATCACAACTGAAGAATGGGGCTCAACCTGACACTTGCAAAATTACCAGGTAAGCCATAGGAAAAAATGCACAGAAAAATCTTCCTTGATCAATAACTGTTATTTATATCGTATGACAAATTGGGGATTTTATCAGCCACTTAACCAATTAACATAATAAATCAGCATTTAGCCTGGCCTTTCATTAAATATAAAACAGCAAACAGGTAGATCAGCATCACTGAGAGAAACTTAACTTGCTATTACTTAATTCTAAGCTTTGTTTCATCTACAGACCATCTCAAAAGGGACAAGAAAGATTAAATTAACATTTGTGAAAGATTTTTATACCCAAACTAAAATACCTATTTCTTTCCAGGGGTAATAGTGTAAAAATTAAGGTTCACTGAGGTTTCCCAGGAGGCCAAAGACCACATCTTCCTCCTCTGCTGGGTAACTATTTCAACAATGACCACACAAGGGCAGCTGTGCCATGGTAGTGACACCCTGTAATCTGCATGACCTGTGTGTTTCATTCCTACCAGGCAGGTAGAGCAATGACATATTGTTGATACTTTCACATTTTGTGCCAAAGAGGGACACGCCCCAATGAGCAATAATGCAGCTACACCAAAAGCAAAAGAAAGCAAAAGGACCAAGATGCTTCACCACTCTATCATTCATTAGGTGGCTGCAATTGAGACAAATTGTAATTAATGACAAGTTACAGAGTGGACATCTACTAAAGTACTAGAGACTGTCCTGGAAATAATGTTTGCAGAGAATTTAACTCTTGGGAGATCTGGCAAAATGGCTACTGTTTATTTCCTTTTACAAGGTTACAAAGCGACTAAACCAGCACGGTCCAATAGGACTTTCTGCAACAACACCAATGCCCTTTATCTGCCCTGCCCAGTACAGTAGTCACATGTGGTTAATGCTATGTATGAATACAAACCCCATGCATTTCTCCAACACATCAGCACAGCAGTCCATCCCACACCCTCAACACCCATACTACAATACCTCTCTCACACACAGGCGGGTACCAAATGTTAATTTACTATAGAACTAGAGTTCTTAGGTCATTGCCTTTGTTGATCTAATTTAAAAGGAGCTGGTGGAGGAAGAGGAGAGAAATCTTCACCCTCAATTATCACTCTGTATCAAGCTCTGAGCTAAATAATTCAGGTAATAATGTCCTAGTAACCAAGGAGTGTGTTAGAAAATAGCCTTTACACTGTAAAAACACCTTCTAATTTTTCTTAATTGAATCACCAAGCTACCTGTCATTAAAAGCCTTCCCTAACCTTGCCAAGTTTTTTTTTTTTTTTTTTGACAGTGAAGAACATGATAAAACGGCCTGGGTGAAGAGCCACATACTTTTAAGGGTCATTGTTCCTGAGCAGGAATACTGGGCACAGAAATGCTTCTGAGCACACCCACGAGCTTTGGAAAAAAATTGGGGCAATGACACAGAAGAGAAGAAATAATAGAAGAATATAACAGACTTGATTCTTTAAAAAATCAATTAGAGAAAATTCTCTATATGAAGTTTAGAGCCTTCCAGAGCAACTCACAGATGGTTCTTCCTGCTTACAAACCATTTTTTCCCTCTCTTCTACCATATTGTTTCATAAAGTAACCCATAACAAGTTTAACCACTAATTTGCTTAAGCTGCATTATAAATGTGGAATTTGTGAATGAAGAAATAACCAAGCCCAGGCTTATCCTACTAAATTAAAAAGTCCTCTATTCCAAAATGTTAATCCTATACATAAACTAAGGAAGCAAATACTATGAGGTGACATAATCAACAAGCTGAACACCAGATTCGCAAAGCCACAGTAACCACTGTGGAATAAGGCCACTCATGCTTGATACTCGCCATTTATGAGACAGAGTATGTGTGAAGTATAATTGTTGACATTCTGATTTAAGACTCCATCTGTAATAATAATAATTGATCAGTAAATCGTCATTTAGTAAGAGTGCTTCTTCACACAATTCAAACTTTAAAAATATAATAACGCACTGAGCAGTCACACAATCCTTAACCAACCCCGGGAAGTATGGGTCTTTCCATTCCACAGTGGATATGCACAGTAGATCCAGTGAGGCAACACTCGGGCTGAAATACTCCATGGCAAGCATGCTATGGTTTGCGAAAAATTCTATTTCTATTTATAACGGCTTTGAAAACCACTCGTCATTGTTGTAAAGCACAGCCACCGTATCAGGATATGAGGTGGCTACCCCTTTTCAGTCTGTGTCCCTTGGCTGGACCCCTTATCCTGATGAAAACTTACTTGTCCTCTCTCCATTTCCCACACGGTTCTATTCTGGGTTAGATGAAAGTGTCTGCTAATAGTTCAATTGAAGAAATTAATTTAAGCACTTTCTTAACCCAGGTAAAACTGCACATCTTAGAAAGCTTCTAATAACATGGATGCTGATGGGGATCTTGTGGGGCAGAAGCAGCCAATTTTCCAACATTTCATTAAGTTAAAATAGGCCTAAATGATACTGTTCAAGACAATATTTGAAACTGGCAAGGATAACATAGATGGCAGCTGAATCAGGCATTTTAAACTTATAAAGCTTAATAATACTATGGGTCTCATCCTAACAGGCTAGTCCAGGTATAAATTACTAGCCTGTGTAAGGATATTTCAGCCAGGAAAACCAGTTTTTAAAAAACACTTGTAGCAGGGAATAAAAGGGAAAGAATTAGAAAGTGTACAAGGTTACTCGGGAGGAGCCTACACTTAAATTTTAGGCAGCAATTTAAGAACCTGTTTTTGGATTATAATCATCAAAGTATCTTCCCTGTTTCATTTCTTCAAAGAAGGAAACCAAAATATATAATACAGTGCCTGTTATATAGGGAAATGAGGGCAAAATTAATATTGTTACCTCTAAAACAATATTGTTCCAAAACATAACTGTCATTATAGTAAACATGATTAATTAGTGAGAAGTAAAAATTCAGTAATGACCTTCTATCTAAACTTACATCCCAAAAAGTTCATTTGAAAATTGTGTTAGTCCAGGTTTAAAAGAAAAAAAAAAAAAAAGGCAGATGACAAAATATAACTGGATGGCCAAGAGATTTATTATCGGGGGATAGGCTTGCAAGGGATTGCAGACTGAAATTCAAGTCTGATCCCTCTGCAAGAGAGGGGAACAAGGAGGTTGAATAGGAAGGTTCACACTACAGCACAGCATGAAGAAAGTTTTCACCAGACTCATGAGTCTTCCGGCCAAAGTCATTTGTCAGAGGAAACTCTTCTGTCCCGGGAAAAGTCTTGTCTTAGGATCCTTCCTGTGCTCAGTTACTGACTTGGAGCAGCCCGTGGGAAGCATCCATCAGCAAGAAAATGGTGGTGGACTCAGCCCTAAGCTACAGCTGTCCGTCAATTTCGCTCCCCTCAGTAGGAGATGCACAAGACCCATTTGCATGGTTGCCACATAAACAAGAGGCTTACACACCATGTTCCTGATTATGTGATAGAGTGGTATGGCATAGGCCTTTAACAATATGAACTAAAAATTCCAAAAAAAAAAAAAGGTTTAAAATTTTTATCTAAGTGCAATAGGTATAATGTAGCCTTGTAAATAAAAATAGGCATCAACCTAGAATTATTTTAGACAAGTTGTCCTCCATTATAATAAACTTATCTATTAACAACTACCTATTTTTGTTTCTATTCCTAACAATGGTCCCTAAAGGCTCTTACATTTTCCCATGGGCAAAAACCTCAAAATCACCCAGGAGTTTTACTCTTTCTCAATTACTGATGATTAAACAGCTTAAAACTGAGAGAGATTTTAAAAAGATATTTCAGAGAGTGTGCCAAAGACAACCCTAGCCAGTGCTAGCCCTTTTATTTTCATTATAGGAAAACCCAATTTTCTGCCCCCAGATTTTACTGATTCTATTTGTAATGATATCAAACACTAAATTAAAAATCAGGATAATTGTCATGGGTATATTAATCTTCATTTTCAAAAGACTGGCATAAAGAACCAGAAATACCACATTTTACACTCAAGGTACCTCGGTGTGTATGTGTCTGGGGGGAGGGGATGAGGACTTGGGAGAGAGGCCACCAATACTTTGGTCACTCAAAACATTAAAAATGCACTATAGTAACTAGCTAAATTGCTAAGACATTTTTTAATTTGCCCAAAACAGCAGTCGCCTATTAAGGGAGACTAGCAGTCTGTGCGGCACACATGTGAAGCTCTGACATGATGTCTCCCCACTTCTCCTACAGATAATGAGCTGCACAGCCAAGGGAGTCACGCTCCAAGTAACATGAGCTATGGACCCGGAAAGAACATCACTGTTAACAACGAATTTGACACTATCGTCTTGCCTGTGCTTTACCTCATTATATTTGTGGCAAGCATCTTGCTGAATGGTCTAGCCGTGTGGATCTTCTTCCACATTAGGAATAAAACCAGCTTCATATTTTATCTCAAAAACATAGTGGTTGCTGACCTCATAATGACGCTAACATTTCCATTTCGAATAGTGCATGATGCAGGATTTGGACCTTGGTACTTCAAGTTTATCCTCTGCAGATACACTTCAGTTTTATTTTATGCAAACATGTATACTTCCATCGTATTTCTTGGGCTCATAAGCATCGATCGCTATCTGAAGGTGGTAAAGCCATTTGGGGACTCTCGCATGTACAGCATAACTTTCACGAAGGTCTTATCTATTTGTGTTTGGGTGATCATGGCTGTTCTGTCCTTGCCAAACATCATTCTAACAAATGGCCAACTAACCAAGGAAAATATTCATGACTGCATGAAACTTAAAAGTCCCTTAGGAGTCAAATGGCATGAAGCCGTCATTTATGTCAACAGCTGCTTGTTCGTGGCTGTGCTGGTGATCCTGATTGGATGTTACATAGCCATATCCAGGTACATCCATAAATCCAGCAGGCAATTTATAAGTCAGTCAAGCCGAAAGCGGAAACATAACCAGAGCATACGGGTAGTTGTGGCAGTGTTCTTCACTTGCTTTCTACCCTATCACTTGTGCAGAATTCCTTTCACTTTCAGTCACTTAGACAGACATTTAGATGAATCTGCACACAAAATTCTGTATTACTGCAAAGAAATGACACTTTTCTTATCTGCGTGCAATGTGTGCCTGGATCCAATAATTTACTTTTTCATGTGTAGGTCATTTTCAAGAAGGCTATTCAAGAAATCAAATATCAGAACCAGGAGCGAAAGCATCAGGTCACTGCAAAGTGTCAGAAGATCGGAAGTCCGCATATATTATGATTACACAGATGTGTAGGAGTTAAAGGCCATGAAGCCTCCTAATTTGTTGAAGTCAAAGTGTACAGAATGTAAATAAATGTTTCTTTTGATTATCCTCGTGTCAGCCTATCAAAATATGGGTAAAAGAGAATAAAAATGGTATGAAAGTTGGGGATAATTTGGAACTAAGAGAAACAACATGAAGGCATGCCCCAAAAGCGAGGTAAGAGAGAGGTGGAGTGTAGCCAAGTGGCAGGGTCATGACTCGGGTGTCAGGCACAGACTGCAGAGGCAGAGAACACCGTGGCAACCCCAGCTCCCTGCAGCCAACTACCAGGAAATGCTGCTTTGGAGCCACGTTGGAGAGAAGAGAAAGGAGAGAGAAACTACACAGCTATAAGGTTTAGGATGTGGGTTCATTTATTTCTGATATAACTGGGTACATATTAATTACTAGGCCTTCTGTCATTCCATCTGTGAATATGTACGACCTTTAAACATCATCCCTTCACTGTATTTACCAACGTCTACGCACATTAGAAAAGATTTGTAGTGTGCGGTACGAGGTAGCAGGAAGAAGATTCGACTATATTTTTTGAGCAATGTGTTTCACAAAGATTAAATTCAATTAACTGACTTTAAAAACTCAGGCTATTTCAGAGAGAAAAAGTGTGACTATTAGGACAAGTGGATCTTCGATAATACACTATGTTTGCCATTATTATATTGCTATGCTGCTAAATCCTCATGGTGCAAGGGTAGAGAAGAGAACATGGAGGCTTAGTTAATAATCAAATATATGTTGCTTGTCAAAAACTCATTTAATAGTCTTTATTTTAGAAAACCTGGGGTGCCTGGGTGGCTCAGTTGATTAAGCATCTGACTGCTGATCTCAGCTCAGGTCTTGATCTCAGCATTGTGAGTTCAAGCACCAATGTTGGACTCCACGCTGGGTGTGGAGCCTATTAAAAGGAAAAGAAAAACTATTAGCAAAATAGTCTTTCCTTTAAGCTATTATCTACCTTTTACAGTGTTCTCATTAGTTTAAAAATATTACCTTAAGTTGGAAGGTAGAGTGCAACAGATTAAGCCAAAAAAAAAGCACAAGGGTAACGTTTTAAATCTTAGAAGATTTTCTTCTTCAAGATAAACCCTTGAGCTTTCATTCTGTTCAAATGCATCCGCTGCTTGAGTACTAGGTGCCTGATTTGTTACACTGTATGAGGAACTGGGCAAGCATTAAAGCAGGAGAACCGAAGGCGTGTTTGCCAATTGGCCAACAAAAAGAGGACAATGCGGCTAATAAGAGACAAAGCACACACAAGCATAACACAGTGCAATACTTTATTAAACTCTTGTAAACTATCTGCATAATTCTAAAAGCTAAACTGAACAGAAATAAGGGCACAAAAATCACCTCGCCCGACAATGACTACCATCATATAGTACACGAACAGAATTTGGGCACTCCTAAATTCCTAGTAGGTGAGTCAGGCTTGGCAGAGGGATTGGCAGCAAAGTGGTTAAAAGAATGATCTGAGGACCTCTACCGAAATTTCCATCTCTCCATTAAGATTCCAATTCCATAAATTCCAGGGGCACTCTAGTACATGAATTAATACACACCTCATTTGGTCACTTGCATTGCCAAACCCCCATTGTGTACCACTAGCTAGATTAAGATTAACTATGTTTTAGATCAGCTAATGTGAAAAGGCACTTTGAAAGGCTAATTCCTTCCTCAATTCTCCCCATAATGCCCAAGATGAGTTACAGCTACACTATATAAAAAGA
Organism: Eumetopias jubatus; assembly: GCF_037043125.1. Taxonomy (NCBI): domain Eukaryota; kingdom Metazoa; phylum Chordata; class Mammalia; order Carnivora; family Otariidae; genus Eumetopias; species Eumetopias jubatus. Next base: position 110,446,473 of record NW_028274807.1, read on the forward strand.
AGAACCAACCAGTGTGGCTAGGAAAATATTCTCGGAATAATATGTCTTATCCTCTCCATCCCCTATTTCTCTCTACTATGTCACAGCTCCCAGTCAAAAATCTCAAAATGATACCACCCACTTCACTGTGTAGGTATAGGCTGTTAAATGCATAGTCACCATAGAACCCTCCAAAAAACTAAGAAGGTACCATCTTTAATAGCATCAAATGGCTCCACTTAGCACTCCAGAATTAACAAACACTTCTCCACCCTAGACCTCATTTAATCCTCTAAATTCAGGCCTCAATTCTAAGAGGACTTTAAAATATTTTCAATCCCATTTTAATGTTTCTAAAATTAGATTGATGTATAGTTAGCTAGTGGGCACATTTAATGTGATGGTGGTTTTATTCTCTAAAATAATATTAGTAAGTCAATGGGACATCTTAACACACTGGATTAGGGAAATAAACTGGGAGAGCATTATTCCAATTTTTTAAAAAGTCATGTTACAAAAAAACATCAAAATCATAATGTTTATATTTTACACCAATCTCCACGTTGTAGTCACAAAAAATAGTTCTGCAGGACAACCAAGAATGATTCACCTACATTAGTAAGATAAATATCGATAGGAATAATATAAAATATTGTGCTAGTATCAGAAGTTAATACAAAAATGTGACATTAATATTGAAGAAAAACAAGAATTCTCCTTTGGCTACTTTTAAAAATTAATTGATAATCTGGGGGCACATAATGGCTCAGTTGGTTGAGTGTCTGAACTAGAGATTTCAGTTCAGGTCATGATCTCATGGGTGGTGAGACTGAGCCCCATGCTGGGCTCCACACTCAATGGGGAGTCTTCTTGGGATTCTCTCTCCCTCTGCCCTTCCCCACAATTGCATGCTCCCTCTCCTCTCTCTCACTAATAAATTTTTAAAAATTTATTGATAATCTGAAAATAAGCTGAAATCTAAAATTTCTTAAACTTTCTGGATTATATTCAGTATTTCAGGATCCTCTCATACAGCAATAAATAACATAGTTATTCTTCCTTTTATGCAGATAAGAAACATATTCAAAGAATTTTTGAAAAGAAATTTTTCTATTTTTCCTAAAACTTAAATTCAAAGAAACTGATCTTGTAGAAAATCTTCTGGTGTGTGCGTTACTACTCTGTTATATTCATTTACCATTTACATCACTCTATTCTCATTTCCATACAGTATACTAGTATTTTGTTTCTCAATGAAAGCATCAAGGGAATAGTCACTATGAAAATCCATAAATTTATATTAAATACCTAAGGCAAAATTGTGTTTGTGCATGTGCACACACATGTGTGCCGAAGAGAACACAGCCTAAACAGAAAGAAATTTATAATCACCATGAGGAAATCTGATCTACTAGGAAAAAATAAAGAAATGTGATATGGAAAGAAAATAAGAAAACAAAGACAAAATAAAGTTTGGGGATCACTTAAATTTTATAAGACCTGGTTTGGTTTTTCCCCCAGACTAAACACCATTAATACAACAGCTAAGAAATTAATAAATACTTACTAGGGACATACCATATAAAAAAAATTGTGTGCAACAGGGTATTTAAAATAGTCTTTCAATTGAAAAGATGCTCATCACTCATCATCAGGGAAATGCAAATCAAAACTACAATGAGATCACCTCACACATGTCAGAATGGCAAAAATCAAAAACACAAGAAACAATAGGTGTTGGTGAGGATGTGGAGAAAAAGGAATCCTCTTGCACTGTTGGTGGGAATATAAACTGGCATGGCCACTGTGAAAAAGAGTACAGAGTTTCCTTAAAAAAATAAAAATAGAACTACCCTATGATCCAGGAATTGTACTACTGAGTATTTACCCAAAGAATACAAAAGACTACTTCAAAAGGATACATGCGCCTTATGTTTCCATATGGCACTGTTTACCATAGCCAAATTATGGGAGCAGCCCAAGTATCCATCAATAGATGGATAAAGAAGATGTGGTACATACACATGATGAAATATTAACCAGCCATTAAAAAGAATGAAATCTTGCCATTTGGACAACATGGATGGAGCTAGAGTATAATACTAAGAGAAATAAGTCAGAGAAAAACAAATACCATATGATCTCACTCATATATGGAATTTAAGAAACAAAACAAATGAGCAAAGAAAAAATAAAGAGAGAGAGAGAGAGAGACAGAGAGAGAGCTAAACCAAAAAAACAGACTTAACTCTAGAGAACAAACAGAGGGCTACCAGAGGGAAGAAGGGTGGGGGGCGATTGTGGAGGATATAAGGAATGGGGATTAAAGAGTACACTTTATCATGATGAAAAGTAAAATAATATTTCAATATCCCGAAGTGAATTCTAAAAGCAAATATTTGTTAGGATCAAACATTTTCAAATTTCAGCGTAATACAAGCATCTGGTAAATGCAGAATTATTTAACATACCCCCTAGCCCTCTATCACCATCTAGTGGTAAAGTTCATGAAAGCTGAAGAAAACCTGTGTCCTATATAGAGCATGTACCTGGCTTATCCCTTCCCTACGGTCTTCCTTCACTCATCTTCAGTGCTATGTACACACACACACACACACAAGTCCTGGAGCTGCCTAGAAAAATGTACAATGGAAATGTTTGAAAAGAGTAATTAAAACCTACAAGAAGTTATCTTACAGTTGTAAAAAGGACAAAAGCTAAAAAGGCTAGGGGCGTCTGGGTGGCTCAGTCGTTAAGCATCTGCCTTCGGCTCAGGTCATGATCCCAGGGTTCTGGGATCGAGCCCTGCGTTGCGCTCCCTGCTCAGTGGGAAGCCTGCTTCTCCCTCTCCCACTGCCACTGCTTGTGTTCCCTCTTCTCGCTGTGTCTCTCTCTAATAAATAAATAAAATCTTAAAAAAAAAAAAAGCTGAACAGGCTAAAATACACAGGATTTCATGGGGAAAACATTATAAATATTGATTATTCTTTCCTAATTGACATGCAGCAAAATTTTTAATTAAACATGATTTATCTGTAGTTTCCAAAAGTACAAAAAATCATATTAGAGTTGAAGAGGAAAAGAAACAAGTCAGTGTTAAAATTTTTAATTTATTAAAAACTCTGGGTATTCAAATGGCAACTTATATTCTGAATGTTCAGTTTCTCTTATAAAGCATGACGATGAGATAAGAAATCATATGAAATGACAACAATGGTATAACGTAGCTGTTAGAGCACAAACTCTTTTTTTCTTCTCATTTGAAAACTCAAGATATGGACTTACATTGGAAATTCCTTTATTTCAAACAGTTTCATAGGCAAACATTTTTTTTTTTTTTTTTTAAAGATTTTAGTTGTTTGACAGAGCGAGACACAGTGAGAGAGGGAACACAAGCAGGGGGAGTGGGAGAGGGAGAAGCAGGCTTCCCCGCGGAGCAGGTAGCCCGATGTGGGGCTCGATCCCAGGACCCTGGGATCATGACCTGAGCCGAAGGCAGACGCTTAACGACTGAGCCACCCAGGCGCCCCTCATAGGCAAACATTCTTAATATAAGTAAAGCAGCCAATTTCTCTTTGAATAATGTTGGAGAATACCCAGTGGTTGCAGTCTGGCCAGTCTCCACAGCATCTCTCAGAAATGAGCCCTGTGTCTGATCAAATCAGTCCAACTTAAATAGCAGGGGTCCAAAATAGTCACCAGATTTCCCAGAACTTCCAATCCTATGTCTTGGTTTAGGTGTTATAAACAAGACTTTCCAACAACACTCTGGACTTGTTTACTTATACACACATGCAGACAAACACATAGCACGTGTAACTAGAGCTAATAGACTTAGTATAATGAATGTGACTCAGGCCCTTAACCTGTGATGGTTTTCCAAAACCACATTCAGTGCTTAAGATTGTTACTACTATCCTAAACCAAAAGATCTTCAATAACATTGAAAGCACCTGTCAATTACCAACAATAAATACCTCTGTTTTTCAAAAAGACTAAACCATATCATGTGTCTTTAAATTTTTACATGTTGTTTTATGCAGCCAGAGAAATACCACCATTAAACACAATGGAAGAATGAATAAATATAAGGAAAGGTATATCAGGCTGAACATTTACATTATATAAATTTGAAATATCTAGATCAGAGCTTCTAAACCTCATCAAACCTAATATATTGTTTCTGTGAATATGATTCAACATATTTTTAGTACATGGATATAGAAGCCATAGGTGATAGATCTATGTACACATACAATTATAAACACACACACACACACACACAGGGACCTCACATTGCATGGTAGTGTGGGGCCATAAAAATAACTTGTGAAACTGAAACTGTGCAAAGCAATTTTATCAATAGAAAAAAAATCAGAATTGTTTTACAACCTTTAAAAAATGTCAAAACATTAAAAATGTTCTTATTGTTGGTTATAAATATATAGGGAAATGATAACACTAGTAAATTTAAAACATCGGAAATACTGAGAATTAAAGTGTTTTATTTCTTTGTAAAAAAAAAAAACAACTTTTAAGAGTAGCGCTTGCCCTCTCACTATGTAATTTACAATACAGAGTAAACATCTTTTTCTATGCCTTGTCACCTTCCTTTCCAGGTGTGAATGGCTTCCAACGTTTTATACCTTGAGCTTTTAAAAGTATGAATTATAGGTATCCCTGCTTTTTTGAAAGTTTCCATTACAGCACTTCACTTTTATGAAAGACCTCCATTAGTACTTATTCTTGCTTTCCAAGGGAAATCCAAAGAGGATTTTCGCTTTTATGAAAAAAAGTGAAAAGCAAAAAGAGCAGTCAGAGCTCCTTTTCCATCAAGCCATTACAGAGGCAGCAAACCCTGAGCAGTGAGCATGGTCCCACCAAGCTCCTTCCCCCAGGAATTACAGTCAGCATCTCAGCATCAAGCCATGCTGGTTCTGAACCATGTCTGTGAGCATCTGTGCTGTATCTCAATTGATTTTGTGCATCCCTTAGTAAAATGTATCCTGAAGTATAAGAAAAGCCTCAAGAGATGTTATTTTTTGAGTCTGGTAGTGCTCAAAAATTTTTCCACATAAATTAACAGTAACTGCTTCTTCACTTTACATCATTTCAACTTCTGAAAGGAACACTCTGACTTTCAGATAGCAGGGGAAAGCTGTATTTTGGAGAGTCAGTTCCTTTCTGTGAACTTTGCCAGCCTCACTTGCTCTGGGACATCTCATCCTTTACATCACAACCACTTTTTCATTGATGTCAGTAAGATCACCTGCACTAAGTTCCTCTAGCTGCATTCCAGAGGCTCAAAATTCCAAGGCAGCTATTTCTTCTAGAACTCTATTTACATTTGATTTGAATTTCCACATCCTGCATTATCACTTTTCATTTCTTTGCTGCTCTTTCATCTGTGTTGGTCATCTCTCACTGATGATTATTCATTTCTGTAGAATGTCATGAGGCTTATCTCAAGCAAACAAGGAGGCAACACAACAACACACGTTGCTGCCTGTGCATGGCCTGAGGAAGAGAGATGCAGTTACCAATCACTGACAAACTTTGAAAGAAGCGACATGATTGGCCACTGATTGTGATGCACGTGTACTATTTATAAGAGAAACTGCAGATTGCAGAACTAGTAGCCAAGTTTGTCTTTATGCAAGCACTCACAATTAATATACTGTTGTAACTACAATTTGAACAGTGTTGCTGGGAAACTGGTATTACTTAACTAAATCATGATAATTCAAGTAAGTGTATGTAAGAACTGTAAAACCAACAACTGCCTGCTCGTGTGTATACGAATGCGTGACCATAATCATAACCCTAAGGAAAAATAGAAAATCATAATAAAATATGTAATTTAATATCAAATATCATTAGTTCATTCAACACAGATGCTTGCTTGCAACTGTATATATAATTATGTGAATTCAACAGCTATAAATGTTACTTGTGACCCAAATGCCACCTACATTATTACCATTGGTGATGTGGCTTTCTAAAATATATAATTCTTGAGCAGATTCCAAAGAAAATAGAGTACTGAGACAGCATTTATACTCCTGGGTAAATGAGCAGTATATATAAAAACAAAGATGTTTATATGGAAAACAGACAAATTCTGGGCTCAGATCTTTTATGAACAGGTCTTTCACTCATGGGAAAGTTTAATGGGCTATTCCCACAAGATGCATGGAGCGAATCTTCACTATGCAAAAGACTGTCTCATACTTTGTAAGATATCAAGCATCTATGGCCCTTCCACCAAATAGTGAGATAAAAACAACTCCAAATTTGACAAAGTGTAGTACTGCCTACACTGAGAACCCTGGTCCAGGTTCCTGAAACATCAGTGCACAGAAAGAATATGTCTAAGGGTTCAGTCAATATAAAAACCCAGGCCTCTAGATACCAATAAGGCCTACATAAATTTGGAAAGGATACAGTATTAATCATAAATTAAAAGGCAATCTTTTTTATTCTCATCTCTTCATAATAAAAAAACAGTAAAAAGAGTGATTCCTATGAAGTCTGCATGCAAGCTTCATTAGAGGCCTGCTTTGAAGTTGAAGGTGTTCTCTGCAAATACTATCTGAAAGACAGCTATATATACCATTGATAACCCCAAAATAACAGGTTAAAAATAGATCACGATAGGGGGCGCCTGGGCGGCTCATGTAGTTACATATCTGACTCTTGATTTCAGCTCAGGTCATGATCTCAGGGTTGTGAGATCGAGCCCCGCACTGGGGATCCGTGCTGGATGTGGAGCCTGCTTATAAATTCTCTCTCTCCCCCTCTCTTAAAAAAAAAAAAAAAGATAAAGGATATGTAATAATGATAATCAAAGTTTATAGAGTGCTTACCCAGTCACTATCCCAAGCACTTTATATAAAATGTTTAGTCCCCACACCAAGAAGTAGATATTATCTCCGTTTTACAGGTGAGGAAACTGAGGCACACCACCTAAAGGAATATGGCTGGAAAGTGAAGGGATGGTAGCTGGTTAGGAAGCCAGGGAGTCCATGCTGCTACCTGGAAGGTAAGGAAGGCTCCTTACCCCCTTGAACTTGGTTAACAGCACCATCCACCCAGCACCTGAACTGTAAATGTGAGTGAGTCATCTTATGCACCTCTCCTTCCCTTACTCCCATGAACAACCCTACACCCAATTCTGCCCATCTACCCTCAGACATGGACAGTCAGGCCTCTGTCCCGCCAGGCCCTGCACTCGGCTTAGCTCAGACCGAGAGGGAGGCTGTGTGGTCTCAGAGACAAGCAAGGACTTGGGAATAGGGCAGACCTGGATCCCAACTGTGTGCCATGCTGAGGGAAGAAAATAAACGAACTGCAGGACTTTAAACTAATGGCCCCACTGCTGGAGGCCTTGAGTTTTCTGCTCCTTCCCAGCCTCTCGCATACCATTTTCTAGTACTTTTACCACTGAATAGTTATTTTCTAATGAAATAAAAACAGCAAACATTTCTTGGGTACTCCCAATGCACCAGGCACTGTTCTTAGTAGCTGATCTGAATCCACCCATTTCATCCCCTAGTCAAATCCCTAACGAAGCACTAGCTTTACCCCCATGTTAGAAATGAAGAGGGCCAGTAATGTTCCCAAGGTGACAGAGTTCACCAAGGCTGTTTCTGGGGTCTGGACTCTGCCAGTGTGACTCGAGAAGCTCGGGATTTAATGGTGGCTTGATACTGAAATGAAATACCTCAAGCTATTACTGATACTACTGAAAGCCTTGCTAATTATTATGTTACTAAATGCAATTAACAGAAATAAACTACATCAACACTGCAAATAAGGCTGGGCTTTAAGTTGAGAAGTTCTCTCAACCAAAGCCTCAATAATTTCTCTAATAAACATGAAAGATAATACTATTAAGAGAACATTAAGGGAAGCCATCAACTACGCATATTTGATCATTTCATTCTCTTATAATTAAGATGAGTATATAACTCATCTTAATGTCAAAACCTGGAAACTTTTGACAGTGAAAGGGTCACTTTCACATGTGGCACAACAGTGTGGGCAAATCAGGACATATGGCTCCCACGCTCATGACACATAGGAAAACTCATGTCTATATTAGGATTGTGCTACTAGTTGAACAAGCAGCTTAGGACAAAGAGAAAGAACTCAAGGAATCCAGCCATCTCATCCACAAGAAGCCCCACTGTGAAGCTTCTTCCACCCAGTTTACTTAACACAAACTGAACCCCTGGATGCTGAATTTGAAACTATTCAACAAAAAACCTCTAATGGATGCTTCCTGGGAGTGTGGGTGGTGGTTTCTAGGTTAGTATTCTTTGCTAACAGTTTTGTGTAATACCACAAGAAAGAACCCAGCCCATTTTGCTTCCTGAAAGAACACATTATCTAATTCTAGTCTAAATTCTTTCTATCCTCCACAGCAAAACCACCATGGAGCTTTCCTAGCACTATCAGCTACTAAGAACAAAATTTATGATTGGTAGGATTTCAACAGATTGTAGAGATGGATGCTGCCTTCACCCTTCTGAGGCACAGGCTTCCATGAAGACAATAAACAAACAGGCTGGGCAGGAAGCAGAGCCACAAGAGGGCCCAGATGTGGGCTAACTTCCACAGCAGGAGTAGCTAAATTCCACCTGCAGGAAGTCTGTGATACTCCTGCAGAAAGGCTAAAGGCCCACCCTGTTCAAACCGAAAATAGGTTCCGAGTTAGCCTTCCGGTCATGATTAAGTCACACCACCGTAACCACACGTCCTCATTCAACCGGCCTCATGATCCTTGAGGATGATAAAGCAGCAGCAAGAACGAAACAGAAATTTGCCCTCACTGATTCTTTCTTCTGATTATGCCACCTGGTTCATACAAAACAGCCTAAAGAATCACTGCTGCGCTCAAATTATTAACTAAGGAAATAAGCAGCTCTCTATAGCATTAATTGCCTAAAACCACAAAGAATCTCTCAGTCTGGCTGCCAAGGAAATTAAATCACCAGGGATAACCACACAGCCCTCACACAATCCTCAAGTGGAAGCAAGTGTGCTTAGCTAACATCAGCATGCTGGATAGAGAAGACTGATGCCACATAATTTCAGGTGTGGCCTTCTCTGGGTGAAAAATGGAAAAAAGAAACTGCATGTGATCGCCCACAATACTTCCTCTGACTTCAGTTAACCTCAGTCAAATTCTCTGAAGACTGCCCACAAAACCTTCCCCTAAACTGGCTAGGACGAGCACCTTCCACACCTACCACAGCATGAACAAGCGGCATCTGTTTACCAGAACTCTGGGAAAGTTTACCTAATAGAAATGAAGTAATTCTCGACATTCTTAAGCCTCATTCCCGCACAATGATTCCACTTTCAGTGATATCTCAAGGCTCATTTTCTTAACTTGTTCTAACAATTTCCTGAAGAGCTGAGCAGGTAGAACACTAAATAAAATACACAGTCTTATAAATCCTCTCAATTACCTGACCTAGGATGAATCAATAAGCATATCAGGGGTTCAGTAACCTACAAAAAAGGAGCTCAAAATGGGCAGATACAAGCAATTACACAATGCCTCTGGGACACTATTATTTATAAATATTCACAGTCCTTGTTTATAGATTATATCATCTCACTTATTTTTACCTACAGGATCAGAGCATCCTGTAGGGGATATTCTCTGCCTTCCCATATCATAGTAACATAAATGCAATCAACATACACTTCCGAGTGCCAATTACAGTAGGGGGCACTGGGGATACCAAAACAAACCAACGACAGCCAGTACCCATTCTAGCCTGACTGGTTATAAAAACACAGACCACCTGGGATGAATACTAATACCACCAAGGTATCAGGAACACTTCCAGAGACACTGACAGTTGAGGCAAGTCTTTGGGAGTAGTATGATGATTATGAGAAATGGTGCTCTGCAGAGGTGCAGAGATCAAAAGGAAAATGTTCTCTTCTGCTTCCCCATTGTCTTTCCTAGAAACTATACAGAGAAGAGGAAATATGCACACTAAAGTTTTTGTTAACAGTTAAAGTTCTCAATTCTTTGCTAATAACATCAACTGAAATTCATTCCTCTTGATTCTTAAGGTTAAACACAATCTAATACTAGCAACACAGAAAATCTGTTTGAGCACTTCAACTAATTGGGATAAGGTATTCAACACATGACTCAACATTAGTGCCTACCCCAAAGTGAGGTTTTGTACAATGTCTACAAAATATGTAAATATTGTGTATATCAATGCATGTTATAAACTCACTTCTGTCATCTTACCAGAAGGTGGACATATTGTACCAAAAATTTGTTTCTCCACTGTAATTTTCAAAGATAAATACACAAGTACCAATGAATTCCTGTGCCTGTCACTCATTTTGAGGGGTTAAAAAAATAAAAGCATTGTTTTAAAATAAAGCTAAGTATGTTTTAATAGCATAATTCCTATCACTCCACTACTCTCAATCAATGCACGGGTCTTGGCATGATTTAATACTTCACAGAGAGAAACACAAAAAGGTATGCCTGTACTCACGTTTTTGTTTTTGTTTTTTAAGATTTTATTTATTTGACAGAGAGAGTGAGAGAGCACAAGCAGGGGAAGCAGCAGAGGGAGAGGGAGAAGCAGGCTCCCCAGCCGAGCAGGGAGCCCCATGCAGGGCTCCATCCCAGGACCCTGGGATCATGACCTGAGCCGAAGGCAGATGTTTAACCATCTAAGTACAGGCGCCCCTGTACTCAGGTTTCCTGACAGATTATACTTTTTAAAACACATTATCAACTATTTTACTACAAAGCACAAAATAATTCAGGGCATCCTCAATTAGAAACTCCTCAGCAGAACAGTTAGGGTCCTCCACATTATGCTCCACACCACCTTGGCTGACTTTCCAACCATTCGTAGTTTTTTTAATCCCAGATTGAATTTCACCCCATTCTGTAAATAAAAGAGCCATTTAGTAAGAACCAAAGATCATCTCCTTCACAGACTCTTTTAGAGAGCCACTTCCAAACTCACCTCCTTTAAATATCTCTGTAAATTCATATAATGCTCATATTGGGCCTTGTACTAAAAATCCTCTGTCATTCTTATCTCACTATATTCCTCAATGTCCATTAGAATCCTACATGTAGTCACACCCCCCCAAACCCACACACAATCATAAATCACTTACCAGCAAAAACTTTTAACTTTTTTCTTTAATGATGTAAACCCAGTAAATGGCTGCTATGGTTAAAATAAATTCACTGAAAATGTTCCTAACTATCTAAAGGCCCATCGATAGGGACTGATTAAGTAAGTTGTGGAATACTACAGAACCATGAAAAAAGAGTAAAGAATTTCTATACCAGGCTACCAGGAATAAGTTCCCAAGACAGCAAGTCAAGAAAAAGCAAAGTACACTAGTGTGTCTTTCCACCCAATGACGCAAATCAGGAAAATCTGAGATGAAGCAATAGCAATAAAGTCATTTTTGTACTACTTAAAAGATTTTGGGGTAAGGAACAAAATAGGACAATTATAGAACCAAGAAGTAAGAAAGTCAGCTTTTAAGGACAGTTTACAACAGGCTGGATGGAAACCGACTGGAAACAATAACAGACATATTTGGGGATTACGTGTGTTAAACCCGCTCTATTTGTAGTACAAATACACAAGGGATGTTTATATATAACCAGTCTCAGCACTGACAAGTCGGAATCCAGCCTGGAAGCAGTGCTGAAGAAAGGAATGTATGTATGCCTGTGAGCACATGGGGTGGGTGGGGGTGGCCGTCATCTCTGGGATATATTTGGAAGGTTCTGAGAAAAAGATTAGTCAGGATGAAGTCCTACAGTACTTTAATCTTAGGGTTCCACAAAAGAAAATGGGAAGGAATTGCAGGAACATAGAATTATGTAGCATAAACCAAAATAGCACAGAAGATAACATTATTTTATCTTTTATTTTATTACAAATTTGAGACCGCACGTGCACGTGTATACACACACACACACACACACACACACACAGGAATGGTGAAGGGGCAGAGGAAGAGAGAGAATCTCAAGCAGACTCCATGCTGAGTTCAGAGCCTGTCATGGGGCTCGATCCCATGATCCTGAGATCATGACCTCAGCCAAAACCAAAAGTTGGACGCTCAACTGACTGAGCCACCGAAGCATCCCTCATTTCTTTTTTTGATAGTAAATCCTGAAAGCAGGGAACACGACCTCTACCTATTTATTTACTATTATTAATATGATTATTTTACTATTAATTTTATATTGAGTCTGGTATCTAGTGTTGAGTAAAGCTTAGGTGTGTTGCTAAACATAACAAAATATTTCATTTTAAAAATACATGAAGATCTGATCAATAGTTGGTCAGGATAAAATGATTTTGCAAACATTAATAAGACATTTATTTCCAAATGCAAGACAGAAAAATATGTACAAGATAATCTTCACATTAAAAAAAAAAAGATAATCTTCATATTTAAGCATATCCACAAAACGCCCAGCATATACCTCAAAGAAATACAAAATGGTGACAGGGCCAATTTGCAATCCTGCATTGAAATGTATCTGAGTCACCCACAAATATGCCTGTGATTCCATAAGCTCCACACACTGGGACAGCTGAAGCCAGTGTTCAAAACATGGGTGACACAGTGAGGGTTATAAAAAAAAAAGGAAGACTCCACTCCTAAGACTTTTCTGCTAAGAAGTGGGAGTAATGGCAGACAGTATAAAAACAGATTTACTCGTTCATTTGAATCCAGTGGGGGAAAAAAACTGATGAGAGAGTTGATCTAAAATATAAAACTAAAGGCCTCAGGAAAAGTCAAACATCATTGTTTTTGTTGCATAAGTGCCTTTGAATCCTCTTCCTTCCTCCTTGGGTTTCACCTAATCTTTGGCTGCTCTAGTCTTACTCTCTCACTAGGTGTCTGAATTCTCTCGTAATTACCACCACCTTACTGGTACTCTGATCATTAAATTTCTGTTCTCAAGCCACATGTCTGCATGGGTGTCCAAAGCTAGAGCAGCAACTGATGAGGTGCCCTGGCATCTGGAGTGAGCTAAACAGACAAAAAGGGCTGGGAGGTAGGGCATCTGCCCAGAAGATGAAAATTCCTCCAAATGTTATAAAATCAGAAGCTCCAAAACAGGAAGGCAGGGATGCTCACACATGGCCACGTTTCACAATTACCTGAACACATCTGGAAATATAGATTTCCTGGGGCACCTGGGCAGCTCAGTTGGTTAAGCGTCCGACTCTTGGTTTCGGCTCAGATCATGATTTCAGGGTCATTGGACGGAACCCCACATAGTGTTGGGCTCCCCAGTGAGCAGGGGGTCTGCCTGAGATTCTCTCTCCCTCTAAGCACACCTCCCCCAACCCCATTAAAAAAAAAAAAAAGATTCCTGAGCCAAAAACACAAGGATTCAGATTAGGTTCCTTTGAAGCAGGGTCTTGGAATTTGCATTTTTGAAGCTCCCCAGGTGATGTTGATGGCCAGTCAGGTCTATAAATAAGGATTTCAGAAGAGTCAGAACTGCTCAGAGTTCTTAGGGAAGCAGAGGGCAGAGAGGACCATCCAGAGGCCTAGGGGGAAGAGGTAGCAGCTCCAGGTGTCTCCTTTCAAAGTCTCTCAAGCAGGGAAAGATGAATCACAAGACCTGGCCTAACTGCCCTGTCAGTAAGGTCCTATGGTCAAAAACTCTAAGAAGGCAGATTATCTACCTTGAGGCATGCAGTCTTAAGAACACAAGATGAACAGATAATTCACCAAGTTCTTCTGGGAGACTTACACGTTCATCTTCCGCCAATTCCAAAGCAAATACAGCCTTCACCTCTGCCTCTACCACTTGCCCTGGCCCCTGCCATCCTTACTACAATGCACCACTTCATCTGCCCACCATCACTCTCTGTACATTCCTCATCTCACACTAAAATTCTGTGTGCATACCATCGGCAGGTTCTGATGAGAAAATACACTTTTCCTGTGTTCCCAGCATATAATGTCCCAGTGTACCCGACTCTCAGATGCTTCACAGATTAACAAATCCGTACTCAGTATTCATTTGGTTCTAGGAAACACCTACAGGACTGCAGAAGGAAATCCTAAACTCTGGCTCTAAAGGCCTGCTCCAAAGTCCAGTCCCGTCACCCCCTAGCTTGGACAACTTAAGTTTTCGGAGGCTGTATTTTCTCATCTGTGAAAAGGCATAATTATCCCTCAAATGATTCATTTGTGAATTGGCTGTAAAACAGTCTACTACAAAGAAAGTGCTTCCTAGTTGAGTGTGTATATCTGGGTTCTGATCCAATCTTTGGCAATGAGTATACCTTGAGTCCACAGCTTGCCATCTTTGCCCTGCCACCTGCCAATATCATTACGAACAGATGCCCCAGACTGGCTTCCTGCAAGCCAAATACGGTGCATAGTCAGGTTTTGCTTGGGCCCACCAGACATTAGGCTTATATTAATCTGGAAAACTCTTTGATTTAGATAAGGGCATGCAAAATCAGGAGAGACATGAAAGTACAGTCAAGAGCACAGACTCCAAGAGCTACTCTGCCAGCCTCCAAATCCCAGCTCTAAAAAGTCTGGGCCTAACTTAACTCTGTGCCTCAGTTTCCTCTATCTAGAGATAGATATCCTCTATCTATTAAGAAAAAAGGTGGCGGGGGGGAGAGTAGCTCACGGAGTTGTGAGAACTCAGTGACTTTAAACACATCAAGTGTTCAAAACAGTGCACACAATCAACAAATAAGTTTCTGATTACACTGGCTCATCCATTGGACCCTGACAAGCTTTGGCCAAGTGGCAGCTGAGCCCTTGGGTGGGCCATGAGCTCTCTACAATTCCTTAATCCTTGGGAGTCTCAGATAGGATCTGCCTCACTTCTCTAGACTACCAACCATCACATGACCACTCATATAGGGCTATCTCTTTGGCCTTGGACTTAGCAAGACCTGGTACCAGGAGGAAAACAAGCAGCTCCAATTTAACTTAATTTCCTCCCAGTCACACTCAGTAACAGGTATGTAGAGCACTCCACGGTGAATGCAAGAAGCACAGGAGAGCATGGGGACAATTAATGGGTGCTTCTGAGACCATGAGAATAAACAGTGCCTCCAGCATAAATCAAGGAAGTCTTGAGAGCCGCAGCTAAGAGACTGTGAATGCCAAATCATCCATTTAATCAGCATGTTTACATCTGAAGGACTCTGTAGTGTGCCCGGTAATAACCAGGCTCTGAAGGCTAGTCCTTACCTACATGTATTTCCCTACCACATCACCCTGCAGCCGAAGCCAACAAGCCTGGAGACTGCGTGCACACAGGTGTTCTGAGCCCCATCGGTCTGGGCAGCAGCAAGGACCACGTGGGCCCTGGGGAGCAAGGAAAAATGGATCCCTCACATAGACCAAAGCCAGAAACCTAAAACCATCCATGGGTCCCTTGGGGCCTCTGCTCGGAGTATTAAGGATCAATAGTGACTATTAAGTTTGTGAGTGAGGCACAAAATAAGAAAATGTGCTTCACGAAGGAAGAGACTTGGGTCTGACAGGGTCACAGCTCCATCTCCAGGATCTAGAACACTGCCCACCACATAGTAGGTACACAGAAAGTATCTACAACAGCACCTGGTTTATCATAAGCACATAAATAAGTACAAACAATTACTGTAACTGCTCATGTATATGTTTTTAAATCAAACCGAACTTCAGGAGTTAAACCATGAGCCCGTAATTTGGCAATGGGACAACCTGAGTGAACACACCTGAAATGTAGGAGCCCTTATATTGGGTCTTCATGCTTTGAGTATCTTGGTGTCCCCTCATTTCTTCCTTATCACACTATAATGGACATGATAACTTTAGGTTTTTGTGTCTATTACCAGTTGTGTATGTGCAGAGCGCGTGGTTTTCTTTCTTTCTTAATCTGGTTCTGAGTCACACACTTTGACACGGCCTTGGTAGCCCAATTCTGATGTTTCCAAATCTAACTGCACACCCTTACTCCCTAGGAGAGATACTGGAACACTCTTCAGGACACGACAAACTATACTATATAACGTCAACTAAATAAAAATAGGAAGCAGCTCCCGCCTCTTGCTTTATTTTTTTTTAATTTTATTTATTTATTTGAGACAGAGAGAATGAGAGAGAGCACATGAGAGGGGGGAGGGTCAGAGAGAGAAGCAGACTTTCTGCCGAGCAGGGAGCCCAATGCGGGACTCGATCTGGGGACTCCAGGATCATGACCTGAGCCGAAGGCAGTCGCTTAACCAACTGAGCCACCCAGGCGCCCCCCCGGCCTCTTGCTTTTAAAACAGTAACATAAGCAGCATAAACTAAGCAAACGGTGAACAAATGATGAGTTTAACGGAAGTACTACTCACAACCTATTTGTCAGTAATACTCAAATATGGAAAAGTTAATGTGGAAAAAAAGGGACAATAGCAGCACCACTTATCTAACAGATGTGGCCGCTGATGTCAAAATGCTTATTTACTCAAATGCTAGTTCTGCACTTCCAGGCAGCCCCAATTCCCACCCAATTTGTGAACAGTGCATTACCCTGGGCGGCCACTGACTGTTTCCTCCTGGAAGGGGCTTTCAGACAGAACCACGTTTTGCCTGCCTCACTTACCCCCTGTCCATTCTCCACCTTGTACCTTCAAAAGTTGATGCGGAGTTTACAAGTTTACAAAGAAAACTTCTTTAGATTGTTGCCTGGCTGTTCATTTGCCAAATGATGTGGTGATGTTGAAAAAAGTAGAAAATTTCAAGGCGGAGGGGTAGGGGGGAAGCCAAGCTTTTTTTGGACCACTGAAGGAAAAGAAGTAGCTAGCACAGAGGCCAGCCTGAAACCCAGAGAGATCCAAACATCGTTTCCATTTCCCAGCCTTGAGTAAGCTCTGACAGACCAACTGAGCAGTGACAGGAGACCAATTATTCTGTGGTTTCTGTCAAGTTCCTGATTTTCATCTGTTCTTGAAGACGAGCAGGAACTCTTAACAGTCTTAATCTGGAGTGTACACTGAGACATTCTGAAAGGAATGCTGTTTAACTCACAGACACGGGCCAACAGGCAGGTAAGGAGACAGCTTTACCGTGAGAGCATGTGAGCATGTGTGAATGGTGTAGGAGAACAGAAAGGATCTGTGAGCTGGGCAGCAACAGTGCCTGGCAACACTGGATGATACCCATTCTCAGTAAGTCACTTTTTGTTTGAGAACTATAATTGATTGCTATGGGATTATATTTGCTCACACTCAGTTTGGGATCCAAATCTGAAATTTTATCATTGATGACTACTTAGGATTTCCAATTGTGGCTATAATTCCAATTATATCTGTGAAGAAGAGATATCAAAGAAAATGCCAAAAAGGTGTTTCTCCAGGACAAACATTGCATAAGTTTGTGTGTACCGAAACTGCCTCTAAAAACTATAAAATCAATTATTACAATACTTATAAATTAGTGTGAATGCGTTTGTTTACAGTTGCACGTGTGCTTAGATATACAGTTATTACATATATACATATATGTACAAGCTTTTATCTTTGTTGTTATTGGGATAACTTAACCCTCATAATAACCTAGTAAGATATTTATTTGCCTTGAAAGAGAATTATAAGCTGCAAAAACATCTCTCCTATGCATAGCAAAAATTTTAGTTAATATGCTACTTATTATGGTCTATGACTAATCAGCTAAATTATTTCAAATACTTTAAACATTATGAATTTCAAATTACACACAGGAGAATTAACACAGATCCAAACTGTAAGCATATTCAACCAATCTCATGCAATTCACCTAGTCCAGAAATATATTTTTAAGAAAGTACACCTAATGCTATGGAGAAAATGAATCAAAAAAAAAAATCACACTTGGGGGGTGGGCGCACCTGGGTGGCACAGCCGGTTAAGCATCCAATTCTTGATTTTGGCTCTGGTCATGATCTCAGGATCTTAAGATCGAGCCCCACATCAGGCTCCATGGAGCCTGCTTAAGATTCTCTCTCATCCTCTCCCGCTGCCCCTCCCCACCTCTTAAAAAAAAAACAAACAAAAACCACACTGGTAAAAAAATAAATTCCCCCCATACACATTGTACTTTACATATTCATCTTGTTAAAACAGACTTGAAACAAAGTTTTCAGCACTAAAGAAAACATGTATCACTGATAAGTTAAAAAAATACGTAATGTACTCACCATAAATACCAAATATATTTTTATGAATTTTGAGCAAATTTTATTACTTCAATAAAATCTATTATAAATACACATATAATAGTATGCACACACATACACAACTGGTAATAGACACAAAACTCAAAAGTTATCATGTCCATTATTATAGTGTGGTAAGGAAGAAAAGAGGGGACACCAAGATACTCAAAGCATGAAGACCCAATAAGGGGAAGTAGACAAGGTATGGAGAAAGAATTACTATTTGCTGAAATGTTATATTGCCCCTTTCCCACTTAAGGAAGCAGGTAGAGAGGATGTAACTATCCTGACCAACGCCACCCAGCTGATCTCACCATGAGCCTGAGCCCTCTGAGCAGATGGAAGGCACTTGAACTCTATTCATGGCAGGTCCTGAGGCCACAGAGTTTCAATCAATCCAATCTTACCACTGCCACACCTGCTCCCTCCCCTTCACCCTCCCCCACCAAATCATCCATCAGCAGGTCCTAAAAGCCTCTTCAACTACTTTCATCCTCAATCATATATTTGTAGAATAGTATTTATAATTCTCTGGCTATAAGAATGTTCCATCCAGTATCAGGCACATATATTAGGGGGCAAGTTATACTTGAAACATAAATTACAATTATGCCTGACATCTTTAAACAGAATACAACTTGCGGGGAAGAGGCAGCTATAGAAAAAAAGTTTCTCAAAGTCGGGAGAATTGGGGGGAGGGAGAAGGGGACCACTTTAAAATAGCTAATGGGTACACTAGACAGCAAGGTACTAAGTAACTACCCTCTACGAGGTCAGGCCACCAAGCTCCCTGAGTCCCATTCCCTGACGTAAAATTCCCAGCTGATGCTGCTTATCTGGGGGTCCCTACTTTGAGAGGCACCGATCTATAGCTGAACCCCACATTCATATTTGCCTTACTAATAACACTGTCTACAGTCTAAGCCATTTAATAATAGGACAAAATAATGAATAAATGCTTAACAAGCAAAACCACCATATTATTGCCACAAAGTTATGCATGCCATTATTCTTGACCAGAAAAATTTAAAAAGGAAGGGAGGGAAGGAAAAAACAGGGTCAAGGTATTTCCCATTAGATCAAAGATGCTTCTGGAGTCAACTGCTGGACAAAGGAATACTGTTGCCTCTAAAGTGAATTTGAGTGTCGAGGTTTCCTAAGCCTCTGTCTCTATGATAAGAATCCAGAAGTCACCTTTATTTCATTTGGTTTCAGCATTGCCTTGAAAGTTAGGTTGGTATCAAGTGAGCTGTCTCAACTTCCCAGCATGAACACTCTCTGGAGTACCAAGAACACATCAGTCCAGAGATAAGAGGTTGAAGCCAACACAAGCTTATTCTGCCATCCTCCTTATGGGTACCCTCACTTGCAGAAGGCTTCGAATAGAGGACTATTGGACAATAAGAATTTCTTTCAAATGAAAATTATATCATCAGCATAAGAGTGCCAAGCCTTTTTAGGCAGAGCAGTGGTTCATAAAGTGTAGTCCCCAGACAAGATGCACTAACATCACCAGTGAACTTGTTAGACCCGCAAATTTTTGACCCCAGAACTACTGAATTATGAAACTTTGGGAGTGGAGGTTGGCAATCTGTGTTTTAACAAACCCTCTAGGTGATTTGCTGCACATTCAACTTTGAATTCCACTGGGTAAAATGACCATACATCCTGGGACAGGGTTGGGCATAATTTTAAATATTACCACACCCCTACTTCCTATTTCAGAAGGGTCCTGGTTTGGACATTAAATTATATGGTCAGCCTTACATTTCAGATTAAATACTACAAAGGGGAATCATTGGTCGGGCTCTATTTACTACTTGGGATTTCAAATTAGCTTCAAATCTGCTGCTACATTCTAGTACTAAACCCACAGCGTCCCTGAATGCTGAAAAATGCATTGCCTCATAAAAGTCAAGGGGACAAAGCTAGAGAAACCAATTTCAGTAGAGGTATCCTACCTTTACAAAAAAATTACCCACTAACACGATATAAAATGTGAAGCTTCCTGAGTAGTGTATGGGATCAAGTCTCCTCCATCGTATCTTTAAAATCCTTTTAACTAAATATTCTGGCTCCTCTCCAGGGAGTTTTCTTCTCCCAACTAGCATGCTCAAAAAGTACAAGCCTATTAGGTAATTTACTAGCCTTATTTTTATAGTAATAACTTAGCTATATTAATTCCCAGAAAAACCAAGTTTACCACCAAGCTTCCCACTCCACTGTTCTTTTAAAGGCAAAGTAAAATGTTGGTCATATGCTTTTGGATCTGATCACTTTTTGATTCCTTTGAAATCCTTTGTCTTCACACAGCCTAAATTAAATTGCTCTTTTTTTATTCAACTCTGAAGTCTTCCATCTGTTGTTTCTGAAAAGCATCAAAGGCCTCAGACACCATGTTCTGACCCTTCATCTCTCAGATGAGAAAATAATCATACAGGGGTGGTGGCTTCTACTCAATTACATAACATCTGTTGTTAAAGTCAAGATCTCAAAGAGAAAAATATCAGCTATTTGGCTGCTCAGGCTTGACCCAAAGGAGATTGTGTACTTTGGTGTGGTCACTTGGACAAAGAATCTGATTCTCAATTTTCCAGGATGACACACACTTATTTTTATCATGTCACTGGACTATAGTGACAATTCACACCAAGCAGACTCACAACATGTCAAGGTTTCTCTTATTGTGGGAGAGATACCTGGCCAGAAAGCAGGACTCAACCACTGCTTACAGGATCTTCCCAGTGAGTTCAGCCCTAAGGTCAATGGTTGGTAGGTAAGTTCACCAAAGGCTTCATCTAAGGAATGTTTCCATCCTGCTGCAGAGGGTAAATGAAATCTTCTCACTCTAGACAAATTTCAGTCATTCATTCATTCAGTAAACAATGATTCCAAACCATGTGCCCCCCATGATACTAGCTGCTAGGGGTAACTCTGCAGGCAGCAGACTCCCTGACCTCCTGAGGCTTACATTCTAATAGGCACAAGGACAAGCCTTGACACCTTCAATTCTGTCTCTGAAGAAATGATACTTATTCAGTTAGGACAACAATCTTTGCGCATACTTTAATGTAATAAACATATTTTGATTTTCTTTATAGAGATTTGAAAGGGACCTAATCTCATCAGAAGCCAAACAACATTTATGAACTTGATCTGAATCCCTGACCTAACCTTGTTTCTAGAAGCTGATAGCCCTACGTGTACTGATGAAAAAACAAGATATGGAAAACAATACAAAATTCCGTTAAATATCCTAGGAGTCGGCCGTAACATTTAATATTCTCTTTTTCCTGGCCCTGAAACTGCCTACCCGTGTTTCTGCACAAGGATCTCACTGCCTCTTTCCGACTCCAAATATCTCTGCACACACCATTTTTATAGAAGTGAAAAAAGGAAGAGAAAGGAATATGTTCTGAGATGAAAAGAAAACCTAAAATGTAAGATTAGCTGTCTTGTTATCACTGAATCTATGAAGAGTCTGAACACAGTAGCAGGCCCTTTTACCATGCCACTGAGACAGGTAGTTGGTTAACAACAACAAAAAAGGGGAAGAATCATTTTCAGAAAAGGAGATTTCCCCTTAAATACCTCATTTTAACTTAAAATACTTAATGTACACTTACTGCCTGATCTTTTGGGGTTGTGGCAAGACTTTTTTTTTTTCTGAGTATGGGTCTAATTTTCCTTCATAAACCATAACATTAGCAAACTGCCAGTCATATCCAGTTTCTTAGTTTATTTCAAGTAGTATGAGAATTTTTAAATACTTGAGAAGCCATGTGAAAAAAAAAAACACAAAATAAAAAACCCAGACCTAGATAATTTCTTTTTTTACATGTCTTTTCAGATTTTGTTCTGCAAATATTTCATTTTACACAGCTAGAGCCACATAAGTATTTTTCTTTTTTTTAATGTTCCATCATATAACACAAACACAAAATTCTTGCATAACACTAAGAATTCTGCAAAGTTATTATCCTTAACAGCTCCCTAATATCCTTGTTCCAAACAGGCCTATTATTTACCTAAATAATCCACTAATTCGGTGTTTCCACTGTTTTGCTATGATAAATAATGTTCTGATGAATTCAAACCTTGCTCCACACTTTGGGTTTTTGTTTTTAGTAGTATCTTCCTAAACTAGAATCACAGGGTCAACAGCAGTAAATAAGGGTCTCAATTCACCTTACTGAACTGCCTTCCATAAAAACTGCACATGGGGCTAATGGTTACACATCCAACTCTTGATTTCAGTTCAGGTCAGGATCTCAGGGTCATGGGATCAGGCCCTCTGTCAGGCTCCACGCTTGGCGGGCAGTCTGCTTCTCTCTCTCTCTCTCTCTCTCTCTCTCAAATAAATAATTTTTTTTTTAACTGCACAATTTACAGTTTCACTAGTTGAGAGTGATGGTCTCACTGCATCTTTATCAGCACTGAGGTTTTTGCGTTTCATGGTTGGTATTAGGTCTTTGCTAGTTTGATTGGTTTACACACATGGCATATTGTTGGGGTTTTAATATATCTCCGAGGAAAGGTAAAGTCAAATATGACTACAGTTCATCATGTCCTTATTTCTATGAATTTCTTGTTCAGTGCATATGGATGGAGAGATGGGAGGTATGCAGAGATCAGCGATGATGCTTTCTCATGGTCTCATTTATCCAGCTGATATACTTGCAGACTCGGGTACAGATACCTGGGTCATTGGATTGGTCATAACGGAAAGTTCCCTAAAATGCCAGGCCTTGCAAAGGTACCTTTGCACAGGTCCCCGAGTCACCTTTGCAGGCAATGGTCTTGGAGTTGGGGATGCCAGAATACAGCATGGACTTTCCCAGCAGGTCCTTGTAAACCCTCTTACAGGGCTCCTGCGAGGAGATAAGCCTGATACCCATGCACATGAGCTACGATGAAAAGGTCTCTCTGGAGGGTCTGTTGTGATCTCAACTCCAGACTCAGTTGGGAGCCAAGCAATAGACCTACATTCTTAAGCCTTCAAAAGACTGGAGTCTGTCTTAACCTAGCAAGGAAATAACACAGTGAAGTTTGTTCAGTGGATGGATGGCAGTAAGGAGGATCATAACAAACTAAGTATACCATGGAAACAACATTCTGCCTTACTAGTTTTTATCTAAAGCCACTCCTACCCTGCCTAAGAAAAGGTGCACGCCGTGCTTTCACTAAGGGAGACAGCCAGTCTTCAAAACTACAAAGCCAAGGAATATAGCATAATAATAAATAGCAATGAGCAGCATTCTGGAATCAAACTATATGGTTTCAAAACTTAACTCCACACCACTTACTCTGGTAACAACTTGATAAAGTTATTCAATGCCTCTGTGACTCATTTCCCTCATGGATCATGGAAATTAATTTTCATAAAGTACCCAAACAAGGACTATCATGACATCAGAGTACAATCAATGTTTACTGATGTCATCACCATCATCATCTTATTTCTCAGTAACATAGTACACTGGTTTGATGACTACAAGAAAGTGGAAGTCAAAGGGACATATTCGAACGCTAGCTTGCCACATAACCTCTGCTTGCTCAGTTTTACTTTTCTGTGAAAAACAGTTAAAATACCTAAGAAGAACTATTGTAGTTAATACCTGATATATAGTTGACAATCAAAAACTACAGCCACTCATATATATAAAAACCTACAACATACACAAATGTAGCAAATCTGCATTCTAGCCGATGTCCTCTCTTACACATCTATCAAACCTCCATCCAAAGAACCTTAACCAGCATTTGATTGTCGACTCAACATTTCACTTGGGGCAGTGGAAGAAAAGCTACCTTCCCTCAGGAAATAATTCCAGAGAAGATACCCACTTCACATGTAGACTATAATCTGGGAAAAATGATGTGCTACACTGTGGAGTTAAAATAGGAGCTCAGAAAAAGGAAAGAGCACTGTACTGAAGCAGCCAGCGGACTGGAGAAACAAAATTAGGTCGAGTCTTGAAAAAGGAAAATGACACCAATAGAGGGGTGGGAAAGGATATACTGAGTAGGGAAACAACTTCAATTAATATGTTTACTGACCCCTAAATATGTCTTCCTTTATTCTTGTCTTGATCCCCTGACCAGAGATCTTGATCCTATTTGTAATTATTTTCTCTCCAATGACCAATCTCTACCTTTGTCAATTTCCATCTTCAAAACACAACATAAACCATCTCTTGCCCACAAAGCCTTTCCTGTTTGACCTTTTTCTGAGAGCTCCTGGGGTGCATACTCCCTGCCATCTTTCCAATACTCTACACCATTTACACATATTTTACAGTATGCGTTCAACAGCCTTACCGCTCTAAGTGCAAGTTTTACACCTTCAACTTTTCCCCCCACTTAATTTAGGTTGAAGTGTAAACTACATAGGATAAAATAGAAAGCAGATTTGAAACATAAATTCAATGAGTTTTGACACTAAGTAAACACCACCCCAATTATTATATTTCCATCGCAAAAGTTCCCTTTTTTTCCTTTCCACTCACAGGTGTCCACTTTCCCCATTTCTTTCACTAGAACATAGTTTTTACCTGTAGTAGAATTGTATTTAAATAGAATCACACATTACATACCCCTTTTTGTGTCTGACTTCTTTTGCTCAATTTCACATTTTGAGATTACTGAGATCATACTGTTGGCATATTATCATTCCTCTTGATCACTAAGTGGTATTGTAGAAGTATACCACAATTTCCTTACTCATTTTAATCTTTTGATGAACATTTGGGTCATTCCGAATTTTTGCCCGTTATAAATAGAGTTGCTATGAACATTCTAATAAGTCTTTTTAGGGACATATGCTTTCATTTCTCTTAACTAAACAGCTAAGGAATTAAATTACTACCTCATTAGCTGTACGCTAACTTGATTACAAGTTACCAAACTGCTTTCCAAAGCAGATTTTCTATTTTCCCCTCCAACTAAAAATTATGGAAGTACTAATTGTTCCATTTCCTTGTAAATGGTTAGTATTGTCAGTTTTCTTGGTATCTGTTTTTGTTGTTGTTGTGGGAGTTCTGGGTTTTTTTTTTTTTTTTTTTGCCATTCTAATTGATGTGAAGTAGTATCTCATCATTTTCAATTTGCATTTCCCTGATGACTCGCAATGCTGAACATCTTTTCACGTGTTGCCTGGTCAAATATCTTCTTTTGTGAATTGTTTCTTCAAGACTTTTGGCCATTTTTTTAAGTTATGAAAATTCTTTAAATAGTCTGAGTCCTTTAACAGAAGTATGTATTGTGAATTTTTCCTCCCAATCTGTGGCTTACCTTTCATTTTCTTAATGGTATCTAATGAAAAATGGAAGTTTTAAATTTTGATAAGGTACAATTTATTAACCTTCTATTTTATAGTTAGTGTATTTTGTATCCTAATAAATCATTGGCTATCCAAGATTGTGAGATGGCATATTGTTTTCCTCTAGAAGCTGTAGGGTTTCAGTTTTACATTTAGATATATAATCCATCTTGAATTACTTCTTTGAGTCCTTATTTCATCTGGTAATAGATCTCTACAAAGAGGAAGTGATCTAAAAACATTGCTGACTCATTTATAAATACCCCCAGAGGTTAAGGGAAATGTATTTTGAAAGTTTTTGAAAGCTGAAACTGTTATAAAGGCCTATGCTTAGCCTCAGGGACATCCTGGATAGAAAACCTACGAATAGGAATTGTGACCCAATAGAGCAACATAGAATATCCATTTGAAAGTGATGGTCTGGCCCTGCCTTATGATAAGCTTTTGACTAGGGCAGGGATAATCCAAAATTTCCATTTCTTTATGAATAGCAGTTTAACCCAGCACAGAAAACAGAGAACAGTTTGCTTACGGTATTTTCTCCCTCTTTGAATATACATTAGAACAATTACCATGTCATTACTATAGACTGAATTCTCTTTAATGAATCAGGCTCCATAAAACCAGTCAAGTGATTCCCAGCAGCTCTGTCAAAAACTGACTTTAAAAGGCGTAATAAATGTCAAAAATATTACTCTCAGGGGACATATTTTCTATAGCCTAAAACATACACATTATTTTGTAAAGTTCAGATGACTTTTAAAAACATTTTACTATTTCTTCTAGAAAACATGTCAACTCAAAACATAAAGGAATTATTTCTGCTCTTCAGATAAAGACTATTACCTAATGCAACTTAAAATAAAGCACTTCAAGCTATTGCCTTGAGACTTTACTAAGAAAACAAAAGATTAAGAAGAGTTCTTTTCCATTTATCAGGGCTTGGAGAAATTAACAAATTAACTAGGATCACAGAGCATTTTGTAAGTACTTAGCATTGCAGTCAAGAAAACAATCTACATGCAAAGAAATGAAGAGACTACTCTGAAGAGCTATATTATGGCAGCTGCTTCCTTGGTAATATGAGCGCAAACATGCTCACTGTTTAGCAAGTCTCATTTTTTATCACCTGCCTTAGCGCTGAAGTTTCCACACTACAACTGAGGAACTGCCACAGGAAAACTCGGTGCATCTACACAAGAGCCGAGGCACTCATTTATAGGTTGCACATCCTCTTATTTTTAATGACTGCCCAAGCTTGGCAAGCTAACATTGCTTAGAAAACTATCAACAATAGTTGCTTAGAATTTAGGGTGAAACAGAAAAAAAGAAACCACGTAAACCTGGTTATTGTTTCTTTTTGAACAGAAAAGGAGTTTTCATGTCTAGCTACTTGCATGTGGTGAAGTTATGCATTTAAATTCTTTCTCATCAAGTATTTCAATTATCGCCTTTCCCTTAATAGCACTCCATTACTTTTGTGCCTTCCTAAATGTAGAATTCATTCCACAGCCGAAGGTCAGAAAGAATAAAAGCAGCAAAAACAAACAAACACCCTCCCAGTAAGGAATAGTGTCTTAAGCCATATATTCCATGAAGTGTTTAGTTAATGGTTCCAATAACAGTCAAAATAAACTTTTCATTTAAAGAATGTAAGGAACTCTAACATTCAGGGAGACCACACTCTAGAATGAGTTGCCCAGACCATATTTAATTAGAAAAGTTCTCTAGTACTTTACAGCACTGATATAATTCACTTATGCTGGCTATGAAGTAAATCTTAATTTTCCCTAAAATCCATTTTAAATCACATTGAGAGCACCACATGAGAGACTGCACTGCCTTTGAGCCAGGAGGGAATTTATAGAAGTTAGAGAACCCTGAGGCACTTGAGGACTGAGCACACCACTTCCCCCCTCGGAGGAGACAGCTTTTCGTTCAGATTGTCTATAGAATTTTCTTCCTTCTCACTCTTGACTTTCTTCTTAACAAGCAGCCAGTTCTCCCTGCATACATGCTTCATGTTTCCCCTGTGCTAAGCCACCAAGTCCCAAAGCTTTTCTCCCAGGGCTGGCGTTCCTTTACACTGATTTGTTTGGATCACTTACTCATGCACTCCTTCATTTACTTAACATCTTCAAAGTGCTAGAACCTAAGAAAATATGCAAAGAAAATAACATGCTGCACCCTCCCCCACCCCCATCTCATACAGCTAAGCTAATGTGAAAGTCAAAAAATATAACGACCCAGAAAAGGATTCTATTATTATACAACTGTATTTGTGCAAATATGATTTTAATAATGTCTAAAATCTAGGCAAACCATGTTTAATGTTAAGTTCATTCACTCAACAACAAACTGCTTTCCATTTGGGCTGGTAATGTGAATATGAGCCTAAAAGTTACTTCTGTTTGTGATTCTGGACACAATCACAAATTTGTTTGTATTTTAACTTTGGTAAGTTCCTGTTCTCATTTTAACAGAGGACTTTGTGTGCCTCAAAAATTGAGACCATGAAGAGAAGTCTAATTATGTAACAGAAACCAGATGAGGCACTACCAAACTCCCTGTTCCAGGAGCTGCCATTAGCCTTCAGTTTCCACAGCTGTGTTGTACCACAAACAGAAGCACTGAGGAGAAAGAAGGAACTGTAAGAGGGAAAAGTAAGACGGCATCAAAGCCAAAGGCACCTGTGTACACTGCCACGTAGAACCTATGCCGGGGGCTCTGGAACTCCAGCAATGAAGTTCAAGACACAGGCCATCAAATGTCCCCTTGGGCCAGAACTAGTCAGACTCATCCAGGACAGATGCTCTTGCCTTTGCCTGCCCCCTCTCAATTTTCCAAGACACGAGGCCCTGTTCCAACCCCTCCCCTAATTCCCTGTCAGAAGCCCCTCCCAATCAGAGTTGTTATGACTGTTATTTGTCAGGAGGAACCTCTAGTCAAACAAAATCTTAGAGGGAACACTAATGCATCAGACACAGAAGCAGAAATGGTCTTAATGAGGCTGAGGGGAGACTATTCCATCAGCCTCTCTAAAACACTCCCCCTGGAGAGCCCTGGAGCCCCGCCCAGAAGACAGCCAGGAAGAAGTCTGAAACCGTTGCCCACAACCCTCCTCATATAAAGTGATGTTCTTATGATGAGCCAGCTGTACACATCCTACTTTCCTTGGGAGGGGGATCCCTGGACATACGGTACGACTGCCATCACGGATGTGGAGGCAGATTAGGATCATAGAAGGGAATAATCTGCAAGTGGGCATCTGAGATGACAATGAAGACTCAAAAGTGCTTTCATGATAGAAGATAGAAATACAAAAATGCAATTTAAAAATAGAAAATAGTGATGCTCAAAGGCAAGAAATCAATCCATGGTACTTTTGGCTTTTTGAAAATTTCTCAGAAACTACATGTCAGTGCTCTGAAATATAAGCCGAAAGACTTACGATAAGCCTACAAGATGGGCTGACATGTTGGAGGAGGAACGGCAATAGCAAGAAGACCAATGCAGCTGCAACAGGGGGAGGCAGGGAACCCAGGACGTATAGTCAAGGAAGAGGTGCAGGCAGGTGTCAGCCAGATAATAGAGGCCCATTCAGGCCACGATCAAAGCCTGGATTTTACTGTGTGATAGGAAGTACTCTTTCACCCCACTTCCTTGGGTGGTTTGAGCAAAGGAGCACCAAGACACAACTTGTGTTTTCAGAGGTCCCTCTTGCACTTGGCTGAAGAAGAGGCCATGGGGGTGGTACGGGGAGAGGGGTGTGTAGGCAGAAGGCCATGTAAGAGACTCCTGCTTCCCAGCACTGATTATGAATGGAGAGAAGTTTTTAAACATATAAATTAAATGGCAATTTGAGCAGGAACAATTTCAGGGAAAAGGCATTCCACTGAATATAAATGAGAAAACTCTCCATACTGGGTTATGAGCACTTTATACAATTACATACCAACTAATGAGTTTAGGTTTGAATTTCTGAGACACCAGCCATAAGAAGTTTTCAGTAAGAGCGCTTAGAAGGCTTCCTCTTTCTTCTCTGCTAAAACACACCCCCTCCTACCCTCATGAAGAGTTCAGTTCTTTAAAACGTGGGACAGCGTGCTCAATAATTATTTAATTTTACACCAAGTGAGCCCAAACCCTCCCTGATACCCCACCAAACAAATGTTAGCAAAATAACAGAAACAATTATAGCAGTGGAAGTAAAAACCAACCTCAAAACACAACCTTCAAAGTTCTGAGGGGAAAGAAGGAGGGAGTGAGGAAATTAGCTATGAGGTGTTTATAATCACAAGGAAAATATGAAATAATACAAACATACATCACTCGGGAAATGGTTACTATATGATTCTTTCCATCAATAGGGTGGTGTGCAATTCAAAAGAAAAGGTAGAGCTTTAAAGACTGACATGGAGAAGTCACCTAGATATACTGGAGTGGGTAGGGGTTGGGAGCACTGGTAAGAGATCTCAACTTCTGTCCCTAGTTACCTGCCTTTATAGTATCTAATAATTACTAACATTTATTGAGTGCTTTCCACATGTTAGTCACTGCACTAATGCTTTGAGAGTGTTATACCTCACTGAATTCTCACAATAATCCTATGGGATACAGCGATTTATTCTCATTTAATAAATGAGTTAAAGTATTTTAGCCGGGTCAGCTGGTAAGTGGGGGAGGCCAGATTTGAATGCAGGAATTTCTACTCCATAGTTCACAATTTTAGCCTCTATATTATTTCTCTCTTAGAAATGAGTCCTTATTCACTGGGTGTATTAAATCAATTCACTCTTGGATTTTCTCTTTCAAATGACATTAAAAAAAATTTCCACTTAGTGTTCTGGGAAATAATTTTACAGAAAATCAAATAAATGATGAAACATGCAAAGTTCATGACATTTTGAAAAGTCAATATGACCCAAACTGGTGTTAAACTCAAGATCAAAGTACAAGGCAACTTTACAAACAAGTATTATTTAAAGGCTCAGTGACTGGTAATGATTCTGTTGGCCCTCACTATAGCAAATTGTGAAGGCCACCTCATACATTTCCTTCAGGTTCAAGCTGTTTGTGAATGTTCACAGAGAATGTAATATTTACTTAAAAAAAAAGATTATTTGAGAGAGAGCACTGAGGGAGGGTGGCGCGAGAGGTGCTGAGGGAAAGAAACTCAAGCAGACTCCCCACTGAGCGCAGAGCCCAAAGCAAGGATTGATCTGACCACCCTGAGATCATGACCTGAGCCAAAATCAAGAGTTGGACACTCAACCAACCGAGCCACCCAAGCGCCCCAAGAGAATGTCCTGTTTAATATTAAACAGATGCCCATCATTTCAAGGCACATTGGGAAGGTTCCAATCAGCAGGCATTCCTTCAGCAGCTCCACACGTTGATGACAACAGAATGGGAGGGATTTCCAGGTGAAGCTGATGATTAGCCAGCCAGATCACTAAAAGGTGACAGGGTTGTCCTAAAAGCCTAGGACCTGTACACACTCCAGAGTTACTGATTCATCTCTGTGCCCACTTGACCTGGCAAAAATGCCCAACTCCTCATCCCCTCAACTCAACCGATTAATGCATGGGTCTCCTCTCCACCACCACTACCACCACTACTCAGTAATAATCACAGCAGTGTTTTCTGATCATCCCAGAGGACCGGTAGAAGGGACATGTTTCAGAACAAAAACTAGGGCATCCTCCTGCTGCAACTTAAATCCTTACCGGCTGTGTGACCTTGGGCACAATACTTAACCACTCCGTCCTTGTTTTATTAGGGTACATTAACAGAACTTACTTCATACACTAGTTACCAGATTTTAATGAGTTAATATAAATAAGGAATATAGAAGAATATCTGGTATGTTATAAAAACTCAGTGAATGTTATTATTAGTATTGCTACTATTATCATCATAGTACATAGCAGGAGACATAAACTCCCTTCTTGTGTTAGAGTCACCAAGTGACCCTTCTTTTCCTCTTATTTTACCATTTACAACAAAATAACTGGTTACCCAAGGATAAATTTCTCAATGATCTTTTTTTCACTTTTCTACATTTTCTAATTTGCCTCTGCATGCCTTAATAATTTTTTAATTAAGTTGTTTAAAGCAAACAACTTGAAGAATTAGTCTTCACTAAATTCCCTTCCTACCCTTCTGACTGGGTGCGGGGGGACTATCAGAACTTCTACTACATCAAGTCTCTGGCTGAGCAAGCAGGTGTCAGGACTGCCCTGCAGGTACCATGGTGGCATTCACCAAAGAGCCCAGGACTGATGTCTGGAAACTTCAGGGTATGACATTTCCATGAAGAAAACTAAAGGCAAACCATAGACCAAGTTTACACATGCCACTGCAGACAAATTATCATCAAATTCTCAAAACAAAACAATCACTGCTGTAGGACTTAGAAACTAATAATTCTAGTAGGATATATTCTGAAAATTAAAATACTTAGTTTATATCAGAGTACTTAATCAAGGATATCCCAATCTCCCACTATTGTACAAAATGGGTTTGTACATTTGGGCTTTCAACAAATTATGAAAGGTCTTCACAACCTCAAGCTGCTACAAATTGTTGGTTTACTAGTGATTCTCAAACTTTACCATGCCTGCTAACACATATATCCCTGGGCTTTAAGGGGTGGGAGTCTGGGGTCATTCCTGAGAATTTCCATTTCTAGTAAGTTCCCAGACAATGCTGATGCTGCTGGTCAGGGTCCAGGAATCACACCTTAAGACCCAGTAATTTAAGGAATTATGCAGGCATTTGGGCTTTATCCTAAGGGTAAGCAACCAACCTCCCTAACGGAAGTTATATAAGAAAACTAATGGCCATTTCTCCATTATAACCCAGTGAGTTGCCTAACAAGTAGTGGCCAGTTTGGCTTCCTCATCACCAACCCTCCCACCTCACATCTGTAGGTAAGCTATGCTTGACTATCATTTTAATTCAATTTGGCAAGTATTCATCAAATTCCTTATATCCAGTTAGGTAGATTAGAAACTGGTTTTGATATTCATATAAAATAGTGGCTGCCAATATACTACCATCATTGCTACCACCTCCACTTTTGTGTCTCTTCAACATTTATCCATGCAGGGGCGCCTAGGTGGCTCAGTCGGTTAAGCGGCTGCCTTCAGCTCAGGTCATGATTCCAGGGTCCTGGGATTGAGTCCTGCATCGGGATCCTTGCTCAGCAGGGAACCTGCTTCTCCCTCTGCCTGCCGCTCCCCCTGCTTGTACTTTCACTCAATCTCTCTCACCTACGCTCTCTCTAGCAAATAAAATATAAAATCTTTAAAAAAAAAAATTCATCCATGCAAAATATCTCCTTAATCTTTCTTATTGTACATACGTATTTTCAAATGAGGATGAGAAAAAGTATAACGTAGTTTAGAAAATTCCACCTCTCTCATTTCAGAATTAAATGCATAAACAAACATGGCCCCGAAGATCTAGATGCTCCCCCTAAAAGAATCAAAGCCAATGACATGCAATCATTAAACACATAGGGATCACCAGGCCATGCGTGACCTGAAACACACAGAATGAAAGGGCCGAGACACTTCCATCACCTCAAAGACCTCAGTCTGCAGAGACGAATAGCAGAAGGCCAGCATCATGGATGTGTGTTGCCCTCAGGATAAAGGTCAGGCTGAGTATGCTGTAGATGTCTTAGCTTTGAGTACAATTTAGTGTGAGTACAACCACAACAGAGATGGTAATCTGAATAGGGGAAAATGCCTACAGTCATTTACACAAATAAGGAGTTTATTACTTTTTTAAGAATAGGTCCTAACCCCTATATACTCAGGACAGTGATCATCATGGAACAAAGCTGGTCAATACTGAGTTGTACTTAGGTAAATAGTCATTAAAAGCTAGTTTTAGAAAAGGTATTTGTAGAGCTGGGTGAAGAAGTAAATAAGAGGTGAACATAAGTTTATTTTAGATAAGATGACTTTTTGGCTCCTCTTTCCCATGTTCAAACACCATGTCCATTAAATATGAATAGCCCTCATTCTTTTTACAACAGAAACACACTCTTACTCTGCTACCCCAACCCTGCCAATGACCTCCCCACCCACATCCATCTCAATATAGTGAGGACCCACTACATGACTGGCAGTTAGCTGAATGCTGTAGTTGGACAAAAAATAGAAAATGCCCCAAGGTCCCCTTCTAGAGTGTGTACAAATCTGAAATATTTATAACAAAAAAAGGGATTTGATTCCAAATAATTTGGAATTAAAACAGAGAGCAGGGAATTACAGCAGGGAAAGAACAGGATGGATTAACGCTGTCAGATTCATGAAGGAATCAGAATTAGAGAAAAAATAGAGCCAAAAAAGAATGCAATGAGCCTAAACTGTAAGCCGAGACTCTTTAAACTTTTGTTTGGAAAAGCAATGTGTTCTTTTCAGCGGTTGGTGAAAGAATCCTCCTAAAGACTAGCACAGGGTATTTACACATAGAAGATGCTCAATACGTTGGTTCATAGCCAATGCCAATCCTCTCCCACAGCAGCATTAACTGCAAAGAAGGACAGGGTAGAGCCTGTTGGTCTTGAGGCTCATTTTAAGGTTTCAGATTAAGTCCTGGGCTTTCAAAGATTTTAGGTATTCAAAATTTCTATTTTGTCTAGGGGCCCCTGGGTGGCTCAGTTGGTTAAGTATCGACTCTTGATTTCTACTCAGGTCTTATCTCAGGGTTGTGAGCTCAAGCCCCACGTCATTAGACTCCACATTGGGTGCGGAGCCTACATTTAAAATATAAATAAATCCTATTCTGTCTGTACAAAGTGTGACTATCTTAGGGTAAACATATGTACTGGTTTGTCTAGGGCAGCCCCAGTTCACTCCTGCAGACCCAATGTAATTATAATTAACACTCTGTTTCACTCTCAAAAGTGTCTCAACTTAAATAAAAATTATAAGATCATCCTAACCAAATCTGTTTTGGCTAAGCCCTCGGTAAGTGAAATCTCTTCAAAAGTATTTCCTGCAATGATGTACTTCAGGTCAAAAAATTTCTCCTCAACTCTTAAAGGTAATAAGAAAAAACCTATCACAGTTCAAAAGGAAAACCTATTTCTGAAAGAAAGCCTGATGTTCATAGCACACCACCAAGCGCACTGGTCTCAATTCACTGGTTTTGAATTACTAAAATATCTAGGAAACCCATGGTTGCAACTTGTGGGATAGGCTCATTCTACAAGAAATACATCTTCTAGAACAATGTTTTTCAAACTGCATTCCTTAACTGTAGGGAATCACAGACATATTGTAGGGGCAATGGTAGAGAATGAACAGGTAGGCTCTTACCCCACCTCTATGTGCGAAGATATACTTAGATCTATTTTATCCACTAGGATTCTATTTAAGATTTCAAAAGAAAAAACTGTAGTCTGATGCTCAAAACAAAAAAGTATGCACGCATACACAGTTTTAGAGCATGTTGCTAGAACCAGAGTCTAGACAAACATTTTAGAAAGACACTGCAAGAAATGCCAAAAAAAAAAAAAAGGCTGAACATTTTAAGGAGGAAAGGATCTTAGGTAACCCAATATGCTCATTAAAACTTAGGCAATGGGGAGGGGAAGGGCACTTGGCTGGCTCAGTCAGTGTCGAAGAACACACGACTCTTCATCTCAGGGTCCTGAGTTTGAACCCTATGTTGGGGGTTCAAACAAACAAACAGAAAACACAATCCTGAGGCATTAACTGAGCCATTGAGCATATGAGTAAAAAGCCTATTATCGCAGTATCATCTCCATCCTCACTCTCTGACCACTTTTGTCCACGCTTCCCCCAAAGCCTCCCAACCCTTACCACTCACATGAAGTGTTCAGGTCCTCTTTGCACAATCTCTAAATGATAATGCAACTACAGAACACGGTTGGATGCCCCAGGAATCAAAATGCTAGTGTCTATTTCTAAAATATGCCTATTAGGAGGGGTGGGGTTGAGCAGAATACAATTACTTTAATTTGAAAAAATCAGTAAAAATAGTACTAGACTTTATTAGCTATACTTTGTGACACAAACTGTGCATTCCACATGTACCATTTCCCCTAACTCACTCAGCAACCCGGTCAGGGAGGAGCCATTATCAGTACCGTTTCAGAGGTGGTAAAGAGGAAGAAAAGCACAGATGCACCTGACTCCAGAGCTCCTTGTCCACACCTTCTCTACCTTGCCAGGGGCAGACTCAAAGACTTGTCCCAAGAGACTCTAAAATTATCGAAGCTTAGGGGCAGTCGGTTAAGCGTCTGCCTTCGACTCAGGTCGTGACCTCAGGGTCCTGGGATCAAGCCCCCGCACTGGGCATCGGGCTCCCTGCTCAGCAGGAAGGCTGCTTCTCCCTCTGCACAACCCCCCTTTCTTGCTCTCTCTCTCTCCCCCCCCACGCGCTCTCTCTTGCTTGCTCGCTCTCTCTCCCCCACGAGCACGCTCTCTCTCTTGCTCTCTCTCTCAAATAAATAAATAAATAAAATCTTTAAAAAAAAACCTGAAGCTTATCAGTTTTTGATGCTAGATCTAAAGTGAACAAGGGTGGAAATAAAAAGTTCCCCAAGTTCCTCAGGATGTGTCACAGCTCTGAAGATTACTAGTCATTCTAAAAGCACAGCTTAGAAAATGAAAATTCTCATTCTCCTGCTTCAAGGGGCACACTGGAACTTGACCCAGGGCCAATCCAGACTGTACTGCATTAATCAGTCTTTCATTCCTCCTTCAAGAAGACAAGAAATTTTCTTCACCTTGTTTACAAGCAGCACACATAATGGAACATACTAAAAATGTTTGTGTCAGCAAAGCCAACCAACAAAACTAAAGTGGTAACATTTCATTACGAACAATGATTGTGAGGCTCTGGAGTATTTGATTATATGTCTGAGCTAGCTACCATGGAGCTTCCAGATCTTTCTGACCCATTGCAGGGTGGTCTTTAGCAGTATAAGAACTCCCACTTTGTGCCTCTGAATGATAATGCCTCCTAAAAGTTGGCCTATAAATGCCTCGGAGCACCATAAAGACCCACAGATTGGAATGGTATAGATACTGGGTCTGCACCTTCACTAACTTATATTTTATAAAAAATAAATAGAGTCAGCTTCATGCCAGAAAACCTGAACTTGAGGCCAAAACAAATTGATTCTTATGTTGTCTCCATACAAAATGCTTAAGGCAAATTAGAGAGGAAAGGTGGGAAAGGAAGCAGAAAATATTAGTTACCATTCAAATGCTATAGCATAGAATAGAACATTGGCATTTCAAATTTGTATGAATCTCATCTATGCCAAATGGTCCAGATGACACTTAACAACAGTCTGAACACAGGCCAGAGGAAAATTATAATAAGATACAGATCCATAGATATTATAGTTAAGCTCAATTTCAAAATCATGCTTTCTCTAAACAATCATTACCTTTTAGAGATAGTAAGAAACCCCCTAAAATCAAGTCTCCTTCAAAAAATTTTTTTAATTCTCCATCAAGGAAATAATACTTATGGAAGGCAACATTAATCCTACTCTTCTATGTGCCAGGCATACAACAAATATTTTGAGGTAAATATTATTACTGCCTTTGTATAGATCATTCCAAGAAAGAGACTTCTGAGACCCAGAGAGGTGAAGTAATGTGCCCAAGGCTACACAGTTAGTATGTGCCTAAACCAGCGTTCTAACTAAGGTCATTTACTCCAGAGACCCCAGTCTCAATTGATCAGACATGCTGGCTCTCATATTCCCAGGACTATAGGTCAACAAATGTTTCAACTGCCTGAAAGAAAACTTTACAATGGCAAGATCCTATAAATATTTAAACTAAATACAACATTGCAACTGGCATACAGTAGAAAAGGTATTAAAGTTGTAGAACGAACCATGAGAGACTATGGACTCTGAGAAACAAACTGAGGGTTTTAGAGGGGAGGGGGGTGGGGGGATGGGTTAGCCTGGTGATGGGTATTAAGGAGGGCATGTACTGAATGGAGCACTGGGTGTTATATGCAAACAATGAATCATGGAACACTACATCAAAAACTAATGACGTACATAATAAAATAAAATTTAAAAAATAAATAAAACTAAAGTTGTAGAATAAAAGCTACAGAGAAAGAAGCTACATCAACATGCCTTCCAGGCAAAGTCACTTAGAAACCACTCCAAACTGAACAGATCAAAAGGGTCTACAATCTCTCAAGCATTTTCTTTTTTAAAACCACACCATTTCGCCTATTTCAGAAGTGGCTGTATCATGTGCAGCTTTATTTTGTTTTTTGAAACTAAGTGCCTCCAATAGAGTGGTAAGCATCCTAACTCCTGGCAAACAGCCCAGACTTCATACATGGAGTTGATAAGTAATATTTGGTTTGGCAAATGACAAGATATCATTTAGCAAATTCAAACATTATGTGTTTCCTCTATGGCCAGCCCATTAAAAAAAAAAAAAAAAACTAAGCCATTTCCCACAAAAGCCAGAATGGATTGATAACCAGTCAGCTGAACTAACAAAATAATTACAAAATACCCATTCATGTGAGCTTTTGTTTTCCTTACCTGAGGAAAACTGTCTTCTACCTCTCCTCTTAGCTTCTCCTAGGCTTTAAAATGAGAGAGACTCATCTAGACATCAGGAAATAACCATTAGCATAATAAGCTTTGTAGTCTTTCCTGCAGGGTAGCAATCTGATGGGATTCCTGGCAAGGGAGAGACTTTAGGGACACACATTGTGTTTACTTCAGTTAAAAACAGTGGAACCCTAAAAATTTCTTGAGTTGACAAAGGTGAAGAGCAGGGAGATAAAGGGGATTAAGAGATAAAAACTTGCAGTTATAAAATAAGTCACAGAGGGGCGCCTGGGTGGCTTAGTCGGTTAAGCTCAGGTCATGATCCCAGAGTCCTGGGATGGAGTTCAGGGCTGCAGGGCTCCCTGCTCAGCAGAGGGGCCTGCTTCTCCCTCTCCTCTGCCCCTCCCCCTGCTTGTGCTCTGTCTCTGTCAAATAAATAAAATCTTTACAAAAAATAAAAATAAGTCAGAGAGATGAAAAGTACGGCATGGGGAATGAAGTCAATAATATTTTAACAACATTTGTACGGAGACAAATGGGGACGACACCTAACATGGTGAGCACTAAGAAATGCATAGGATTATTGAATCACTATGTGGTACACCTGAAATTAATACAACATCATATGTTAACTAAACTTCAATTAGGAAAAAAGAAAGGAACAAAGAGACTGAGTGAGGTGAGGGGTGGGAAAGGAGACAGCCAGCTTCCTCGCCAGGGGCTTCAGGGAAGCCAGGCCCCAGACTAACCCACTCAGGAAGCATTCTATCAGCTGTGCCTGGCTTTAAAGGCATGAGCTCACCAGGGTCCTGCTTCATTCCTCCTGAGAATATGTTTAGAATTCAGCACTACGTTTCCCAGAGTTATGTATGGTCATGTCATCTGAGAGAGCTTTCCTATAACCACAGTCACCCGGTCGTTGAACGAAGAACCTACTCTCAAATTTGGATCTTTCCTTAGAAATCAACATTTATCAAAGCTGCAAAGCACAGCACTCCATTATCTACCATACATTCAATGACAGTACATTTTCAATAAAATTGTAAAGCGACACGTAGCCTATGATTATACTAAGAGCCCCTGCCACTTACTGACCACCTATTTTGGCTGGTCAGTAAAAAAAAATATACACTTCATTTAAAATTTCCAACAACTTTAATGAGGTAGGGGAACACCAGACCCTTTTTCTCTAGATTTAGAGAGATGACAGAACTAGCCCAAGGTCTCCTGGCTGATTAGAGGCAGCGCTCTCAAGTATACCCAAATTTAATTTTATGTGGGAATACGTTATGTGGGAAAGTGCAAAGAATCACAGATTAATCTAACTCTGACTGTGTCTCCACGCTGGACAAATTTGGGGTAATTTCTATCTTATTTTGTCCTGGATGGAACGCTAGCCAAAGATGACCAAAGGTTTCACGTCAGGGGCCAGCTCTGACAGACTAAGACCCCTAGGGAAGGACTGGAAGGCTGCAGGAAAAGGGGCTGTGTTCAGTTACACGCATCTGTGAAAGGCACTGGTGCGGAGATGCTCAGCCACCAGGCACTCACACCCCACAGGCTTACGTGAAGCATTATGTAACCACCATGGACTTTCTCTCTACTGGGTGCTCATTATCTAGATACCCTCCCCTTTCGAACACAAGTTTAGGCAGATATTTAAGTCCTACTGTCACACACGAGGGTTACCAATTAGTATACGACAGACTAGGATACTCCCCAGAATAGCATTTTTACCAACAAATGAGAGTCACTGCCTTCCTCCCACATCCCGTCAGCTGTCTGTTAGTTTTTTTTCCTCAGATTGGGTCTTCTTACATGAACTTGGTCTCCCAACAGTCTCTTCAGCTCCACAAGCCAAACCCCAGTCTTCCTATTTAGGAGTCAGAAGCTTTTGTGTTCTAAATATTGTCTTTATTTTTAAATGAATAAAACCAAGAGCCTTGTTTATGAAACATAAAATAAGGCTTCTGGGAATACCAACAACTACAGCAAAGTAAAGGAAAAGGACTTGATTAAGGCTTTCCACAGCAGATAAGCTTCAACTAGAGAAATTTTGAAAGGATGTATATATTACGTATGTGATTTTTCCAAGATAGCAGTAACTACTATTAAATAAGTTGCCAAGGGATGCGTGGGTGGACTCAAGTCAGTTAAGGGTCCAACCCTTGGTTTTGGCTCAGGTCATGACCTCAGGGTCGTGAGATCAAGCCCTGCATCGGGCTCCACAGCTTAAATCAGAGTCTGCTGGAGACTCTCTCACCTTCTGACCCTTCAGCTCATGTGCTGTCTTAAAAAAAAAAAAAAAAAAAAGTGCCAAAAGCAAAATGCCTAAAAATAGATAAGGTGAAAGGTCTTTCCAGTGAAATACAACAGAAAATTATTAAGAACAAGCAACTGTCCACAGATATTTCCTCTGTTGAGCTATAACACTACTAAGTATCTACCCAGCAAAATTTGTATACATTCACGCACACCTGGACTTTACATATTTCTCTAAATGCAGCTGTTGGCAAAAACACTTTTTTTTTTTTAAAGATTTTATTCATTTATCTGAATGATGTTACCAATTAGTAACTCTTACATGAACTCTCTGAGAGAGAGCACACAAGCAGGCAGAGCGGGCAGGCAGAGGGAGAGGGAGAAGCAGGCTCCCCGCTGAGCAGGGAGCCCAACATGGGGCGCGATCCCAGGGGTCTTGGGATCATGACCTGAGCCAAAGGCTCAACCGACTCTCAACTGACGCTCAACCAACTGAGCCACCCAGGCGCCCCAGCAAAAATACTTTTAAACGTATTCATACACATACAGCTAAGAACTAGACTAAATAAGGTTTGGCTCAAATTATAACAGTGAAGTGATGATGAGAGCTAACATTTATATAGCATGTTGACACATCTTAACTAACTGAAAATGGGAAAATGGGCAGCCTGAA
Source organism: Eumetopias jubatus (assembly GCF_037043125.1). Lineage (NCBI taxonomy): Eukaryota > Metazoa > Chordata > Mammalia > Carnivora > Otariidae > Eumetopias > Eumetopias jubatus. The sequence goes on from NW_028274807.1 coordinate 110,487,538, forward strand.
CCGTGAAGGAAGCCTGCCCTCATTAGACCAATAGGACAAGGTTTCTCCTGGTCACTAGAGCAGCCTGAGGAATTGCAATCCCTTTCAAAGCATGTGATGAGCCTCAGCCATAAATGGCATTTACATAGCTCTCATTGTATGATGAATAAGTGATACTGATTTATCCAGAGATTGTAAACATAATTACCTGGGTGAGGAGAAGTGTTGAAAAGGGAGCTGAAACTTCATCTTCCACACAAAGAAGTCAACAGGTTCTACTAAAAGCCAAAAACTGTCACTTATGTAAAAATATAAGGGTTAATACCTAAAAATAATAGCTACAAAGTGAAAAAGGTAGCCACTGGGACATAGGAAAACATCAGGGACTGTTATTTTTCATTATGAGACTTATAAAAATATTTGATTTCTTTAAGTACACAAATAAATGCATGACTTTGATAAAAATTTTAAATTAGTTTCATTTGAACTAAATAAATAAATACACATACATACATAAAATGCTGTCTAAATTGCTTAGGCTAGGACAAAAAGGAGGAAAAATAATGGAGGTCCTCACTGATTATATACAGTCATCTTTTTGTACCTAAAAGACCTTCCTTTTTCAGTGAGCTGGAGTTTTAGAAAGCGAGGGGTCTCTGGATTGCTAACAAAAGGGTAACAATGTACCAAGCACAGGAAGCCAGCCTGGACAGCCTTGACAATATGGGGTGACAAAAGCTGCAGAAAAATCACCTGCCCTCCTGGCCGACAGGTCAAGTGACTCCATGAATAAGAGACTCAGGGAACATAGGCAAAAAACTCACCTTCCCCCAAAACCAGGTGAGATAACCACTACCATCTGTGACACAGTACAAGGTCTGAGAAGTGGCCTATTCAGAATTCAAATTAAGCCATACAGGAATTCAGAGAGGGGGTAACCATTCATTCATTCTTAGTGGTAAGATAAGGAAAAGCTCCATAAATGGTGGAGTCTGAGCTGGGTTTTAAGGGATGCACAGGAGTTCAACAGGTAGAGATGGAAGACAGGATCTGTTTCAGGACGAGGAAATAATAGCCTGACATAGCCAGAGGTGAAAAAATAAAACAGATGGTGTGTTTGGAAATGGGACATGGTCTAAGCCACATCAAGATGCACATGCTGTCATTGCCTCAAGTGGAAAATGTGGGGACAGGTGGGGGACTCCTGAGACAGTTTAGTGGTTTCTGACAGAGTACAAGACTACAGACATGATTAACTTAAATAAAATAAAAAGGGGTGTTTTTCTAAAATTAAATAGTTGATGAGAATATGCCCCCTGTGTCTCCTTAGGACAGACTAATATTTAGCTCATTACTCATGTCATGCCTGTCATGACCCCAAGTTTCCCTAAGGCCTTAGCTTTGTGCTAGTGAATTCCATCAATACTTTCTCCTTATGATTCCCCAAGAGGATGGGACTCATAGACTTAGAGATTTGGGTTTCAAGTACCTTCAGTTCTCCCTTCAACTTGCAAATGGAATACCATTATAAATGGACAAATTCCTTAAAAAAAAAAAAATACTTTTCCCCCTTTGTCTTTTTCACGTAACAGATGTTCCTTTCAAAACTGCAATCATGGGGTGCCTGGGTGACTCAGTTGGTTAAGTGTCCAATTCTTGATTTCATCTTGGGTCATCATCTCAGGGTTTGAGATCAATGGGGGGTCAGGCTCCATGCTCAGTGGGGAGTCTGTCTGAGGTTCTCTCCCTCTGACCCCTCCCGACTCATGCGAGCACATATTTGCAGGCTCACATTTGTGTGCACTCTCTCTCTCAAATAAATAAATAAATCCTGGGGCACTTGGGTGGCTTAGTCAGTTAAGCATCCAACTTTTGATTTCGGCTCAAGATCATGATCTCAGGGTCATGGAATCAAGCCCTTCATGAGGCTCACGCTCAGCAGGGAGTCTGCTTAAGACTCTCTCCCTCCCCCCCACCTCCAACCCCGCTCACACTCTAAATAAGTAAGTAGAGATTCTCTCTCTCCCTCCCACAAAAAATAAATAAAAATCTTTTTTAAAATAAATAATTTTTTTTTAAAAAACTTCAATCGTAAATTGAACCAAATGTGATCCACATAAGCCCCAAGTACTGGTTTTGGTTAAAATATATACATCTAACTCAAAGTTTCTATGTATCTGAGCAAGTTGTAGCAGTTACCAGACTACAAACTTATTCCTTCCTATCAAATTGAATATTTATAAAATCAGTTCACTTTTACATACAAATCATAAGCCTTCAAAAATAAAAGTAAGCCTATTAACTTTTACTCTGCCCTTTATCAATGTTTACAAGTCTCATTTATGAAACACAAGTAAATCTTAGAAGAAAAAAAATTATGGAACCAACACATCTTTACTTTTGTTTTCTTTTAATTCCATGAGTAAAACTGGTAGGTGCTGAAGATACAAAACTGACAAGATATTGCCCTGCCTTCATCAGCTCCCGTTCTAGTTGGGAGAAACAAAGAGAAGACCATTAAAGAGCACAGGTAAAGAATTCAGTTATACCCCAGGGCCCTTTCAGCACCCAGCCTACAGAGGGTGACCAATAAATAGGAGCTGACTGATTAGTTTAACAGATGGTTGTAAGAATAGGTTGGTGGATCAACGGTATTTCTGGCTAACAGAAAAGAGGGTAAGTGGGCCAAATAGCATCTGAAAGCAGTGCTTCTGCAAGTATAATAGGATAAACTGAACTCAGACAAATTTACTAAACAGTTATGTCATCATTTTAGTGCATTTTAAAAAATAAACACATGAAACCTAAAATTTCAAAGATACTTTTCCTTAGGATGAAGCCAAACATTTAGTTTTTAGGATGACTCCATGAATTTTTAAAGCAGTTCAAATTCAGGATGATCCAGGAGAAAGGAGATATTCTAAGCAGAGGGAAAGGCATAAGCCCAAACCAGGAGGCACGAACCACTGATATCTGCAAGGAGTTCAAACCAACGGACAGGCTGCAGGCAAAGCAGTGGTAGATGAGGACTGTCAAATCACAAAGCACTAGGTCTGCCAGATTCAACAGGATGAACTTACCTTGTATGGTGACAGGGACCCACATAAAGGACATGGCTATGCTTGTATTTTAAAGGGATCCCTCTCAGAGGTGAGTGGAGGGCAGACACTGGGGAGTCGACTGGAGTAGGGTTTAGTGGGAATCATAAAAAAGAAATATTTGGGCGTTTAAAAAAAAATCATCAGGCTTTGCTGATTGGGTATGAGCAGATGAGATCATGAAGGATAATTTGATGGTTTACAGCTTGGGTGACTAATAGACAGTAGTACCTAATAAAAGGGCTTAAGTCAAGGGAGGGCTTTGAGGGGTTTTGTTTTGTGTGATAATGATAATAAGCATGACTGATAATGAGCATACTATCCTAAGAGAAAGGGAGAAAAAGTGGTAAAATGAGTAAAGTTGATGATATAGGAGACGCGGGCCCCTTTCCTCCTGAGAGAGGTATTATGATTACATTGATCCAGAGTACTGTGTAAGAACAATGAGTCCCAGCAACAATATGTTAAATGAGGAAGGAATCCAGAAATGTGGGTCAAACAGGGTGCTCAGAAACCAGATTTAAGAGGAGGGATAACCTGAAGAAAGATCAGAGTCACAGGAGCACCAATTCAAGGTTGGGAATGTGTCAACATAACAGCTAAAGTAGCCCAGGCCCTGTCAGTACACCCCCTAGAACCGGGTCAAGATGGAGTGGTCAGTCACCCACATCTAACGGAGATAGCCTGGCCTTTCAATCAAGACTGATCAAGACTCCTAGGTGACCCGCCTACCTGCACAGCCTTTCCCCTTCTTCCCCTGCTACTGAAAGTGGCAAATGTCCTGGTCTAATATGCTCTCAAATATTTCTCCATTTTCCAACAAGATTTAAGGAGTTAGTTGAAGCCATGTGAAGTACAATTTGAAAATACTTCCCAATAAACACAGAAGCTATTCTTACAACAGCTTCACAGGAAGAGGTCACAGCTAGGCATGGGAAAGATCTAGCCTCCTGCTGGCTGGAGCTCTCATTTGCTCCATTGCTCTCCTCTTGCTCTCTGAACCCAGTTTCACACCAGTCACTGTTTGGTAAGGCCTTGATAATCTGTAACCCTAAGCATAAATCATATCCAATTTATACAAGGACATAGTAGAGCTGGGGTCCGGAAGAGCACTGGACATCTGTAGTACTTGACATTCAAGCCCTTGGCCAGATGTCAACATTTCATAGAGTACTTTAAATGTTTTGGTCTGAGAGCTAATGCAGCATTTCCCACTGGTCAACACGAGCAGCCCAAGCAGAGAGCAAAGTCTATTTCCCTCAACATCAGATGTTACACTCAGTTGCTGATCCAATCTTTCCTACAGAGACGATAAGAGGCTGGAAAAACTGGTAAGTAAAAAAGGTCCATCCAATGCAGAGTATATTTAAAGAATATTTGTGATTCCTATGTGAAATGGCTGTTTGTGCTCATGTTGGCTTAAATTCTTTTTTTTTTTAATGGATTAAATGATAAGGGACAGATTTACAGATGAGATTTGACTTTTCCAAATTCAAAAACTAAACTAAGTCTAATTAACTGTTCCCTGTCAATATTACTTTTAATCGCATGGAGCAGAATTTTCTTCCACAGGCTCATGCATTAGGCTTTAAGAAATCACTATTTTTTTAAAAATTTGTAAATTTATTGCTTGTACAACATAAGACAGTGGGTGTGTGTGTGTGTGTGTGTGTGTGTGTGTGTGTGTGTGTGTGTGTGTGTAGTGGGTTAAAATCAGTTTGGGATGCGGTAAGCAGCGCTGATATAGCTGGGCATGACATAATCCTCAGAGCTAAGGGAGGTCAGTAACAAACTGAAATGCTGAAGAAAGAAAGACAAAATAGGTTTGGTTTAAGATCACAAATGGCCCCAACTCCAGAAAGACTGAAACCAAAGGTAAAATACTTCATGCAAGGAAGCATTTAAAGTCCTCTCTGAAACCTAAACGCCTGAACTACTTGTGTGGATTTAATGGTGAGTCACAATTGATTTTTAAAGGAAAGACACAGAAATTAAATAAGCCTCATAGTTGCTATTTTAGTTTCTTTTTTAATGTCTTAGGTTTGGCTTTTCATATCTTTGATTCTTCTGATTTCTTCCTCTGAGACTTCACCAACATTTAAATATCAAGTATTCAGTGTTTTTTTTAGTTTTAATTTGTGGATGGCAAGGACAAAGAACAACTTGTGGAACTTATTTTTGTTTGTTTTTCTAAAATTGTATAGTAAATTTCATGAAGTCTACACTAACAGATAATTTTAAAATTTCATTTGTGCTTAGAATCCACTCTAGTATATTTCCTAGCAAAAAAAGTTATTTAAGAGCCCTACTGAAGAAACTGTAAGAACACTGAAACTGGAAGAGGGCAGAGAGATAGGATCATTTATCAACCACAAGGGCCTCCCCACTCTGCCGGGAAAAATGTCTTAAAAATCACAAAATTTAGTATTTTTAAAAAGTGATGAGTCTTCTTAACGAATGATTCTCTAAATGTAAAAAATGCAACCTCTTAAGTCTTAATTCATTTTTATAACTACCAACTTTTTTTTAAGACTTTATTTGACAGAGAGAGAGAGAGAGCGTGAGCACAAGCAGGGGGAGTGGCAGGCAGAGGGAGAGGGAGAAGCAGGCTCCCCGCTGAGCATGGAGCCCGAATGCGGGGCTCAATCCCAGGACCCTGGGATCATGACCTGAGCTGAAGACAGGCGCTTAACTGACTGAGCCACCCAGGCACCCCACCTACCAACTTTCTTGCCAGTTTTCCCCACTTAAAGATAGCTTTCACGGGAGAAAATCTCTCTACACACATCTTTAGTCCTCTTTCCATTCTACAGGACTTTCCGTATCAGCCTGCCCATTATAGGGGAAGACACTTCTTCACCTTTAGTGCTTCAACACACATTTCACTACTGGCAGGGATTACCACGGGTAATCAATAAGAGTCTCAGAAAGAAAATCCAGAGTAAATGTTTGCTTTGAAAAACATAGCCAAGATCTAGGCTTACTTACTTCTTGCCATAGCCCTATAATACAACAACAGATTTTTTTGTTAACCATTAATGTGTACTTTCACTAATAACCATTAAGTGTATTAGTACTAATCATATGAAATTTCCTCCTGTAGGTTAAAAAAAATAACAGCCAAATATTAGCAGTTTTATATGACTCAATCTAGTAGGAAAGGAAGAGAGACAGAGTCTCAAAAGGCAGCCCCAAAAGTCAAGTGGTGAGGAGAAAACCATTAATGGTATTTTACATAATTGTATATGACAGCGAGATCCAGGACTTCTAATTAACAATTCCAAGTAACGAATCCCCATAGATACAGCTGTCTGCTCTTAAAGGCTTTGCACAGATATTATCAAAATTGGATGTTCCCAGCAGCCACATCACACTGGGAAATGCCTCCTATTGTTGGCTCTGTTTTACCAGTTAGGAAGCTAGGGTCCAGGGAGGTTCATTGACTCAAACATGATAACACAGCTAATAAGGGCCAACAATGGGACTTCAAGGAAAAAGCCATCTGGCTTCAAATCCAGTACCCTCTCACCTATCCCATTTCTCTCTGATCTAACGAGATGAATGTGCCCAAAAAAACTGTAATTTATACATAAACACAAGCTGGAAATGCAAAAGTGTACAGAACATCTCTGCCTCTTAACTTGTTTGCACAACAGTGGCAATAATCACATCGCATCAAACAGTCACTATTATGGGCACTCTGATTTTTATAGAGGCAATTTTATATGGTAGAAAAAGCAGGCCCTTTGCAGATAAACAGCTGAATGTGAATCTACTGTGACCTTGAGCTACGTTTCTTAGCTCTTTTGCCTCTATATCTTCCTCTGTTCCATAACCCATAAAACATCATGATAAAGCTATCACCGCAAAGAGCTGCTAAGATACTAATGGAGACATGTTAGTATCTGACACATAGCAGCTATTCAATAACAATAGAATTCTCTCCCCCATCCTTGCTAATAACTTATTATGTCAGAGATAGTATACTGGCAAGATTAAAACCTCACAGAAAATTTCTTGAGTTAGTATCTGATGCTCACAGGGCCAAATAAGAAATCGCAAAATAAGATAGCATGAATACTTCTCCCAATTCACCTCCTAACACAGATATGTAACAGGAAAAGGAAGAAGTATGTTAATAGCCTTCTGGATTTTTTTCTTTGGCACCACACCAAAACTCAAAAAGTGGTGGTTTCTTAAATGTTGTTTGCAATGTAGAATCTAAATCCTCATCAATGAACATTCTTCTTACATTAAAATCCTTCAGTCTAACTTAGTCTCTGAATAAGCCTTTGATCTGTGCTAGATTTAATAACATCATAGAATCATCGGTCATTTGGATACCTTCACTCAACACAGAATTCATGCAGAATATACTCATTATATAAAAATCAAAAAATGATATTAATATTGGCACTGATCTCTAAGTACGGAAAGTGCTGTTTTCCTTGATGAAGGCTCACTTCAACCATTTTTTGAGAAAATGTCTACCAGATACCCCAGTCTGAATTACTACAGTTTGTGTATCATTCTTTCAAGTAAAAACGGTGTTCCAGGAAAAAGCATCTAATTCAGCTCATGGCTCAATCACTCAAGTGTTGTTGCTCTAGACAACCATCATATCTGGCAAAAGCTTTAGGAACAATTCCTATTCTGTAATGCAAAATATTTAAGACACATATTTAAAGGGTAAGATTTAACCAAATTAACAATATACATTCCTTCATCGAGGACACTTAGCCTTTTCTTTTCCTGGCTACTGAGCATGCAGAGCAGTATATGCAGTGACTACAGGACAGATGTGCACATGGCCTTGACTGGTGCTAAAGTCCCAGCAGGTTTGTTTTACATACCACGGCTTTTGCACCATTCATACAAATGTCAGCATAATAAGTTTAAAAAGGCAAATAATATATTACTATTCTTTGAAAGATGGGTTGATTTTCAATGCCCTCCTGAAAGGGTGTCAAGGACCCCCAGGGACCTAACAGACCATACTGTGAGAACTATTAGTTTACTCTTTGAGATAGAAAAATTTTCTTTTGATACAAAAAACACTAACTCAAAAAAAAGCAATGACTATATTAAAATCAGTAACTTTTGTTTATCAAAATAAATCTTTAAAAGTAAAAAGACAAGTTATAATCTGGGAAATGTGATTTGCCGTATATACACCCAACAAAGCAGATATCAACAATATTTGAAGAATTTTTACAAGTCAATGATAGCATAAACAACCCAACAGAAAAATGAGAAAGTATGACTTGACATTTCATGGAAATAGCTGATTATTATATGACGAGATGCCCATATCATCAGTTATCAAGGAAACGCAAATCAAGACCACGATATATCATGTCACAAACAAAACTTTAAAAATCTGGGAATATGAAATGTTGAAGAGGATTTGTAACCACAAGATCATTACACATTACTGATAGGAGTATAAATTGGCACAACCACTTTGGAACATAATTTGGCAATGTTTCCATTATTTTAACATCCATATACCCTATGAATCGGCAATTTAACTTCTAGATTTATACCCACAGGAAAATCTTTCACATGTTCATCAAGAGACAATATGGATATACATCTCATTATAGTTTACATGGGCAAAAACCTGGAAACACCCCAAATACAGGAAACTGAGTGAATGAACTGAAATGGAATGTTATAGTCATCAAGACAAACGAATGATAACAATACTCAATAATATGGATAACATCTGGTATTATATAGTTAAGTTGCTAAAAGATTACATACCTTTTAAAAAGACACACAATTTCATACACATACATACCACAGATACACACTTCTAGGAAAACATATAGATGTTACAGAACACTATAAAACAAGACAGCAGGAGAATGAAGAAAATAGGATTCAGGATACATGATGGCCAGAGAGGAGATGTGGGAAGGAGGACAGAGCATTCAGCTACATGTAGCTTATTACTGTCTTGCCTTTTGTTTCAGTTATTGAGTTTAAGGAAAATTATTAACAATTTAACAATATTAAAAATAACAGAATTAAACCTTTTAGTCAAACTTGCATCAACTTTGCATAAGAATATTTCATAAATTAAAGTTATGGTTGATCCAATTTTATGCACCAAAGATTTTAAAAGACACCTATACATTTTAACCTATAGCACAGAAACTGTAAAACTTTAGAGGTTCTAAACACACTCATCATTTGACAGGTAAGTAAATCAACTCCTGAGTTTGACCAAAATTGTACATTCACTCATAAATTTCACTATCTATTGAACTTCTACTGTATGCCAGACACTAATTTAGCAGTGAGCAAGAGAATTAAGTCCTGTTCTCACGAAGAGAATGAAGTCCTTTAATGGGGTGATGGAGACAATAAATTGAAAAATAACTATAATTTTAAATAATAAAGACAGCTATAAAGAAAATAAAAGCTGGTGAGGGGCTGGAAGGTGCTGGGTAGGAGGTTGGCTGCATCAGATGTCATGAACAGAAAAGACCTCTCTGAGAAGGTGATGTTTTAATGCAGACCAACCTGAGGCAGCCACACTAAGATGCTAGAGACCAACAACCACAGCCAGAAGCCGGGGCTCCGAGTACCTCTGCCCCAGTAAGTTTTAGATCTTTATCGAATTGGGCTTCAACATCACTGCAGGGACAATGTGAAAGCAAATTCACCTGGGTATTCCTGCTAGCCCTAACGCAGTGCTTTACAGAACTCAGGTGGTAATATTTGCAGACCCTTGCCGATAGCCCCCACCAGTTTACAAAGGACCAGCCTTTCGGGATTTACTGGGACAGGGGAAAAAACATGTACCTGGCTCAGAGCTTTGCTGGGCACTGCATGACAGACAAAGAAAAGCTCAAGGGGATAGCTAGGCAGTTAAGCTTTTGCTTTTATTTTCAATTTTTGTTTGACTGGGCCAAAATATCTAAGCACAATAATCTACATTTATAATGAATATTGGTTTACTTGCCAAAGGCACCAAATATCCGCTGTTTTGCCTTCCCCGGGCCACCCACCCCATACACACAAACACATCTGCACTTTTTCCACAAGCTAATCAGGTCAGTGACATCCAAGAGACAGAAGAAAGCTAGCCAGCACTTCTGCTGCTGCAGGCTGGACAGACTTATAAGTACGAGTCACACAGCTGGGGAGAGGCCTCTGTTCCCAACCAGCAGAGCATCAGCGGACCCTGGCTGAGAAACCTGGGAGCAGGATCAGCTATAATGCAAGATACACTGACGTTGTATCTTCCAGGTGTCTCCCAGCCACCTCCTAAGGCAGAGGCCTGAAACCAAGGCAAGACCAGACAGGTTAAATGCTCCAGGCAGTGAGGGCTTGGAGGAGCTGGGTCTCAGCACAGGTGCTCTGGTTTCTATCTCAGGAACTTGCTCAAGCCACTAAGCTCCCTTCACCTGCTTTCTTCCTGTGCAATATAAGGATGTTTTGGGTCATTCATCAGAAATTTATACAATTCTTCCTATGAAACATTTGCCAGGTCAGGTGAAAATACAAAGCTCTCTCTCCATGCAGAACAGACAAGCCAACAAAAACAAGTCTTTCCAACAGAAAACAATACTCCCTAGCAATTAACCCTTCAGAATGGCACTGACCTGGATTCAAATCTCAGTTCTACAACATACTAGTTGTAACGCGGTGGACAATTTATTCAAGCTCTCTTGACTTCAGTTTCCTCAACTATAAAGCAGGATGACTTTTTATTTTATCAGAATTACAAGAGGATTTATTTAAAAGTGCATAGCTGTAGTTTGTTCATTTTCACTGCTGCATAAAATTTCACTAAGTTTTTCTTCTTCTACCCATTCTCCTATCAATAATCCTTTGAGCTAATGCCCACATTTTTGCTATTACCACTGTTTCTATGAGCATTCTTGTACATGTTCCTTGGTATACTTCTGGAAGAGTTTTCTAGGGCATATACCTAGGAATTAAAATGCTTAGCTGCAGGGTGAGTGAATGTTCATCTTTTCCAAATACTTCCAATTCCTTTTCTAAAGTGATAAACTTTAGAAATGTAATGCTGAGCTGGGGATTTTTAAAAAAAGTCCTGGAAGACGGCACACAGCAGGAACAACTTTACAATGGAATGTATGTTCATATGGATTAAAATCATCTGTTTTCAAAGGGCAGAAATGAAGAACACAAAAACTCAAGGCAGGGTTACCTCTGGGTAGGGGGAGGCAGACAGCCAGGGAGGAGCACACAGGGAGATGCAGGAGGACTGGTGGGGTTCTGGCTCTCAGCTCGGAGCTGTGTTCTTTTTACTGTGCTTTTTACCTTAGATTACATAAATTCTTCTCAAAGTATGGAATATTCCATGAAAAAGAAATAATACTTTTAAAAGCAATTAGCATTGCCTATGTCCCATACAAGGTAACGTTCCCAATGAACAGCAGTTATTGCTATAAAATGTGAGGAGACTGAAAGGGATAACAAGACACAGTGACAGTTCAATGCAGGCCGTGACTAACTTAGTTGATGGAAAAGCTCCTCCCTATGGAGGTGAAGCCACCTGGCTCCTCAAATTCCAGGGCTGTGAGTGACCCAGAACTGCAGCAAATGGAGGTGGACCGTACAGAAGGGAAGGATATGAGGCAGCCCAGGTTCCAGAAGCACCAGGCACTGAGCTCTAAGGGGGCAGGATGGATCCACAACACCAACAACGCTGCCTGCTAATAAGCGCCCAAGGAACAGATGATAGATAAAAGGCAAAGCCTGCTTTATTGATGATGATTTTAAGCAGCGTTCTAAACAAAGATTATTTTGGCTGGAAAGAGAAAGGAAGATGGCTAAGAATAGAATAAGATGAACCAATTTAAGAATTGGCAGAGAAGCTCCCCAAGGTGACTGAGAAGAACAAGTAAGCAGGGTAACAGAGAAGTCTAAGAGACTGTTAAGCACCTGCTATAAGGTCAGGCACTGAGCTCAGGACTCTTCTCTCAAAACTCACACACACACACACACACACACACACACAAATACGTGCATATATGCACATATATACACGTGTATGCACATATACTGTAATATATATCAACCCAAAAAATACAATACACAAGCATGTATGTGTGTATACACACACACACACACACACACACGTACTTTCTGTTCTTCTACTGATCTGTTTTGAAAATGTGGTGCAGGCAATTATGACCCGTCTGTCCTAATTACTTCAATATGCATCTCTGAAGAATATTCCCCAGCTTAACCATACCATTAACACACCTAGAAATATTAATTCAATAATACTGTCTAACACAGAGCCTTTATTCAGATTTACACAACTGTCCCAAAACAATTCCTATAACTCTATCCTCTACTCCCCCACCAATCACCAATCACATTCACACATTATGTTACTTCTCTTTGACCTATTTTGATCTAGAATCGCTTCCTCCCACCCCATCACATATGTTCACTTTTCATGACATTGGTGGTTTTTTTTTGAGTCTAGGATGGTTGTTTTACAGAATGATCCAAATTCTGAATCTGCCCAATTATTCATCCACGATAAGCTTTTTGACAAGGTATGTTGTGTACATCTAATGGAATAATATCTAGAGGCACCAAATGTCAAATTATCCTATTTGGGGTAAGTTTGATCATTCAGTGTCTGCCAGATATCCCTGCTGAAAAGGTACCATTTGTTCTTTGGTATTCTAAATGACTGGAGAGTGATACTTGTAGACTGGAATATCCTGTTCTCCCACAACCTTTCACTGACTGGCTTTTCACACCCACTGAAGACTGCTGCCTCATCAGTTATTACACTGAGGTTGCAAAATGGTGACTTGCTAATTCTATCATTCATTCTACATTTTCTAGCTGGTATTCTATAAAGAAGAGCTTCCCCCTGTCTGCATCCTCCCTTTTTTAATCCCTATTCTTGTTTTTGGTTTTTGTTTTGTTTTGCTTTATTTTAGAAGGAGAGACATGGGGGGAGAGGGGGATAAGGGAGAGGGAGAGAGAAACTCAAGCAGACTCCTTGCTGAGTGCAGAGCCCAATGTGGGGCTCAATCTCACGACCCTGAGATCACAACCTGAGCCGAAAACCAAGAGTCGATGCTTAACCAACTGTGCCACCCAGGCGCCCCAATCCTTATTCTTAATATTACATCCCTATTCTTAATATCACTATCAATTCCTGATTTTGGTTTATTTTTCAAAGTACTTTAATCTCTTATAGTGATTCTTGTTGATATCCAAACTGTCAAATTTAGAAGTGCCTCCAAGGCAGCTCCCATGTCCTTTTTCTACATTTCCTCATTGCACTGAGCACTTCCTTGCTTTCTGCCCACGTGGTTTATCTCAACTCACCTTGTACTTTCCCTGTGCCTTATTAAAATCAGTCATTTCTCCAAGAAGCCCTGGTTCCTTTTAGTGGGCAGGAATACTTAGAAACAAGATGAGCTCACTGATACTGGCAATCAGTATTTCTCCATCTAAAGAAGGTTTTTACCTTTGTTATTTAAAGACGGAAAAGGCTTGAGCAACTTTATAGCTATTGAGCTGTCATGACTTTTAGACCTATGCATTTTTACCCTGTCTTATTAAGGACTTGTGTAGGTTTATACCTTGCAAGCAAATCACTTCTAGGCAGAGAGAGATACTGAAAATATAAGAGGAAAGCAATAATGTATAAAGATTAGAAGTCCAGAGTAGGCTGCCAAAAAAAAGGCATGGAGTAAAACCAAACCAGTCCAGGTCCAAGCAAGCCATGTGCATAAAACTACAATGGGACACTCATTACCTGGTTATTATCATATTTCTCACATACAGACATTACAGCTGAGGCAACAGTGAAATGCCATCTAATAGCTCCCATGGAGCATGGCAAGACAGAAGATGATTTTCTTATAATGTACTTGACTGACTCATACGGAAATCCACTGTAAAAGTGAAATAATCACAAATGGAATGGTCTAAAAAGGACACATACATTCAACAATGGATCCCAACCTATGGACCTAGGGCTCACAAAAAGGAAAGGTCTTTCGTTTCACATATACTCTGAGCACCACCTTTAAGATGCACAAAATGGCATCTTTCACATTTAAGTTCTACTAATTTTGAAATGAATATAGTTGCTTCATTATCACATGTTGTGTTTAATAGAATACAAATTCATTTACAGAACTGGCTAATTCAAGTGATTGTCACAATATATTTTATAAAAATCAAAGGTTACTGATTCTTCCAACATGGAGGAAGTACATCAAATGTTAGGTTTTCAAGTGTTATGTATGAGAATCAGTTTTTTACAGCATTCCCACTCCCACCTAAAGTCCAAAGTATTTATATTCTTTTGCTTGGGCTATGTACAGCTGAATCTTGAACAAACATACAGGTGGCTGATATTTGCTAAGTAGTTAAAAGTGTGGGTTTCCCAGAAATGAAAATCTATTCCCAACCCCATAGCAAAGGATATGCATTAGCGCCCTTAGCTCCAAGATCTGAAGATCTGAGTAATGCATGCCTAACTGAGAAATGCAAACATCTCAGTGAGGCAAAAGGAGGTCAGAGATTCATTTCCTTGCCTGGCCTAAGGGAATAGAACCATGTATTAAAAAACAATGCTGCAGAACAGGCTGGAAAAAAAATCAGGAATCCAAGTAGCTCAGTCTAATTCCAGGCACAGAGAGGAATCAGTTCCCAGAACTGTGAAGGCTAGAGTTTCATAGCTTCATGTCACCTTCATCAAAGACTCAGGCTTGTGTGGATTGCTAAGGAAGACCCGACACACACTTTGGGCTTCACACTTCTTACTCCCAATCACTGAGGGCCACTTCCTGTGACTAGAACAGAGGGACCATCGGCAGCATAACCTTCCGCCTTTCTTTCTGACACAAGCACTTTGGGGCCAGGTACCCGAGGAGGTGCAGAGCACTAAGCCAAGGGTCTACTGTGCCGCTTGTAGCCCTCATTTCGGTGCAGAACATCAACCTAAAATAAACATGGGGAAGTAAGTGAAAGTGTGTGGGGGGAGCCTGACCCAGGAGAAGTCCCGGGCAGACTGAAAGTCCCAGAGACATTTGATTATTCCATTATCAGCTGAGTCACTCCCTGAACCCACACTGTTCCCTCTGCATCACATACTGCCAGGTACCAAGTACTGGATTCTTACAGAAAGGGGAACTCTATGAAGCAGCAATAACTACCCCCTCATTTTAGAGATGTAAAAACTGAAACACAGAGGCACTTCGTAACCCAGAGCTATTAAGTAATTAAGCCATATTTCTAAACAAGGTCCACTGCATCCAACATGCATGCTTTGAATCACTACACTGCACTGTCTGCCTATTAGTCCAAGAGAGCAGTAAAGAAAGAGGGAGACCTTCACATTCTGAGACCTAAGCATTTGAATGACTTACTACCTTTGAGTTACTCATTATAAAGATAAGATTTAGCAACAGCAAAAGAGCTGACTAAATTCTCTTCATATACCCAAATGCTATCAAATACACCTACCATTAAGGGACTATTCCATTGGTTCTCAACTCAGGAGCACTTAGAAATGTCTGGACACCTTCCTTTGTTGTCATAAATCATGGGGTGCTACTGGCACCTAGTGGATAGAGGCCAGGGATGCAGCTAAAAATCTTAAAAAGCACAAGACAGCTCACCCACAAAAAGCTGGAATTTTTAAAAAAAAGTCAACAGTGCCAAGGCTGAAAAACCGTAGGCCATGACAAAAAGCATAGATGCAAAATCCTCCCTGATCCATCCTGACAAGCCAGATGCAGTTCCTGCTATAGAGGCTAGCAATAGGTAACCATTTTCGTGGCCCCAAAAGTTTGGCACCTGTGCTACACCTCCCCTACCTCTATCAGCTCCCGTAATGCACTAAAACATGAAGACAGACCTCTGAGTTCTTAGATGTGCCAGTCTTGCACTTTGCTACCAGTTCTAAGTATTTTAAGGGAAGTGGTTAGAATTAATAGTAAAAACTAGATTTGGGCATTATCCGTTTATTATCCATACTAACCCAATGTCCGTTATCACACATAATTTAAGCGTGGCTCTATTCGTAGCAGAAATACACAAATTTATGATTCTCATGAGTTTTAGTCTGTAAATAGGGAGTCCCAAGAAAAAGGCCTGGCAGTCAAGATAGAGCTGAGCTTATGTATTGGTGGAAGAAGCTCCCAGATACCTGCAATTCAGCCTAAGAAGAGCATGCAGACATTTCTGATGTGACAAATAATTAGCACAGCTCCTTAATCTGAACTATGTAACCACAGCATTCATCCAATTATAAGTTAAATTGAAGCATGTTTATCAGACTCTAACTGAAGGCGAAGTCAACAGGCCATAGTGGCCAGGAGTTAGGAGGATCAAGTCAGATGTAATCAAGGCCTCATGTCTACTACAAGAGAAAACTGGCTATAGGCGACAAACAGGAACAAGCAAAGCCCTCCTTGGGCCACAGAACCCTGGGAGTCCTTGGTGGCATTCAAACCATAGACAGCAGACCTGGGTTTCCTCCAGCAGCAGCAGTCTCCACCACTTACTAATTAGTGTCATTGTGTTAATCATCGTAATGAGTGGTCCAATTCTATTCCTCTCCCAGCACATCAATGCACAAGACAGAAAGCTGAGTCAAAATCAAAAGTCACAAACACATTCATTTTTTTTTTTAAAGATTTTATTTATTTATTGGACAGAGAGAGAGGGAACAGAAGCAGCGGGAGAAGGAGAGGGAGAAGCAGGCTTCCCACTGAGCAGGGAGCCCGATGTGGGGCTCGATCCCAGGACCCTGAGATCATGACCTGAGCCAAAGGCAGATGCTTAACGACTGAGCCACCCAGGCGCCCCCAAACACATTCATTTTTAAACACTTTCAGAAACTGGGAAAGAAAATGGAGGTTTCTCCATGCTGTGGTACCTGGAGACTAACTGGAAAACCTGAAGGTGTCCACACCTTGCAGAACTTCAAAACCTAAATAAAAAACAGAACATACATACTTGCAAACTCACACACACATTTGCACCTGCCCTTTCAAAAACAACAAAAACAAAAACAAAAATAAAAAACCAACACTGGCTAAGTGACTCCTAAAGGCAAGATTCCAGAAACCCACAACTAACATCATACTCAATGAAGGGAAACTGAAAGCTCTTACTCGAAGATCAGGAACAAGATAAGGATGTCTGCTCTCACCACTTTCATTCAACATAGTACTGGAAGTGTTAGAGCAATCAGACAAGAAATAAAAGACATCCAAATTGATAAGGAAGAAGTAAAACTGTCACAAATGGCAGATGACATGATGCTACAGAAAACCCTAAAGACTTCACCAAAAAATTATAATAAATGAATTCAGTAAAGCTTCAGAGTACAAAATATACAGAAATCTGTTGTATTTCTATACACTAATAACAAAGTAGCAGAAAGAGAAATTAAGAAAACAATTTCATTTACAATTACACCAAAAAGAATAAATTACAGAGGAATATTAACGGAGGAAGTTAAAGGCTTGTACTCTAAAAACTACCAAACACTGATGAAGGAAATCAAAGATGACACAAACAAATGGAAGGCTGTATCACACTCAAAGAATGGAAGAATACTGTTAAATGTCCATTTTACCCAAAGCAATCTACAGTTCAATGCAATCCTTATCAAAATACAAATAGCATTTTTCACAGAAGTAAAACAAGTAATGCTAAAATTTGTATGGAACTTCAAAAGATCCTATAGAGCCAAAGAAATCTTGAGAAAGATAAACAAAGCTGGAGGTAACACAATCCCAAATTTCAAGATATACTACAAAGCTAGAATAATCAAAATGGTATGGTCCTGGCACAAAAAGAGACACACAGATCAAAGGAACAGAATTGAGAGCTCAGAAAAAAAACCCACACTTCTATGGTCAATTAATCTATGACAAAGGAGGCAAGACTATACAGTGGGGGAAAAACAAGCTCTTCAATAAATGGTGCTGGGAAAACTGGACAGCTACATGCCGGAAAATGAAACTAGACCACTTTCTTATACCATACACAAAAATAAACTCAAAATAAACACCTAAATGTGAAACTGAAACCACTGAAGTCCTAAAAGAAAACAAAGGCCATAATCTCTTGGACATCAGCCTTAGCAACATTTTTTTAGACGTATCTCCTTAGTCAAGGGAAACAAAAGCAACAATAAATTACTGGGACTACACCAAAATAAAAAGCTTTTGTGCAGCAAAAGAAACCATCAGAAAAATGAAAAGGCAACCTAAATACTGAATGGGAGAAGATATTTGCAAATGAGATCTCTGAAAAGGGGTTAGTATTTAATATTATATAAAACTTACACAATTCAACACCAAAACAAAATAATGTGATTAAAAAATGGGCAGAGGATTGAATAGACTTTTTTTTTTCCCCCAAAGAAGACATCCAGATGACTAACCGTCACATGAAAAGATGCTCAACATCACTGGTCATCAGGGAAATAAAAATCAAAAGCACAATGAGATGGCTGTCAGAATGGTCACTATAAGAATCTGGAGCCCAGCAGAAAATGGGTTTCTGAGAAGCACGGGGAAGGAGTCGTCAGTTACAGAGGAAAAAAAAAAACAGTAAAATAAACTAGCATGCTTATAATGACTCCCCCCGCCACCACCAAACACACCTAAGACCTAGAAGCAGAGGACACTGCTTACCCATACCAAGGAGTCACAATGTTAGGGAGAGAAGCAAGACCAAGAGTCAAGGTGGAAGACGTTCTAAAATATCCAACTGACCAGGAAATAAGAAAGGCCAGAAGCCTGTTGACAGATTTTAGAATACTACTGAATAGAAAATATTTTTTAAGGGTGCCTGGGTAGCTCAGTCGTTGGGCGTCTGCCTTCGGCTCGGGTCATGATCCCAGGGTCCTGGGATCGAGCTCCGCATCGGGCTCCCTGCTCAGCGGGAAGCCTGCTTCTCCCTCTCCCACTCCCCCTGCTTGTGTTCCCTCTCTCGCTGTCTCTCTCTCTGTCAAAAAATAAAATCTTAAAAAAAAATTTTTTTTAAATACAAAATATCTTATGAAATACTTAACATAAAAATTACAAAATATGACTATAAGACTGAATAAGCAGCTATACATTAATCCCCTTTCTATTCAACTCATTCTAACATCTTTGGAGACCATCTAGGATATGACATATTGGCACCAAAAAGGGGAAGAAGAAAAAAAAAAAGATTAAGATTTTATTTATTTTGACAGCGAGAGAGGGAACACAAGCAGGGAGAGTGGGAGAGGGAGAAGCAGGCCTCCTGCGGAGCAGGGAGCCCAACATGGGGCTCGATCCCAGGACCCTGGGACCATGACTTGAGCCGAAGGCATAGGCCTAACAACTGAGCCACCCAGGCGCCCCCTCAAGTAGATTTCTATATTGTGATGAAATCTGTAATGGATAAACTCTAAGAAAGATTTTTGATTTCAGGGTTATCTAAGGGCAACTTATTTCCTACCTGGAGTCCCAATTATAGCAAAGAAAACCAAATGTTTAACCCTCCTCACCAAATATTTATTAAATGTCTATGTTCAGGGCTTGAAAAAGAAAAAAACCGCTACCCAAAGAGGGATCACCGGGCTAGCAGCATCAGCAGCACACCCAACTCCAGACCCTTAGAATCTGAGTCTTCCCGTTAGCATGATCTCCTAATGTGATCTGCACATTAAAGTCTGAGAAGTACTGGTTCAAAGAATTCAGAAAGGTGACAACATAGACCAAGGCTGAACCAAATCTAACCACCATTCTGCCAAATTCATGCTCTTCCTATCAGACAATATGGCTCTCAGGAGTTCTGTCTGCAAAATCCACACATCAGTCTCAGACTGGTGGCTCTCAGCCAGGGCAGACTGGGCCTCCAAGAGGACACTTGGCAATGTCTGATAACATTGTTGTCACAACGGGCAGGAGGAACAGGTGCTACTGGCATCTAGTAGATAGAAACCAAGGATGCTGTTAAACATCCTACGATGCAGAAAAAGCAGTCCTCCACAACAAATAATTACCTGGCCAAAAATATCAAAAGTGCAAAGGTTTTAAAAAAAAAGAAAAAAAAAAAACTAAAACAAAAACAGTTCCTTGATTTTCTAATATAGTCAATCAACTTCAGTAATTTAATGAACTGATTTGAGCATCCATATCCCATGGGGGAAAAAATAAACCAGTAATTACGAACACTTCCCATCCAACACTCCATAGAGTGTAAGGTTCCCTCAAGTGCTCATACCAGGGCTGCCTGGGTGGCTCAGTCAATTAAGCATCTGCTTTCGGCTCAGGTCATGATCCCAGGGTCCTGGGATCAAGCCCCGCATGGTCGAGCCCTGAGCCGGAGCCTGGCATCGTTGGAGCCTGGCATTGTCGGGCTCCATGCTCAGCAAGAAGCTGCTTTTTCTTCTCCCCCTGCCCCTTCCCCCAGCTCCTGCTCTCACTCACTCAAATAAAATCTTAAAAAAAGAGTTCATACCAAATCAATAATCATCAACACTGACAACCAAGACCAATACAGTAAAACAACAAAGGTACATGTTGTAATATTTCATAATTATGCAAGCTAAATTCTAAAAATACATTGCTACCATATATTACTTGGACAATAAAAACATTCTGGTCTTCACTTAATTCTTCATTTTTCTCCTACCATACAGGATCATTAGTGAAGGAACACTATGGCCACTTCAAGATGACAAGCACACACTGGACTAAATTGTTTCACTGAAACGAAACCTTCTAGCAAAAAAAGAAAAAAAAATTAAGGTAATTAAAAAGACTCTCTAGTATCATCAAGAGCTTCATTAATTTTATGAAATTTATGAATGAATACTTCCTCTTCTCCAGAGAAAGTAGAATTAAGACACTCAGAATGGTGGAAGAAGATGGTCCATAGGTAAGAGAAATAGAGGTCAGTGTGTATACTTACACA
Source organism: Eumetopias jubatus (assembly GCF_037043125.1). NCBI lineage: Eukaryota > Metazoa > Chordata > Mammalia > Carnivora > Otariidae > Eumetopias > Eumetopias jubatus. The sequence goes on from NW_028274807.1 coordinate 110,508,552, forward strand.
AAAGATGAGTACTGAGCCTCAGGCTGACTAAGCATGTTTTTATTAAGCTGAATGTTTCTGGAGTGACCATTGCTTTGTATGGCCTGTATCAGCTAAATTCTGCCTACAGAGAGCACCCAGAGGTTATATGTAATTCTCTACACTTTGAAAGCACTTAAAAGTGCCACAATCCTGACTTTATATTGTGCTAAGGAATAAGGGCACTCACTTTAAATTAGAATGAATCTGTGGCATTTAGCCACAGTTCTAGCTGTGCAGAAAGACTGAGAGAAAGCAATTTATGTGTTCCTATTAGACTTTAATAGCTATCTTTTGGTCTCATGAATCCCATCCTGCCATGTTCTTTAATTATGTTACCAAAAGACCCAAGTGATGGAATAAATTAAAATATTCCATGCCATTTCATTGTCTTTTACCTGATTTGTGGGATAAGGAGGAGCCCCACCTACAAGAAGCTAAAGACATACTCTTAAGTGCCCCTTTTTAAAAAGTTCTGCCACATATAGAAATCTTTCTTCAAGGTAGTCTCAAGAACTTAGGAAGCATTGTTTACTTTCCTGAAGCTTTCACTACAGAAATTCAAGATAAACTCAAAAATTCAAGATAAACCTACATGGTCAGAGCTGGCTACACCTCCACAAACTGGCTCACCAGAGCATCCACTTTTTGGCTGACTGTCATCCAAAGATCTTTTCCCCCTTTGTTTTTCTTCCTTTGCCTATCTCTCATCTTTAACAGGCTGGGACAAGCTGCTTAGAAACAGTGAACCAACCAAGAGCCTGGGACAGAAAAGGGAGAGTAGTTGGATCACACGAAGACATTCTTTGTTTTCTTTCTGATTCACTTGTTTCTTATTTTTGCATCATTGTATAAAACCAGCATCAATATGTGACTATTTCCTCCATTTATGAAATGATTTGAAGTTTCGGTTAGGACCCTTCATCAGGACATTAAATCATCTCTACACTAAAGATAAGGAGAGGAGCCTGGGCAGATGTTACAAGGTCAAAGTGATACAAACAGGTCTCTGTTAGGATCTTGTCCTGTTTTTCATCGAACACATATTCCTACATTTTGGTCTCAATATACAATTGCCCTCACTTTCCATAGATGTCTCAAGATAGCTCTGTTTTCACACATCTCTCAATTTATCACTGTATAAAAGGCTGCCACACTCTGAGACACCAAGACCAAGTACAGTAAAACATGTACCTAGAGGACACAATGCCCTACCATAAACACCACTGTTCAAGAAAAGAAGTATTTAAGAACTTAAAAATTACTGCCAGAATTGTCTTGGGCTTACTTTTAGCTCATTCCTCAAGTAGAGTGTCCCTTTGTCTCTACTGTATCTAACCAAATAACAACACAAGCAACAGTGATACCCTGCTCTTTTCCCAACCAGCATGTATCAAACCTTTCTATCCTAAAACAGAGACTCTTACCCGTGATTGTTTCAAAACAGGTCAAATTAGCAAGAAGGTGATTGAGGGGAAAGACCCAAGCAAGCCTTGAGTATTCACTCCATTTCACAAGGCTCTTCTGCTCTAGAAGTTTACCTGGATCAGTCACCACCTCCATCAACCTCAAAGAGAGAGATGGGAGCAAGAAGGCAATAATGCACATCACAAGGGCATGTATGCTCAGATTCTCAACACTTTCAGGATTCTGAGAACACAGTTCTCTGGACCCATGACATCAGGCTATCAGGAAAGAAGACAAATTATTTAGTAGACACACTCTTTGCCATAGTGGACATTTAAAAATAGAAAATGTAGCCCCTTGGCTTACTATCTAAATTTGAAACAGATTATATAGACTTACAGAAACGCAAATGACTACAAAATATTATGACCAGAGCCAAGTGTGCAAGAAGTAAGATTTCCTTCCAAAGGAAGTGCAAGGAATGGCATAATCAAATGGCTAGAAGTATTTCCAGTGTTACCATATGGTATGTATGAAGAAGAATACACAGAAGCAAGGTATTCTTGTATAGGAAGTAGCATACCAAGTTTGCACATACGATTGTTTTATTTGGAATGTGAATGAATTTCATATTCCACATTTCCAAACTTAACTTCCTCACACTTTCGTCATTTTACTAACATAGCCGTTCACTCATTGTTTATAAACACCGTGCTTGGCGCCAGAATACAAACACGAACAAGACACATTCTCTGATCTCAAAAGAACCATTATCCTCTATAATCATTCTTTCCCATGACCCCTGACTACCTGTAAATTTCTTAAGAGCAACAATTCATGTCTTGAATTCCCAGAATGCATGTCCTTTTTATTTCACAAATATTTTAACTATCTCATGTCCTAAATATAATGCTAGGAATACAATGGTAAAAAAAAATGACATGATCTATGAAGGGGCTTACCACAGGAAAACAAAAACAAATGGATGGAGAGATGAGTGTTGAGACAGGAGAAAGGCACAGAACCAGGGGCACACATACAAAAGGACCTCACACCCAACCCACTCCAACTAAAGGGTAGGAGGGTCAAGTTTTCTAGGAAGTGATATCCAACCTGAGCCTCAATGATGAAGAGAAGTTAATGAGCCAAGAAGGTAGCAAAAAGGTCTTCCACACAAATCAAAGCTTGTGCAAAGGTCAAAGGTAAGATAAATCATGGAACCTACGAAGGGACAGATGGGTTCAGGAACTCATCGCTGAGGATTAAGGAAGCAGGGATCATCAGATCAAGAAGGGACTTTGTCAGGTTAGCATTAAAGAGTTAGGACTTTATCCCGAGGCCAAGGAATGACCACTGAAGGGTTTCAAGCAGGATGCTGATATTACATAAAAGATGGACAGTGAACATTTGCTTTGATGTATCAAATAATCTTTCAAAGAAGTTCTAATCTTCCCTGTACTCTAAAATCAGTATGTCTGACATCAGAGAAGAATATACAGGATTCCCTAACAAAAGAAGGTTTTGGGTAATACTTAGGACACTGTTGGCCAATAAAAATGTGATGCAAAATAATGTATGTAATTTTAAATTTTCTAGTAGTCATATTCTTAAAAAAGTAAAATTACATGAAAATAATATATTTTATTTAATGAAATATTTCTAAAACATTTCGGTAAGTAATCAATATTAAAAATACTGAGGTATGGGGCACCTGGGTGGTTTAGTTGATTAAGTGTCTGCCTTTGGCTCGGGTCATGATCCCAGGATCCTGGAATCAAGCCCCACATCCACTGGGGCTCATTGCTCACTGGAGAGTCTGCTTCTCCCTCTCCCTCTACCTGCTGCTTCCCCTGCTTGTGCATTCACACTCTCAATCTATCAAATGACTAAAATCTTAATAAATAAATAAATAAATAAATAAATGTAAAATAAAAATATTTTACATTTTTTGGGGGGGTACTAAGTCTGAAGTTCAGTGTGCATTTTACACTTACATCACATCTCAATCTGGACAGGCCACATTATGTGCTCTATAGCCACAAATGGTTGGTGGCTACCATATCAGAGTAGACCTAGAAAATACTTTGCAATTTTCTGGAATTTTTAAGGTACATTTATCATTTGTAGTCATTTTCTACTTTATAAAAATAATGCAAATCAGTTTTTTAATGGGAAAAAAAAAAGAATAACTCCATTTTGGAAGATAGTCATAATCCCATACCAGCTACATTTGGATGTGTATTTTTATAGGACACTATCCTATGTCCAAAACATATGTAAGATAGGCTTTTAAAAAGGTCAATATAAAGGTTAATACATTAAACAGAGTTCTGAATAAATGAAACATTCTGTTTTTACAGTTTTGTTACTTTTTGAGACGGTATTTAAAGCGTACTTTCGGGGCACCTGGGTGACTCAGTCATTTAAGCGTCTGCCTTCCGCTCGGGTCGTGATCCCAGGGTCCTGGGATCAGCCCTGCATCAGGCTCCCTGCTTGGCAGGAAGACTGCTTCTCCCTCTCCCACTCCCCCTGCTTATGTTCCCTCTCTCGCTATATCTCTCTGTCAAATAAATAAATAAAATCTTTAAAAAAATTTTTTTTAATTCTTTATTAGACACCATAAGTGCTCTTTGAGTGACTACTTGACTTTGCTTCCCAGGCCTCCACCTCCCAAAGTTACAAAATGATCAATTCCACCACCACACAGCCTCCAGAGGAGTCCTGCTCCCGTAACATCCTCATCACTCAGCAGATCATTCCTGTGCTGTACTTTGTGGTCTTCATCGCAGGGACCCTGCTCAATGGTGTATCTGGATGGATATTCTTCTACGTGGCCAGCTCCAAGAGTTTCATCGTCTATCTCAAGAACATTGTCGTTGCTGACTTTCTGATGAGCCTGACCTTTCCCTTTAAGATCCTTGCCGATTCAGGGCTAGGGCCCTGGCAGATCAATGTGTTTGTGTGCAGGGTGTCTGCTGTGCTCTTCTATGTCAATATGTATGTCAGCATCGTGTTCTTTGGGCTCATCAGCTTTGACAGATACTATAAAATTGTAAAGCCTCTTTCGACTTCTTTCATCCATTCAGTAAATTACAGCAAACTCCTGTCAGTGGTGGTCTGGATGCTCATGCTCCTTCTGGCTGTCCCCAACATTATCCTGACCAACCAGAAGGCTACTAACGGGAAGGTGACACATATAAAATGTGTGAAACTTAAAAATGAACTGGGACTTAAGTGGCACAAAGCATCAAACTACATCTTTGTGGGCATCTTCTGGATTGTGTTTTTTCTGTTGATCATTTTCTATACTGCTATCACGAGGAAAATCTTCAAGTCCCACCTTAAGTCTAGAAGGAATTCCATTTCGGTCAAGAAGAAATCTAGCCGCAATATATTCAGCATCATGTTTGTGTTTTTTGTCTGTTTTGTACCTTACCACATTGCCAGAATTCCCTATACGCAGAGCCAAACAGAAGCTCATTACAGCTGCCAGTCTAAAGAAATTTTGCTCTATGTAAAAGAATTCACTCTGCTACTGTCAGCTGCAAACGTATGCCTAGATCCTATTATTTATTTCTTTCTGTGCCAGCCATTTAGAGAAATCTTATGTAAGAAACTGCACATCCCATTAAAAACTCAGCATGACTCAGAAACTTCCAAAACCAAAAGAGGAAATACAATGCATGAAAGCACAGACACTCTGTGAATTCCCACCTCCTTTCAAACAAAATCCATGTACACATATTGCAGTCTTCAGTTACATAAGACTAAATAAGAAACATGTCCATGCTAATAAGTATAATCTCTAGGCATTACAATCCAATTTAGTATAATAATAAAAACAAAATATAAGTTTTCCTGCTTTTTTATAACATCAGAGAAAAAAGTAACACATGCATTACTCCATTTTATTCCTTCGAAGCAGAAGATTTAAATCACTAGCCTGGTCAGTTAATGTAGAAATTTAAATAGCATAAAGAAAATAGGAAGCAATCAAGGCAATTCACTGGGGTGTCTTCCTTCTCTAAATACAAGGATTAAGTTATGTGGTTTTTTATGTTTTATATGGAGACTTATTAAGCCACTAAATGAGCCTGGAGCTCTGGTGTTAAAATATTTTTAAGTGGACTCTATTGAAGGAAGCTGGATATTGGGAAGCGTTGCCGGCAACTTCCCCTGTTCAATGGCACTGGAAAAAAAACACGCTGACTGGAACAAAGACAAAAACATACACACATACACTGTGTGTACATACATACATCTAGGGGCAGAGGAAGGAGTCTTCTTAGAAAGCAAGAGGACTTGAAAAAAAGGAAAATCTAGGATTTACAATTATGAGTGAAAAATTACACATAAAGTGAAAATCTACATATCACATTTTCTGAAAAAGCAGATGAACTTAAAATGTGCAGATATGGGATATGGTTGCTGGCTTGTGAGTTATCAAAACTATTTCTCTGCTATTAACTGGCTAGAAGATATCTAGGCCATCTTCCAAATGTTCTTCTCAAACTATTTGTAAGTCATGTGCATATACTTTTTTCCCTTACTACATATATATATATAATAATAATATATAGTAAAGAAATTATTTTCAATAATGTTCAGTTTTTCTTTCTTAAAAATCAAGGTAGGTGGGGCACCTGGGTGGCTCAATTGGTTAGGCATCTGCCTTCGACTCAGGTCATGATCCCAGGTCCTGGGATCGAGCCCCACATCTGGCTCCCTGCTCAGTGGGGAGTCTGCTTCTCTCTCTCCACCTGCCCCTCACCCTGCTTGTGCTTTCTCTCTTTTTCTCAAATACATAAACAAAATCCTTAAAAAAAAAAAAAAAAAAACTTAAAAAAAAATCAAGGTTGGAAAAAATAATGCCAATATTCTTCATAGTCATGACATGGGTGGTCTCTTTAATAGGCTAATTATGCATAAAGGAAGGAAGACAGTTACCTAGTGTATTCAAAATTTTTATTTGCCACAGACTTTCCAAAATAAGTACTTCATATGCTCTGGGACCTCATCAGATTTTAGGGAAAACTCGGAAAATACACCTTAAATTGAGGAAGAGCTGGGAAGGTATTTACTCTCTGTGTCCACCTTCCACCCTCGTAAAAACTCCCTGCTCCCAATTCTGGGTCAAATTATCCTCTCTCAAAAAGAAACAAATCACCAACCTATGACAAATATGCTTGGCAAAACTAAGCTTGCCATATATGTTTGGTTAAATACATCTGCAGAAGAAATTGGCTGTGCTTATTCTTCACAATTCCCACTGGCCAGGACAAATGAGTAAATACTGGTGTTTTACATGCCCCCTCCCCACCCCGGGAGAAAATGAAAGTTATAAAGAAAATGAGGAGCACCAAATAATGTCTTTGTAACCACTGTGCTAAAGCAGATGGGTAATGTAGAAATCAAGATTTTTCAGGAAGCAACATGCAAGCCAGGTAAGAATATTGTAAAGCAACAACTGATTAACAGTTACTGCATATCAGGTCCAGAACTACAACAAAAAATATAGTAGAGCAATGGCAACAGTGGACCAATCCAGAAACTTCCCTGAGATTAACAGCACTATTTTTTTTAATTATGTTATGGACTAATTTCTGTAGCTAGTTTATAGTACAGTTTTATAATATATATTTATCTCTGAGAAAGTAAAATAACACTTAATCATATTTGTAGAAGCAGTGCTATGAAACAGTTGTAAGTATTTTAAAAAGTGACATAGGGGAAAGGAAAGCCACATGTTGTTAAAGTGGTTCTTCTGTGGGGATGTCCTGTCATGAAAAGATAATTTGCATGCCATTGGTATTTTGCAGAGAACTGGTGAGCAAAAGGCAATAACAGCTCTTTACCGTTGAAGACCAACCACACCACACCAGTTCTCTCCCAACCCCTCCCCACGCAAACCTCACAGTGCGGTTTACCCAAAAGGAAACCTCCTATCACTCTGGGGGGATGACCTGATGTCAGTTATTTTTTTGTATTAATAAAGATACTTTTTCTTCTTCTTCTTCTTCTTGTCCAGAGTCAAAAGATATAAATAGCAGCAATGGGGTTAAGGACAGAATAGAAAGCTAATGGCATATACTTTACTAATATCATCAAGTAGAAACAAAACTTAGTATAAGGGTGTTTTCTAGATTTCTGGGTTAATCTTCTAGGTAAACTCAATGGATCAGAATTGTTTAATTTGTAGGTGACCAAAAAAATACAACTAAAATTGGACTCCTGCAATAAAAAGAGATTTACTGGCTAATAGACCTAAACGTTCAAAGTTGTGGGTATGGCTTAATTTAAGGGCTGACAGAGGGCCTAAGCTGATGTAACTAAAGCTGGCTTTATACCATTTTTGCAGCCACCTTCCACGGTATTAGTTTCAACTCAAAGGAAGCTGTGAGCTCTTCTTTTGTGGTAGCAAAATGAAAGAAGCACTTCTAGACCTTAAATATTCACAGCCAGTCCTCCAGAGAATTTCTTCAGAAACTTGGGACTTGGCTCTCATTGGGTCATACTGGCTCATTTTCCATCCCAACCTGTGGCCAGTGGAATAGACATGCTGGTCAATTATGGCTGGACCCTGATATTAGAGGCAGAGTGGGCACTGTGATAGGCCCAGGGACAAGAACCAGAGAAAGTGAATTTCTCAAAGGAAAAGTCTCATTTTTACTGCTGGGGAAATAGAGTCTGGAGGCTGAGGAGATAACCAGCAGATGAGTACCACTGGCAGTAGGCAGCCTTTTTATAAACAACCATTGTGAGATTCATGCATCTCAGTGGGCAGGTTTCCTGTGTAATCTTAGATGATTATTATCTTTGTTTCTTGATTCTTATCACAAATATTTCTTTAATTTAAAAAAAAAACTTCAGAATATTTCCATATAGGTACTGAGTCAATTACACATATCAAAATGGAATCATGGTTTGGTTAAAATGTACGAATTCCTATCAATGGGGGATTTTTAGTCATAGTCAAGAGTCACTTTTGAATACCTTTCTGTTAGATTTCTGCAGTCCACATGCTGCAAAGCAGCTACTGGCTTATCAACTTCTAGCCACAGAAGTGTTTTTTTTTTTTTTTTTTTTAATTGCTGCCCCAACAAATAAAAACACGGGGAAACAGTTGGCTGCAGCTAAGGGCCTGCTGGCCTCTCCTGGTGAGGCAGAAGCTCTCAACTCACTATCGTTCCCAGCTTCCCTTGTTTTCTATTGTTTCTTACAACAATGTGTATCATGCCTTCTTTTCTATCATAGGCACCTGAGTTTATAAGCCACCCCGGGCACCCTGAGCACTTGAGGAGTTGCACTACAGCTTTCTCTACAGAAGGACCTGGAAAATGTTCCCTGTTAACCAGGTACACTCCAAAGCAGTTTCAGGGCTGGCAGAAAATATAAGAAGCTATGCCATTTTTATCTCTCCCACCTGCAACAGAAGTTCGAGTACAAGCATGAAAAGAGTTATTATAAAAAACAGGCCCATCTCAACAACAATGAAATATATGAAAAGTATTTTCATTGACAATGACTACTTGCTACTTTTTGAATGTGTTCATTGTGTCAATCTGACTTCTCTCATGGTCACAGTTAAGATCTCCGTGACCCATCTCAACCCACTTCACCTTCAGTGCTTTGGGGAACTGAAATACAAGACTCTGGACTCAGAATCATCTTGCTCTACTTCCAACCTCCAGATGTCACCAGCTCCAATCCACAGAGTGTCAGTGTATCAGGCGAAGCCCAGAGTTAACACTAATTCCTGCTTCCCTCACAAATCCCAGGTCACTGGTATAACTGCTAAATCCTCCTCCAAAGTGCATGATAAAGTCCTAAGGGCTTACTTTCCTATCATTTCATCTCCTGACACAGAAGTCCACTGAAATATGGCTCTCATCATCTCCATACAATACTTCACACTACTTAATATGATAATCCCTTTTCTAAACTAAAAGATTCTCTACATATAACCAGGAGCTTTTTCAAGCTGTTAATTATTTACATTCTACTTTTTTACACCATAGCTTTCTGAAGGAACACTAGATCTCTCTGATATTTACTGACTAAAATGAGAAGTTAATCCTCGTTTTGTTTGTAAACTAACCACCAATGTCAACTCCATATTAAATTCACTTTTCTAGTTTAAAAAAAAATACCACTATTAAAAAAATAAATAAAAAACTTGCAATGCCATGACCAAATGTATTTTCTTACCTGGGTAATACTATGAAAGTAGTTAGGTAAATAAAAACGAAAATGTTCTTTTTTAATAGGAAAACGAGGACTTCTATCAATGCTATTTAAAATAAGAGTTACTTAAGTGTTTAAAAAGTTACATTCAGAATGTCCTCGTTATTGCACAGCGAAAAAAATCATCAACAAAACCAAAGGCAATCTACTGAATGGGAGAAGATATTTGCAAACGATATATCCAAAAAGGAATTAGTATCCAAAATATATAAAGAGCTTATAAAACTTTACACTAGAAAAATAATATGATCAAAAAATGGAGAACTGAATAGACATTTTTCCCAAAACAGCCTATAAATGGCCAACAGACTCATGCTCAATATCACTCATCATCAGGGAAATGCAAATCAAAACCACAATAACATATCACCCCATACCTGTCAGAATGGCTAGTGTCAAAAAGACAAGAAATAACAAGTGTTGGCAAAGACGTAGAGAAAAAGGAACCCTTGTGCACTGTTGGTGGCAGTGTTAATTGGCGCAGCCAAACTGTAGAAAACAGTATGGAATTTCCTTAAAAAATTAAAAATAGAGTGGCGCCTGCATGGTTCAGTCGGTTAAGCGTCCCAACTCCTCCTCTAACTCAGGTCATGATCTCAGGGTCATGAGATCAAACCCCACGCAAGGTCCTCTTCCTCTAGCCGCCCCCCCATGCGTGCGTGTGTGCTCTCTCTAATAAATAAATAAATCTTTTTTAAAAATTAAAAATAGAAATACCATATGATACAGTAACTCCTGTACTGGACACTTACTCAAACGAAATGAAAACACTAATTTGAAAAGATATATGCACCCTATGTTTATTGCATTATTTACAATAGCCAAGATAGGGAAGCAACCCAAGTGTCCACCCATAGATGAATGGATAAAGAAGTGGTGTAGATATACAATGGAATACTACTCAGCCATAGAAAAGAATGAGATCTTGCCATCTGCAACAACACGTATGGACCAAAGCAAAGTGAAATAAGTAAGACCAAAAGACAAATACCGTATGACTTCACTTACATACAGAATCCAAAAAACAAATAAATACAGAAATAAAAGCAGAAGTAGAATGTTCTGGTTATGATGATAAGGCACTAAGGAATATCTACTATCTAAAAGAGAAGGAATAAAATAAAAAACAATCTATGCTTTATCAAATAATGGGGTAGCACTAAAAACATAGTAAGCCAATACTCAAACTCACCTTTCTACCTGTCAAGCTGGATGCTCTCCTCAGACTTCCCTTGCCAAGACTGAAACCAAAGTCTACTCCCCTCCCACCCCTAAATCACAGCCCCATACCATACTCTGCAGTGGTTCCCAGTGCCCATGATCTGGGTACTTCCCATCTCATTTCAGCTCCTCATTGTTTCTCACTCAAAATGACCACACCATAATCATCCCCTACCTGGTTTCTTGTCCGCTGCTTTCTCCCCTAACCCTATGGAATCCAACACCCACAGATTTACCAAGTACTGAGCTCTCCAGGGTTATTAAAGCATCTAAGATTGCCTAAAGCGATCTAAGATTTGGTCTCAGGCAGATCCTGCTCCGATACTCCAAGCACCCAGATTGCCTGAGAATCACCAAACACTCCCCACATCTCATTCATCTGCATCATCCGCCCATGCTGACACCATTCCCTCACTCCTCCAAAGCATCTCTTTACCACACCTCAGTCGGAAGGACTGTACTTCCTGGACTCCTACCAGTTCTAACTAACAGTATCACCGCAGGTACTGCAGATTCCTTATCACCCCCTCCACACCGTAACCTTTAAACATAACAAAAATATTCTCTAGCACCGGAGCTAAGGGGGCAGCCTGCAGTCAATAAACATTTGTTAGAATTTTCCTTAAGTACGTGATCAAAAAACAAAGACTCACATGGCAAGGGACAGGGAGAATTTCTCCAGAGAACCTTCTCCTAGAAGGTAACAACAGAGTTCGTAAAATGTATTCTGAGCTTTGAAAATGTGTTACTCACAACCTCTTCGGAAAAGGACCACAACTACTCAAGGGGAGAGAAAATGAACTTCAGTGACTAAAAACAAAGAAGATAACCTTTAAAAGTTCTTTCTTAGGGGTTTCCCTTATTATTTCATATCCATCACTCAAATAGCCCACAAATGAAAGGTCAAATGAACTGCATGTTGGCCCAATACCACCGTATGGTCAATACAAAGAACCAAAAGGAGAATGAATACACCCAGCCACTCTTACAACCGAGTTCGCATTCCAGGAATATGTAAAACACTTTTGCCTTCAAAATACTTCCAACTTTTTACTCTGTTTTATTAAAAAGGGAAAACCGAGATAGCATTTAAGTAATGCAGAAACACCAACATCTTGGAAGCTCTGTGTCTGTCTATGTCTCATTTAAAAAGGACTCTTATCTAATCACATCTGTCGCTCCCAGATTTGAAGCTACCAATCTCAGTGAGAGTCAGGGAAAAAAGTCTTTGGACTAATCCAGGTGGCAAAGGTGATTATGTGCCTTAAAAATTTTTTTCAAAATGTGAACCTAAAGCACAGTGGCTTGAGAGAAGGCAGAGAGCCACACACACATTGCTAGAGAAATGTCTTGATCACCAGCATTTCTTAACCAAGGAACAGCCCCCTACCCAAAGATCATAACAAAAGCTTCAGGATGCAAACAATTTTGAGTTGAGAGCATCCTGAGTTGCAAACTCCGTGAGTGGAGTGGGCACAGTAGCATACCGTTCGCACTGCTCAGTGGTACTAGAATTCAAACTAAGGGGGTGGCCGGGCAACAGGGCAGGGGGTGGCTGGTTGGACCCGCTGGCCTCCTTTGTAACCACTGTTTCTGCCCAACACTTTCATTTTAAGAAGCATAATGAAGTACTAGGTCACTGGAGTCTGTGCAGCTCTGGCCAAGGCCTTAGTTTCCCCATCTGTACAGAGTGGGCTTTCCTAACATATCATGAATTTCCTTAAAGAAAATAAGTTCACAGACCCGTGTCTGGCTGTGGCAGTGGCTACCTACTCCAATATTCATTTTCCCGTTCCCTATTAGCTCCAAAGGGCTACTACGCTATGTTTAAAAAATAAATTTTAAGGATGTTAAGCATTAAGAACGACACTTCTACTGAAATACTGTTTGGTATTTGTGTTCAATAAAATCAAAAGCATGATTTGTGTGTATGGGGAAGTTAACTACAATAAGCTTTTCTTTGTCAATTCATGGGGCAATTTTGCTTTTTCAGTTTTTATTTAAAACAAAATATCCATTAAAGTAACTAGTATGTCATTTCTTAAAAAGTCTTGCCATGACCAAGGTCAGGGAAAAATAAATTCACCTCACTTCTTCCCACTTGGGTTTCTTAAAATACTAGGTTAGTGATGACATGTAATTTCCCAGAACACTAACAAAATACACTCTGAAAAACATTTGTTCTTAATGAAACAGATAAAGAAGTGACTTCTGGAAATTTCAAATGGAACTCGTGTTAAAAACAAAACAGGGATGGTAGCCCCAAAAAAGTGTATTTCCACTCTGAATAAAATTCCACAAAATATCAGATTGCCTCAAGGTCATTCTCAAAGGAAGAACATGGTTCAGTTTCACTATTAAGAGACTGGTTTCGGGGCACCTGGGCGGCTCAGTTGGTTAAGCATCTGCCTTGGGCTGGGATGGAACCCCGCTTTGGGCTCCCTGCTCAGCAGGGAGTCTGCTTCTCCCTGTCCATCTGCCGCTCCCCCCTGCTTGTGCTCTCCTGCTCTCTCTCTCTCTCAAATAAACAAAAGCTTACCAAAAAAAAAAAAAAAAAAAAAAAGACTGGTTTCTCACCATTCCAAAAAAGAAATGGAACACTGAGAACTAGGGTCCTTCAGCTCTTTTCTACCTGGCAATCCAGACACAAAAACTGTGGCCGCAGTAGATTTTTAAGGATAGTTGAATATACTTCTTAATTCTGTCTGGCTATACCCCCCAAAGTGAACAAGGAAGTAAACATATAGCTATGCCTACCATAAAAAAGAAAAAAGAAACTATACTACAAAACACCTCTCATTCCAGTTTTTCTGCATACCATGTTAGAACCATTCACCACTCCACAGGCAGCCAGCTCCATCTCATCAAATTCTCTCCATCCCTCCCTCTCTGTCCCCCACTGCATGTAAACCCCGAGCACCACTGCTTACTTACTTGACAATCTGCAAGGGTGTCTTTTCTGAAGTGTGTTTTTCCTTGAGTCCTATCCAACAACAATGCACACAAATCTTCAAGGACGGATCCTTTCCTAGCACTGTTAATAATGAGAGTTAACACTGGTTCTTAACCAAAAAACAAATACAAAGTTTAAGATTTGGGATTTTTCATCTAACTTGTAAGGGAATATATGTAAAAAGTTTTCTTCTGCAACATGATGATAATAATAGCAGTAATAATTATTATTCATATTCACTATTGTTATTATTACTACATGAATTTAGGAGAACACCAGAACCCGAGAAACAAATGACCACCATCAACATAAGCATCCTTACATTGTTTTTTTCCCCCAAAAAGTTCCCTTAAACTCTCCTTAAATTCCCTTTAGCTTGACATCTCATTTAGTTTTTTAAGAGATTTTTCTTTTTAAAAACCAAAGAGATTCATTTTGGATTCTGGAGAGGCTTATTTTATTATTATTATTATTATCTGGAAAACTGACTAAGAATTATTAGGAGAAAAGGAGACAAAACCAAAGCACCTACCAAACCAATGAAGCAACACTAGAAATCAGACCCTAACTGACCAAGAAATGGTTTTGCACTTAAAAATCAACTTTGGACCAGCAGACTTAGTACTCCAGAAAATATGGTTGAGACATGAGCTCAACCTCTTTTATAAAAGCTACACTTCTAAAAGAAAGATAACATAACAAAGCCAATCCATAACATGGATGAGATACAGTGACTTTTTATTAGGTCTCTCACCATGCTGAGCTCCATTCAGACACTCAGTAAACACGTGCTCACCACAGACAGAATGATCATTTACCCAAACAATTTAAATACACAGGACGGTCCCTTTACATACAATCTATTAATTACTAAATACCAGGCTCAATTCATTAAGCAGTTTGGGCCAAACTGACAAATACTCATGGCAGGCCTACTCTTGTTAACTTAGAGAAACAGATCCGATATATCTTTAAAAGAAAAAATTACAACTATACAACAGCACACACAATATAACAACATTTTAGTGAGTGTGCACACACATAGAAAAATTTTAAAATCTGTGCCGAAATTTGTGCCAATTCATGTACCAAAACTGTTAACAGTAATTATCTCTGTGCATATAATTTTCTTCTTCTGTTTATACTTCCAGATTTTTCCACAATGAAAAAAGAATAAAGATAAATAAAACATGATCTTTACCAGACTATGTTAAATCACATCTTTTCTTTATTAACAGAGGTCTCAGCAGAACCCAAACTGCCAACAATTGTTTTAATTATAACTTCAAAAAGCTGGTGGGTGTCAGTATGTATACTTAAGAAATTCTGCTTAAAGACCTAATATATTTAACTCATAACCCCTTTCAAGGCACAAAAAGTGATGTTCTTTAAAATCATTATGATGGAAAACATATCTTGGATGCTTTTAAAAAAAAATGCTAGGCACTATAATGGACCAAAAAAATCTTTCCTCTAAAAGAATACACAAACATACAAAAGAAAGCACACACAAAATTGAACCTCTTGGCGAGACTTTCATACAGTTAAACTATTTACAAACCACAGTTTCATCTACGTCAATATGCAACACTTTAAAACCACACAAAAAGGAAAGGAAATTTTTAGTACAGCCAACCTTCCTGCAATGGAGCTGCTAGTGCTCTTGCGGAGGCCAGACAGCTAACTCATGGTTCTCTGAAGACCTGCAGCGAGCCCGTGGTGGCTCAGAGAATATACCCCCAGGTAGGTCTTTTTAAGTACTTGATATATTCAAATATCTTTCCATCTAAGGGGAAGCTGTGATATTCGGTGTTTAAAACATGTAAGTTGGGAATGCCAATGTGTAATAAGGCTGCTTGTAAGAGGGTACCAATTATTAAATTCTAAATAGATTCTCACTATAAACTGTACTATAATTTTCTTCTATCTGATAACCCCCTCCACTCCTCTCAAAAAAAAAAAAGTTTAATTTATTCAAAACTGAATACTTACTTATAGGGGAGCATAACTATTCAGTAACTCAATTTTATATTTTATAACAGAATGGATAAACACCATGTTGTAGGTCTTTACAACAGGGCACAACAGATTTGAAATGACTTCCCTCCACAAAAATGATAATTTCAAGAACATTCTATTGTGACTTTCATTAAAAAAAAAAATCTAATAAATGTATTTATTTTCTAAGCAATGGGCACTCTATCCCAAACAAAGGAGACACTTGAAATCTTTTCTTGATTTTTGCCACAGCACCTCAAATTTTCACAGGCTAAATAATTGGTTGACAAAAAATTTATCAAGCACTTGGTTTTCAAATTTGTGATAGAGAACACAAAATGCTATTATAGTACAGTTTAACCTCTAATCAACATACCAAAAATCTTAAATGAAGAGATTAGTTTTTCATTGCAATCTAGACTGAGGTTCATGAAAAGCAAGTGCAAGGCACTACAGGAATCTCAAGCATCATCAAATAAATAGTTATGCTGTAATTATTTTTAAATAAATTACCCATAAGTGGTATATATGGCCAGTTCTAGTTATAGAGATTAACTGATGAAAATTTTCTAATCCTCCTCTTTACCATATATTCATCTATAAAATGAGACTTTATTGTATAATTGTATGAGCAATAGGAACACTTAAAAAAAAAACACAGTATTATGTTAACTATTATCATGTAACATTAGAAATACAACAGCTAAGCCAAAATCCTAGCACCTGGTAAAGGAACAATGAGCTAAGGTGGGAGAGGGAGATGATGATCAATTTACAGCAACACTAGCTTTTGACCCCGAGAAGAAAAGGATGGTCAGAATGCCAAGGTTCAAATAAATGGTTACTATCCAAAAAACAGAGTCCTAAGAAGTCAGTGAAGCCTGGAGTAGACTTCAGACACAAAGAGCTTATTCCAGGCATTTTAAGATAGGAAGGATTTGGATATAGGAAGGATAGGGGCAGAAAGCCTAAAAATGATCAATGGGGTCAGATTCTAGCCTGTTCTTACAAGCTGGAAAACCTTGAGCAACATCCAAGTGCCAGACCCCAGTCTCAACTTATCTGAGACTTGGACTAGATGCTATCAATAAAAGTTCCCTCCACCCTTAAAGTTCTATGATTCCCCAAATTTTATCACAACCAAGAGTTCAAAGGCAGGAAGGAGCAGTTCACAGCACAGTAGAGATACCACTAATCTAGGGAATTAAGATAAAAACAGTAGGGATGTTTTGAAGCAACTAGGTCATGGGAACTTTGAAAGTAAGGGAGGTTTAGATTTAAAAGACAGAACCTAGGTCTGGGTTTTAAATATATATACAGTAGAATGAAACATCAAAATACTTGAAGTCTGAACCTCTCTCATTAGTATTTAAAGGAAAAGTTAGGAACTAATATTTTCTTTCTGCTCTTTTACATAAAAATTGCCTAGAATATAGTTCCTGCCACATAGTAAGCACTTAGTAAGGCTGGCTGCTATAAAAGTTATTATCATCACCATCACCATGATTATTACTATTACTGAGAAAGAGCTCTAGAGTGGTTTTGAACATAGCTTCTGAGATCAGACTGCCTGAGCTGGAATCTTGGCTCTATAATTTAACAACTATATAACCTTGGGTGTTATTTAACCTCGTTTTGCCACAGTTTTCTCATTTGTAAAGTAGGGATAATAACACCTATGTGGTAAGAATGATGAGAGGTTAAATAAGTACCTGTAAAGTACTTAGCACAGTGCCAGACACAAAGTAAGTACTCAATTATTTTCATTAAGTTTAGTGCAGAATGAATTATGCATGAACCCTAAGTCCTATCTCAAGTTGGGAAAGAGGAAGGACATGTACCCTTTTAAATGACACTTTAATTTATAAAGTTTTATGTACTTCTGCCTTATTAATCTGCTTACAGTGTTTCATCCCAAGGTGTATACAGTGGATCATTAAATAATCAGAATTAATAATTGATCAGAAAGGCTTCAAAAGGTTTTGTTGTTGTTGTTTCAATTTTAAAGGGAGGTTTCAGAGAATGGGCTTATTTGGCCTTCTTAGCCACTATAATTAAGATTTGCTATTTTTTTTTAAAGATTTTATTTATTTATTTTTGAGAGAGAGGGTGTGCATGTGAACACAAGTAGGGGGAGGGGCAGAGGGAGAAGCAGACTCCCCGCTGAGGAGGGAGCCTGATGCTGGGCTCTATCCCAGGACTCTAAGATCATGACCTGAGCCAAAGGCAGCTGCTCAACGGAATGAGCCACCCAGTCACCCAGATTCACAGTTTTTAAGTTGTGTATCAGGTTTTTTTCTCCTAAAACACAAAATCTTCTGGTCTTTAAAACTAAAGGAAGGTGTTTAATATGCATGAGGAGAGTGCACACCAAGAAGCAGCACCAAAAAGATATATCTGTGGCCCTAAGAGCATTAGTTTGGACCAGGTCAAAGAGAATAAATGAAGCCCAATTGGTTTAACTTACACTTATGTTCCAGATTTGGAGGGAACATTGACAAGATTTTGTCATTATCAGTATCAGTCACAATGGTTCTAAGGATATGTCTTAGACTTTTGGGCTTAACTGCCTCAAACCTATAGTGAAAGAAAATAAGTATTATAGTTAGATGTTTTCATACTAAGATAACTGAGTTTCTCTTTGAGAATTCTGTAACCAATGATCATATATTCTTGTTCTAGAAGCCTTTAAAATACATTTGTGGTCAAATTTCTCAAAAACACTGACAGAGAAACATCTATACAAGCACTGTTTACCAGAAAGAGAAAACAAACCACAGAGGTACTTTAAAATTATCCAGTAGCTGCATTTGAAAAAGCAGAAAGAAACAGGAGAAATTAATTTTAACCATATATTTAACCTAATATCAGAAATATCATTTAAACATATGCTGAATACAAAAAATATGGAGATATTTTACTAATTGTACTATTGTACAAAATAGTGCACTTTTACTAGTTGTATTATTTTTATAGTCTTTCCTAAAAAAATCTTTAAAACCTGGTGCATATTTTGCATTTACAGCCCACGTCAATTTGGCTGTCAAAGTGGCTGTCATTTCAAGTGCTCAGTAGTCACATGTGGCCACATACTGGACATCACAGGCCTAGGTCACTAGGGAATGGAGTGAGGAAAAGGAAGGAATAAGCATCAATTCAAGCCAGATTCTAACCCTTCAATTCTTTCTGCTGAACAGAAAAATGAAATGCAATGGTGATTGTGAACACACTCTGGTACCTGACACAATGAAACGCCTACCTCTAAATTTCAGGACAATTTTCTGTCCCCCGTTACCTCCCCGCTCAGCCTAGGTTCCTCCAGCATGAGGAGCTCTTGTCAATCTATGAAAACAGCAAGCCAGGAAGCCTCACTGAAACCTCCCAGGCTCAGCCACAACCAAACCATTTTACCTTCATTTCCTCTCTGTCTGTTTCTCAGAATTTCAGTTCACTTATCTCCTCTGCAAACTACCTTCCAACCCAAGTGGTAACAAAAGAGCTATCAGAATGCAAAAGTGTGATGTCAAAAAAGCAAACCTATATGGGATTTCCCAAAATCATGAAATCAGACCATGGAAAACCCAGGCCTCCTTACAATCTATGATGTTTCACCAATAAAATTCTATCTAAAAATCAGAAAAATTGTGACCCAGGTGTTATGAGTACAGATGTTTTTAAAGAAAATCATTTCTAATTTTAATTACTAACCTCCTTCTCCCACCCCTTTTTTTAAACAGATTATTTGGATTTTTTTTTTTTAACAGAGTCATCCTTACTTCCCCTCAAGATGACAAACAGTTCTATCTTCTGCCCAGTTTACAGAGATCTGGAGCCATTCACATATTTTTTTTATTTAGTGTTTCTTGTTGGAATTATTGGAAGTGGTTTTGCAACCTGGGCTTTTATACAGAATAACACAAATCACAGGTGTGTAAGCATATACTTAATTAATTTGCTTACGGCTGATTTCCTGCTGACTCTGGCATTACCAGTAAAAATCGTTGTCGACTTGGGTGTGGCACCCTGGAAGCTGAAGATTTTCCACTGCCAAGTGACAGCCTGCCTCATCTACATTAATATGTACTTATCAATTATCTTCTTAGCATTTGTCAGCATTGATCGCTGTCTTCAGTTGACATACAGCTCCAAGATTTATCGGATCCAAGAACCTGGATTTGCCAAAATGATATCGACCGTGGTGTGGCTAATGGTTCTTCTTATAACAGTGCCCAACATGATGATTCCCATCAGAGACATCGAGGAGAAGCCAAATGTGGGATGCATGGAATTCAAAAGGGATTTTGGCAGAAACTGGCATTTGCTGACAAATTTCATATGTGTGGCAATATTTTTAAATTTCTCAGCCATCATTTTAATATCTAACTGCCTTGTAATTCGACAACTCTACAGAAACAAAGATAATGAAAATTATCCATATGTGAAAAAAGCCCTCATCAACATCCTTTTAGTGACTACAGGCTACATCATATGTTTTGTTCCGTATCACATTGTCCGAATCCCATACACCCTGAGCCAGACAGAGGTAATATCTGATTGCCCAACCAGGATTTCACTATTCAAAGCCAAAGAGGCCACACTGCTCCTTGCTGTGTCAAACCTGTGTTTTGATCCTGTCTTGTACTATCACCTCTCAAAAGCATTCCGCTTAACAGTTACCAAGACTTTTGCTTCACATAAGGAGACCAAGGCTCCAAAAGAAAAATCAAATGGTGAAAACAGTGCATAAAATATGGGATTTCTCATGCTATCACTTCCTGCCTCTATGGGAAAGAGAGCAAAGAGCCTAAGTAAAAAGGACAGCTAGCATATGTGGCCTGGTTTACTGAGAAACTGTTTCTAAATGTAAGCCAAGCAGTACTCTTGTGGTTGTTAATGATCCTTAACCCAAATATTTGTACAAAAAAACTAAAAGATGCTGTTGAACCAATGTAAAACCTTGCACTATCCTTGAAATCTCAAGGACTTTTATGACAGACTCAAAGGCATTTGTGAGGTATTCATTTAAATACCGGGAACTGACTTCTTGATAAAAATATGCAACACAATTTAAATAAAACCATTTAGATCATACCAAAAAAAGTCCAGCCGATTTTTACATGAAACCACCTGTGCCTGATTTATTTTTAATCCATCATTTTAAAGATGGTATCCTTTTAGCTCATTACTCTGATTTTTAATATCTAATTGTTTTGTAACACAGTAAATAAAACTGTTTACTTCTAAAAAGGCTTGGAAATACATGGGTAGTTTTTAATGTATTTATATACTTACATTCTATCAGTAGGTTATAAATAAAGACTTTCTACCCTAAGTAATGACAAATTCAGTGATTCCTTATTTTGTAGTAACATGAAACAGACCCTACAACATTTTCAAGCAAGTTGTTAAACTACACTGACTGCTTGAAAGTACTGTTTTGGAACTAAAAACTCACATCA
Organism: Eumetopias jubatus; assembly: GCF_037043125.1. NCBI lineage: Eukaryota > Metazoa > Chordata > Mammalia > Carnivora > Otariidae > Eumetopias > Eumetopias jubatus. Next base: position 110,529,852 of record NW_028274807.1, read on the forward strand.
AAGATATGGAAAAACAGTACTAGTCAAATGGCCTTAAAATAGACATGCCAGATACACACACAGCAAGACCTTGCAGGGAACACAGCACATGCTGGGCTGATTGGCGCCATGTCTGAGTCTGACCCCACATGGGGCCTGCAATTTAAAGAATGGGGGACTCCAGTTCTCAGGGTCACAACCCTTAGATCAAATTCTCTCTACTGCCAGTAATGCAGAAAGGGCTCGAGAGATGGTATAAAATAAAAGACTTATTTGGGAAAAAGAAAATTGAAAAGTTTAGGTAATGATACCTGAGACTTGGGGAGGCGGGCTTCATTTCAATAGCAAAAGCCTGTATTGCAACAATTGGTAATACATTTGCATTAGCTGCAGTGATTAAGAAATGGTGTTCCTGGCAGCTCTCTTGAGCTCACCCACTCTTGTATCTCAAGAGTGTACTTTTCACTTTAATAAACTTTCCCATCTGTGGAAAGAAAGAAAGAGACAGGGCGGGGGGGGGGGGGGGGGGAGGGAGGGAAGGTATTCCTGGAAACTAACAAAACGAGTTTGATTCCAGAGTCATTTTTAGTTCTGTATTGAGAAGAATTATTTTCTGAAGCCTGAACCCAAGAAAATTCTGGTGTACAATTTCAGTATCTTCTGAGTTTGAAGAGAGTAATATATGAGAAAATGCACCCAAAAAAAGTGCCTATCACACTTCTACCATGGTGAGTCCCGGACAAATTCTAGCTAGCTAGTGGTCATGACAGGAACCCCCCTCAGCATCACATATCTGCTGAAATGCCAGCCCGCTAGAACCTGTGCTTGCTGATGGTCTAACGTATTTTTACTGACCGGCAGATCAAGACATGATTCATATGAGCATATGTGAAACTACTAGTTGCTTTTCCTGAATCTTTTGGTCAAGTCCCCATTAGTCTTCTCTCCTTGGTCTTCACTAAGTGTGAGTGAAGATAGAAAGGGGGGTGGGAGGGAGCAATTTTTTTTTTCAATCATATTCTTATATGCTTCTCACATTCATGCATGATACGTTAGTCAAATTTTCCCTCTTTATTAAGGAAGAGAACCAGACTCTCTACAGCATTCCTAATGTCAATGTTACATTAGTATATACGTTCATTTCCCCTTGATGATGTTTTATTCCAAATGACACTCAGAGTAAAGGGAGGCCTAGGACAACTGGTGATAGAAGGCTATTAAAAAATTATATCCTACAACATATATTTTCCAGCAGTTGTGTTATGATTGCATTACAGTTATGTCATAATCCATCATGAGAGACTTAATCACCAGAAATCATTCATGCTCCTTCCTCTAAGGAGGTGGACAATCTTTAGAATGCTACGTGCTGGGAATGACTGTGTAGACAAGGATCACATGAACAACAGAATAGAGATGTCTGTGCTTGGGTGCACACCAAGACACATGGGAGAGGGAGGCGAGCAAAGCTCTGCCTATCCAAGAGAAGAACACAGAATCCTCAACCAATTTCAACCATATTCAACATTTTGCCCTATTTGCTTTATTACCCCTCTCCTTTTTATTTAAATTTTTACTTTGGAATACTTTAAGATTTACAGAAAAGGTACATAGATAGTACAGCAAGTCCCCATATACCTTTCATCCCATTAGCCCTAATGTTAATGGCTTACATCACCATGATACATTTGCCAAAAGTAGGAAATTAACATTGGTCCATTAAGTGTTAACTGAACTCCAGACTTCAATATCCTGCCCCCCCCTTTTGATGCCAACTATTTTAAGACCAATCCCAGACATTATAATATTCATCCATAAATTCTTCAGGATACATCTCTAAAATATCAGGCTATCCTTTCTATTGCCCTAAATGCACAGTGAGATTATTCCATTATGTTGGAAATGAGTCATATGTACAGGTAAAGCAAAAAAAAAAAAATTTATTCAGCCAGTGATGAGCAAGAAAGAATTGGGACAACTTTTGACACAGTCCTGGGCAGAAAAACTGACATTAAAAAGAAGATTCTTAATTGTAATAAAAAATACATGTAAAAAAATTTGGGGGGGGAAAGTTCCAAAATAACAAAAGTTAAAAATTAAGAAAATATTTAGTTTGCAGAGAACTTCTCAAAGATATCCAGAACATTATATATATGTCACAATTACACTGCTGTTAAAATAATAAAATAGCATGCAAAAAAAAAAAAAGGCTCATTAAAATTTCTCTTAAAATCCCAGGAAAAAAGATAAACCTAAAAATATAAACACATTTACAGATTTTGCCCAATTTTCATTAATATCAAAAAACCAATCTTGTTTCCCTTTAGTAAAAAGCACATCACTTGTTATGAGTCAAACACTAAATTTCCCGGTATTTCTCATATGCTATTCAATTCTTAAATTCATTAGATTGAAATCCAAGTCCATGTCATATACAACCTCCTCTATGAAGCCTTACCCAACTTTGCAATCAGATGCTCTCTCTCCCCTCCAATATTTATTCTTTGAGAGTGGAAGAGACCCAGGAATGTCAAACAGTTCACCTTCCAGTAGGCACTTGGGTTTTTACTAAATTATTGCATTTATTTTAGTGTGTATCATTTCACATTTGTCTCCCTCCTATCTTATTCATCTTTCCTGTGTCCTAAAATTCTCATTCATCTGTATAATACCAAGTACGTACCACAATACAGTGCACATAAAAGCTACTCAGTAAATGAGTTTCAAATGAAGTAGGAAAACACATTTAGATGTCATTTGCAGTCACTCATATGCTCTTGATAAAAAGATAATAACCTAGAAAATTCCATTAATTCTAGCTAGCCAGTAGTATCCCATCACAAATTTGAACTACAACTGTACATATGCTATACAATCATAATTATAACAAAAGAAGCAGTAAATGAAAAACTCACCTGCTTTCATATGTATTACTCAGGCAAGTAGAACAGTTGATGGTTAATGATCTTATAATGAAACAATCAAGGCTGCCAACTGATCAAAGCTGTGACTTACCAGAGGTATGGGAAAATGGGTTGCATACTGCAGGTGTCGCAGAAGGTCATAATTAGATGGAAAAATTAGCTCCCTGGGTTTTTCTCTCTTAAGCAACTTCTCACCATTAACCGACATTCTTCTGCCCAAGGAAGGGTTGGCATTCTCACAGGATTCTCCAGGCATGGGAGAAAAAATCTAAGTCATGTAAAATAAATGTTGGAGATTGTAAATGAAAGAGAGCAACACCAAAACACAGCGCTACACACCAGAGCTCCAAACACATAAGACACTCCTACACTATCTCTTCCTTCTTTAAACACTGAGAAAATATATAAAGAAAATAAAGAAACTGTTGCTAATTTCCACAAAATTCATATTAAGATTAGTAGGAAACTATCAACATCATCTCCCATTTTGAAGATGCGAAAATGACAACCACACACGTAAGAATCGTGCAAAGCTACACTTCCCAGAGGACCAGAGACAACATCAGACTCATAGGTTAAGTGTTTCCTCACAGGGTTACATTTCCTACAAAAACATATACACAGAAATAATTAACAAACCTAATGAGTAACAGATATAAAAGTTTTAGTCAGTACCCCAAACAGTATTTTTTATAAAGCACCTCACTGAGATCCATAAGGAAGAAAATACTATAATTATATGGAGATAAAGTAGAAAAAGCATAACAAGTCCAGAGCCAGGAAAGCTATTATTTAGAAACTGAACACATACATAGCACATCAACATGGACTGTCATGATGAAACTATTCATCTATTCCTGAGAGATGATGGTCTCAAGATGAACAAAATAGTCACAGTCAACTAGGAGGACAGGAGTGTTCTACTCTACAAAAGAGACAATGCAACTAAAACTAAGGATGAACTGAAATGAGACAATTGTACAAGATGAGTTACTGTACCCTAAAAAGGAATATGGTAGGATCACATTTACATCACAGGGACACAAGTCATTCCAGTATGTGGGGCAAGGAACAGAAGGATGGAGACAAGCTGGGAGAGGGGTGGGGAAGAGGGGTTAATAGTCAATAAGAATTTGAAGGTTGAACCTACTGGAAATTCCGAACCAAAGTCAGTTTTAAAGTCATTCTTGTCTACTTCATCAAAAATATTAGTAGTTCCTGAGTCAATGCCCATATGCGCCATTATAGTCTGTTCCTGATAATTACCAGAGAAAGAAAGTGACACTGTAAATTTTGTAGTTCATGAAAAAACTGAAGCTAAAATATGACAGTGATGTTTTTAACCACCCTAGGTCTTTTCTCTCCCTAGTATCTATTTTTCCCCAAAAAAGAGAAGTTTTAAGACATGCACTTGCTTTGCAAAGTCACATTCTTTATCCTCATGAGATTTTACCTTTCATGATACTTGAAGGAAAGAGCCCACAAACTTAAAAACATTAAACAAACCGGCCATAATGTCCCTCCTTTCTTTAGGCTATTCCCAGTCACGCGCTCACCAACTTTTCTTAGAAAAATCTGAGAGTACACCCAATAAGATACCTCGATATCCAAGAATAGAAAGGAAGAAACAGAAACAAAAGAAGCATAAACAGGTAAAGTAACTTTAGTTTTTTAGCCTTTTATAACCTCTGTGGACAAATTTGGAAACAGTATTTACATCAAGGAAATAATTTTTTAAATTCCCGCACTATTTGATCACCAAATCTTAAGAACACAAACTATGAATCCACACATGTAACTCTAATGCCAGGTCTTTCAATTACAAGGATAACCAGTGTTTTAAAAAATATCATCACAGCATATGCTTAAGCTCTCACAGAACCATCATGAGGCTTGATTTTAAGGAACCTCCACAAGCTCTCACCATTTTCCACTGTTTCCTTTTACCACCTCCATGCTTTCTGCCTTGAAAACTTCTTTAAGTATCAAGAACAATGTCCAAAACACCAGAAATTGGCAGAAAATTATAAAGTCATACTCACAGTATAAAATAATTTGTTGAAAAGAACAATTCCACATTTGAGTTTTCAATTGAAATGAAAATATGATGTGCTATGATCAAAACAGTATTTCCCATTTTGTAGGAAAGACAGAGCAATGGATAATAGAGGAAAAGATGTTCCTTAGAATGGAACTTTAGGCCAAAATCAGTCTGATTTTAAGGCACAACATTAAAGAAAAACCGGAAATTAGAAATACATAAAATTGGAAGCATATAATTCTTGTCCAATAAAAAATGTTATGGACTATCAAATCTTTTCATTAATAGTTTGAGTATTCAAAAGAAAATTCTGGAATGGATATATCCCTTCTTTTTTTCCCCATTAGTGAGGAGTAAAGATAAATGAGTTCTCTAACAGGAGAATACAATTAAAATGCAATCACCCTTCCACCACCAAACAATCCTCTCAAAGGGGTTTCCCAGCTGAGTGTTGTTTTCAGGGCTGGGGCACCACTCCCAGGGCCATACCTCCATTTTCATGTCATGGTCCTTTGGGTAGTGTTCATCCACATTTTCTCCCGCTGGCGACCGTGGTCGGGTTGAGGCAGTGACTGACAAATCTCCTCGCGATATGAGGGTGCACATGTATGCATCATGAGAAAAGACATCATGCCGGATGAACTCACAGAAGAGCAGCACCAGATTCACAAATTCCACCTTTTCACATTCACTGTTTGGATCCGCTACATAGAAACAAAACAATCAGTCCCCTTGATACAGTGGGGGGGGAGAACAAATAGGAAGGCTTAACAAGGGGCGCCTGGATGGCTCAGTTGGTTAAGCATCTGCCTTCAGCTCAGGTCATGATCTCAGGGTCCTGGGATCAAGCCCCATGTCGGGCTCCCTGCTCGGCAGGAGAGGGAGGGTCTGCTTCTCCCCTGCTCTTCCCTCTTTCCCCCCCTCCCCATTCATGCTCGCTCTAATAAATTTTTTTTAAAAAAGCAAATATAAAAAAAAAAGAGGAGGGGAAGTCTTAACAATATTGTCTTTTTTTTTTTTTTACACAGAAGAGTTATTAGAAAATGTACTATGAGGTGCAAGCATTTTGTGCAGAACAAGCACACGACTGTCCCTCTGTACTTGAAAAATAGTATCCAGTGTGCTAAGCACAATTTCAAGTTTCAAGATAGTGGTCCCTGACAAATGAGCAACCACTTAAGTAATAATAGAAATACACAAAATTTCAGGTAAGGAAAAAAAAAAAGGCAGAGCCAAACTGCTTTCTCTGATTTATACTATTAAAATAGCTCATGACTTGTTTTCATAGCTTGAGAGTGTCTGTATATTTGTGAGGTATGCGTGTGTACCTTTCAAAGGACACTTTATAATAAAACAGTTCAAAAGGTACTTGAAAATACTACTGCATGGGATCCACTAGAAAGAAAGAGGGAAGGTGCAAGACAAAAAGGCACAAAGATGGAGCTCTGCAGTCTTTCTCAGTTCGTAGCCAGTCTATTTAACTCACGTTAGGACTTTTAATACTGCAGCTGCACTCTGAAACTTTGTACCCTTGAGAGAGATTAAAAAATGTTAAGAGCAACCCTTCAAAGCTCGGCACCTGCTACCATCATGCTTGCAAACACCAACAGAGACATAACAGATGGATCGAGGGAACATGAAGCGCCTTCCCTAACACTTAAGCCCTAGCATTTGCTGTCGTCCACCGCAGAAGTCAGGGACGCACAACATCTACACAGAGAACTAACACAGCTCTGACAGCAGGAAATGGGATCCAGAACAAGCAGAAGCAGAGAGGAGGAAGGGCTTCCCAAAGAACAAACAGGGGTGGGGACAGGCTGAGGAACACAGAGGACAAATGTGTATCCATCTCCTCCGGAAATACAGAAATACAAGAGAAGTTAGAGCAGCTAACTTCCACTCCTGACCATGTATTTTCTACTCCCTAGGATCTCTTCTGTCCTCCATTTTTCTGCTTCCTCTTCCGTGTTTCACTACAGCTGCCTACACCTTGCAACCATCAGTGTGGCTCCAGCTCTCCCCCTAGCCCAGAACAGCCACCAAGTCACTTAAGGAACCTCATCCCCAAGCATCATTCAACCCAAAACGAGGGCCTTCTCAGAGGAATCAGAAGCAGTATCTATTTCCTGCTGCTTTACCTCCTTCTTCACAACAAACCTGTCCCTCCCACCCCCTCCATGCATTTTCTCCCCTTCCTACCACTTTTCACTTTATGCCATTTTCTATTGTTTCAGCACTATCTACCTAAAGACTCGCCTTGCTGTACTTTGTCACGTGAAAGCCTCAGAATAAGACCAAGACCGCTAAGCACACACAAGTGAATTTTTTAAGCATCAGTTTACAGTATAAGCCTGCTGGGCTTATAATCCCCAAACCCTTGACTCCCCACAAACAATAGAATAAAAGACAGAAGAATGGGAGATGACAGAACATCCCATAGAGTATAGGCGAGCAGCCAGCCATCTGCACAAAGTATTTCCTTACATCAAGGACCTGGTTATAAAGTACTTTTTTTGACTTTTCCCTTTTTTCTTATCAGGAGTTGTAAAATGAGAAATTTTGAAAACAGTGCAAAAAGAGAAAATTCCTAATCACAATAGTGATTTAAACAGTGAAACATCAGAGGGCCTTAGCTCCTCTATTTTGGTAAGAAAGATCTAGAAAGAGAAAACTAGACCACCAAATATTGGAGAATGAGGTGACTTATTTTTAAAACTCTGGAAATTTTGAAGTCTTTGCAGCTCACCTAATTTTAAAATTGCATAGAAATCTCCATTAAAAACAACAAAATTTTACTCAGTAAAACATACATTATATTCATCACCAAGAACTCTTAAGATGCAAATAAGGAAGAAAGAGAGTTAAGAATTAGCTCCAATCTCTTATTTAAGATCCAGAAGCAAAGAACTTTACTTACATAATGAGGGGGCCTGTGTATCTAAAAACCTTAGTAGAACATTCTGGAAAACAGGCAAACTAGATCCAGCAAGAGAGGCTGAAGAAATTGACTCCTTCTCATCTAATACCTCTGACTCACCACATCTCTAAGATTAAAAATAAACAAGCACAGTTAATTACAGAGGGCAATGTAGCCACAATGGATCATGAATTTGTTAGTTTTTCATTAACATTTAAATTGTCAGAAAAAAAAAACATGCAAAATTAGTTGAGATTTCTGTACTTATTTGAGAGCTATACGTCATAGGTAAATATAATTTCTCAAAGTTAGGGGAAACTACCCCAGAACAATTCAAATGATTTCCAAGGACACCCATGGAAAACATTATTCATGTAAATTATAAACTCTCCACGTTATAACTATCCACCGAATATATACCATAGTACAATAAACTACTCATTATCCCTATGCAAAACTGCTAAAAATAACTCAAAGTTGTCTTCATTTTTAAATAGCTCATGCTTAACTAACTGTATACACTTCCCCTGAGAAACTTGTGGGCATGTTATTATGGAGTTTGATGCTTTTGTGTTTGTTCTTGCTAGGTGAGTGTATTTACAAGTGTGTGCAGGGGGTGTTGGGAAGTGTGATGTCAAATGAGAAAGTGAACATAATTCCTCTGATAAGATTCTTTCACTCATCATACTTCACCAGTTAGGATCTCTTAGAACCTGTGGAATCTCCATAGTTGATGAAACATAGATCTAGAGAAGTTGCATTCAAGACAGAATTTACTAGACCAGAAAAGAAACAGTTCAAAAGCAATCAGAACCGTTTTCTATTCTTTTTCATATCCCTTTGACCGTCCCATTTTCATTGTCTATTCTTTAATATTAATATATTATTACATTAAGATATTACTTCCCTAATCCATCCTCTCTTCACGAAAGTCAAATTTTGAAAATGGTGATGGTTCAATAACAATCAATTATCTTAAACACCCTGAGAGAATACATTTTTTAGATGTGGATACATTTACACCTATTAAAATTACAAAGTCATCTGTGTGAGCCTCTTCCAAAAGTGACTGTGTGTGTGTTCCTAGAACACACTGGAAGAAGGGATGCCCGTGTGACACAACAACTCAGAAGGAGCAATTAAATTTGAGAAATTCAACTTACTAAAGTTTACTCATTGCAATTCACAGATCTATCCATTCATAGAAAAAAAAGCAATGAAACACCTTTCCTAAACTGCACATTGTAAAATGGGTCATGTGTTTCATACCTTACTTAACCCAGTATCTTCAAGCCCCAAGTCGAACAATGTGATCCTTTTTATTTGGTGAATAGTACTCTCCCCACAGGAGAAGAGAGATGTCTATAGATACATTCTTCCTGTTTCATTTTTTAAGAGCTTCGCAGGAAAGAGTATTATCAGTAAGAGAGAACCAGCTAAGTTCTCATCCATTCATACAACATTTTCTGAGCATCAACTATGCACTGAACACTATTCTGGGTGCCAGAGACATAACATTGAACAGGGCAGGCAAGATCCCTGTTGTCAAGCTTACATTCTAGAGGGTGGTAGGCAGGCAGTAAACAATAAGCCAACAAGGAGAGGAAAACAGAGTGCTGTGAGAAAGGGCGCTTGAAGGGTGGGTGACGCAGGATCTTCCTGAGGAGGTGACACATGTTGAGCTAGGAATGCTAGAAAGCCACATTTCCTAAACTAGGAATGGCAGAAAGAAACTGGCCATGTGAAGACTGGGGAGCAGTGTGCCACCCAGTAGGAAGAGCAAGACCAAGGTCCCAAGGCAGAAGCTGGTTTGCGGTGCTGGAGGTACAGGAGGGCCAAGGCGGCTGCAGCTGTGACCCAGGGGAAAAATATTGAGACAAGGAGGGAAAGGCGGTCCAGGGAGGCCCATACAAGGCTCTGTGGACACAGTAAGGAGCCATCAGGAGTCTGCATAAGGGGACAACATGATCTGCTTCCAGTTTGAAAAGATGATGGTCGCTGCTGCGAGGAGCAAGGAGCAGAGAGGAGGGCGCCCTGCAGCGGTCTGGGTGGGGCAGAGAGAGGGTGGGCCACTCACACCACATACAGCCTTCCTCATGGCCAGCCCTCCAGATCTCACGGGCAGATAAGGGGGCTGGCTGAAAAACTTTCTCTTCAACAAAAGCTAACGTTTATCAAGTTAGCTTTGTTTTTTGTTTTTTTTTTTTTCCTTCATAATCCACTTCCGAGGCTTTAAATGCTCTCTCTGGGGCCAAAATACAATCTCAGAACTAATACAAATTGGTATCTGTAATCTCAAAATCAGAACTGCCTCAAGAAAATATTCCCAGGGGCTCCTGGGTGGCTCAGTCGTTAAGCGTCTGCCTTCGGCTCAGGTCATGATCCTGGGGTCCTGGGATCGAGCCCCGCATTGGGCTCCCTGCTCCGCGGGAAGCCTGCTTCTCCCTCTCCCACTCCCCCTGCTTGTTTTCCCTCTGTAGCTGTGTCTCTGTCAAATAAATAAATAAAATCTTTAAAAAAAAAAAAAAAAGAAAATATTTCCAGATCCACTAAAGTATTATGTAGATTTAAAATTCAAATAGTTGGTGTATACTATATACATTTCCGTGTATGTGTGTGATATGTGTGTGTGTATATATATGTGTGTGTGTGTATAATACAAAACATATATATGTGCATGTGTATCTCAACCTCATTTGGGAGAGGTCTTTGTTCTAAATCAGATGTTAGGGGCGCCTGGGGGCTCAGTCAGTTAAGCGTCAGCCTTCGGCTCAGGTCATGATTCCGGGGTGCTGGGATCGAGCCCCACATCGGGCTCCCTGCTCAGCGGGGAGTCTGCTTCTCCCTCTCCCTCTGTCGCTCCCCCTGCTTGTGCTTGTGCTCATTCTCTCTCTGTTAAATAAAATGTTTTAAACAAACAAATAAATAACTCAGATGTTGAAGTTTTATTTTAAAAGATACAATTCTAAATTAGTCCAGAATATAAATTATTGGCTTCATCAACTGAAAGGGATCCTTTATGTAGTCCTTATGTGAATTTGTACATTCTCCCTTTTTTCTTTGAAGATAGAGGAAAAAAATAGCATAATGAGTAAGAAAAAAGAATCCTCTCCAAAACACTTATTTTTAAATGATGGCGTTCCAATGGCAGAAAGAAAACTGAACCTACCTCTGCCTCGATTTCCGCCTGCCTCTTCTCCAGGAGCTTTGCCACAGCTATGGCCCTGTGCTTGCCCGACCGTTTGCAGCTCACCGCCCACTCACACAGCAGTGTCACCACGGCTTCATCATTGGGGGCAACCTACAGTCAAGAGAAAGGGGGACCAGCCACGTCAAGTGAAGCACTCACCCAATGACAGGAAGCAAGCGATGGAATTTTTAACTCTTTTAAAGCTTTCTTTAATTAAGCTTTCTTACAGTCATTTTAGAAAATGTTCCCAAATCCTTTTTAACTGAAGTATAAAGAGCAATACTTTAGTGACAAGGAAGGAAATCACTAGAACAGCTCAGTCTGTGACAGTTTCAAGGGAATTAACAGTCTCCTTGCATATGCCTTTCATTTACACAGAATTATCACCCAGCCCCACTGATCCTCCAGAACTCAACACCAAAAGGGAAACTGAGCACTGAATATCCAGAAGAGCTGCTCCCAACCCCAAGCACTCACTCCACTGTTGGCCCCCTCACACTCAGAGCCTCACTCACTACCCAATCCGAACATGCCAGCTCAGCAAGCCACCCACTCCAACAAGGAACTGAAGGGAACTGGAGGGGAGGCTGGAATGCTGGCCAAAGACTCACTGCATTAGAAACAACAAACATGAAAAATGACAACCAAGCATCAGAAAGAAACTAATTATTAAAAGCAGACACAGTTAGCAGAGGGCAGTATATCCTGGGTCTATGTGGGGCTCAGCACTGTCCCCGGAACTATGCGCTGTGGTTGCCATGGCCTAGAAAAGGGCCCCACAGACTGAGGATCAGAGGGGTCAAAGAAGGGTCACAGGAACCCAGGTGACATGAATTAGAGACAGGCCAGGCGGAGTTAAGAGACAAGAGGAATCATCCTTTTATGTAACCTCACCTTTCCTTTTAGAGGATGCAAGCCAACCAATGTAACATCAATTGCCAGTTTTTAGTATTTGTCCAGTTGTATAAACACTATACCAGAAGAACTGGATAATTACAGTATTGGCATTTACGTGAGAAGTCCTTAACGTTTTAGAATCCATATGTTCGACTGAGATTATAATATCCGTAAACACACTCCCAGGAAAATTATGCAGACATATGCACATAAATCTAGCACAAATTTTCAGGAAGTTCATGGACTCTGAGAAAACACCCAAGAATCCCAAGGTAAGAATCCCTAATCAGCTTGTAGATACTAGCAAACAATTTAGATCATGAAAATCAGTTTGTTCCAAGATTCTTAGTTATCCTACCCTAAACCTGGTTAAACACATGTTGACTCAAACAAAGAAATGTTACTTAGGGAGATCTCTGGGTCTCTTAATTTAAATTAAAAGAAATAATTCAATTGAAATATATAAAGATTATGTTTAACACTTAAAAAAGAAAGCAGACTAGAAGGAATGTTTGCCTGGATTCCATCTAATCCAGAGAAAAGTCAAAATATAAGTCAATTCAGTGAAGCACCACATGCTTAGATTTAGATTAAAGACAACAAAAGGAGTTACCCTAAAAATACTACCATCAGTTTTGAATAAATTCATGCACAGTCAGTAATGTGCATCATATCCACATTTATAAAGTTTGTTTTTATTTTCTTCGGCATCATTAAAATAAGATGAAAATAGGCTACAAATGAATAAATGACTCACTCACTCAACTTAAGTAATAGGTTCTGCCTGACTTAAGGATGCATAGAATAGCACATAAAAGGGAAAACACTTCTTCTTAACACATCCAGATAAGACCACGAGTTTGGGGTAATGTACTAGAAAATAAGCCCTTCCTAGGAAGGAGTCAATTCACTTCCAAAAGCACTTATTAAGTACCCATGTTAGGCACTGAGGAAACAAAAATTTAAAAGACCTGGCCCCTGTGCTCCAAAAGTTCACCTTCTAGAAGAGAAAAGCAGAAAAGACAACTAATCATAAAGTTACAAAACGTGGGGTGCCTGGCTGGCTCAGTTGGAGGAGCATGCAACTCTTGATCCTGGGGTCCTAAAGTTCAAGCCCCATGTTGGGTGTAGAGATTACTTAAATAAATAAATAAATAAATAAATAAATAAATAAATAAACAAACTTAAAAAAAAAAAAGCTACAAGACGTTTTGACAACATCGAAGAGGAAGTAATTAAGTCCGGCTATCTGCACCTCCCAGCTTACAAACATCTGAGATCTTAACTTGAAGACAGGAGGGCCTGCAGTCGGCCTGCTACAGCTGTGGTCTCAATTTGTAATTATTAGGAAATAAGTGAATTACGAAAATCCAAGGAAAATGCTGAAAATTATGTTTTTAAAATATAAAATTTATTACAGAAATTTTCTTATATTCATATCAGTTATATGCCCATAATCTATTTTCAACCAATATTTTCCAATACTGGCCAGATTCAAACAGTGCAAAGTCCACTCCTTTTGGAATATCAGATGGACTGCCAAATAACGCCAGTCCTTCCTTAGGATATTGGAGTGGTGGGGGTGGAGGAATACATAGGTTCTGTGCCTATTTTAAAAGAAACAGTAAGATACTGCAAAAGATGTTTTATTACTTAGAAAATCATGTTGGAAAATCAGGGCACATGATACCAACTTGAAAGCAAACTATCCCTGAAATATGAATAATTACATTTATGTATTTGGGTCAAAATGTACTTCATTAGTTCTTTATTACTGAAAAATTATCTATTAGTTATAAAATACCTTTATAATTTCAGCATATTTTTCAAGATAGTTTTTCAATGAAAACTCCCCCTCCAACTCCTACTAATTACTACAAAGTTTTGATTCACATTTTAAGCTATTTTTACCAAGAGGCCTCTTCTAGCTTCCACTACCAAAAACGAGGATATCCTGCTTTTTTCACTCTAAGCACCAGTTCCAGGGTATATCCAATTAGACATGTTCAATGTGCATACAAAGAGACACCCATGGCTCACACTCCCCATAGGCAGATCCTTACACCCCTCCCCCACTACATAACTTCGAGGAAATTTAGGAGTTCAAAATATAAACTACAGTCTCTGTCCTTCAGCAAGATGGCAATTAAGTGGGAGAGACATACATGTGTACAAATAATTTGGAAATGGAAATGAAAAGGAAAACGGGAAATGAAAATTATCTCAGAAAGTCAACATTTAACAGGAGTCGAAAGAGAAAACTGAAGGAAACTACCACATGCTTCCTTTTAGAAAGTGGCTTTTGGGAAAAATCCTGAAGAATGAGTTAAATTTCGAGAGAGATGAACAAGAGAAGAAAGAGTACGTGGTGGGAGACAGTAACACCCCCCAACCCCAAAGATGTCCACACACTAAAGCCAGGACATGTGAAGACATTACCTTAGAGGACAAAAGGGACGTTGTGGCTGTGATTAAGTTCAGGATGTCGAGGGGGGAATTATCCCGGATTACTGGGTGGAACCAGTGTAATCACAGGGGTGGTTGTGAGGCAGAGATGTGACAGGGGAAGCAGGAGCCGGTGAGAGAGAGAGACTGGAAGATGATGTGCTGGGGACTGTGGAGATGGAGCAAGGGAACACAAGCTAAGGAGTGCAGGGGGCTTCTAGAAGCTGGGAAATACAAGGAAACGGTCTCCCCTAGAGGCCCCCCTAAGAATGCAGCCCAAATGATACCTTGATTAGAGCCCAGTAAGATCATAACCTCCAAAACTGCAAGAGAAAAAATTTGTGCTGCTTTAAGCCACTAAATTTCTGATAACTTGCTATGGCAGCAATAGGAAATTACTTCAAAGCAGTTCTAAACAAGCAAATAAAAAGTGGCAAAGAGGGGCACCTGGGTGGCTCAGTCAGTTAAGCGTCTGCCTTCAGCTCTGGTCGTGACCCCGGGGTCCTGGGATTGAGTCCTGTGTCAGGCTCCCCACTCGGCGGGGAGTCTGTCTCCCTTTCCCTCTGTCTCCTCCCTCCTTGCTCATGTTCTGTCTCTCTCAAAGAAATAAAATCTTTAAAATATCATTTGTTCCAATAATTCAATCTCTGAAAATATAACCCAAGGAAATTATCTTAAAGTAAGAAGACAGGAGTGCCTGAGTCATCAGTGAAGCATGATACTAAAACGCTCCCCCCCTTTCTAGCCCCAGGAACTGACAGATTTCCTCTGAAATTTGAAGGAGGCTCATAAGGGATCAAATCAGAGAAAACAGGGTGAACTCACACGGAGAGAAAGTCCTTATGGATGGTTCACAGGCAAGAGCACTTGTCTTCAGCAATGAACTATGGACATTTGTGTGGTGTTTTATTTTTATTTCTATTTTTCTGCAGACAAATGGTGATATTTCAGTATCTAATTAAAGATGTATAAACAAGGGAGGCAGACTGGAGAGGCCTGCCACTGAACAAAGGAAAGGGGAAGTCCAAGACACGTGATAACCAGTAAGGCTCAAATGCCCTCCGACAGCATTCTCCCCTCTCAGACAAGGGCAGCTCCCCGCCGGCCCACCGTTCCTCCCTTCTTCCAGAAGCAGCACTCCTACTTCTTCTAGGGATACTGCTCCTCCTCCTGCTCCAGAGGATTCACAGAGGGGTACCCCCATTCCTCTCAGATTTAGTGCTGCATTCTGGATTGGGGTCTTCGATAGGCAGTGAAGACTTTGGACAATTCTTTGGTCACAAGAAAAAAAAATCTATCAGGTACCCATCAGGCATGCTGCTCTGTGCTCAATCTTATAAAATATTTGGGCTACTAAGAGACTAGTCCTGACCAGATGAAAATGCCTCTATTCCGATCAAAAATATTCTTCAGAATAGGTTTTCTGCAATTGCTTATTCTAGTCATTACTAAAATCTTAGCATTTATTAACTGACAAAAGCAGACACAACAAAAATGAAAAGCTGAAAGTTCCTGACCTTAAATGTAAAGCTTTTCAGTCATTTTTTTAAGATTTATTTGAGAGCGCAGGCAAGAATGTACGTGTGTAAGCGGGGGGAGGGGCAGAGGGAGAGAGAGAATCCCAAGCGGACTCTGCTCTGAGTGCAGAGCCCCACATGGGACTTGATCTCACGACCCTGAGATGATGACGTGAGCTGAAATTAAGAGTCAGACGTTTAACCGACTGACCCACCCAGGTGACCCTCTTTTCAGTCATTTTTAATGAAAATTTAAAACATAAAATAACTTAGTACGGACATATAATCACCCTCAAAATCAGTAATAAAGACATCTTGGAAAATTTACAGGTGGTAATAAAGATAATTAACATTTATTGAGTGCTTACTCAATTTACAGTCCGACATTGCAGTATGTGTTTCAGGAATTATTTCTTCTAATCTTTACTACCTATGAGCTAGTTATCACTGCCATTTTACAGTTAAGGAACCCAAGGCAGAGAGATGTCAAATAGCTTGTCCAAGATCACTCAGCTAATTAATAAAACTCTTGCCACAACATAAATCTTGGGAAACGAACTAAGTAAGTACAGCAACACTGTGTTCAAAAGAACCCAGGAAGGTAATCTTGACCCTCATCCTAGAGAACACAATGGCCTTTGTGTGAGCTCCAAGCTTCTCTCTGGGCTCTTCCACCTCCACTCTTGATGCTTACAACATCGAAGTATTCTGCTCTCTTGTGCAGAATATTACTTCCATGCAATATGCATCTTTCACAACATGGCTTCATGGATATTAGATCTCCAGCTATTGGTTTCAAATAATCCATTAGGAAATGGAGACACACCTCTGAGAGCTACTAAAGGAAATTCCTTTATCATCTCAAATACTGTAAAGGGGAGCTGGAGTCTTCAGGAGCAGTAACAGGCAGCTTTTCATATTGGTACTTCATAATAGATAGTAAGACTTTAATAGTCCACAGCATGCACCCCGAGGCTGCAACTACATAGAAGCAACTAGGATACAGAAGAATGAAAGAGACGGAAAGAAAGAGGGAAATTGAGCCATGGCACATAAAATTAAGGCCGGAGAAAAAGCACCGAACCAGGGGGTCAAGAAACTGAATTCTAGCCACGGCATAAGTTAAAACATGTAATCATGGCAATAACAATATTAACACTTGTAAATTTCCAGCCACAGGTAGAAGTAATAGTTGAAAATATTTATCGAGCAGACACTGAGTGTTTCACACACATCACCTCTAATCTCCACAACAAACTCTGAAGTAGGTCTTGCTATTCCCATTTGACAGATAAGAAAACTGAGGTTCAGAGGTTAAGATGGTCAAGGGCACAGAGATCTAAAGTGGCAGAACTAGGAGACCTAATTCCAAAGCCCATTCTTTCTGTTGTTCCCATCATCACTGAATCAAGATCCCTGGAATCACAAGGAGCATCACTGTTACATGGAAATATCTCAAGTAGGGGGCACGTGCGTGTGCACACACACACACACACACTCTCTCTCTCTCTCTCTCTCTTTAGGAACGTGCCAAACTTATAATCAAATGGACATGCAGAAAATGAATTACCAAAGACTTCGTTCCTCCTCTAATACTTGCTAGACCAGATACTCATATAAGTCAAGGATTTGTCTTTTTCATGGTTTTATTTTCAGCATTTATTTTCAGTGTTTGGCAAATAGTAGAGTCAACAGATATTTTTCATCATGGAGTAAAAGCAACACTGTATTACATGAAACCAAAAGCAAAAACAAGGTAAGATGGGGGGCAGACAATGGTGGGAGGAGTTTACATTTTATTCCCCTCCCGCAAAACACACATGCACTTATTTAATATAGAAAAGTATCTGACAACCTAACAGCTAATTAAGTGTTAAGTACTAGATGTATTCTCATTCCTAATTTAATGAGTCAAGCATGCTGGTCCCAACACTATTACTTAGAATCATTCTGAAGGATTTAGCCAATGGGAAGAAGGAATAAATACTTGAAAGGATATGGCAACATCACTAGAGTTTACATAAAATGATTATTTTCCTCCACCAACCCAGAGAACTAGAAGGCTTTATTAGAATAAAAGAGCTGAACATCATGAGTAAAACAAAAATAAGCAAGTGATGGGGGTGCGTGGGTGGCTCAGTCGTTAAGCGTCTGCCTTCGGCTCAGGTCATGATCCCAGAGTCCTGGGATTGAGCCCCGCATCGGGCTCCCTGCTCAGCAGGAAGCCTGCTTCTCCCTCTCCCACTCCCTCTGCTTGTGTTTCCTCTCTCACTGTGTCTCTCTCTGTCAAATAAATAAATAAAATCTTTAAAAAAAAGAAATAAGCAAGTGATGGACAAGAGTAAGCAGAGAGAAAAAGAAAATCCAGCAGAGTATTTTGTAGAATGTAATCCATTTATGTCCTCCGACCTGTTAAGTGTTCATATATATGTACATAAATGCCCAGGAAAATATCGAAAGGATATGTTCCAAAATGAACAGTGGTTACTGCTCATGTATATAATGAGTGTTTGCTATACAGTATGCCCCGTTCTGATGCTTTCACTATAATGCTATGACTGTTGAGCAAACTGAGGCCTAAAGGTTAAATAACTCATTAAATGGCTCAAAGCTACTAAGTCACTGACCTAAGAGTCAAATCCATCCTATGTGCTCCACAGGAGGAGCTCGTATGCCAACATACCCCCCACCTTCTGGGCGGAAGAGTGGGAGAAGGGTCCAAGTTGTGGGCTAAAGAGCACTTCATAATGTCAAAAATGTATTCCATCCTATGCACATAAAAATCACAAGACACCTGAAACTAATAACATTGTATCATACTGCACTGTATTGTAATAACTCATACTTCAACAAATATTAAAAACAAAAAAAATCACAAGAAGAAATAATTGCTATAATGAGAACAAGTAAGACAATGAATGGACACAAAATTCAAAAATCAGCAAGGTCCTTCAAATAACAGCATTGTTCATTTGGCCTCATGTACTTTGGACACATCCACAGTGGTAAAACACTGAAATCATTGTTAACTCTGTTGCAAATAATCATCATTAATGGTGCCATCTACATCTATAATAAAGACACCCCAAATGTGAAGAAGGTCCTTCATCATCAGGGAGATCGGTCACATTTTTCTTTCCCGGGAAGGGTGAACTTAAACTTGATAGATTAAGCCTAATTTAGTTTTTATTCAATTACTCAATAACCTAATGGTCTATAAAAACTAACCACATGTCTTCTATAACAAACAAAGAAGGGAAAATAATTGACAAGTACATCTGAGAGTCAAGCTTCCTCTAGAAATTAGAAGGTACTTGATGAGATTGTTTGCTATTTTAAGAAATTTGTTAATATGCTACCTATATTATAAAACGATACCATAAAAGAGAATGGGGAAAAACCAATGACTCATTACTGTAAGCAACAGCAAACTAAAAGAACTTGAGATCAGATACTGAATAAGGCTCTTCAACAGCTTTAGAATCTGAGATTGACAGGACAAGTTTATAAATGTAATTAATCACTCTTAGTCAACATTAAACAAAATGGTCATATTACAGCGCCAATAAATGACAAGGGATAATATAGAGAGCAGTGTTATTAGCAAGTTATATGGCTTGCAACCTGAGGCACATTATGGAGATGTGGATGAATTTCAAGAGTTGCATTAAGTTAAAACGTGGTCTAAAATTCTAATAGAACAGAACTCTGTTGTACATGATCACAAATAGCACTTAACATGCAGAATCGCCATGAAGTAAGACTAAGGTTGTTAACCACAAACCCAGAAGACAGGATATTTACATATAAATAGTATTCACTTGTGAAAAATCTTTCTAAATATGAATGATTGATTCCCTATGTACATTTCCAAAAGATATTTAAGATGGCTGATTTTTTTATGGAAAACGGGCAGGTTTTCCTAGTCTCACATCCTTAGAATCAATGAGCCTTTAGGTCTTAGGACATCTAAGAAACAAAACAAATACCATGAAAGCAAAAAGGACTTTTTTTCTTTTTTTAAGCAGCAGTTAAAAATAGCACAACTCTGGGTTCTGAGAAGGTGACAAATAAGAAAACAAAATTAAAACAATTCCTCTGAGTATATAAATCAACTTATTTTCATTAATTTGCACTATGCCAAAAGATGAATTTGCCATTCTCCAGTTAAATCATCAACATTTAAATAATAATACAAATGCAAAAAGTAGTTTTGAGAACAATATAATTGCATGATAACAGAAATCATACATGAGGAGGTGCCTGGGTGCCTTAGTTGGTTAAGTGTTTGACTCTTGATTTCAGCTCAGGTCATCATCTCAGGGTCATGAGATCGAGCCTAGAGTCCGGCACCATGCTGGGCGTGGAGCCGGCTTAAGATTCTCTCTCTCCCTCTCCCTCTCCCTCTGCCTGTCTCCACCTCCAGGGTTGCACATGCGCGCTCCATCTCTCTCTCAAAATAAAAAGAAGTCCTACATAAGATAAATTGTAAAGAAACTCCCTCCAAAAGTCCTTGAAAAGTGTCAGGTCTCTCCTACTGAAAATAAGGAAAACACCCAACTTAATATCCAAGAGTCATCACTGTATATGGTACAGTAAGCTTTACTTACTTGTCTTTTAGGAAAAATGAAGGGAACATACAGATGAGAAGAGGGAAACCTAAATTTCTAAAACATGGTACTAGGTTGACAATGTTATCCAACCATGAACATAACACAAATGAAGTGGATTCTAGTAGTGAGACACTGTCCAGTGACAATGACACTGAGGGAACAAGTAACTAGCTGGAATCCAACCTGCTACTTGACAGCAAAGCCAGGACTCAAATCCAGGTCTGAACCGGCCTCATTTGTGTGGTACTCTACGAGGGTCAGCTTGCCCAACTTGAAGATTTGGATTTTCTAACTTAAATATTGTTTACTATGCTGAAATTGTGACACCTTTAAAAATCAGGGATTATTCCTGCAAATAAATATGCCAATATTAATATGGAAACTGTGGCAACTATAAAGGTTTTTCCCTCCTTTTTCCAAAATTACATCTGACACTTGTTTGTTCCACTACAGTTACCTAAAATAAAAAAAATTAAAAAATAAATAATAAATCAGTTACCTGATTTATTAAAGAAATAGGACAAGGAATAGAATGTACTAGTCAAGAACTGGGTCCTAGGGGCGCCTGGGTGGCTCAGTCAGTTGAGCATCCAGCTCTTGATCTCAGCTCAAGTCTTGATCTCAGGGTTATGAGTTCAAGGCCCCACACTGGCCTCCACACCCAGTGGAGCCTACTTAAAAATTCAAAAAAAAAAAAATCTTTTTAATTTTTTTAAAAAAGAGTTGGGTTCTAGAACCATTTAGGACTCCAATCCCCATTTTCCCACCAGTGAGTTGGATATAAGCTTGGACCATTTACTCATCTGCTCTACGCCTTGGTTTCAGCTGCAAAGGAGATAAAGAAAAAAAAAAAAATTTAAACATGTTTCTCACTGGCCAGGGAAAATTTAAATGAGATGACATAACACATAACAGGGCCCAGTGCTTCAGATGTGCTCACAGAAAGGCTGAAGAAAAAAGACTTGTATCACATGTTCAAAAACAATCTAAGAGGCCCACCACAATCTAAGTGGATTCATGACTGACCCTTATCATTACAGTAATGTCTAAACGTCTGGACATGCCATCCCCTCCCCACCCCCAACCATGTTAATATAATCACCCTTTCACAGTAAGTTTACTTGAAGAAAGAAGAAAATGGTAGCTCTAAGGGACTAGCACCTCCCCCTTTGGGCGTCCAGTAGGAAACCATGTGACTTCTCCAGCACAGCGTACTCAGGCAGGGCTGTGATCAGCATCAACAATTCTAAAATTCAGCACGTGCATCTTACCGGGAAGCCATCCAGGTGTGTTTTCCTTGTTTGCTTGACTCCTGCCTCATTTGACTTTGTTATCTTGATGCTTAATTTTTAAAAGGACTCTTTCTTAAACATTGAAAACCACCACCACCACCACCCCCCATAAATACCCCCAAGCACTGAAACGAGCCGATCTCCTTCACCGCACGGTAGTACGGCAACCACCTCACTGGGGGTGGGCCAGTCCCGTCCAACTGCTTTCCTGCTGAGGGTAAAGTCTTTGTGAAAATCGAAGAATGCAAACAGCCTGACAGATCTTGGCTGTGCGTTTTGGATTAATGGATTGTGTGATGGCTAGTTGTGTATGTGTGTGTGTGTGTGTGTGTGTCCCCACAGTAGTCCCAAGGGACCGCAGGACCATATTCCTTCCATGTCTCCAGAGTTTAACTGCCTCCCTAAATACATCAGTTATAATAGTAGGTAGTGTTTACAGAGTACCCCTTTACCCCTTTACACGCTAGGCACTATAAATATTTGAATGTTTTCTCGATATTGTTTCAGGTCATTTTCCCATCATCAGGAGGTAGAAATCCCGTTTTACAAGTGGGGAAATTGAGACTCATGAAGAGTAAGTGAATCGTACATAATACTGCCCAAGAGATGCGTTACTAACCTGCTGATTTTACAGCTGAGAACTCTGTCAGCCGCCCTCCTACCCCCACCTGTGCATGCTCCCTTGTACCGTTGTTAAAGCCAACATATTCTATAGATTTTCTTTCTGCATTCCCCCTACGCTTCCAAACCCAATCCCATAGAGGGCTTTCCTTTCCAGTTCACTGTCCCAGCAGCTTTTCTGTAAGCCCCCCAAAAACCAATACAGTAAGTATTTCCTGAGGACATGTGGGGCACCAGGCATGGTGTTAGAGACTGGTGATACGCTGGTGAGCCAAAGGAACACAGACCCCGACCTGCGGGGCTTTAGGTTGGCAGGGAGGAAAACACGCAACAAAGCCCAGCAATGACCAGCAATGACAGAAACGGAGATTTTCCTTTGCATGGTGCTGAGAGTTCCTCAACCACATGGCTGCCGACCTGGTCTGGCCCTGGAGGCCTGGGCCAGAGGGGAGTCAGAGGGCTTGTCTGGACTCTGGCCCTATGCCATTCAAAAAAATCAGTATGAACTCATCACACCTATTCAGAGAATGCTTCATGAATAATCAGGAAAGCAACAATAAATATATAGATTTTCAGGTTTGTTTAGCAGCAGGGAAAGAGGAAACGCATGTGCCGCTGCAGCTGTTCTGGCCTTTTCATTACTCAGGACAAAGTCAGCTTCCTCAGGCACCAGAGAGAGAAGCGAAAAGGCGGCTCTTCCTGACATCTTTAGACTCTCCCTTCTAGCCATGCCCCTGGGGGACCCAGAGAGGCAGCTACTTCTCCCTTCACACCCAACCAACACAAACAAGGAAAGAAGCCAAGAGGAAGGAAGCGGTCTGGCTGCTCTGTAAGGCTGAGGGGCACCTCCCCCACCAGATCTGAGGTCAGCAATGTGGCCCCCGCCTGTAGGTCCCAAGTGACAGACTCAGTCAGGACTTGGAATCAAAAGGTGCCCTCCAATCCCAACAACAGTCCCTTGTGTGGACATCAGGCTTCTCTGCCTCCCATCACCCAGAGCAGAAATGGTTCTGAAACACTGAACAGGCAAATCGGTAAGCCAGCGTATAAAACAGGCACCATGAGTGGCAAAGTGACAGGCATCTGGGCAAACATGGCCAACAGACACTGCCTGGCTTGCAGTGTTTTAAGACTGGAAAAGTTCACATGTAAATCTTGAAATCCAAGTTCTCTTGAAATGTCGAATGATCAGACAACAGTGGGTTTGCCTTCCCAAGTAGAATCTGAGACAGGCCACTCTACTCAGAAAGGGCAAGCCCTCTCCTGGGTTGCCTCTCAGGGGCCCTGGACCCACCAGCTACCGTTAACTTGCACCACTTGTCTGACCGCAATACAACACAAGTCTCCGAGCCCTGTCCTAAGCGTTACAAGTTTTTTATCTCCCAATATACTGAATGGAAAATCAAGCAGCACAAATCTAAAGTAAACATTAAGGGTTTTAAGATTTATATTTTCACCTCTCTTACAACAGTACCCAAACCCTAACACAGAAGCACCTGCTGAGGATATGGGGGGCAGCAGGGAAGGAGAGGGCAAAGGAATAATGCAGTCCACGGAGAATGAGCAGAAGCACGCCACAGGCCTGACACACCCCATCGTGGGGCCCACGCTCACTCTCATGACCGCAGTCCAACCACAGGGCAGGACAAAGGCCTCAAACGCCTTCATCCCATGCATGATGGCTTTGACCAAACATGGAGACTTAATGACACACCCAAACCTGCCGAGTCCCATCTGTAGGGCTGCTCTCCCACCTCCCTACAAGAAAGTGAAAAGAACTCAACTTCCTTTCAGCAGTTCCAGAGAAAAAGGAATCAAGAAGGGTGAAGTTCAACTTGCCCAAATAGATGTGAGGAAGCAGGCTGAGCAATCCAGTGCCCAGGCCTACCTAAACACAACTTCAACAAAAGCAAACCTCAAGCTCACTGCAGTTGCAGAGGCTGGTCACTTGTTCTATTATCTTTCATGTTGTCTAAGTCCTAACACAAATTATGAAACCAAAAAAGAGGAAGCACATTTTAAAGAAGTGAGACCTGTATCTGAATCCAAATCATACCACTTTATACAACTCCTAATCAGAAAATTATAGTTACATCATATTGGTTCTTCCAACATAACACTACTAATAATTATTGGTATTTATCATTCACATTTTTAAATATATTTATAGAGTGCTTTATAATTCTCAAAGTCCTCCTGTCCCTTAGGGATGCGTAAGTTGGCATAGAGCATTTGCCCTAACAAATGAAGGCATTAAGGCACAGAGCCTGCAAGTAAGTTGTTCAAGGTCACACAGCTGATCATAGTTTATACAACTCCACAGCTCATCCATGAATTCCAGATAGACAGATAGATAGATAGATATAAAGTCACTTGGTAGTTAAGAAAATAGTAGACCCTGATGAAGAATAAACACAAAGATGAAACGCTGTCATTTGCCTGCTTATACATACACACACACACACACACGTCAAAGCCATATTGTAAAACTTAAAATATAATGTTCAATAAAAATTTAATGTTAAATATTTTAATGTTTAAAAATTATCCTAATGTTAAATTAACTGGATCTGCCTAGTTATTCTTTCTGACAGATTATTAAGAAAAGGTGACCCGTCTGAATTACAGGTTTAAAATATAATTTTTGTCTTACTCATAAAAGAGCACTGTAACCACAAATCAACCACTCACATCTACTCCTTCCATAGTCAACATTCAACATAATTAATTACTCCTAAACGGGCAACACTGACGCTCCTTCCAATGAAGTATGCTATGAGAACATCCGGGACTCTAGGTCCTGAGCACAGGTCGCCCTCTAGTGGCATCCACCTCCCCATGTCCTGGGTGAAGTCCCTCATTGGAGACAAGTGTGCTTTAGAGAGCTTAGAGTGTGATTTTATTCACAAATACAAAACTTGGGGGGCCCCTGGGTGGCTCAGTGATTAAGCGTCTGCCTTCGGCTCAGATCATGGTCCCAGGGTCCTGGGATCGAGCCCCGCATCGGGCTTCCTGATTCTCTCTCTCTCGCTGAGTCTCTGTCAAATAAATAAAATCTTAAAAAAAAAAAAATACAAAAATACAAAAATACAAAACTTGGGGCGCCTGGGTGGCTCAGTTGGTTAAGCATCTGACTCAATCTCAGTTCAGGTCTTGATTTCAGGGACGTTAGTTCAAGCCTTGAGTTGGGCTCCATGCTGGGCATGGAGCCTACTTAAATATACATATGTATATACAATTTAGGTAATTATATATACATACATATAAAACTTAATTTCTGCCCTTGATACGACACTCATCGTTTTCTCTTAAGAGTGCTAGTGAATAACGTAAGTCTCTGTGGGTGAATGGGACATGTAATTGTGAAGCTGGGCAGTTCACTCACTAGAAAGGTCTACAGTGAGGCTAACCACAAAACTCAAGTGGTTTTGGTGCACTTGCTAAAACGCTCACAAGAGAACACAATCTTTACTCAACACTGGGTGCAAGAAGCTTAGGAGTCCAAAAGGACATCTTGAATTTTAGGTATCTCAACTTTCCTTCCAGGTATCTCACTTCAATATCTTAAAAACCTTAGTAGTCTTGCAACCTTTTATCTAAGAAAGTCTTTATTACAAATGGACACCATAAAGGAACACAGTAACACCTTAACTTGTGTCAGTTAGCGAAGAATTGTACAGACTTATAATCAGTGTACTCTACGGAAGTACCAAAGCATTGCTGAGACTTCACAATGAACGAGAAAACATGCTCAGTCTGTACCTCACTCAGCATTCTGACATTCTACCTGGCAGCAGTGAACCTGCAACCTTATCTTTGAGAAGCAGGGTGACAACACAAATTATTCCAGAGAGAGGAATAACCTAGAACAGGGTCACATCAGGTTCACATCAGGGTGGGACAAGGAAAGGTTCTGGGTTATTGTTTCTGTTGTTTAATCTCTCCTCTCCCCATATGCACTCCCAAAGGCTAGTACGAAAATCAAAGATAAGAGTAATCAGTCAACTAAGGTGTTCCTTGAAGGCAGGTACCATGTCTTATAACTTTTTCATTCTTAGTGCCTAACACAACCTGGCTATACCATGGGTGCTTCCCATTGCAAAAAGAAGACAAACTTATTCATTATCCCAAAATAAGGTTGAGAAAAAAAAAATTTAAAAACCTTTGTTGATAGGGCAGTTCAGTAATGAAACAATCTAATCCAAGAAAGTATAAGACAATAATAGTCTGTGATGGTTAATTTTATGTGTGAATTTGGTTAGGCCATGGTACCCAGTATTTTTGGGCAAATTCCAGTTTAGATGTTGCCGTGAAGGTATTTTTTTAAATGTGGATAACATTTAAATCAGTAAACTTTGAGTAAAGCAGATTATCCTCCATAATGTGGGTGGGCCTCACCCAATTTGTTTTAAGGCCTTAAGCGAAAAGAGAGGTCTCCAAGGAAGAAGGAGTTCTGCTTCCAGATGGACTTCAGACTCAAGACTTTGACATAAACTGTTCCCAGGGCCCGCAGGTTGCTGGCCTGCCCTGCACATTTCAGATTTGCCTGCCCTCATAATCATGTGAGCCAATTCCCTAAAATAAATACTTCTTCCTCACTTACATATATGTGTGTGTATACATTTATCTACATACACACACACACACACACACACACACACAAGTATTTGTATATATTTCCCCTTTCCCATACTGGTTCTGTTTCTCTAGAGAATCCTAATACGTTGCATATAGATTTTCCAAAGACCGTGACCACAATATTCATTCACTGCTCTAATATTAAAATAGACTCCCCCTAAGTTAAAGCCAAACCATTATATAAAGTCCAATCACTAGATGAAGGATATTCTGCTAGAACTAAAATGATGGGGGGGGTGATGATAAAAAGTCCAAGAAATATCTTCCCAATAAATACACCTAGGTTGATCAGCCCAAAGGACATTTCATTTTAATAATCTGGAGGCATTTTAGTCCAACAACAAAATCATTTCAGGGTGACATCTTCATAATCTCTTACACTTCACAGAAAAGGCTTTGCCAGAATTTATTGAAAGAAAAAAAAATATGCTGAGAAAATTTAAATGAAAAGAAGAAAAATATGAACTACCTCTTGGTTATCTTTGTTTTGGTTTGCCCAGAAAATCTTATGATAAAGCGTCTCCATCGAATTGCTGGAGTCAGTCCGATCAAAACAATGTCGATCCAACACTTCCAACGTGTGCAACACCCGACTGATGGTCACCCCTGGATAGGAAATTAAGCAAGTGTCAAGAGGTCAAACAAAGCCACAACAGCATAGTACAAAATCATCATTAGGCAGGGCAAAAGGGATTTTAAGAAAGTTGACATTCTCAACAGCCGGGAGCTACAGGGCACAAAATGAAGAATGCCCTAAGGTGGCTCCGCCAAAAAGCATCCTTACTCACTATGTGGACGAATTGTTAAGAATCAGAAATGCGGCATGAAGTCCAACATTCAAAAGCACCCCTTCTTCTCTCGTGTTCTGTACCTGCTGTTGATTCTTGGCACTTGTCAAAGGACCACCGAACCTCCACTGCACGGCCTCTTTGTTTGATCTGCTGTTCCGCCTCATAAATCCTGGCCCGAACCTGAAAGATAAGCGCTTCCACTTAACTTGTGCTTGGAGAGCCACAGTAGCTGTCTAAATCAGGTCAGGTTTCCCACGTGAGCACAGCAGCGTCCTACAGTCCATCGACTACATCATAGCAAATTTAGCCTGTTGCCCAAAAGTGCCCTTTAAAATTTACAAGTGGTGGTTCAATGCCAGTTTTCAATAACAAATGCTTGCAAAAAAAAAAAAAAATGCTTGCTTTACAAGCAAGCATTTTTTTTAGGTATCACATGGAAAGGTGAAAGCTCTAAAGTATCATTTTTGAGCCATTCTTCCATGTATGAAAACAACGTGGCATGTTTTATTAATTTAAGAGAAATGCTTGCCAAAAAAACAGGGATCTTATTCTCAACATTAGTCACGATCCTGTGGTTTAAGTTTCTTAAGTCTCCGAACCAAAAAAAACCCCAGCACTAATAAAACTAACTCATAAAAACACAGTTACTAAATATCACAGACGACGAACTAGAAGCGCTGTGGTCATGTATTAGAACCACCACCATAACTACCCTCTGGGTGGCAGAACGCTCTGCAAGAACTGCCCAGCAAGAAGAAAGGGAGCAACGTGATGAACTTCTGTGGTTCAGAGAGGCTAAATACTACCCCAGGTCCCCCAGAGAGATGGGGAGCAGGGCTGGGAACGGCACCCAACCACCTGAGATGCTGAAACCCACTTGGCCCACTCTGCTGTGATGCCTCTCAAGAATGAACACACCCATCAAACCACCATAACAGGAAGTCTACCTGCTGATTGAAAGCCGTGTTCCCACCCGGCATGGGGAGGCTGGAGGGGGCCACCTGCAGCAGATCCAGGGGCGAGCCTGGGTTCGCGCTCTTATTGTCATTTGTGGAATAATTCCACACCAAGGCACTTGGGCAACAGAGAGTGACAGTCTGGAAATGAAGCAGGAAAATCCAGATATTTAAAGGAATGAGAAAAGTGCAACAGCTTAAAAGTAAAAATGATGCCTTGTCATAACGATATTATAGTTTCCTACCAGTGAGTTTAAAATATGGACTGCTGACCCCATTCTCAACTTTTCAAGTTCTAAGACAAAACTAAGAATTATTAATTTGAGGGACGCCTGGGTGGCTCAGTCGGTTAAGTGTCTGACTTCAGCTCAGGTCATGATCTCAGCATCCTAGGATTGAGCCCTGTGTCAGGCTCTACACTCCGCAGGGATTCAGAGCTTCTCCCTTTCCCTCTCCCCCTGCTTGTGTGCACTCTCTCTCTCTCTCTCAAATAAATAAAATCTTTAAAAAAAAATACTATTTAAAGATTTTATTTGAGAGAGAGAGAGAGCGCGTGCAAGTGAGCACAAGGAGGGGGAGGGGCAGAGGGAGAGGGGAGAAGCAGGCTCCCCCAATGTGGGGCTCAATCCCAGGACCCTGGGATCATGACCTGAGCCGAAGGCAGACGCTTAACCGACTAAGCCACCTAGGCGCTCCCCAAAAAAAGAATTATAAATAAAGGGAGGAGTACAGCTACTGAGAAATCAAGGAGTATCATAATTCATAAACTAGCATTCCAACACAGAAAACCTAGGAAAGTTAATAAAAACACAGTAATCATCACTGAAAAATTGTCACTTAAAACAGTTTCTTCATTCAATTAGAAAAATGAGATGGAATTAGAATATGTCATTTCTAAAGTTATAAAATGTAAAAAGAAATTTTTTGGTTTTTTTAAATCTAAGAAATAATCTCTGAGATAATGCAGGAAGTAGCTTCATAGAAGCTAGGTTGGCAGTAACCCTGGACCAGCGGGTGGCAAATTTTCTATAAAAAGCCAGACAGTAAATGCTTTAAGCTTTGCACGTCACCTCTAATTTGTCACATATTCTTTTTTTGTTTTACTACCTCACTGAAAATATAAAATATATTCTTAGCTCCTGGGCTGGACTTGGCCTCCAGGTTGTGGTTTGTCTACCCCTATCTTAGACCCCTGAAGACATTTTTTACTCAACCAACTTGCATGAAGCACTTTCTAGGACCACCTCACTCACAGGTCACAGCAACCCCATGAGGGAGGTAGTGCTATTCTCCAACTGTACCAGAGAGGAACATGAGCCATGGAGGAAATTTAGTAACCAGCCAAATTGATTTCAGCACACATGCTTGGAACCACTATGCTAACCCTGCCACCACCTAAATGGAGATGAAATATTATGGCTCCAGCGTAATTTAAGCCCTTCCTCTGTACTGTGCACTGCCCTGGAAGCTTTCAGTCATCACAACCTGAACTCTGTGTGGTACTGAAGTAGGAACTGTCACCAACCCCCTCACGCCCAGGAAACAGAGGCTCAAGGTTCAAGTTAGTCAGTGGCAGAGGGGAGGCTAAAGTCAGGTCTGCAGTGATTCTTTAAAAAATAGGTCTTAACCATCATGCTGTGGTGCTACTTGACAACAGACCGTGAGCTTGTTAGAGAGGGAATGCAGTATTTCCTTTTTTCTAAAATGCAAAATTAAGTATTAAGAAAACTAGATTCTGAGGTCTAGGGGACGTCTTGTGGAAAGCAGATGGCAGACATGAAGAATGTCAAGTCCCTGAGCCCCACCAATGCATCTGCTTCCAATGGCCCACATCCCCAGCTCCCTCCTCCTATGTGTGAGCAGGGCGGGGAGTGTCTCGTCTCCTGTCCATGATGGCACTCGTCCCAGTGTTCTGAATTCCAAAGCCTCCAATATCCAAGGTGCTGATCTCTCAAACAACCCGCTTCTCCTGTTCTCTCTACCTACTAGTTTACCCTCGCCTCAGAAAACAAACAAAACCTTTTAAAACTCTCCACTCACCTAGCAGCAATCTCTCTCTTCCCTTCACAGACATGTTTCTCAAAAGAACAGGTAGCATTATTTCTCCCCATTCTTCATCGCTCCTCAACCCACCTCCATATGGCTTCTCATCCACCACTCAACTGATCATCAATGACCACACTCTTCCCAAAGACAATCCAGCCATCTTCTTACCAGACTTCCCCAAACCACGGGGCACTGCCCACTACTAACTCCTTTTGGAAACTTTCTGCAATACCTAGAGAAGCAGCTTAGCACGGCAGTGCAGACTCTGGATCCAGACTTCTGGGTGTGAATTCCAGCTTTGCCACTTGCTTGCTGTGTGACCTACACCATTTCATCACTAATGCTGCAGCAATTATACTGGTTCCAATCCCATAGGATGGTTCTGAGAACTAAATGACTTAATATAGGTTACAATTTACAACAGTGCTTAGAACACAATAAATGCTATTACTAGGATTATAACAGAATCATTAACAATCCTGGGGCACCTGGGTGGCTCAGTCAGTTAAGCGTCTGCCTTTGGCTCAGAACATGATTCCAGAATCCTGGGATTGAGCCCCACGTTGAGCCCTCTGCTCAGTGGGGAGTCTGCTTCTCCCTCTCTCTCTGCCCCTCCCCCATGCTCATGCTCTCTCTCACTCTAATAAATAAAATCTTAAAAAAAAAAAATCCTAATAATCCTATTTTTCTTCTCACTGTCCCTGTCTCTGTAACAGCACTCTCCACTTTCTGTTCTCTCCAGTCTGGCCACACTTTCATGGCTGTCTCCATGGACTTCCCTTCTGCCACCTCTCAGCCACTCAGGCCCCCGGGGTCCACAGGTCACCTTTCACTGCTAATTCTTTGAGTAATCTCATCCCCTCTGGAGGTTTGGGTGAACCTAGCAGCCCTGAGTGACTCAAATCCATACATCTGGCTGGCTGTCTCCTCAACTTCAGAATGAGACATGTAACAACCTCTTGAACATATCCATTTAGTGATGATAAGGGATGAAATAATCCAACACAGTCCAAACACAAACTTACCTAGACTCTCCCAAACTGACTTCTTGGCCTCGACTCTCTCTCTCTCTCTCTTCCCACCGCCCCCCACCTCACCACTCCCACAGTTCTTCCCTCCACTGTGGCCAAAACAATCCAACTAAACCACACAACCGACCATGTCATTTCCCTGCCTAAAACCCTGCAATGGCATCCCAATCATAAGACACACAGGGAATCTTCTATGCCCTGACCCTTCAACAGGCTTTATGCTTTATGTTCCATAAATACCAACCGGCACACACAATGACTAATAGACCTTCTGGCCCTTTTCACATGCTGTTCCCTCAACCAACCGTTTTTAGCACCTTTTACTTAAAAAAAAAAAAAAAAAAACTCCTATTATAATAAGCGCTAGTCAGGGCCACTTCCTTCAGAAAGCCTCTCTGAATTCTAGGTTGAACTGAAGTTCCACTGCTCAACTCCCTTAGTCCCCTGTACATCTTCCATCAGCCTTTGCCAACGGTATATGGACACTGTCCATTTACAAGTCTGTCTTCCCCACAAGACAGTAAACACCACCAGAGTGGAGAATATGTCTTTATGGCCAGCCCTGCCCTGAAGCCCTGTGGTAAAGAGAAGGACACAGTAAGAGCCCAAGAAATATGACCTGAACGCTAACCTGGGAGCTCCTCGAGGACAGGGCTGGATCTCATTCCTGACAGTATCAGCCCAGTGGCCTACATGCTACTGGACATTCAAGGACCGCACAAGCAATGACGCTTGCCAGAGGAACAGAGCCTGATAAGCTACCTGGATTTTAAAGAAACAGAGAGGGATGGCAACCAACTTAAGATGAGGGCTGTGGAAGCTACGGAACACTGCATGGAGGAACGGTCTTTCTAGAAGAGGAGCGAGACAGCGGACTTATCCTCTGGGTTCCCGGAGGGTTTTATCACTGAACTGCTGCATGGCGTACTAAAGGACGACTACAGTAACTTTCTTCTACACAGAAGCAACAGGTCTTCCACAGAGAAATAAAGACATGAGATTTCACTTTGTCAACTACTTGGGTGAGGAAGAAACCGGAGCGTGACGTGGAAGTTGAAGGTGCAATTCTCAACTCCGTTGTTTCCTACACTGAATGGTAACAGAAAATAGCACGGACCTGGGACTTACCTGCAGCATACAACTAAGTCCATACACCAGGGGGCCATGCTGTGCACAGGACAGGAAGTCTGAGAAGGCCAGCTGCACGGGGCTCATGACGGGGCCAGGGCCTCCAGGGCTGGGGGCCCCGATGCTTGAGCTGTTTGGTCCTATCATCATGTGGGGCGAGTGCACAGCAAGGAGGCTGGGACTATCGCTCAGCAGCAAGGCAAGACGCCGGGCACAAAAGTAGGCAAGACGACGAGACAGGTAAGCCGACTGAACAAACTCGTCCGAATACTGAGAAGCACAAGGACACCGGGCTTCAGTCACGTCTGATGCTAGTCAGTGAAACAACTATTTTAACACAGGCTTTTTTCATTAAGAAAAAAAAAAAAAAAACCCTTCAAAAGTACTGTAGAGACCAGTGCCGTCCACAGAAACAATGCAAGCCACATACTTGAAGTTTTCTAATAGCCATTAAAAAAAATAACAGGCAAGATTAAAAAGAGCAGTGTATTTTCCCTAGCCCATTATATCCAAAATGCTATCATTTCAACAGGTAATCAACACAAAAAGATTTAATGAGATATTATACACTCTTTTCTGGACTAAAGCTGAAATCTGGTGTGCATTTTACACTAAGAGCACGTCTCATATTGCACTTGTCACATTTCCAGGGCTCCAAAGCCACATCTGGCCAGTGGCTACTCCAGCGGACAGCATGGGCACAGACTGTCACAGGGAGGGCACACAGACACTAGCACGGCACAGTCCCCGGGGGGCACCGGGGAGAGGGAAAGAACCACTTTTCACTACATACTCTTGCAGAGCGCTTCAATTATCAAGTTCATGTACTAGTGTTTCAAGAAAACGCTTTTTCTAAATAAATTTTCTCCAAATGACCTAAATTTTAACAGATCTTAGAGCAATCATTAAAATAGGAAGTTCCCGGCCCCAGGGACTCAAAGAACATCAAAAAATACAGAAGACCCTCTAATCCTTAAAAAAGAGATGATTTGTTTTCACAGAAATCTGTGTGAATCAGGAAACAGTATTTAAAAAACTATCTGCTTAGCTCAGAGATGGGAGAAATCGGCGGGGGGGGTAGGTGAGAATACTTTAGAAAGACAGGTGGTTAAAAACTACGAACATGGACAACATAAATAATTGGCTTTTGATCACTTCATGCGTTGTAGCATCAAAACATCTTTCCCTTCCATTCCAAAAAGATTTTTTTTCCTCTTCCCCATCCACATACTTAGTCATCCTTATCAGACTCACTTCTTGCCCATAAAAATCAGTGGGCTCAGGGTCATACATACTATACCTGCAGCATTAGTGGTAATAAGAGTTTAAGAAGATCATCATCCATTGGTCTGATCTTTTCTAAAACATCCAAGATCCATGTCAAATATTCATGTTTCTCTAGCATTCCTTCCTTCAATGAACAAAGAAAAGTTACACTGATAACGTTAAAGCAAAACCAATTAACATTCAAAAAAGAGCACTATTACTCTTACTCTTATGCTTAAGTATAATTTTACTATTATTATTTTTGTTGTTGTAGTAAAAATACAGTCTCCTGGATCACAGTCCAAATTCTGAACAAAACAAAGACCCAGTGTGATTCTGTCTGGTTGGTTTAGGGTGGGTATTTTTGCTGTTTTTGCTTTTTTTGGTAATCTGCTTCATTCTAAACTGAAAAAAATTAATTCCTACGAGAAAGGAAATTCAGAAGCTTTCAGACTCCCAGGGCATGTCAAGCGCCTGGCTAGATTTCAGGGGTGTATGAACTTATACTCACAGGAGAAAACTTGTCCAATGGTGCTAATTATGAAGAACAAAAGCCCCCATCATACCAGCGTCTCAGCAAGCAGCTGAAAATCCCATCAGATCTAATGCTCTCCTAATAACCCCTGCCTCTATCCTAAAATGAATTTCAGATACTATAATATGTATAAAATATAACCTTAAAAGTCAATATAGTGTCCTAACCGTTAACATAAAGAAATGAAAAAAATTATTAGAAAATAATGTATACATATTCCAACATAACTATACTAAAAGTAGAAACACACCTCAAATTTCCAAAATGCCCCACAGGGGTGGTATAGCCCCTCTTGACATAAGAGCCATTAACATTTTCATCTATTACCTTCATATAAACACACATGCATTCATATAAATACACAATTCTTCTATGACAGTCTATGCATGTATGTATTTAATGTCATGTTCTAGTTTTGTATTATGATTCACATCCTGAAAGAATCTTAAAAACAGAAACAAAAAGATATGTTTTCTGGGAAAGACACATATTTTTATGATCACTGTGGCAACAGGCTTAGTAGTTAATATGAAATCCTACTTTATTCCTAGCAATATTTTCATATCTATTTATCACCAGTGCTCCAACATCAGGATTATCAACAATTTGTGTGAAAATATACTGATAAATTATAGCTTCAGTATTTAAAAGATTACAGTGTCACCACACTGACATGATATCAAGGCATCTACTTGTTGCTCATTTCTA
The DNA here is from genome assembly GCF_037043125.1 of Eumetopias jubatus. Lineage (NCBI taxonomy): Eukaryota > Metazoa > Chordata > Mammalia > Carnivora > Otariidae > Eumetopias > Eumetopias jubatus. The sequence continues at coordinate 110,565,387 of NW_028274807.1, forward strand.
ATTTTTAAAAAGCTTAAAATCAAAGAGTTAAAAGGTTAGTCACAGAAAAAGTTCAATTTAAAATTTTAAGACCTGTGATGTGAACTTTAATAAATTAAAAAAATAGAATTTTGTATTTAAGGCAGAAGAGATGGCAAATGCAAGGTTAAAAAAAAATAAATCTTTCTAAACATGACTTTCAATGGCTACATGATACCCATCCTCAGGATGTTTTTGTGTATTTACCCATACCCTTATTTCTGCACAATTTCTTCACGTTTCAGAATATGTCCAATTAAAATATAATAAACTTTTAAATTTAAACATTAATGTCCCAATTAAATTCATCTGTTTAGGACCCAACTGCCTCCTATAAAGGAGATACGGATTTCAGTGTTCCCAATACATAAAGTAATCCTTCCAAAAATATTAAGCACGCTGAGAGACACTTTTTTCAAAGATGCAGACTAAATCCGCAGCTCAATAAAAGTCATAAAGGCTCAGAGAAGGTACCAAGGTAGTCCTCTGCTAAATGGAACTAGGATTTATAAGATGGTTTTTAACTGACTTAAAACTAACAATGCTACTTCCCAAAGAACCGGGCTTTTTCCTACTTTGAACTCTTAGAAAAAGTCACTTACAACCTGGAAATTATAAAGTTCTAAGGGGACAATTTTGAAACCACACATCCTTTTTACCCCCTTCCTCTCTGAACAAGATAGCAGGTAGTGAGTGAAAGTCTCTGCTAGTCATATAACTTCAGCCGAACACACTTCTCCCTCCTTGCTAGGAAGAGGCAAATAATAGCACAAGCGCCCTCTTCTGGTCAATATGATTTACATCAGCTTGTCCGAAGAGCATTCAGTCCTTGCTCCGTGCCCTTACTCATCCTCCCAACTGTATTTTAAACTGTCCCTGAGCCAAATTAAGACGACCCTTCTATGGAGAAACTAAGCCCTAATGGAGATCGAGGAGATAGGAAGCACCAACACAAATATTTTTTTGAATAATCGTAATAATCGTATCCAAATTTTTCAAAATAAGAGGTTTGGAAGGGATATTTAATAGAGAAATTACCAAAAAATTAACAGCATTAAAAGAGCTAAGATCTGGGGCACCTGGGTGGCTTGGCCATTGGGCGTCTGCCTTCGGCTCGGGTCATGATCCCAGGGTCCTGGGATCGAGCCCCGCATCGGGCTCCCTGCTCAGCAGGAAGTCTGCTTCTCCCTCTCCCACTCCCCCTGATTGTGTTCCCGCTCTCGCTAACTCTGTCAAATAAATAAAATTAAAAAAAAAAAAAAAAAAGAGCTAAGATCACTGAAAGCTGGAGATCAATATATAGAAGCAGGGGCTGTCATCTCGGGGGAAAGGTGGTTACCATGAATACAACTCAAGGTGAGAAATATCAGACTTTCTCTGAATGTATTTGGTTCATATAAAGATAGCACTTAAACTGTAAGGACTTCTCTCTCTTCTTAAAAGCATGCTGTAGGGCCTTCAGGCTCTTGAGAAGGTTACCTGGAACATGTGAAAGGCCAGCTTCTCATTGTACTCCCACTGCTTCATGGCCTGTTCCACATCCGGTGGCACCGGGACAGGAGCATCCCCCGCGCTGGAAGCCACGTGGTAGAAGTCGGAAATCTTGGCCAGCTGCTCTCGAAGATATCTGGTAGATATCTGTGTCCACTCTGCATTAAAAACAAACAAACAAACAAGTCTAAATTTCCAGACATGATGAATATAAGAATTAACGTTTTCTCCCCACTTTCTGATTAGCTTAAGGATGTACATATAAAACAAACATCTATTACAGAAAAGTGGTTTTGGCACGTGCAAGCATTGTACAAAAAAGCACACCCACCCCAGTAAGACAACGTGGACGGCCCTCCACAGCCCACAGGAAGGTTGGCCAGCTCTTGGGTGGAAAAGGCAGCTCTCCCCGTGTGTCTCTGTGACTCTTAACGGAGGAGGAGAAGATGCCTGCACTTGAGTTATGTGCATTTCGTGATGTTCCACATTATGCTAACAACAGCATAAAAAAATTTCAAAGCCACAAGCAGGAAACAGAGGAGGTGAGCACCTCAAAAAATTTCAGTTCTACTTCAAAGCAATTCAAAATCCTCCAAATGCAGCTCTCCAAGTTGGATTTCAAACATGCCTCATTAAGATTTGTTCCATTTTTGCCCGTCTGTAAGAGGAGTGGCATTCACCACGGGCTGGCCCATGACAGCATTCTGACCTGCACTCCCCTTCCTCACACCTGCTAAAAACACCAGCACGGCTGCCTCTTGGACAACCATCTGGACCTTCAATTATTTTACTCTCCTCAACCAACACATGATACCTCAGAACCCAAATCAGAAAGAGTAGTGAACAACAAAAGGTAGGAGACTGGAAAGGAAATAGAAAAGTACCATTACAAAAAAAAAAAAAAAAAATCACTAAAAATATTCAAAAATGTCTGCCAGAGGGGCACAAATTAAATCAGTGTGTTGCCTCTGGCAACCATGAGGTATGTGATGCCAACTTTAGCCCATTCTGTGGATAAAAATGTAATAATTGCATGTTCACAGCCAAATTTCCCCAAGGATTAGCGAAACAGCATTTCAGAAGAAACCACCCTACTAAAACATTACCACACAATGCTATTTTCCCATTATCCTGGCAACTGGCTCTCCCACCTTATTTTTAAAGGAAACTACTTTGACAAAAGTAAGAGCAGAAACCTAACATCTGTTGGGGATTCAGGGTTTTGTTCTTATTCTTTAAGTACTCTTAAAAGTACTTGACAACAGTACCCAGAGAGAACTACTGTTAAGTCTTGGTCTAAACCACTTATTCTCACTGTGTCTTTTTTAAAATCAAAATTCAAACGCACATGTTAAACTCTAGTAATAAGCAAGTGCAAAAAGATGAGCAGATACTAGGTCAACATTCTGTTCCTAATATTGTTCTTCAGAAAGCACAACCAATAACAGATATTATCATTAAAATTAATCTATCGCCATTAAAAACAACAGTAAATTATCAGTGTCATCATCTTCTGGTGCCCCCGGTTATGGACTAATAGTCTCATGACACTTGTTTAACAAAACAAAATGCCAACCATCAGATGGGACAAGTTTAGCTTAGCTATAATAAGCAAAAACAAAAATAACAAGGATCCAAATCCTAGCTTTTGTGTGCCAAGCCTTGCTATCAACTCACTCTCAGTATGGTACATCCTCAATACCCCCACAGAATATTTTAGCCTCAAGAGCTAAAAATAACACACACATTCACACACCCCTACTTTGTCCAGGGTATATTTTCAAGATTGTTTCTTAAAATATGGAAGAAATATATGTTCACTACAGAAAATGTACAATGCAAATATGAAAAGAAAAACATCTGTAATCTCCTCACTCATAATTAAATATTTTAATATTTGTCTTTTCAGGTTTTTTTTTTCCTTTATATGTGCTGGAATGTTTATATAAACATATGCATTTCTTTAAAAAAATATGCTGAATAGGACATTCCACAATCCAAATGCCTTTGGGGATTCAAATGGAATGCAAATGTAGCCCTCTTAAGTAGTGTGTTTTAACTCTATTTAACTGGCATTAAATTATATCAATCAGGGAGATTCAGAGGTCTGGGACATAAGGCAGTCTAGAGAGGATTCGTTTAAAAAATTAGGATGCACACAAAATTTTCATTAAAAATTAAAAAGAGAGGGGCGCCTGGGTGGCTCAGTTGTTAAGCGTCTGCCTTCGGCTCAGGTCATGATCCCAGGGTCCTGGGATAGAGCCCCACATCGGGCTCCCTGCTCTGCAGGAAGCCTGCTTCTCCCTCTCCCACTCCCTCTGCTTGTGTTCCCTCTCTCGCTAGGTCTCTGTCAAATAAATAAATAAATAAATTCTTTAAAAAAAAATTAAAAACAGAAAATTGCAAATGGCCACCAGTACACTACCCCTCAAAATTATTTGGATTCACTGGCCCACGCCCTCCTGCTTAGTTATGGCTGAGAATGAAGCTGAGCCCTGGGGGCAGCAGTGGCAGGACCCAGGGGAGTTTCTACCAAATGCCAGTCGCTTCAGTCCCTCCCTCCAGATCCTGATTTAACTGGTCTGGAGTAAGGGGCCCAGTTTTGGGTGATGAAAAGAAAATAGGAATCAGAGGGAAGATGGTGGGGATGAAGGGAATATTCAAAGGTGGAGAAGATGCAAACCGTGATCAAGGAGGCCACTGGGCAGGGAGCGCAGCTCTCCATTCAAGTAGCTCTGAGGATACAGCCACATCATTTGTAGTTCACTGATACCGAGAACTTCAGGGCCATTGAAGGCAGATGATCAGATAGTTTATGCACATAAACATCACTGAGAGTGGTGTCAGGGGCCAGGACTGAAAAGAATGACTGGTCCCTTTGACAAAACTCCCCCTAGCTCCCTGAATCCTCTGGCCACTATTGCCTAACCCCCCAAGACAGAAGGGGTTTCAGACGTCATGCAGCTCAATCTAGCATTTTCTAGATCCAGGCACAGCAGGCTTATGCAAGGCCCCACAGCTAGACCTGAAGTACACCATCCGGTGTGAGATGCCCCACTCTAGTACATGAAAACACATAAATCGATAAACACATAAAGGTGAGAACAGAGATGTGCCAAGTTACATTAAAGATGATCCTCCTGGGCCTAGAATACCTGCAGTATTAAAAAGAAAACTGGGAGGAGCCCAGCAGAGGAGTAACATCCACCCTGGGGGCAGACACAGAACATGCCAAGTGCAGCGGGGCTCACGGAGAAGACATCCTGGCTGGGGCACATGAGTAAAGAACACCACAGGGCTGCATTTAGTGATTTTGGTAGAATGAACTTTGGAATAGGATGGCCCTGGTGCAAATTCTCATTCTGCTACTCAGCTGTGTGATATGAAAAATGGTGTCTAACTTCTGCTAAGTCTCAATTTCCTCCTCTGCAATAGGAATCTCTCTCTCTCTCTCTCTCTCTCTCTCTCTCACACACACACACACACACACACACACACGAGTTACTGTAAGGATGAGTTACTTAGCATGATGTATGCAATGCAGAAATTGATCAACATGTGGTAGCTATCAACACCACATGATCGGGATGAAGAGTTTTTTGAAAGGAAGCTAAAGGTTCGGTCTTGACTGTCAGAGGACAGCACCTGTTGTCACTGATGTTAGACCCTGCCTCTGCTGCAGCAAGCTGCCAATGCCTAACATAATGCTCTGGATAAGTATTTATGAAATCAATCCATGTCAGTTTCACGATTCCAAAACCTTCAATGGATTAAGACCAAACTCCTTACTTAGGACTTAAAATCATTTCAAATACTACCTGCCATTAAGTAACTTCAGTTGCTTTCTCTCTGACTCTCGGACCTATAATGCTCTTTATCTACCGTACCTTCTCTACTCACCTGTGTTCACTTGTGAGAATTTTTCTGGACCCAATTCAAATGTCAAATCGAATATGTAGCCTTCTTTGGTTTCTGGACACCAACCCACCACCTAAAGGGGCTCTCCCTCTGTTCTCAGATATATCACAATTTCCTCTTTCATCTCCATAAAACTAAGCCTTACATAGTCAACATCTAAGTACTGACTTGAATCAATACACTATAAGATGCTCCCAAAATAACCACTAAATCAAGTCACTGCCCAATTATTCTGCCTCTCAAATCTTCCTACAAACATCTTTGCTTTCTAGTTTAAACTCATCACTGCATACCTAGCTTTCAAACACCATCTAGGAAATGCCAAATCCCCTCTCTAGCATGCTCTGTCTTTATTACAGACAATGCAACTAGAAGCACCTGCTAGTCAATGCACTACAAAGGCCCCGTGCAAACCGTGAACTTTCAACTCTCTTTAATAAACTTTCAATAAATACATATGTGTGTCCTTTAATTTTGTGAGGCTCATCTTCCCAGCCAAAGTCTTTCCTCTGATATCAAATCAAGCGGGAACTCACTCTGTAAAATAAATCCAATAGAGATTGTTTAAAAACTTCCACCAGTCCCACAGAGTTAGGTGCACATTTTTAAGGTGATCCACTTGATAAAGAACTTTAGTCAAAGAGGACAGCCTCCTTGAAGGAGAAACCTATATCCTAGAAAATTCTTCCTAGCTACACCACTATAATAAAAATTCTTGCCTCTGCACAGGGAGAGCAACCTGCTTCTCGGAACTATAAGACGTAGAGGATTTCATCAGCCTGACTGGTGCAGACTGAAAGGTGGGGAGAAAACACTTCAGTGCATGCAAGACACAAGCACATTCCACCTCTAAATATGCAGTAAGAATGACTGGAAGATTTTCCACCATTTTTCTCACTTTTTTGTTGTTGTTAAAATGCTTTCTTGATCAAAGGATGCCATCAATAAAGTGAAAAGACAACCTACAAATTGGGAGAAAGTATTTGCAAATCATGTATCTGATAAGAGACTTGGATCTAGACTATATAAGGAACTATTACAACTTGATAATAAAAAATGGGCAAATGATCTGAACAGACATTTCTCCAAGAAGATAAACAAATGGCCAATAAGCAGATGAAAAGATGCTCAACATCATTAGCTACCAGGAAAATAGATACCACTAGGGCAATTATAAACAAAAAGACAAATAGTAACTAATAGCGTTGCGGATGTGTATGAACTAGAATCTTCATGTATTGCTGGTGGGAATGTAAAATGATATAGCCACTGTGGAAAACAGTTTAGCATTTCTTCAAAAAGTTAAATGTAGGGGCGCCTGGGTGGCTCAGTCATTAAGTGTCTGCCTTCAGCTCAGGTCATGATCCCAGGGTCCTGGGATCGAGAGCCCCGCATTGGGCTCCCTGCTCGGCGGGAGGCCTGCTTCTCCCTCTACCTTTGTCCCTCCCCCTGCTCTCACTCTCAAATAAATAAAATCCTTAAAAAAAAAAAAAAAGTTAAACATAGAGTTACCATAAAACCCATCAAATCCACAACTAGTTATATTCCCAAAACAAAGGAAAGCACACGTCCACACAAAGATTTATAAACCAATGTTCATAGCAGCATGATTCACAATAGCCAAAAAGTGAAAGCAATCCAAATGCTCATCAACTGGTGAATGGATAAATGAAATACGTTATATGTACACAACAGAATACCATTTGGTCATGAGAAGAAATGAATGGAACGACTGACACATACTATAGCATGGATGAACCCTGAAAACATTATGCTAACTGCAAGAAGGCAGCTTCAAAGGACCACATATTTATATGAAATATTGAGAATAGGCAAATCTAGATTTATATTACCTAAAGCAGAGGGGAAGTTAGGGTAAATGGGGGAGCAACTAGTAATGGGTACAGGATGTAAGGGTAATAAAAATGTTCTAAAATGTGGCCATGGCAAGAGTACACAACAGGAGGGGCACCTGGGTGGCTCAGATGGTTAAGCAGCTGCTTTCAGCCCAGGTCATGATCCCAGGGTCCTGGGATCGAGCCCTGTGTGGGGCTCCCTGCTCAGTGGGGAGCCTGCTTCTCCCTCTCTCTCTGCCTGCCACTCCTCCTGCTTGTGCTCTGTCAAATAAATAAAAAAAATCTTAAAAAAAAAAAAGGAATACACAATAGGGCAAAGACAATCTCTTCAATAAATGATCTGGTAAAACTGGACAGCTACATGCAAAAGTATGAAACTGGAACACTTCTAACACCACACACAAAATAAACTCAAAATGGATTAAAGACCTAAACATGAGACCTAAAACCATAAAACTCTTAGAAGAGAACACAGGCAGTAATCTCTTTGACATCGGCTATAGCAACATTTTTTTAGATAGGTTCCCTGAGGCAAGGGAAACAAAAGCAAAAATAAACTACTGGGACTTCATCAAAATTAAAAGCTTCTGGACAGCAAAGGAAACCATCAACAAATCAAAAAGACAACCTAGGGAATGGGAGAAGATATTAGCAAATGACATATCTGATAAAGGGGTAGTATCCAAAAGAAATAAAAAACTTACACAACTCAACAGCAAAAAAAAAAATCTGATTTAAAAATGGGCAGAGAATATAGACATTTCTCAAGAAGACATACAGACGATCAACATACACATGAAAAGATGCTCAACATCACTCATAACTAACGTAACATTGTATGTCAACTATATGCAAAAAAAAAAATTTTCAAGACTTTATTTTTAAGTAATCTCTACACCCAACATGGGGCTCGAACTTACAACCCCGAGTTCAAGAGTCTCATGCTCCACTGACTGAGCAAGCCAAACACCCCCAAATAAAAACTTAATAAAAATTTAAAAATAAAATAGGGGCCATGGTTTCACAACTCTGTGAACACACTAACCACTAACATACACTTTGAGTTGTAAAGTATATTAATATCTCAATACAGTTGTTATATAATTTTTTATTTTTTATATTTTTTACATAATTTTTAAATGTTTTCTTCAAATACTTTACTATCAGTAAGAAATCACCTGCATTTCATGAAGTAAAAGACTATCCCACACTGATAAAAAGTAATCCACTGAGAGGTGATACGATTTTGAGGGGGTGGGAGCAGGGAGGAGGAAAAGAGGCAGAAATAAGAGTCTCCATGTGTTAATGGTTAAACCTGGGTGGGAACAGTAATAGGGACTTAATTCTTCTGTATATGTTTGAAATTTCCATAATAAAGGGCTTTAAAAAGGTAGTCAGTTATATCCTATAAAATGATTCACAGAAAACCTGAAATTCCCTATTCAGCCACTATTCACTTGGGGAATGGGGGGGGGGGGGGAATCAGCATGCTGATTGGCAGCCTGGATAAAGAAGAGCCCAAATGAAACCCGCTGTCTCAGTGCGAGACCGACGGAGTCAGCCCAATGGCTGGAATGTTGTGTTCTGCTGAATGGTCAGTTGGTGAAATCAGGCCCTCTGGCTGGAGAGCAGGAAAAACGGGCGGGGGGGGGGGAGGGGGGAGGTGGGGGGAATGGCAGGGGGGGAGAGACAGTAGAAATGCTGTGGTGATAAAGTATGACATTTTTTTCATGCTTTAAAAAAGTTCTCCTCTAACACAGATTTACCAGTAGAATACTGATGTTTTGTGGCAAATACCCAATACCTGTTTTTGTCTGGATGAATAATTTTACTATGTTATTTTTAACAGGCTATTTCTCTCTGGTTTTATTTACTGAGCGATGATATTAAGTACTCTTAACTAAGAACAAGGTGACTAGTCAAGATAGAATAAAACCATTTAGCTGCAAACATTAAATGCCTACCCTGGGCCAGAAGCTCCCCTGCGGTCTGAGGCTACAAACGGTGAAGAGAAAGCAGCCCCTACTTGGGGCAATTCATCCTCGAGTCAGGGAGACACAGGGACACAGAGATTGACAGCAGTGAGGTTAAGCACTCTGACACACCATGGGACACAGGTGAGGAAGCAAGTGGACACTGTAGCCAAGTCTTGAGGGACGGTTCAAAGGAGTTCCACACACACAAACAGCAGTGTGCAACGTGCCAGGTAATGAGGGCGCCAGAAAGGCAGAGGGAGAAAGGGCCAGTGAGGCTAGGTAGGTGGCCCAGGCCTGAGGTCCTCAAGTGCTAGTGCATGAGATGACCACCAGAGGGCGCTGGTTAAACACACAGCTATAGGGTCCGACTGCAGAGATTGCAACCCCTGAAGTCTGCATTAGTACCGGCAGCCGAGACGACTCCGACCCTGGCAGTGACAAGCTATGGAGTTGGTCTTTCATCACAAATGATTAAAAGCTACTGAAGGATTTTAAGCAAAGGAATAATAAGATCAGATACGTAAATTAAGACCCTCTTAGATAATTGTAAGGGAGACGAAAGAAGACTATAAAGTCCAGTGGGGAGATGAGCAAGGAGGGAACAAAGAGACGGGTAAAATGGTAACCAACCCAACCCTGGAAAGAAGGAGAGAGAGGGGCAAGGCAGCGTCCGGATTTCTCAGCGGGGTGGTGAGCGGTCCTGGTGCCATCGACTGAGATGTGGAATTGGGAGTCTGAGCAGGGGAAGGCGCTGAGTTCGGTCTGTTTTTAGTAACTTTTTAATTCAACTTTGTACAGTTTTAACAGATATTACACAAAGATCTGATGTATCCTTTACCTACCTTCCCCAAATGCTAACATCTTGCAAAACTACAGTACAGTATCACAACCAGGATACTGGCATTGACACAATCCACTGATCTTACTGGGGTTTCTGAGTTCAACACTTGAATTTTAGGTGTCAGAGAGGTGTCATGGGAAAACATGTCCAGGGGCAGGTGGATACACAGGTCTGACACTCAGAAAAAGGGTCAGGGTAAAGACACAGGTATGGGGACCGTTCTCTTCTATGATTTCAATGCCTTAAAGAATGTGATGATGACAACAGAAGTACCCAGCAGACACAGTCCAGGGATAGGCAGGCTTATTCTGCACAGTCGGAGTACTGGTTGTGCCCTCACTGAATACCCAGCCCACCCCATCTAAGCTCCCAGCATATGTTAACTCGCTTGGTGGTGGTGAAGAGCATAGGCTGTGAAGTCAGATGACATGGCTCCTGCCCGGCCCCAATCACTTGTCAGTTTTGGGATCTTGAGCAAGTCACTCAACCTCCAGGTGCCTCGGTTACTTGTCTATAACACAGGGCTGATAAGTGTACTTAAACTATAGGGTTATTTTGAGAATTAAGTGAGCTATATAACATGCTTAGAACTGTGGTGCATGCCCAGGAGAAAGCACACACACATGATTTCCAGGCCCCGGCAGGCAGGAGCCCACACATAGGAAGGAAGTCACCTTAGGGAAAGTAGGCTCTCAATGGCCGAGGCAAAGAAGACAGGTAAGGAGGATTGGCTGCTGTGGAAAAGTCTGTATGGGTGTCAGTCAGGGTGGGAGTGAGCTAAAGGAAAATGGACAGAAGTTCCTTCCTCTCTGAAGTTCAAGGAAGAATGGGCAATACTCCAAAAAAAGATAAGGACCATTACAAGGCAATATATAAATAACTGCACAGTTGTGTGACAGTTAATGCTTAGTGATTTCAGGATAAAAAGAGACCAGACTGGCCAACAAAGGAAATGGGTGGCAAGGTCTCGGGCAGGGAAAGGAGGAAGAGGGGCTGACAGGGGAGGGCTGGTAGGAGCAAGAATTGCATCCCTAGGAAGCAAGTCAACTCCTAACTGCGCCTTTCTTCATCCTAGGTGCTAGGGAGTATCTCATACCTGAGGAGAAGAGCATTTGGCACCTTCCCTGGTTTGGCCCTCTGGCTGTCAGGTCTCCAGTTTGTTTCCATGCTGATGTATACAATGCTAACTGGTGCATTTAGGGATTTCTCCAGTGGTCCTTTTTCCCTATCAGCCCCATACCAGCATCTGAAGCCAAGGCTCTTGGCAACCACAGAATCCAATTTTAGCCCCTAGAACAAGACTTTCTTATTCAACACATCAATCACCCCACTAACTTCTCGGCACAAGGACAGCTTCAGGGGTTTCCTCCTAACAGACGGGCACATACAAAACATCTACCACAACAGGCTCAACTCCTTCTCAGGGGCATGACAGAGTTGTCTGAAATTAATGCTGTGATTATCATATAGTAAGTTTCACGAAGCTTTTCAGATTCCTGCATTACCTGAATGAGCAGCAGTCCTGGCCATGGTGAGATATTCTTAACATGGAGTAACACGCACATTATTTTTACAAGTATTAAACTGGTGCATTTAATTAACCCCTTAAGACAGGTCCCCACAGCCTTACACATCTGAGACCAAGCCTGGAGTTTTATTGCCCCAGGGGAGGAAAGCTAGAGCAACACAACAGACTCTGTGAGGAAACCACAGCTGCGCTTCCCTAAGTAGAGAACATACCTCTGTGCACAACTACAACTTCACACGTAAAGGGGTGGCTCCCCGAGGACCTGGGTGGGAGGAGAAAGGGGGGTGACTGGAGAAAGACATCCGCTGCCAGCACAGTGGAGGCGTCAGGACTACTTAAATTATGACACAGGACATTTCATTATCATCACTCCGCTCCCCGCTTCTGCTAGCAAGGAAGTGGTGGAAAGCCCTGATCACTTACGGAGCAAGATAAACTACATTTTCTTTGTGCACTCTGCATTGGAATTGAGTTCCATGATCAGCTTGGCTTGAGTCAAGTCTCTGCAGTAAAAGCACCGTGTTGACTACTTAAGTCTTAAATGCAGTTGCTGTGAAGTCTGTACTTCTGAACAAGCTTTAGACAGATAAGAGTCTTTCATTAGAGCACAAATACAAAAACTACAGACATCATATTGTCAAATAACCGTGTAAAGTAACTCTAGACCAAAAAGCTCTAAAACATAAATATGCTAACCCATGGCACAGATCAAGCAGACCCAACCCCATTATCCTCTCCTCCAGAACTCACCTGGCCGCCTTTTTCTGGAGACCAAAGACTGATGATGCATGATATATTCATGTAACGAAATCCACTCACGTCAGCTGTGTTACTTTCACAGAGACACTCCAACGGGTAATGTACTGACCTGGACTTAATATGTTTTCTATCCTGTCAATATATTCCAGATATCCCTTCGCTCCCAGACAATGGTGAGCTGAAACGGATTTAGAACCACTTATTCCAGGGATTTCATTTCAAAGACTATATATACTTCATCTGAAAATGACTCTGAAACTTAACATCTTAAAAAAAAGAGAGAGAGAGAGAGAGAGAGAGAAAGAAAAGAGCGTTTCTATTCATTATGGAATTAACATTCCAGTGCAGACTGCAAAACACAAAAAGATCTAGCTTTCGTAAGTCATCACAAAGTTAGTAGCCCAGAACACTTTAAAAGAACAGGGCCACTATATGCCCAATATGGAACAGGCACCGATTTTCTTAAAGGAACATAAGAACATACATGAAAGACATACATACAAATATATTTCAGAAGATACACAAGCAACTAGTAACAATTCCCTTGGAAGTGTGTGATGTGACGGCTGAGAAACAACAGACTTTACTATCCTCTTTGAACACTGTGTGTTATGGATAAGCTACTAAAAAAAACAATTTCATCTCACACAAGCTGTTTTTTCTTAAAATTCCATTATGCTTTAAGCAATCGACCTGCAAGATGCACAACAAATAAAAACTCATTAAACAATGAGCCTTCTGAAACACCTTCACACCTCACCCCAACACCACTCCCCACCCCAGTTCCACAGTCACCCCTCAATCCATATGAGCAAACCAGACCCAGAACCAGAAGTCCAGGATAGAATTCCTAGTTTTCTCACTTGCCCTGGATTTTCTTACCCTAATTTGTAAGCTGGAGATACCCAAATACCTGGGAAGATTTCATGGGGAGTGCCCCAAATGAAAATACAGGTTTTCAGTCTATAAACTACAAAAACTTCTAACAGATATTTTTGTTGCATAATACATTCCAAGTGTAAATGTACATGCATATACCAACAGCCATGAAGAACAAAGAACTACAATATTAATTAAACTGGGATTCCGATTAGCATTTTCTCATAGAAGATGATTAGTTATTTCAAGCAGGAATCAATACCAAAACTGACTAGAAAACAGAGAAACTGCTGAGTGGCAATGGTTCTTAACAGTAAATCCAAGACTAGGTAATTCCCCAAACCAACAAAACCAGAAGAAATGACAGCAGAAAAGACCAAGCAAATACAGCACACAGATCTAGAAGCCTAACTCGTTTGCTCCCAGCTTGCCAGGAAGGAAGACAATTATCTAAGACCAAGAAATACATTTGAAGATGCAATAAAAAACAAAAACTTTCCTAATTTTTACTTAAAAGGCTAGACTTCTTTAAGGCCCAGCTCATATTTCACTCCTTCAGAAAACCTTCCCTAATTTTTCATCTCCCATCATTTCCTATATGATTACAGGTAATTATGTACTGCCGATTGCTCTCTGCTTTAGGGATGCATCTTCTCTCCACAAAAAAGGCAGACAGCACAGCCCCCACTTGGTTAAAATTCTCCACAGCATCTACCCCAATGCATAAAATCTTAATAAACCTCTTTTCTTATTGAAGTGAAATATAAATTTTTTTAGTGCATTTTTCTAAGAAACTCAAAAGGATTCATGGGCAGACATTACCTTTAATTTCATCAAAAACTTAATGATCATACACACACACACACACACACACACACACACACACACAAACCACCAGGACCACTAACACACATTAGCATCCGAACTTGAAACAGGCTGTAACACTTTACTTTGGAAAAAGCTGACACAGGTTTGCACAGAGCAAGGATAAGTAATGCAGAGTTACACTGCAGCATATTAAACTTGATTAGAACTTTTTAAAGTAAACATAAATTCAAAAATTAAAAATAGTTTAATGTTAAATGAAACTGTTAAAGATAAATTGGAAATAAGAATATAAACTCCAGAAGTGCCCGGATGGCTCAGTCGTTAAGCATCTGCCTTTGGCTCAGGTCATGATCCCAGGGTCCTGGAATCAAGACCCGCGAAGGGCTCCCTGCTCAGCAGGAAGCCTGCTTCTCCCTCTCCCACTCCCCCTGCTTGTGTTCTCTCTCTCGCTGTGTCTCTTTCTGTCAAATAAATAAATAAAATCTTTAAAAAAGAAAAAAATATATAAACTCCAATACGTATGCACAACATACACAGATATCTATGTCTCCATCCATCCACTGACAGAGCTTAGATGCCATACATCCTAGTACCGATAAGCACCTTCAGCATCCAGATCTTGCTTTCTAAATACTGTTTCCCCATTAGAAAGAAGTACAGCTCCTTAGAGAAATAACTATCTGCAGATCTGAGGCGGAAAAAGTATAAGATAAGCCTGGGACGTCTTTTTGTGCCAAAAAACAAGATAGTGTTCTAAGACAAAAAGGTGTCATGTCAAAAAGGATACAAAAAGCTTGAAACTTCTTCTACTGGCCAAATTTTTGGACAATCTGAACACTAAAATGAAGAATGAATGTAATTAGCTGTAAAATACTGAACGAATAAAAATCCATGAGCCCATCACAATGACCAAAGATAATTTTTTTAAATAAGAAAAAAAAATAAACTCGTTTACCACCACTAACCATATAATTACAGCAATTCTTACTCTGAAGATTGATAGTCAAAGGAAAGGAATTTAACATTTACTCTGCTTCTTTTATAAAGAATCACGATTTATCACAGTTGATGAGAGAAAGCTCATTTTTATGTGAGAATGCCAACATCTAGCCGTCCCCCCAAAAAATGATTTGGGGCTTGATTCATCAATAGATGCTAAAACTTTTAGGTGAATTACTGGGGAAGAGGAGAGTGGCAGGTGCCAAAGTCATAGCCCACAGGCCCCAATCCTTGCAGTACAGAATTTTTTATCCAGGTAGCCGCCAGAGCTACCCCACCAATTAAAACCTACTTTTCAGGCCTATGTATAGCATAAATTTAAATTACACTTATACAAGCACTTCTGTCCAATCTTCAGGGTTATTGTCACAGTAAGCAAAGCAGATAGCTCTTTTATGACAAATGAGATACGAGGAACACTGTAAAGATGTGGAGGCAATCTTGACTTGAAACTAAAAGCTTGTCCCTAGAGTCAAAAAAGTTAGTACTGCAGTCTTCAGGGACCCAAAGTGAAAGTAAGCTGGTTGGCTTAGATAAGAAACCAGACTGTCAATTACGTATTCAGCAGGGCTTATTTTTGTAGCCCGAATGTGAGTATGTCACAAATTAATTACCCAGTGTGCAAGAAGGGTAGCTACTTCTTCCCTGTGTTTTGGGGGCAATCAGGATAGTGGTTCCGAGAGGACAGTCAACCAAGAAAATTCTCTCCTCCATCACAAATGCCTGACCCAGCAAAATCTCAGGGGTACAGGGGAAACAACTGGGGGTAAACAGAGCAGCTCCCTGGGGAGTTTAACCACGAAGCATTTTAAGCTTCTTCTAACCTATCTGTAGCCCCCCAAAAGCCTTCATGCCCGTGATATGTCTTGTCACTTTTCACCATATTGAACACCCAACAATTCCTAGCCAAAATTAGAGCTATTCCTCTTGCAAGCAATTTCATCTTTCTCCAGTTTCTACAGCACCCTGGACTTTGCTATGCTCGGCCTGTACCCCATGGCACCTATAAGAATAAGGGTTCTGATTCCTCTGATGCTGCCCACAACCCTGACATCCTGCAGCCTGTTCCCTGCCAGCACCTTTCTTCCCAGCGATGCTTCTTGCCTCCAAGGGGCCCAGACCCACACCACCACTTCCCCCTAGCAACCACCGCATCACAGCAAGGAGGAAAGACCAAATACCTAGTGAGTCCAGCTTCATTTGTACTGGCAGTTACTTTTTTTTTTTTTTTTTTAAGATTTGAGAGAGAAAGAATGCTTGAGCACGGGGTGGGAAGGGCAGAGGGAGAGAAAGTCTCAAGCAGACTCTGCTGAGCACAGAGCCCGATCTCTCGATCCAAGCTGAAACCAAGAGTCGGATGCTCCACCAAGTGCACCCCCCAGGAGCCCCAGCAGTTACTTAACTTCTAAGGCTCAGGTCTCTCGTATACATAATGGAGTAACAGAACCCACAGAGCAAGCTTATTATGATTACAGATGGTGTCTGTAAACTTCTCAGCACAATACACATATAATAAATACTGGCTAGTTATGATGTAATAAATACTGGCTAGCAATTGTAGCAACTAGTTAGAGTCTACTCTACATTTACTGCCCATTTACTATGTGGTGCCAGGAACTGTTTTAAACCCTTTAGAAACCTGACTCATTTCATCCCTAGAAAGTACTGCCAATTATAATTATCCCCATGTTATAGACAAGAAACTTAGGATAAGTGTTATAACAATAATAGTACTAAGAAGTCCTTTCCTGGCTGCCCACCATCCCCCAGACAGAACTCATGGACCCCTTAGCACACAAGGCTCCTCACAGCCTTTTATCACCACCCCACTGATAACTAATGCATCAGATGAGAAAAATCCTGGCAGTTCCACAAGTCTAACTCTTTGATGACCCTGTTTCTCTGCAGACACCATCTTTTCGCCAGAAGTGCCCTTCCCTACACAACATCCCCCAACTCTGTCAAAACACTTCTTTCAAAACGGTATTCAAACGTCACTTGCTCTGTGGAGCTCCATGGGCTTCCTGTCCTTGGGACTCCGTCCGCCGTTAATTCATTTCACGATTAGCTCTTCCTTCCTTTTCTGATACTTGGGATTGTTTGGCTATATGCCCCACCCCAAGCATGAACACCCAGAGGGCAGTGACTACATTCTGTCTGTCCCCACTGACCAGCAGTGTCTAGCACAGGCTTCCAAACCTACTTTGGACATGTATGCTGAGGGGCTTTGTGCACCCACCTGCACATCGATGCCCTCATCTGTGAAATGGGAATATAGTATCTCTCTCACAGAGTATCTGAATAAATCAGAAAATAAAACATACAAGGAATCTAGGAAACGGTTACTAAGAAATGGGAGATGTGGTATCACGGTACACCACAGGAATCCTGGGAGACGTGGGGAGGAATGGACTGTTCTCACACAAGCCAACAGGAAACCCAGCTATGGGGTCCAACAGTAAAGGGATGAGGTATGCCCATGGCTGAAAAGCTCCCTCAAGTAACAGAGATCATGTTCACAGCACACATCCAGAGCTGATTCAATCAAAGCCTGGAAGAAGCACCATGTTCCTGTGCCCTACAGTGAGGGGCATTCCAGAATTGCTCAAGAAATGCGAACAGCTACCGTGACAGCAAACATGGTAGGAAGCTCCACAGTTATAATCAGTTGGCTTAGCAACAACAGGACTTCTCACAGGGAACATTCCTACAAATAAATGTACAAAGTCTGCGTTATTTACTCTACAGTCGTATCTCCTAATCTGTTTAAACACTTTCCTTCATTTCCTAACTCTAAGTTTTACTTTTTTAAGTACTAGCTAGCCCATTTTAAAAGTTTTTCTCTAGGGAGATCAAAATATCTTAAGACAACTAAACAACCTTGTTTTAAAAACAAAACTTCACTCAACTCTAAAATATATCTGAAACCCACTACACGTTATATGTGTGGGGTTCTTTCCCTTGAGTCTGTAACACTCACCTATTGGATAGCATTTTCCAAACATCCTCTCTACCTATAACATCTTATTTTTGGGGTCTCATAAGGACTGAGAATTATAACCCCTTCCTCTCAGCTGCCCTAATTTCACCTCTACTTTAAAATCTCTGCCCTGGTGTTACAATTTGTCCAAGGCAAGTATTTCTTTACCTGCCTTGAAATGACACAGGAAACCTCACCTAGAAACCTAAGGCCTCTCTCACTTTTCTCACTTTGGGGTACACACTTCACTGGGGAGGTCTTTGCCTGCTGCAAGCTCCCCAGGGCAGCAACCCATTTAATCCACAGTTTAGATCTGTAACTGTCTGGATAATGACAGTGACAATCTCTGTGTTGCTACATTTAAAGAATTTACACAACGGGGCCTGCTCCCTTGTTGCTGTTAGCCCACTTAACTTTAGGAAAAACTCTCTTCAATAAAATCAAACAGCAGTGCTTTATAGCTCGTTCCAACATTGAATGTGGGAACTGAAAATAAAACATATGTTTCTATTACAAAGGAATAAAGACCATTTCTACCAAAAACACTTTACCAGTCCTAGGAACAATCATTAAGACTACAGAAGTCATAAAACCACTGCCAGGAAAAGGTGACACTTGATAGTCAATCTTGCCCCAAATGTGCTGAATGATTCTTTTCACCATCAAAGCCAGAACATAGAACCTATTACTGCAAGTTAATCTTCTGAAGTGTATGCAATTTAATCCAATTCAACACATATATATGTGTGTGTGTGTAGTTGCTTGGCTGTATAGCTTGCTTGGAGTGTGAAACTTGCTACCTTATGGCTAGGTCTACACAGCCAAATGCTTCCAAATGCACTGTAGAATTTGCTTAAAGAAGCTGAAGAAAGTGCTGAAGACAAAGCAGAGAGTGAGAGGTATCAGGTGTAACAGGGTGATAGAAAACCAAGATCAGATCACTGAAACCATGCACTCTCTGCAGATAGTAAAAACAGTACACTACATGTGCATTCTAAAACACATGTAAGAATACAGAAAAATGAATTAGATATCTACATAAATTAGCTATTAACTACAAAGGGTAAAACAGTGACTTTGTAGTGAAGAAACGTGGGAGACACCACCTTACCCAAAAGATCTAAGTTATCACCACCAGTATTGGGACAATGTAATATGGTGTCCTGAGAGGCTTACAGCATCGCTTCCATGGCATTCCTACCAAAAGTACATAACCTGAATCTAGTCATGAGGAAATGAACAAAAGCAAACCAAGAGACATCTTACAAAATAGCTGGTCTATCCCCTCTAAAAATATCAAGAAAAACAAAGGCCAAAGAACTGTTCTTCATTACAAGAAGACTAAAAAGACATGAAATTCAAGGCAACATGGATTGGATTGGATTGGATTGGATCAAGGCTGAGAAGACTGCTGTTTGGAGAGACTAAGGATTCTGCTTTAAGTCAACAGTCACTTAGTAGCAGAGCTGGGATGAGTAAAGCCCAAGCTCTTTCTGATTTGCTAGACCTAAGAGGTTAGGGGTCAAGTCCCAAAATTCATGCATTTTTTAAAATATTTTTATTTTTAGCTTTAAGCATTTTTTAGGTCAAAGTTTTTATACTCTACCATGAAAAATGGTATATTAGGCACTTGATCTTCTTGGATTTGACATTCACACTTAGAAATACACATGAATAGGGGCACCTGGGTGGCTCAGTCGTTAGGCGTCTGCCTTCGGCTCAGGTCATGATCTCAGGGTCCTGGGATCAAGCCCCGCATTGGGTTCCCTGCTCAGCGGGAAGCCTGCTTCTCCCTCTCCCACTCCCCCTGCTTGTGTTCCCTCTCTCGCTGTGTCTCTGTCAAATAAATAAAATCTTAAAAAGGAAAAAAAAAAGAAATACACATGAATAGAGGCACTTGGGTGGCTCAGTCAGTTAAGCGACCAACTCTTGCTTTCGGCTCAGGTCATGATCTCAGGGTCATGGAATCAAGCCCTGCATTGGGCTCCACACTGGTTATGGAGCCTGCTTAGTATTCTCTCTCCCTCTCTGTACCCACTCCACCCCCCAGTTGTGCTCTCTCTTATTAAAAAAAAAAAAAAAAAGAAAAAAACACATGGATAATCATAAAGACCAATGAGCTGTAATACTCTATAAACAGTCAAAAAACAGATTCACCTGTGTTATGTGTCTTATGAAAGAAAACACAGCTAGTAGATGAACTTAATCAACCATCTGTCATGGTTGTGCAAATAATAAAAATTTTAGCTCTGGGGGAAATGTAGAAAATAATTCCCCCTCCCAACCGACTGGTTACACTAGTAAAAAAATTAATGGTAAAAGTAATGAATGCAGGAAGTCTCTGATGTTCTAACCTCAAAACTGGAGCTAGGCTTCCTTCCATTTGGTAGAGGAAATCATATGGTTCTGGTGATACATTCCTAACTGAGATTCCTAAAAACTCTATCTACATGTTCTTTGCAAATGATGAGGGTCTATCAGACTTTTATTTGTCCTAAAATTATATTTCATTGGGCAGAATCATTCCTGTATGATCACCTTTTCCCCTTTCTTATAACAGTTAAAATCAGATTAAACTGAACATCAGGGAAAACACTGACAGAACAAGTTACAAAACCATGAAAAGAACCTAAGAAAAGGAGGAGTAGTCTATATAGTTGGTGATGCTACAAGTTTCAAGGATTATGAACTGGGACAAATACACACACGCTTCAGGCCTCATTATTCATTTATCTTAAAAATTACTGACCACCTCTGTATGCCGGGTACTCTCCTAGGAGATTTAGTACGGAACAAATCTGACAAAGTTTCTCACGGAGAAATGTTATAGTCGGGAGTAAGTGTACATTAAGTAATCAAAAAATTAACTTAAGATATAACACGGTAGGTGGTACTAAGAGTTATGAAGAATAATAAGGCAGGACAAGACGACAGAGCGACAGAGAGGACATTTTGGCTGGAGTGATCTGAGAAGGCTTCTCGTAGGAAGTGCCATCCGAGCTAACACACAGTGCGTGGAGGCGGCAGGCTCAAGGCTGGAAGGAGAGGCCGCCATGTGTGCCGACTGCTCGTGCTGGCGGAGGCACGTATCTGAGTGAGGCGCAGCTGCCAGGTGAGGATTCAGCATAAGAGTGTGGCATGAGTTAGGTTCTAGCAGGAAGCTCTCATTAGAGAAGAACAAAAACAAGATCAGCTAGAGGCCGGTCCAACAGCACGGGCAAAGGTGGAGGTGGTGGTTCAAACCAGAAGACTAGCAGCAGTGGGAGGAGGAAGACATTCTCGGATTGGGATTCGATTTTCAAAGTAAAGCTGACAGGATTGCTGAGGAGCTGAATGTAGAATTTTGAGAGAAAGATAAAAGGCTAGAATGGCAATAGGGCTTCTACCCTTAGCCTCCCAGTGACTACATATAACATTTAGTAAGAAGACTGAAGAAAGAAGAAGGAAGGTTAGGGATGGCGAGAAATCAAGACTTTGGTTGTATATACTAGGTTTCAGATGCCCATTAGTCATCAAAGTAGAGGTAGCTAGTATAAGCAACTAGACATCCAGACCCCGGAGAGAAGTATTAACAAACGCTCTAGCTTGCTCACCCATGCTTGCTCTCTTGCACTCTCGAGGCATGGGCACGCACGCGCACGCTCTCTCTCTCTCCATACATCTATCTATCTATATATAGATAGATGGATAGATAGATAGATGTATGTGAATCACATATATGTGTTTTTGCGTATGAATGAAGAAAAGTTCAAGAAGGAAAATATGAAGAAGAGTGAAGAGAAACTTGACCATTTACTGTATCTATTTTGGCACTATTTGCAAATATTTTAATAAGAATGTAGAACTTCTGTAATTTAAAAAGGAGGCATTTCTTTTGTCTCCCCCTATAAAAAAATAAGCTGGTGAAAACAATCCGAAGTATAGAGTTAACAAGACTGCTACCAAAACAGCACTCAGAGATAACCACTGTTCACTTTGTAGATACTTTTCCCTATACATTTAAATATATACACAATACAGTTTTGTTCTGTTTTGAAGTACAGTTCACCTTTGTTTTAGCAAACCTGAACTCAAAAAGTGGCAGCCATGGAGTCCAGCCATGTTTTCAGTTTTGTTTTGATTAACTTTCCATGCTTTTAGAGTGGGCTCCACTGACCAGTTCACCAGGACCACCTACCACTCCCAGCCACCTCACAGCCTGACTCACTTATTTAGGAGACGCTGCCTGGTTATCTGAGGACATTTGCACTTTCTGCCCTGCTTCTCAGAGCCTTATAGCTGGGGTCTCCCTTATGAAATCATAAGCATGTTTCCATTTCATAAAGAATTATTTGTAAACCTAATCTTTAAGTGGACATCTTTACATATAATCCTCTGTGCATATTTCTAACATCTTTACATATAATCCTCTGTGCATATTTCTAATGGAGAATCCAGTCTTTTATTAAGCATGTTTTAGCACCACCTCAAGGAGTCACTGTCTAGCCACCAAAAGAGTGAAGACGGACTAAAAACAGTTTACCTTCAGTTCTTTCAACAAATACCTACCATGATCATGGGCCAGTGCATGTGGGAGGGAGGGGTGAGAGACACAGCACTTTTTAAAGATAATTTCAAATAGTGAAACATGCTGTGAATAAAATAAGAATATCTGAGAACATAAATGGGCAGAAGGGGGAAAAGAGGAATGTTATTTAGGCAGGTGGCTGGAGAAAACCTCCTGAGGAAATGGCCCTCGAGCCAAAGGCTCTGAGAAGAGGAGATGTGGGAATACCATACAGATGAACAGCCCAAGTACACGGAAGAAATGCAGAAGCCTTGAGAAAGGAAGGAGCGTGGTGTGTCAGAGGGGGAGAAGGAAGGCAATGTCGTCAGAACATCATAGAGAGAGCAAGGCATGGATGGCCTCGGTGGCCACAGGAAAGAATCTGGATATTTATCCTAATTGTAGTAGGAAACTATTGACAAGTTATCAAGAGGGACACGATGTGATCGGATTCAGGCTTAGTGATCAGCATGGCAGTCTGGAGCCTACAATGTAAGGAGGGAAAGAACAGGGAGACCAGTTAGGAGGCCACCACTGTCTCCAGCTGAGAGGACAGTCGCATGAATCAACATTTCAGAAGGTATGGCGGTGAGAAGTGTTTAGATGCAGGACATACTCTGGAGGTAACAGCAATATGATTTGCTGATGGAATCAGGATTCTGGGCCTGGTGAACAAGGATCCATCTGCGTGCACGCCATGAGTCACTTTTAGCCTCCCCATGGACCTCCTCAGTACTCACCTCGCCAGGCTATGGCTAGAGCATGCGGGCAACAATTCCTTGTACAATCAATGCTGAAATATAAAATGTATTGTACTGTCTCACTTACCCAAATTAGGATCAGTAGCCTGACGTTTCTTAATTTTAGCTTCAGAAATAGCAGAATAATAGGCACAGGTCATCTTGATCAGCCATGTTGCTCGAACCATTGGCACTGAATATTTAGCTAAATATGCAAAAACATCTTCTTTTTTACTAAGGATTGGAACCTAAAAAGAAATAACATATTTATAAAAATCACGTATTATTTTCATCATGAGGTCAACCTACAGAAAGGGAAAGCAAAAGAAAGACATTCAGTCCCTGCTGCCTCTAAGAAAGTATATGCTCGATGGATTTTCAAATAGTACATTCAGCTTAAAAACCAAAAACTTTAAGCAAATTTTCATTAAAAGAATCAAAACTATGTTTAGCACACTGACAACAGTTTTATCAGTTGTGCTCTCTTATTTATAAAAAAACAAATTACTTTCAAATTCTCAGATGCTGAAAGCTACTCATCATATCAACAAAATAGGGAAAATAATTTCATGACAGTACTCCAAGGAGTTTATCTCAAAATTGGAAGGGATGGTCAAGTGAAAAACGGTCCCCACGCCAAATTTTATCAAAGAACACTTTTTTATATAAAGCTTTCTGGCTGTAACACTCATAATAATTTCTAGAAAGCTTCTAAAGTGCCTTTAGCCCAAAATTTAAAATAGAGGCTAAAATGATGGATCAGTTAATCTGCCTAATAAACACTGAGCTAGAAATAGCTGGTTAATTAATTCACTGGTTGAAAGTAGGCACTTGAGGCAGTTCATTATTTCTTCCAGACCACGAAGATGTACTATTTAGCAAATTAGTATCCCCAATGTACCACTGAATGTTTCAAAGAGTTAACCCACTCTTCTACAATTCCTCCTAAATATCCTGGGCACAGGCCAGTCATCTATATATGATCTATTGAATTTACGAATGTAGAGTACAACAGTGGACAGAGTACGTTGGCCATGATACACAGGATGGGAGCAGTAAGCACCCACCACTCCCTCTACCACCTCTGTGCTCTGGTCCTGGCCCCCAGCCTGTACAGCTAAACCCACTACTCCCAGGCTCTTCATTTATGAATGTGGTAATACCAACACAAACCTGTCCACCCCACAGACTTGTCAGAAGGGTAAAAGAATTACATGTATCAAAACCAGAACACTTTTTATTTTGTTACCAATTCCAAAGATTTCTAGGTGCCAGCTAAAGTCTGTTTCAAGCCAGGCATTTGACCCTCTCCTAAAAGGATCCTGGACACTACCACCATGGCTATCAAGAGCCCTGGTCTCTATGTGCCACACCCTAGCTTGATTTTGCGTTGGATATCAAAAGACTTCAAATCAGCTGATTGTTACAGCATGGCATTTTTCTTAGTCAAATCCTCCTTTAGACAGTGGATATTTTGTATCATTTGTATGTTGCAAATTTGACTATTCACCAGCTTGGACCCAAGTGTGATCGCAGAATTAAAAGAGAAGTGGGTTTTGTACACAGCCCTTTAAAACAAGCTATTTCACCTGGTTCTTACCAAAGAAACATTCAAGCTGCCCCAATGCTGAAGGAAAAGCTGCCTGGTTCCACATTGAGATGCAGCTGTCCATACACTGTCTTTCATGGGCAACTTAACAAACTTTGGTCACATACAATTCCTGCCTTGGGTGCTGACTTTAAACATAACCCCGACGACAGAGGCAGCTATGCTGCACAAATACACCTAAAAGGGAGATGAAAGTCACATAGGCCAAAGCTATAAGGCTTCCTCTCTGCAGACCACAGTGATACATTTTAACAAGAAAATTTCCTGAAAATTTTGTTTACAAGGCACGCCTTTCATGGAGCACAAGACTCTGGGTTTACAGACTATCACTGAAGCCAGGGACAAGAAAAGCACAGGCTTATATATTCAGTGCAAGACCTGAGATGCTGCTTTTCACTAGAACACTAGTATGAGAGAGTTAAATTTTAGTTGTCAAGGTCAGGTTGACGCTCATTCAGATGAACCAAAAGAGTACTAGATCAAGGCCTAAAAAATAGGCAAAAGCAAAAAAGTAAATGTAGCATCTCCAAAGAAACATTACTAATAGCATCTTCTATAGATGCCCAAAGGATTTCTTTTGAACAAATGACAGGAGAAAAATAAAAACTTGAACATGTGAAATGTTTAGATGAAATAGCAAACAAAACTGAGCCATAGGTCTTACCATTAACAAGCTAAGGCATACTTCCAGCTCATTGCCCCCGAGCCCCATAAGATATGGTTGGCTCAAATCAAGGGATTTAAAATTCAGAAGAACTTATGTGAAGAAGGCTATTTAATTAAGGAAGAAGACACATATTGACGGGTATCAAATTTATAGTTTGGACCAACTCAGGAAGGAAATTATGTTTACAGTGACTGAAGTAGGACCTCCTTACAGTCACGGATCCCATTTTCAGCAAAGAAACCATCTAACTTTAACTTGTAACTGAACCTAGGCAATCACTGGACAGTGTTTTGTTTTAAGATTTTATTTTTATTTATTTGAGAGAGAGACAGCCAGAGGGGAACACAAGCAGAAGCAGGATTCCCACGGAGCAGGGAGCCCAATGTGGGGCTCGATCCCAGGACCCTGGGATCATGACCTGAGCCAAAGACACTTAGCAACTGAGCCACCCAGGCACCCAGCTGTTTTGTTTCTAAACCAAGCTAGAGCTGCATCTAAGTAGTAAAAGAAAACTAAGACACTTAGCATGTGATGGTTTTTCATCCACAAAAGGGCTTTATCACCTTGTAGTGCCTTTCCCCTCGGATGAACATCACTGTCAATACTCTGTGTTCACCAAGCAGAAGTAGAGGCAAAAGGAAATTCCAGAGACCACAGTAATCAACATCACCTGAAGTGAACATGTCATACCTAGTGAACTCTTCAAGAGCCAGAAGAATATCCCTAGAGCCTATAAGTCTATTTTTCCAAATCTACCGATGACCACATGACTGAGTTAAAAGGCCCTTTACAGGCCATTATTGACCTCTCTGTGGCTAAATACTTGGGAGTGCTGTGGAGTTGTAAAATAATGGAAAACCAGGCCCAGAAACTTGACCTATTCCATACAGGAAACTATTTTGAACTCTAGAACAGAGTTGGAAGAGGGCTCAAGATTTTAGCAGGAAAATTAAGGCCCTCTGCATTAAGTCATCTCATAAACACCAGAAATTAAAGTATTTGAACTTTCTAATATGAAGAACAGGGCAGAGAATGCAATCTTTTACCCAGATCCAAAAGAGTTTTTGCCATCTCAAGAATATGATATGCTGAGGAGTGGAGGAGAGAAAGGAGGGATTCTTCAAGTGCCCAAGAAATGACTACTTCAAGGCACAGTCAATGGTGTTACCAAAAAAAAAAAAAGAAAAAGAAAAAAAGTTTAACTTTGCACAGAATTCATGTCAGGGCTTACCTGAGAGACACCTGACTTGGCCAGAGACAGCTCCTAATAAAGAGAAGAACAATGGCTAATACAATGCACTGTGATTCATCTCCCTCCTCAAAGATGAGCAACCACTCCACCCCTAAAGCAAGGGCATCAGTTCCTCGCCAGTATCCGCTTTCAGGAAATATCCAAAAAAGGGATTCTAAAAGCTCATTTTAAAAAAAGGAAAACCTAAAAAGAAAGATGTCAGGATGGCTACATGGGAACTGAAGGTCCTAATCAACACGGAGGGCATGAACTATTGGTTAGAAAGCCATGCAATATCAAAGGATGCCCTTTGACTTACGGGGCCTTCAGACACAATTTACAGGTCATCGTGGGCCCACATGGTAAATGTCCACTACTGGGAAAGAAATGCTACACGGTTCAGCCTGTGTTGAGACAGGTACAACCTGAGTAGCAAGAGGTGATTATGCTGATTGTTGTGCTTTTCAAGGATTCCAGTTGCCTTTAATCACAAGGCAACACAATGTGATGGCAGCACTAGGGCAAAAAAAAAGCCCTAGCTAAATGGGAGCTACAGGCTATTTTCAGAGAGTTGCTTTAGAAAACAAATACAAAAAGGAGCTCTCCTTTAAGCCAGGCCTGCACGACACTAGTTAATAACACTATCAAGAACAGAAGATGGACACCCTAAAGACTAAAGGGTTTCAGGCCAGATGAGAAAGACATGTGGGATGATTTCAAAGGTGTGCAAGACAGAGATCACTGGAAGCTATAAATACACCTGCCCATTTTGTTCTGAAACTTTTTCAAAGAAGTTTTTCAAGCACACCCAGAACTGCTATCTTACTTGTTAGGAAGGAGACTTAGCTTAAAGCATTTGGATTGGTACTTTTCAAGACAAGAAAGTAACATCAAAGCAAGAATTTCCAAACGACACATTTTGGACATCCTGGCCTAAGAAAACTGAAAATGTAATGGAAATAAAGTCTTATTGCCTACTCTCGATTTAAAAAACTCGTCTACCTAAAGTCCACATAGGGGTGCCTGGGTGGCTCAGTCGGTTTAAGCGTCTGCCTTCGGCTCAGGTCATGATCCCAGGGTCCTGGGATCGAGCCCCACATCGGGCTCCCTGCTCAGCAGGGAGTCTTCTCCTTCTCCCTCCCCCAGCTTGTACTTGCTCTCTCGCTCACTCTCAAATAAAATCTTAAAAAATAAATAAAGTCCACATAAACTGCTTCCTGTGTGGAATGTTTAGGTCAAGATGCACCAGGAACCACATGCCATCCAAAAAAAGGGAGAAACAGCGTTATGTGCAGCACACACCTGGTAACAGTGTACCTGCCACTGAAGCTTTGAGTTTTGGAAAGAACAGGGGGAAAGCAATACATACTTGAACATTAGCTCAAACATCGTGATTTCTAGAAGACCATAATTAAAACAATGTAAGAAACACTTAATACCTTTTTTGCCAAAATAGCAAGTGGTTTATTTCCTGCTAAGTCAGAGAACCAACTATGAATTGCACTCTGGGATCGAGCAGTAACCAGCCAATAATTATCTTTAGCATTAACTTGTGGTTTCTTCTTTCCGGTGTCCTGGAAAGTGTTAAGCTTTAGTTTCTCAGCTAATATGCTGCTGAAATAAGCTCCAATCTGTTGGAAACGAGAGAAAAAAAAGAAAAAGTTTGAAGACAGTATGTATGTTAGTAATGTATAGCAGTATTTTATTTTTGTTTTAGGAGAATATCTTCAAGCAGCCCATCAGAAAATAAATGGCAATTTAAGTCCTTGAAGCCAAGAGTTGTGATTTCCTTATACTAACATAATGCAAAAACTCCCACAGCACTTTTGTTCCACTATTAACAAGTGGTTCAAGGAAAAAAGAAGAGCCTTTGAAAATGAGAAGATGAAATTAATTACATCCTGAATAAATTTCAAGAGAATGGGTTCTGCTTTACTCTTCAGCTGTACTTCTTTTTCAGACTACATACACATTTGGAGAGAATATGTTTTCTGAGAGGTGTTGCATGCAAGAGCAGAAAGTCTAGTAATCACACAGTAATCATTCTTTTTCTGGTTTCATCTTAATAGCATATATTTTTGGTAAGGAAAATTCTGTATTCACAGTGCTTTTCAAAAAAAGGAGTCTAGAAAAAATTATTTAAATGGAAAATTACAAAAGGTTCAATTAAATTAAGTATTCAACATTTTTAACTGGGCTGCCAATTAATTTCAAGAGTACAAGTATTTCAAGAGAAAGTTAGTGTTACCTGCTCTGAATGGAATAAAGTAGCAAAGGGAGTTCCTATGAACAACTGTGGCATTTTCATATTAACCAAACTAAGAGGACAAAAGAGGAAGAAAGGCACAAGAAGGAAAGGGATAAATACCTAAAACTTAAGTGAATCCACAGAAAACTTGGAATTGCCAAGAATCCTATTCCATTCGCTGGTAATTGTTTAATAATATGATACAAACAACAGGTGAGGTTGGCCAACAGTGGCAACCATGATTAAAATAAAATACCTACCCTGGTGAAGCAAAATACGAATCACCACCTTAGTTAATGCTCATGAGTCAATAAACAATTAGTTCGTAGGTTGGAACACAGTTGTTAGCAATTAGTCAAGTTTATCTACAAGGGTGAAAAGCTGGTACACTTTTACTTAATGTGAACTGGCATTCCTTGACCCTTGTGATTTATGGACAACAAAAAAAAGTCTATTTTGGTGTGTTAATATAATATGGTAATAAAAAATTAGAGTAATTAGAAAAAAGATCTGAGCTTTACTTTTTTTTTTAAACAAACTTCATGGTGTGTTTTTTTTTTTTTTAAGCAAATGTTTGCAGAATGTTTAAATGGGAAATAAATGAAAAAATTTAGCAAAACCAGTTTTTGTTTAGGAACAAGCAGCCAACAGCAAATTGTTTAATTTTAAATTTCTCAATCAATATTTGGTCTTTATACCAAGAACTTAAAACCCCTACTTACACTGCTGTTTAAATTTAAAAGGCCTCTTATTTGCAATTATGTAGGAGTATTTTAATAAACAAAGGTATAAAATTTTTTTAAAAAAAACTAGTCAGCAATCTGTTTTACAATTATAATTTTTGTATTTAATAACAATGGAACACGTGACTGTATGTGCCATTTTACATCCTAACAAACCTCGGGAACCACTGCACACTGTAAACTAAGTCAAAATTCCCTAAAAGAGAGAAAGGGGGGGGGGAATCAAAACATGACCATGCACTTAATTTTATATTCATATTATTCCAAACCTAAAAAAATAAAGAGCCTCATTCCCAAGTCCCAATGCCTACCTCCAAGTAACCACGTTGGTTAGTTTCTTATGTCTTCCCAGGGTTTCTTCAGGTGAATATGCATGAACAAACACGAATATATTACTTTCTCTTTTTTACATGTATACCTCTTTGTGTACATTTCGTAAATGTCTGAGAGCCTTCCACATCTGTACACGGAAAATCGCTTTTCACTTTCACAAATGATGTACTGTGTGGGTGCACCATATTTGTATATAATCAAGCCCCTGTTAACAGACATCTGGAGTGTTTTCCCCAAACTTCTGCTATTACAAATCACATTAAAATGAATAACCTCTATTTGTTATCGCATACATGTACAACTACAGATTTCAGATAAATTTCCAGAATTCAGATTGCACGATTCTGTAATTTTAATCAGCACTGTTAAATTGCCCTCCATAAGCTTCAGACCAATGTGCACTCCCTCAGACAAGGTAGGAGAGAAGTTGTTTAATTTAAAACTTGTTTCCAGGGGCGTCTGGGTGGCTCAGATGTTAAGTATCTGCCTTTGGCTCAGGTCATGATCCCGGGGTCCTGGGATCGAGCCCCACATCAGGCTCCCTGCTCCACGGGAAGCCTGCTTCTCCCTCTCCCACTCCCCCTGCTTGTGTTCCCTTTCTCACTGTGTCTCTCTCTGTCAAATAAATAAATAAAATCTTTTAAAAATAAATAAATAAATAAAACTTGTTTCCATCCATCCAAAGCTATTTTGAAAGTAATTCATTTTATAAGAAAATGGAAAAAAGTTTAGGGACTACACTATAGTTCATGTATTCCATATTTATAAGCTCAAATTCCCTTCAGAAGGTTTGAATCCTTGAGTAAATCTCACAGGAAGGGTTGGCAAAAGCAGAAGCTGTAATGGGTGTTATTTCCATTTATTCAGTTATTTAAATTGACATAAAACTTGATACAACAGAATAACTTGGCAGTTCATATCAAGAGACACAGCATTCATACTTTCTGTTATGGGCTGAATTGTGTTCCCCCAAAATTCGGATGTTGAAGTCCTAATCCCCATGTGACTGTATTTGGAGACAAGGCCTTTAAAGAGGTCAAATGAGGTCAAAAGGGCGGGGCTTAATCCAATGGACTGGTGTCCTTATAAGAAGAAACAGAATACACGCACATAGAGGAAAGACTGTGTAAGGACAGAGTGAGAGGCCAGCCTCGTGCAAGCCAAGGAGAGAGCCCTCAGAAGAAACCAGACCTATTGACACCTTGATCTTGGACTACCAGCCTCCTCGACTGTGAGAAAATAAATTGTTTCTCAGAAAATTAAATTCCTGTTGTTTAAGCCACCCAGTTTGTGGTATTTTGTTATGGCGGCCCAAAAAGACTAAGACACCTTCTACCCAAGTAAATACGCTTCTGGAAATTTATCCAAAAGAACAAAAGCTGTATGTTCAAATACGACTACAGCCTCTTCATAAATAACCATAAGAAATTAGCAACAGGCTAATAATTATATACTAGGTCATTATAGCATGTAAATGATAAAATGTTATCTGGCCATTAATAATTATTAATATGAATACTTCAGCCTCAAGGAAAAGTGCATACAAAATAATGTTACCTTTTTTTAAAAAAAAAACATAAGACAAAAAAGTTCTGAAGATGGTGGTGATGGTAACACACCAATGTAAATGCATTAAATGCCAAAGAACTGTACATTTTTAAATGTTAAGGGGCGCCTGGGTGGCTCAGTCAGTTCAGCATCTGACTCTTGATCTCAGCTCAGGTCTTCATCTCAGGGTCATGAGTTCAAGTCTTGTGTTAGGCTCCAATAAGTAAAATAAAATAAAATAAAAATGGTAAAATGGTAAATTTTATGTTACATATATTTTACCACAATTTACAAAAAGAAAACCAATTACAACATATATGTAATTGTGGTTGTGATGCTAAAAAGTATACAAAAACTGGTGGGCGCCTGGGTGGCTCAGTTGTTAAGCGTCTGCCTTCAGCTCAGGTCATGATCCCAGGGTCCTGGGATGGAGTCCCGCATTGGGCTCCCCACTCAGCGGGAAGCCTGCTTCTCCCTCTCCCACTCCCCCTGCTTGTGTTCCCTCTCTCGCTGTGCCTCTCTCTGTCAAATAAATAAAATCTTTAAAAAAAAAAAAAGTACACGAAGACTGGAAAAAGACAAAACTAAAAACATTGTGTTTGGTTATGGGGTTATCTGTAGAAAATGCTGTTTCCTTTCACATTGTTCACATATTGCAGTTGATTAGCAAATTATCAAGTACATTTGTGTACATGTGCACACACAGATCTTAAATGACACACAAATCCCTGACAATGGTTAGCTCTGGGGAAGAGGAAGGAAGTATATTTGTATGTTTGATTTCATTTGTATAATGCTTTCAATTTAATAAAAATACTTCAAATTCAGAAAATAACTCAAGAAGGATGAGAAAATCAAACCTTAAAAGAATATAAACAAGCAAATAATTCTACCTATAATTATTAACATAACCACACAGAGAAAGAGATTCAAGAAAATTTTTAACACAACATTCTGACTATATACCCTTAATGAACATTAGTCTAAGGAAAAAAAGTATAATAGGAAAATTATAAATTTTCCACAGTAATTTTGTTGTTGGAGTAGCATTACTATAGTTTATTCTGGAACTTTTTAACATGTATTTTAAAAAAGAGTAAATAAATAGATATATTGAATTTACTAAAAGCCAGGGTTCTCACTTTGGGAGAAATGAGATAAAAAGATGGAACAGAAAAGAGAAAAAACCCTGTGGTATTGGGTAAGAACTGGCAGATGGATGCAAGGAAAGAAGAAAGAGGAGAGAAGACAAGAGAAGAGAAAAAACAAATCTATGTTGTTTCCCATCTCTGTCCACTGAAAGGACCTAGAAGTTATGATACTCTAGTCGCAATGAGCATGCCAAGCATCCAGATCTGGGCTGGTGCACAGAAAGAACATGAATCTGAATATGTTATTTTATCAAAGGTAAGGAAGTGCTCAAAGAATGATGGGGATGTCGAAAGCACCCAAGAAATAGGTTAAAGGCACCCCCTGGCCAAGTGAGAGACAATTTAAACATCAAAAAGAGAAAAGATGATACATCAAATTTTAAAGAGTCCTGGAGTTCAAAGTGATACTAAAAAATGGGATGTCAGGGCACCTGGCTGGCTCAGTGGGTGGAGCATCCAACCCTTGATCTCAGGGTCCTGAGCTCAAGCCCCACACTGGGTGTGGAGATTACTTTAAAAAAAGAAAAATGGAGTTTTTGGGGTACCTGGATGGCTCAGTCGGTAAAGCATGCAACCCTTAACCTCAGGGTGGTGAGTTCAAGCCCCAATTTGGGCATGGAGCCTACTTAAAACAATAATAAAAAATAAAATAAATTTTAAAATGAGGTGTCCCTTTACAAAAGAATGCCATCTAATAAATGTATGAGAAATGACAACTGGAAAACCAGCATTCTGCAACCACCAGCAAAATAACTCATTCAGCAAGCATTATCAACTGATGATACAATCACAAGATAAGACTGTATTGAAGAATAGCATATTCATTTGGTCTCAAAGTATCACCCTGGAGGGATTACTACAGGGAAAAGATAACTACTTTTACAATGTAAAGTGACAGCAGACACTACCTTCGATCATCAAACGTAGTATAAACAATAACAGGGCAAACTGGCACTGCATGTCTTCTGATATGCAATGTAGTCTTCTTGCCAAAAATATTTAACCTGAACCTTGTCAGGAAAAAAACAATCAGACAAATCTAGAATGTAGGACTAGAATATAAGAAAATAACTGGGAACACCTGGGTCCCTCAGTCGGTTGAGCATCTGCCTTCAGCTTGGGTCATGATCCCAGGATCCTGAGATCAAGTCCCGCATCAGGCTCCCTGCTTCTCCCTCTCCCTCTGCTCCTTGCCCCGCTTGTGCTCTCTTACTCTCTCCCTCTCTCAAATAAATAAAATCTTAAAAAAAAAAAAAAAAAAAAAGGCGTAACTGGACAGCGGCTCTGAAAGCCCTCCCTCTCCCAAAAATAACAACATGAGCAAAGGCGGAGAGCAGTACTGTGCTGGATTACAATAGACGAAAGAGACAAGACACCCAAATGCAATGCATGATCCCTGATTGGGTCCTAGGGCAGGACATTATACAAGGTATTCTGGGGAATTCTGAATATGGATTGTGGTTTTAAATAACACTAATTTATCAACATTCACACACACTTTTCAGGGTGTCACACACTTTTTCAGAAGTTTTAGGAAATAGACAATTTGCATTACCTTTGATGGGTTAATTACAATATTTCTGGCTGAGCCATGTTCATCTCCAGTAAAGGCTGGCTGATTGTTGAAGCCTTGCTTTACATTCACAGCAGTAAGTTCATCCTGTTCAAGAAAAGGTATCAATTAATCAGAAAGATTATAAAAGCTCTAACTTTACCCAGCATACGACAGCCTCAGTAATGACCGACTATGCTATACTCTGTAGAACTGTTGGAACACACACCAAAGAGAGAGCAGAAATTGAATATTTAAAACCAATACACAGGGACGCCTGAGTGGCTCAGTCGGTTAAACCTCTGCCTCTGCTCAGGTCATGATCCCAGGGTCCTGGGATCAAGTTCTACATCAGGCTCTTTGCTCAGCAGGGAGCCTGCTTCTTCTCCCTCTGCTTGGCGCTCCCCTTGCTTGTGCACACACGATCTCTCCCTCTCTCTGACAAATAAAATCTTAAATAAGTAAATAAATACACAAAACCAATACACAAATGTACAGAGATAAAAATAAATGTGGCAAAATATTAACTGTTAAATATAGAGTATGTGGGTGCTCATTATACTATGCTCTCAATTATTCTGTAAGTTTACAAATTTTTAACTAATAAGTCGGGAAAAGAAAAAATGAGCAAAAATCCCCCCCACACGCAGAAACGTAAAGTCATAGAATTTGTACACTAGAATTGTTTCTAAAGACCCCATAGTTGGGCTCTCCCTTCCCTGCCAGCCCCTATACACATCTCTATTTTATTTATGTTCAGGAAAAATGGCTCACTCCACTTTAAGTTCTGTTAAAGACAGAAACAACGGGTTCATAGGCACAAGCTTTGTGATTACCACAATACCATGACCAGCAGCATCTGAAGGGAAATTTAGGGCTTGCAAAATTCTTTCATACATCTTGGGTCACTTGATCTTTACCAAATTATAAGGTAAATGGTAAGCATGTATCTTCACACCCATTTACAGATAAGAAGAATGAGGCTCACTAAGCTAGTGCAGTAGTAACTGGACAGAGCCAGCACTGAAATACTGTCTTCTCAACCCAAGACTAGGAAGAGAAATTTCCATGACTCCATGCCACCAAAGTACAAATGCCATATGAAAATGTAGTCTAAAAATACATAGCTACAACTCATACTCTCCTTAAAAACATCTCCTGCTGGATACAGAACTTTTCTTCCCAAGGTCACAACACATTAGAAATAGCCCAAGGCTAAAAAAAAAAAAAAATTGGACTTTGCCCTGTCCAAATCATTCAGCTATGGAACCAAATCACAGTTCTTAAAATACAGACTTGAAAGAATAAAAGGGGAAGGTTTGAGTAAATGAAGCTACCTTCTGTTCCCCCTCACTCTAAGCCAAGAAAAGGTCTTAGTAACCACTGGGGTAATGCTAGCCACAGCACAAGAATGAGAATATGTACTTCGTCTTCATAAGAATTGCTGCAAGTGTAAAATGAAGAAAAAAAAAAAACCCAACTGATCAAAATCACTGCTGTGATTAAGCAGGAAGCCTTAGGACAAAATAGTTTATGACATATAAGCACCTGAAAGGTCAGCCTGGCTGAGAGCCGAGGTCTCCTGGAGACGTGCCATGTAACTTTACTAAATTGTGTGTGTACTCTACCTAACATCTTGGCAAGCCACTGGCTTGGCATGCTTTCAAAAGACCCCGCTACAGGAAGTTTAGCTCTATGATAATCAGGTCTCCTCCAAGCACGAAGGTCACTGAAATCGTGACCTGCACAGAAAATGAGCTGCATACACCTATCAACAGATCTTAAACTGCTCCCACATTTCCAAATTAATTATTTGAAAATCGAGGGCAAAACTACATAGTGCATATTTGAAATCAGAAAGGTGTCAGTTAACTTAAATAAAGCGAGTGTGCTAACAAAATTTCTGTATAGTCTCGGAGTCTACGAAAGAAGGGAGACGAATGAGACCAGAAAGGGAATGGGATGAGAAAATTGAATTTTTATCTTTGATTCACCATCAGAGTATTACAAGAAACATTAATTAACAGCATATATTTTTACTAAAAACACGTTCTGGCTTAATCAAGGGGAGCCGTGAGAGGCTTTCAAGACCAGTTAGTTCCTTCACTTTCTGCTCTAAAGGTACTCCACCTCAGCGGCTCAGCGTATCTGACGGCTAACCACGAGCCTGGAGAGATGTACCCTGCAAACACAGGCATGCCTGCATGCAATGCACAGACATCCTCCTCGGAAGGACAAGAACATAGAACTTTGTCGACCACATCAGATTTTCCTCACAGGTCACAGATCCACACAGGTACTGCTGGAAGCCTTGAGTTGTGAGAACTTTTTATCTTGCATTCTAAATTGCACGAAAATACATCCAGAATCCAACCCCCCTTCCCACCACCACCAATGCCCTCTCTGGGTCAGGGCCCCCCCATCATCTCATGCTTGGACACGGCAATGACTCCTAACTGGTTTTCTCGCTTCTACTGTTGCCCCCTGAAAGCCATTCTCAACATAGCAGCACAGGGAGCTTTTTAAAACTTAAATAAGATCATATTACTCCTGCTCAAAACCTGCATTAACTTCCCAACTCAAGAGTAAAAAGCAAAGGCCCTATGATGTCCTACAAGGCCCTGTGTGATCTGCCCCTATTACCTTTCTGACCTCATTCCTAACCACACTTGCCTTAGCCGACTCTACTCCAGCCACACTGGTCTCCTTGCAGTTCCTCAAGCATGCCCACTGGATGGCCTCAAGCCTCAGGGCCTTTGTACTGTCTGTTCCCTCAGCCTGGATTGCTTTCCCTTGGTATCCATGGCCAACTACATAACCACCTGAAGCCTTTGCTCAAATTTCATATTCTCAATGAGAAATCTGATGGCCTTATTTAAAAGTGGAACTGCTCACCCTGTCCTCTTCAACACCAGCATTCCTAATCTTCCAATAATCCATAGCACTTATCACTTAAAATGCCCTGTAATTTACTTACAATGTGTACTGTTTCCCCCACTAGAAGGTAAGGCCCATGAAACCAAGGATCTTTATTTTGTTCATAGACACATGCCAAGCACACAGAGCAGTGCCTGGCACAGAGCATACGTAGGTATTCAATAAATATTTGTTGAAAGAGTAAGTGTGGGGCGCCTGGCTGGCTCAGTCAGTAGAGCATGTGACTCTTGATCTCAGGGTCATGAGCTCAAGCCCCACATTGAGCATGGAGCCTACTTGGGGGCGGGGGGGGGGGGTGGGGGGAAGAAAAGAAAAGAAAGAAAAAGTGAATGATAACCTGTTTTGAATAATTAACATAATAAACAAATTCTGAATCACTCTCTCTTGACTGTGGGGTCTGTAATTCCATTTGTATTTATAATAGATCTTCCTAATCACCCAGAGCAGTAGCTCTCACCCCAACTAACCCAATGCACCATCCTGAAAAAATATATTTTATACCTTTACCCGAGTCTGAAATTCATAAACAGTAACTATCCGATACCAGTATTTTCTTTAAAAAAAAAAAATCAATATAATGCCCTCACTCTAAAATTTTTTTCTAAAGTAAGTTTTAGTGGGAGCATCTAGGGCTTGTTAAAAATGCAAAATCTCAATCACTATGCAAATGCAAATCCCCAGTCACAATATGCAGTGCAACAAATTCCCAGGTAATTCATGGGCACTTTAAATGAGAAGTGGGGCCCTAGGAGACATGAAAAAATTAGGTTTGTTCCTTGAATCACCACAGTGAAGTCACTACAAATGTAGACATCATGTGTGTTCTCTTGCCATTTCAAATGGCCAGAACAGGGACTCTTGGGTGGCTCAGTAGGTTAAGCATCTGCCTTCGGCTCAGGTCATGGTCCCAGGGTCCTGGGATCAAGTGCCGCATCGGGCTCCCGGCTCAGTGTGGAGCATGCTTCTCCCCCTCTCCCTGCTTCTCCCCTCTGCTCATGCCCATCCTCTCTCAAATAAATAAATAATAATGATTTAAACCAAAAAAAAGGCCAGAACAGCATGATACAAATTTTCTGAAAAGGTGAACTCTTAGTAAAGTTTAAAACTAATAAAATAAATCTCCAAATATATTAACACCCAAGTTATATTCCTCAGAAACTCAGTGCATATCAAATGTATATTAAAATCCTGCAAAAAAAAAAAAAAAAACACTTTTGAGATCATAGGTGAACATTCCCACCTGGAATAGAAAGGGAAAATAACAAGATTTAGATGTGGCACATCTGACAGCCCAGTGGGATGCAAGTTTCCCTTGCGCCCGACTGTCCACTCTGAGTCCATCTAGCACACGTGGGCCTGCCCACTCAATGGTCGTGACACCACAACCACAGCAACAATCAACACAACGCCCAGAGGCTTCCACAATGCTCCCACTGGGCGCCAAGATGGGGGTGGTTAGCTTTTACCCTGAAGAGGTCTGCTTCTGCCAAGGGGACCCAGAAGCTCTGACTTTAGGAAGCACTGAGTTTCATATGGTCAAGTGTCAGCAAGAGTCCTGCCCCTGCTGGGACACAACACAACGGATGTGCCGGTTCCACCCACCGCCTTTGGGATGGGACACATGGCTACAGGTGGAGACAACGTTGGAGGACAACTCGATGGAAATGCACACGGGAGGGACACGAGAGCGGAGCCGTGCATGAGAGCCCAGAGTCTGCAATCAGGCTGTCCAAATATGAACCCCCAGCTGCAGGGAACAGTGACTCTAAGCAACTTTTCTAACTGTTCTTGTCCTTCAGTTTCCTCAACTGTAAGAGAGGGACAGCTCCACATCCCAGCTGAGGAAGTAAGGCAGAGAGGTTAACTAGCCCAAGATCATACGATGATAAAGAACTCCAAAGAATCCATGGTCTCTAACCACCATACTATATGAAAATAGTCAGCAATTAGTATTACTATCATTTTTGTCCTGTTTCTGGTTCAGGAAAGGGATAACCTGAAGCTCCAGTAAGCACTCAGATGTACAAAGTGTCCATTTCAGAAACTAAAAAGACCCTGGCCTCAGGAGGGGCTTTTTACACGTTTGCATGCATCAGAATCCCCTGAAGGGTTAGTAAAACACACAGCTTCCTGGGTCCCACCCCCAGAATTTCCAATTCAGTAGGTCTGGGGTGGGGCCTGAAAATCTGAATCTCTAACAACTTACCAAGTATGCAGATCTAGAGACCACACACTGAGAAACACTGACATAAAGATTTGGAGTTTGTGGTTTTCTAAAAACAAGGGCTTCCATGCCCAGCATCAGTGCTGCACTCACCATCAGAAGGAAAATGTCCAAAAAAAGACTGGTCAGAATTCTCTGCCACATCTCCCTTCCCCCACTGCAAAGGCACAAATACAAAGCTACTCCCTTGCCCCAACACACACACACACACAAATACACACACCGCACACATATATCCTGGAAGGAAACCAGTGCATGAAGTTTTCTCTTTTACTCCTTTAGCTTCTCACAGACCCACAATGAGTAAGAACACCAAGGCCACTGTCAATTACATCAGGAATCAAACAGAGCCAAAACCGAAGCTTCGAAGTCACTTGTATTTGAAGTTTACTGATACAAAACTTTGGGTCAGCTTCCTAGAGAAACTAAGGGAAAGGGAATAAAGCTCAAAGCATCACAACCAAACTATGCACCCGGGTGGTTTATTTCCAAAAGTTTCTGAAAAGGGTGAAAGTCAATGGCTAGAATTTAAACAATGAGTTAAAACTAAGATTCAAATTCCAGGGTGTTCACTATTGTTTAGCCAGTATTTCTCACACTCTGCTAATGTACCAACAGACCCCTTTTAAAGAAAAAACATTCTCTCTGACCTGAGGATGTCTGTAGACCCCAAATGGGGAAAATGGGCTAGGATGGGGATACTTAAAGGCATTCGGCAGCAATAAGAGATGCAGAACAAGAAGTAACGTGTGTTACACGGACTCAAACAACAAATTTTTATGATGCTTTGCTCTGAAGGCCTTTGCCAAATCTAATCAGGCAAAAATAGAAGGGAGAGAGTCCAGATTTTGGAACAGCATGCCTCTAAAATCCCCAAGCCAGAATCTGTATAGGACACAAATAGCTTCCTCTTGCACTAGCCTTGAACCTCTTCAAAGATTTTTCTAAATAAGAGGATAACCACCAAAATTCTAACAATGGCTCTTACTGAGATTTACGCTGGCTCTGCCACCCCGAATCAATGATTCTTACAAAAGCACCATCAGCGGCTACTTTGCCCATTTGCAAAGGTGAGATAACTAAATCCCCAAAAACTTGGTAGTGCACCCAACCACTAATCAGGGTCTCATTCTTAGGCCTGTATTCTGGGCACTAGATCAGCAGGGCCAACTCTCGTTCCAGGAAAAGGACCCCTGCGTAAAAGGCTGAACAATTTCACATTTGTACAACATGGGGAATAAAAAAAAGAACTATTGGGGGGAAGGTGGGCTCCTGTGAATTCAGAGTTTTAAATGTATTTACCATCAACACCCTCAAGGGCAAAACTCTGTGTGCACATATGTGAGACCGAATACTTACTCAGCCCAGAGACAATGCTGGCTGAGAATATAAATTCGCAGGTGGCCCTGGGCAGCGCACACTAGACCACGGTGCAGATGGATTTCAACAGGTCTAACACAGAGCCGATCCCAAAGTAACCTCAACCTGGAGAAAGGACTCCCACACCTCTTGTCATTGGTTTCTACTAAAATAGTAAGCCTTAAAGCAATTTTCGGGAGACAGGTATCCAGAGACAAACAAAATCCTAGAAAATGTCCCATGTTCATACAGAAGGCCAGGGTTCGCTCTGCATTTTTGTATTCTATATGGACACAAAAATTAGATCTCCAGGGCCTTGGGTGAACTCCAAATGCATCCATAAATCTCACACATTTACCTTGAACTTCATAGAATAATCTTATTTTTTGGAGCACTTTCAAAGCAATCTTTTAATTTCAATAAAATGTTTCACCGGGAAAGTGAAAACATTTTGATGCTAGTTTGGAAACTGGTTAAGCTTTTTCTCACTCAAGAAAAAAAATAAAGAGTTGCCTGGGTGGCTCAGTTAGTTGAGCGACTGACTCTTGGTTTCAGCTCAGGTCATGATCTCAGGGACCTAAGATGGAGTCCCCAGTTGGGCTCTGCTCTCAGGCAGGGTCGGCTTGAAGATTTTTCCCTTCTGCCCCTCCCCCCACTATTCATGTGCTCTCAAATAAATAGGAAGGGAGGGAGGGAGGAAGGGGGTGCCTCGGTGGCTGAGTTGGTTAAGCATCCAACTCTTGATTTTGGCTCAGGTCATGATTTCAGGGTCATGAGATCAAGCCCCACATGGGGCTCCAAACTCAGCACGGAGTCAGCTTGAAATTCTCTCTCCCTCTGACCCTCCCCCTGCTTGTGCTCTCTCTCTCTAAATAAATAAATGAATAAATAATAAATCCTTAGAAGGAAAGGAAGGAAGGAAGGTAGGTAAGTAGGTAGGTTGGTGGGTCTGTGGGCCAGTCAGGACAATTTTCAATGACCTTTTCAAAAGCAGATAATGCATGCAACACATATGCAGATGCACACATATGCAAGCACACACATACTTAGCCTCCTCCAGACTTCTCATCTAACCCACAGGACATGTGCAGACATGCCCTATCTCTTTAGTCACCTACTCGTGTCTAACACACTAGCTCAATGACTGTTCAATGATCGGACAGAAATGTCCACCAGAAATGATAATGCCACAGAAATAGAAAAATGTCCCTCTATGTGCTAGTCAGGCAGACAAGTTAGCTATGGTCTTACCCAAATTTTTAAAAACAGCTTTATAACTATTTTTCCTAGCCTTGCCCAACTCTCCCTGAAAAGAGCATTCTCCCAGACCCCTG
This sequence comes from Eumetopias jubatus, assembly GCF_037043125.1. Classification (NCBI taxonomy): domain Eukaryota; kingdom Metazoa; phylum Chordata; class Mammalia; order Carnivora; family Otariidae; genus Eumetopias; species Eumetopias jubatus. The sequence goes on from NW_028274807.1 coordinate 110,607,682, forward strand.
AGGATGTCTGCAGATCCCAGTTTGAGAAATGAAGCTGTGATAATCCCCAGCATGGATATATTTAATGGTCTTTAGGCAACACCTACAGTTGGCAGATATAAATGACCCAGAAGATAGGGGAATAATCTTTCTCTCCTCATCCCTAACCAATTCTATCTACACATCTCTCAAAACATGTCTCATATTTGTTCCTTTAAATATGACAGTCACCTCTCTAAACTGTAGCTGCCATCACAGTGGGCCCTGGCCACTGCTCCCCATGTATTTCTCTTCCTCTGTTTAGATTTTTACCTGAATCTATCCTGCCCACAGGCCCTGATGAATCCTCCTCAAACAAGTGTTCTTTTCTGCCTTCCCTTATTCACAAGCCTCAGAAGGTTTTCCACGTTGTTCCTTCATTTCCCCAGAAGGGGCTAAAGAATGGAAGCATCTAACACTACCCCCTCAAAACCCTCAGTGATATCTGCAGGCCATCCCTCCACCTAACTGTGGCTCCAAATCAAAACACAATTACCTCAGACAGCCACTAAATGCCTTGAACAATCAAGCTCCACCTCTCAGTCTCACTTCCGTCCTAAGTGTTAAAATCACACAGATTTGGGTTTGAATGCAGAGCCCTTACCTGTGACAGGGAACAAGGTAACTGACCTCTCCATACCTCAGTTGCTTCCTTTGAAATGAGGCAAGAATAACTCAACAGGGTTGAGGTTATGTAAGATAAAATGTACAAAGAGTTTAACACAGTGCCTGGCCCGTATTAAGTGCTCTATAAATGGTGGTTATGGTTATAAAAACTTAGAGCTATATTTTATTTTTATATTTTAACTCATTTAATCTACTTGACTATTATATTCTTTTCCACATAAATCATCTTTTCAGCCTCTAAGCCTTACATAATGCCTTTCCCATCCCCTGGAGTACATTATCATGAAATCTTTTGCCTTCTTCAAACCACAACTCAGGGCTCCCCTTCATTCAACCAACAAATAAATAAATATACAACATTGTGCTAAGTCCTGGGGATTCCACAGTGAGCAAATTACAAGCGATAAATGCCCCCAAGGAGAAGCACCACCTGCTCAGGATGCACATAATAGGGGTTTAACAGTCTCAGAAATCAGACAAGAATTCCCTGAAGAAGTGGCCTTTGAGCCGAGCTCTGTCTGAGAAGTAGGAGTTAACTAAGTTAAGAGGAGGACCTTATAAAGGTAAGGTTGACATTTTGCATAAAGTGGTACAATATTAAATCTAAGATGGTGAAAAGTTAGGGATATATATTATACTTCCTAGAACAATCACCAAAAAAAAAAAACAAAACAAAACAAAAAACCCACAACATAAAGAGGAGTAACTAAAATATCAATAGGTAAATTAAAATTATAAGAAATGATTTAATAATCCAAAAGAAAGCGAGACACAGGAAAAAAATAGTAAAATGTTATACCTAAACCCAACCATATCAAATTATTAATGAAATGATAATTAAATATTAATGGACTAAGATTCCAATGAAAGGACAGGGATTTTCAAAATGCATAAAAAAGCAAAACCCCATGGAAGCAGCCCAAGTCTCCATCGACTGATGAATAGATAAAGATGATGTGGTATACACAGATAGGTAGGTACAATGGAATATTACTCAGCCATAAAAAAGAAAGAAATCTTGCCACTTGCAATGACATGGATGGCACTAGAAAGTGTTATGCTAAGCAAAGTTAAGTCCGTTAGAGAAAGACAAGTATCATTTGATTTCATTCATATGTGGAATTTAAGTTACAAAGGAAATGAGCAAAGGGGGAAAAAAAAAAAAGAGAGAGAGAGAGAGACAAACCAAAAAACAGACTCTTAACTATAGAGAACAAACTGATGGTCACCAGAGAGGAGGTGGGTGGCGGGACAGATGAAATAGGTGATGGATTAAGGAGTGCACTTGTGATGAGCACCAGGTGTTGTATAGAAGTATTGAATCACTATATTGTACGACTGAAACTAATAGTACACTATATGTTAACTAACTGGAATTTAAAATCTTTTTTTTTTTTTTTTTAAAGATTTATTTGACAGAGAGAGACACAGCAAGAGAGGGAACACAAGCAGGGGGAGTGGGAGAGGGAGAAGCAGGCTTCCGGCTGAGCAGGGAGCCCAAAGCGGGGCTCCATCCCAGGACCCTGGGATCATGACCTGAGCCGAAGGCAGACGCTTAACCAACTGAGCCACCCAGGCACCCCACAAGTTCAGTTTTAAACATAAGTTTGAGGTAGCAAAAGAGACAAAATATTTTTATAGGCACTTAAATATACAAGTCTAGAATGCAGAGAAGTCTAGGCTGGTGCTGTAAAGTTGTGAGCTGTCTGTGTATAGGTAGTAACTGAGGCCTGGGGCGGCAGCTGAGAGCACCTAAGGAGAAGGTAAAGTGAGAAGAGACAAGGGCCTATGACAGACCCCACAGAAAATGCAGTACGGATTTAATGGCCACATAGGGGAGGAAAAGCCTTCAAGGAGACATGGCATGGCCAGAGAAGAGAGAAAGAAACCAGGAATGTTTTATCTCAGAAGCTGAGAGAAGACGTGGCTTCACCAACAGAAAGATCAATATGAGTAAGTGCCGCGGGGAATGTGGCTGTCACTGTGACCTCAGTGAGGGGTGTCTTGGTGGAATGACGAAGGCAGAAGCCAGACTGGAAGGAGCAGAGGAAGTGGGAGGTGGAGGAGACAGCACACAAGATGCTTCTGGAAAAGTTTAGAGAAAGAGGAGAGAAATGGGAAAATGGAGTCATGGGGTAGAGGGAGATCTCAGATGGCAGGGCCTTGTGCAGGTTTTCATGGCGCCAGAAAGAATCCAGGGAAGGAAATGGTGGAAGAAAACAGGAGAAAAGGGAGATGGCTGCTAGCTTGAAGTTCCTGAGAAAACCAAACTGGACACCTAGGGCCTCCTGAGCCAGGACCCAGAAGGCAAAATCTAGTCCCAGACCAACCAGGAACGTGAAGAGAAGGATCCAGAGACAGGCCCTGTAGGCACACTGTTGTAGGTGGGTATGTCAGGGCTAACCCCTGGACCTGTGCATATGGCATTATTTGGAACTAGGGTCTTTGTAGATATAACGAAGTTAAGATGAGGTCATACTGAATGAGGGTGGGTCCTAATCCAATATGGCTGGTGTCCTTACAGGAGAAAAGAGGGAGGGGAGCAAGAAGCGGAACGGGAGCTGTGCCGCCAGAAGCACAGGAATGCCTGGGGCTGCCAGAAGCTGGAAGCAAGGCGGGATCCTCCCCTGGAGCCCTCTAGGTGCAGCCCTGCCTTGGGCAGGACTTCTAGCCTCCAGAACAGTGAGAAAATAAATTCCCATTGTCTGAAGCTGTCCAGTCCGTGGTATTTTGTCCTGGCAGCCCTGGGAAACTAAAACATACATACCCGTAGGGAAAGTGAGAGGAGAAGCACTGCTCTATCCCCATGGCAAGACCCCCCCCCCCCCCCCCCGCCACATCAGGATTCAAGCCATTTGGCAGCACCAAGAGGACCACCACTGCAGAGTTTACAATAGCTGAGAGAAGTCGACCACAGTATCACTAGGCTCTGCGTAAGTGGACACCCTGGCCGGCCTCCCACACCACAGAAATAGGGACTGATTAATCTGGGTCTCTTCTAATTAAGGTATCACATAATGGCTGAGAAGTTTAAAAAAAAAAAAAAAAAAAGGAGGGGAGGGGAGGGCCCCCCCCCCATTGCTGCCAAAATGCCACCAGCCTCCTGAGGAGGGCCAAGGCAGGAGCCAAACTAACTTAAGGGAGCAAGCCTCCCCTAAAGGCCACCCAGCACTTCCCCCACCCCCACCAACATCTCCAACACCACGGCCACATTTACATCAAAGCCACTCTGTAACTCAGCTCTTTACATCCACCCTCATCTACATTGCTATTAATATTCACCCCATCCAAACCACACCTGCAGGCCATTAATCAGAAACTGGGGGGACCTAGGGGAAACCAAAGGAGATGAGCTCAACACAAAACAGCAAGTCCTTTACACCTGTACAGAGGAGCAGGCAAAAAAGAGACAAGAAAACCACAGTAAGAACCCTACCACTCGCTGGCCATTAAGCAGCACATTCATGTTCATCTAAAGAACCAAGTGGCTTAGACAGGACAGGTCCTCATTTTACAAGGTAAGAAACTGAGGCTGAGAGGTAGGTTAAGTGGCTATATGAGGGTAAGGCCCCCAGCAGATGCAACGTGTTCCCCAAAACAATGAGATCTTTGGGGAGACTAGTGTGGTTCCAACAAAATTACATTGGAATCCTGGCTCCCATTCCTGTGAAATGGACACACCTACCCCCTACCTCACATGCCCATTTTAAAGATAAGGTGAAAATCATGTGAGGTACTCAGCATAGTAACAGGTACACACTACGTTATTTTTTTTTTAAGATTTTATTATTTTTAAGTAATCTCTACACCTATCATGGGACTCAAACTCACAACCGAGACCCAAAATCACACACTCCACTGACTGAGCCAGCCAGGTGCCCCTCACACTAAGTATTTTAAAAATCGAATCATCATCATCATTATAATTATAGATCTTTTGTATGGCCAGCACACTTAGGCCCAAATCATACACATGACCAGGGACTCAGTAACTCTCCAATGAAGTGGTTGGAAATGTCCACCAAGGAGTTGAATATATGCAGTTTTTAGAGGTGTCAATTCTCCATTAACAGCCCTCACCCTACCCATAAGTGTCCTGGTGAGACAAGCAGTCCCTCCTTATTTTAAAGTGGGAAAGTCGGGAGGGCGCCTGGGTGGCTCAGTCGGTTAAGTGTCTGCCTTCAGCTCAGGTCATGACCCAGGGTCCTGGGACTGAGTCCCACATTGGGCTCCCTGCTCAGTCGGAAGTCTGCTTCTCCCTCTGCCTGCCGTTCCCCCTGCTTGTGCTCGCGTGGACGCACTCTCTGACAAATAAATAAAATCTTTTTTAAAATAAATAAATAAAGTGGGAGAGTCGGAGAACCTGGGTGGCTCAGCCGTTTAAGCATCTGCCTTTGGCTCAGGTCATGATCCCCAGAGTTCCAGCATCCAGCCCCATGTCAGGCTCCCTGCTCAGCAGGGAGTCTGCTTTTCCCTCTCCCTCTGCCCCTCCCCCTGCTCCATCTCGCTCACTCTAAAATAAATAAATAAAATCCTTAAAAAAAATAAAGTAGGAGAGTCTTTGATTCAAATTATATCTAAATATACTTAACATTTATTCCCCTCTTATCTAAATAATTGTACCCATTAATTCACATTCAAATCATATTCAAATGCATGTCATCTTCCAATATCAAACACCTGGATGTAGCTCTCAGAAAAACTAAGAAAACTGCCAGAGAAAAATACTTGAACTTTTAGATTTGCATGATTATAAAGGAGGAAAAGGAATGTGTCCAGTAGTCTATCCCACCCAAAATTGTATTCAAGGCAGCCTCAAAAGACAGTTTTCTCTTTAAAGCCCCCATTGCTCAGGTAAGTCACAGTCCCACACAATTCTTGCATTGCGATCACATCTCAGGTAAACTCCTCCTGTAAATCATATTTTTCACTTAGTACTGGAATCTGCCTCCCACTGTGCTAGGTGACTTGAGGGCAGAGAACATAAACACAAGCCATGGTTTCTGTTCTCACAAGTTAACTGTCCGGTGAAGTGACTCACACTTACCCCCTAACCTGACTTCTTTTGTTTATCCTTCTACCTCACACCTAATTACATCCCTGACCCCATACTAGGCACACACCTGGAGGAAGGAGCGTTGTGCAATTTCTACCAAAGGAACTGCAAATTCATAAAAAGGAAAACTTACTGGGTGAGAGGGATAAAATGGGTGTAGGAAAAATTGGGTGATCATCCTGCCTCCATGGAAGAGAAGGAAGAGAGACTGGGAGTTTCTCTTTTTTGTTGGTAATGGTGGCAATTTTGTGCCTTTGTTTTAGGTCAATTACTGGGAAACAGGCTACAACTTTGAGCCAAGAAAACAAATGTTCACCTCTGAAAATGTTGTCTGAAAGCTAACCTCTGTTAACATCTCTCAGACTCCATCCACCCTTTTTATTTTCAGGAGGCTTGCTCATTCCCACCTCTTCCAAGGAGCTTAGCCAACCATCCAAGCAATTCTGGTGATTAACCACCACCACAGTGGCCCGGGAGGAGGCGAAAACAGGTGCGTACCGAAGGCAAGACCTAAGGCATGGGACAAGCAGTATAAACTGAGGCTCCACAAAGACCTTCTGACCGCTTGAGGCCAGAAGTCAAAGGGTGAATGTAGAGGGGAGTCTTCATATTCACTCCCCTTGGCAATCAAGTAATTCCAGGTACCCAGCATATCACTGAAGACAGCACAAAAATGTGTCACTTGGAGGTCCTCAAGCAACAGGACCTGGCATCCTAGCTGAACAGTGTCCAAAAAATCTGGGCATTTTCCACAGTCCTCTCATTGCCTTTGACCAATTTGTCACCAACTGCCAATTCTTCTCCAGTCCTATGTAAAGCCCTGATCGGTTGGGCTCTTTTCAAGCTTTGGTTACTAGAGCCACCTCCCTCGCACCCTCCCCGACTCCACTCTCTCTCCCACCAGATTTATTAGGCATGAGCTGGTGAGATAAATCCGACAGAAGGACCACATGAGCTCACCACCCCCCCACAGCCCAGCCTGCTGGGACTCCAAGCCTGACCTCCGGAGGAACTACACCCCTCCCTTCCCCTGCGCCTCACCACTCCTCCGACCTTCAGCTTTTTCTTATGAAAGGGCGCAACCTGTCCCCATTCACTCAGATCCTGCCCCTCACACCCTACTCCCCCCAGTGAAAGCATTCCAATCCTCTTTTCTGAACTCATGCAGCATTTTTAGCCTCACTATATATAGAGAATAGTTAAAACACAGGCTCAGAAGTCCAACTCCAACTCCGTCATTATGCAGCCAACTGACCTCAAACAAGTTAAGTAAGTCCACCCCCTACCCCATGCCTCAGTTTCTTCACCTGTAAAAAGGAGACAGGAGTACCCACCTTAGAGGTGTTTGTGAGGCTGGCATAAAACCAAACCTGCAAAGCACTCAGGATAACCAACACAAACAACACTGGCTACCGTGACATAATGTGGCACCTTACACACTGTACTGAATGTATGGATTAGTCATCGATTTTAAAATAAATTGATACGTCAGTCATTTTCTAAATGTTTTGTGTGTGTCAGTGAACCAGATGTTAATTTCTTGAGCAGGGCTACTCAAGAGTGTGGTCCACAACTGTCACTGGCCCTCAAAAAGAAAGGTGCAAAAACAGTAAGTCCTTGGAAACTTTTAGAGCAATTTGACATTGCCACTACATTCAAGCTGTATTTTTCTAGTAAGTCATTTTAATCATATTTCTATCAGTCTGCAACAGATTGAAAATTAATTTAAAAAAAAAAACTGATCCCTCACCACAGATATTTTGAGAAGCACTGTTCTAGAGGGACAGAAGCAGACTTCTATTTCTTTTCTACACCCCCACATCACCTAGCACAGTGGGAGGTATACGTCAAGTACTAAGTAAATGAAAATATAACTTCAAAAACATTTTGATTATTTAATAACTTAAAAGCAAAGCTCATGTGAGTAGTCAAAATGTAAATACTATCTCCAATTCATAAAGAATCTTTTTTTTTTCCAAGAGGGAGCTGTCATTTAGTCTAAAACCCACCAAGGAGTAAAAACAGCTCTGACCCCCAAAATATTTTCCATACTGTCTACTAACACAGCACTATGTGAAGCTTAAAAACAAAACAAAACAAAACAAAAACAAAACACTGAACAATGTCAATATTAACCTTCCTCACAGAACTCAGGAGAAAGGTAAATTATGTAGCAATGCCTGGATATAATTTTGATAGAGCCTTCCATACCTTTATGTAAACCAGTATCTTAGCAAAAAAATCCCAATGACACTTCAGACAAAATACCATTTTTATTAGTTCTTCACTGCTGCCAATGCCTTAAATGGTCCTAATCTCAACAACCTCATTAGATTAATCCATGAATGAAATGGCTGGAAAAGGAAAGCAGCAAATTCTACCAAATTTTAATTGACAACAAGGCATCATTTGCATAGCTGAGCTGTGGTACACTGGATGTGGGCTGAAGGCTAAGTTTGTTCCCGCTGAAGAAAATCTTTGCACATTAAAACTGACTCTGAAAATGCCTGTAGAAAACTCAAGATAAACAGGGAGCCCCATATAAATCCTGCCTGCCCTCCTCTCTCAGAGTCAGTAATCTAGGACACTATGCATAAGGTTGTCACTCCCCTGGGGACCTCAATCTCCTGGCCCCAGGCAAGTCAGTCTTGCTCAGCAGATACCCCTGCTCTCTCCAGCAGTTTTAAGCACCACTACTCTCTCAGTGCCCCCAAAAATCCACAGACGTGTTCAAGTTTATAGATTCAATATACTCTCTCCTTACTGAACTACTTGCGATTTACCTGAAGATCATGTCCTATTTCCCATCTCTGTGCCTTTGCTCACACCATCTGCCCAGAAGGCCTTGTCACCTGGAAAACACCCCCATTCCCAAAGACTTTTCTAATCCTACAAAAAAAACTGACCCCTCCCTCATTTGTTCCCAACACCCCACTGAAACTTTTAACTGTCCAGTGAACAGGAGGGTCACCCCTCCAGTCACAGTCCCTCCAGAGCAGGAAGCACGTCTTACACACCCTGGCATCCCTGTACCCCATACCAGGCTTCTAATAACTATTGGCTAAAGATGACTGTCTGGTTACCAGATCCTTTCAACACGTATTTAACTTTTACCATATACCAGACTCTAGGCTGGCATTTGGTGATCAGTGGGGAATGAAAAGGACATGGTCTCTGCTCCACAGAACTTATACTGGTTGGGAGACAGAGCAGATAAGAAACGAATCAAACATAAACTGCGTTGAGTTGCTGAGGAGAAAACAGCACTTCGCAGTGATAAAGAGATTAAGGCAACCAAGCAGCAGGAAGCACCCGTGCAAAGGTCCAGGGGAGAGAAAATGCTGAACTAAGAGGCCACCAATGTAGCTGGAACCTCACCCAATGTTAGCTCTCCCCTTGAGCCACTCATCACCCCATATCCATTCCCCTAACAAGTGCCCTCCTCAGAGCTCCTGCTGACAGGGTCCAGGATGTACAAGCCCTAAACAGCTCCATCCTCAATCTGCCTGCTTCTCCATCTCTCTGCACACTCAACAGGTATCACAGCCAGGATGTGAAATACCTATGCACATATCACACCCAAATCCAGATTCCTAGCTTCTGCTACTATTACACCCTGACCTTGAATCCTGAGAGGCATCTAAGATCGAACACATTCAGAAAGGATCTTGTTCTCTCCATCCCCACCTTCACCACCCTTTGAAAAATATTAAACAAGCTATTTTGTTCCCTACGTCTGTTGGCCTTGGGACCACCATCAATCTTCCTACCCAGCTGTGTGAGCCAGTGTCTCTCCAGGTCCAAGTCCTCTGTGGTTCCCAAGAACTTCCCAACAACAGATCCGTGTGAGGCCAAATTTTCTTCAGCTCTTTCAACCAAAACAACATACTGTAACAGACTGAATACAGAACTAGATGTAAGAATCTAGACATTAAAGAGATTTGCAAAAATGTAAAAACAATGCCACTCTTTTCACTAAATTTTGTTTGTAAAAATAGTTATTGTTCATAACAAATTTTATTTTTTTTAAAGATTTAATTTATTTATTTGTCAGAGAGAGAGAGAAAGCACAAGCAGGGGGAGCGGCAGCAGAGGGAGAAGCAGGCTCCCCACTGAGCAGGAAACCCAAGGCAGAACTTGATCTCAGGACCCTGGGATCATGACCCAAGCGGAAGGCAGATGCTTAACCGACTGAGCCACCCAGGTGTCCCCCCCAAAAAAAAATTTCAACAAGAAACTGGTTTATTACCGCTAAATAGGTATATACTTCTAAAATTTTTTAATTTTAATTTCTAATAAGGTAAATATCAAGATATAACCAACATAAACAAAAGCTCTACGGGATCCTCAATTATGTTTAAGATTGTGAAGAAGCCCTGAGATCACAAAGTTTGGGAACCACTGGCCTCGGCTAAAAATGTTGGTATATTCTTGTACTCCTCTCTCTCTCTCACCTCACACACCCACTTTATCAATTCTGCCACCCAAATAATCTTCTCTTAAATCCTCTCCTCTTTCTTCCCAAGCCCTGTTGGCCAAAAAAAAAGGGCTCCTGAAAGATATCCACATCAAATCTCAGAACCTGTAAATGTTATCTTATTTTGGAAAAGGGTCTTTGCAGATGTAATTAAGTTAAAGATCTTCAGAGGAGATGATCCTGGACTACCTAGGAAGGCCCCAAAACCAGTAACAAGTGTCCGTATAAGGCACACCCCAGGGAGAGACACACAGAGAAGGTCAGGTGAAGACGGAGGCAGAACTCAGACTGAGAGGGCCCCAAAGAAGCCGAGGAAAAGCTGGAGCCAAAAGAGGCTGGAAGAGGAAGGAGGGGGTTCTCCCCTAGAGCCTCCAGAGCAAGCGCAACCCTACCAACACTGCGTTTGGACTTGCGTCCTCTGGAGCTGTGAGAGAATAAATTTCCATTGTTTTAAGCCACGTGGCTTGTGGAAACTTGTTATGGCAGCATCAAGAAACTAATACATCCACCCTCAGGCATGGAATGTCAGGGACCCGAGCTAGACAAGTCTCTTTCCCTCAATATGACCCTCAGAGCCACTGTCCCCTAAAACTGCAAGCATGCGTCACTTTAAATCTCATTCCTTGAACGTCACACCCTGGAATGGCACCTCAGCAGCTCCACTATAACGTCCAAACGCCTCAACACGCCTACAAAGGCCCCCATGACTCGATCCCACCTTTCTTTCCCTCCCCAGCCCAGCTCCCCGCTGTGTATCCCACACCATGCCTCAGGCCCACAGCCCAGAGCACATCCCACATTCCTTCTGGCCTTTTGCACAAGCTGCTCCTTCTTCCCCAAAATTAATTTTCTTCCGCATCCTCAGCCCCATGCACTCCTACACATCCTTTAAGTCCTGGACTCAAAAATCTCCTCCTCTATCAGGTCCTGTCAAAAAAATGGGTCACTCCCTCTTATTTCCACAGGACTTTGTACATTCCTCTCAAAGAATATCTGAAACATTGTATTCCTTATTTACAAGTCTACCACTTCCTCTAGACCAGGGTTTCTCAGCCTTGGAATTACTGACATTTGAGGCCAGATAATCCTTTGTTGGGGGGCGGGAGGGGGGCAGGGGTGCCCTCTTCAGAGTCCTGAAGAATGTTAGAAATATTCCTGGCTTCCACCTACTAGATGCCAGGATCAGCATGTATATACACATATGCGCATACACACAAACAACCCAAATTTCTGAAAATATTGCCAATGTCCCTAATGGGAGGGGGGAATCACCCCCAAATGAAAACCACTGCTCTCTACTGAAGTCTTTGGGGGCCCAGGACCAATGCTCCTACCATTTGTTTATCGTCACATTTACTCTCAAATTTTGAGTCCTAGGTTTGGGCCAGGTGCTGTGCTCAAAGCCAGGGACACAGAAAATAAAAGTTTTAAAAGAAAGAAAAAAAAAAAATTTTTAAAGGGCACCTGGGTGGCTCAGTCGGTTAAGCAACTGCCTTTGGCTCAGGTCATGATCCCAGAGTGCGAGGATCGAGCCCTGCATCCAGCTCCCTGCTCAGCAGGGCATCTGCTTCTCCCTCTCCCTCTGCTGCTCCGTTTGTGCTTGTGTGCACGCGCACTGTCAAATAAATTTTAAAAATAAAAATAAGGTTTCAGGCCCTATCTTCATGAAGCCACAGTTGGCAAAGGGCCTACAAGGTGCTCAATAATATTGGCTGAATGTTGGGGTGCCTGGGTGGCTCAGTCATTAGGCGTCTGCCTTCGGCTCAGGTCATGATCTCAGGGTCCTGGGATCAAGCCCCACATCAGGAGCCCTGCATCGGGAGCCCCCCATTGGGCTCCCTGGTCGGCGGGAAGCCTGCTTCTCCCTCTCCTACTCCCCCTGCTTGTGTTCCCCCTCTCGCTGTGTGTCTCTCTCTGTCAAATAAATAAATAAAATCTTAAAAAAAAAAATACATTGGCTGAATGTCTCAGTTTGGCATACACACACACACATACACACATATATATGTACATATATGTATATGTGCAGTAATACTTCCCTCAAAACATGGAAAATAGGGTGCCTGGGTGGCTGAGTCGGTTAAGCATCTGCCTTCCACTCGGGTCATGATCCAGGAGTCCCAGGATGGAGGCCCGCATCGGGCTCCCTGCTCAGCGGGGAGTCTGCTTCTCCCTCTGACCCTGCCCCATCTCATGCTCTCTTTCTATCTATATCTCAAATAAATAAATAAAAATCTTTTTTAAAAAATGGAAAATAAAACCCAGGGGCTAAAATTCTTCTCCTCGGGGCCATAGCATTTCATAACTAAGGGGGGGTCCATTTATATAGAACACAACACGTAAGTGTTGCTCCCAGGTAGTAGGCAACTGGTACAACTTGCCTATTTGTATCTCCAAGAGAGCTACGCATAAATAAAGGAACATCTCAACCAAGAAAATTAAAACTAGATGGGATCGATCCGAACACACAGAGCCCACAAAGGCCAATGCCAGAGCTATCTACACCAGAGGCCATAGATAGAGCTGAGAACCTTCCACCACAAAACACAAAGACAATAGTGCCTGAGCCTTCCAGAGTCTTCTTTCCTCTGCCCGAGACCCCATTCAAGATTCTGGCAAGCTCAAAGATCAAATGGTGAGCTAAACAGTCCCCAGCTCTCACAGAGACACTGGGTGCCCCAAAATGCAGAGAAACTGTCGCTGCCAGGACAAGGCGAGGGTGTTTACCAGAAGCAGAGGCTGTATACAGAGGGGAGGCCAAGTGAAGCTGCAAGAACAAATCAGGGCACACAAGTGCTTGACCCAGATCTGCCTAACAAGTCACTTTAACCTCTCTGGGACTCCATTTCCTTTTGTATTAAATGAGAACAACGCATCTTTAAAGTTCCCTTCTAGCTCTAAACATTCCTGGTTTCCCCCCAAAACTGGTACAGACCCATAGAATCTTCCTCTCCAAACAAAACAGGTCAGGGCTCTTCCTTCCTTCCCACCTAAACCCTTTCTGACAGAAATGGAAATAAAACCATTTCCATTTCCTCTAAGATTTTTTTTTTATTTTAAAGATTTTTATTTATTTGACAGAGAGAGAGAGAGAACAGAAGCTGGGGGAGGGGCAGAGGGAGAAGCAGACTCCCCCCTGAGCAGGGAGCCCAATGCAGGACTCGATCCCAGGACCCTGGGATCATGACCTGAGCCCAAGGCAGACGCTTAACCGACTAAGCCACCCAGGTACCCTCCTCTAAGCTTCCAATGGGCACTGGGCAGAATTTACTAACAGACAAGATAAAAGTGCTCTCTGTCTCTTGCTGTATACCCATTTGACCAGAGAGTAGGAGAGTTCTGGAATGTGCATTCTCTGGAAAGGGGAGGGGAAAAAAAAAAAGGAAGGGCTCATGCTGTGATGATTTCAGGTGCCAATATATAAATGAAAAGTACCATAACAGGAGGGCTCCCTGCTCAGCGGGGAGTCTGCTTCTCCCGCTCCCGCTGCCCCTCCCCCAGCTTGTGTTCTCACTCTGTCAAATAAATATAAATGAAAGAAAGAACGAAAGAACGAAAGAAAGAGAGAAAGAGAGAAAGAAAGAAAGAAAAGAAAGAAAGAAAGAAAAGAAAGAAAAGAAAGAAAAGAAAGAAAAGAAAGAAAAGAAAGAAAGAAAGAAAGGTACCATGACAACATCAGAATGCTTTCAGCTCCAGGAAATTGACAACTGGCCCAAAATGGCTTCAACCACGTGGACATCTACTGTTTATTTCACGAGTCCAGGGAGAGGTGGTCCTAAGGTCAGTTCAGTAGCTTAATTTTCATAAAGCCACTGAATTGTCTCCTCTTGTGTTGACTTTTCATTCACAGGCTTGTTGCCTCGTGGGCACAAGATGGATGCCCTAGCTCCAACTATCATATCCTCTAATTACTTTTCCAAAGACAGAAAACTAAGGAGCTATCAGGGCATTAAGAGAGGGCTTTCTTCTCCTGTGCCTGTACTTGTTTCAGTGAGAAAAAATTCTTCAGGAGTCCTAAGGTAGACTTCCACCAAAGCTCTTTAGCCAGAATGAAGTCATATGCTCACCGCGAGCCGCAAGAGACGTTACCTAACCTGAGAGTCTGGCTTTGAAAAAAATTTTTTGTGGGAAGCAGGTAAGGGAATCCTGAGATAAGAACGACAGTCAAGTAGTCAACAAAGTGCCACATGCAACTATACCCAGTAGTGTGCTGGTAAATGTTTAACAACTAGCTTTAAAAAAAAAAAAAAAAAGAACCTAATTTATAGCACTTGCCCATTTCCTTGGTGTAAATACTCCCATTATGCCACAGTTCAAGATACCAAAATGATATGAACCAGCGGACAAAATTCTCAAAATCTGAATAATCATTTGGTACATACCTGCTCTAGCACACCACTGAATTTATACCTCACATTTGGTAACAATTTAAGTTTACAATGCTCCTTCACATTCAGAGCAGTCTAGATGATTAAGTAGTCTTCCCCACTCATAGGTGAGGAAAAGGACACAGCACCCCAAATCACACAGTGCAAGTGGCAGAGCTGGCATGCTCACGCAACAGCCCTAACTCCACCCTCACCACACTTCTGGTGGCATCAGGTGCATACATGTCTATCCCTACACCCTACCAGAGCCCTCTGTCTACTACTCAGCTAAAGGGGTTCTAGCTTAGTTTGGAACCAACCACAAAGACACATTCCTGCAAACTCAACCAGAATTACCTAATAATTATTCTTTAAGTCATGTCCTCCAATGACAATAGTAGTGCACAAGTATTTTTACAGCTTGGAATAAAGATTAGTACAAAAAGAAAACAAACAGCCCCAATCCCATCCTTGAGAGATAACAATTGTTTGCATGTGGTTGATAAGCCCTCCAGATTATGAAGGCGTATATTACTTTTTTAGGTAAAAATCATGCTATTTTGTAATATACTAACATTTTTATTATGTAGATTTCCCTAAACAGAGAAGTCCAGAGGACAGTATAATGAACTTTCTTGTCACCACCACCAGCTTCAGACATTATCTAAAGACAATTAAAACTGTTTCCATGTTCCCTTCTCTGTGAGGAATGTGTAGGAGGTAGGCACCTCCCTCTACACTGCCCTTGGACTTCTTCCCTCCACGTGGCTTGCCCCACTCAGACCCTGAGGTCAGCTCTTCTCCAGGCTAAGTCAGCCAGTTCCTTTCACTCTGCTCAGAGCACGCTGCTAAAGAGGACCTTTAATCGTGTTCATTCTTACGGACCCCTCCAGTTTCTCTACTCCCTGCCTAGTCAAGAAGCCTACAAGTGGGGTTCAGAACTTCAGTAAAGGAGAACCCCAGAGTACATCACAATTCTTGGCGTTTCCACGTGCACTTCCTCCATCCTACTTCTGCTACATTCTCACGTGTATGCGCACACACCCCCCAAGAGGTGCAGGCTGAACGAACACCCTAGGATTCTGTTCACTGTGTCCTACCTGGTGCTCACCCAACACAGTATGCCTTCCAGACTTCACTCCGTGGTACTCTAACTTCCTAAAGGATCACATTTCATCAGCACAGTTGCCAGCCTAAGTGAAAAACACAACAGGCTAAGAGACAGCAGCCGTACCCCAAATCAAAGGCTTTACATTGAGTCCCCAAAGAGCCCAGTTGAGATCCCAGGCCTGCAGTCAAACAGAAAACTCCACTGCCCTGAACAAGTCCAAAAAACATCCTCATGGGACAAAGCAAGACCTGCTCCCCGAAGCCCCAGTTTAGCCAAGGGCACACAGGAGGGAGCTGTGGATATTTCAATGGCAAGGCAGGGCATCCTATTCTACTATAAACCATGAACAGCTGATAGAAAACAAGCCTATTCTGGGAACCACAGTTATTAGAACAGAACTTCAGGGGGGAAGGTAGCTAACTCATTTGCACTATTTTGTACCAAAAGGTACTAATACTTCAAATGGTATATTTGATTTTAATACATCAAATGTGGGAAGCGGGTAGGAAATAAGGGGGAAGTCTGGTTTACAACATTTTTCTAAAGATAAAGACAAGCTAAAGCCATTGCTCTCAAACTTCATATATTTAGGAATCACCTGAAAAGCTTGTTTAAAGTGCAAATTCCTCAGCCTCCTTCCCAGAACTCCTGACTCAGCAAGTCTGAGGTGGGCCATTATATCTCCAGGTTTAACAAGCATCTTCGACGATTCTGCTGCAGGTGTTAGCAGACCCTGAGAAATGACAACCACTTGGGTTTCTACTCCTTGGCCACAAAGTTTGGGTAGCAACACTTCTGTGAGCAGCAGGAAGAAGCAGGGCCTTTGACCCAGTGTTTCCTACACTGATTCTGGCCTAAGAGTCTCATGAGACAAAAGTTAAACATACAGATGCTCCTCCCAGAACACTGGTATTCAGGGAGGTCTATGATGGGCCCAGGAGCCAGCCAATTAATCTCAAGAGGACGATTTTCCCCGTTCTCTTCCGGCCCCCCAGGCAACTGGTCAACCCGTCCTCTCTTCCCAGGCAACTTTATCAACATCCTCCCTCTCAAAGATTATAAAGAAACAAATTTTCACCTCCCCTCACCCCACCTCCCCAGCTGTCTCTAAAATAACCATTTTAAGTGTGTTTTAAGAGTTTTACATGCTAACAAGAAAACTAACAGCCTTTGCCAAAATAAAACAAGCACTGGGACAGTTAGATGTTATAAATACAACTCCTCATTAAGAGTTCTGCATTTTATTAATTTCTGCAAGAACTATTTACTGAGCACCTAGTCTAATCCCCGGCACTAGGCAGCTCAAAACTGTGACCACCACAGACAAGCCCCGGTTCTCATGCAGTTTACATTCTAGTGTGGAAAACCATGGAGAAAATCAGCAACCATTTCAGTGACCAGCACTGCCAAAACCTATTAACACAAGATAATGAGCTAGCAAGGATAAGGAAAGATGGGTTACAAGGAAGGCTTTCTTGAGAGGGAGTCTCTAAGAGCCAAATGACAGGAAACATGACTACAGGGGCAATCAGGGACAGGAACATAAACATAAAGAGCTGAGCCTACTGGAAAGAGAGAAAAGTGGCCGCTGGTCCTACCGCACAGCCCGAAAGGGAATGAGCAGCAAGTCTGGAAGGGATCACTCAAATCCCAGAGGCCAGATCTCAGAGACAAGGTCTTATGGATATTATAAATACAATGGGAAGTCCTGGGACCCTTTAAGGGAGGGGTTATCCCAATAGTAGTTACCTGAACAGAGCACTGTCTGTGTGCCAGACATAGTTCAAATCTCATTTCATCTTTCCAGCAACCCCATGTGGTAGGAACAAATATGAACCCCATTCCACAAGTGAGATCTGAGTCAAAAAGGCAGTAAATGATGAAGCCAGAACTCGCAGCCAGGTGGTTTGGCTATAGGTGGTGGTTGTGGACGTGAACAAGGGCCAGATGGTAGGGCCTTGAAGGCCTAGGTAAGGAATCTGTTATTCCAAGTGTAACAGAAAGCCATTAGAGGGGGGCTGAGACTTCCTAGCTCATTCCCTTTGATCTGAGTTGAGAGGGCACAGCTTCTGGGAAAAGCCCACCACACCCTGCTGAGTTGGCTGCTAAACCAAACTACTGCAAACTCAGCCATATACAGATGCCTAGACCTGCCCTACCTACATCAGGCAGAACTCTCTAGCGTCTACAGAACTGGATGGATGCCTTCTCTCTAGGTCAGGGTCCTTAAAGTGGGGCCCTGGACCAGCAGCCATCAGATCACCAGGCATCTTGTTAGAAATGCAAATTATGGGGCCCTGGCTCATAACTACTGAATCTGAAAAACCATTTGTTTTTAACAAGCTCTACAGGTGATATAGGTCAAGTTTGAGAACACCTGTCTGGGTTATCCACATGCAGACACAACCACGACTACCCCACCCACCTTCTCCAACCCCCACCCCCACTCCTTCCACTACCCTCCCAAGGTTAACTGGACTTGTCCTTGGGCAGCCTCTGTGCTGCACACCCAGCCATCCGTCCCCTCTACTGGTGGGACTCTCAATGGCTGGAAATCTCACTATTGGCCCAAACTATTTTTCTAACTAATTTGACTTCCTGAAAATATTTATTATTCACCCGTTTAGGCCTCTTCTACCCTAGACTTTCCCTAACACCCTTCAATCACCAGATTTCCTCTTTTTATTCATTCATTCCCACTTTCATTCATACATTTCAACAAGTATTCATGGCCTCAGCATCCCAGGAACTAACTACACTAGGTGGCAGGTACTTTAGCGATGCCTAAAAACAGTGCTCATCCCTGCCCTCTCAAAACTGACCCTTTAGTGGGGGATGGCAGCATGCAAATAAATACAAAATTACAAATTATATGGTTATACTAGAAAGACCTCTGAGAAGGTCACTGGGTTGAGAACTGAAGGATGCAGAGACAGGCCCTGACAGTATTCGGGTGTTGAATCCATGCCAGACTCTAGTCAGTCTAAATGCTTTCTGTGCATTACTCATGTACTGTTCTAATAGCCCGACGGAACTACAAGAGGGGATACTGAGGGATGGGGAGAATAAGAATATATAAACAGGAGAGCGAAGTTTCAAACCCAGGCAGACTGGCTCCGGAGCTACCCTCCTCACCACAGGCTAAGGTGAGAAAAGTGGGGTGAAATGGATAGGCAGACAAGTGTCCAGGCAGACAGATCAGCATGTATAGAAGCCCAGCGGCAGAGAAAAGTCAGCCTGAAGCAGAAAGGAAGTCGAGCATATTAGTGAAACTGGGGAGCAGTGGACGGATTGGAAATTATGTGGGAACTGGACCAGACAAGATATCCTGAAACGTGTATTATGGAGTACAAGGAAGAAGGGGAAATCAAGGGTGACTCTCAGTTTTCTGATTGTTTTCAAGGCTTAAGGACAGTCAGAAGACAAAGTATTATAACACAATATATTAAAAAAAAAAATCCCGTGGAGTGCTGATGCAGAGGCAAGCTCTCAAAAAGAATACAGTCAATCAATCAAGCAGGTTAAAGCTTCCAGCTCTCCCCACCCTCCCCTCCTTCTCCATAGGGGAATCTTCATTCAAGGGTTCCAGCCAATCTCCCAGGAGCTGTTTTCCAGGACGCTACTAGCACTGGCTCACAATAATAAAAATCACAGCTATAGTAATAAGAATAGCTTCCACCAGGAGGAGGGTTTTTCTCACACAAATGTAATGTTTTCAAACCAGGGTTCTCAAAATTTTCTGAATAGAACAATTATACTAATTTACAAATGAGAAGTTGTGCAACTTGCCCAAGGCCACACAACTGCAAAGAGGCTGAACCAGAATCCAGATCCAGGTCTGCCCAATTTCAAAGCCCATACTTCCTCCATTAAATCAGCATTTCCCATAATGTGGGACAAAGATCTGTGATGAAACACAACAATGGTTTTAAATGCACAGATAAACTTTTTAAAGTTTTAATAGTTATAGTCTGGTTTTATTATGTATAGCCCTATGTGCGTGCAATATCAGCTAGATGAAAATTTTATACACACAATTGGATTCTAACTTTTGCATTACATATGTATATGTGAATCCATGACTTCACGTGTATTGCTGCCTAGGAAACAAAGTTTCTTAAAAGTTAAAGAAAACATTAGAATAGAAGTACAGGTGATACAGGGAGAGGGGAGAACTCTTAAGGCAGAACATAAATAACCAAAGCTTGTGAAACACTGCTCACCACACCACCACCTAAGAACAGCCAAGCACCTGTTCCATATTGTACTCAAATTTGGCTACAGTCACACATAACTTTGACTCTGCTCCAGAGGGATGAAATATTGGCTGCCTTGGGGGATAGGGAATAGCAGAAGAACACAATTTAGCATAAATCCTTCTTAACATAGTATTGGTCTTGACATAAATACTGGTTTGGTGGTCCAAATCCTCTGCTTCTTTATCACACACTTCAATTAAGTCAGGTAAAGCTTTCTTGGGCCTCAGTTTCCCTTTGTCAAAAGGAAGTTATGTAAAATAGGCTGTAAGGTCACTTCCAGTTTTAGAATTCTGTTAACTGTTGCAAAATCCTAAAATCCAAAATTATTTTTTCCAATCAGAGGGGCCCCAATCCTGAATGAGTGACCTGAGGAATAAATGCTAAATAAGCCCACATGGCAACCCAGAGGACCATCCCAAAACTAGGGAGATGCTACTAATTACACTTCCCTCTGGAAAATGTGGCAAGACATTAAAAGATGAGAAAGATGAGCCAATCAGTATCCTTGTCCCCACCAAAACTTTTAAAAATTTCCTGACACTAATTTTTAAGTTACTAATTTTGTTACAGCGGGTAATTAGTGTCTGTTATTTCTAGTCCTTAACAATTAACTTTAATCTGGGTGGAAATAGCCCAGAGAGAAATAGGTGGGGAAGAAATCTGCAAGATCTCATCAATCCCTCCTCGTGTTAGGCCTCAACTGAGAACCACCTGTAAAACCTTCCCCGCTTCAATCTGAATTACTCCACGGATGCTCAAACATGTTTATGTGCTTAAGCCTCTAAAAGGAATGAACTGCCACTCCTTAATTTTTAAAAACATCAACAGAAGTTTAACCAAAACAAGCATTCTTCCTCTATTACTGAAATAGATAGCTTTATCAAAAGGGAAGTCTTAAGGACCCCTCCTGCCTTCTTTACAAAGCCCTTTCTGTGATGTCAGTGGGCCTCCAAACTTTTAATAGAGTTTTTAAATTCCCAGAAAGAAGTTGTGCAATGTGCTCACTTCGTTTTTTTGCTGAAGAAAACAAGAGGATGGGTGGGCTGCAGCTGGCAAACTCAGAAAGCACAGCTGGGTAGCAGGTGATCTTAAAAAAAAAAAAAGAGGCAAATCCCTGGGCAAATTGTGTAGCCAAGGGTGATCATTATAACTGGAGAGTTGTTACATAATTACTTAACTACTGACAAACACATAAATCGCTATAAAATGCCATGGTTCCTCCAGACATTGAAGCTAGTGTACCTAAGGCAAGAGTCAAGCTTTCTCCAATTTCATTCAAAGAAATAAGCAATCTCGGGACTTATTTCCCTTCCAAGGTAACCCGTCTGCTTTTACATATACAAAACAGCCTCCAGCAATTAAACCAATCGCCTCTAGGGACGAAAATCAGGCTCCCCTCAATATTGATTTTTTTTAAAGGGAAAAGGGGATACAGAAATAAGTACGTTCAAAGAGCTAAATATTTATCACCTCGATAAAAACGACTTCCACTCCAAACTGGAAAATTTTAACAGAAAAGGTCTCCCCCTCACCCCACCCCCCCGTCCCTGCTCAGCTGGCGCAAAACGTAAGACCTGTGTCAGATGCACTGCATTCCAACATTTTTCAAAAAGTTTACGAGGATTTACCGAAGCAGCGGGGAGAAAATAAAGCAGGCAAAAGCGGGGGAGAGCAAGCAAGAGGGTTTTTGCAAAGAGGCACCCGGTGAAGCAGCCGGCGGCGCCGTGCAAGGCCCGGTAACGGGGAAGCGACCCGGCACCCGGACAGCGAGCACCCCAGTGGAGCGCAGAGACTGACAGCCGCTGGGTCTCCGCCGCCGGGGGTCCCCTAGCCCCCCAGCCCGGTCACCGCCGCCTGGCCCCCTCCCGAGCCCTCTCCCCGCAGCGCCGGCGATGCCCACTGGGCCAACTTGGCCCCGGGTCCGCGCTGCGGAGCGCGGCCCCAGCTGCGGGGGAGGCCGCCGGCGCCCTTACCTCCTTCTGCTTGGGGTCCTGCGGGTAGACGTCGGGCGGCCCGAGCCGGGGGCGTTTCAGCGGTCTCTGCTCATAGCTGAGAAGCCCGAAGGCGGCCATGATCTCTCATGTTAACCGGCGAAATGAATGAGAGTTGGAGCTGGAGCAGCCGCCTCTGAGCACCAGGGAGCAGCACTTTGCAGACAGACTCCCTCTCTCCCCCTCCTCGCTCGCTCACTGTGGCGCTGCAGGCAGGAATAAAGCAGGTTGGATGCAGCCGCTGCCCGGCACGCAGACACGCACTGATGGGGGCAGTCTTCGCCGGGCACCCGACTGCGCTTCAGCCCCGGGACGCACCGCTCGGGTGGCGGCGGCGGAGGAGCTGGAGGTCCGCCTGGGTCTCTCGCGGCGCCAGCCTCCCGTCCCCCCACCAACCCTGTCCCCAGGGGGAGGAGCAGCTGATGGGAACGTGTGACTTTTTTCACCAATGGACCCAAACCCACCCCAGCCGGACAGGGGGTGGGGGAGGGGCACGGGAGGGGGAAAAAAAAACTTTTCTTGGCGCCTAGGCGGGTGGCTCAAGTGCTCACCCAAGGTGAGGGTGGCCCTCCAGCCTAGGGAAGAGACTGCGGAGAAGCCCGCCCCCGCCCCTCTTCCACCGCAGGGATCCTTCCCGCGCCACCACGCGCCCAGCAGACCCCGCCACCTGGGCGCGGACCCGGCCGGGGCGGAGGGAGAGAGGCCTGGCGGGGGGGGGGGGGGCCGGCAGGGATGCGGACGGGGAGAAGCGGCCGGTGCCTCCTAGACACCGGCCGGGCTCCGGTGGCGCATCAGCGGCTCCGGTCCCCCTCGGCGGCTCCGGGCAGGCGCCGAGGCGCGCTGCTGGCGGTCGCGGCGGCTGGAGGGGGCCGTGCTCACGGTGGCGCGGGGCCGATTTAACCCTTTACTGCCCCTCCAGAGGCTGGGGGAAAAGGGGGAGGAGGGCTGGCTGTGAGCGCCGACGGGGGCAGCCGGCCCGCGGACGTCTCGGACTCCAGCCCGCCACCTCCCCCCGGCCGCAGCTCCTCCTCCCACCCCCACCCCCCTAACAGTTTACCTGTTGGTCCCCGGCTAGTGGGCAGGGGCCGGCGGCGGCGGCGGCACTCGGGCGGCCACAGCCTCCATGATTCGGGCTGGGATGGGGGGGGATTGGACTGGATTTTATTTGTGAGGTATCAGTCTCCAGGCGAGCTCCGGGGACACCGCGAAGTTTGCCACTGTCTGGGGGCGGCGGGCAACGCCGGCTCGCCGCCGCCGGCGTTCTCGCCCCCACGGCCCGGGAGCGCGAGCTTCCGAGTTGGCGGACGGCGGCGCGGCGGCCGCACTGAGCATGCCCAGCTCGGCGGCCGGACCGCGGAGGAGTTGGCTGCGAGCGCGCTCCGATCCGCCTCTCCGGGTTTTTGCAGCCGCAGAGCGCGCAGCCCGCGGGCCCCGGCGCCGGGGTTGGTCCTGGGGTGAAACTGGGCTAGGGAGGGGGCGCCCGCAGGACCCCACTCCCGGCCGCGGGCCGCACTGTCCGCTTCGATCTCTCCTCGAGGTCGCTGTCCCCGTGGCCTGGGCCGGAAACCTCACCTGCGCCGGGCGTGTGGAGGGAGGGAGGCGATCCTCCGGAGGAGACCTTGGTCAGCCAACCCACCCGTGCTCCCCGCTCGCTTCGGGGCGTGGGCACCGAGATGCTGGGCCACCTGCCGCGAGCACTGAGAGATCGGAGCCGCGGGGGGCGGGCCTGGCCTGTCCCGAGGGACCCGGCGGGAGGCGCGCCCGGGAGGATGTGCCGGCACTTGTCCAAGAATGATGGCTGCCATTTACGGAGCCCTCCCTTCGTGCCAGGATCTTGACAGTTTAAAGGTCTCCGATCCTTAAAAAATAAATAAATAAACCTTACACGGTTTTACCGTACCCTTTTTATAGACGGAGAAATTGAGTCAGCTCAGTGAGGCCCGGTGACTGTTTAAAGCCACGAAGCTACCTCTGCCTGATCCCAAGTTTTGGACCTATTTTCCACGATTTGGGGTTGGAAGGACTGGGTTCCCCAACTGCCCTTACCTGCTTGTGTCATGTTCCCCACACCTTGAGGAATTTCCAGACTCCCGGTTCCACCTTCTATAAAATGGTACAATCAGAATCTAACCCAAAAGCCTATGTACAGCGCCCGGCATATAGTAGGTGCTCAGATGTTGCCCAAAATCTAAATATCTACTTACCTCAGCTGACTTGAAGCAAAAGGGAAGGAAGAAAAAAAGGTAGATAAGAGGATGGAATGTGGTAGAAGCCAGTTTCTCACTCTTGACCCTGATCTGTTAGCCCTTCTCAAAACAACCTAAGGCCAAGTCAGACCTGTAGTTTTTGGTTTCTTTACTCAATGTAAGCAGGTACTTTTAAAGAACAGTTTGCCCTCCACCAGGAGGCATTTCCTGACCACTTTCTGCACCCTGCCCCAAGGGTTTTTCTTCCTAATACCCTGGGTCTAACTTGAACGCTGAACTTGCCCTTGTCATAAAGTCATCTGTCAAATCTAACTTTCTCTCTTGAGAAAAAGGACAGTTATCTAACTTTATGAGGAAAATTATCAATGATAACAAAAAGCAGGAGAAATGGTATAATGAACTTCCAAATACTCATCTCCCAGCTATGGCAATTATCAAAGTTTTGCTATTCTTTCATCTTCCCCACCCCAACACATTGACATGTACTAGAGAGGACACTGTTATTCATTGTTGCAACTTAGGTACACAGCCTGCAACACCACAGGGTGGGCACTCAGTGGTTGGGTGGGTAGGTATGTGGGTCCACAGATCACTGGGTATACTTTGGGGATACCTTGCACTGACATTCCAGTCTGATAGGAGATGTAACCTCAATTCCTCCTTAGGAATACCTAGGCAAGAGTCTCTAACTGGCCTCCACAGAGGAAAAAGTTTTGAAGCTCTCAAAATTGTATACCATAAAGATTTTATTTGAAAATCAAAATGTATTAGTACTGTGTCCCTAGTGTTTAGGGAAAAGAGCCCCTGGTCTCCCTTCCTAACTCCCTTGTCTTGAGACAGTCTGGCATGGATTCTTTGGCTCTCTCAACATGGGAGGGGAAAAAAGTTTTTATGCACTGAGACACTAAGTCAAAAATCATTCTTTCACTACATGGACTTCCCATAGGCATTTGGCTCCATCATCTTGGCACTTGTGTTCTTCATGCTCCAGCCCCATCTACCAATCTAGCCTTTTCCTCCTTAATCCCTCATCCCAGTTAGCTCTCAATCCTATTTCCAAGCGTGGAATTCCCAGGCCTTAATTTTCCAATAGCGACCTGGGGACAGTCTTGAGAGTCCAGACTCCTGTATGAAGCTCACCCCAAACTCTTGAGGCACAAGATAATCCTTCAGTTCTTTCACTGCACTTAATTCTCATTTTCTTAACAGCTCATCATTTGTTGCCATGCATTCAGGTATGTCACACAATAATCTTGTTCTCCCATACCGACCCTAGCATCTTGCCTTCTATTCGAGTTAGTCTTTAAGCTGACTAAGGCCAGTTAACATTGAAGCCACCATGATCTACACTGTGCTTGAATTTCCCATCTCAGTGCTGGTTAATACAACAGATAGGCACAAATTCTTGTTGAATAATGTGAGTCTCATTTGCTACGGTTCCTATAAGGGGCATCTTAACTTTACCTGGCTAATGACCCCCAGGGCCTGGGAACAGTTTGCACAGAACCAGAGTTACTCAGAAAACCAGATGCTCCCTAGACAGGTCCCAGCCTAGACCTCAGCCTAGCCAGAAGTGAGTTTCTGGCACCTGAGGAAGGTTAGGAGACCTGGTGAAGGAAAAGGATTGAAATGTGGCCAGAGAAGGAGTAATTACAAACCATTTTAAGCATATAGGACTTTATCCTCTAAGTATGAAGCTCAACCTCTAGGGCTGCTTTTGTGGGTTGACAAGTGTTTAAAAGCTGACCGTTTTTCCTACGTCACATCCAAGGGCTCCTCAAAGATCCCTCAGCATCAGGAATCTCCTTAGCTGCTAATGTTCCCTCTGCAAGCCCCAGTTTTCAGAATTCTGCAAGGAGTCACTCATAGCTGGGACTGCTTTTGTAGTCCTGGGCAAAGTCCCTTTAAGACGGCTTATGGCTGGCTTTCCTTCTCTACATTTGGTCTGCAAGAAATACACAGATGTCTTTGCCTGCACATATTCTAGTGCAGGCATTTTCTCACCAGCTTTCTCTCCTTGCCCACCATGGACACATTCTGCAAGCCACACAGTTCTTCACCTTGAATGTTCTCCAGTCTGGGTCACAGACCAGTTCCTCAAGTTCATGCAAACTGCAGTGGACAAATGTCAAATGCCGAGGCCAATAGTCCCTCTAAAGCTCTTCTCACAAGGTTTGAGGTGAGGAATAAAATTTGTGTCTGGCAATAGGCAGAGACACAATCCTCTTTCAGAGCAAGTTTCCAAAGAACAAGAGTGGAAAATGGCTAGGAGCAGAGGTAGGCTGTTGACCCACCAGAAGCCATGGTCCTATTATCCCTGTTTTACAGATTAGCAGGTGAGGCTCCAGAGGTGAAGTAACTGGCATAAGGCCATTGAGTTAGCAACTGGCAATGCCAGGATCAAACCTAGATCCCTCTGACTCTCCAACCTACGCTCATTATTGTCAGTGTGCTCCACATATTAATTATCATTTACATAACACTTAGAAAAGTGAGCCTCAGAAGACAGGTCTGGGATAAGAGAAGCAAAACTCCTGACAGCTCACTCTGGTATAGAGCATGCTCCCACCCAAGTGGAAAGAAACAATTCTCAGTATAGTGCCTGTAGGTGAAGTAATTAAAGTTGCTGGGTTTCCCCGTGGGGCTGATGCTTGTCCAGGTGTATATATTACTGTGTTTTGTTAACAGATTGTCTATAGGCAGTCTTGCTTACTTTCGGTTTTTCTTTTTTCTTTTCTTTTTTTTTTTTTTTTTACTTTCGGTTTTTCTTATATCCCCATTACATTTAAATGCACTTGTGGTGTGTCTACTTCTGACTCAAAAAAGAAAAATGTCCCCTTCTCTTAGGCTCTTAAAGAAAAGGAAAAATGAGAATGAGTTGAGAAGGTGGGTCACCATAGAGAAGAGAGAAATGGAGGATTCATTTTGGGACATTCCAACCAAATGGGATTTTTAATATAGTCTTTAGGCCACCTGTAGAGATGTAGAGAATACAGACATTAAGACTCCCTAAAGCAGCACTGACAACAGAATTACATTGCCAGTCAAATATATACTTTTACATTTTTTAGTAGTCACATTAAAAAAGTAAAAAGAAACAGATGAAGGTAATTTTAATAATACATTTCTTTTAACCCAATATAGCCAAAATATTGTCATTTCCACATGTGATCATTTTTTAATGTGTTAATGAGACATTTTGCATTCTTTATGATAAGTCTTAGAAATCTGGTGTGCATTTTACACTTAAGGCACATCTCATTTCATTTATTTATTTTTAGTAATCTCTACACCCACTGTGGGGCTCAAACTCACAAGCCTGAGATCAAGAGTCGCATACTCCGACTGAGCCAGCCAGGTGCCTCAAGAACATCTCACTTCAGACCAGCCCAGTTCACGTGTTCAATAGTCATATGTTGCTAGTGACTACTATATTGGTCAGCCCTGCTCTAAAGGGACGTTTCAGTACTAGTGAACCTATAACATATACGATCTTTATAAGATCAGTGAGGAGGCAGGTGAGTTTCCAAATTAGAAGACCAAAAAGTAATAAAAGACATAAAACAGGAGGAAGGTGAAGAAGAAGGAAAGTAAAGACAACGTGGGAAAACAATGGATACCCAAAAGCACTTAGTTGCTAGAGAAACGGAAGTGTCAGGAGGGGCAAGGACATGGAAAAAAGAAGTCTGGGGACAAAAAAAATCAAAGGATGAGATAAGAGAGTTTTGAATTTCAAAGCTGAGCCCATGGCTTCATTCACCCACAAATTGTTGCCGCTGCATTTACAAAAAGAAGGCCTACTGGTTGATTTCTGGAGTGGGGGCAGTGACACACACACACTTAGGTCACTGATGATCAGGGTCACATACTCGGGTTTTCAGCACCAGAATCTTATTATCTTATTTTGTTAACTAACTCAGAGCTGTTTAAAGCTCCACAAGACTTCGATAAATACTGAACAAATTCAAGAAAGAGTTCAGTAGAAAAGCAGAATGCTAACTTATTGATACACAGGAATAGGCCTTTCCGGAACTAAATAGGTATATTCTCTTACTCAGATCATCCCCTTGCTAGGAGGTTTTTGTTTTGTTTTGTTTTGTTAGTAATCTCACACCCAAAGGGGGGCTCGAACCCACAACCCTGAGATTAAAAGTCACATGCTCCACCAACTGAGTCAGCCAGTCCCTTGTTAGCTCTAAAGTTTGTTGTAAAACTGAAATAGTAAGTCGAAGTTTATCTGGTGAGCATAAAATTAAAGCAAATAATTGGATAATCTCCAAGGATTGTTTACTCAGACCGAGCCATAGTGGAACTCACCTTCCTTGTGACAGAAGTAGGACCGAAGCCACACCTCGGCCTATTGGTCCCTTTGGTGGCTATATAGACAAGTTGTTACTGTCCAATACATTTACTATGTATTATACCAGAGGTTCCTGGTAGTCTACAAATGTGTCTTTTAGGTTTCTTTGTTTTGTTTTGGGCTTACACAGTCACTTCTGGACTCTAGAAAATCTGGCCACACTGGGTCCACATTCTCCAATGACATCAATCTGTTAGAGGTGAGACGGACCTGCCCCTCTGAGTGTGGCCTATTATCACAGACCATCTGACCAGCTCCGCTCAGAGGACTGTTTCACCTGACTGACTCCAATGCCTCAGGAGAGGGAGATTCCTATTATATGAAGACCTGCTAACCAGGCCTGGCTTCAGATTTTCCTGTTCAGAGAGAGAGCAGGTAGGAGATTGATTCATGTTCAGTTACATGATTATCAGATTACTGCTTTCTTATTGTTAACTAGTTAAGAATCCAATCTCCATCATTTGTTAGTTACAAATTATAAAACATCTGTTAGGATGGGTTACGTCTGATGAAAGTTACATCTTACAATCTTGTATTTATTAATTATGAAATATTTCAGTTTTGAGAGGAATATTTCTTTTCCCAGTTCTAGGAACATCCTTTTATTCTTCCTTATATACCTGCTACTGTCACACAGCAAGAAAGCGTAAAAAATACATTGGATGGCAGTATCTGGATATTACATAAAATATACTGACAGATTTAAATGATAAACTAAATGTAACAGGATCAAATTTTACATAAGAATAAACTCCCTCCATCTACTGGATACATCAATGATGGTTCGGTATCTACTGTTGGCTAAATCTAAAGTTTAAATTCTAAGCAATAAAAAAATAAACGCTGCCAACTCTTTGGTCTCAGTAGCACTTGGGGAATAGCAGTACACAAATCAATTATGTGATTCCTTTATATAATAGCCTTTTTTATTAGTATTTTTAAATGATTGCCCAACATTCTCACCACTGCACCTCTTCTCTGAGCTGTTAAGAAATGGTACAATTTACCAATTTGATTTTCATCTTCCTTCATTTCTTCTGCTCCCCCTCTGGCAGAATTGCTGTCAGTCAGCCAAAATGGTCAGCAAGAGAATGGAAGAAAAGAGAAGCAGAATTCCTGCTAAGTCTTCAAACAGGAAAACCAGGGCTGGACTAATCTTGAACTGACCACAAAGGACTTGATAAAGGCAGTGGCTCAGGCCTCTCCTGCTGCCTCCCCCACTCAGTCTTCAACTCATCTTCCTCTCTGCTCTCAGCCTTACCCAGCCAGTCTATTCCAGAGCAGGCTGTTCACAGCCTCTCCAGCCTCCATTTCCTGCTGCTCAAAGCAGACTCCTTTGTCTCAAGACGGCCCAACTTGAACTTAATGTCTTCCTTGCTGTCACTGCACCCCCAGCTGGCCCCTATTTCCTGCTGGCAGGACAGGACCAGGTGGCTGAGGTTCCAGGGGTCAGGAGAGAAGGGAGAACACCTCTTGGCCATAGCTGTGGCATGTGGAGCTGCAGAGTGAATATAAAAATTATGTCTCAGAGAGAATGTTGCAAACAAAGATGGAGAAGCATGTCAAATAAGCAAGGGAGCCTGGAGGAGTTGGGAGCCGTCTGTCCAGGTGGAATGGGAAGTGCTTCTGGTAATTGTGGAAGACAAAGGCATTTGGGGACTCTTTGTGCATATGCATGCCAGAACAAATAGAAGGCAGACATCTCCCAACTTTTCAGTAGAGAATCACATCTCTGTCCACATTTCAGGCCTATTGATTCTTTCTCGCCCAAATATTTCCGATTCATCCAGTCTTCAGGAATCCCCCAGCTACACCTGTAGTGCTGGTCCTCAACATTTCTTGCCTTGGATTGTCCTTATCCCCCAGCTCGTCTCCCTGCCTCAGTTACTTCTCTTTTTGGAATCCAATGCACAAGGTTTTCAGATTAATTTTTCAAAAATCCGCATAGCACCACACCATCCCTTGCTGAAAATTCTGCTAAATCCCTACAACATCCCTTGTGTTTTTTTTTTTTTAAGTTGTGTTTATTTAAATAATCTCTACACCCAACATGGGGCTCCAACTCATGACCCTGATATCAAGAGTCGCATGCTCCACTGACTGAGCCAGCCAGGCACCCCTGGACTTAGTGTTTTGTTTCTAATGAATAGAACAAAAGTGGTGGGAAGTCATTTCTGAGATTAGGTTACAAAGAGACTATAACTTCCATCTTCCTCACCCCTCTCCATCCCACCCCAGCCCACTCCCCTACAGCCCCAGCCCCACCCAGATCCTTGCTCTGGGGAAGTAAGCTGCCATGCGGCAAGTAGCCCTATGGAGAGGTCCTGTGGTAAGGAACTGATGTCTCGGGGCAACAGCCACCTCACTGGAGACCCATCATCAGCCACATGAGTGGGCTTCGAAGTGAGTCCTCCCCCATTTGAGTCCTGAGATGACTGCAGTCTGGCCACACCTTGATTGTGGCCTCCTTACTGAGCCAGAGGATCTTGCCATGCCACACCTGGATTGCCAGCCCACAGAAACCATGAGATAATAAATGTTTATTTATTTTTTTATTAAGTAAGTTCTACACCCAATGTGGGGCTTGAACTCACAACCCCAAGATCAGGAGTCACATGCTCTAGCAACTGAGCCAGACTTGTGCCCCTGTTTACGATTGTAAGTGCAAAGTTTTAGGATACTTTGTTACATAGCAATAGCTAATGAATATAGGTGACTTTTATAAAGTCAAATATTTTATATAAGAAAACATGCTAAGTTGGGGCACCTGGCTGGCTCCGTTGGTGGAATATGCGACTCTTGATCTCAGGATTGTAGGTTCGATCCCCATGTTGGGTGTAGAGATTACTTAAAAATAAAATCTTTTCTTTCAAAGATTTATTTATTTATTTGAGAGAGAGAGAGAGAGAGAGAGTAGAGAGAGAGGGAGAGACAGTCACAAGCTGACTCCACACTGAGCTTGGAGCCTGATGCAGGGTTCGATCCCACAACCCTGAGATCACAACCTGAGCCAAAACCAAGAGTCAGACACTTAACAAACTATCACTCAGGCACCCATAACAATAAAATCTTTTTTTAAAAAGAAAGAAAACATCTTAGGTTGAAAATTAGATGTTATAGGTCAAAAGCTTGGAAAAGCCTGAAGTGAAGATACAAACTTGAGATTCATGCCCACTTAGGGAGAAAGTGTGAGGTAAAGGAGGAGAGATTGTTGAAAAGTCTTGAAAATCTCCATAATTGATTGAACAAGTAGAGCTGGATGAGTCTGCAAAGGAGATAGAAAAGGAACAGCTGGAGAGGTGGGAAAAAAGCCAGGAGAAAGTTGAATCGTGTAAGTCAGTACAAGGAACAAAGTACAAGGAACAAAGAAGCAGGGAACGATCAAGTAAGAGAAACACTGAAACACTGGTATTAGTATAAGAGTAAGTCATAACTCCAGCAAAAGCTGCTGGTTATGGTTGGACTACAAGCCAGAATTGTGCGGCTTGAGGTTGGCAGATACAGAAATGAAGACAGAAAATACAGAGTTCTCTACAGAATTCGACTTATGATGGTGAAGAGATCAGGTAGTAGCTGGAAGTGGACTATGATTGTTTTGTTTTTTAATGAGAATGGGAAAGATTCAGTTGAGAGAAAAGGTTTGAATATACAAGAAAGAAAAGAAATAATGATAGTGTAAGATTCCTGGAAGGCAGGGCGGATACTCCTTAGATGGAAGGTGTGACAGCACTGGTATTAGAACAGGAGAAAAGAACCCACAGGATAGGTGCAGAGGTTAAGAGAGCTCCTGTGTGAGAGTTCTTATTTGCTCCCTAACATGGTATAAGGTCATCTGCTTAGAGAAGAAAAAAAGAAAGGAGATTGGAGGCTTGAGGAAAGGAGGAAGGTTTCCATAGTCACCGTGGAAAATGGGAAAATGAGAGACAGAGACCCGCAGTAAGTTTTTTTGTGTAGTATGAGGACCTGTTTGAAGTCAATGACCTCAAATTTACAGTGAAATCAATCTGCCCCACTGGGTAATGCTCAGCTGCTTAGATGCAGGCACAGAAAAACAAGTAGCTGGGTTCATCCAGGTTTAGAGCTGAGACAAATGGAGGCAACAGAGGCACAAGGAAGTCTAG
Source organism: Eumetopias jubatus (assembly GCF_037043125.1). NCBI lineage: Eukaryota > Metazoa > Chordata > Mammalia > Carnivora > Otariidae > Eumetopias > Eumetopias jubatus. Next base: position 110,640,276 of record NW_028274807.1, read on the forward strand.
GGGAGTAGAGATGAGAGTAGAGAAATGTAGGGCATAGAAGAAAGTATAGAAATACTAACTCATGGGGCGCCTGTGGGGCTCTGTCGGTTAAGCATTAACCTTCGGCTCAGGTCATGATCTCACGGTCCTGGGATTGAGTCCCACGTCGGGCTCCCTGTTCAGTGGGGAGTCTGCTTCTCCCTCTGCTCCTGCGCTACCCCACCCCATCCCCCGCTCTTGCTCTCTCTCAAATAAATAAATAAATTTTTAAAAAAAAATCTATTATAGAAATACTACTCATGAAATCTGTGCTAGATAGAAAGGGCAAGGTTGATGGATTGGGAGATGGAGGACAGATAATGCCAATGATGCTAAAGAAGAGTTGGTATGAGAGTGGTTGAATAGACACTTGGAAGAAAGGCTGGTTACAGTGAAGCAGCGGAGTGGTTGAGTTAGTAGTCATTTTGGAGGAGTAGCATTACAGGTGGTGACAATACCTGGGGAGTTTGTAAGGAAGGAAAGGGCTGAAATGGAGAGGAAATCACTGAAGATGAATAGAAGGTGAGCGCCTATGTGGCCATGATGGACAGGCCACCCCCTGAATGTCATACAGGCTGATCAAGCCTTGGGTGTAGGGGGCAAGCAACCGGCTTGTCCTGTGAGGCAGTGGGATTTCCGCTCATGTCAATGTACATAATGAATGGGAGGATTCCAGTAGATGAAGCAACAACAGCGGGTGGGGCAGCATATCTAAATGGCAGGAGTACAAAGAAACAGGGTTTTATTTTTTTTTTAAAAATATTTTATTTATTTATTTGACAGAGAGAGAGTGAGAGAGCACAGCAGAGGGAGAGGGAGAAGCAGGCTCCCCTCTGAGCAGGGAGCCCCTACTCGGAACTCCATCCCAGGACCCTGGGGATAATGAGCTGAGCTGAAGTCCTATGCTCCACCGACTGAGCCACCCAGGCGCCCCAAAGAAACAGGATTTTAAAGAATAGAGTGGAAATACACTGTGAGGGAATGAGAAAGACACTGGTACGGACGCTGCTTGTTCTCTGACTGATATCTTTATCCCTTTTCTTCCTTACTAACAAAATCCTGATTTTGTTCCTGGATGCAGTACGCCAACTAAATCCTCCTAGATCCATTCCCTCACATTAAGGCCATGTGGCACACTTCTACTCAATGAGACGTAAACTTAATTTTCTTAGGGAATTTCAGAATGTTTCTGCTTTCCTGATGAAAGCATCACCCCTTCTTGCCTGGAATTCAGACACGATGGCTGGGCTGCAGTGGCCATACTGGGATGAAGCAGTTAGAAATAGGAGAAAAAGGCAAAGATAATCAGAGTTGTAAGTCTTCATTTTGACTGGCCACCAAGCCAACACCAGCAGCCATCTACATCTATATGAACACTACTTCATTAAACCAGTGTTAGCTGACTTCTCTACTATTTGTAATTAATTACATTCCCCATAGAGATATCAATTCACCTTGTTGTTCTGAAATACAAGGGCTATGAGAAAACAGTTACCACAAGAGAGGGCTGCGAAAGAAATCACGGCCTCGGGGAAGAGGCCAGCTTCTGGCAAGATAGGAGGCAGGGGGTATGGGAGTGCTTTGAAGACACTTTGCAGGTAGAGGGCAACTTGCTAGTTATGGAGAAAGGGTTCGAGGGCCAGAGGAAGATGGAAGGGAATGAGAAGGAGAGGAGGGGTGAAAGGCTGGGACGGAAGGATGCACAGAGATTCAGGAGAATGATTGTGGAAGTAGATCAAATGCCCACATGAGCCCACGGAGACAGAGGTTAAGCTTTGGACCTTGACCAGTGCAAACATACGTGAGACACATGATGGATTTGAGCTCCAAGTCTCCTTGACAGTAGAAACCTATGTCACCTTCCCGGAGGGATTACCAGGTTGTGTGTTTGGGACCATCAGCTATCCACATCCAGAGTTAGCAAGACAAGAGAAATGTCATCCTTTTAGCCTCTCTAGAGAATCAACATGCAGGTTCAAAGCTGCATAATGAAACCTGGCAATTTCTCTGGATTCCCTCCAAATATCCCCAGGGGCAGAAATAGAAGCAGCCCTAGGGAGAAGGAGGGACTGCAGGCCCCAGGGCCTGCTAGGGCAGGGTGAGGGCGGCATTTTGCCCTCTCCTCCGGTAATTGGCCCACAAGGGTTGTTATCTCCCTCAGGAGGCTTGTGTTCCCCCTCCCTGAGCCCTCCTAGTCCCAAAGCAGAATGACAGCGTGTGCCTGGTAGATCATCCATGTTGCCATAGCAACAGGCTTGCCCCTGGAGCTGTGGGTTCATGGCTAAATGATCAAGTCTCTCTTAAAGGTTGCTGATGTGGGTTTGACCAGAATGCAGGCCATGTGGACATGAAGGCTTGGAGCCAAGAATATTCAGAATAGGAATTTTACTCCAAATGGTCAAAAGCCTAAAGAATCCATGAATGAACACAAGCTAAATCCAACAGAGAGCCAGGCGTTAAAACAGAAGGAGCAGAACTCGGTCATCACGTCTAAGGGACATGCCTGTGATCCATTTGTGGGGAGAAGGGGTTGGTGATGGGAGTAAAGGAAGAAGTCAGAGCAAAAGGGGCGGGAGTGTCTGTGATTCCTTTTCATCAGCATGAAAGGCAGGATGCAGTGTCTAAGCTGCATTCATGGTCAGGGACTCTGTGCGGACCCTGGCTGCCCCCAACCCTACTCAGCCATGGATAGCTTGCCTTTCAGCCTTTCTGCGGATTATACCCCCATTCTTGTTCTGTGGCACAGAGTCTGTCACATCGTAGGATCTTTTTTTTTTAAAAGATTTTATTTATTTATTTGAGAGAGAGAGCGCATAAGCAGGGCGAGCATCAGAAGGAAAGGAAGAAGCAGGCTCCCCGCCAAGCAGGGAGCCTGATGCGGGGCTCGATCCCAGGACCCTGGGATCATGACCTGAGCCGAAGGCAGACGCTTAACTGACTGAGCCACCCAGGTACCCCCCACATAGTAGGATCTTGATAAATATTCGGTGAATGAAACTTCATTGACAACATTTTCAGCCCTTGCCTACACTCCAGGTTATTGGACTCTTCTATGGGTGCCTGCCATTGGCATGGTCCTGCTTCTTCCAGGATGGAATCTCTTAAAACCCACATTTTCCACCCACTTGTCCCTGAGAATAACTGCGATAAGAGAGTCCTGGTGTTATCCACCTGGGTAGATCTTTAGACACTAGTACTAGCCTGAACTAGGACAAGATTTCAAATGTCCGTTTAGCTACGGTAGCGGCAGCTTTTGTATCCTCTCCTTGGTGATGGCAGCATCAGTCCCCTGGCCCAGTCCTGCTCCATCTAAGCCCACTTCCTTCTCTTTGTCAACCAAGAGGACTTGTCACCCTTCACAGTCAAGGTCTGAGGAGTCTAGGAGAGTTGTATCAATATTGCAGATGGCTTTGAAGCTCTCCGGCTGCAAGAGTCTCCGAGTACAACTCAGGATTATAACAATATCATTCTATTCTGATTCACAATTGAAGAATGTAAAGTCTCTCTCTTAATACACTATCCAGAATTATGCGCGCGCGCACACACACACACCTTTAATTATATACTTATTAAATTAGGGTGGTTTTTTTTCATCTCTCCCATTGGACTGTAAGCTTCATGATGTCAGGGACCATTTTGTTTGCTACCTAAACAGTAGGTGTCCACTAACTATTCAGTGGATGAATAAATCACCTCTGACGGATCTCAGAGCAGGCCCACTGTGCAGCTAGGAACCCAACCAGTTCATCCGCTGCTTTGTGGAATGCCCATTTTCCCCTTACCTGCTCTATCTTTCCACGGCATATGTACGGCCATAGCCTTTGATGTTCGCCACCACTGCCAAGGCAGCAGCGCTCCTTTGTTATCAAAGCCCCCAATGCCGTCTCCTGCCCATATCTGCCAAAACCACACCGCACCAAGGCTGCTCAGCTGAGTCCAAGCCCGCACTACTCCTGACCTTGATAACATGCCAGTATGAAGATGCCTGCCTGGGTTCCCCACTGAAGAGGAGGCGATCCCTTTCCCCACCTTTTATATTACCCACATCCCCAAACAAGGCTGCCTTGAACTTCCAGATATTTTTTGTAAAAATAGTTCTTTTTTTTTTTAAAGATTTTATTTATTTCAGATAGAGTGAGCATGGGCGGGGGGAGGGGCAGAGGGAGAGAGAAAGAGAGGGAGAAGCAGGCTTCCCGCAGAGCAGGGAGCCTGACGTGGGGCTCCATCCCAGGACCCGGGGATCATCACCTGAGCCGAAGGCAAATGCTTAGTCGACTGAGCCACCCAGGCTCCCCTAAAAAAAATTCTTTTTAGCCCTTGCAGTAAGCCCCCTTGCCTAGGAATCTGGCATAGGCCCACCTCGGTGACAGGTATGGTACTGGGTCCACACACTGGTATCAGACCAAGCTGCATTCATTGTCTTTTCTCCCCTTTATCGACTGAACTCCCTCAATTTCTCTTCTTAGAGTCCCTAGGAAGGTCTCTGCCACGAACCCTCCTGTGGGCCCAGACAGAGAAGCAGTTGGAATGGACACAACACAAGGAATTTGGATTTTATCCTGTGAGTTATGAGGAGCAAGTGAGGCTTCGAATTTAGAGATTATCTTGAAGAAGCAGTACCTTAGGGATAGGTATTTATTGTCCGGGATACCTTTAGTCTGTAATTTACTCCCCAGAGGTCCTGACCGAACAGAATTCCGCTCTCCTCTTGCATCTCTGTGGGAGTCAGTGGTTCTCTCCCAGTGTTTCTGGCTTTCTGGGCGCACAGTAGGATACCCATTCATGGCCTTCTGTGGAAAGGTGGTGTCATATGACCAGCTGTAGCCAAGGCATTGTGGTGAGAAGTGACAAGTGTCACTTACATAGCATGTGAGACCCTCCAGGGCTCTTTTCCCTGCTGCTGTGATGAGTGAATGTGGGAGGAAACCACATGACTGAGCGGACACAGCGGTGCAGATAGTGGATGCGATCCCACGGGTGCCATTGCTATAACTACCCCCCACACCTGGCAACCTCAAGATGGTGGCCATGCTGTCAGCCTGGACCCTGAGAGGCCTCGAGGAGCACAGCACTCACCACTCCCCTGTTGAGGCTCCAAATCTAGCTTTAAGTCACTGAGCTTTGGGGTAGGTGCCAGAGCCTAGCCTAGCCCGATGGATATACCTCCCCTCCTTTCTACTCTGTTTTTCTTAACAATAACTTCCAGGAGGCTCTGAAACCTTCCTCCCTGGCCAGGAGGCTGGTGGGGCTCCAGAGCCAGGAAACATTCTGAAACAAATCTGAAGGGTGACACTCCAAATCAGGTGTGGTCTTGTGATTACATCCTCACCAGTGTAACCACTGGAGGCTGTACTCATGCAACTACCCCTTTCAACAGTCCTGGTTTCCTATAAAGCACAAAAATACCTCTAGAAATATCTTGGTGTTGTAGGGAAGGGGACACCAGCCTTCTCTCTCCTCACCAGCTGCTCAGGTCCTCTTGCAGGGAAGGTATCAATGATCTGATCAGTGGGTCCGTGCACTTGCGGCCTGTCCTCTCTCTTATTTTCTGTCTTAGCCTTTTTCTTCTTAGGCTCCCAGCACTTGGATTTAGAGGTACATGGTGAGGAAGTGGAAAGCCCCATTTAGAGGTGGGTGGGGGATGGGATGGGTGGGGGATGAGCATTAAAGGGGGCACTTGTTGTGATGAGCACTGGATGTTGTACGTAAGTGATGAATCGCTAAATTCTACTCCAGAAACCAATATTGCACTGTATGTTAACTAATTAAAATTTAAATAAAAAAAAATTTAGTTTTGGGGGGCAGGGTATCCCCTGCTACTCTTGAGCGGCCTGAAGTGATACCTTCTATGAATTGTTGACTCTGGTGCCAAAAAACGAGGAATAAAGCTTGATTTTTATTTTACTATTATTATTTTTTTAAAGATTTTATTTATTTATTTGACAGAGAGACAGCGAGAGAGGGAACACAAGCAGGGGGAGAGGGAGAGGGAGAAGCAGGCTTCCCGCCGAGCAGGGAGCCCCATGCAGGGCTCGATCCCAGGACCCTGGGATCATGACCTGAGCTGAAGGCAGATGCTTAACGACTGAGCCACCCAGGTGCCCCAAAGCTTGATTTTTAAAAACCAAAAAAAAAAAAAAAAAAAAAAAAAAAAAAATTTAGGCCACTGGCTTTTTACCTGAGCTCGTTTTGATGTTGTCAGCCAGTATGGCAATTTGTGTTAAACTGGAACTTAGTTAAAACTGGAGCTGTGCTGCCCAGATTTCCCTTCATTGCATACTTCTGAGTCTACATGGACCTAAAGAGACATTTTGTGCGTGATTCGGGTGGCGAACTGAAGCGGTCAGTATATCCTCTTCATTCTTTACACTTTCGGGAGGTCACTGAGCTGCGGGTTTTGTTGGGGAGGTTTGTGGGCTCACCTTGCTAGTGTAGTGAGGCAGCCAGGCCTGCAGCAACTCCAGCTGCCCCCAGATCCTCCTTCAGTTTCTCTGACGCCTGAGCCAGGTGCCTGTTTAGCTCTGCAATCGGCCCCATCATCAAAGCTTGCAGGCAGTGGGTTCTGGGTCCAGTTCATCCTTGTGGTTTTCAGCTCACAGTCACAGCATGGAGGAGAGGGATAATTAGCAAGCAGGCCAGGCATTCCTGGGTTCTCTTACTATAACCTTATCCAAATTTATTCAGGTACCCGTTGTACCTCAATAAAAATAGAAATATGGAAGTCCTTAACATGGCTGAAATATCTGGTGGTAACTCAGTACCCACAGGATATGCAAGGTCCAAAGCACCGTGTTAACACGTAAGGAAATAAGGATAGTAAAGAGCACAGAGGCTAATCAAAGAGCTGAGAAGACCGTCTCCTTGCACATGTGATTCATCTCTCATTCATTAAATACTTAATATGTGTTAGGAAGTCTGCTATTAAGTGAGATAATAAAATTAGCTGACATTGAGGATTTATTGTATATTATGCAGTTTTCTAAAGGCAAAGCACTTAGAACAATGCTTGGTTCAAGCACTCAAAATGTTATTATTGTACTTTATATGTAATATCATGTTTAACCCTCCCAGTGACTTTGCGAGGTGGTGATTATAGTGGATGCTGTGTGTACCCCCATCCCTTTTACCAGGTGGGTGCACCTAACTCCCAGCCGCTGTGCATTTGGGTTGCTAAAGGTTTATAGCTCTCCCTTTTCTCCAGAGAAATGCCTTCTGTCCAACAGGGGCCACTCTGGGAGATTACACTGCATACCAACCATGGGTGATTTTCAGTAGACAATGACTAGGGAACATGTATTAGGACTTAGTTGGACAGTTAGGTAGTCACAGTCAGGGTCCCCAACAAGAAATATGGAGTCAGGATAGCTAAAATAAAACAGCACTGACATCCTGTTTTGAGCTTAGGCAGGACCACACTAGCATTATGCTCTGCAGCTTTTGCAGAAATGACTTCTGCAAAACATCCTAAAATAAGGCAATTAACCACAAAGCATTTGTCAATATCACGGGTAAGGGGCAGTTAAGACATAAGCCCCCAGATGTCAGCAAAAAAGACCATCAGCACATTGACATTAACCTAATACGTAGACAGATACATGACCAAAGCTCTGATTGGCACCACTCAGCACACCCTGATTGCTTAAGATAGTTCTGCAAAAGAGCTCATAAAAACCCCTAAACTTAGAAACTCCATGGGCAACCCTTTTGGGTCCCCCTCCCTCTCCAGGAGCCTTATGCTATTGCTCAATAAACTTTGCTTTGCTGCCCACCACCCTTCATCTGGTCGACCTTTTCATTCTTTGAAGCAGTGTGACCAAGAACTGCGGGCACTAAAGGCAGAGAATTCCTGCAACACATGGGGCATAAAAAGTTAGCTCCTTGCCTTAAGGTGGGACTAACTTTGTGGTCCAATTCATGAGCTTCCTTTGAGTCAGACTGTAGCTAGACCCCAGCTGAGACCACATCCTGACTTAGTACTGCCCCATCCCACTTCCCTCCCTTCTCATCTCCTGAGAGTACTCCCTCAGTAAATCACATGCCCCCCAAACCCTTTCTCCAGTTCTGCTGCAAGGGAACCTGACCAGAGGGGTACTGACAATATCTCCATTTACGATGAGGAAACAGAGGCAAGGGAGGCCAAGGAACTTTCTCCGGAACATTCCAGATCTCACAGTAAGCTGTGTAAGTAGCATTTGAATCTGAGTAGTCTTTGCCTATGCAATTTGTCACTGCCCTTCATTTATAAAGAACTTGTTATGTGCCAATAAGTGTTCTGTCTCAACAAACATTAGTTCTTGCCCCTTTGCTCAGATGCTCAGAAATGAAAGACAATCAAATAGGATCCTTGTACTTCCAGAAGCTTATAAGCTCTTGGAAGAGACAGTCACCAGTAGAAAGCAGTGGTTATAGGCATAAACATACACCCACACACATGCACATGCATACACACAAATCTACACGCATATACGCACATACATACACGTGTACCTGGGCCATACCTGCACACACATACACACATAGAAACACATACCCATGCCACGCCCATACACTGAAATTCCCTACAGCTGCTAAAAAAGTCATAGACTCTATGTTCTAAAAACATATAGTTTAAATGGAAAAAGGAATTTAAAAACCCTAATATGTTAAGTATTTTAACCGTATACGTGTATTTCTTTTTTTAATATCAGCAGGATTATTTCTGCTTGTTTCCTTCTTTACGTTTCAATATAATAGGAGGTTAAAAACACACAAATACACCAAACCAGATGCCTATTCACAGGTCCAAAAGGATATTTAGGTATCTCAGAAAATAATAATAATGGTGCTTGGGTGAGGCTAACCTGTAGTCTGATGAACAGAAAACAATATAAAACTGTGGGTCATTTGAGGAAGTAATAATATGAACATTAAATCTTCAGATATTCCTTTGTTCCCACATTATGAAGTTATGTTTTCTAATGACTGAATTCCCACAGAGGCTGCGTTCTCAGGCTCTCCCTTCCAACCTGCAGCGCTGCTCTGTCTGCTTCCCGACTCTGCGGCGGCCCGTGGGGCCCCTGAGGCCTGCACCGAGGTGAAATGCTCCCAGGACCTGGAGTCCTGGGTGTCCTGGGAGTCCTGGGTTCTTTAAAATGTACTGGCAGTGACCACAGGCAAGTCACGAACTTCTTTGAACTCCAGTTCTCAGCTGTGCAATTGGAGAAAATGAGAACCACTTCACAGGATTTTTGCGAAGATGAAAGGGGGCAACCTCGGGATGGCCCCTCAGCCCAGCGCCTGAGTAGATGACAACAAAGGGATGGGAGAGTAAGCAGGGCTAAAAAAACAGCAAGGGGTATGGAGCCACTGCGAGAACCCCTGACTCTTCACGGGGCTTGGCAACCACACAGTGTGGCCGGCAGCCAAGGAAAAGGAACCGCAGACGCTCTTCCCCTGGATGGACCCATGAACCTTTTGCCACAGCTGTTGTATTGATTATTGTTATGAACGGGGGTGGTGACAGTAGTAGTAACAGCCCTGTTGGTAGAAAGCTTTGAAGCAAATTGCCGACCCCATGACGCCCTTACCCCTTCAATTCATTAGTATCTGTCTCCCAATGGCAAAGACATTCTTTCCACAGTAAAATGACCCAACTCAGGGACGTTAACAGTGATACAACATTATTTCCTCATACATACTCTATATTCAAATTTGCCAATTGTCCCCAATTATGTCCTTTACAGCATTTCTTTTTTTCCAATCCAGGATCACATAGAGTTGTCATTAGGTTTTTATGTCCTCTATGAGAAATCTTTAGTTTATTCCAATATCACAAAGATTGTCTTCTAAAGGTTTTCTTTTGGTAGTTGTAGCTCTTATTTTTTAGTCCATAAGGGGATTACTTGTTTAATGGTAATATAATTTATTAACATCATTGTTTACTTGATGCTCATATTGTCCCAATTTGACCTGTATTAAGTCCCTCCAAGCCAGTTCCCATGTCCTTTGGACAGGTTGCCACAATTTTCTGAGCATATCCTTATTTTCTGGCATAAGATGACTCTGGCTCACCTTTGTATTTTAACTGTTCTAGCCCTGGAATCAGCCGTTTTTCCAAGGGACCCTGGTTCCTTTTAGTATAGTGCTATTCAAAAACCATGATCTCGGCACTAGGTTGCTCATTGCTTTTGAGGCATGATTGCTTCTGCCTGTCTGTCTGTCTGTCTGTCTGTCTCTCTCTCTCTCTCTATCTACCTACCTACCTACCTACCTACCTATTTGGATTACTTCAGATAGTCCAAAGCAACAGATACTTGGTGTTCTTTTTAGTCTTCTCCCAGTTCATATTTATATCTCTCTTCTCCCACAGCAAGAACCCTGGCTCCTAACATATCAGTATATGTACTTCTTTGCTTAATTTGACAATACCTCAAAATAGCTTCAGAATTGCTGTAACTGTGATCTATTAAAAAAAATCCTATTAAGCAGAATTTAAGACTTCTTTTTCACCATTTTTTCTTTTTTTTGGACTGAGAGTATTAAAGTATTGGTTCAAATGTTATTTGAATTAATTCTTTTCTTTTTCCTCCATGTGGGTCATCCTATTACTTTCAAATATTGTTAATTGGTTTCTGTTTGCATTCAATCTTTTTTCTCATACTAGTTTTAATTTAATTTTGGATATGTAAAATATTAAGTTTTTAAAAATCAAAACTATACAAAAAGCAAATGCAGAGAAGTGGTGATTCCTCTCTGGTTCCTTTCATTCTATTCCAACCCACCATCTGTAGGTAACTGATGTTATTAATTTCTGCCTTATCCTTCCCATGTTTCTTTTTTAAGAAATAAGCTTTCTTACTCATATGGCATACTTTATAGAGTTTTATGAGCTTTTTTTCTCCCCACTTAATAACATACCCTGAAAGTCACTCCATACCCGTTTCACAGAGATCTCCTACTTTGTTTTCATAGCTTCAGAGCCTTCCACTGCATGAATAGCATAGTTAATCAAACCAGTCTCAATGTTAGGGCATTTGGGTTATTCTTTGTTTTTGTTTTGTTTTGTTTTTTTGCAATTGCAAGTAATACTGCAATAAATACCTCATGCATAGGTATTTTTGTAGTGTCAGTCTGGAGACAGAAACCCATCATGACTTTAATAGGAGAAGTTTAACATTAAAATCATTAAGCTATGATAGAAGAGTAACAAAGATGTAAAGAGAATCTTGAGTTGGCCACTGTTATTTAATATAGCACTGGAAGTCCTAGCCTCAGCAAACAAAAGGAAATAAAAGGAATCCAAATCAGCAAGGAAGAAGTCAAACTTTCACTCTTTGCAAATGAAATGTCTACATAGAAAACCCGAAAAGACTACACCAAAAAACTGCTAGAACTGATACACGAATTCGGTAAAGTCTCAGGACTTTACACATAGAAATCAATGCATAGAAATCTGTTGCATTTCTATACACCAATAATGAAGCAGCAGAAAGAGAAATCAAGGAGTCAATCCCATTTACAATTGCACCAACACCCATAAGAGACCTAGGAATAAACCTAACCGAAGAGGTAAAAGATCTGTACTCTGAAAACTGTAAAACGTTTATGAAAAAAATTGAAGATGACACAAAGAAATGGAAAAACATTCCATGCTCATGGATTGGAAGAACAAATATTGTTAAAATATCTGTATTACCCAAAGCAATTTATACATTTAATGCAATCCCTATCAAAATATCAACAGCATTTTGCACAGAGCTAGAACAAACAATCCTAAATTTGTAGGGAACCGCAAATGACTCCAAATAGCCAAAGCAACCCTCAAAAAGAAAAGCAAAGCTGGAGGCATCACAATTCTGGACTTGAAGTTATATTACAAAGCTATAGTGATCAAGACAATGTTGTACTGGCACAAAAACAGACATATAGATCGATGGAACAGAATAGAGAACCCAGAAATGGATCCTCGACTCTATGGTCAACTAATCTTCGACAAAGCAGGAAAGAATATCCAGTGGGAAAAAGGCAGTCTCTTCAACAAATGGTGTTGGGAAAATTGGACAGCCACATGTAGAAGAATAAAACTGGACCATTTTCTTACACCATCCACAAAGATAAACTCAAAATGGATGGAAGGCCTAAATGTGAGACAGGAATCCATCAAAATCCTAGAGGAGAACACAGGCAGTAACCTCTGTGACTGTTACTTGTTGGCTGCAGCAACTTCTTACTAGATATGTCTCTGGAGGCAAGGGAAACAACAGCAGAAATGAACTATTGGGACTTCATCAAGATAAAAACTTCTGCATAGTGAAGGAAACAATCCACAAAACTAAAAGGCAACCCTAGGAATGGGAGAAGATATTTGCAAATGACGTATCTGATAAAGAGTTAGTCTCTAAAATCTGTAAAGAACTTATTAAACTCAACACCCAAAAAACATAGTCTAGTTAAAAAATGGGCAGAAGACATGAATAGACATTTTTCCAAAGAAGACATCCAAATGGCCAACAGACACATAAAAAGATGCTCAATATCACTCATCATCAGGGAAATACAAATCAAAACTGCAATGAGATATCACCTCACACCTGTCAGAATGGCTAAAATTAACAACACAGGAAACAACAGATGTTGGAGAGGATGCTGAGAAAGGGGAACCCTCCTACACTGTTGGTAGGAATGCAAACTGGTGCAGCTACTCTGGAAAATATTATGGAGGTTCCTTAAAAAGTTAAAAATGAACTACCCTATGACCCAGGAATTGTACTTCTAGCTATTTAACCAGAGGATACAAAAATACAGATTCAAAGGGATACATGCACCCCAATGTTTATAACAGCACAATCTACAATAGCCAAATCATGGAAAGAGCCCAAATGTCCATCGATTGATGAATGGATAAAGAATAAGTGGTATATACATACAATGGAATATTACTTAGCCATAAAAAGAATGAAATCTTGCCATTTGCAACGACATGGGTGGAGCTAGAGAGTATTATGCTAAGCGAAATAAGTAGAAGAAAGACAAATACTACATAATTTCACTCATATGTGGAATTTAAGAAACAAAACAGATAAACAGGGGGGAAAAAAGAGACAGAGGCAAACCATAATAGACTTTTTTTTTTTTGAAGATTTTATTTATTTATTTGACAGAGAGAGACACAGCGAGAGAGGGAACACAAGCTGGGGGAGTTGGAGAGGGAGAAGCAGGCTTCCTGCAGAGCAGGGAGCCCGATGTGGGGCTCGATCCCAGGACCCTGGGATCATGGACTGAGCCAAACGCAGCCGCCCAATGACTGAGGCACCCAGGCATCCCCATAATAGACTCTTGACTACAGAAAGAAACTGAGGGCTGCAGCAGGGGAGGTGGAGGATGGGCTAAATGGGTGATGGGTATTAAGGAGGGTACTTGTAATGAGCACTGGGTGTTGTACGTAAGTGATGAATTACTAAATTCTACACCTGAAAATAATTTTACACTGTATGTTAACTGACTGGAATTTAAATAAAATCTTGAAACCAAAAAAAAAAAAAAGGTAGGGTTGGCAAATTTTTCCTATAAAGGGACAGAGAGTAAATATTTTAGGCTTTGTAGACTGTACTGGCCCTGTCACAACCATTCAACACTGTATACATACACTACATAAACAAATGGACATGGCTGTGTTCCAAAAAAATTTTATTTACAAAACAGATGATGAGCTGTATTTGGCCAACAGACCATAGTTTACCAACTCATGTTCTAAAGAATGCCCTAGGGCTGAGAGAGAGGACCCAAGGAAGGACAAAATTGGCAGGGAAACCCTTCTAATGAGGTTAAAACCTAGTTGGAGAAAGTATGTATGGTTGCAGCCTATTGAGTGGCAGAGAGTTTGCTGAGTTCCCCGGGCTAAAGTTTCCCACAGTGGCCAGGAAAGTAGGAAACAACCCTCTGGCCCACAAGCACAAAGGGATAGTCAGGGACCTACTTGGAGCACTTGGTGTCCCCACCATAAAGTCAGCAATAAGTAGGTCACAAGGCCTTGGCTGGGGCCAGGAGGCCAACCAAGGAACCCAGTATTCTGGCATCACCTGATTCCATCCCTTTCACCCCCATTGTATGGCACCGATGGACTATATAGCAGGAGCAAATAAAAATAAAATGCAGCACCCCAGAACCACAGACAGCACCCCCTTCCTCCTGCAATGTCCTTCTAACGCCCTCTACTGACAAAGCTTAACATCATGCTTTCTGTTAAGGAGAAATGCTTGAATCCAGTCCATTATCACAGAGCAGGTGCTAAAGGGTACCACTGAAGCTGAGAGGCTCCTAAGGTAAATTCTTAAAAGTTGGATTTGTGAGTCAAAGGGCAAAGGCAAATAAATATTCTGCTAGATTCTGATGAATTTCTTTCCATAGGGGTTTATCATTCTGCCTTTCCACCAACAATATATTGTACCTTGTCATCTTACAACCTCATCAAAAAAGTGTGTTGCCAAGCTTTTTCCTTTTTGACAATAGGATAATAGTGAAATTTTATCTCATTGTCATTTTAATTTACGTTTATTTTACTGTTGGTGAGGTTGAACATCTTTTCATATATGTTGAGTCATTTTTATCCTTTTTTTGGTAAATCATTCTTCTTTTGTCTATTTTCCTATAGGAGTATAAAATAAGTTCTTAACTAGCTTAAGAGCAGGAAAAAAATCAGGGCAACTACAACTGCAAATTATTTGTGAAGGAACAGTTTTCTAGGGCTTTTTGTTGTTGTTGTTTTCCCTTAACTTAGAGACTGACGTTCAAGTCTAAGTTTGGTTTATTTCAGTATTTACTGAGTCCTCCCTGTGATACAGTAAGACATGGTCCTTGCTATTAAGGAGCTTATATCTTAGTGGGAAAACAGATGTGTGAAATTACTTGGGAGACAGTAGAACTGTGATTAAAATATGAATTAGGAGATACATGGGCTTGGGGTCAAATTCTGACATTGCCCTTTCAACAATTAGCTGTGTGATCCTGGGCAGGTGACTATCTTTCTGCCTCAATGTCTTAAGATGGAAAATAATAATAAGCACCCCGCAGAGTTCTTAAAATAACTTACATTAGTTATTAAATGGAAACAACTAATATACTGCCTGGCACATAGTAGACATACAAAAAATGGTAGCTAATAATAACAAATAAAAATGATTATAATAATAGTAACAAAAGTGATAGAGGAATTTACAGAGCACTATGGTAGCATATATATACTCATTAAATTTTAATTGAATTTAAACGTGTATTATGACTAAGTCATCAAAAATATTTAAGCCATATGCAATATATTTCATTTAATAAGAGACTTTATTATATTTTATTCATATAATTTTCTTAAGTAGTGGTGAAATAAAATAAATGCTTAAGAAAAAGTAAAATCACAAATATAAAAGCCACAAATCTGGTATTCTGAATTGTTAATTATATAAATAAAGTATTAGCATAAAATGCAAGATGGTAGAATTCACACGTTGTCACCCATTGATGGTTTTAAAGACTTAGTTCAAGCAAAGAATTATTTCAATTGACTGATTCATTTACTAATTTTCTCTCAGTCTCTGTTTATCACATACATACTATGAAATAAAACATGAATTCCAAGCTCATGTCTAGTTAAAACAGAAAATACTTAAAAATATTTAATAAAGATGCATAATTCATTATGTAATCTACCTCCTCTAGTTCATAAAAGTTAGCAAAAATGTCCTAGAAACCATGATCTGAAACACAGTTGTAAGAAAACACATTTGTTGGGGTGCCTGGGTGGCACAGTTGGTTAGGCAACCAACTCTTGGTTTTAGCTCAGGCTGTGATCTCAGGGTTAGGGATTGAGCCCCAAATCTAGCTCCAAGCTCAGTGTGGGGTTTGCTTGAGATTCTCTCTCCTTCTCTTTCTGCCCCTCCCCCTGCTCACATGCTCTCTCCCTCTAAAGTAATAAATCTTAAAAAAAAAAAACAAACCTCTGTTTTATCTGATTACAAATGTCCAGCTACACCATGAGGGACATTCATAAAATTCAGAAAAGCAAAAAAGAAGAAAATAATATAATCCTATTACTTAGAGATAAATTGCTTTTGGGTTGTACTGCATTCAAAAAAATTCACCAGATATTTATTGACCTCCTACTGTGTGCCCAGTCTAGTTTTTCTTTTTTTTTTAAGATTTTATTTATTTATTTGAGAGAGAATGCACTCGAGCTGGGCGGGGGGGAGGTGTAGGAGCAGAGGGAGAGGGACAAGTAGACTCCCCACCTAGCATGGAGCCCAACCTCACAACCCTGAGAACATGACCTGAGCCAAAATCAAGAGTCTGGCGTTCAACTGACTGAGCCACCCAGGCACCCCTGCCCAATCTAGTTTTAAACACCCAGACTTCTTGTCTCCTCCCTCTCTACTCAGGGAGGCAGCAAGCAACTCTGCATTGTTTGTCTGCACCCTCCTGAAAGAATGATGTCCCCTGCTCCCTGGGTTCAAGACATGGCTTGCAAAATCTACTCCAGAATGTTGAGCTATGTCACACATGAAATAAACATGCGTGTGATGTTCTGGGGACCTAGATGAGACTGTGCATAGCACTATTTAGGACACAGATTATAAATTCTAAGAATGCTCGTGCAAATACCACTTTTTTTCAATGGTTTTCATCTTTGCTTAACCAAGGAAGGCTAAAAGCTATGGACATTTTGATAGAACTTAAAGCCCTGCCTTGCTTTAAAGAAACCTGAAGTACAAAACCACTCTCAAAACATGAATTCTCAGGTGATTATTCTTATTTAAAAAGTGATCTTCTTGACACAAAGAAATGGAAAAATGTTCCGTGCTCATGGATTGGAAGAACAAATATCGTGAAAATGTCTATGCTACCTAGAGCAATCTACACATTTAATGCAATTCCTATCAAGATACCATCAACTTTTTTCAAAGAAATGGAACAAATAATTCTAAAGTTTGTATGGAACCAGGAAAGACTCCGAATAGTCAGAAGAATGTTGAAAAAGAAAAGCAAAGCTGGTGGCATCATAATTCTGGACTTCAAGCTCTATTACAAAGCTGTCATCATCAAGACAGTATGGTACTGGCACAAAAACACACACATAGATCAATGCAACAGAATAGAGAGCCCAGAAATGGACCCTCAACCCTGTGGTCAACTCATCTTCGACAAAACAGGAAAAAATGTCCAATGGCAAAAAGACAGTCTCTTCAACAAATGGTGTTGGGAAAATTGGACAGCCACATGCAGAAGAATGAAACTGGACCATTTCCTTACATCACATGCAAAAATAGACTCGAAATGGATGAAAGACCTAAATGTGAGACAGGAATCCTTCAAAATCCTTGAGGAGAACACAGGCAACAACCTCTTCGACCTCAGCCACAGCAGCTTCTTCCTAGAAGTTCCTAGAAACATCACCAAAGGCAAGGGAAGCAAGGGCGAAAATGAACTATTGGGACTTCATCAAGATAAAAAGCTTTTGCACAGCAAAAGAAACAGTCAACAAAACCAAAAGACAACTGACAGAATGGGAGAAGATATTGGCAAATGACATATCAGATAAAGGGCTAGTATCCAAAATCTATAAAGAACTTAAAAACTCAACACCCAAAGAACAGATAATCTAATCAAGAAATGGGCAGAAGACATGAACAGATATTTCTGCGAAGAAGACATCCAAATGGCCAACAGACACATAAAAAAGTGCTCAACATCATTGGCATTAGGGAAATACAAATCAAAACCCCAGTGAGATACCAACTCACACCAGTCAGAATGGCTAAAATTAATAAGTCAGGAAATGACAGATGTTGGCGAGGATGTGGAGAAAGGGGAACCCTCCTACACTGTTGGTGGGAATGCAAGCCGGTGCAGTCACTCTGGAAAACAGTATGGAGGTTCCTCAAAAAGTTGAAAATAGAGCTACCCTTTGACCCAGCAATTGCGCTACTGGGTATTGACCCCAAAGACATAAAAAATGCAGTGATCCAAAGGGGCACATGCACCCCAATGTTTATAGCAGCAATGTCCAACTATGGAAGGAGCCTAGACGTCCATCAACAGATGAATGGATAAAAAAGATGTGGTATATATACAAGGGAATATTATGCAGCCATCAAAAAAATGAAATCTTGGGGTGCCTGGGTGGCTCAGTCAGTTAAGTGTCTGCCTTCGGCTCAGGTCATGGTCCCAGAGTGCTGGGATCAAGCCCCGCATCGGGCTCCCTGCTCCATGGGAAGCCTGCTTCTCCCTCTCCCACTCCCCCTGCTTGTGTTCTCTCTCTTGCTGTACCTCTCTCTGTCAAATAAATAAAATCTTTACAAAAAAAATGAAATCTTGCCATTTGCAAAGACATGGATGGAACTAGAGGGTGTTATGCTAAGCAAAATAAGTCAATCAGAGAAAGACAACTGTCATATGATCTCACTGATATGTAGAATTTGAGAAACAAGGCAGAGGATCAGAGGGGAAGGGAGGGAAAAACGAAACAAGACAAAACCAGAGAGGGAGACAAACCATAAGAGACTCTTAGTCTCAGGAAACAAACTGAGGGTTGCTGGAGTGGTGGGGGGTGGGAGGGATGGGGTGGCTGGGCGACAGACACTGGGGAGGGTACGTGCTAGGGTGAGCGCTGTGACTTGTGTAAGACTGATGAGTCACAGACCTGTACCCCTGAAACAAATAATACATTATATGTTAATAAAAAAAACCCGAAAAAGTGATCTTCTTTACTAAAGGATTTGCTGCAATCACTTTTTAATTTTATTACATTAACCGAATGGGGGCTACTATGAGTTATTGCTATTTGAGTTCCACAGTGCATTTCAATTTCAATTTAATTTACCAGAGATTTATTTGAACTGTGAATTTTTGAGAGCAATATTAATTGTATACACCTCTAAATATCTCAAGTTTCGGCTCTTGCCTGGGACCGTGGAGGAATCCAGCTCAGTAATGTGACTATGTGCTGTCTCTGCTAACATTAGTTCCATTAGAATGCAATTCAGTGGATGGGGCTTCAAAACTTCTCTGAAACTGCACTGGTTTGTGGAATACCTATAGTTGTGTTAAGATTCATATCTTCCGTAATAGCTTCTAATATTAAACTTTCAAGATCCTAAATTGATTTAGATTCCTTGATAGGTTCTTCAACGGGTCTTGTCCTCGTCACCCTTTCTCCTGTGCCCCCATGTCATTATTGGTATCAAAACCATCTCAGGGACTTCTTCAAAAATCAAAATACAAGAACATAACAAGTCTAAAATGTGTCTGTCACCGTGCAGGCTCATTCTCCAAGGACATTTTCTTCTGCTGTATATATAATTAAATAAAAGGCATAGTGCTCAGCAATTGCCATTTTGACATATTCTATTTAAGGATTGATTGCTTTTTCTAACATTTGTGAATGATATTAATATTCAAAAAAGAATCACAAGGGACCATCTGGAGTTGGACAGAAAGCAAGTATTCGATGAATGACTCTCAGAAAGACTGCCCAACAGTTTTATATGTCGCTGGCGAGAGTATAAATTGGTAGAACTTTCTAAAAAAGCAGTTTGGCATCCCATGATTTATTAATTCCATCCGCGAATCTATCATAAGGAAATAATAAGGGATAGAAAGGCGTTATGGTGAAAGAAAAAGATACAATGGTGAAAACTGAGGGAAAAACCTAAATACTCCTCCATAGGAAATTGGTTAGATAAAACATGGTGCCCATATGATGCTGTGGCAGAGACAGCTGGTCGCCCAATTTCCATTCTCCTCTTCTTTGTTATTAACAAGACCCTATATTATTGTGGCCAGCAATGTGCTTAGCTAAAAATACTACATTTTACAGCCTTCCTTGCAGATAACGGTGGCCAATAAGATAGAAGCAGAAATCCTTGGGTGAGACTTCCAAGTGCCTGGATGGCTGCCTGGACCCAGCTGTCTTGAACACGGATATGATGGCTCAAGCTCCAATAGCCATTTGGGGACCATGACAGAAAAGCCAAGAGAATTGTAGTGACTGCAGTTCTGACATCCTTGAACCACTGTAACAAAGCCAGCAACTGCTTCCTTCCAGATGTCTCATTATATGAGAAAAATAAACCCTTCTATGTTTATGCTAGTCAAACTCTGTTCAGAGCCGCCAAACACAATTCCTTACTGACACAGATGAAACATTTTGCAACCATTTAAAAATATCTTTCTGAAAAATAGAATAAAATATTAAATGAGAAAGCCAGAAGACAAAATCTTATATGTGGTATGTCCTATTTTGTTCTTAAATTATACATATACATTTTATATGAATGGAAGAGACTATAAAATATATTAAAATGTTATAAACAGCTGTTTTAGGATTGTGGGTTATTTATTATTACTATGAGTTACACTTTCCTATGCTTTCTAAATTTTCAACATTGAGATTTAAAAAAAAAAAAGCTGCTTGTAAGATTGCCTAGTGCACACACATGCCTGGTAAGATTTGTACATTGGTTTTAGAAAGCAATGGGTCAACAATGGATCAAAAGCTTTTATAGTTTCCATGCTCTTTAACTCTGTTTCTACTTTGACCTCTCTTGGTATAATAATACTGGACTCAGACAAGGGATTATGCACAATAATGTTTGCAACAACATTACCTTTGATACAGAAAGAATGAAAACATACCAAATGTCCAACATTAGGAAAGTTTATAATTAAATGACAGTATAGCCATCCTATATTATGAATATATACAAATCATGGTTAATGCAAGAAAAAGAACACTTTGGAACTTGTTTTAGAGTTATTTTCATGTCCCTAAGTACTCCCACCACTGAAGCAACGATGGGCATCAGTGGAATAAGAAGGTACCCCTGATCTAGAAGATATTTCTAGTTTCGACTGAAATTAGATTTTTGTCTGAGTCCACAGCAAGAAAATAGCTTTGTTGAGAAAGACAATGTTTCTGTGTCAAGAGCCAAGCCTTGAGGAGTCATTTCTTCAGGTTCTACCTCTCTGCTGTGCCAGCAAGACCCTGAGACGGGCTGCCTCGGTAGGAGGAAGACATGATGTACTGGAGAACATGCCCGCTCAGAGGAAGCAACAGCTGGCTTTTGTGCTCTGCATCACATGCTCCTGGCTCACTCATGTTCAACAGAGTCTACATGGAGACTTCTATGCATGACACCCACATCCAGGTGCCCACCTCTCTCTCTCCATTTTTCTGCAGCCAGTTGGGGAGGTGCTTTGGACATGCTCAACCAACAAAGGATGGAAGTTGGTAGAAAATGTTCCAGCCTCCCATCCTTTGGAGAAACCATTCTGAGGGCGTTCTACCTGTTTCCCCAGAGGTTCTCCAGTGAGACTGAGCCCTGGTTGCCCAGAGCAACAAATAGCTCTATAACACACCTTATTTTGCCCTTCCCTTCTTCTCAGTTCTGTACTGTTTCCTGAAATTAATTCCTAAATAAATAACCTGCATCCTAACCCTTACTTCAGGCTCTACTTCTAGGGAAAACCAACTGAGACAGATGGAGCGTGGGATGAAAAAGGAGAAAAAGAAGTACCAGCCCTTGTTTATCCAACTTTGAGAGCCCAAGAGCATTAATAGCAGTAACCCATTTCCCCTAGTATATTAGACTAACAGTTTTTGGAAAAAAGGGCATTAAATGCAATAAAAAAGAATCTATCAGAGTATACAGCATGCAGTAAGGGTAAGCACTGTTTCATGCAACTTCAGTTTCAGAGGGGTGTGTGTGTGTGTGTGTGTGTGTGTATGTGTGTGTGTGTGTGAGAGAGAGAGAGAGAGAGAGAGAGAGAGAGAGAGAGAGAGAGAGAACACGGTCACAATGTATAAGGTACTTCCTCCTGTGGCTTGCAGTCCAAAAAGCCGGAAAACCACCGATCAAGGGGATACCACATGAGTTCAAGGAGTCCCTACTCTGCTGCAGCAGAATTACCTAGACATTTATGAGCGAATTTTAATGATGTGGAAAATGGTTTATGTTGGGGACTGAGCGTGGTGGGGGATAATCACAAAATGTGGAATACAGAATGACCTCATCTATGTGAGAGAAAAACTACGAAGTGAAAGACCGGAGTCATTCGTTCATTTCCAGCTTTATCCAATGTGGTACGTTCCTAAAACACCATGAGTAATAAGAAGGCACTTAATTTAAAATGAGTGTGCTCACGTGAAATAAGGGAAGAGCAGAAGACATAGAGCAGGGACTCTGTGGGTCTTGTTCCCTAGTGCCTAGAGTCCTGGTCGCTACACAGAAGACAAGAATGATTTGTTGGATGAAAGGGTGGAAGTTAAGGGGGCACATGTTCACAAATCCTAATCTTAGAAGCACACAGCCTTGCCTGGCCCCAGGGAGGAGGGGGAGGCCGAGGACGGCCCTGCTTTACGCAGCTACAACAGTGTACACCTCCCAGCATTGGCTACAGCCTCCCAGGCACTTCAGACCTTGCAGTTGCCACAAATCCTGCTGTCATCATCCACTTAGGAGACAATTCTGTGTGTCTGCTTTGAAAAAGGTGCTAATTTTTCTCACTGCGTTATTGAAAAAGCAGTGTAAATTAATTGTTAATAAGGTGAATGGAAGGCATATATGACAACATGTTAATCATGATTTCTTCTGGATAATGGGGTTATAGGGGGCACCAAGATTAGCAAGGATTTAAAAGCCAAGCCCTGTGTTAAACTATCTACTACTAGACCTGTATTTTATTCTCATGACCACCCAACAAAATGGGTACTGTTATCCTTCTATGACAGAGGAGGAAAATGCTTAATATAGGTAATAGCTAATAGTTATCGAGCAATAACTATGTACCAAAAATTAATGCTGAAAACTCTACGTATATAATCTCATTTAATTCTCACAACAATCCTGTGAAGGAAATACATTTATTTTCCCCTTTTACAGATGAGGAAAAGTAAGGCTTTAGGGAGATTACTTCCTCAAAGAGAATCATGACTGACCCTTAGCCAACCCCTGGGAATGTAGCCCTTGGTGAGTTTTTTGCGTTGGTGATTAGTGATTTTGCTATATACACCTGGAGCAAGGAACCACGTCCTCCTGGCTTTTCAGGTTGTTTTGAATTAGTGTCAAGACTGATGATATGCACCTGGTTTCATTGTTGGGTCCCGTGTTTTGGTAGCCATGGGAGATTGTTCAGCGGGATCTGCCTGTGGTATCAGCCCCCACATAAAGGCCCTGGACCCTGAGACTCAAAGAGGTTTCCTGGGGCAGGGACATTCCGTACATGTCCCTATGCTTCTCTGCCAGAGGGAAAACACATCCTGTGTGTCCTTAGATGAGGAAGAGCTTTGGAAGCCTGTGCCTGATCTCTTTGAACTTCAAAGATGCACACCTTTTTTCCTGATGCTTTTGCTTTGTATCCTTTGCTACCAAGAACCCTACAAAACTGCTATTGGATCTTGTAAGTTTTCTCCAAGTGAAACACTACCCAAGACCATGCAGCTAAAAGGTGGTAGAAATAGAATTCCAGCCCCGACAACCTCACTTCAGGCCGGCTTCCCTCACCATCGTGTTCCACTATCATATGGCTAGCATACGGTAGGTCCCGCACTGAAAATTGGTGCTATTATTATTGTGATTATTGTACTTTGTTTTCCAAATTTTCTTTGATGAATAAACATTATTTGGTAATCAAAGGGGGAGAAAACTTGAAAATGTCCTTGGTTAGGAGGTAGAAAGAAGAGGAGTCAGAAAGGAAATAGACTACAAGGAAGTAAGTTACCATGGTACAATATAACCAAGAGAAGGAGCAGTAAGGTTAGGTGTAAGGCAGCTTTATAGGAGAAAATCTCACTCTCGGCGTAGGCAAAAATGTATTGGATAGGACACACAAAATACAAACCATAAAAGGAAAAACTGATAAATTGGACCTCATCATTAAAATTTTCTGCTCTGGGGGCGCCTGGGTGGCTCAATCGGTTAAGCAGCTGCCTTTGGCTCAGGTCATGATCCCAGGGCCCTAGGATCAAGCCCCGCATTGGGTTCCCTGCTCAGCAGGAAGCCGGCTTCTCCCTCTCCCACTCCCCCTGCTTGTGTTCCCTCTCTCGCTCTCTCTCTCTCTGTCAAATAAATAAATAAAATCCTTAAAAAAAAATGTCTGCTCTGTTAAGACATTAAGTAAATGAGAGGGCAACTCACACGTCGGAAGAAAATATTTGTAATAAATGTCTGACAAAGAACTGGTATCCAGTATACATAAAGAATTCCTACAACTTAACATTAAGAAAATATTAGAAGTGGGTAAAATATTTGAAGAGATACTTCCCAAAAGAAGATGTAAGATGTAGGAATGGAAAATAAGCACAAAAAAGATTCTCAATATGACCCATCACTAGAGAAAAGCAAATTAAAATCACAGTGAGACATGTGTATGCATCCCTTACAGTGGCTAAAGTGAAAGATCGACAACGGAGAACAACTAGAACTCTTAAATATTGCTACGTAGAATGCAACCAGTTTGGAAAAACAGCTTGGCAGTTTCTTGAACATGTACATACTATATAATGCAGCACTTTGATTCTTAAATATTTCCTCCTCCCAAAATAACATATGTCCAACCCAAATATTTGTATATTAGAATTCACAGAAGCTTTATTCGTAACAGCTAAAACCTCAGAACAACCCAAATGTCCATCAGCAGACAAATGGGAAAAGAAATTGTGGCTCCTCAATTCAATGGAATACTTCCATTCCCCTCCCAATGGCCTGAGAAGACTTCCTCTCACATTGGGATAAGGTTCCTCATTTATCTTGTCATGCTCTACTGTCCCTCTCCTCCATAACAGGAACACGGAGCCTCCTCCAATTACGAGCTCTCCCCTACCTGTACTGGGAATTCTACCACCGCCTGCAGCCCTGAGAGTGCTATTCTTCCGCATGCATTTTCAATCACTCTCTTAGCACTGCCTGCCCTTTGCCTTTACCAGGTGCTCCTAACCTTCACAGTGATTTCTCCAATCTCTTTTCAGCGCCGAAGCTGCCAAACTAGTCAAACCCTTCAGTGATTCTTTCCAGATCATACTTTCCCACAATCTGGCTTCCTCCTCTGCCCCAACAACCTCCCTCGTGCCAAATCCAGTAGGATTTTACAGACATACCCTCCCTAAGCTTTCTACAATATTTGACGTGGGGGTCTTACCCTATCCTTATTAAATGTCCCTTTTTGGTTTCTGAGAAAACTTTTCTCCCAGTTTCAGATAGTGTTGATGATAGTGTTCCGCCCATTTCCTTCCTCCACTAAATCTTCTGACCAATCAGTTTATTTTTATTTCTTTATTTTTTATTTTTTAGAGAGGGAGAAGGTGAGGGCATGGGCAGAGGGAGAGGGAGAGAGAATCTTACAACCCTGTGATCCTGACCTGAACTGAAATCAAGAGTCTGACGCTTAACCGACTGAGCCACCCAGGCACCCTTCTGACCAGTTTGGATGTTCCCTCAAAGGTTCTGCAACATTCCCTCCTCCCCACCTTCCCTCTCAGGCAGCACGTCTCAAGCTCTAATGGGCATTGGACTTACCTGGGACTCCTATTCAAAAGCAGATTCCGGGCACCTGGGTGGCTCAGTTGTTAAGCGTCTGCCTTCGGCTCAGGTCATGATCCCAGGGTCCTGGGATCGAGCCCCGCATTGGGCTTCCTGCTCGGCGGGAGGCCTGCTTCTCCCTCTCCCACTCCCCCTGCTTGTGTTCCCTCTCTCACTGTGTCTCTCTCTGTCAAATAAATAAATAAAATCTTAAAAAAAACACACACACAAAAAAAACAAATGCCAATTCTGATTCAGCAGGTATGCAGTGGAGCGTGGGATCCTGCATTTCTAACAAGCTCCCATGGGAGGCTGAAGCTGCTGGTCCAGAGACATGCTAAGTCTCAAGATCTCAGAGAACAGCGCCTGCATCCAGATTCAAACACTTTCAAACACAACTCCAAATGTGTTTAGTCCAACATGAAGTACTCTGAGTCACAATTTCAGTGACACAAAAATGAGCATTCAATAAGGACGACCCATACCTTTATTACTTAATTTTTTAAGAAAAAGAAGTTTCCCTCAATATAGTAAAGATTGGTAGGGAGTGTAAGTCCCAAATGTTGCAGATAATTAGAGTTAGTTTTCCATTAGCAAAGGTGCAATGAGAAGGTCGAATTAGGTGAGGAGGGCGGGGAGGAGAGCTCTACCGAATCCTCAGCCTGGAAGGCACCTGGAACCCAACATTTTTTTCCAGAATATGTATTGATCACCGAGTGACAAGAAGATTCAGTCACTGTCACTTCTGAATAAACCAAACTTATATCCTCTCACATATGATTGTTCAATTGCATCCACTGCCTTTCTTCAGAGATTGTACTCTTCAACTGGCATTTGATTTTAGATTCATCCTCCCAGACCCATTCAGCTAAGCCAGTAATTCAACCCTGATGGGATGTCAATGATCACCCAGGAAGGTAACAGTTGCGGTCCTTCCATGGCACAAAGCTTTGAAAGGCTAGCTTCTTTCATCTCCTTTCCTCCTGTGTATTAGAAAGATTTCTGCCACAGTTGGAGAATTCATTCAATAGCATGATTTGGGCTTGGTGATTAGGAGATGCCTAAGCTGCACTTTGTTATTTAATCACCTACCAAAAAAGGGCCATTTATTGCTCCTGGTACTTTAGCAGTAGACAGACACTGGATTTCAAATCTTCCATGAGTTCACTAAAATTATGCTCCGGAGAAAATAAGGTGGCATTAGAACACAGAGTATTTGGGAGCAATTTCTTGATGAAAGGTCTTACCTACTGAGGATATTATTTTAGGCAACCGAAAAATAAAGACTGAATTATAAAGCAATTTGTGTCAAGATGCAAGTAATAGCTACTGGAATAGCAAATGAATGTAGTATTATCACTGCTATTGAAATGAGTCAAAATTAATTCACAGTGAACTATTTTTCTAAAGATGGAAAGAATTTGTGGGTTTACTATCATGAACACCCAACAATAGATGTTAGCATTTGTCAAATACTAAATGCAAATATTCAGGTAATTAAATAAGGTCAGAAGAGGATAGGGAACAGAAATTTTCCTTTTAAGTTCATCAAGCAAAACCTGACACCTCTTTGAGTTATCTGATTGAGAATAATTAATTGTAGACAGAGATGAAGTCAGACGTGATCTTACAGTAACAGAACATTCCTCTTTCTGTTCCTGTGTTCTGAGCCCTTCATCCGAGGAGAGATCGCAGGCTTGGGAGAGGTACTGTTTAAAGCACACCAGGAGAGGAAGTATATCTCTTTTCATGACTAAGTCTCTACTCGATTCATACAATGACAAATCTGCATTTTCATATTTCAGAGACCTAAGTGTAAGAGCGCAAATGGTCCAAGCAGTGTCCTATCCATGCTTCCTGTCATCACCAGAGACCCTGAGGGAGCCCTGTGGTTAGTGGGAGGCATGGGAATTGTAGTAAAACATGCCAGGGTTCAAGTCTTGACGGAGCCATCTGCTGACTCTGCGATTCTAAGTAATTTCCTCAGCCTCTGAGAGATAGTCAACACAAATGGAGTTACCATCACCTAATCCTTAGAATGATGAGGGTTAAACAAGTGAACAAACACAAAGCACTTAGTCTGGTTAATAAAGAGTGGTTGCCGTTGTCATCAGGATCACTTCAACACTTCATAGTTACCGCGCTGAGCATCCACCACGTTCCTCCATTGTCTGTGGAATAAAGCCCAGTATAGACTGACAGCAACAACCTCCAGATTAGTTCCACTTCTACCCCAATCTGGTTAACTCACCGACCCCTGAGTATCTTCTGGGCTTTCCTCTTTATCTACTCATTCAATTTTTCCTTAATTTATTTATCAAATATTATTGTGGAACCGTTATGCAACAGATATTGGGATAAGTGCCGAGGTTCCAAAGATTAGTAAGACATAGTCCTTACCCCCAAAGTGGGTCCGGTAGAAGAGACAGCTATGTGAATAAGTATTTATAACGCAAAGGGAAAGCTGTTACACAAGACAAAGTGCTGTGAGAGCACAGAGAAGGAAGCCTTTAATTCAGATCTTGTTTTTTTCCTTATCCTCAGTGTCCTCCTCTATCTCTATTGTATAAATCTTACTCAACTTTCAAAACGAAACAATTCCAAACATTGATCTCTCCAGCACTTACCATGTGCTTACTGGAGGCTCAGTCCCATGCTTTGGGCTGAGCAGCATTCAGAAAGCGTGTTTTACATTTCTGACTTGCTGCTTCTTTATTATCTGTCCTATATTCTCTTGTATTCTCAATCATGCCATCATGTGTCTCTACCTCTCATTTCTTGTGTTCCTTGAAATCCAGGATTGGGTCTTCTTGGATGAGTGCCCACAGCTGCTAACAAAGCTAAAGTGAATAGTAGATGATCCCTACATGTTTGTTTATTGCTTCTAAGTCTAAATACCAAATGAAGTTTAAGGCTCAAACTAAATTTTAGAGAATGTTTAAAAGAACTAAACTGATTAAAAATGATGTGTGATATAGGCTATTGTTAGTGGATACCTGAACAAAAGAGATGGAGTAGATTCTGGATAGGTACCAACAAGCTCAGCCATATACCTCTACCATGGTACTTTCAATATAGGATGATTGGTTCCACTGTTTGACATTGAGCATGTTTTGTCCTAGTATGTATGAATAAGATATTGTCACCAGGATGACATTCACATTAATGAATTTTCATCTTCAAAGAACTGATCCACATTTTCCTGGTAAATGCCATTATGATCACTTAAATCCTTGATAAATTTTCTATATCCTGTAGTGAAACCATTTCCATTTTTGTTTTATACTCCCATTTTTAATTTACTGAAGTTATTTTCATTGGGATCAGTTCTCTTTTATGTAAAATTTCCAACAGAGGTTTGATTCGCCATTCAGAGTTTTGTCCATAACAAACCATACTGATTATATTTTTGCCACTTTGGGTTTTCCTTTGTTGCCCTCATTTTTACTAATTCCAATTTTATCTGGGTCAAATTGGACAGATCTAAATGTTATTAAGAAGGTCTAATGTCTCGAGTTTTATTTCATGTTGATAATTTCTATGAGCCTAATTTTCCACATCAATTTTTAGCTTTCAATATCACCAAGAAGATATCATTCCTCAGCAAGCTTTGTGCCTTTTAAAATAAATTTTATTTGTGAGCAGCATTAGCCATTGTCAGTTGATTTCTCACAAGTCCAACGTTTGCTAGTGATCTGATCAAATTGTCCTTGGGGTGAAAACAGCAGAGTCCAAATGGTACTGTCAATGGAAAAGGATCAGAATTTCCTGCTTCAGAGGTCACACACTAGGGATGCAATAGTTTCCCCTTTCTACTCTTATAATACAAACACCCTCTGGAAGAATCAGATGTTAAAATATCAGCTGGGGAGAGGCAAGTAACTGAGAGTATCTACTCTGCAAGACTGCCAGGATTCAAGCCCCATTTCTATCATTTACTAGCTGTGTGACATTTGACAGGTTACTTACTAATTTATGCCTCAGTTTCCTCATTTTTAAATTAGAATTGTGACGATTTTTTTTTTTTTGAGAGAGAGTGAGCAAGCTGAGAGAGTGGGGCAGAGGGGGAGAGAGAGAATCTTAAGCAGGCTTCACGCCCATCGTGGAGCCTGACGTGAGGCTTGATCTCACGACCCTGAGGTTATGACCTGAGCTGAAATCAAGAGTTGGATGCTCCACCGTCTGAGCCACCCAGGCACCCCTAGAATTGTGAGGATTAAATGAATTAATAGGTTCAGAATAATGTCTGGCACAAATAAAATTTTACACAAGTAAAATTTAAAAATAATGATACAAGTAAAAATTAAGTTCCATTATTACTATTATTCAGAATGATTGCTTCAATGTCCTCCAAATATATTGCTTCATATCTTTGTTCAACTGTGCCTCAATTTCCTCTCTTAAAAAATAGGGCTATTACTAGTACCTACCTCACAGGGTTGTTGTGCAAACCGAATGCATAATACAGATCTTAGAACAAGTGCTTCACCCTGGCATAGGCTGAAGGGCTATATAAGTGCTTTGTTGCTGCTACTGGTTTTTTTTTTTTTTTCATCTTCAAGTGAGTGAGTTTATAGCAGGCCAAGAGCCCAAGAGCTAGTTTCCATAGAGAATATTATAGAGACCACGTAAGTTGCCTAGGGACCCAAGGTGTGAAAGGGTACCACCAAATAAGAACAAAAATATATTAAAAGCAAAAGGGAACTCTGCAGCTATTTAAAACGATAATCTACAACAATGCGAGCCTCAGAAGGTTATGGATTTTTGTCCTTACTGTTCTCTGTTATGTATCCCAGCATCTAGAACAGTGCCTGGCACATCTTAGGCAGTCAATAAATATTTGTTGAATGAATGAATAAATGAATATGAAGACTGTGTGGCAGCATTGAAAGTGTTTCTTATATAGTATTAAGTAAATAAAGCAAGACATAAAATTGTGTTACACTACGACCACAACCTTGCAAGCATATGGTAACCACTAGACGGTAGTGTGTAGAACTGAAAATAGTTGTGTTGTCACGCTGTCCGTGATTTAACTGTCTTTTTAGAAGGTAAAACAAAGAGGGTAAAGCCAAAAAGATTCTAAAGAAAAATTACAGCCATGTCATTCCTTTCTATAGTGTAGAGGACCATACCCCTATACATTTAAAGTTGGTCTTGAGAAGTCTAATTATGATCATACAAAAAAAATTAACTTAAACCAATGCATTGGGACACTTGATTTTTTTTTTTTACTTTCTGATTTCAAGAGAAAAGTACAAAGGTACACAGACCTAAATGGAATACATGTGATGTATATCAGACACAGACACACAAATACTCTTTCAGATTATATCTTGAGCTGATCATCCATTCAACACAATCTCCTAGACCATCTACACCCACCATACAGTACAATGAGTATTTATGTTCATAATGATCTTTCTGGGGCACTGCAAGGACTTCGATCATCAAACAAAGATTCAATTACATTTACCACCCTACACGTCCTAAGGCATTAAAGAGGCTAATGCATTTTAGAAAGATTTTTCTATGGGAAGATGTGAACAAAGGGTGTCGGGTTAATTTTTAGTTAACCAGAAAATTTAATTAACCGGAATGATGCGTCCCCTGAACATTCCCATTAAATGAGGTTTTATTGTACTTTGATTTCTGAAATCTTTGTCCTGCTCTTTCCTATTAATAGTGGCTGGTGGAAAAGATATAGTTCTTGAGTCAAACTGCTTAGGGAAGATTAGATTGCTCTCAGTCTTAAAAACGAAAAGACAGCAGGAAAAAAAATGCATATTCTTCTTGAATGGTTCTCTATGCTTGACTTTGACCCTTAGATAGGCTGCATGAAAGAATCAGCTCAGTAAGAGAGAAAACAGGAGTTTGGGGTCTTATAGTTTCTATTTAAAGTTATATTAGTGTTATAAGTCTCATTTTGAAAAAAATATACATTTGCCATTAAAAATTAATTTATTTTTATTTGTTGTCCAGATTAATGGCCCTTCTAAAATAGAAAATTGAATGAGGACTTAGTTATTTTATTTGCAAAAGCTAATTGAAGCACATATTTATGAAATTAGACATGGAGACACGAACCACTACCACCCACTCAACCACAACGAGAATGATTTTTTTACTTATGAGACAGGATAAAAGAAGAGAAATTAATATGCATGTGGTAATTCCTTCACCCACCTTCTCAATCCTGCCAGTGCCTCTTAAGGAGTCTGGGTCTTTTGTGATGATAATGGAGATAATGGGCAGAGTTGAAAATCTCAGAGTTGGGAGCCAGATGAGAGCAGAGGCCCTGTGCACCGGATTTTGTTCTTTTTAAAATATTAACTTTTAAATGTAGCAATGTTTGCATGCATGCAAATAGATCAGGACAATTATTTTTAAAGACTTTATAACAAATCTGCAACCCCTCTGGATTCCCCTCCCCGCCATCCCCAGCAGCAGGCCTCCTCACAGGGTGTCAACAGCGTTCCAGAGAAGCGAATCCCAACACACAAGTGCTTATCAACACTGCTTGGGTCATGTTTGCTGGTAGATCGCTGGCCAAATCAGCTCACATGGCCAAGCCCACGGCCAACGTCGGGGTTGGGGTGGGGTGGGGGTTACACAGGGCAGGCATCATGAGAAGGGTCCTTTCGTTACCATAATAATCTCCAACAACACATGTTGAAACAACGTGACTCTCTCTTTCTGGTAGTAATTTCTACCCTCCTAACTCAAGCTGAAATTCACAGAGCTGAGTATTTTTATGGCTCCATTTCCTGTTGCGTGAGATCTCAGGAACGCCTGAGGGCTTCTCCATTCACAATGCACAAGGACAGCTCCCGTCCCATTCCCCCACCTTTCCCTCTGCCTCTCACACACACTGCGGCAGTCTCCCCGCATTTGTTTTCTATTGTTGCTGTCACAAATGACCGCAGTACTGTGACTTTTTAAAGCCACCATTCACTATCTGTAGGTCAGAAGTCCAGGGGGCTTGGCTGGGTGCTCTGCTGGGTGCCAAGCTTAAATCAGAGTGTCAGAGGTCTGGGCTCTTATTGGGAAGCTCTGGGGGTGGGAACCTGGTTCTGGCCCATTCAGGTTGGTGCCAGAGCTATAGGAGGGACCAGGGTTTGTTCTCAGCTTCCAGAGGCTGATCACATTCCTTGGCTCATGGTCCCCCATGACTTCAAAACCAACAATTGCAGATCAACCTTCTCAACCTTCACATCTCTGACCTCTCCTTCCACGTCATCTTTCCTGCTTCCCTTCTGCCTTCTTCCCAGTTTAAGAGCCCAAGTGATTACACTGGGCCCACTTGGAAAATCCAAGATAATCTTCCTTTTAGTAGTCTTAATTCCATTTGCAAAGTTCTTCATAGCAATCCTCAAATTAATGTTTGACTGAATAAACAGGACCAGAATTTTGGGAGGAAACCTTGATAATTTTGCCTACCGTACCCCCAAAGTCTTTTCATTCTTATAATCCTCATAAAAATGTCTCTAACATCCAGTGCTAGGTGGTGAAATAAAGATGTTTCTCCTGCTTACTTTCCCCTTTAAAAATATTGCCAAACCACAAAAAGAATAATAAAGTAAAACAAAATCTATCTTTTATTAAACTAGAAAACACCTTTCCTATCACAATATATGGATGGAGAAAGCAGATGGAAGAATTGTAAATCACTTAACAGAGAGGATGAAATGCAAACTTAGCGCTGATGAGAAACAAACCAATTGGCCTCACAGAAGTCTCAGGAAGGGTCATGAATTCAAGATACCTGAGGGAGAAAAGAGGTTCTAGAGTTACTGATATTTGGGGTTCCCCAGTGAAAATTCCAGCTCACCTCCTGACCCATCTATCAGAAGCTTGCCAGTGGTCATAGGCCACTCATGCACCCAGAAGTTCCAACCAGGTTTCTACTGTTTGACTTTTTAATATAAACAGCCAAGGGTCATCAGACAGTTGTAAGGACAAAGACCAAATCAAACCAAGCAAAACAAGAAACAAAAATAAAACAAAAGAAAAAAAAAAAAACCCAGAGGAAACTCAGGGAAACAGAAAAAAACTCAAAAGTAAATTTAATTAATATTCTTAGATACAAGAAATAACTCCCATAAAATAAGAACAGACCATAAGAGGAAGAATCAGAAAATAAGAACCTCTGATAAGTTAAAAATATATTTAATAGAAATGAGAAAGTTACTATATGTCTTGAGAGAGGAAGTCTAGGAAATCTCCCAGAAAATGACTACATTGAGTAGAGCAATAGAGCAGGGAAGATAAGCATATTCAAAGATCATTATAAATAAACATAAAATATTTGAACAATAGTGGTTCCAGAAAGGGAGAAGAGAAAAAAGGAATTGCGGGGGGAGGGCTGTTATCAAGAGAAGAGAACAAGTTTCCCAGATGTAAGGACTAGGAAAGACCCACCCATGTGTTCAGTAGAACGAATGAAAAAAGACCTAACTGATAGACATTATTGTGAAATTTTAGTAAACCAGAATAAAGAAAAGATTCTGAAAAAATTAGGCCACATTCAAAGATCAGGAATCAGGGCATTATTCGTCCTCTCAACAGCAAGAGGAGAAACTCACAAAGAGTAGAGCAATGCCTTCAAGTGACTGAGGGGAAAATTATTTTCCACCTCAAATTCTGCACCCAGACTATCAATCAACTATAAGGATAAAATAAAGAAATTTTTAGACTTACAGGGCTTTTAAAACAAAAATCTCTTCATTCACCTTCCCTCAGAGTATTACTGGAGTAACATGCCATCCCCTCCCCATATACCCGCCCCTGTGCAATAAGGAAATAAACTAAGAAGGAGTGATCCAGGAAATAGGAAATGCAACGGAGAAGCAAAGATAATTCCCAAGATGTTGGCATGGGAGGCCCCAACCCTGTAGCTGGGAGAAGACCTAAAGAGCAATCATTGCAACCTAGAGCACAACGGAGGGCTTCTTGGAGGAGTTTCTTCAATAAAACCCCAAACCAAAACAAAACAGAAGCAGAGGAATGACACATTTTCCAACAGATTTGACTGTGTAGAAAACAATTACTGAGGGGTATTTTATAAAGCAGAGTTACAGTGTGTAGGAAGACATCAACTATTTTTTTTTAAACTCAAGGAATTTTAAAAGTAATAATTTTTAAATTTCAGGAAAAAATAGTTTAAAGAAAGTAAGTGCAATCTGAGTACCATACTTGGCTCAGGAGCTAACACTACAAATAAAAGCCCTGCACATGGCTTTAATAAAGGTAAAGATCCGATTACATTACGGGGCTGGTGGGGGGGCAAGAGGAGATAGACGTGATAAAACCAATAAAAGGCACAAGTGTTAAAAACTGAGGGGACCACACGACATGGCTGACAAAGTGGAAAGTACTAGAGGAAGTTGCCTCCAGGGAACTGGATGGCGATGGCCGGCGGTGGATGGGGGAGGCAGGGCTGAGGGGCCACAGGTTTATTATAAACTTTTCAGAAATAATTATCTTTTTATTTTTAAAAAAATTAAAAAAAATTTAAGCATTTTTATTTATTTATTTGAGAGAGAGAGAGCGAGCATGGGGCGGGGGGCGGGAGAGAAGAGGGAGAAGCAGATCCCCACTGAGCAGGGAGCCCAATGTTCGGCTGGATTCCAGGACGCTGGGATCATGACCTGAGCTGAAGGCAGACGCTTAACCGACTGAGCCACCCAGGCGCTACAGAAATAATTATCTTTTTAAATCTATTTGCATAAAAACATTGGTAAACTTTAAATTACTAGTTTATTTTATTTTTTTAATTACTACTTAAACAACCACAAAATCCAGTCCACAGAGTCTTTCCTCTCATCAACATCCTAACTCCCTGAGATTTGCAATTTCTACCACGAAGAAGAGAACTAGCTGACACCTCCCATTGAACGGAGCCTCATGAATAGCCTGGGTGGAACACAGAAACGCCCAGCCAACCCACAGAGCTGTAAGATATAATAGTTGCTTTAGGCCCCTGGGCTTTGGGGTGATTTGTCACACAGCTATAGGTGAGTAGAACAACATGTAACTAAAGCCAGTAGATTTGTCCTCCACACGTACAGTACACATTCATGAGAAGCACACTGCATACTGGTTAAGTGCATAGATTCTGGAACCAGACATTGACTAGCCATTTTCTACCTGGAGGCCTTTGGTGAATTACTTACTTGTGTCTCATTTTTCTCATCTGTGAAATAGGGATAATAATAACAAACTACCTCCCTGGGTTGTTGTCAGGATTAAATGAGTTGATACTGGCAAGACAGGGCATGCAGAAGACCATCCACATTCTCATTGTTAGCTCTTATTTCACTGTTATTCTTAAAGCAGATAAAAATGCTTAAAATCCAACTACTTTGGTTATAAGCATAAATCTGGGTGACAGTAAGATCTAGAGGCTAGAGCTGTAGGAAAAAAATGAGACTCCAGTCCAGACTTTCAGACCAACCGACTAGTCAGGCAGGCTTTTGTTTGTTTGTTTAACTTTTTAGAGTGGAAAAATTTAAACACATACAGAAGTAGAGAAAATAGTTTAATAAACTCCTATGTACTCAGCTTCAGCAGTTACCAACTTATGGCCAAACTTGTTTCATCTAAATTTCCCCTTCTTGTCCCACACTGGATCATTCAAAGCAAATATCAGATATCCCAAAGCAAATATCATTATCATTTCATCTTTAAATGTTTTTGAATGTACCTTGAAGAGATGAGACTCTTTCTTGCAAACATACCATATATGAGTACCATGCTAAAAATTTTAATAATTCTTTATTACTAGCAAATATTAAGGTCAGACTCAAATTGCCTTGATTTTTTTCTTTATAATTTGTTCAAATGAGCATCTAAATAATCAAGACCTATATATTGCAATTGGTTGATAGATATGCCTGAAGTATGGTTTGTATAGTAAAAGCAGGATAAAGGCTCGATTCTCTCCTCTTATTTACCACTTTTCAGCATCAAATGTGGAATCCCAGATCCTCAAAAGTTGAATGATCTCTTCAAAAGTTGAGCAATCTGGGGCGCCTGGGTGGCTCAGTCGTTGAGCGTCTGCCTTCAGCTCAGGTCATGATCCCAGGGTCCTGGGATCGAGCCCCGCATCGGGCTCTCTGCTCAGCAGGAAGCCTCCTTCTCCCTCTCCCACTCCCCCTGCTTGGGTTCCCACTCTCGCTGTGTCTGCCTCTGTCAAATAAATAAAAATCTTAAAAAAAAAAAAAAAAAGTTGAGCAATCTTTTCATCCTCTCTAGTCTTCATGTAAAATCGGAGGGTGGGATTAGGTAATATCTAAGCTTCTTTCATCTCTATGATTTTGATATTTTGTCTCCAACATCCCCCAGAAGTGTGTAAACTTCTATATCGAGGTAACCTTTTCTTGAACCCTCCCTCCTTTCTGAGTGCTTTCTTCTCTGCCTAGCCAACTCCTATTCAACCTGTAAAGCCCAGCTAGGATGTCACTTCATACAAAATGCATTACATGGAACAAATGTTAATCGGGTGCTCATAATGTTCCATCTCCTGCCTCTCTACTCACATTGCTTACTCCTCTGTCTACCCTCCTCCTGTAGCACCTTGCTCTCACCACTCTTGGAGTTCTTGTTGGAGTGTATTGTAATTATTTGTCAACATATCTGTTCCCTATGAGCACATGTTGGTTCCCTGGGTCAGTGAGACCAGAAATAAAATGTGGGTCTTATTGGAGTGATCCAATTCTGGCTTTAGGCCTTAGAGATAATGATGAATTTCCAGAACTGTGTTGGTGAACTCTCAAAGGCCTTTTGTTATTTCCATTCCACTTCCCACATATAGGATACTAAATATGCTCAGGTTCATTTTTAAATTGTGTAGGGATGGTCTTTATCTGAGTCTATGCATCTTGGAGTAAATGGTAGCCATAATCTCCTAGCAGTTTACATCAGTCTCTAAAACAGGTGCAGCTTAAAATATGGAAATTGGAGATGACTGGTAACACAACATTTTGGGGGATTTAGCCACAGTGAACCCAAGAGAAGTGGGATTAGTTTTCCTCCTGTGTGTGCACGTGTGTGCACATGTGTGTGTGTGTGTGTGTGCTTCTGTCATTTGCTCTCAGCTCATTTGATTTCAGAGCATAGGCTGCCAGTCATATAACAAAAATAAGAATGAATTGATAACTAATTTTCAAACACACTTTGCATAGAGTTCCAGGGTGGGAACTATCAAGGATGAGTTCCAGTGCTCTCCTAATAGAATGAAGCTAGTCCTCGTTGACTTCTAGTTTGCTCTGTGAAAAACACTGATAAAAGTTCAAAGTAGCTTGGCCAGAACGTGTGTGATGTTTTAAGCAGATCTGTGCTTCTCTGTAAAAAAAAAAAAAATGCAGTGAAAGATGGGTCCAACATACATGTTAAAGTGTTCCTTAAAATCTTGGCAAGTATCTTAGAAATTACTTTGGCAACAGTTTAAAACAATAGCATTCCTATGACCCATGGAGAGCTGGATACTTTATGGTGCTATAAATATTATAATGTCAAGATGCTCAGGATAAAAATATGGTATTAACCAAGCAAAGAGGTCTTGGTTTCTTTACTTGGGGCAGTTCTTTACTATCATCTTTTCATATACTCCAGTAGTTCCAAGAGATGGATGACACTAAAATGACATCACTGTTGATGTGAGGTTGATGTTTCTTGTTAGGAGCCACATAAACCTTATGATTCAAGGAGTATTTTTGTCCAGTATCCTTAAATATATTCTAGATCCTTTGGGAAATTATTTCCAACTTCAAAGAGCGCTCCCTAGGACCAGTGGAAAGTAGGCAGAGGCGGCAGCCACTGAAGCTTCAGGTTAGGAATCAGGGACTGCTGAAGAACTTCCCTGTTCTCTATGCCCTTTCCCAAAAAACAAAACCATACAACCACACCAAGTATACCTTTTTAAACTGATGCTTTAAAAAATGCATTAAAGATGACTTAAAATTCATGTAACACATTGGTATAAATCTAGTCCTGTTCCCCCAACTCCATCTCCTCCCCAGAGGATGTTTTACCATAAGGTGGAGGCTCTGAAGGCCCTCCACATGGCACCCACTGAGATTACTTTCGGCATAATAGACACTCTGCAAAC
The DNA here is from genome assembly GCF_037043125.1 of Eumetopias jubatus. Taxonomy (NCBI): domain Eukaryota; kingdom Metazoa; phylum Chordata; class Mammalia; order Carnivora; family Otariidae; genus Eumetopias; species Eumetopias jubatus. The sequence continues at coordinate 110,678,943 of NW_028274807.1, forward strand.
ATTATTTTGTTTAATCCTTCTAATAGCAGGCAGTATAGTTATTGCCATCCAGAGGTGGTGAAGACTTCCAGGTTGTGCTCACATTGTCCGAATTCTCAAGGGACTCATACACACACACACACACACACACACACACACACACACACACGTGCGTGTGCACACGCTACATGGCCAATTTATTAATTTGACTGAAAACTAAAACTATCAGGAGGCTGAGTTGGTCAACATGTCCTCTCTCTCTTGAAGAAAAGCCCCTGTGGAAAGCCAAGTCACTCACAGATGGCTACATGGTACATTCACAGCCAGAACTAAAGGCCCTTCCTGAGGAGAGTCAGGAAGCTAGCAAGCCAGGTGTCTATACCCCACCAGGCTGTGGGCCAGTATCCAGGACAGATGTTGCCCACTCTCCAACATTCTCACACTTTGGATATTCATACTCTAGAATCATCTCATTCAACTAAAACAATGACTGATGACAAATACCTTCTGGGTCCTGAGAATAGAAGATAACTTAAATTGTCTAGCAGCTTCAGGTTCAGTAAATGACCATGAGTGCAAATAATCATTGGGTAAGTTAGCAAATCAATCCTTTGGTTATAGAAGTGCCACTCAAAGTAGAATCCATGGGTACATTCTCTGTGATAAGATATTTCTCTATGAAAACTTTTTCATGTGTGTTTTCATTTCTATGGTAATCTAAAATAAAAGGGAATATGAGCATATGCTGTTTCATCTGGAGGCCACCTTATAAATGAGAGTTGCGGAAGAACTGAATCATATGCGAGATAGCCAAGGCAGGCCAAACACTGAAGCTGCTCTGTAGCAGGCAGTAGGATAGTCACGTGGTAAGAGGCAATTTAGTTTCACCCACCACCTCAAATTAATGCTGTTAACTTGAATTTTATTCATTTTGCAATTTTGTTTGCTTGTTTTTTTATAATGATACAAGATCAATAAGTATAAGGCATTTTACGTAGTTTTACATACAGTCAAGAAACATTATAATAAAAATAATAGAGATCAAGCTGGGGTCCAACAAAAAGTTTTTTTTTTTTATTTAAAGGGCTCTACACATTACTCAAATGTGAGAGTAATACCTGACTTGAATTAATTACCTTGATTAGATTCTCTACTAGCAACACATTTGAGTTACCTATGCGAATGGATAAATTCTCTCTCTTGTATTGAATTTTACTAATTGAACTCCAAGAAGCTATGCCACAAACTCAGTAAATTGACTACACTACAAAAGTCATGTTCATTTCATACATCATTCCCTCTCTCCCTCTCGTCTTTCTGTCAGCACACACAGGGATTGTGCTAGGGCCTACGTTCAATGGATACAAATATGAAAAGAATAAGAATGATCCCTGCCCTCATGGAGCTTACAAGTCTGAGCAGTGCGTTCCAGATGCTCTGGATGATAAGCAGTACATGGAGGACTGTTAAAACACACATTTTCAGAAGGGACTTGTGGGAAGATGGCAGAGTAGGAGGATCCTAATCTCACCTCACCCCATGGATACAACAAGATAACATCTACATAAACGTAAATAACCCAGAAAACAACCAGAAGACTGGCAGGACAGAATCTCCATAGCTAAATGTACAGAAGAGGGCAGGAAGGGGGAGACATGCTGGGGAGCCAAACAGACCCTCACCAAATGGTAACCACAAATAAAAAACTAGTAACGGATGTGCAAAAAATAAAAAGAAAGGAATCTAAAGTATATCGCTAAAGAAAGCCAACAAACCAGAAAGGGAGCAAGAGAAGAAAGAGTCAGAGAAAATCTATAGAAACAACCATGAAACAAGTAACAAAATGGCAATAAATGCATAATCTATCAATAATTACTTTGAATGCAAATGGACTAAATGCTCCAATCAAAAGACATAGGGTGACAGAATGGATAAAAAAGCAAGACCCATCTATATGCTGTCTATAAGACACTCATTTCAGACTAAAAGACACAAGCAGATTGAAAGTGAGGGGATGGAAAGCATTTATCATGCAAATGGAAGTGAAAAAAAAAAAAAAAGCCGGGTAGCAATATTTACATCAGACAAAATAGACATTAAAACAAAAACTGAGACAGAAGAACACCATACAACCGTAAAGGGAACAATCCAATAAGAAGATATAACAATTGTAAATATTTATGCACACAACATGGTGGCACCCAAATACATAAAGTAGCTGATAACAAACATGAAGGAAGTAATCAATAGTAATACAATAATAGTAGGGAACTATAACACCTTGCTTACATCAACGGATAGATTATCTAAACCGAAAATCAATGAGGAAATGGTGGCTTTGAATGACACATTGGACCAGATAGACCTAACGGATATATTCAAAACATTTCCACCCTAAACAGTATACACATTCTTTTTTCCTTAACCTTTTTTATTTTTTTAGTAAATTCTACCCCCAACATGGGGCTCAAACTTATAACTCCAAGATCAAGAGCCACATGCTCTAATGACTGAGACAACCAGGCACCGCCACATTCTTTCTCAAGTGCACATTGAACATTCTCCAGAATAGAGCACATATAAGGCCAAGTCTCAACAAATTCAAAAAGCCTGAAGTAATACCATGCTTCATTCCCACGTACAGTGCTGTGAAACTAGAAATTAACCACAAGAAAAAATCTGAAAAGAACACAAATACATGGAGGTTAAGTAACTCGCTACACACAATGAATGGGTGAACCAAGAACTCAAAGGGGAAATAAAAAAATACACGGAGACAAATGAAAATGAAAACACAATGGCCCAAAAGTTCTGGAATGCAGCAAAAGCTGTTCTAAAAGGGAAAATTTATAGCAATAGAGGCCTACTTCAAGAAGCAAGAAAAATCTCACAAACAGGGTTTTAGAGGGGAAGAGGGAGGGGGAATTGGTTAGCCCGGTGATGGCTATTAAGGAGGGCATGTACTGCATGGAGCACTGGGTGTTATATGAAAACAATGGATCGGGGATCACCACATCAAAAACTAATGATGTATTGTATGGTGACTAACATAACATAATAAAATTAAAAAAAAAAAGAAAAGAAGAAGAAGAAGAAAAATCTCAAATAAACAACTTAACCTTAAACCTAAAAAAGCTAGAAAAAGAAGAACAACAACAAAACCCAAAATGAAGAGAAGGAAGGAAATAATAAAGGTTAGAGCAGAAATAAACAACACAAAATAAAAAAGTAATAAAACAGATCAATAAAACCAGGAGCTGTTTCTTTGAAAAGATTAACAAATTGATAAACTTTCAGCCAGACTCATAAAAAGAAAGGAAGGAACAAAGGAAGGAAGGAAGGAGGGAGGGAAGGAAGGAAGGAAGAAAGAAGACATAGAGAGAGAGACAGAGAGAGAGAGAGAAGACTCAGATAAAATCAGAAAGAGCAGAAATAAGACCTGACACCACAGAAATATAAAGTATTATGAGAGAATGTTATGAAAAATTATATGCCAACAAATTGGACAACCTAATGACATGGATCAATTCCTAGAAACATATAACCTACCAAAACTGAATCGGGAAGAAATAGAAAATTTGAACAGACTGGTGATCACTAATGAAATTGAATCAGTAATCAAAGATCTCCCAACAAACAAAAGTCCTGGCCCAGAAAATTTCACAGGTGAATACTACCAAATATTTAAAGAAGAGTTAATACCTGTCCTTTTCAAACTATCCCAAAATTTAAAAGAGGAAGGAAAGCTTCCAAACTCATTCTATGGGGCCAGTATTGCCCTGATATCAAAACCAGATAAAGATGCTACAGAAAAAGAGAATTATAGGTCAATGTCTCTGATAAACATAGATGCAAAAATCCTTAACAAAATATTAGCAAACTGAATCCAACAATACATTAAACAAAATCATACACCATGATCAAGTGGGTTATTCCTGGGATGCAAGAGTGGTTCAATATTCACAAATCACTCAACGTGATACATCACATCAATAAGAGAAACAATAAAAAACATATGATCACTTCAATAGATGCAGAAAAAGCATTTGACAAAAGTGCAGCATCCATTCATGATAAAAAAAAAAAACCCTCAACAAAGTAGGTTTGGAGGGAACATACTTCAACAGAATAAAGGCCACATATGAAAAACCAATAGCAAACATCATACTCAATGGTAAAAAACTGAGAGCCTTCGCCCTAAGATCAGGAATAAGGCAAGGATGTTCACTCTTCCTGCTTTTATTCAACATAAGTACTGGAAGTCCTAACCACAGCAGTCAGACAAGAAAAAGAAATAAAAGGCATCCAAATTGGTAAGGAAGAAGTAAAACTCTCACTATTTGCAAGTGACATGACACTATATACAGAAAACCCTAACGACTCAACCAAAAAATTACTAGATCTGTTAAATGAATTCAGTAAGGTCACAGGATACACAATCAATATACAGAAATTTGTTGCATTTCTATACATCAGTAATAAAGTGGCAGAATGAGAAATTAAGAAAATAATTACATTGACAATTACACCAAAAATAATAAAATACCTAGGGATAAACCTAACCAAGGAGGTGAAAGACCTGTCCTCTGAAAACTATAAAACATTAGTGAAAGAAATTCGAGATGCCAAAATGGAAAACTATTCAACGTTCATGGATTGGGAGAACAAATATTGTTAAAATGTCTATTTTACAGCAATCTACAGATCTAATGCAATTCCTATCAAAATACCAACAGCATTTTTCTTAAAACTAGAATAAATAATGCTAAAATTTGTATGGAACCACAAATGACCCTGAATAGCTAAAGCAATCTTGAAAAAGAGAAAGCTGGAGGTATCACAATTCCAGATTTCAAGTTACATTACAAAGCTGTTGTAATCAAAACAGTATGATACTTAAACAAAAATAGACACATAGATCAATGGAACAGAAAAGAAAACCCAGAAATAAACCCACAATTATATGGTCAATTCATCTTCAAGAAAGGAGGAAAGAATATGCAATGGCAAAAAAACAGTCACTTCAACAAATGGTGTTGGGAAAACTGGACAGCTACATGCAAAAGAATGACACTGGACCACTTTCTTACACCATATACAAAGATAAACTCAGAATGGATTAAAGACCTAAATGTCAGAACTGAAACCATAAAAATCCTAGAAGAAAGAACAGGCAGTAATTTCTCTGACCTCAGCCATTGCAACATTTTTCTAGATATGTCTCCTGAGGCAAGGGATATAGAAAAAAGAAACTATTGGGACTAAGTCAAAATAAAAAACTTCTTTTTTTTTTTTTAAGTTTCAGAGGTAGAATTCAGTGATTCATCAGTTGCATATAACACCCAGTGCTCATTACAACAAGTGCCCTCCTTAATTCCCATCACCCAATTATCCCGTCCCCCCACGCACTTCCCCTCCAGCAACCCTCAGTTTGTTTCCTAGAGTTCAAGTCTCTTAGGGTTGCCTACCTCTCAATTTTTATCTTATTCAAAATATAAAGCTTCTGCACAGCAAAAGGAAACCAACAAAACTAAAAGACAACCTAGTGAATGAGAGAAGATATTTGCAAATGATATATCCAATAAAAGTTTAGTATCTAAAATATTTAAAGAACTTATAAAACTCAATACCCCCATAACAAATAATCCAATTGAAAAATGGGCAGAAGACATGAATAGACACTCTCCTACAAAAGACATCCAGATGGCTAACAGACACATGAAAAGACGCTCAACATCACTGATCATCAGGGAAATACAAATCAAAACTATAATAAGATATCACCTCATACCTGTCAGAATGTCTAAAATAAAAAAACACAAGAAACAACAGATGTTGGCAAGGACATGAAGAGCGAGGAGCCCTCTTATACTGTCGGTGGGAATGCGAACTGGTGCAGTCACTGTGGAAAACAGTATGGAGGTTCCTCAAAAAGTTAAAGATAGAACTACCCTATGGTCCAGGAATTATACTACTGGATATTTATGCAAATAATACAAAAATACTAATTCAAAGGGATACATGCACCTCTATGTTTTTTGCAGCATTATTTACAATAGCCAAACTATGGAAGAGCCTAAGTGTCTATCGATTGATGAATGGGTAAAGAAGAGGTGGTATATAGATACAATGGCATATTATGTAGCCGTAAACAAGAATGAAATCTTGCCATTTGCAACAACATGGATAGAACTAGAAAGTATAATGCTAATCAAAGTAAGTCAGTCAGAGAAAGACAAGTACCACATGATTTCACCCATATGTGGAATTTAAGAAACAAAACAAATGAACAAAGAAAAATAGAAGAGAGACAAACCAAGAAATAGACCCTTAACTATAGAGAACAGAGTGATGGTTACTGGAGGGGAGTTGGGTGAAGTGGGGTGGGTGAAACAGGTGAAGGTGATTAAGAATACATGTATCTTGATGAACACTGAGTAATGTATAGAATTGTTGAATCACTAGGTTGTACTCCTGAAACTAATATAAATACTTTATGTTAACTATACTGGAATTAAAAACAAACAAACAAACAAAAACAAACAAAACAAAAGGCACATGGTTCCAGGACCCCTCTCAAGCTCACTGAACTAGATACTTCAGGTGAGGGAGTCCAAGATGCTGTAAATTTGGCAAGCACTCCAGGTTAAGTGTTAACATAAAATTTTTGTGAATTTTTCTGGTAGGTTCCACTTCCATACATTTGGGGTGTGGTCTATGAACTCACTATGTTCCTAAGGGAAGGAGGATATCAGCAAAATATTTTAAGTAGAGATAGGAGATAATCCTGTGCACCTTTGAGGCAGGGATCCCTCTATCCATGTGGATAATGGGTTAATTAGTAAGGGGAAAAATGAGAGCCCCAAGGCTATTAGAAAGCTGCTGGACTACTCATGACAGGACGTAATGGTGACCCAGACTAGAGAAGTGGCAGTGGGAGGCATTTAAGGAGAGAATCTATAAAACTTACTGATGGATTGGTATGGGGGTTGAAGTAGAGAAAAGGGTCACAGTTGTTTCCTGAATTTCTGGACTCCGGCTCCTGAGTGATAGAGAAGCCTTTTGCTAGGATAGATACAGCAGAAGAAAGGCTTTGGAGCATAGAAAGGGTAGATCATGAATTTAGCTCTGGACAATTTGAGGTTAAAGAGCCATAGGCACATCCAAGTGGAGACAGATGTTCAATATGAAGTCCTGTATACGAATCCTGCTATATAGACTGAGTGTCCCTCCAGAACACATAAGTTGGAATTCTAACCCCCAGTGTGATGGTATTTGGAAACGGAGTCTTTGGGAGATGATTAGTTCACGAGGGCAGAGCCCTCATGAATGGGATGGTCCTCTTACAAAAACGACCCCAGAGAGCCCCCTTGCCCTTCCTACCATGTGAGGACGCAGTGAGAAGATGGCTATCTATGAACCAGGAAGTGGGTGCTCACCAGACACAGTCCATGGGTGCCTTGATCTTGGACTTCCTGCCTCCAGAACTATGAGAAATAAGTGTTTGCCTGTGAGCCACCCAGTTGATGGTATTTTCGTTATAGCAGCTGGAATGGACAAGGACAATTCCCTAGTTTGAGAAAATCGAGGACGGATATTTCACTTGGGAACCATCAGATTAAAGAATCGTTAAAGATAAGGCAGTGGCTAAGATTGCCCAGGGAGTATGTATATAGAGACACGAGAATGCCTAAGGCAAAAAGATCTCTGAGAAACACTAAGGAAAGAAGATGCTAACTGGAGACATAAACAGAGAAAGTACAGCCAGGGAAGTAGAAGGAAACCTAGAAAAGTAAGAAGTCACTGAAACCAGGGGAAAAGATTATTTCGAGGGGAGGAAATGGCTAGTGCTGCGGGATGCTGCTGAGAGGTCAAATAAGATAAGAATTGGAAAAGTGTCCACTGGACTTAACACATGGTCACTGGTGATCTCAATGAGAACAGTCTCACTGATACAATGAAGACAGATGTCAGTGGGCAGAGGTGTGGGAGGTGAGGAAGGGCAGTTGTAAGGGATAGTACTCTTGCAGGAGTGAAGGGAAGAGAAGGAGAGAGCAAAGGGGTAAATGGCGGGACCCTGAGCGAGGCTGGGAGAGTGTGCTCAGTCTATCAGGGAGGAACACATGGAGTAGGAATCTTTGTCGCTACAGAAAAGGGATGGTGTCTGGAAGGAAGGAAGGAAAGAGAGCATCAGTGATGGATGGGAGGAAGATGCCGTGTGAGCTTGGTAGGGCACTGGAGGGGTGGAGTGGGGTGGGCCCCCATGAAACAAGTGGCAGAGTAGGGTGGTTTCCTTCAGCTGCACCAGCCCCCTGGGTAGAAAGGCAGAAAAGGTGGATAACTGTACTCAAACAGGGTAGAGGATTTTCCAGATGAGTTGGGCGTGGAAGAAAAACATAAAAGGAATCGAAGATATTGGTAAGATAGTGGTTGAGGTGAAGAGGGACATTTGTGATTTGAGACCATGGGGGTGAGTGGCTAATGTGGAGTCAAGAGGTTATGTGAGGTGAGGGATATTAGCTACGGCAATGGCTAGCTGCTGTAACGAACTCCAAAATCTCAGTGGCTTCACACAGCAAAAGTTTCCTTTTACTCACCTAATGGGCTGATGTGGGCATTCCTCATGGGGCAGCTCTTCGCCAAGTGGTGACTCAAGAACCCACCCTGTTTTCACTTACGCTCCTGACATCTTCTACAAGTGGGTCCTAAGCCCACCCTGACGTTCTCCACTCTACTCAGCAAAAAGGGGAAAAGGCCTGGGTATCATGTGTGAAAGGTTTTTGTGGCCCATGCCAGAAAGTGGCACACACACTTATGCCCCCTTTGCATTGGCTAGAACTCTGTCACATGGCCACACCCCTGTGCCTGGGAGGAAGGGAGAGGAATGCCCAAGGAGAAGAGGAAACAGAGTTGGTGAACAACCAAGAGACTCTGTGATAGCGATCAGAGTGTTACACAGTCATCTATTTGGATACGAAACCACCAAGGTTGGATGGATGCTGAGGTGTGGAAACAGAACCCTGTTGGTGAAGCATTCTTCAGTGAGAGGGATGGTGATTAGGTGGCTGGTGAAGCCAGTAAAGTGGGGCCAGAGGGTGAATGGCAAGAGTCTCCAAGGGATTGGGTAGGCCCATCTTCCCTCAGGGTGGCAAAGGGATGCACGGCCTCCACTAGTAGGGCTACAGCTTCAGGGACCAGCAACATCCTTTAAAATGAGGCTGGTCTCAAGGATAAAGGATGGAGTCCTTAAGGAAGCAGGTGAGGATAGGGGGGATTTTGTTACCTGGAACAGGGTTGCAGAAGGAGGCAGACAAGAAGTATGAGGGAGAAATCTAGAGCAGGATGGACAGAACAGAGATGACCAGAAGAAATTACAGCTGCATACTGAGCAAGGATTATAGGGGGGTGTGGAGAGGGGGATTTGGCTGACCCCAAAGTTGCCAGAAGCTCTTGAGTCTCCTGGTTTGAACCTGGGCAGGTTACTCTTCCCATAGAATTTAAATCTCCGGTGGGTGGAAGACTCTAGTAAGAGGAGATGTGGCTTTGAGTGTAAAAACACAGAAGAGAGGCTCAGTCAGGGCTCAATGCTGAGCAATGGGAATGGGGCTTTGAAAGAGGGATAGAGGCCCAGGCCCGGGGTGGGAAAGCCTTTGCACTCTGCTCAGAGGGCTCCGTGTGAACACCTGGCACAGAGCAGGTATGACGGTTGACTTGAATTCCAATTTAACCTCTGATTATTTGAGTTTATTTTTTTAGTTATCTCTATACCCAGCATGGGGCTTGAACTCACGACCCCGAGATCAAGAGTCACATGCTCTTTCAACTGAGCCAACCAGGCACTTCACACCATCTGATCATTTGAAAGAAATAGAAAGCCACCGAGCAATTGCTCTCTGTTAATTGTATCAGAGGTGGGGAGGGCTCTGAGAGTAGAATTAAAATATGGCCCCTGCATGCTCACATCATAAAAGCATAGTAGCAAACATATCACACTGGCTTGCTATGATGCCTGATGAGATAGTTCAGTATGAGAAAAAAATATCTTGTTGGTTTGGGAGCCAAAAAATCAAAGCTGCAAAGACCATATGATCTGTGGCAGTAGTTTCTCTTCAAAGATAGGTTTATAAGTAATCAGAGTAGGAGGCCTTGCTGGGTAAGGCATGAATCTTCCCAAATGCTGTTAACTGGCACAGAAAGATGCCAACTTCATTCTACTTTAACTCTTATTCTGTTTACCCTAGTATGAAGGAAAGAATTACAATAACAGTTATGATTAGTGGAATACTTTAAGATACCCACATCCCAATGAAGTATTTCCTTTTCTTGTAATTCTCTGAGATATTTTCTGATGTACTCCAGATATTCAATGGGATGCATGTGAGTCAGAAACTGCGATAAGAAGAGAGTTCAAGATGCAAGAAGAAAGGAGATACAATATGAGTAACGTCACCGCGTTTCTCTTTTCTTTAACAGTAGGAAGTCCTATAGTATTATAGTGCATTGAGATGAACCGAGTATGTTGAGAGATCGGTATGTTAAGAGAGATGTAACTCATGCTTCCATTTCAGTGGTGCTAGTATCTCTGATAGAGTTTGATCTGAAAGCAGTTTTATTATTTTGCATTTATATATAAGCCTCAAGAGGAATGGATTTCAGGGGTGCATGACTGGTTCGGTTAGTGCAGCATGTGACTCTTGATTCCAGGGTCATGAGTTCAAGCCCCACACTGTGTATAGAGATTACCTACAAATAAAATCTTAAAAAAAAAAAAGGGATGGATTTCACATGCGACTTTGTCTTTATAAATTAAAGGGGAAAAAAAAAGAGCTATGGCATACCTCACTACTTTTGAGCTACTCTATATAAATAACTCCCTGCACTTTATAGTGAAAGTGGATTTGACCTTTAGGGAAAGACCTTTTTTACAAGGCTATCGATTTTTGCCATTCCCCGGAGCGTTTACTTAAGAAAGATTTTCCTGTGATCAACCTTCCCTGGAAAAGACATTATTTCTAACAAACACCACTTCCTATATCAAAATTGGATGGTCTAAAATCCATGCTTAGAGTGTGCTGTGATACTCTCTTATAGTAGAGAGGCATCCTGACTTGAATGGATAATTTCAGATTAGGCTGCAGAAATACTGTACGGAGACACTGTGCTTTAAAAAGGAGTTTTTTTCTATCACAAACTGTTTTGACAGTTTTACCATCCATCACGGACCTCTTGATATTGCAAAAAGGAATTTATGAGAAAGAACATGGGCTTCTTCTTCCTGACTCAATGCTAGACTGGAGATGTTCTGGGGAAGAGAGACCTTAACAAGGCTTGGAGGAAAGGCATCAATAGGATATTTATTATTCTCTCCACTTCCTTTCTTTAAAGTATTGTAATTGAGGTCATTATAAATCTTTAAAAGCAGCACTTCTGTCCTATACACTATCCCCACTACCAGCAGATATTTATAGAAATAAAATAGTATCTTGCCTCCCTTCAGTAAAGTTCCATGAAGCTGGTTCCAAATAAAAATGAATAAATAATGTTTATCTAGGCCTTGCAGATAATGTTAAAAAGCAAAAAATTGATTAGCCCATCAGTTCTGTTATGTGCTGACACTAACACCCTAGCATTTGGGAAGTTGGCTTATTTTAAGAGAAAATGGTTTAGAAGATGCAAGGAAAAACAACCAAAAAACCCCATTAATAGATATCGATTTTTTTCAACATCAATTTGATAACTTTGCGATTGCATTTTAACAGTGGTGAACTAATTGAGTTAGTATGACTTGGTGAAAAAATTATTTATATATATAAAATACAACCTGTATCTCTCTCTCTCTCTCTCTCTCTCTCTCACACACACACACACACACACACACATACATATACATATATGTATGTATGTCAACTTTATCATTTCTATTTCAGGGTCAGAGAAAAGATTTGAGATTTGAAAATCAACTGCAATGATATTGACATGCATTAGAAATCAATTCTCGACCATGGCAATTCAGACTGCTTATTCATGACAGAGTAAATATGAAGCTTGACCAAGTTGTAAGAATCACCTTTCCCTCCTGCATTTCAAAGAAGGAGAGCCCTCTAAATTGAAGATATATATTTAAAATAATAAAGTTCTCATTGCTGTATTTTCTTTAAGTACCTGCATTAACACATCACATTTAAGCTTAGATTACTCCTAAGATTTCTTTACTTTTTTTTTTGAGGAGAGAGAGAGAGAGAGTAGAGGGAGTGGCAGAGGGAGAGAGAGAAGGAGAGAGGGAGAAAGAGAGAGAGACTCTCAAGCAAGTTCCACACTGAGTGCAGAGCCCCACATGGGGCTTGATCTCAGGACCCTGAGATAATGACCTGAGCTGAAATCAAGAGTCAGACACTTAACCAACTGAACCACCTAGGTGCCCCACTCCTAAGATTTCTTTAAAACATATACATGTCAAAGGGCCAGAAAGCTGTCAACGTACATTTCTTCAATTCCTGAATTTTGAGAGAGAAATCTTATTGTGTACATTTCTACATCCTTGGTTCTATGCATGACATCATACACGCAGTGGGTCTTCTAAAAATGCCTGTTGGATGAAAGAGTAGATGAATGGATGAGGCTTTAGGGTGAGGGAAAATTGTAAAAAAGTCACTTCCCTTCCATTATGATTCAACCTGAAGCATTCTGCAGCCTATTCAAATTGATTTTCACATTCATATTCTGGTATAGATGCAGCCCTGCCTGGGCTCTTAAATTTCCTCCACAGGAGTGATATTAGCACACATCACATCATAATATGTTTTGTTGTATGTGTTCATCTCTCTTAGAAGATTCTGAAGTCTATAGCTTTTCCAGTTTTATATTCTTGGTGCCTAGCATGGTATGTGCTGCATGATAGATTTCCAGTAAATATTCCATGAATGAACTGGAAGACTTCTGGAACAGCATCCTAGTCTTCTAGGATGGCTTGACTTTGGTTGAGTCACTGCAGTCTGGGGATCAAAGTTTCCTCAGCCATAAAACAGATGCCCTTTATCTTTCTGTGACTCCTGCCACAGACTGGAAATACTCGGTTGTAGAGTAGTACCAAAGAATGGGTAACTCGTGAGAAATTTTCTCCCACACAGAATTTCTTAGAAAGGAGAAGGGGGGAAGGAAGTAGCATTTATTACATGACTTAAATAATCAACTTTGCAGCCACCTGTGAGAGAAGACGTTATTGTTCCAATATTATAGATAAGAAAAATTAGCTTCAGAGAGGTACATAATATGCCCAAGATCACACAGTCAGCCAGCGGTTGGGTCAGGATTCAAATCAAGTTCCACTGACATTAAATAAAGCCCATTTATTTTCCTTTATGCACGATTCCACCTGCATAAATTCTGATAAGAAAGAGAACCAGGTTTCACTGAAGGTAGGACATACAACTTTCATTTTGTGTTTCTTTCTTTTATAATTTGAATCAAGGAAAAATATGGGAGATTCTTGCTGGGAATATACCTCCTAATTGTCTTTCATCTGCTTAAACTCCATGAAGGAAGTAGAAACTGAGAGCATGCCGAAATAAGGAAAAGAGACTGTTTGGCAAATCATAAGCAAGATGACTCTACCAACTGGACGATAACATGAGAAGGACTGGTGGAAAAATGAGAAAGTGGGGGCCTTGCCAGGTGGAAAGAGACCCAAGACTGTTGGCCTGATTGGAGCAAAAGGAGGAGGTTATGGTGATTGACATAAGAAATGACTAGTCTGTGGTGGTTTCATAGGAAAAGTCCCATAACGTTCCCTGCACCCTGTGGTTATGTTAAATGGCGAGACACTATGGCATACACCATGATGGGCACAGGTCACTGCAATAGAACTTACATTTCTTTTTTTTCCTTCTTTCCTTTTTTTAAAAAAAGATTTTATTTTTGCAGCGCCTGGGTGGTTCAATCAGTATAGCGTCTGTCTTTAGCTCAGGTCCTGATCTCAGGGTCCTGGGATCCAATCCCACGTCGGGCTCCCTGCTCAGTGGGGAGTCTGCTTCTCCCTCACCCTTTGTCCTTCCCCCCTGCTCATTCTCTCTCTCTCCCAAATAAATACATAAAATCTTTTAAAAAGATATTTTATTTTTAAGTAATCTCTACACCCAACAGGGGGCTCGAACTCATAACCCTGAGATCAAGAGTCATATGCTCCACTGACTGAACCAGCCAGGTACCCCTAGAACTTATATTTCTAATCTAATGTTAGATGTCTCACAGTTTTAAGAACTATCCTTTAGACATTTTACTGCTTGATTTCGTTTTAACAGGTTAATTTTCAACATAACATTTTTAGGTGTTATAAACTGAATAATTCTAGGGATCTGTATGTTAATGAGGTCAAACTGCCCCCACACAATCACAGGAGCAGTGTAGGATGGATTTGTATCTGCTTTCTATAGGAAATCTGAAGCAAGCTGATGCTATATTTGACAGAAAATGTAAATGGTTTCGGTAATGCCCAATTTTCTTCCTGTTGCCTTAGGTTTCCTCAAAAGTTACACATTAATTCACTATACTTAGGTAACCTCCTAAACTTTTAAAATAACTTTTCTTCAAATAGAAATATTAAAAATATAAATTTTATAGGAAGAAAGGGAGAAGAGAAGCTCCTATAAATTTTACATGTGCAAGAAACCAGGTGACTGAGGGTCAGCTAACCAACATTGATAAGTGGCATTGGCTCAGCCTGGGATAAACCAAATTGAGCAGGGGAAACTTCCTTTGCGCTTTAGAAAAGAATATTCATCATCAAAGTCTTTGTTTCTAACACCATTCTTCAATAAAAGGAACTAGGGCTACTGAGAGAAATGGGTAATTCTAAGACTGGGACAGGAAATACACAAGATGAGCCTGGAGCATCCTGAAGTGCTAGAAAGTAAGGAAATGCTCAAAGGAACAAAATAGAACCATTGTTGGGGGTATTTCAAAGGAATACAGGAGCCAAAGCCAGAACAATTCGAGCAAATAAATAAAGTAGTATTGGATTAGAGCCCAAAGTACAAAATAAATATCCCTGACTCCATACTGATATAAATAAACGATTTAATACATAAATAAAGTGAGAGAAGAGACAAATCTCTTATGCAGAAGAATTCCAAATTATTTATATAACACTCTGCTATCTGGGAGGTGGAGCATAACTCCCCTCTCCTAAGTGTGGGCAATACAGAGTAACTTCCTTCCAAAGGGCACAGTATGGAAAGGGAGGCAGAGGAGAAGAGTCACTTTATAATGGAGAAACCTGACAAGGACTACCTCAGCCAGGTGATCAAATCAACATCAATAATGACAGGTCATGTTTATAGTATGTACACTTTTGTGACTTAAGGAAAATGGCTTTTACTTCTGTGGTTTTCCTCCTTAAAACCCATCCCAGTATAATCATGAGAAAAATATCACACAAATCCCAGTACAGAGCATCTTACAAGATACCTGACCACTACTTCTCAAAGCTGTCAAGATCACCAAAATCAAAGAAAGTCTGAGAAATTATCATAGTCCAGAGGAGCCAAAGGAGGCATAACACCTAAATATAATGTAGTATCCTGGATGAGATTGTAGAACAGGAAAAAAACTTAGATAAAAATTAAGGAAAACAGAGTAAACTACAGACTTTAATGAAAAGTAACACATTAAGGGGTGCCTGGATGGCTCAGTCAGTTGGGTGTCTGCATTCGGCTCGGGTCATGATCCCAGGGTCCTGGGATTGAGCTACATATTGGGCTCCCTGCTCAGTAGGAAGCCTGCTTCTCCCTCTGCCTGCTGTTCCCTCTGCTTGTGTTCCCTCTCTCTCTCTCTCTCTCTCAAATAAATAAATAAAATCTTAAAAAAAGTAACACATTAATATTGGTTCATTAATTATAACAAATATGCCATACTAATATAAGATATTAACAACAGGGGAAACTGCATATAATGTAAACGGGGAAAAAACAAGGTATTTGTGTTTTTTTCTGAGAGCGAGTGGTAGATTATGGGATAAATAATGGGATAAGGAGAAAATGGCTGCTAAAAGGATCTCTCATCTTTTATTTTTTTAAAGATTTTATTTATTTATTTGAGAGAGAGAATGAGAGATAGAGAGCATGAGAGGGAAGAGGGTCAGGGGGAGAAGCAGACTCCCCGCCGAGCAGGAAGCCCGAGGCGGGACTCGATCCCAGGACTCCAGGATCATGACCTGAGCCGAAGGCAGTTGCTTGACCAACTGAGCCACCCAGGCGCCCCTCTCACCTTTTATTCAGCATTATTCATTCTGTTCAAAAGCTCTTACATTCAAAATATTTATAATTGTGTAATTAAGAAAGTAAATCAAAACTATTTTTTTGAGATTTGTTGAGAGGTATTTGATAGCTGATAATATGAAGGTGTGGGATATTTTCTAGGACACAGGGAGACAAGGAACTTTTACAATGAATTGGAACCAAAACTGTGACATCACCAATGTAGAGTATCTATGAAAATGTCTACAGAGTCTCACTGCCTTGTGTGTGGGGAGGCTATACCACAAATATGGCTGCCCCTAATTCTTCCCCTCATATAGGTGCATGCTGCTCCTCACATCAAGGGGTAGAACTTATTTGCCTTCCCCTTGAATCTGGGCTGCCTTTATCACTGACTTTAACCCATGAAGACAGTAGAAATGACTTTCTGAAACCTTTAAACCTGGACTTTAGAAAGAACAGCCAATTCTACTTCCCATCTCTTGAAACCAGCCTTAAAGCTATGAGAAGCCATAGCCATGTAGAGATCCTACCTGCCTGCTTGCCTTCCTTCCTTCTTCCTTTTTTCTACTTCATTTAATAATGTTCACTGTTGGGCGCCTGGGTGGCTCAATAGGTTAGGTGTCTGACTCTTGGTTTCGGTTCAGGTTATAATCTCAGGGTCATGAGATCAAGCCCTGTGTTTGGCTCTGTGCTCAGTGGGGAGTCTGCTTCAGATTCTCCTGGTACCTCTGCCCCCCTGCCCCACTGCTCTCTCTCAAATAAATAAATTTAAAAAAAAATAATGTTCGCTGTAAAAATTCTAAGAATATTAAAGTATTTTAAGCAAAAAGAGAGGACATCTGTCCCTCTCATCCTTTCCACATATCCGTTCCAACCTTTTAGAAGTAACAGTTTGATACATATTTAGAGGTGTATATGTGTGTGTTTATAAAACATCTTGGAATTTTCCTGTGTTGATTGCTAGGCCTCTGGTAGTATTCTTTTCTTTGAGAATGATTCAAGACATGGAAAGGTAGGTTTGTGGAATATTCTACACATTTTCCACCCTTCTTTCTTGGACATGGATAACTGATCTAAGAACAGACACGTGAAGTAAGCCATGACAGTGACATTATCTCTGTCCCATAGAGTCTCAGGGAGACTGGGAGTTGGGAGCTGGGAGGTGGGCCACTTCAATGGTAGGTAGTGCTCTAAAGAGATCTGTATACTGAGGACAAGATGTTGCCTGGTTCATTTCTTTCCCATTCCTGAATCTTGATGGTCCAACAGTTGCCACAATTCATTAGCTATCTCAGTACTCATCCAAAAAACAATTTTATTTTATCTTTTGCTCAAGCTAAACAAAACTAGTTTTTATTACCTGCAATCAAAAAGACTTAGTGTATATACATACATACATAGAGTGTTTCTAAAATGGGATCATAGAATTCATTATGTTCTGAAGCTTCTTTTTTCCCTTTATACTAGGCATCATGAACATTATTTTACATATGCCTTTTAGAGGCTGTATAGACTTTTATGTATGGATGTACTGTAATCTGTTTAGTCATCCTCCTTTTGGCAGGTTATTTCAAGCAGTTTTGCCATGAACAACACAGCAAAGATGAGCGCAGAGGGGCTTATGAGAAGCTGAAGGAAGAGGACATGGCTCCTTTCTTCTCGACTCCTAGCTGCACTCCGTCTGCCTCTCCTGAGACAAATAGCTTTATGAGGCTGTAGGCTCTGTAAAAATTCCAGCAAAAAGAATTTTGTATTCTGTGGACTGGGGAAGCCAGCTGGAGAATCCTTTCTGCCCATAGTCCCTATCCCTGGGAACTTTGTGTAAAGCAAGGAATCCTGTGAAATCTGTGGCCTCAGAGATCTATGGCCCTTGGGGGCAATGACGTCAGTCCTACATAAGTGTGTTACATTTCCTTGGAGACCTAGAGACCTAGAGGAAATTGACCCAGTAGGCAAAGTCTTCTTTGCTTTGGAGGCTGGGAGAGTGCCAGACTCTGGGAAGGAAGCCAGCTTCCTCCAGGTGATCCACGAAGGGCCTTCTATACTGTAGCCTCATGGGAGAAAAGACCACTCTATCTTCTCCCACTTGCAGGGATGCTGCCCTGAAGACCACTCCAGCAATCAGACATGAGCTGCAGGGAGTGGACAAGAGCAATAAACACACCTCCAAGGTGGTCTGTCAGAGAAAGGAGGGCCACTCATGTCAACTAGAACACACATCCAGTAAAGTCAAGCTTCTGGAAGAGACAGCTGGAAAATTGACCAAAGAAAGAGCACTTAAGGAGATGCAAGAAATTGCATGTGTGAGTGTGCACATACACACACACACACACACACACACACACACACACACAGACTTTCTAGGGCTAAAAACATGATTTCCCATCTAAACACTTTGCTAGACAAATTGAAGGAGGGTTACTGATGGTCTGGTAAATCAAATTGAGAGTCATCTCAGAACACAGAGCAAAAATTAGAGAGAGAGAAATCATTAGGGAAGAGGTAAGAGACTTGGAGGGTGCATCAAGGGTACCTAACCAGGAAATAATAATAATAGGTGTTCCAGAGGAGCTAAAGGAACAGATGGAGGAGAAGCAATAATTAAATAAATTAGAAGAATATTTCCCTGCAATGAATGCAAATCTGAGTCTGCAAATTGAAAGGACTCACCAAGTTCCAGGAGTAATTGATGTGAAAACATACACGTTTAGGCATATCCTGCTAAAATGCCTGAATTCTAAGGATTAAAAAAAAAAATCTTACATGCTTACAAAACAGAAAAAAAAAAAGTTATTTACAAAAGAAAGAGAGTAAGACTCTCATAGTACTTCTCACTGGCCATGTAAACAACTAGGAGGAAAAACAGCAGCCCAAGAATCCTATCTCACCAAGTTCTCATTCACATCACTAGGTGGGCACAGGTGTTTACGGACACGCCAGAATTCAGAGCATATCGATCTCATGTAACTCACAAACCCCCACTACAGCAAACAACAGCACTTCTCAACTTTAATGTAAATCACCTGAGGATCTTGTCAAAGCGTGGATTCTAGTTCAGCAGGTCTGGGGTGGAGATCAGAGATTCTGTATTTCTAACACATTCCCAGGTGGCACCTATGCTCCTGGTGGCTGGACCACAGACATAAACTCTCAGGTTGACCCTTTGGGTTTGAATCCTTGGCTCTACTTCTTTCTGGCTGTGTGAAATTATCCTTTAACTTTCCTATGCTTCAATTTCTTCGTCTGTGAAGGAGGGATAATGATAGTACCTGCCTCATAGATTTGTAAAAATTAAGTGATCTAATACATGTAGACTTCTTAGACTGTGCCTGGCACATAGTAAGTATTCAATAAATATTGGCTATTAGCATCATGAAACACTCTCTGGGCATATGTAATATGAGTGTGAAGCAAGAGGGTTTAGAACATAAGCAGCATGCAGCAAAGTCTATG
Organism: Eumetopias jubatus; assembly: GCF_037043125.1. Lineage (NCBI taxonomy): Eukaryota > Metazoa > Chordata > Mammalia > Carnivora > Otariidae > Eumetopias > Eumetopias jubatus. The sequence continues at coordinate 110,698,628 of NW_028274807.1, forward strand.
TTATTATTGTAACTGAAAGCACTGAATGATCTCAGCAATCCCTGGACACTGGGGTAGCGGGGGAAAATCCTAGCAGCACTGCCAAGGTCCCATCTGGGGAAGACAGAGGAGAGAGGAGGAAACATGTGCATTCAGAACTATTTTGGAATTTATCCTGTGGGGATAATTGCTAGCTTGTTTTCAGAGAGTACAGAAAATGCCTTCTCATGAGCATAGGAGTAGAGAAGGTGTCTGCTAACAGGATATAAATGAATATCAAAATTTCCATATTAACACAGAAAAATAAAATGGGCTGAACAGAAAATTTATCAGAACAGCAAGAAAAAGAGAATAAAGTCAAGTATTCGTCTTAAGAATCTTGCAAGAAAATCTAAGAAATTGAAAGCATAATCTAAGGGTAAGGGAGACCTTCCTGACCATGCCTGATAACACAGACACTTGCCCCACCCCAAGACATCTATTTGAGAAAAAATGGCAAATTAGGAAAAATATTCATAAATATTCTCTTTAAGAGAGACTGGCTAGCTGTTCACAAAACTGGTTTCTTTTCTTCAAGGGACAGCTTGAAGAATTTTTTTTATATTTTTATATAAAAAATTTATTTTTCATATATTTTTACAGCTTTACTTATTGAGGTACAATTATATTTTTACAGCTTTATGTATTGAGGTACAATTGAGGTATAATAATCCACACTTATTTATAGTGTACAATTTAATGAGTCTTGTCATATGTATAAGACCTGTGAAATCATCACCACAATCTAGGTAAAGAAATATTTGTCATCCACAAAGGTTTCTTGGTGCCCCTTTGTAACCCATTCCTCATTCCCCACTCTGCCTCATGGGATTCCACGTACACTACATTTCTCAGTCTTCCTATAGGTTATGGCCAAGTGCCTAGGTGCTAGCCAGCGAGATATGAGCAGAAGTGAGAGCACTCCTCCAGGCCTAGTCTCCCATGTGTGAGCCTTTCTCTCTTCCCCTATGTCCTGGCAAGACAGCCAAGGTGACCTAGGAAACCACGGTTGGAGATGGCAGAGCTCTCACCAGTAGAGTAGAGTGCCCCATCCATTGCCAAGAAATTTAAGAGGTTCTGAGGATTAAGGCACAGACACCTTGGGGGGCCATTAGCCTACCATACCTCCCCTCCAAACCATACTTATAATCCATGTTTTAATGTCTTGCATTATTTTTAGTGTTCCGTGCTCATTTAATTTTACATACATACACACACACAAACATATATTATCATATACATATACACATACTGGAAGGCTTGGGTTCTTGTTTAATGAAAATTATTGTCTTAAACCACTATTTGAGTGTTCATTGCAGCAACAAGTATTACCTTAGCTAATACAATAATATTCACAGAGCTCTTACAAGTTGACAAGAAATAAACAACCCAGCGGAAAAACGTTAAAAAGAGTCCATTCATAGAAGAGCAAATCCAAATTATGGACATACAAAACAAATGGAAAGATGTTTATATACTAGTAAGTATGGAAATTTAAATTAAAGTAACACGTCAGACGAACAACCATTAAAGAGACTAATCATACGTACTGTCAGGGATGAAGTGGAATGGATACTCAAACACTTGGTGGTAGAAATGTGAGTTGTTACAGACTCTTCAGAAAATTAATCTGGCAACATATACTAAAATAATAAATACAGATAGTTTTTGCTTTCTTTAGTATTTCCACTCCTTGGGACCTATCTTAGGCAATAACAGAACCAGGACAGGAAGATATCGATGTAAAAGGATGTTTTTTGCAGACTGTGGGCATGACAAAAACAGAAACAATTAAAATGCAACTGGAAACAAAAGGAGTAACTATCAATAAAAGAATGGTTGAACAAATTGATAGAATAACCATTCCATGGGAAGTTACACTGAAAATTTGAAGAAAAAAAAATTAGAGCTAAATCAGATAACATGTAGGGATTTTCATGAGGTTTCATAGAGAAAAGAAAAATGAAGAAAAGTGTATATAATGTATATAACAGATAATTTTCATTAAGCAAGAACCCAAGCCTTCCAGTACATGTATATGTATATGATAATATATGTTTGTGTGTGTGTATGTATGTAAAATTAAATGAGCACGGAACACTAAAAATAATGCAAGACATTAAAACATGGATTATAAGTATGGTTTGGAGGGGAGGTATGGTAGGCTAATGGCCCCCCAAGATGTCTGTGCCTTAATCCTCAGAACCTGTGACTATTACATTATATGGCAAAAGGAACTTCACAGGGATGATTAAATTACAAACCTCAAGGTGGGAAAATTATCCTACATTATCACCACAATGTCACCCGATGACACCACAAGGGTCCTTATAAGAAGCAGGAAGGAAATCAGAAGGAGAGAAGAGGAAAAGACATTTGCACTGGCAATGACATCGGAGTGATGCAGCCCCAGCCAAGGAATGCCGGCAGCGGCCGGAAGCTGGACAATGCAAGGAATAGATTCTCTGCTGGAGCCTCCAAAAGGAATCAGCTCTGCTCATCCCTCGACTCTAGCCATGTTAAGACTCATTTTGACCTCTGACCTCTAGAACGGTAGGAGAAAAAAATTCTATTTTAAGCCACTACATTTGTGGCAATGAGTTATAGCAGCAATAGGAAATAAATACAGTCTGAACTTGGTGAGGGGCGTGTTTTGCAGGAATGACTTTGCCCCTGTATGACCCCCTCCCCTTGAGTGTGGGTGGAACCCACGAACCTGGTGGGATATCACTCCCACGATCATGTTATGTGGTGAAAGTGAAGGGAGTTTTGCAGGTGTAATTATGTTGGACTTTCAGTTCACCAAAAAGGATATTATCCTGGATGAGCCTGATTTAATCAAGTGAACTCTTTAAAAGAGGGCTTCAGGCTTCCCTGAGCTCACAGATGTGGGAAGTAGCAGAGACTCTCCTGCCAGTCTTGTAGAAGCTGGTCACTGTGAGTTCCACAGCCGGAGGAAGGGAGCTCTGGCAACACACACACACCTGCTGAGGAGGGGAGCCTGAGTCTCAGATGAGACTGTGACTCCCCAAAGACACCTTGGCTGCAGCCTTCTCAGAGCCTGAGTAGAGGACCCTAAGCCATGCCCAGACTCCCGACCCATGGAAACTGGGAGATAATAAGTGGGTGTTATCTTAACCCCCGAGTTTGTGATAATTTCTTACACAATAGAAAACTAATACAGAGGGTGAAAATAGAGAACAAAGGAAAGACAAAGGGGAAGAAATCACTGCTCTAAAAAATAATATTGATTATATTTGCCATCATATAAAACAGAATAGATGTGTATAAAATAAAAATGAGTATTTTACAAGTAAAAAACAAGCCTCATACACATTTGGAATTTTTAAAAAAGATTTATTTATCTATTTGAGAGAGAGAGAGAAAGCACTTGAGAGTGGGGGTGGGGGTGGGGGGCGAGAAAGGCAGAGGGAGAAGCAGACTCCCTGCTGAGTGGGGAGCCTGAAGGGGGCTCAATCCCAGGACCTAAGCCAAAGTCAAGAGCCAGACGCTTAACCAACTGAGCCACCCAGGCACGCCCACATTTAGGATTTTTAACCGTAGAACGAATGAAGAATATGGGGGAGTTGTGTGAGAAAGAGAGGTAAAGTGTGGAGGTATTTGTGCCCCTGTAAGTTGAGATATGAGAAAAATACAGAGGGAAAGGATTTTAAGAAGTTTAGCTTAGTATTACAAGTGGAGTTCCTTTGGATGCCTATTTGGTAGGTTTCAGTCGAGGTTTTCAACGTAGTCAGCAATTTGGGGATGTCAATGATACTTCTTTTGGATATAAGTGTTAATGCTGTCTAGAAGGTGACTCCTCTTTCCAAAGATTATGCTCCCTAAAACTCCTTACGGGCTCCCCATAGCCCTCAGGCAAAAGCCCACACTTCTTAACAGGACTTCTAAGGCTCTTATCTTTTGCCCCAACCTGTGTGTACAGAGCTCTTTACATTTAAATCACAGAGTCACATGACTACCCTTAAAAAAAGTTGGAACTCTACTGTTATACATATATGAAGCCATCTTATGTGGGTGTTATCGGTAGGATGGATTCTTATCGTAGATTTGCTGGAAGAAGATAAAATCTCTATTATTTTCAAAGTTGGTCTCCATAAAAAAACCTGTGCCAATCCATAGTCTGTTCCACATAGGGTATGAGAGAGCCCATTTCCCCATATCTTGTTGTAACATTATAAATATTTATAATATCATTTATCAGAAATCTTTTTAATTTTTGCCCTTCAGGCAAAAAATGGTAGGAGCACATTTTTCTGATATGCATCATCTATTTGTATTATTTCTCTGCATTGCCGGTCCCTAACCTTCCAGTCTGAAATGATTGTTGCCAAATGAAAGGCAAACCATCTTCTGTGGGATGTAATGGTGGAAAAACCTTCCCCTTCCAGCAAAATCACCATGGAGCAGTGAAGGACTAAGGATCACACCATCTAAGCTATTCTGTTACTCTCAAAAAGCTGCTTTGGGAAAACACTCTGATGAGTATAACAGTAAAAATATTCCTGCCTACCAAGGTAGGTGATGCAACACAAATGAATCATTAAAATCATTGTAAGAATAGCTCCCATTTAAGTATATAAAAGTCAGCAGGGAAAATGTTTTCAGGGTTTGCTACAGTAATCTACGCTGACTTCATGTCTTCTCTCTTACGAGGTTCGACAGCATTGCCAAATTTTTCTTGTTCACCTGCCTCGCTCTACTAACTTTCAGAAGAGCTGGATCTACATTACTGAAACTCTACTGGGTAAATTTTAGTTACCCTTTTCTTCAAGATCCCTAGTTAAGCCAACAAGCACAGCTCACCTCTTTCATTCATCCCATCATTCAGTCACTCATTCAAAAAACTATTTAGCATGGATTTCGCACTAGGCATCCTGTAAAACTGAGGATACAGTGATAAATATACTGACCCATGCCCTCTCTTCATGGATTTGCAGTTTAGTGACAGAAGTCAGTTCAATAAATACTCTACTGTTATATAGTATGGTGTTTGAGGAGGTTCAGATATTTGGAAGTGGCTGGCTTGGGGTGGGTGTAAAAGAGTTGCTCCAAACAGAGGAAAACAGTATCTCTTGTCAAAGAACTATCATCACCATCACATGACATTACCTAAGCATGCACATCCAGGCATGGAATCATAACAATTCTTGTGAATTTAAAAAACCTTGACACAAAATTTCAGGAATGTATTCAAGATTTCTTTTCTTTCTTTTTTCTTTCTTTTTTTGAGAGACAGAGAAAGAGAGAGCATGTGAGCAGGAGCGCCCACATGCAGGGGGCAGGGGAGGGACAGAGGGACAGAGAGAGAATCTCAAGCAGGCTCCCCGCTGAGCATGGAGCCTGATGCCGGGCCTGATCTCAGGACCCTGAGATCATGACCTGAACCAAAACCAAGAGCTGGATGCTTAACCGACTGAGCCATCCAGGTGGCCCTCCAGCTGTCTCTTTCACTAGAGTCTCTGTCCCCGCCAGCCAGGTATGAGTTTTACTAGGGTTGCTGGAAGCTCTTGCCTGTGCTGCGACCATTCATTTGACATTTGTAGAGTATCCTCACCATGCCTGGTATGTGCTGGGCATACCTAGCTGAATAAGACACCATTGCAAGCCTCGAGGATCAACAGTCTCATGGAGATGGTAGAGGAGATAGACAAATAACTATAATTATAATTCCTCATGATAAGCACTGTAGAAAAGGAAGTATGTGTATTATAAGGTGATCATAAAAGGAGGGAATGAATTTACTCCACCAGGGAGCTGGGGAAGGAGTCACAGATCTTGATCAGTAGAGGTCTACCAGGAAGTCAAATTGGGGAAGGTTTTAGGATTTTTTGTTTTTTTGTTTTTCATAGAAGGAACACAAAGACTGAAAAGGAAAAACATATGCAGGAAAAATTAAGAATGTGGTTGCGGCCAGAGAACAAGATACATGGTAGGTGGTAGAGAGAAAGGGAAAGATGAACAGCATCCAGTGGGTGAGGGCCTGGCCCGGGTGACTGAATCTGGCAGTGATGTCAGGGATAATGGTGTTACACGGGAAATGTCATAGTAACTGGGCATTTATGCAATGAGGGACTAATTTTCAGAGCCTACTCCAAAGACAAAGTAATCCGTCATGCCAAAAGCAGTTGAATTCACTCTTTCCTACCTCCTCCCCCATTACAGCTCCAAATAATGCAATCTCACAGGGGTACTGAATAGTCCAGTAGGTCCAGAGACAGACTTGCCTAAGATCAACCATTCTTGAGGCTAAGGTTCAGAAGCTAGCAATGATCTGCCAAAGTTAGAACAACCTTAGGTTAAAAGTGAGCATCCCAGGATAGGCACCCCAGGAATCAGTGAGAAGCACACAGAGGAATACTGTTAAAGTTTATTACCAGTTTCTTAGTGAGGAGCAACTAGAGACAAATAAAACAACCCATTGCTGATCCCCTTTGCAGTTAGCTGAATGTGACTATGTATAATAACCTTTATGGAGTTCTCATTTCAGAGTATGGCTCCAGTCATCATCTTTTGCCACCTTCATAAATTCCCAACTTAGAGAACCTCCCCGGATATGATTTTGTATGTAGATATCTCTACTGGGCAGACAGTGAGGAGTTCAGTGTCCAGAGTGAACAAAACCAGACAATGAGGCCCCCAGCCAGACTGCTGTGTGAATGTGTTACCTGCCACACTAGGCTTTGGGTTTGGACTTCATTCTTCAGGCCAGAGATTCCAGTGAATAGCAGTGAACTGGCTACACAGATCCTCTTGGACCTTAGGGTAACTAGGCAGGACCTGGGACTAATACAGTCTGGGGCCCTTTGCTTCAGCCACAGATAATTTCTTCCATTTAGCTTGATGTGAGCCTAAAATTATTACTATTTCCTGTATGTTGACAGGTGAAAAAGCACTCTTGCAATGGGGAGCAGTGATGAACTCTGGTCATTATCCCTCTTCACCCTGGAATGTGGTCACCTCCAACTCAAAGCTTTGCATGCTTCTCTGGCATCTTCTGGATGCCTATATATTATATATATATATATATATATATACATACTCATAGTATAGAAGACCTGGGACCTTCACATTGAGATAATGAAGATGGATTAGCAGGCAGGATTGAGAGCAAAGAGGTGAAGTCATTGTTAAATTACCCTTTGAGATGCAATTACGTGAAAGATAGTGAATAGCTGCTATCCATCTCTTCTTAAAAATGAAATGGAATTGGGCTTGAACTGCAGCCAGAGGAATTCATGCTAGATAAAAGGATGCAGCAGGACCGCTTCATGCTCCCAAGTCACTCATGTTTATACATGGGTGTAGTTATCATAGTGTGCTCTGATTTGGAGTCATCAGCGTATTCATCTGCCATGCTCTTTCATTTTTGTATCCACAATACCTAGTACAGTGCCTCATACTGAGCGGGCTCTCAAAAAATGTTGCATCGCATTAACTTGTGAAGTGATGGTGATCAGGAGAGACAGGCTGATGTTCTTGAAAGCTGTTTAATACAGAACGAGTGTTTTCCTTTGGAATATCTCAGGACTCACGGACCGTGGAGCCATGATGTAGCCTTCTGTGACTCCTTATTATTTCTCACATCCATACCTTCCAAGTTCCACACTGAGAAACTGATACTCCTGTCCACGGAGATAGTTGACTTACTAAATTTTCAAGAGTGAAATGTTACTGGTTATGTTCTTTGGAGCTTAAATCTATGAGATGTCCTTTAGTATGAATATCCTACAGTTGAAGATTTACTGCTCTGTTTGCTACATGTTGTGAATTCTTCAGTTGCATGATCTTCACATCCCTGTACTGTCAGCTTGTTCCTTCCCTGGCTACACACCCTGCCTGGGCTGGACAAAGAACCAATTAATGTAGTGTTTTTCCTGCTCTGTGAACTTTACTATGTCGAGTGAACAAAGGGCAAGAAGAGAAAACACCGTCTTTGCTACTTGTCTGAATTTAAATAATCTCGTAGCTTCACTAAGACTTCTTTAAAAATGAATCACTGGCAGTGAATAAAACTCTAATCTACATACAATGCCACAAGGATTAAAATTCACTATCCAGTCAGTGGATGTTAAAACCCAGTCAGGGTCCTAGAAGGGAAGAGATGACACACACTAAGTATAATTGAGGAGACTTTAATGAAAGGATTATTTCACAAAAATTGGCTGGATTTATGGGCACCAACAAGTAATGGTGAAGCACCCAGGGATGAGCCACACTGGGGAACTGTTACCATCCATAGAGTTGGAAGGGCAAAGTGACAGACCCGGTCAAAGCCGAGCCCTGGGAGAGAGGCTGCCTGGCAGGGACTGTGTTCTTGAGTAGAGGAACACAGCTGCCAAACCAAAACTTGGCAGGGGATAAAGAACCCATCTTCTTTACACCTTCCCTCTGATCTCCTGATGACAGCTCCCCTCGGCCAAACCCAATTGGACATTTCCAGAGATCTGCTTCCAGGACTACAGAACGTGGCTGGGGGTTGGGGGGTGAGAAGGAAGAATATTTTTGGAGGGTCAAACAAAGAATACACAGCCACTCACTGGTATCAGTCAGGGTTCAATTCATCCAGAGTTCATGTATAAGATGTCTATTTACAAAAATGAGGGCAGGACATAGAGGAACCACAAGAGATTAGGCAGTCACCTAGAGTTACTAGCAGTGGAGCTGTTACCACCTAAGGATTTTGGTACCGATTCCAATGTGTGGGTCTTCTCCCCACACCACTAAGCAATTCTTCAACACCAGCGGGTGTCCTACAATTCAGCTCAATTCTGACACTATCTACCCAGGGAGATAACATCAGATTCCACAGGTTAAGGGCTCTGGCCTACAAAACTGTCTTCACTTCAGATGTCAATCATTAAGTCTAGCTTGTTTTGTTACCTGTGCTTCTATTGACTGGCTATAAATCAGAGGTTCCCGCAACCCCCTCCTTGGGTTTCATTTGGTAGGGCAGCTCACAGAATTCAGGAAACCCAGTTTACTTACTAGATTACTGGTTCACTACAAAATATGTTAAAGGATGCAAATGAATAGCCAGGTCCAGGTCAAGAGATACATAGGGCGAGATCTCAAACAAGGGAGCTTCTGTCTCCATGGAGTTTGGGGCCCACCTCAGTGGCACATGGGAATGTTCTGGTTCACCAACCTGGAAATTCTCCAAATCCTTGCATTTTGGGTTTTTATTAAGGCTTTGTTATGTAGGCACACTTGATTAAATCATTGGCTATTATTAATTGAACTCAATCTCCAGCCCCTCTTCCATCCTGGAGACCAAATATATATATAATAAATTATATCACACCACCCAGCCCCAAAGAGACAAGGGAGAGCGCTGATATCAGAACCCAAAGGAGACTGGGTGTGTAGAGGTTGCTGCGTTAGAGGAGCAGTGAGCTTTAGTGAAGGAACACAACCAGCTTAATGGAGGGCTAGGGGAGTAACACACTGAGCTCTCCCTGTTTCTGCCTTTTAGGCTTCCTTCCACTGGGGCTCCCTGCTGGCCAAAACAAACTGGAGGTCAAGGCAAGGGAACTCTGGGGATATGTCCATATAGGTCAGCCTCTAGACAGAAAGTAGGGTAGAAAAAGGGGAAGAGTGAATCTGGAGAAGCAAACCAAAGATATATGGCATACCTGCTACCATAACTAAGTCACTCACTCACTTCCTTCCTTGCTCCCTCCCACTAGACTTTATTAATCTCTGTACGAAGATTTAACCTTTAAAATTCCTCAGGCAGGGAATATTGCTCTTCACTAAGTGAGCATCCCCCATTCTGTTGACCTCTTAGCATTTTTTAACTTTTTAAATAGAAGTTTTCTCTCTCTCTTTTTAAATCTTTATTTATTTGAGAGAGAGAGAGAGAGAGAGAGAGTGAGAGAGTGAGTTGGGGGAGGGGCAGAGGGAGAGAAATTTCAAACGGAATCCCCACTGAGCTCAGAGCCCCATGCAGGGCTTGATCTCCGGACCCTGAGATCATGACCTGAGCCCAAAAGTCAGACACTTAACCGACTGAGCCACCCAGGTGGTTTAAACAGAATTCACAGGGACCCTACTATATTAAACTAATAAAGCAGTATTTATTCGTGGCAATTTAGAAATGTAAATTTGCATTTCCTTACTTTTGGGTTAACCAAAGAGAACAGTAACAAGATTTTTGATTAACACAAAAGTTTGACATCAGTCTCACTGGCCTGCTTTGACATCAGCGACTGCCAATACTGACAGACTCAAGGGAAAGAGAGTTTGGCAGCCACGGATATAAGCGACGAGGAAAACCTGAAGCTTCCACTTTCCCACCCCACAGCTTCTCGGTGAGGCCTCCTTTTTGTAATCGAAATCTGATTGCTAGAACACATGAGGTACAACCAACAGCTACACTTTTCCGGCCACCTGGTCAGGAAATATCTCATCTCTCTGAAAACTCATCCTTTACGCCTCGGTTATCAAACACTTTGGAGCAGCTTAGCCCAGGAAATGAAGGCTCTTGCTAAAAACATGGAGATTTAGGAAGCCAGGACGTGATTAACCACATTGGCATTTTGCCAAATGAGCAGTTAACAACCAGGGCTGGGAAAACAAGTGCCGATTAGTAATCCCTGGGTTTACAAAAGGGGTTTAGACTCAATCCTAACAAACCACCGTGACAGACTAGAAAATCCCCAGCCTATTGGAACTGCGACTGTACTGCCTTAAAAAAAAAAAGTGTTAGTCTAATCAAAATTTATTCATCACTACCTCTACTTGTAAAGAAAAAAAAAATCCCATAAGATTATTTATATTTAAATTTAGTAGCCTGGAAATCTCCTAGATGCTCTCTATAAAACAAAACTAGACTTTGAACCTACTCATGAGGTTTCTAATGATTCATGTTTATTTTAATCTCAGTGAGCTATACCAGAAAGAACACTGGCTCTGAAGTTGATCAGAATTGGTGTACCAGTTTTGAATGCATTTTAGTTCAAGTAACAGAGTACCAAACTTACACAGGTCCAAAGTAGCCTTTTTTATTTTTGTCCAATTACTAGATGTCTGAAGGGAAGTTGCCCATGGTTCAGGGCCTTGACCATGAGGGGCCATGTCTCTGTAGTGTTCCTGGCCTTCCTCTCCTACTCATCACTTTGTGGTGATGCAATATCTGTGAGCGAAGAAGGGACATGAGGACATGGGTCGGTGATGGTGATGTCCGAAGAGGGCTGGGGTAATGACAGGTCTGTTTGGGGAATTGCTGAGTCCAGGGACTTGGTTATGTGATGGCACATGGCACATATGTCCTATAGGCGATTAGAGATACAGAACTGAATTTGAGGACCGAAATCAGAGTTAAGGAGGATGACTTAGGGGTGAGAAGGCAGGAGGATTCTAAATTGAGAGTTTGGGGAAGACTTCCTTTTCAGGACTAAGAGAAATACTCCCTCTGTAAACAGGGGGTTGCCTGAAGGGCAGGTGGTATAGGTGGGACAATTGAAGTATAACAGCCTTATTAGAGTGGGAAAGAGGGGGTCTTCTGGAAGCGGGGCTTGGGCCACACTGAGTGATTGGGTTGGAAACAACCAGTGTGGGGACATACAAGGGCTGCAGAAAGCTGGCTTGGCTGGTAGGATGATAAAACTTGTCATGATTCAGGTCTGCAGATTTCCAAAGTTTCTAAAGCAGCAGTTCAGGGCCTAGGAGTGGAAACAGAGCTAAAGGACATGGATGACCCAGGGCCAGTGATGGGCATGGGGTGGGGATGTTAGGAGTGTTCATGATGACCAGGTAGAGGAGGCTAACTAGAATCCAGACCAGGCAGGGAGAGCATTCAGGGAGTCAACTCTCTCTGATTAAACCTTGGGCTCCTTTTCTCCAGGACTCATTATCCCTTGAGGTCCCTCTCCCTATAAAACCAATTGCAGGATGCCAGAGGTAGATTAGTTTTCTAAGAGAAAATAGTTAAGGGATAGTGGGAACCACAATTATGAAGAAATTAGCCTGGCTCTAGGTTCTAGCAAAATGCTTATATAATAGAACTTCAGCTCCAGATCCCAGATCACTTCTGAGGAGTTAACTCTAAGTCTTGCTGGACTCAGATATTTCCTCTTATTTTTATATCTTGTCTCTTATTCTTGCATATTTAAGAGTAGGGCTCTCCAAACCTCCCTGCTCCTATGAGAGGGTTTTAACTTAGAAGGAGTACCTGTGGGTACCTCCTACCTAATTTCAACCAGCAGAGGCACTGATGTAGAATTAGCCACCCTCTTGTCACAGGATGGTCGCCTACACTTTGGTGGCCTTCCAAAGTCATCCTTAGTTTTGGGGAAGTTCCTTGCACTCCTGCAGCACCACAGGAAGAATCAGAGGACTGGCAAATTGAGAGTGACTGAAGGATCTATTGTGGGTGGACACTGAAGTCCAAGAAAAGTAGGAGGGCATGATGAGAGAACACCAAGAATACCAAGTGTGGTTTCTGAACTGGTGAAATCAAATGATAGATCTTTTGTCTCTCCACATCTTCACTTGAAGGAAGAACTTCTTTAACCTGCTCTGTAGGAAAGAAAGATGATTTCTCTAGTCTCACAGAATTCTAGGCTCTTAGTATTGGAAGGTTATCTCCTGGTCTAGTCCAGGATGTCACCCAGAGCAGCAAGCACTTCTGAAACTGCCTCGGCAGCTGGCTGTTTGGTATTTCCTCAAACATTCCCCGGGATAAGAGCTGATTACTTGGTGAAACAGTTTGTTACTTTCTGACAGGCCTGATTCTTAGACAACTGTCCCTGACATGGATTGTCATTTGCTTCCCTGTAGCTTTCATTTATTTGTCCCAATTTTATTCTCTGTTACCTCATGAAGTACATATCTTCCCTCTCTCAAATGAGGGACTTTTCAGTGTTTCAATGCTCTTCTCCGGTTCCCACTAGTACTTTCTTTTTCTTCAGACAAGACACCTCACAACATCAGTTTCTTAACTTCCCCTTCAGTGACAGGGCTTTGGGACTCCTCACCAAGCTGGTCCTCATCTCTTAGTTGGTCATGCAAACAGGAGACCCCCAGACCTGGACATAGCATTAGGATGTAGGCTGACCAGGATGGAGAACTGTGGGACAACTCCCTCCTCTAAACTGGACACCCATGATTCAACTACTATAGTCCAAAGGTGCATTCTTCTCCTTGGTCTGATGAGGCTATAACCCCATCTTCTGGGATTTTAGTGTACTACCACTTAGCTCTCTTTCCTTCTTATGGTTTTGTAACTATAGGTATACATAAAACTTGTCATAAATTCTTTGTCTCTGAAGTCTTGGGTTAAATTCTACACCTCTTTCTGATCCCTGGGAAACTTCTCATGACCAAGTGCCATGAGGTATCAGTTGGGTTTAGTTTAGGTTCAATAAATATTGAGTCATTGTGATGTACTGGGAATTATATTAGATGTTAAGATGGAGGGGAGAGGGTACAAATGAATTAGGTTATGATTTCTACCTTAGGGCAGCTTGCTGGATAGAAGATACCCACATAAACACATCATTACAACGTGATAAAAGAAAAACTATAACATAAACACAGTGGTTATTAGGGCTCAGATGAGGGACTCTTGGCCCAAATTGGAAATTCAGGGAAGGGTTCTCAGAAAGAGAAACATCTTTAACATTAAGAATTAGAGGATACTGGGAAGAATGTGGGGAGACAGAAAGGACAAAAAGAGTAAAGTCAAGGAGGCAGGAAGCACATTGGCATATGTGCAGAGCTACAGGTTATTTATCCGGTAGTACTAGAGCACCGAGTACACAGATGAGTAGGGGCAAGGTCACTGAAAACCTTGGATTCAGTAGGCAATGGGGAGCCCTTGAAATGTTTCAAGAAGATGGGAGAGTAGTCAGATTTGCCTTAGTGGAAAGAATGGATTTTAAGATGGCTAATCTGAGGCAGGCAAATGGGTTGGGAATACTTAGGAGTCTGAAAGATTATTTATTTATTTATTGATTGATTGATTTAAGAGAAAGAGAGAGAGAGCAAACGGTAGGGTGGGGAGGAGCAGAGGGAGAGGGATAAGCATGAGCCCAACAGGGGACCCGATTCTACGATGCCAAGATCATGATCTGAGCTGAAATGGAGAGTCAGATGCTTAAGTGACTGAGCCACCCAGGCACCCCTGGAATACTTAGGAGTCTAATGGGTTAGTTCAAGCAAGAGATGTTGAGGACATTGACGAAGACAGTGGTAGAAGGATGGGACAGATCAAGGAATGCAATAAGTACGATTGGCAGGCGTTGGTTGTGGAAAGCTGTGAATAAGAGAGAACAATAGCAACAAAAATCCAGATAAACTCCCAGAAATCTGGATTGAATGCCCAGGAAGATGGTGACACAACTAGCTGAGAGGGTGGAGGAGATGTCTGGGGAACCATGAGTTCAAGTTTGAGTGTGTAGAACTTGAACTGCTTATCGAACATGCAATTATAATGCCCAGCAAATAGCTGGATCTATGTATCTGAATGTCACAGGAGATACCGGGCCAGGAGATGGAGATCTTCAGTTCATCAGAGGGAGTTAAATCATGATAGTAAATGAGCCAGTACGAGGAGAGTATATAAAGAAATATACCAATATTTAAGGCAAATTCTTAAAAACACGTTCAGCATGCTTTCTTTGGTTGACATAGTCAAATTTGACTTTGTTGCCAACATATAAAAATCAGAAAATTTCACACCAAAATGAGGATTTCCAGATTTTCTTAAAATCAGGAGCTTTGGACCCACTGGGCTTGCATTTTCACAGAACAACATTGTACCAAAACTGAGTACTAGCTTCCCCTTTCAAATGCGATACATGTTCTCAAATTGTTTACAGTCTCCACTACTCCCCATTGTCTTTCTAACACCAAGACTAATGTCAACTCCCATTAATCACTACCATAGTGCTTCTATTTCATACACTTGCTTCATTTATTTATATCACTTGCCTGGCCCCAGTAGATACTAGAGTTCTTAATTTCCAGCTTAAAATGTTAGTAAAGCAAGAAGATCCCATTAGAGAAACTAAGAAGCACAATCAGAGAAATGGAAAGAAACCAGGAGAGAACTGGCCTAGTTGCCAAGAAATTTCAAGAATGGAAGTTCAATAGTGTCAAGCACTATAGAGAGGTCTAATAAGCTAAGGATTGGAAAGTGTCTATAGGGTTTGTCCATATGAAGAACATTAGAGATCTTTGCCAGAATAATTTTCAACAAAGAGATGGATGATGGAAGTGAGATCTCAGGGATGTGAGGAGTGAATGGGAAGTGAGCGAATGGAGAAACAAGTTAATTTTTCTCTATCCAGAAACATGACTAGAAAGGGAATCAGAGACCTAGGCAGTATCCAGAGGTAGAAAGGGTCAAATAAGATTATTCTTCCACAGAAAGTAGTGTTTGAGCATATTTATATGCAAAGAGCCAGTAGAAAGAGGGTTGTCTGGCTGGCTTAGTTGGTAGAGCATGCAACTCTTGGTCTTGGGGTCATGAATTTGAGCCCCAATTTGGGCAGAGAGATTATTTTTTTAAATAGCCAGTAGAAAGAAAAATTGGTGATATATAAGAGAGACGATAATGCATAGAAGGAAGTGCTAGAGTTGGGAGGGAATGAAATCAAGAGTTTAATTGAAACGGCTGGCTTTAAACTGAAAAAGGAACTCTTTATCCCCACAAATGGCAGAGGAGAAAATGATGGAAGAAGGTAAATTTGTAATGTCAACTCTCTTATCCAATCACATTCTTAATAAAATAGAGGGAGGGTCATCTGCTAAATATGAAAACTGTGATGGCAGGTAAAGATCTCAAGAATGGTGAAGGGTTGGGGTGCCTAGGTGGTTCAGTGGGTTAAGTGTCTGACTCTTGGTTTCCACTTGCTGGGATCATGATCTCAGGGTTGTGGAACTGAGCCCTATGTCAAGCCCAACATGGGACTCCATGCTCAGCAGGGAGTCTGCTTTTCTCCCTCTCCTCCTCTCTCTGCCCCTCCCCACGCACACCCTCTCTCTTGCTCTCTCTCTAAAAGAAATAAATATTAAAAAAAAAAAAAAAGGAATGATGACAGGTTGTCAGAGTTCTTGGGTAGGAAGAGGGGTAGGGACTCACTGAAGACCATGAAAAGTGTTGCTGAGTGGCCCCAGTGGCCCAGCCAAGGCTGGACGTTGGGAATTTTGTGACACCAGTCTGGATGGTTGAGTGATTTTCTCTAGCCCCTGAGGAACATGTCTAAGTATGCAGTGTATTTACTACTGCACATGGCAATATTATCTTTGGGGGTGGCAAATACTATAACTAAAAATATAGACCTAGTGAAAAAGCATGTATCACTGTTATTTCTAAGGCATTAATGCTCTAGAGGCTTCAGCTGAACTTTTGGTGCCACCTTTTATACATTTCCCAAGTTTTGGCAACAGGAGGAAGATATTATTTGCTCAAGAAGGCTCTCACTACAATTGATTTTCCAGTTTTCAGCTGACTGAGAGGGCTCAGTCTGATCTAGAGTAGCTGAATATGTTTTGGGGAGATGCAAAGCTAGGCAGAGATAGAGTCCAAAGCCCAGCCAAGAGGACAGTTAAAACTTGAATCAAGAAGATATTACCAAGAAGGAGCTAGAAAGAAGATGGTATGAATTAAGGGGTGGGTAAGAGTCAGGGACAGAAGGGACAAAAGGAAGGAAAATAAGAGAAGAGAGAAGAGAGGAAAGGAAAAGTCTGAAAGGAGAGAGAGAAAGTGACATTAAAAAAGAAAGAGATGTGAAGAATAAAGCAAAAAAGAAGAGGATAATTGCCACTCTGGAACCAAGAAGTCTGCTTGGAACGTTCCCCTCCATTTGCCTTGGGAGTTGGGTCTGTGGCTCTACTTGCAAATCTCTCCTTCTTGGTACTATAAAGACTAGGGGACATACCCATTTCTAACCATACTCTCCACCCTATTACTGAAAGTCTAGGCATTTTTTTTTAAGAGATTAAATGGACAGAGAAGCTATAAGAAAATAACTCTACCAAAGTTTCATTTCATTGTTTAACTTCCAGGTAAACACTAGCCTCAAAACCAGGTCTATTTTGCTGACAAAAGTTAAGACAAATTGAGAGGTTTAAAACTTTAACCATTGGTGGGGGGGTGCCTAGGTGGCTTAGTCGGTTGGGCATCTGACTCTTGATTTTGGCTCAAGTCATGATCTCTGGGTCGTGGGATTGAGCCCCATGTTGGGCTCCGTGCTCAGTGGGAAATCTGCTTAAGATTCTCTCTCTCTGCCTCTCCCTCTGCCCCTCCCCTCTGATCTCTCTCTCTCTCTCTCTCTCAAATAAATAAATATACCTTAAAAAAAAACTTTATAACCATTCGCTGGTAATGTGATCACAGGTCCTCCACTTAAGCTGAGTCCATATAAATTTTAAGAAGTCTGTAAATTGGAAGATACCTCCAGGAGCAAAGGAGCTGGCAGGCACCATTTCCCTCCCCTACCCCCAGCACAATCTATGGCCACCTGTAGTAACCAATGCTGCACCAACACTCATTACCTAACTTGCTTGTACCAACACCCCTCCTTGTCCCTCCCCCAGGAGACCAGAGCAAACTCTGCTCCACCACATCTCCTGACCCATATGTTTTGCAGGAGCTCAGTTTTGGCAGCAGCAGCAGCAGGAGGTCTCCTTTTGTAAGGAGACTATTGCACACCTTGCTGCCCACAATAGGCAAAGATAGCCTTGGTAGACAACTGGACTAAAGGAAAGAGGCCAAGACTCAACAGCAGAGCACACGCAAAACATATAGGGGACACTCCCTGAAGCACCAGGCCCTAAGGAACAGGGGACACTGCACTGCAGGGCACTATAGGACCTCTACACCATAAAGCTGTTATTGTTAAGAGAAGTAGCTGACTTTTCTAATACACAGCAACAGACAGAAAGTCAGACAAAATAAGGAGATAAACAACTCCCAAATGAAGGAATAGGACCAAACCACAGCAAAAGACCGAAGCAAAATAGATCTAAGTCAAATGCCCCATAGAGAATTTAAAGTAATGATCATAAAGATACTCACTGGACTATAGAAAAGAGTGGAGAATATCAGTGAGACCCTTAACACAGAGATAAAAAAGAATCAATCAGAGAACAAGAACACAATAAATGAAATAAAAAATACACTTGGTGGAATAAATAGCAGACTAGATGAAGCAGAGGAATGAATTAATGACCTGGAAGACAGAGTAATGGAATATAACCAAGGTGAGTAAAGGAGAGGAAAGAAAATTATGCAAATTGAGAATAGTCTTAAGGAACTCAGTGACTCTATCAAACAATAACGTCTACATTATAGGGATCTCAGAAGAAGAGAGAGAAAAGGGGGCAGAAAATTTATTTGAAGAAAAAATAGCTTAAAACTTCCCTAATCTGGAGTTGGAAACAGATATCCAGATCCAGGAGGCAAAGAAATCCTCCCAAAATTCAACCCATACCAAGATATGTAGAAATTAAAATGGCAAGATAGTGATAAAGAGAGAATTTTAAAGGCAGCAAGAGAAAAGAAGATAATTACATACAAGGGAACCCCCATAAGACTATCAGTGGATTTTTCAACAGAAACTTTGCAGGCCAGAAGTGAGGGTCATGATATATTCAAAGTGCTGAAAGGGAAAAATCTGTAGCCAAGAATACTCTATCCAGCAAGGCTATCATTCAGAATAGAAGGAGAGATAAAGAGTTTCTCAGATAAACAAAAACTAAAGGAGTTTATGATCACTAAGCCAGCCCTACAAGCAATATTAAACTTAAAAAAAAAGATTTTATTTATTTATTTGCGGGAGAGAGAGCAGGAGACAGAGTGAGCAGGGCAGGGGGAGAGGAGGAGCAGAGGGAGAGGGAGAAGCAGGCTCCACACTGAGCAGAGAGCCCGACGTGGGGCTTGATCCTAGGGCCCTAGGTTCATGACCTGGGCCGAAGGCTGATGCTTAACTGACTGAGCCACCCAGGCACCCCTAAAGCGGACACTTTGAGTGGAAAAGAGAGGCCATAAGGGAGAGTCTGAAAATAAAAAAACACAAGAACAGTAAAAATAAGTATTTCTGTAAAAATCAGTCAAGGAATTCATAAACTAAAAGGATGTAAAATATGACACCAGATACCTAAAACGTGGGAGGGGGAGGAGTAAAGAATGGGTTTAAACTTAAATGACCATCAACTTAATATAGACTGTTTTATGCAGAAGATGTATTATACAAACCTAATGGTAACCACAAGTCAAAAACCAATAACAGATATGCAAAGAATAAAGAGAAAAGGATCCAAGTATATCGCTAAAGAAAGCCAACATACCATGAAAGAGAGCAAGAGAAGAAAGGAACATAGAAAAACTATAAAACAACCACAAAACAAGAAACAAAATGGCAATAAATACATATCATCAATAATTAATTTGAATGTGAATGCACTAAACACTCCAATCAAAAGACATAGGATGGGGGTGCCTGGGTGGCTCAGTTGTTAAGCGTCTGCCTTTGGCTCAGGTCATGATCCCAGGGTCCTGGGATCAAGCCCCACATCAGGCTCCCTGCTCAGTGGGAAGCCTGTTTCTCCCTTGCCCACTCCTCCTGCTTGTGTTCCCTCTCTCGCTGTGTCTCTCTCTGTCAAATAAATAAATAAAATCTTAAAAAAAAAATACATAGGATGGGGTGCCTGGATGGCTCAGCTGTTTAAACATCTGACTCTTGATTTCAGCTCAGGTCATGATCTCAGGGTCCTGATATTGAGCACCAGCTCAGGCTCTGTGCTGGGTATGGAGCCTACTTAAGATTCTTTCTTACCCTCTGCCCTCCCCCCACTCCTGCTTGCACTCTCTCTCTCTGAAAAAAAAAAAAGAAAAAAAAATGCATAAGACATAGGGTGACAGAGTGGATAAAAAAACAAGACCCATCTATGTGCAGCCTACCAGCCACTCACTTCAGATCTAAGGATACCTGCAAATTGAAAGTGAGGGGATGAAGAAACATTTAGCATGCAAGTGGATGCCAAAAGAAAGCTGGGGTAGCAATACTTCCACCAGATAAAATAGACTCTATAAAGATTTATTTATTTATTTATTTGAGAAAGAAAGAGAGAGAATGAGCATGAGTGGGGGTGGGGGCAGAGGGAGAGGAGAGAGAATCTCAAGCAGACTTCCTGCTGAGCATGGAACCCAACATGGGGCTCAGTCCCACGACCATGAGATCATTACCTGAGCTGAAATCAAGAGTTGGATGCTTAACCAACTGAGCCATTCAGGTGCCCCCAGATAAAATAGACATTAAAACAAAGACTGAAACAAGAGACAAAGAAGGACACTATATAATAAAGGGAATGATCCAACAAGAAGATATAATGATTATAAATATTATTCACCCAACATGGGAGCACCCAAATACATAAAACAGTTAATAACAAACAAACAAACAAAATCGATAGAATACAATAATAGTAGGGGACTTAACACCCCATTTACATCAATGGACAGATCATCCAAATAGAAAATCAACAAGGAAACAGTGGCTTTGAATGACACACTGGACCAGATGGATTTAACAGACATATTCAGAACATTCCATCCTAAAACAGCAGAATACACATTCTTTTCAAGTGCACATGGAACATCATCCAGAATAAATCACATATTAGACCACAAAACAAATCTCAACAAATTCAAAAAAAGTCAAAATCATACCATGCACTTTTTTCTGACCACAATGCTATGAAACTAGAAATCAACCACAAGAAAAAAATCTGAGATGAGCACAAATACATGGAGGTTAAATAACATGCTATTAAACAATGAATGGGAAAACCAAGAAGTGAAAGAAATAAAAAAATTACATGGAAACAAATGAAAATGAAAACACAATGGTCCAAAATCTTTGGGAAGCAGCAAAAGTGGTTCTAGGAGGGAAGTTTACAAGAACACAGGCATATCTTGAGAAGCAAGAAAAATCTCAAATAAACAATCTAATCTTATACCCAAAGGAGCTAGAAAAAGAAGAACAAACAAAACCCAAACCCAGCAAAAAGGAAGGGAATAATAAAGATTAGAGCAAAAATAAATGATATAGAAACTAAAATCAAAACAAAAGAACATATCAATGAAACCAAGAGCAGCTTCTTTGAGATCAACAGAATTGATAAACCTCTAGCAAGACTCATTTTAGAAAAAGAGAGGACCCAAATAAACAAAATTACCAATGAAAGAGGAGAAATAACAACCAAGACTACAGAAATAGACACAATTGTAAAGAATATATGAAAACCTATATGTGAACAAACTGGATAACTTAGAAGAAATGGACAAACTCCTAGAAACATAAAACTTACCAAAACTAAAGCAGGAAGAAATAGAAAATTTGAACAGACCAATCACCAGCAATGAAATGGAATCAGTAATCAAAACACTCCCAACAAACAAAAGTACAGGACCACCAGGCTTCATGGGTGAATTCTACAAAACATTTAAAGAACAGTTAATTTCCATTCTTCTCAAACTATTCCAAAAATACAAGAGGAAGGAAGACTTCCAGATTCATTCTATGAGGCCAATATCACCCTGATACCAAAACCAGATAATAATACCACAAAAAAAGAGAACTATAGGTCACTATCTCCCATGAATATAGATGCAAAAATCATCAACAAAATATTAGCAAACTGAATCCAATAATACATTAAAAAAAAAAGATCATTCATCATGATCAAGGGGGATTTATTCCTGGTATACAAGGATGATTTAATATTTGCAAAACAATCAACATGATATGTCACATCAATAAGAGAATGGATAAAAACCATATGATCACTTCAATAGATGCAGAAAAAGCATTTGACACAGTACATCCATTCATGATAAAACCTCTCTGCAAAGTAGGTATAGAGGAACATATCTCAACATAATAAAGGCTTTATATGAAAAACCCACAGCAAACATCATACTCAATAGGGAAAAACTGAGAGCTTTTCCCCTAAGGTCAGGAACAACACAAGGATATCCACTCTCACCACCTTTATTCAACATAGTTTTGGAAGTCCTAGCCACAGCAATCAGACAAGAAAAAAAATAAAAGGCATCCAAATTGGTAAGGAAGAAGTAAAACTCCAACTATTTGCAGGTGACGTATACTATATATAGAAAATCTCAAAGACTCCACCAAAAAACACTATTAGAACTGATAAATGAATTCAGTAAAGTCACAGGATACAAAATCAATGTACAGAAATCTGTTGCATTTATATACATTAATAATGAAGCAGTAGAAAGTGAAATTAAGGAAGCAGTCCCATTGACAACTGTACCAAAAACAATAAAATATCTAGGAATGAACTTAACCAAAGAGGTGAAAGACCTGTATTCTGAAAACTATAAAACACTGGTGAAAGAAATTCAAGACGACAAACAAATGGAAAGCTATTCCATGTTCATGGATTGGGAAAACAAATATTGTTAAAATGGCCATACCATGCAAAGCAATCTACAGATTCAATGCAATCCCTACCAAAATACCAATAGCATTTTTCACAGAGCTAGAACAGTCCTAAAATTTGTATGGAACCACAAAAGACCCTGAATAGCCAAAGCAATCTTGAAAAAGAAAAGCAAAGCTGGAGGTATCACAATTCCATATTTCAAGTTATATTACAAAGCTGTAGTAATTAAAACAGTATGGTACTGGCATAAAAACAGACACATTGATCAATGGAATAGAATAGAAAATCCAGAAATAATCCCATAATTATATGGTCAATTCATCTTTGACAAAGGAGGAAAGAATATCCAATGGGAAAAAGATAGTCTCTCTAACAAAAAGTGATGGGAAAACTGGATAGCCACATGCAAAACAATGAAACTGGATTACTTTCTTTCACCACACACAAAAATAAACTCAAAATGGGTTCAAGACCTAAATGTCAGATCTGAAACCATAAAAATCCTTGAAGAGAGCAGAGGCAGTAATCTCTCTGATGTTGGCTGTAGCAACATATTTCTGGATATGTCTCCTGAAGCAAGGGAAATAAAAGCAAAACTAAACTATTGGGATTACATCAAAATAAAAAGCTTCTGCACAGTGAAGGAAACCATCAACAAAACTACAAGGCAACCTAGTGAATGGGAGAAGATATTAGTAAATGACATATCCGATAAGGGGTTAATATCCAAAATATATAAAGAACTAATACAACTCAATACCCCCCAAACAAATAATCAAATGAAAAAATGGGCAGAAGACATGAATAGACATTTCTCCAAAGAAGATATATAGTTGGCCAACAGACACATGAAAAGGTGCTCAACATCACTCATAATCAGGGAAATGCAAATCGAAAGTACAATGAGATATAACCTCACACCTGTCAGAATGGCCAAAATCAAAAACACAAGAAACAACAGGTATTGGCAAGAATGTGGAGAAAAAGGAACCCTTGTGCACTGTTGGTGGGAATGCAAACTGGTGCAGCCACTCTGGAAAACAGTAAAGAGTTTCCTCAAAAAATTAAAAATAGAACTACCCTGTAATCTAGGAATCACACTACTGGGTATTTATCCCTAAAATGCAAAAACACTAGTTCGAAGGATATATGCACTCCCTATGTTTATTGCAGCATTATTTATAATAGCCAAACTATGGAAGCAGAAGTATCCACCAATTGGATCCATCAAATGGGTAAAGAATGGGTGATACACACACACACACACACACACACACACACACACACACACACACACAGGAATATTACTCAGCCATAAAAAAGAAAGAAATCTTGCCATTTGCAATGACATGGATGGAGCTAGAGAGTACAATGCAGAGCAATGTAAGTCTGTCAGAGAAAGACAAATACCATATGATCTCACTCATATGATCTCACTCATATGTGGAATTTAAGAAACAAAACAAATGAGCAAAGGAAAAAAAGAGAGAGAGAGGCAGAAACCAAGAAACAGGTTCTTAACTATAGAGAACAAATTGATGGTTACCAGAGGGGAGATGGGTGGGGGGATGGGTTAAATAGGGGTAGAGATTAAAGAGTACACTTATCATGATGAAAAAAAATAAAATAATATGATTTTTAAAAGTCTGTAAATAAGAATCCATTCATCTCATCATTCTACAAAATGACCTTCTCTGAATATGAGGTGTGGCTACAATTTTTTAGGTTATGCCAATGCCAGGGTGTCCATTGGCTGGGATGCTGATAGCTTCCCCTAAATATTCCTTAGGGTTTACCCCAGTTTTTTGTTGTGGTTATTTTTTACTTGCTTGTTTGAAGTAACAGCTTTATTACAACCCAGCCTAGGGGTGCCTGGGTGGCTCAGTCGGTTGTGTCTGATTCTTGATTTCAGCTCAGGTCATGACCTGAGGGTCCTGAGATCTAGCCCCTAGTTGGACTCCATGCTCAGCATGGAGTCTGCTTGAGCTTCTCTCTCCCTCTGCCTCTGCCCCTCCCCCTGCTCATGCATATACATGTGTATTCTTTCTCTCTCTCAAAATAAATAAAATCTTTAAAAAAACCAACCCTAGTTTTTTATGTGGTGCTCTAAGCTACCCTACCATCATCTTCCAACTTGTTGATTCTATAGCCCAACTGTGTCATGGGTCCCTAAGACCATCCTTATGTTCAGTGATTCACTAGAAGGTTTAAAGGACTCAGCAAATAATCATGCTCACGGCCTTGGTTGATTATACTGAAAGCATACAAAGCAAATTCAGCAAAGGGAAAAGGCACTTGAGGTAAAGTCTGAGGGAAACCAGGCTCAATCTTCCAGGCACAAAAGAACCTCTCCTAATGGAGTCACACAGGATGCAGTTAATTCCTCCCTCAGTGAATTGTGATATCAAGTGTGAAATGTTTTCCAAGAAAGTTCATTAGAGACTCAGTGCCCAGGTTTTTACTGGGGGCTGGTCACATAGACACCCCATGCATGGCACATACCAAAATTCTAGACTGCCAGAGGGAAAGCAGGTGTTTAGACAGTTTAGGCATACTGAGCTACTCTTACCACTTTGTTTTCTATCAGCGTAGAGAACAGTTTACCATTCAATTCCCAGACACCAGTCAATGGCAAACCTTGCAAGCAGCCTTTCTACGGATGGCAGCCTCAGACTTGCTATGATAATTCTTTTCTTTAAAGTTTATTTACTTATTTATTTTTAGCAAGCTCTACACCCAACATGGCACTCAAACTCACAAACTCAAGATCAAGAGTCACATGCTCTTCAGACTGAGCCAGCCAGGTGTCCCCTACCTATGTTAATTATTTTCTGCCCACCAACATGATGAAGATATTTATTGGTTACAATAAATTGACTTTGCAGTCCTAGTACTTGGGGCACTTATCACTAAAATTATAATATACTATATATGTATGTTCTTAGTTGCCTAGTTGTTTATTCTTCTGTCTCTCCTGCTAGAATGTAAGCCCCTCTATAAGGAGGCTAAGGACTTTCTCATATTCACTTCAGTATCTTTAGCAGCTTGAACAGGGCCTCCCCCATCACAGGCACCAACAAATACTGGCTGGGGAAACAAAAGATCAACAGTTAGGCCTAGACAGACTCAGGTGTGAGCTTCCTTAGAATATTCAGGGAGTACATCCTCTCCATGGGTGGCCATGACCGTCAGATGGGGCAAGAACCTAAGCAGCGCTTTTCAAAAGCAGTATTGTCATAGTGAGTCCAGGTCTGGTGCACTTTAAAGATAATCTCTGGAGATGTCACCTGCAGCTGTATGAAGAAGAAGACATAAGAATGTTCTGTATCTGCTCATTCTTTCCCCTTTCTCTTAATAAAGATAAACATGATGCTGGTTTTTTCCTGTTCTCCTCCCCACTCTCAGAAATATTTCTAATGTCCAGATTAAGTATTTCCTAAGGGTAGAGAAAAACTATATTCGTTTTGAAAAACAGCCCTCTGTGCAGCCTGGAAGAAACCCTATAGGACCCATGAATGGAAAGGGATCTCCGGATTGAAAATCAGTTCTCACTTAATGTCTTCTCTGGCTATTGCTCTGGTGGTTGAATGGGGTCAGGTTTTCATCTTATGCAATATGATGGGACAATTCAACTTCTGATGAGTGCAGCAAATTTCCCTAGAGCTACATGGGACAGAGTTAAGTGGTTATATAAACATACATGGAAACTTCAAAACTTTAAAGAGAGGCTAAATACTCTGAGGGACGTGTCAGCCCCAGGGGAAATTCACATCAGGGTCAACAAGCGGAGCTCTTTTCCAAGTGACACGTGAGGCTTGTACAGGTTTATGACTGCACAATAGGAGAAGCAGATGACTTTAGGTACACATTTTTCGTGACTCACTCTGAGAAGAAAATAAGCAACACTTTTATCTCAGGATACCAGGGGAAACAGAAAGCAATACAGCCATAAATGACCACAGACCATAGTATTTGGGGTCAAAACAAGGTATCCGGTGGGAATCCAGCAGGAAACAGACACTCAGAAGGACTGACTGAAAGGAGTTAATGAAGGGACTAGTTACAGAGATGTGAACAGGTTAAGGAAAGCAACAAGGGAGAGGGAGACACCCAGGATCAACAGCAGCAGGAAGTTTATGCTACTTTTAGTCCGGATGAGAGCAAAGGGTAGAAGTGGTGTTATTGGGCCCAGCAAGCTCTGTAGTCCTGGGAGAGGAGCTGGAGCTGTATGCAGACAGTGTCAGAACAGAAGAAAACTGGGGGAAGGAGGGGATGGTAATAAGTATCCCAGTCTGTCTTTCTTCTTACTCACCAAACTCCTGCTCATGGCTCCTGCTGGCCAAAGCCCACAGGAAGTGAGGGGCTAGGAAGTCTGTAAAGGCAAAACATAGAGGTCAGCTTCCTAGGTGTGGAACAAGTCAGAGAAGGGCCGAGAAGGTGTGGGTGAGTTGGAGAGGGCATATGGACAAGAGTTAGCACAGGTGTCTCCACCACCCCCGTTACAACTCGACCGCCAACAATGGTTATCATTTGTTGGATGTGTGAGGCATAGTCTTTTGCCCTTTACATGAAGGATACCACGTAATACTTGCGATTTACCATGAAAACAGGGTGAAGCTTCAGGCCTCTTACCTGCACAGACATCTTTCAAGGTCCTTGGGAGACCTTCCAAAAGTTATGCTTTTGGAAAATTTGTAGATGTAAGATAAATTGATCTCCATTAAGATTAGTATCTCTTTCCACTCAAACTTCCTTACCATCACATTTCCCTTCTTAGCAGGTGGCACTGAATCATCGGTGGGAATTTTTTGGATCTGGCTAACAAAAAGCGGAGTTGGGGTCACACTTAATATCAGTGGGATATTTGGGGGTGGCTTACAATCATCCCACTGTAGGAATGCCTTCCAGGAATGCTCCTTCTATCCACTGTGTGATCGACCATGAAATAAAGGGATGCTATCACGATCTGACACTGACCTACAGCACATCATACAGCATATGGGGCTGTGGAGGAGAAATGAGAGTTGAAAGAAACAGAGCCAGCAGCTAGTCTCTGGAAAATTCTTCCAATCATCATGTGTAAAATTGTAAGGGGAGGATTGAATTCTCAGCGATGCCTAGACACAATGAAAGGAGCAAGAATATACTGTGTAGTTCATTGCATTCAATTGTAACAGCATCATACTTTTCCCCCTTTTTTTTATGGGAATTGTGTGAAACAGAACAGTAAAATTTTGTGCCTGTGGGGCATAAAACAATATCAGCACTGCTTATACGCAAGTTATTACAAATCCTATATATTTACATGTATTTTGTAAGCCACATAGGTAAAAACTAGAGAAAAAATATAGGTAAATATATTCTAAAATATGTAATAATAGCTAATATTTATAGAGCGTGTACCATGCGTCTGGTACTGTGCTGAGCATTTATAGATAATTCATTTAGTCTTTACACAGCAACTTTTTGAGGTAGGCATCGCTCATCTTTTCTGACTAGTATTTCCAAAAGCCTAAATCCATTGCTGAGACCAAAATTTGAGGTGAGAGATGACTACTTTCCTGGGAAGCAGGATTAAAGAAGGACTCTGCTTAGAATAAAGCCCCCAGGGACTGGAGCAGACCTCAGTGGCTGGGCCCCAAGCTGCAGCCATGATGTGCCAAGGGGCAGCAAGGCCAAAGCACAGTATGGAAATAGCTGCGTGTACCCTGGGGGGGGGGGGGGGGCGGGGGAACACGTGGCCTGGACATGAGCACTTCAACAGAAATTAGTAGAATGCCTATCAGGATGGAGGTTTAACATATGATTAAGTTAATGTATAGAAATTAAAAAATTTTTGGACCTCTGAGTTTGAGGACTCAGATTTATATCTGCTATCTAAGTGTGACTCCGTGAAAATTGAATCAGAGGAATTATACGTCTTAGCTTCACTGTCTTCAAAATCTGGGTTAACCAACAGAAGGAATATTGGCTTTGGAGTCAGAAATAACTGGCTTCAAACCCCAGTTCTGCTATTTATTAGCTAAGTGCCTTTGAAAAATTAATAAAAATTTTCCTGAGTCTCAGTTTCCTCAACTGCAAAATGGGTATTGCTGTGGGAATTAACGTAGGATGCTCTATCTATAACACCCAGCCTGTTATCACATAACAGACACTTAAATATCAGTTCCTTTTTTTTTGAATGCAAATCAAATCTGAACACATTTTCTGGAAGAAAGTGTTGCAGAAGTACAAATGACATAGTCCTGTTCCAATACCACCTAGCTAACATGTCCAATGAACAAACCCAACCGCAATTTAAAAAATTTTCAACTCACCCAACATGTTGCCCCCCTGCTTTCAAAACTGGAAACCAAGCTGGTAACGTTCATCCTTCTGTACACCCACACCCTGCTGAATATGAAACTGATACAAAAGCTTTCTCAGTCTGTTTACAGAGGTCTTGTTGGCTTTGAGGCAGATGGATCTACTTCAATTAGAACCTAATCCTGCTCACCTCATACTTGTAGCTCTCTCCCTAAAACCAGTGAGAAAGAAAAACAATAGTCCATTTAATTAAATTATGCTAAAGCCTGAATTCAATCCATTGGTGTATTAAGAAGTAAGATTTTGAATATTGATTACTGTTCTCTGCACAAAAACTCCACTCCCTGCTCCCCACTCTCTTCCCCATAAAGAAGGTTTCTTCTTCCCTACCCTCACCCCAGCAGTTTTTATTTTATTTAAAAGTGAATTAAATAGGTCCAGTTTTAGACAAAAAGGAATTATATTGTTTCTGCTCTCCCTTCCTCAAGCTTTCTGTTCCTGGCTTCTGGGACTTTCCGTCCGACCCTAACCATCCCATCTTAGGTGGCCACGTTCCTCCTGCTGCCCACTGTGACTTCTTCTCTGTTGGCAGCACTCTGGGCCACTACTGTCTCTTTCCCTTCCATCTGCTTTCTTCCTTCTGCTAAGTCCCCCTAAGGGAAAGCCTGACTTTGCCTGGAATCTCACTCGGAGCTGTACTAGGCATTTCCTATTTTGGCCCACCAGAAGTTCCACAAAGGGTTGTATATGGAAACACGAATTAATTAATACCCTGCTTCTAATCTATGGAGATGATTTGGTGGCCCGTCTAGAATCTGCATCCCAGCCCAGCTCTGAATGAAGTAGACTTCTGACTCCATACTCCTCTGTGTGAAAGGGTAAAGCCTACCCCTAGCAGTAATTGGCTAAGGAGGAAGAATTGGGCAGACCAGATTAGATTCAAGATTAGAGGGTAGGACAGCTACTTGCAAATCCGACTGTACCCTAAAATAATCCAGGGAGCTTTTAAATAATATTGAAGTCTTAGCCCCACTCTACCTGATTTAATTAATCTGATATGGGACTTAGGATAGGTACTTTTTTAAATTGTGGTGAGAAACATATAATAAACTTTACCATCATAGCCATCTTTAAATGTACAAGTTCAGTAGTGTTAAGTATATTCACATTGTTATGAAATAGATCAGAACATTTTCAGAACTGCAGCTCTATACCCATTAAACTGCCCTTTTCCCCTCCTCCCAGACCCTGGTAACCACTATACTACTTTCTGTCTCTATGAATTTGACTACTTTAGATATAGCATGTAAGTGGAATCATGCAGTATTTGGGTTTTGTGATTGGATTATTTCATTTAGCATAATGTCCTCAAGATTCGTCCATATTGTAGCATGTGACAGGATTTCCTTCCTTTTTGACCCTGAATAATATTCCATTGTGTGTATAGGCCACATTTTGCTTATGCATTCATTTTTGGATAGACATTTGGTTTGCTTCCAACTCTTAGCTATTGGAGACAATACTGCTATGAACTTGGGTGTGCAAATACCTCTTCAGGACTCTGCTTTGGATTTTTTGGCTATATACCTAGAAGTGGGATTGCTGGATCATATATATGATAGTTTTATTTTTAATTTTTTGAGAAGCCTCTGTACCATTTTCCATAGTGGCTGCACCATTTTACATTCCCATCAACAGTATACAAGACTTCCAATATCTTCATGTTCTTGCCAACACTTGCTATTTTCTAGATATTTTTTGTTTTTAATAATAGAAATCATAATGGGTGTGAGGAGTTATGGTGATATCTCACTGTGGCTTTGATTTGAACTTCTCTGATGATTGGTGATATTGAGCATCTTTTCATATGCCTGTTGGCCATAGTATATCAACTTAGAAGAAATATCTATTCCAGTCTTTGGCCATTTTTAAATCAGGTTATTTGATTTTGTCATTATTTTTGAGTTGTAGGAGTTCTTTATATATTCTGGATATTCTTATCAGATATATGATTTGCATCTATTTTTCCCATTCTGTAGGTTGCTTTTTCACTCTGTTGATTGTGTCCTTTGATGTACAAAAGTTTTAAGTTTGATGTATTCCCATTTGTCTATTTTTTTTTCCCTAGGCAAAGAACTTTATTAACCTTGTTTCAAACTTTATACCCAGGCCTCTTCAGCTTAATTAGCTGCAAAGAATGAATTGTGTATAAGCAAAAACTGAAAAGAGCTGCAGTGTCCAAGGGGCTTGGGCTTAAAAATATTAGAGATCTAGATTTTATCAGATCCATGAACAAAATTTTAAAAAGCAGTCATAATATAAAATAGCAGCTCCCTGTAACTTCTTCAAGTTTTATCTTCTTCAGAAGTTGACTCAATTCAGTTTGCTTCATTCTTGGACGCTTCATCAGAATTCTCCACAAGATCTGGAACTTCATCATCATTCTCTCCGGTAGCAAGTGGTGCTTTTCCATCCACAGATTGTTTGGGCAGAGCTTCAGCCCATCTTCTTCAAGAAGTCAGACTGTCTGCACCGAGTTGGTTTAAGATCCTGGGTAGCATTTCTGTCAGCTGCTTTGTCTCAGCATGGCCTGGAATGGTGAAAGTGTTTGCTGCCAGCGACGCCTGAACTTTGGGGTTGTTAGAGCGCATCACTGTTCCTTGGTTTGTGAACATATTCACTTCTTCAATACCAGAGATATTGTTTACCCCAACTTCTTTAAGGAGAACTGAAGTTTTTTATCATCTGCTGTAGCTGTTCTATGAACCACCTTCTTCGGCGAGCAGTTCCTTTCCCACCAATGCACACTTGTGCTTGCAGTTTGGTGAGTTTCTCCTGGTTCATGATAGTTTCTTTCATCTTGTTGGAGCGGAAATGGGACCGCACGGGGGGAATAGCGTTGGCGCTCAGGGGGTCTCGGGCAGACCAGCTGAGATTAGGTGCACACACGCGGGGACGCAAGATGGCAGCTAGAGGGAGGCCGGAAGTTGTCTATTTTTTTTTAACACAGATATTCAATTGTCCTACTACCATTTGTTGAAGAGACTTTGTTTTCTTCATTGTGTGGTTTTGGTACCCTTATCGAAGATCAGTTGACCGAAAGCAAAGGTTTATTTCTGGGCTCTCTGTTCTGTTCCACTGGTCTACATGTCTGCCTTTATGCCAGTTTCATACTATTTGGGTGACTGGAGCTTTATAATATGTTTTGAGATCAGAAAGTGTGAGTCTTCCAACTATATTGTTCTTTTTTAAAATTCTATTGGCTTTTCAAGGTCCCTTGAGATTCCACATACAGTTAAGGATGAATTTTTCTATGCCTTTGGGATTTTCACAGGAATTACATTAAACCTGTAAATCATTTTGAACAGTATCAACATCTTAATAATATTAAGTCTTCCATTCCATGAACACAGGATGTCTTTCCGTTTATTTGTGGTCCATCAGAGCTTTTATTTCCTGTGGCCACAGCAATTTCTTCAGAGACAGGCACATTGACTTCTTAGAGCCAATGAAACACAAGGAGAACTTTTTTTGAGACTTCTGAAGCAAACGTGAGCTCTATTCCCATGTCCCTTGAACTTGAGGGGATATAGAGACTAAAGCTATTGTCACCATGCAGCCATGAAACCTGAGATGGAGGTCAACACAGTAA
Organism: Eumetopias jubatus; assembly: GCF_037043125.1. Classification (NCBI taxonomy): domain Eukaryota; kingdom Metazoa; phylum Chordata; class Mammalia; order Carnivora; family Otariidae; genus Eumetopias; species Eumetopias jubatus. The sequence goes on from NW_028274807.1 coordinate 110,731,047, forward strand.
AAGGCTGAGACAAGGGATGGACTGAAACTGAGCCTGGATGAGTTCCTTTGAACCCTGAAGCCATCGCTACTCCTGATCTTTCCAGTTATATGAGCCCAAACAATTCCCCTGATCCCTCACTTGCAACTAAGATCCTTGCTGATCTGGAAAACAAGACAGCTGGTCAAAGAGTGGGTAGCTAGGCAGCCAGAACCCAGACCAGCAGTCCTGGGCATGAGCTTCCAGCAGCCATAACAATGTTGTCCCTGAGCAGAACCCTGGTTGAGGCCAGTCTGCAATTTAAAATGTTGGCCCAGCTTGCCAGCCTTGCAAAAAGGGCTACAGTCCCTGAGCTGTCACATCTGACAATTCCTTGCAGACCACTCTTCTCTTTTTCTGTCTCCATCCCGTGGGCCCCCCACACCAATGTTCTGCCCATCGATACTGCTCTCAGGGAAAGGTGTAGTTAATTCATTCACTCTAAGGTTAACATGACTAATATTTCAAAGGGACAAAGTATTCCAATAATGATAAAATTTCTAGTGATGGAATTTTTTAGACATATGAGAGTAGTCACTTAACATTTTAAATTGCCTTGGTTCACTGCCCTGCTTTTGAAACCTAATTCATTGCAGACAATTGAATTTGTCTATGCTTATAAACTCTATATTGATCATGTAACACAATGATACAGTACTTTATTAATCTCTATAGAATACAGCAATTCACAGTAGGCCTCATAGTTTACCCTCCTCCTATGCAGAAAAGTGCCAAGTGCCCTCAATAATATCAAGGAAACATCGTCACCATCAATATTTATTGAACATTTATTACATGTTCCATATTCTAGGCATTGTTCTAAAAACTTTGTATACATTATCTGATCTAAGCCTCACCAATACTCTATGAGGTAACCACATTATGAATCTCTTACTGCAGCTGAGGAAATTAAGGTGCAGAGAAGTTAAGCAATCTTTTCAAAGTGGCACTGTCATTAAGCTGAAGACAATGATGGAGCAAAAAAAAACATTAGAAGTGGCACTGGCCTCCAGGGTTGCTCCTAGGCTCCCCACCATCACAATGTGGTATCTAATGAAGTCAGGAGCTAAAAAATTATTATGTTAGAATCACAGACCTTGGGAGTGTCCAATGTGCTATTAAAGTGAGAGGAAAAATAAGACCTAGGCAGAATATCAGAAATGAAACTAGACCACACATCGGGTACTTCCTAGTCTATGCTCTCGGGATTCATTCCTTCACTCACTCATTCACTCATTCATTTATCCAGCATAAACATTCCATCGAAAATGTTCATCCTGTAGAAAATGCTGGGGATGCCAAAATTAAAAATAGAACAGTAAAAGCAAAATAAATAAGTTCTTTGCTCTCAAAGAAACAACAGTTTTGGGGAAAAGTGTTAAGTCATTACTCTAAGTGTGATAATGCACTAATCAGTCACTTAGAGAAGGAGGAGCCAACTCCATCTGGGGGTGCCAGGAAGACTTCACTTCAGAAAAAAGAACGGGAGCTCTCAAAGGAAGCCAAATCAGGGGGCAGCCTTCAGGGAGACAAGTGGGACAGCAGGTGGATGGTCTGGGGTGCTGCAGGAGCCTGGTTGCAGGAAGTGAGGAAGTGAAAGTCCTTCCTCCTTTTCCTCCTTCCCCCCAGTGCCATTCCCCGAGGCAAAGCCACTGTTAATATTTTGGTGTGTTCCTTCAGATAGTCTTCTGTGCCCATGCCCAACTCAGTCAATTTTCTAAACACAAAGAGCACTCTTCTGCTACAAAGATATCTTGCCAAATCACTGAAGTTTCTAGAGAGAATCTTTGCAATCAATGATGAGTGTAACAGCCCTGAGCAAAGTTTCAGGAAGTGGGACAGTTTCAGTGATGACACTTCTTCCAAAAACCACATCTCTGGGAGTTCATTCTGGCCTCTGTCACAGAGTCATCCAGCACAGTCATTCATAGAACCAAAAGACTGTTGCACAATGTCCAAGTGTTAATGCACCAGCAATGAAATTGATAAGCCTACCTTATTAACAATTTCCTATAATACAGGTACGTCCATCTACAAAGTTAACTATAAAATATGTTCTCTTTCTTATTCAATGCCCTGGAAATGCCAACAGGATTGTTTGTATGTACATCAGCTTTCAACCGTAGAACGAGCTACAGAAATTTTTCTTTCTTCTGTCACCTGGATAATATTACTTCTACAAATTAAAAATAAGGCACATATCACAGGATGTGAAGAGACAATTTTGATGGCATATGCACCTGCAGCTGAACAGGATCACTCACACACACACACACACAATTTTATATATATGTGTGTGTGTGTGTGTACATATATATATCATATTGCACACAGTAAGGTGTGTGTATTCCCAGAGGGAATTCAGTGGTTGGAAGCTGCTATCAAGGACAAAAAGGAGTAAAATGAAATAAATAAAATAGCCCCATTTAAGAACTCTAAATCTTTCTAAAGTTACATTTCACAGAGAACCTGTAACAAAAGATTTATCAGAATGATAACTAAGCATACTAGAACATTGGGTAAGAAAAAATGTAAGTCTAAATCTTTAAAAAATGTAAGTTTATGTTTAATATGTTTAACTTGATATAAAAATAGAAATTAATATGTAGCAAGTGTTAATTCTTGGTCCAGTAGTTTTTCTTAAATGGTGCTTAATGTTTTAACTGTTTCCAATGAGGCATCTCCCCAGTTCAGAAAGTAATTATAATATGAACAATTATTATAATAAAGAATAGCTAACATTCTTGAGCATTTATTATGTGTTAGGCACTATTTCAAGGTGTTTGTATTATTATCCCATTCTGTTATTATTTCCCATTTTAAATGTATGACCATTCCTAACTTCTGGTTACTATTGGGTAGTATAGATTCAAGGACTGCTTAACTGGGGTGTTGCTTTGGAGTGACAGAACAATGAATGATTTAAAAAATATCTGGGCAAGGAAACCCTGTCCAAATGAGATATTTGGAGCTGCATCATGGCTGAGAGTAAATTGCCCAGGTTGGTTACAGCACAAAGTGGATCTTAAGCTCTTGGTTCCACCCCTGGCATATGGGAAGTCCAAACTTCGCAATGTTACCGTCTTATACCTTGGATTGGTGGTTGCCAGGATAGGGTGTCCAATAAGGAGGCAGAGGAGAACTGCTTCTAGAGCTGGGATTAAGGAGAGAATGTGTACATCCCCGGAAGGTGCAGGTGGCTGTGGCTGTATGTGTGGATAGGGCTTTTATCATTCAATTTTATAAACTAGTCATATGTTTTACTATTTCAGATAGGATAGATGGTAGATGGATGGATAGATAAATATTGATATTCATCAGGATTTCTTACATTTGCCCTTCACAACCATTTTCCACTCTTCTCCACCCTGCCTTATGTCCTGAGAGGCTAACCTTTGGTTTCTAGCTGGTTTTGGCCAATGGGAGCATCAAGAGCAGATCAGAGGAGAGTCAGGTCAAGGTAATTATTGTCCCATCTTTTTTCCTGTGGGATCATGGCAGATTCCAGAAGTCAGCAAAACAGCACAGGTGCTGTCAGGTGGCCCTCTGCACAGGGCCTTCTCTAGCTGTAGATTCTGAAAATCTACAGCCCTCCCCAGTCCCTTTCAGTTCTCATAGAGGCTGGCATCATCCCATGTAATTGCCCTAAACCCTGCCCATAATATTGTAAATTGTCCCTTTATTAAATTTTCCTGCTCAGATGACTATATTTGAGTGAGCCAAAGATTCCTTCTGGGACCCTAAGAAACAGAGAGATGATGATGATTAGATAAATAGATAGATAGAAGATAGATAGATAGATAGGAGGAAAGGGTAGGGAGGGAGCGGGGGAGGGAGAAAGAGTCATATCATGAAGAAAGTAAATGTGAAAGGTGGTGGTCCAGAGCTGTTACTTCACCAGGGCCTTACATTCCAGAGTCAGACCCTCAGCACTGCAGATACATTAGCTGGATTTTGCTAGGGCTTTGAGGATGGAAGTAGACTCCCACTAAGGTCACGCAAGACTGAAGAATAAAATCAGCACACCAGTTTCCTTATTTAAAGCAAAAAGACTAGAACTTCCAAAGGGACCAGCCAATCACTTGTGCTGGTCAGCACCTTCGACTCAACAGAAGAATCCACACGGAAACTCGATTACAACTGGGAGCAGACAACTGTGGTTAGAGCAATGGGGCTCGCTGAGTCTCTTGTTTAAGGGATGTAGCCATCCATCAAGCCAGACATCCCTGGGTCAGGCCCCCAATACATCAGGTTTAAAGACCAAAAGCTACCTCTCCCAGGAGCTGAAGGTACATTGCTATTTTCTCTCTGACCCTCTTAAATTTTTTTTGCTGATTCTTCTGATTGATACATATTCTCATACGTATCAATGAATAAATGGCATTTATTCTACAAAGCCTTTAGACAGACTATTTCAGCCAGACTTTCCTTGCTCTTCCCACTTCTGATCTGGAGAAACATTTTGTCTTTAGGATTCAGTTTGCATACATACATTCATTTATTCTGGCAGTTAATGGAATTTATTGATATTGAGGGTCCAACCCATGTCAGGAGATAACTGTTCCCTGCCAGGCAGCTCTACGGGGGAATAAGAAAAGTTCCCTGTTGTCACGGAACTCACATTTTAGTGGGAAACACCAACAATAGTCAAGTTGACCAACAAATAAATCATATAATACAATTTTAGGTGGCAACATGAAGAAAATAAAACAGAGCAATGGGATAAAGAGTGGCTGGTCAAGGTGTGCTTTTTTGGCAGGGTGGTCCAGGAAGGGCCCTCTGAGAAGGTCATATTTGAGTTGAATTCTGCACAGAGAGGAGGAACCAACTATTGGAAGGTCTGGGGGGTAATCATTTCTAACAGAGGGAAGGGCAAGGGCAAAGTCCCTGAGGCTGACACAAGCATTGAGTGTCCCAAAACAGAAAGCAGGCTTGTGCACTGAGCCTAAGGAGAGAGTGATAAGAGGAGATGTCTTGGGTAGATGGGCTGGACCACAGAGGGGTTTGTAGGCCACAGTAGAGTCCCGCTTGTATTATGAGGGCAATGGGAAGTCACCGGAATGCATCCACCAGGAGTGTGGTGAGATATGATTTACATTTACATTTATAAAAGATCACTGTGTCTCTTGAGTTGAGAATGAATTGCACAAGGGAGAGAAGTTAAGAGGCAATTGCAAGAGGCCAGGCCAGAGACACTAGTGACCAACACGAGGGTAATAGCAGGGGAGACAGTAATACATGGTCAGCACCAGGATACGTTTTGGAGGTGGCACAGAAAGAAGGTGTTGACAGGTTGAATATGGCAGAGGAGGGGGGTGGTAGCAAAAATCAAGAACCACTCTGAGTTTCGGCCTGATCTGAGGGGAGACAGGGATGCCATAAACGAGAAGGGAAAGGCTCAGGATTGAGCAGATGAAAGCTCTTTCCAAAGACAGTGTTCCTTATTTGTACCCATACAGACAGAGAAAAGGTTAAGAAGTATGAATCATGTTGGAGTGCTTGGGTGGCTCAGTCAGGTAAGGGTCTGCCTTGGGTGCAGGTCATGGTCCCAGGGTCCTGGGATCGAGCCCCACGTCAGGTTCCCTGCTCAGTGGGGAGTCTGCTTCTGCCTCTCCTTCTGTGCTCCCCCCCCGCTCATTCTCTCTCTCCCAAATAAATAAATAAATAAAATTAAAAAAAAAAAAGAAGAATGAATCATGTCAAATCTACTTGTGGGAAGTAGAAAAAAATAAACACCCAGGAGGAAAGCTACTTGCCCATGGTCATTGGGTTAGTTAGTCACAGGACATACATAGTCCAAGCCAGGTCTTCTGACTGTGCCATGTCTGCCAAAACACATTGAATATTTATAGTAGAACAAAGAAAGATTTCTTGAATTATAATTCTTTCGGAAGCAGTGATTCCTGTACCTAGTAGTATATACGATAACTCTGTTAAGCAAAATATTAAGTTGACTAGTATATCCTGTTTTTCCTATTCTAAGAAAGAGGTTAATTCCTGTTTAACTTCTTGCATGAGAAAATATCTGGACAGCTATATGCTGAGTGTGTTGGCATTCTAAGATATTCAAATTGTGTTCCCTTTTTAGGGTTTAATTTACATGTAGTGGAATTCTCCCTTTTGAGGTATACAGTTCCAGAAATTTTAACAGAAGTTTTCAGGCATGTAACCCCACCATGATCATCATCCCACAAAGTTCCCTCCTTCCCCTTAAGAGTCAACATCTTCCCCTCTTTTCCAGCCTGTGATATTTATTATTATTATTTTTTAAGATTTTATTTATTTGAGAAAGAGAAAGAGAGCACAAGCGGCGGGGGTGGGGGGAGGAGCAGAGGCAGAGAGAGAGGGAGAGGGGGAAGCAGGCTCCCACTGAGCAAGGAGCCTAACACGGGGCTCGATCCCAGGACCCCGGGATCATGACCTGAGCCGAAGGCAGATGCTAATGGACTGAGCCACCCAGGCACCCGCAGCCACTGATAATTATTGATAAAATTTTTGTCCCAATAGTTTTGCCTTTCCGGATGTCATATAAATGAAGTCCTACAGCTGAGTCTCTCTTCTTTCACTTGGCAAAAAACATTTGAGATTCACCCATTTTGGTGCATGTGTCAGTAGCTTGTTCCTTTTTATTTCTGAGTAGTATTCTGTTGTACAGACATACCACAGTTTGTTTATCCATTCACAGTTGGTGGACATTTGTGTTATTTCCATTTGGGGGCAATTATAAATAAAACCACTATAAACATTTGTGTGTAAGTTTTTACACAGCCATATGCTTTCAGTTCTCTTTGGTAAATATCTGGTGTAGGATTATTGGGTTATATTACAAGTGTATGTTTACATTTTTAAGGAACTGCTAAAACTCTTTCCCAAAGCGGCCGTGCCATTTTGCAATCCCATCAACACACATAAGAGTTCCAGTTGTTTTACATTCTTGCCAGGACTTGGTATTGTCAGGTTGTTATTGTTTTTTAATTTAAATCATCTTAATAACTGGGTTGTGATATTCTATTGTGGTTTTATTTTGACTAATGATATTGAGCATCTTTTCATGGGATTATTTGTCACCTATATGTCTTCTTTGATGAAGTGTCTATTAAAATATTTTGTTCACTTTCTAAAAATTGGGGTGTTTGTTTTGAGTTTTGAGGTTCTTTTTTGTATACATTCTGTACACAAATCTTTTATTAGATATGTATCTTTTATGCATTTTATCCCAGCCTATGGCTTACTTTTTCATTTTTTTTAGTGCCTTTCAAAGAGCAGAAATTTTATCAATTTGTTCTTAACTTTATTGTTCATACTCTTTTTGTCTAAAAACTCTTTACCTAACTGAAGTTCACAGAGATTTTCTCCTATGTTTTTATCTAGAAGTTTTATATTTTAGGCTTTACGTTTAGATCTATAATAAACTTCTAATTTTTCAATATAGTGTGGTTGTTCTTTTTCTTTTCTTTTAATTTTTTTTTGAGATTTATTTATCTGAGAGAGAGAGAGAAAGAGTGAAGGGGAGCCAGGGGCAGGACAGAGGGAGCAGGAGAGAGAGAATCCTTAAGCAGACTCCTCGATGAGCATGGAGCCTGACCTGGGGCTCAATCCCAGGACTCTGAGATCATGACCTAAGCGGAAATCAAGAGCTGGCAGTTTAACAAAGGAAGCCACCCAGGCTCCCCTACAGTGTGGTTTTTCTTTTTAAAATATCTTTGTTAAAATAATCTTTTACATAACGACAAAACATCTCTGTGTCATTAATATGAAAAAGTCACTGGCTAGCCTAGGTTTCAGTCCAATAGAAGTGAAGGCGAGGAGTGCAGCTTGGTTTTTCTTCCTAAAGATCCCAGATCCATTCAATATTCATCTATCCTCAATAGTGCCCATGGCTCAGCGCCCAGGCATTTTCCATTATTTAAAGACAGTGTCATGTCTGATCTGGCTTGCTGATGATTTTCAGCACATGACAAGTCAAAGAGTTTTGGTTCCCAAGTATGGCAATTCCTCAGGGTATTCCCAGTCCACCTTGGGTTTCCCAGCACTCACCACCCCTTAACCCATCTGTGGTTGTCATCTTGGAAAGACACTTTTTAATTAATTAATCAATGAGAGAGCAAGGGGGGAGGGGCAGAGGGAGAGAAAGAGAATCTTAAGCAGCTTCCATGCTCAGTGAAGAGCCTGTCGTGGGGTTCATCTCACAACCCTGAGATCATGACCTGAGCTGAAATCAAGAGTTGGACGCTTAACCGACTGAACCACCCAGGCACCCCTCGAAAGAGACTTTATTTTATTTTTTTATTTTATTTTTAAGATTATTTATTTATTTATTTGACAGAGAGAGACACAGCGAGAGAGGGAACACAAGCAGGGGGCGTGGGAGAGGGAGAAGCAGGCTTCCCGCCAAGCGGGGAGCCCGATGCGGGGCTCGATCCCAGAACGCTGGGATCATGACCTGAGCTGAAGGCAGACGCTTAACGACTGAGCCACCCAGGTGCCCGGAAATAGACTTTAAAGATAAGGCATTCATAGCCCTCTAGGTTGCTTTGTCTACAGTTTGCCTTTATTATTTTTTCAAATAAGGACCATGTACAGAGAATATACAGAGGAGTCAGCAAATTAATAAAGATCTTATATTCATTTCAATCTGAATTTCCTGGAAAGGAAATTTTAATCTTGAAATTTTGCCTTGCTTTATAAGCACTTAATGAAATGTCTTGGCCACCAGGTTTAAAATGTTTAGTTTTAACACTTCATGCCCTAGTGACCAGCCTATATTTTACCATCCAAGGGGACAGTATTGTTTTTCTAAGGTGCATAAATACACACTTCATTCAGGGTCTTCTCATGGATGGATGAAATATTTATTTTTGCTAATTAAACCGAAGAAGAAAGAGAGAAAGAGAGAGAGGGAGCATATGAATAGCTGTGGTAGAAGGGAAGATATTTGAAGGATCAATTCATGTGCGCTCTTCCCTGAGTGGGGGCAGAAAGAGTCGGATCTGAGTAGGGCACGCATACCCCTTGCAGATTTGCTAAGGGACACTGTAGTCTGGGAAAGCAAAGGGGTGGGGGGGGGCACAGTACTCAGGAGAGGCTGTCCTGGGAGCATCAGCTGGAGCTAGAGCCCAGAATGGAAGTCAAGTCCCATAATCACACTGTTCTGCAGTCCTTCTCATGGCATGCTGCCAGAAGTAGATCCACAGGATCTCGCCACTCAGTGCTCTGGAACTCTGGTCCTCTCCTTGAAGTCAGTCCCAGGAAGTTCAGCGATCCAGATTCTTGTGATTCCTCTAGGGTTGGAGGGTGAGGCCCTGGGCACCTGTGAGGTAGTGACGGCAAGAAAGGGGAGTGCCCATCCTTGACGGAGGAGGGACCGGACAAGACCAGCCTGCATGGAGGCTCCCCACAGAGCGAGGGCAGTGGTAGACACAGAGGCCCCGAGCCTGGCGACGGGGGGCGCTAACACGCATATGCTCGCACACCACATGTGGGGTCCGAGGCAGCTACCACACGTCCTTCACTCAGGTGACTGGCCAGCCAGGCTCATCTGGGCACCGCACCCACAACCAGTCAGTACTTCAGAAAACAGACAGGTAAGAGAGTAAGAACGCTTTGAAAGCAGAGCCCTACATTTGGCTTCTAGGAAGGAGAAGGGTGACAGCTGGTAGAAAAAGTGAGCAGGCAGCTTTGGAAGAGACAGCAATTCAAGGCCCTCTTTATGGGAAGAGACGCTGCCTCCTTCTCTCTGCAGACTGGCCTCCCGTGCTTTGACCTAGTGTCTCTCAGGACCACTTCTCAGCCTTCAGGAGATGGATTCTGACTGGAAAACATGAGCTACAGTGCAAAGGTGGCTGCCAGAGGGTTTTTATCCGAGGCTATGAAAGGAATTTCACCAAGAAAGGACCCAGGGCTGGGCAATCACCCCAAAGGCAGGTGTCTCCCTGTAGTAACACTTGGCAATTGTCACCTCACACTGTTGGCTCCTGTCAAGCTCATCGTCTAGCTAATTGTCTTCTCATAGGAAGGCCTGCCAACGCAGATTCCCCCAGGCAATTACAATTTTAAACCTGAAGACATCTTGTTGCTTTGATCCTTAGGAACATTAAGATAACTTGGATCTCCTTTTGATCATCAATTATTTTTAGCTGTCTCTGCCCATAGTCAGGGCTCAAAGAAAGGTTTGATAGGAAGCTAAATTTTTGGATGAGATACAGTCTCTGTTTCATGTGAGTCACGGATAATAATGTATGGGTGAATCAGTCTAAAGATCTCTCTGGCTAGCATAGCTCCGTAAGTCAACACTCCTCATTTCCAGAGATTTGATAAGATATAAATCTGCCTAATTGTGCTATTATTCCATTCTTCATCACGAGAATATTTCTGGAGATTCTGTAATCTCTCTGACTAAAAATTAAGCTATCCTACTGCCTGGAACATCTTAACAGAGGAGGGGCAGGAAACCTAATAATTGCCCCAGTGTGTCTGAAAAGAAATGAGTTGATACATGGAAAGCACACAGGATAGAGTAAACCCCGATAGGTATTGTTTTTGTTACTATTAATATTGCTACTATTATGTTGATGTAAATCATCAGAGAAATTATCAGCGTCTTAAGTGTCACGTGCCCACACAAAAGAAAACATTTATACAATGATAGTAACGACAGAACAAACTGCTCCAAAGTTTACCATTGCAACACATCTCCCCCACGTTTTATCACTGAAGAAAATTATTGTCGATTTCCCTCTACTAGGAATCTGGTCCATCGATTATCGTTCAAGGAGGCGTCTCAGATTGTGCCTTCTTTCTCTGCTTCTTTAGGTAACTTTTCCCTCCTTCCTGTAATAGGTCAAGATTCTGGTAAATTGAGGTTTAGGTATCAGGATAGCCTCTGAGATACTGACAAGAAACTTAGACAAATCAGAGGGTGTCACATGTCTTCTTTGACAGGGATGACAACTTTCTTCCACCTCAGTTCTCTCTGTAGCTTCTCTGTCACGGAAGCCCAGCTCTTGCACTTACTTTAAATGTCCTCACAATCATCACCAACCCTGAAAATCCCTGCACTGAATTCACCCTCTCACTGTGGCTTCATCTGTATTCCAAAAGAATTTTGTTTTCTTTTTCTTCTTCCCTCAACCCTTTTAATCCTGTAGTTCAAGCAATTAGCTCTACAAATATTAGCTGCAATCAAGGTCTAGCACATGTGGTAATTTTCCCCCTAATAAATCAATCAATTCTTTCTGTGGAGTGTTTTTTTTTTTTACCCCTTACAGTCATTAGAGAATTACAATGCTACTTGAGGATCACCAGCAACTTGAATCAGTCAAGAAACGTCAATCAAATTTGCCAGATTTTGCTTTAAAGATGAGAAAAATGAGATAGATTCACAAAGGCCCCTTGTGTTAGAATAGGAAGCCTGATAAACCCTTGTTGAATCCCTCTTATGAGGCCTTGGGAGTATAATGATCCATTTGGAAGAAAATCAAAATCAGTATTACCGGTGACAAATTGGACAAAAACCCAGAAACTCTCATTAAAAAATCTAAAAATTAATAATTGGAATAATCAACCATCTAGTGTCTCTAAGCAATACAATATTCTATAATAGCTCATAGGTTAGTATAGCAAAGAAAAAAAGAGAAATAATCTAGCAAACGGACGAATTTGAATCCTATAACTTGCAAAAAAATTTTTAGTTAAAGGATCATGGGGCCCATGCTTATCATTGTGCATCTCAGAGCTGACTTTAGGGCTGCAAGTGGGGGCTCTTAGGGAAAAAGGGTTAGGGTTAGGGGATCCCACGGCAGAGCTCCTTAATCCCCACTCCTTCCAGTATAGAGCTCAATTTTTATCTCTTATTCCACCCAAAAGTTCAGTTGAGCAAATGGTTTCTCTGGTTAAAAATAATTTAAGAATCACCTATGTAGCCAAGACCTCTCTTTTCATAAATGAGTAAAATGAATGCCAGAGAAATTAGGGAATTCTTAATTTAGTGTTGGATCTGGAACCAGACCCTGGATCACATCTTTCTCCCCAGTGCTCTTCCCTCATGGCACCATGCTCTTACTCTCAGGGAGCGAATCAGGTGAAAAGTCCCATACCTTTGGATTTGGGCTGTTTTTTTGTTTTTTGTTTTTGTTTGTTGCTTTTGTTTTTGAACAACCATAAGGGAAAAAACTAAGGAAGCCAAATTAGGATGAGAAGAGGCATAAATGCTACATTGAAAGTAAAAGCATAGTCTGCAATTGTATTCCTTTGTCTATATTGTTTCCAGTCACACTGAAGAATTATATCATCAGCCAGCACCTGAAAGGGGTTATGAGGGAGGGTAGAAAGGCCTAGTTCCATTTTCTTATGTCACCAAATGTATTCCTATTAAGATTGAGAGAAGTAAAGATTTCAGTAGGATACTTGGTGAAAACTTGCTGACATTAATGACTCAAATTCTCAGAGACACTGCAAGGAAAATGGTGTCATCACTGTCATTCAAGACATTTAAGATGAAATTTCAAAAGGAGGCTGTCAAGCATAATGACTGCCAGGTTCTATTATATCATTCTCAGAGGGTGGATCACACACACTACTATGCAGGCTGTGGGTGGTTGATATTGAAGTTTGAAAGGAAGCTGCAGAGAGGAGGTGGGGTGGGCGTAGGACCCAAGAGGCGCTGCTTCACAAGCAGGACACGTCACCGTTGACATTCTCATGGTGACTTGGGGTAAATCTATGATCCAGGGCCTAGTCTTTAGTCTTGGATATGCTGAAACCTGACCCATCAGGGTATTGTGACAAGATTGTGCTCTTGGTGAACAAAATTCAGGAAATTTGAGCTATAAATGGTGGTACCCATTTATTAATTTACAATAGGAATATTCCTCTCTAGTGACTGGATATTCATGTTTGCATGCACAAAGCCTAGTTAGTAATTAGAAGGCAGCTGTATGAGAAGAGCCCCCATTTTCAACCTTGACTGTCCATTGAAATCACCTAAGATGCTTTAACACTAAGGCCGTACTCTAAAATCAAATAAATCTGAATCTCAACGATTAGGATGCAGACATTAGTATTTTTAAAATCTCCTCAAGTGATTCTGATGAGCACCCAAGGCTGAGAACCACTGGATTAGAGTAGAGGCCTTCCACCCAGTTCCTGTGAGCCCGAGGACTCATTCTTTCCGCCCAGAGGTCCATGCTTTTGCATATCCTAGACCAGTGGGTTGGTTGGTCATTCAAACTTGGAACAGATAGAGGTTTGCCAATTTTTTAATTTGCCAAGTAAGGATATTAAAAATTCATCTATTATTATTTCATTAAAGAAAGGAAATTTTAAGAACACAAATTAAGGACACAATTTTTCGATAAAAGAACTCACTCTCTTCTATTTCTTTTTCTCATGTTTCTCCAGATCAGGGAAAACTTCACTGTAGACCAATACACACAAAAGAACCAGTGTGATCTAACCACTCTCTATGTCCAGAGTCAGGACTTTAATTCTTGGACCACTTTCTATACACGTGGCTGGGTTTGGTTCATTAAACCACTGTCCAACGCCAACTACTCCTCCTTACCATATCCTTCCTGTAGATGTATTGATAGTATTGATTAAGGTAGGTAATTTCTGCTCCCAGGCTTGGAAATGTTCTGTTTCTTCCAATTACAGAATATGTTGATTTAATTAGCATAGCTCTTCTTAGACATCTTTTTTTTTTATGCAAAAAGGTGGTTTTTATTAAAGCACGGGGACAGGCCCTGTGGGCAGAAAAAGTGGCCAGCTCTTCTTAGACATCTTAAACTAGGGTTTCTGGAGTGGGTGCAGCACATGTGCCCCCAGATAACCACTTATTGGGGCCATTGCTGCACCCTTGTTTTGCTAGTGGACGATGATGGCAATTATTCTAAATCCAGTGGAGAATTCATTGGGAGGGCAAATAACCTATGGTGAGTTGCTTATTGTGTGTGTCAAGTTACATGAAATAAAAAAAACCTTACCTATATTGTAAACCCAGTTTTGAGTGCCTCTGAGGAATCTAGGGTGTACCCTGTTCTTCTGTGGGCATGGTTTATGTTGCCCCCTTCCTCCCTTGAAGCGACATTGGCATTTTGGGATCAGTTCTACACTTAGTTGTCTATCTTTAACAAGACAGCCTCTGGCAGCTACTAAGAGAGGGTAGCTGTGCCAGGAAGTCCAAGACTGTACCTCAAAGTCCCCCTCAAAGTGCATATAACCTAGAGACTCATTTATGCTGACAAAGGCATAAAATACATCTTCCTTTAAATTTCTCTTAAGCTGATAGGCTTAAAGGTAGATCAAGAGAATAGAAACTAGCATAAATACGTGCTTTTGACCAGCTGGGAAAGTTCTGTTTGCAGATGTCTGTGTTCTCCAAGCACCCAAGATATACAATGAATAATGAGCTACTCTGCTTTTATTGCTCCCAGCCCAACACAATCCAAAATGAAGAGCTTGTCCTCTCTTCAAGGCCCAAGGGCTTTGCTTAGGATAGCACATAAACCTCAAAATTAGAAGACCAGATTTGAGGGGCTCCCGTGTCACTCAGTCAGTTAAGCCTCCAACTCTTATTTTCAGGTCAGGTCCTGATCTCAGGGTTGTGAGATCGAGCCCCACATCAGGCTCCATGCTCAGCTCAGCACAGAGTCTGCCTGAGATTCTTTCCCCTCCCTCTACCTCCTCCTCTCCCTCCCTTTCTGCTCCTCCCTCCACTTGTGCTCTTTCTCTCTCACTCTCTCTCTAAAATAAATAAATCTTAAAAAAAAAAAAAAAAGAAGACCCGGATTTGAATCCTAGCTCCACTACTCTTGGGTAAGTTGCTTGATCTCTCTGAGCCTCGGTTTCCTTATCTATAAAATGGAGAGATCATTTCTATCACCTTCTTCATCATCACTTTATATGGTAATTATGAGGACTAAATAAGATAATTTAGGTAAAATACTTAACAATGTACCATATATACTAAGTTCTCACTAAAAGTTAACTTTGTAGGTCAGAGCCTAGCACAAAATGTGGCATACGATAGATATTCAGCAAAACTTAACACATACACACACATACACACACACACACACTCACAACCTTGTATCTTGTTTGCAGGAACGGGAAAAATCTTTCTGGGAATGCTGAGTTAAAAAGCTGTTACAGGACACCTGGGTGACTCAGTTGGTTGAGCATTGACTCCTGATTTCACTCAGGTCATGATCTCAGGGTTGTGAGATTGAGCCACATGTAGGGCCCCATGCTCAGTGGGGAGTCTACTTGAGACCCTCCCCCCACCTCTCTCTAAATAAGTAAATAAAGTCTTTAAAAAAAAAGCTGTTACTAAATTCTGAACTTTAGTTTTCAGATCTTGACAATGTAAATGGACTCATTTTGCTATTTAATCTTGCTCATGACTTTGTCTCTTGTCTCCCTAACTGATGACTTCTGCTGGACCCTTGCTTTTCTATGGTTAATTCATAGAGCCACCTATCTGAGCATAATCTCTTCTTTCCATGACAATGCTCTTGTCTTCTTTATAGATTGATACTTCTCAGACCCAGAACCTCATTTCCTTGCTATAGTCCTGAAGCAGCCAAGCGTTTTGAAGGAAAGCTTTTAGAAATCTAGATATTTGTACCTGTGTGCCAGTAAAAACTGGAATCCACTTCTCTATTGACACACTGATTCTAAATCATGGATCTGGGGGGAGAGAAGTTAGGATGACAAGCCCTGACGGTTGGTCTAGGGCACCCAACTCCGTTCAACATTTTATCCTGTTATGATTAACATTTTTTTTAAAGATTTTACTTATTTATTTATTTATTTATTTATTTATGAGAGAAAGAGAGCATGAGAGAGAGCGAGAGCATAAGTAGGGGATACAGGCAGAGGGAAAAGCAGGCTCCCCGCTGAGCAGGAAACCCAACGTGAGACTCGATCCCAGGACCCCAGGATCATGACCTGAGCTGAAGGCAGACGCTTAACCGACTGAGCCACCAAGGCACCCCCGATTACCGTTTTCCAAAATCAGTTAATTACCACTAAATATACATGTGTTCTTCCTCTGTCCAAACTCCTCTTCAACTCCCACGAAAAACAAAAACACAATACATGAGCTTCTCCAGTTGCTGAAAATTTACCATAGGAGCCAAGCCTGTGTCTGAAAGTTTCAACTCACCCAATCAGATGAAAGACTGGGGGAAAGGGAAGGCATTTATCAAGTTACACGGAGGGCTCCATCTGTTATCTTAGACCTTTGTTACCCAAGGGACACAAGAGGAGATACTCGAAGGCAGTGTGGAAGAGTTTTATTTTACAGATTCTTAGTCCAAAGATTTCGAATTTGAGAGAAGCAGCAGCAGAAAAGGAGAAAAGTCAAGTAGGTGTGATGAAGAAGCTTCCATCCTGGCATTCTACCGACAAGAACCAGCGTTGAGAGTGAAGGTGCCTCTTCGGCCGGGATCTGTCCGTTCAGCCACTATAATAAATGCAGCCAAAGGGGCAGTCACTTCTCATCAGTCGCAAAGGTCTCGTTTTTGAACCTCACTCTCACAAAAGCCATTTCTCATCATGCCAAACCAACAAAAGAAAGTCATTTTTTGCATGGCTGGGGTGTTAAGCTTTGTGTGCGCCCTCGGATTGGTGACAGCCCTGGGAATACCGTTGTGGATCAAAGCCACCTTCCTCTGCAAAACGGGGGCTCTGCTCGTCAATGCCTCTGGGCAGGAACTGGACAAGTTCATGGGCGAAATGCAGTACGGGCTTTTCCACGGAGAGGGCGTGAGGCAGTGCGGGCTGGGAGCGAGGCCCTTTCGGTTCTCACGTAAGTAACAATTGCATTTGAATTATTTAATACTTTAGGCATACTCTTTCAACTGTTGCAAGGGATTATTTTTAAGAGGCTTGCCCTATTACAGGCCTTTCAAAACAGATGTGAACCTTTTGAAATAAGTCGGTCTTTTCCGAGAGACTTCCTCTTCCTAGTTTTTATTATTTTGTTTTTATTAATTATTTCATTCTGTTTTTATGATGACAACATATAGGTAATGAGCTGCTATGGAATTAAACTTTGAAAGGATAAGCAATTAAATTCTTAAAGATTAATATTTATGCTAGAAATTTCAGTATCTTTTTAAAAGGGGAGGGGCGACCTGGAGAAATAGAAAGATGTAAGAGAGGATCTTCATTGTGTTCTTTAAAAAAAGGGGGGGGGATCAGTCTCATGGGTTCCTTAACCAACTCTAGCTGCTTTTCCACCTTGCTCATGACTTTGTACCCTGTCTACCCCTGTATTATCCCTGCTAGGACCTTTCCTGCTGCTAATATTTTTTTTTCCTTTTTTAACCAATTTGAATCACTTGGCTAGAGAAATTTAAAATGATCTGCTATGCTAACTGGGAAAGAAATAGATGCCTATTTAGTATAGAAAATCTGCAACTGATTGACCTTCAAATCATGTAGAGAATATGAGACAGATTTTCCTGTTCGATTTTTGTGAAACGGAAGTGTTACCCGCAGTATTTATAACCTGTTTATCTTAAGAAGGGAATTTTTTAAAAATTACCATGTGAATAGGCAACTCATTAAATGAAAATTAATAAGAAGTCATTTGTTATATCTCTCACAACACACATTCAGAAATTATTATTTCAAAAGGGCTGGTTTGGAACAATCTTATGAAGAAACAGCCAGTAAATTACTGCATAAATCACTCTTCAGCAAAGGAGGTTACCAATTGAGGCATTTAAAATGAATTATTATTTTGCCTGGGTATTTTTTTTCTCTAGCATAGGTAGAAAGCTAAATTAATTGAATTTATTATTAACCTATGCAGTGTCTAATTAAATTTCAGTCTGACCTCTTTCTATTTCTGCAACATTCCTTATATCTTCTTAGCAGTCATTGGACACCAACCTTCACTCACATAGGTTATTAGGTGATATGAATTGTCACAGGGCTCCAAAAAATGCCCACGAATTAGTCTTTAGCTTTTCAAAAAATTATCATCACTAGATTTGATGAAGTGAATACCAACTCTTTTCACTGAATGGCTTTAGTTCATTAAGGTAATAGGGCTGTTAGAGTTGCTTAGCTTTCCTTAGGGGGGAAGAGAACAAAGCAGAATATCACATGATTTGCAACTGTATTAAAAAATAAAAAAGGAAAAAAGATGAGTGAAATGATTTAACCATGAGTCATTGGCAGCTAAAGCGTGAGTAAAGCTTCTCACAAACGAATTTAGACAAAAGCAGGGAACATACAGTGAATTTTCTGGAGCCTTTGCATTTTATACAGTGAAATAAACTTTACTCATACCACAAGACAGGTTTCAAAATAATATGTTCTCTGAATACTTACTAGACACTAAGCATATTTTGTCTTATTTAATCCTCACACAACTACATTCCTTGGTGGTTCGATGCATGGTTTTTTTATGGCTGTGTCCTCTGCTGGCCCCGTCTGTGATGCGGTTGTTCTAATCACCTGTCCCTCTCTCCCTTTGCTTTTATGAGGACTCAGAGTCAGTGGGGTTTAAACCATACCTTCATCTGTCACAGACTTGCATTTGTCCCCATGATACTCTGAACAATTCCCCCCAGCCTTGTGAAGAAAATCTGACATTTGTTGGTTCTGTGGTGACAGCCTCTCTATAGAACCTCCCTAGATGCTAGACCTATTAAAACCTCATTTATTTCCATGAGACTCAGCAAAGCAGACTTACAGTATCACTTTTTCTGCCTAAGCATGGAACATGAAAGAAAGTTGGGAAAACTGAATACCTCCAATGGATTCCCTAAAAAGCATAATTCTCATTTAAATGAACAGCTCTCTTGGTACTAAAAGCTCCCTAACCAATGTGCCTTTAGAACACACCGCACCCTCTAAGTTTACACTCCTGTTGCAAGATAGCTTCATGGTCCATATCTTCCCACTCGAAATGCCATCACCCTGCCAATGATGTTCTAACAGCGTATTCTGGAAGGAAGAGAGCCCTCTGATATTCTTCCTAAGAGAAAGGTATAGCCCCATTAATGTAAGAGAATGAGAGGCCTAAACCTGTCTTCTCAATTAAGGCAAACTTCGAGCGAAATCCAGAGCCCCCAAAGAGCTCGGGGTAGATGATTTTCTGTTTCTTCCAGAGCCCAACTTATGATTAGGGCACAATTCCTTTCCCAGAACTTCCGCCTTTCTCATTTTCCCTTTAGAAAGTTATTAAGCAAACATTTGGATTTTAAGAAATTTTCCAGTGTAGAAGGAATGGAAAAGGCAACTCATCGAAATATCAGTCACTTCTTGACCAGTTTTCTTCACGTTGTTGTGTTATCATCAGTTAATATGAATTTACATTTCAATTCTGTGGGATTGCTAAATGGTTCTTTGCTTAGCAAACTTTTTCATTTAGATCAGTATTGGTCAACGGAAATACAATGCAGACCATAAATGCAAGCCACATTTGAAACTTTAAATGTTCTAGGAGCCATATTAGAAAAAAGAGTAAAGGAACCAAATGAAATTAAGTTTAAGGATACTTTTCTTTAACCCAAGATATCCAGAATACTGTCATTTTAACATGTAGTCAATATAAGATAGGAGATATTTTACTTTTACTTCCCCCAGTGCTTAGTCTTTGAAATCCAGTGTGCATTTTACACTTACAGGCCATCTCAACCCAAACTAGCCACATTTCAAATGCTCACACGCCATTTCAGTGTGGCTAATAGCTATCACAAGGGGACAGTGCAAATTTAGCTAGAGATTTACTCTGAGTAAACTGGGCATTGACAGTGTCCATATCCATATTCTAAATGACTTTTTGCTTGGTTCTGCTGTACAAGTTGATGTGTTATTTTTATGGGCAATGCACATGTCACTTTTAAAACCCAGACATATAGTGTAACATGAGGATAAAGAATGGACTAGAAAAATATTAGGCACTGTTGTCATGTTTGTTCCTATTAAAATGTTCCCCGTTGACCACTCTATCTCTTTTAATTATAACAAGCATCTTCCCTGCCAGCATGCACAGTTATGCTGGGAAAACTTCTGCCTCGTTTACTCTGGCTGATTCTCATCCATTTAGGGGTCAGCGCTTCATTTTCTAGAGGTCACTAGCATTCATATGTAGCACACAATTTCATTCATTATAATGAAGGACTGTTTCCCTTTCAAGGAAACACAACTGGTGGGCTTAATTTTTCCTGATATGTCACCTGTAAAATTTTAATGATGCTGTTTAAATTCTAACTGTAGCCATCAAGAGAAAAACTGCCAGTTTTGAGCTTAGTATGTGTGGGTGGGTTTCTGTTTTGGTGGTTTGAAACACTGCAGAGCATCATCAAATACGATACCCAAGAATCATATGGTATCAATCATTCCTAGATATGCTGATCTATTTATTGCCAAGATAGTTCAATGAGCTGGTAAAAACATATGGAGGGTTTTTTTTTTGAAATGTGAAAAATAATATCTAACCAATCGTGTATCACAACTTGCAACTTCAGTCATACTTTTAAAGCATTTTAATTGAGACCTTATGATTGAAAATTTGTTAAAAATCTTAACAGAGATTTAGCCTACTTCATATTTTTAAAAAGCAGACTTTCTTTACCAAATGAGGGTACATCACCCAGATTACAGAGAGGATGTTGAAACTATTTGTGTCAGCAAGCAGGTGGCTTCTCAAACAGATTTTGGGGTACAACAGTTGGGACTCGGGGTCTCTGCCACCATTCCCGAGAGTCAGCACTGTACCTCCATGGTCTCCAATGAGCGTGACTCCCCCCACCCCGCCCCAGGTGCTCCACTACTCACCATCCTGCACATCCTGCTTCTCTCCTATCACCCCGCCTGCCCATGGCAGAGCTGCAAAGGTCTTTATGTACCCCTTCTGAGAACACTGCCTGTCCCTCCTCCCTTAATGGACGGTCCCGTGGGATGGAAACCTATGGAGTTCACCAGGGAAGACGCCCTGGTGGGAAGAAAGGGGGAAGACAGTCGTACCATTTCACCTCGCTAGTGTGGGTCCTCCTGCCTGTTAGCTCAGGACCCTCTTGTCTGGTCTCACCCATTCCAACAGTCCAGCAAATAGAGATTTTGTTTTCCTTCCATTGGGGAAAAAAAAGTGACTGTGGGATAGAAGATAGTAATGGTTGAGAAACACTAGTGTAAAGGGAAAATCTTCAATTTTTCTTGGCCAAATAATTGTTTCCTGCTTTGTCCTTCCCAGACCTTGATGTTCACTCTATTATTTCAAATCACCTTGGATTATAAGTATTTGAGAATGTGTATATCTCTGCAAGGAGATCCTGAGCCATCAGAAGGCAGGGGCTGGGTATTCTTCATCCCCAAACTCCCTCAAGCAGACCTAGCACAGTGCAGCTTACAAAAAGGTGCTTGATAAATGTTTGGTAAACAGACACGATTGAGATTAAGTAACCTGAGTTTGAGGCAGGTCTGTGTCACTCACTGGGGATTAGATTTGGAGCAAATCACATTTCATTGGTTTTCAGTTCTTGCATCTGTAAAATGGGAGATGAAACTGGGTGATTTCTAACATCTCTTCTAGTTCAGACACTTTATGATCTATGTAATGAGGGGCTGGCTGTTCTAGACAAGGTCCTTCCAGCTTTAAAACTGCTTGACCCTTCTACTCTGTCGCTTGAAGCCTAGGCTGACAGATTCCAGCCACTATCGTCGGAAGTGGTGAGTTTTGTGTGCCTTTACTCTTTGGCCCTCAAAGTCCATGATTTTTACAGTATTCTGAAATACCTACCATTTATCAGGACCCAAATGAATTTTGTTATCACGGTGAATGCTTCTCTTCCTCCCCATCAAAATCCTTTACTATTTGTGTGGGAAACGGCAGGTTAAAGGAGGAGAAAATGATTTGGGATTCTAGGGAGGTGGGTTAGCGGGTTGCAGAGAGTAGGAGCAGCTATTAACACCCACACGGTCTTTATGGCATTATTGAGAAAGCCTGAAGGAAGGTCAAAATACAGTGAGAGGCTGACCTCCCACTTCCTCCAACTTTTCCTGGAAACTTCTCTTCCATCTTCACTGGAAAAACTCCTCTTCCTTGCATTTGATTTCCTCATAATGGCAACACATTAGGAATGAGCAGTATGTTTAACACTCTCTGGCTTTTCTTCACCCAAAGGAGGAACTGAGCAGACATCATTCTCAAATTCATGAGAAATATCATCCAGGAAAAGACAGATCTCCTTCCTCCCTAACAACTGCTTCCAGTACCCTTACCAGGAAGAATCCCTCACAGAATCAGCCTCACTTGACGATTACAGTTTTGCATACATGTGTGCACACACGCATGTTCACGCACACACATACACACTCAAGCACACACCTTCCTTTCCTTCAAATCACTCTTCACCCTAGTGGTCAGTAAAGTCACTGACCTGGGCTCACCAGAGACATGAAGGGGGGCTTCTGGAACGTAACCCTGATGTGTATGAACTTCACCTGTTGGAGGAGGACTCCAAATCATTCTTACAATTCATTGCTGTGCTTTCTCTTCTAATCTCCGAGGGTAACTTATCTTCCCCAAGGATGTTCAGACACCTCCGAAGAAAAAATACTTATTTCAGCTGCCCGCTTCCTGGGTGCCTCTGAGGTGCCAGGCACGGTGCATAGATCATCTCCAGCCCTTATATGGGAGGTGTTATGATGCTATTCCTCTTGAACTAAAATGGAAAATGTAAACTCTGAGAGGTCACAAATTTCTCAAAGTCACAGATCGAGTAGGTAGCCAACCTGAGACTGAAATTCAGACGCATAGGATATTGGCCACATCTGTCTCCTTACCACAAGCAAAAAGGACACAAAGGAATGAAGAAAATATAAGAGTACACTTGAGTTTCACCCGCCAGTTAAACAATGATGTCGGTACTTCACAACAGCTGGATCTCATATACCCGTGTGATGATACTTGGCCGTAGCACTTGAATTCATTCACTGCCTCTTTATCTCATATTTCGGTGGCCCTGATGTCTAAGCCCTAATCTTTGACCTTTGGAAGGTAAAATCGTCAAGTCAAAGCCTGTTTAATAATCTAGGCTGAAAAAAAAAAGAATCTAGGTTGAGCAGGTCACATGCTTATGGCTAATCTTTGGGTTATGTCATCATATCACCTTGATGTTGACAATTTATGCCGAAAGAAGAGATAACTGATTGCGCATGTGGCTAGCTGATGTAAGCTCACTGCCAATGAAAATCTTCATGGTATGATCTTCAAAGTTAGTGACTTGGACTGCAACCATTATTTTGCCACAGCAATGACCCAAATGGCAGGTTCTTTCCTGTGGTGTCATGAACGGTTTCAAAACAGGCAGGGACAAAAAGAAAAGCAGGTACACAGCATTCACTTCACTTTAAAATCTGGCGTTTTATGAGGGGCCAATGGGTTAGAATTAGAGCGTAAGTTAAAATCTCATTTTGTTTGTTTATTTATTTATTTTTAAGATTTTACTTATTATTTACTGGACAGAGAGAGAAATAGCGAGAGCAGGAACACAAGCAGGGGGAGTGGGAGAGGGAGAAGCAGGCTTCCCGAGGAGCAGGGGGCCCGATGCGGGGCTCCATCCCAGGACCCTGGGATCACGACCTGAGCTGAAGGCAGACCCTTAATGACTGAGCCACCCAGGAGCCCCCCATTTTAAAAAAGCGAAAAATAAAAGCTCATTTTTATCTCTGAAGTAGATCGGGGTTTCATAAAGTTAAAGACTTAAAAAAAAGTATTTAAATTAAACCATGAGAAATTCACCTTTCAATCCAGTCATGCACGGAACTACCCAGACTGGTTGTGAGATGATACACTTTTATTCCAGGTATGATAGAGCTAATAGCAAACTGTACCTGGCAGACTAATTTATGCAGGATTCGTATTTCGCTCCCTCTCAGCATGTTATAACTGTAGCAAAGCCATTCTCAGGAGTTATCACCCCAACCTAATCATACCCTATGGATTTGGAGCAGTTAAATGGGTTCTGTTATCAGAGACACATATGCACCAAAGCAGCATCGTCCCTCAGCCACCATGGGTGATTAAGACTCACTGGTGGGGCTGCCTCTGAATTGGGTTGAGTCAGGTAGCTGTACTTCAGCTGAGAGAAATTCGGGCAATGTATTGCAAAATGGTATTTTAAATGGTTCTATCTTACCATCAGGTCCCTTCCTCTGAAGTGCTGGGGTCATGGATTTCCTTCTCCCTGACCATGCAGCCATCTGAAGGAAGCCCGGCTCAATACCTGGGTGTTGATGGCGGATATTAAAGGAGGTGAACTCACTGAGCTTATGTCAGCGAATGGCTTTCCCTGGATTTTCATAATGACTGGCTGCAGATGGGCTGAGGGCAAAGTCAGATCAAGAGCATTTCTGTAAGAAGAAAGAAATGTTCCCTCTTGTTCCCTTTCAAGAAAATGAATCACTGAGCACCAAGGGGCCAAATGTAACTTCTCTTTTTACACACCTTTTATGTGGAGAAGGACAAGTTGAGAAGGCAAACAGAACCTTTGCAGACACCATATGGCTTTAATCTAGTAAGAGGTTGCTGCACCATTGTGACATCATTATCAGAGGCTGTCTTCATTCTGAGGGCTTCACAGATGCTGTTACCTGCATTTTACATCCGGCCAGAGGAAACAAAAGGGTTGATGAAACCTACACCATCAGGTCAGCAGTCCATAACCCTAGCTGCACTTTAGAATCACTTGGAGAGTCTTTAAAACTACGGATGCCAAGGCTGCATCCCAGGCCAATGGAACCAGACTCTTTGGAGGTGAGGCCTGAGGATTGGAATGGTTTAGAAGCTCCCAGGGAGATTCTAATGTATATCCAAGGCTAAGAACTACTGAGGTGGATGGTGGCCAAGACAGGCGGGAGCAGGTGAGAAGTCCAGAGCCCTCCACATTAGGGAAGGGCAAGACCACCAGAAGGAAGGCAGAGAGGAACAGTGGTATTTAGCACTGTTTCCACTCAGGTGGGAGGTTTGGGGATCCTTAGCTTCTACTCCTTGAGCTGCATATTTCCATGAAGGGTCTCACACTTTCCCTACACCCTCCTGGCCTCAGAGGGAATGAGAGATCAGATTGAGGAATTTGAGTAAGAAACAGCATACTTGGCTCTCAGCCCTAGAGCCTTCCCCTCTTTCCAAGTCTGCCCACCAGGTATAGGAGCCTGCTTTCCACCTGGTCAGGATAAGGGAGCCAGGTGTCCAGCCCCGCCTGTCACTGGGTGGGTGAGGCTGCCTAATTCAATAGAACTTGGTGGAAGATCTAAGCCACATTCTTCAGCACTTTATCAGAAATAAAACTAACATTTTGACCTTCACCTGCCTGTCTCCTGTGGAAGGGCTCTGATCCTTCCAAAGAAACTATCAGGGGGTCTCTTTAGAGGTGTGCCATCAGCCTAAAAGTCATTTAAGTCATTATACAGAGAATGTCCAAGAAATTGCACAAGGGAAATAGAAATGAGAAAGAGAGCAATATATCAGATGCTGAGGAAAGTGCGTGACAGGTACCAAAGAAGTAATTAGCTATAAATCTAAGGTTCCTGGATTATTTACAGGAATAGTCACCCACCTGGTCAGGGAAAGAAAAAAAAGGTAAAAGTTTGAGCTACCAGATAGACAGTTTGCCCGAATTCCATGTATCTAGCGACTCCTATGGGGGGAAGGGAGTCTTTGGTCTCAATGTACAGGTAAGTGCTCTGACCACCTGTGAGCCAAAGAGCTCCCTCCCACCCCCAATGACCGATCATGAGATTTAAAAATGCAGACACTCTCACAGCATTAGGTTCTTCTATCTCCCACTCCTCTTGGTGAAAATACAACTGCCCTGCCATTCTTATCATGTTAGAAAAATATTTAAACAGTTACTTACAATGTACATAGAGCATCCACATAAATGATTCCACTTGTCTCCCTTGAAAATTCTGTGACTTATTTCTGTCACTACTCACATTTACACATAAGAGACTTGAGGTATACAGAGGCCCACATGAGCAGTAAATGGCAAAATCAGATTAATCCCCAACTTTCCTAACTCCAAAAGCTATGCTTTTTTTCAACCTGCCATGCTGCCTTTCAGTTAATGCCTGGCTATTTGTCTCTCTTCCCACCAGCTCCTCCATCCTTCTTGCTTTGGTGTTGCATGATATTCTAACTACCTAATACTCTTGGTTAATGCCTCAATACAGGTTTAGATTGGATTTACTAAATTCCTGTTGAAGAGCTGTAGGATAAAAGATAGGATTGTTAGACTGGAATCAGTAATGGCTAAAAAGGAGAACAAAGTTTCAGGATAAAATATAGCAGAGGAACCCAGCAGTTAGAAATAAATTGTAAGGCAACTGAAATGAAAGCCATACATTTAGAGATCTCAAATAAAACATGGATTAATGGCAAGTAATAAAGGAACATACTTAGTTTGTAAAAACAAATGGTTCTTTATCTTATTCTTATTACTCTCCAATGATCTATTGAAAACAGCATGACTTTACATGTAAGACACAAATTCTTTGTAAGTTAGACTCTATGTGCCCCCCCCCGGAGTTGGGGGGGGGGAATCACTGGGGCCTATTATGTGCCTAAGCATTCTAGACTCGGGAGCTATGAAGGGAAAGGAGAGAGGATGCTTATTCACAATGAAGAATCTGGCCAAAGTGTTTTTAAGCGATTGACAATTTGTAAAAGCGCACAGGCACATCAGTCAAGATGGACTACGTTATGTTTTAGTAACAAGTACGTTCATACCGCTCCGGTGAATCAGCAAAGATTGATCTCTTGCTCACAGTACATGTTCATCAGAAATCAGCTGAAGGTCCATTCCAGGACGCAGCCACCATCTGGAATGTCACCAGTTATTAGAACAGGGGGCAAGAGTTGTGGAGTCTCTTACTCTAGCAACTAAATCCTCTGACCCAGAACAGACACGTGCCACTTCCATTTATACTTTATTATTCCACAGCCGTGTCTAACTTCAAAGGGGCCAGGATGTGCAATCCTATCAGGAGCCCAGAATGGGGAAGAACCAGAATTGTAGATGGCTGGAGAGCACTAATTACTATCACAATTATTGTTTTTATCCAGAAAGCTCCAACAAGGAGAATTGTTCTTGGTCAGGGCAAGGCACAGGGGAATTGGAAGAGAGTCCTTAAGAATTAGATTTCACTAGATTGAAGAAGGCTTTCTGAACAAAGGAATAGCATGAGCAAAGTTATGAAGAGCCTACTGTGGCCGGAGTACAGAGGATGTTAGAGAAAGGAGCAGAAAGGTAAGGCTAGGGAGGAAGTCAGTGATCAGAACGGGAGAGACTTTGTTGTTGCAAGGCAGTGAATTTGATCTTGTAGGCAATGGGAAGCCGCTGGAGGGTGTTAAGTGGGTTGGTGACAAGGCAGAAGATGGATTGGAAGATGACCAAAAGAGAGGTGAAGAGGCCAGTCAAGAGGCTCCTCCATCCAGTAGGTGGTGGCCCAAACCAGAGCATTGCCAGAGGGCTGTAAAGGGGGGGAAATATCTCCAAAATAATGAGATGCAAAAAACCAACAGAACATAGTGACATGAGGTGAGCCCCAGGTTTCTGCAGGACAGAGAGCTATAGCAATTCACTGAGATAAATACAGAAGGAGAAAGTTTAGAGGGAAGACGAAATTCTTTTTGGTCATGTTTAGTGAGGTCCACTTATAGGCCAGCAACAAGTGACATCCATCAGTTGCGCAAATTTGGAGGTCATGGGAGCGGCCTGGGGTCAAGGTAGAGAAGAGATGTCAGCAGATTAGCGGCGGTACTGGGAGCTACAGTGGAAGGAGAGGTTTCACAGGGAGGGGAATCAAATGAGAAGGTGAACAAAGTGGGTTCAAAAAAACACCAATACTTACGGCTTGAGGAAGAGGGACTGGCAAAGCAGGCTGAGAAGGGATGGTCAGTGAGCTGTAGGGGAACCAGCAGAGGGGAAACCAAGGGAGGAGAAACTTTCAAAAGGAAGTAATGGTCAGCAGTCCCAAACACCACAGAGGTGTCAAATAAGAGAAAGTGAAAATAGTCCTTTGAATTTTAACACCACAAGGTCACGGGGGACATTTTCTTTTCTTTATTTATTTTTTCTTTTTTTAAATTTTTTATTGTTACGTTAATCCCCATACATTACATCATTAGTTTTTGATGCAGTGTTCCATGATTCATTGTTTGTGCATAACACCCAGTGCTCCATGCAGAACGTGCCCTCTTTAATACCCATCACCAGGCTAACCCATCCCCCCACCCCCTCCCCTCTAGAACCCTCAGTTTGTTTCTCAGAGTCCATCGTCTCTCATGGCTCTTCTCCCCCTCCGCTTACGGGGGACATTTTCTAAGGCAGTCCTGATAGAGTGGTGGGGAAGAGAGGTCCTTGTAGGAGCTGAGGAGGGAATGGAAGACCAGGACTCAGAGCAAGGGCTGTGGTCAGGCTCCTAGAGGAGCGCCATGGCCGGGCATATATGCGCACACACGCTGTGTGTGTGCGTGCGTGCGTGCGTGCGTGTACGCATATGTGCGTGCGTGCGCGTGTGTGTACGCGTGTGTGTGCATCCATGGGTATGTTCACGATGAGAGGGTCTGGAGTGTGATTCTATCCTGAGAGGATAAAGCAGTAGGGAGGAAAATGCTGAGGACAGACCAAGGAAGTAAGTAATGGGTTGAGAAGGGACCCTGTGAGGTAGAAAAGGATGAGTCTGGCAGCACAGGCAGAAGGCCAGACAGTGGACAGGAAGGAAGAAATTTCACTAAGATTAGAGGGAAGGTTGGGCACGAACCAAAGAAAGCATGGCAATGGGGAACTGCAAGGTGAAGGAATTCCCTTGATGGCCTCTGTTTTCTCTTTGAAATGGAAGAGTCCCATTCACTGGGTGTTTTCAGGCCTTCTGTAAGCTAGGCACACAAACTGAGGGAAATGGAGGGAGGGGTGTGATAGGTGCTTAAGAATGGGGGAGGACTGGAATATCTGACAAGGCACAGAAGAGGGAAAGCCTGGAGAAGACTTGGCAGAATGGCTGGGGGTTGCAGTAGACCAGAGATCAGAGGCCCAAGTTGGAATGGGGGCACAGAGGCAAGGAACATAGCCCAAAGGCTAGAACCCCCCACCAAATGATTGCAGGAGGGTAAATTTCCTACGGAGAGCTCCCCTGGGACTGCTTTTGCACTCTGAGCCATTCGCTTATGCCTTACCCAGCTGTGTTTTGTAATAGCAGACTGCAGTAATGAGGGTCTGACCGCCTTTCTCTGTACACTGGGGCTAGTTATGCAATGTGGATTTCCTGTCCCCCCGCCCCATCTCCTGTGACAGGTGCCTTCTATTCTGCTATTAGGAGAGTGACCTCAATGACTAGTTGCTTCTAGTTTTCTGTTTCTGATTAGATATCTTGTCAGAAATCTCTGCCTGCAGACTGCAGGGAAGAGAAATTGAGCTTTGCACCAGTAGTTTAATATGTATGTTACAAAATATAACTCACCTTCTTTAGGTTACATTGTATCAATACATGTACAGCATTCTTTTAGAAAGCACTCTGATCCAAGTAACTCTGTTCCTGGAAGTTCATCCAGAAAAGCTAGTCCTGCCCACCATCTACCCCCCAGAATAAGAAAGAAGGAATGTGCCTGAAGATGTTCGTTACAGCATTAGCCAGAATACTGAAGCAATGAAAGACAACCTGACAGACAGCAGTGCATCAGTTTGATGGAAAATCCATATTGTTACCTACATGAATTAGGAAGGCAACATGGAAAATGCTTATATTCTGAATGAGAAGTACAGAATATGACCTCAAAACCGCATTATTATTATAATATCGGAAACAAACATTAAGATGGACACAGATTTGAAACAAATAAAAATAAAGGAAAATCTTGCTTTTATATTGGTAGGATTGTGGGTGAAATTTTTATCTTAATTTCCATTTCATTGTTATAATGTTCATTTATTTTTAAAAATTCCTTTATGAACAGTTGAACATTTGAACAGAAACACAGTGAGGAGTAAGTCCATCTTCTCCTAATCCTCCTGCCCTGCTAACAAAAAAGAGCTTTGTCATGGTCAGGGTTGAGATGAATTCTTTCACAAATCCCAAACTTTAAACCCAGTTATTAAACAGCCATCAGTTTCCATGTAACAGGTTGACAATCCCCCAAATATGTTGGATTAAAATTTTTCTTTTAATAAAGAGATTTGAAATTCTATTCTGGTTACCAACCAGGTCTTTCAGCTTCTTAAAAAAAAAAAAAAAGTTCCCTATTATCCCTCTGGTGACTACTCTATTTTATCTCCATTGCCCCAGATTCTCTCCAAAAACTCTCTCAATCCAGTTTCTATTACCATCAGCAGCTTACATCAAGGTCAACAGTGACTGCTCAACTCTGTGGACAAGTTCAGGTTCTTAACCAAAAAATTCCCATCACACTTAAAGCTGCCAAGCCCCCTCTTTTTCTCCCCTGGCCCTGGGGTCACCAAATGGACTGTGTGCTCCTCTTCCTTCTCTTTTTGCCTTTGTGGTCCTAATTCCCTTAGTATAAACCACTGACTTCTACCAAGAAACCCTAGACCTGCTGACCACATCAGGCTCCATCCCTGCATCCTACTCCAAGCAAAATGTATCCATCCAACATATATGTATCCCACAGCTACATCATGCATCCTCAATGGCTGCCATAATCCCCCTAAGGGGATGAAAATTGGTTCTTGGCAGGGGGAGAAAAAAAAAACCTTATTCTTTAAAAAGCGTGTATGTGTATAAAGCACAATATAAATACAATACAGAAATTAATACACAATATACCTGTGGTATTAAAATTTCATTGGGAAAGGGTGATTAGAAGTGTCTAAAAAGACTCCTGGGTGAGGAGCCATAATGAAAAAAAAAAGTTGAGAAATACTGATCTACACTGTGCCAGGCATTCTTAGGTGCTAGGAATACAGCAGTGAATAAAACAGACCAACAAACAAGTCATGAGAGAAACAGGTAAAAATACAGACTTGGTCAGGTGGCAATAATTGCTAAGGAGAAAAGTAAAAGCAAGGAAAGGGGTTGGAGAGGTGACTGGGCAGGGGGTGACAACTTGAAATAAAGTGGTTAAAGAAGGGCCCCCTGACAAAGTGGCATTTAAGTCAAGCTGTGGAGGTGAGGGAGAAAGCCATGAGGATATCAGAGGAACATCCAGGCGAGGGAACACTATGTGCAAAGGCCCTGAGGTAGAAACGCTTCAGGCATGATTGAAGTACAGGAAGGAGGCCAGTGGCTAGAGCACACTGTTCAAGGAAATGGGTAGCAGATGTAGTCAGAGGTCTGACAAGGAGTCCAACCACATAGGTCCATTGTAATGAGTTGGCTTGTACTCAGAGTAGAATCCCCTGGAAGGGTTTAAGCAAGGGACTTACATACACCAATTCATTGATTAAAGATCCCTCTGGCTGCTGGGCTGAGAGTAGACTGTAAGAAGGAGGGGTGGAAGCGGAGACCAGTTAGGAAGCCCTTGCTGTCCTCTGAGTGAGAGATGACGGTGGCTTAGACTGGGATGGAGCAGAGGAGATGGAGAGAAGTGGTCAGATTTTGAAGGTCGTGCCAACAGGTTTTCCTGATGGATTCAACATGAAATAGAGTAAAAATCAAGGATGAGGCCAAGGAAGAATGGAGCTGCCAGCAGCTGAGGTGAAGAAGGCTGAAGGAAGCAAGTGTGAGAAATGGAACACTATGGGTGCGGTTTGGGACACCATGCGATGCCTATTTCATATGCCAGGCAAGATGTTCAGTAGGAAGTTGAGGATTTACAAGTGTGGGATTTAAGGGGAAATCCAGGCTGGAGATATCGCTTTGTAAGTGTTTCTAGTAAAAGCCATGCTACTGGATAGAGCACCAAGGAAGGGAGTGAAGAGGCAGAAAAGGTCCAAGAAAGGAGTCATCCCTAGAGAACTCAGAGAGGAGGATGAATCAACAAAGCAGATCAAGATCGTAGCCAGTGAGGTAGCAGAAGCCGGAGAGTGTCGTGTCGGGGAGCCGGGGGAAGGAAGCGTTTGCCAGGAGGAGGCAGTGAGCCATTGTGCCAAATGTAGCCCAGGGAAGATGGGGACAAAGATTGACTGTCGGGTTTGGCAGCTGGAAGCTCTTCGGTGCCTTGGGAAATGTAGTTATCAGGGCAAGTGCGTTCAAGAGAGAAAGTGGAGGGAGGGAGGAGACTCCGAGAATACAGCCAACTCCCGGAGGGGTTTTGCTCTAAGGGAAATAGAAAAAAAGGAATAATAGCTAGAGGGCTTAAGTGAGATTTTTTTTTTTTTTTAAGATTTTATTTATTTGTGTTTAGAGAGAGCGCGAGAGAGCGCACATGGGCTGGGGGAGGAGCAGAGGGAGAGGGACAAGCAGACTCCGTGCTGGGACAAGCAGGGAGCTGGATGCAGGGCTCAATCTCACCACCCTGAGATCATGACCTGAGCCAAAATCAAGAGTCGGACACTTAACCGACTGAGCCACCCAGGCGCCCTGATATATATATATAATTATGTTTTTTTAAGATGAGAAAATGACAGCGTATTACTTGTGCGCTGACGGGACTGA
Source organism: Eumetopias jubatus (assembly GCF_037043125.1). NCBI lineage: Eukaryota > Metazoa > Chordata > Mammalia > Carnivora > Otariidae > Eumetopias > Eumetopias jubatus. The sequence goes on from NW_028274807.1 coordinate 110,763,639, forward strand.
TCCAAAGAGAGGGGGAAGTGGAACTGGCCGAGAGAGAATGCCTCAGCAGTGTCTCTGAGGAGGTGAGAAGGGGCGGCCATGGGCAGTGGTGGAACTGGCCCTTGGAAGGGGCACACGGTAGAGACTTCTGAGCACCTACCCTCTGCTAAGTACTCCATACGCTGAGGTCACGGAGTCCTCACACATTTGAGAGAAAGGTAGAATTTCCTTTTCAGATAAGGAAGTCAAGGTTTAGGGAGTTCGCAGACTTAGAAAAGGAGCTGAAGTGTGAATCTCCTCTGATTTCAGAAGCCTGGTCCCTTCCCCTGCCCCAAGGAACACCTTCATTTGACAGAGAGAAACAGGGACCCTTTGACCTGCTCCAGGGCACACGGTGGACTAGAGCCTGGCGCTTGGCTCTTGGCCCTCTGCTCCTTTCTTCTCTCTTACGGAGCTCGTCCTCCTCCATGCCAAATGGTCACTTTGGCTGAGGGTCTTGTTCACGTCTGGAAGAGCCTCCTCAGTCCAGACCTTATCTTCCCGCTCCTTTTTTTGGTTTTAGTCAGGTTTATTGCGGTATAATTACATACAGTAAAACTCACCATTTTTAAGTGTACAGGTCTATAAAATTTTGACAAATACATAAAGGCATGGAAATACCACCACAATCAAGATACAGAATACTTCCATCACCCTCAAAATTTCCCCTGTGCCCCTTTGGTGGTCTATCTCCTCCCTCCCTGCCAACCTGGAGCAAAAACTTACCTGTTTTCTGTCATTATTTTCCAGATGCCATATGGATGGAATCCTACAACATACAACCTTTTGAATGTAGTTCATTTCAGTTAGCATAATGCACTTCAGCTCCATCCACATTATCGTATGCATCAATGGTCTGTTCCTTTTTATTACTGAGAAGTATGTTATCTTATAGATGGGCCCAGGCTTGTTTATCCATTCACCATTGATGGATATTTAAGATGTCTCCAATTTTTGGCAAATATGAATAAAGCCACTGTAAACATTTGCATACAGATTTTTGTGGACATATGTTTTTAACTCTCTTAGGTAAATATCTAGAAATGGAGTTGCTGGGTCATATGTTAAGTCTACGTTCAGTTTTTTTAAGCACAGAAACAATTGGATATCCATATGCAAAAACAAAAATTAACCTTGGCCATATAAAAAAAATAAATCAAAACGGATCACGGACTTAAATGTGAACCTAAAACTAAAAAATGCCTAGAAAAACATAGGTGAAAATATCTGTGACCTTGCATGAGGCAAAGACTTCTTAGATTTGACATCCACAACATGATACATAAAAGACAAACAACCGATAAACTAGAATTCATAAAAATAAGAACTACTCTTCAAAAGGCACTGATAAGAGAATGAATAGACAAGCAACATACTTGGAGAAAATATTTGTGAATTACTTATCTGATAAAGGGCTCATATCCAGCATGCATGAAGAAGTCTCAGAACTCAATAAGAAACAATCCAATAAAAAATGCACAAAGATATTATTAACACACTTCACCAAAAAAGATATGTAGAAAGCAAATAAACCCACAAAATGATGCTCAATATCATTAGTCATTTGGAAAATGCCAAGTAAAACATCGTACAATGAGGTAAACTACACACCTATTTGAATGGCTACAATTTTAAAAAGCTGCCAAGTGCAAGAAGGCGGAAGTACTGGGACTCCACGCTGCCGGTGGGAAGGTGAAATGGCACAGACACTCTGGAAAACAGTTTGCAGTTTCTTACAATGTTACCCATGCAGGAGCTGGGGGGTGGGGACAGGGGGCAGGTGGACAGCAAAGGGGAACCCAGGAGTTTTTGGAACGATGAAATTGTCCTACATATTGATTGAGGTGGTAGTTACATGACTGTCAAAATTCATAGAAAATAAAAAGGGAGCATTTTTTACGATGTTAATTTTACTTTAATCTTAAAAATGGGGGGGGGAGGGAGTAAAAAGCAAAGACAGCAATACCCCTGTGTGACTAGGCAATTTGACTTCTCTGTGCTTCCAGGTTTTTTGTTTTTTGTTTTTTCTCTTAAATCTATACCTTGAGGATTTTTTTTAAATCTATACATTGAGGATAAAATAGTCCCTTCTTTATATTGTCGTAAGAATGAAAAGATTTAAATCTCTCATTTATGTTTCCATTTATGTTGTAAAGATTAAAATGTAAGTCTCTCATTTATGCAATATAGGTAAAGACCTGGAACATAGCAAATGCTAGAGCATTTTTGGCTGTTATTTTTAGTCCTATTATATATACTCATGTATTGCTCTTTGAGGAAGTTTGGTGATGAAAGAGCAGAGAAAAGGGCACTCAAGGGCTGGGGTAGTCTGAAGATGCGCAGAGCGAGGCCCATTGACTCACGCAGAGTGGAGGAAATCCATGAGAAGAGAATGAAAGACAGGAGTCATTCTCAAAGCCCAGACCAAATCCTGTCCCACGAACGTGGCATCAGCTGCCTGCTTTAATAAATAACTCCCTTTCACTTGTCAACAGCTAATTAAGTAATTTCTGGAGGCCAGAAGTGACTTGCTGGATTTAATGACAGGCCCGCCGCAGCTCAAAATGTTCAAATCCCTTCTCTGTGTTATAATCCCAAACCTAAAAGAATGGAAAGACCAAACCAACCTACCTCCTCCCTACGCCACATCCGATACGGTTAAAGTAACACCTCCCCATATTTATTTGAATGGTCTGCTCTCAGCTTCAGCCAAGCAAAAGTCACGTGAATGTTGGTCAGAAAATGGAGGGCTGTTCCCAGAGTTCTGGCCGGTCGTCATGACAGACTCAGGGAATTTTCATCAAAAACAGAAACCAGAGAAAATGTAAGTAACTATAACTCTCAGGGATTAGTGCCCTGCTGGGTCACTTTCTCAACAGAGTGGAAATTGTCAGAGACTTCGTAAGATTTAGAATGCTCCATGTGACAATTTATTTTAGCTCCTAGCTTTTCTTTCTAGGAGGCAAATCAGTGCAACTTTTCTTTCTGCTTCGATTTTCAGACAGGCTTCACCTAGCTACCCTATCAGAGACGCTGAGGTTACCACTTCTTTTAACAGGTGGGGAGATAGATGGAAGTGGGTTTTTGGATAAGATGGAAGTGGGTTTTTGGATAACTGCTAGTAAAAAACAAATCAACAGCTGATAGAGCTAAAAACAGCAGGTTGGATTGATGGTACAGTCTCAGCAGCTGGAAGCTCAGGAGGCCAGGGCATCGAGGAATAAAACTAGCTGCTTCACTCTGTGCCCCCAGAACACAGAACACAGGGCGGGGGGCACAGAGGCTTAGCACCCACAACTTGAATGTCCACATTGCCATCCTGCCATTCCTCCAAGCAGCTGAGGAATTTCCTTATTTTATCTTTCAGCCCACCCATCCACATCATTTCTAACTGATGAGGACTTTTAAAAGTACAACCACAAAAAAGAAATAAAAAAATAAAAGTATAACCATAACACCATTAATATAACCAACGAAATCAGTAATAGTCATGTAATATCATATAATACCCAGTCCGTGTTCAGTTTTCTCTGGTTATCTCAGAAATGACTTTTATAGAGCATTTGTTCAAATCACAAACAGTATCCGTACATTTCATCTAGTAATAAATCTCTGAAACCTCTAATCTACACGAGTCACAGGAGTTTTTGGTCTTCATTTATCCATTTATTATTTTTTTAGGTATTTATGTATTCATTGAATAGAGAATGCTTCCAAGGTGGTATAAAAAAAAATCCAAAAGGTACATAATGAAATATCTCTCAGTCTCCTTCTCCAGAAGCAATGCTACAAATTTTGTGTGTAGCCTCTAGAAACGGTATCTCCCGGGATAAGCATGCCTGTCCCTGAAACTGCTCTGGCATGCTGGTTAAGAGCGAGGACAGGAGTTCAAATCTCCATCACTTAACTAAGTACAAATCTGGGGTATGTTACCTCACCCCCCGAGCCCCAGTTTTTCCTGTCGTAGGTGGGTTGTTGAGAGAATGAAATCAGGTTAAGTGCTTAGTTATGTGTTATTATATATATTCCCCTCTGGCTTTTTCCAAATGCACATTTCTATTAGTTTGGGGTTTGTTTTTTTTTTTCACCTCACATATTTTGATGATTATTTCATACCTGTTCTTATAGATTCACATCATTGTTCGGAACATTTTCTTCCTTTGGCTTCTTTGCTCTCCCACCCATGGATTTGTTCCTAACTCACAAGCTCCTTGACTGGTTTCTCTTCTCTCCTGTGCAGGTCAGTCCCCATGGCTCTTCTCTCCTCTAGCTACAGTTTCTCCACAGGTGATAGCCATTCCTCTGGCTTCACATACCAAGATGAGGCCATGGAGGCCCTTAGGTCATAAAATTTAAGAAGACATTCATGCTTGAGCTCGTGCAAGAGGGGGTTGATCCCAGAGAGTGATTGTCCCTTTAAGTTGCATGCCCTAGGCGCCTTGCTGGCCTCACCCTAGTTTCACCTCCCTAAAAACCTCCACCTTCTCCCTGGACCTCCGAACACATAAATCCTATTTGGCACCTCTACTCGCATTTCTTAGGTGCAACTCAACCTTCAAATGTCTAAAACAGAACTCCTGCCTCACTTCCCGCTCCCATGTCCAGACCCACACCTTCTACTTGTCTATGTCAGTTAATAGCATTACCATTTATTCGGTTGCTTATCCTTGATTCCTTTCTTTCAACAAGTCCTATCTTCCATCTCCAAGATAGATTCCAAATCTGATAACCGCTCACCACCTCTACTGCTGCACCTTAGGTCGGGCCCCCGTCTCTTGCCACTGTGAATCCTCCCTGCCTCTGGGTCTCCCTGCTTCCACACCTGCCCTCCTCCCTCCCCTCACCCCCTCATTCCCGCTAATCAGCAGCCAGAGTGACCTTTTCACATCATGAAGAAGACTGTGTCCCTCTCTTACTTAGAACTCCCCATTGGCTTCCCAGTGAATTTAGAATTAAAAGCCAACTCCTTACCATGGTCAGTTGACCAGGACCCAGCGGGTGCAACAGTCTGATCCCAGTCTCGCAATCCCACTTCACCTCCTCTCACTCACCAGGTTCACGGGCTCACTGCTGCCCCAGCTGTGTTCCTTTTCCCAGGAATGCTCTTCCCCAGGTATTTGTACAGCCACTTCCTTCCCGGCATTCAGGTACCAGCTCAGGTGTAACAGCTGACCACCCATATCCATTCACTCAATCACTCAAAATTCCATTGCCCTGTTTCGTTTCTCCATAGCAGCGCACTCTGTGAAAGTGCTTTTTGCTACCATCTCATAATAGCCCCCCAAAGGTCAGGGGCTTAAAACAAAAATTTATTAGTTCAACTGCCTAGGTCTTGTTTGGGTTGCAGTTAAACAGCAGCTGGGGTTGGAGTCACCCAGAGGCTTTTCTGGGCTGTACGTCCAAGACTCTTCCCTCCGGTGCCTGGTGCTCCTCTGGGTCGCCTTTTTCTCCAGCAGAGTAACTTGGACTTCCCCAATGACTGCTCAAGCCTCAAAGAGAAAAGACGTAGGAATGGCTGATCTTCTTAGAGGCTAGTCTGGGATTGGCACGCTGTAGTTCTGCTGCCATATTCAGGTGGCCAAAGCAGTCACAAACTAGCCCAGCTTCAAGGGGACTGAGGAATAAATTCCTCTAAAAGGGAAGTGCCATGTGTGTAGAAGGAGGAAAGAAATTGACGGCGGCCATCTTTGGAGATAAGCTATGAAATTTACTGGTTTACTTGTTGTCTGCTTACTCCCCTTAGGTTATAATCTCCACGAGACAACAGGGACCTTGTCCATCTTGTATCCAGCACCTAGAACAATGCCTGGCACACACCAGGTGCTCAGTAAATAAGTTAAAGGGCACTTGATAAATGTTCGGGAAACTAAAATGGCCTGAATTAAACTTCCCCGATTGGTCTTGCCAGGTTTGCTGATGCTAAGCCTGCTGATGCCTCACCAGATAAGAGAGACCCTACATTTATAAAGGATTTCATTTCCTATGCAAACAAGAAAAACTTGCCCTGAACACAAAATCTAGAAATAGATTTGGCATGTTTTCTAAGTGGAAAATATTTCTCGTGTCACCAGAAATTATTTTCCCACAGCTTGTGCGACATCAAAATATTGAAACTGACTGAAAATACCCCATTTTTTAAATCTTGGTGTGGATTAGAAACAATTTTTTCTTTTTTGGAGCAAAGGAAACAGAAATACTTCCTGATGTTTGAACTCCCCCAGATATCCCCAAACTGAAAATGTCATTTCAAGACAGATTAAAAAAAAAAAAAAAAGACTACTGAGAAATGTCATTAAAAGTTTGGTCATCAACATGTACAGTTTTTGGTTATGAAGCCAGTACTTGTTTATTTAAGTAATTACATACGACCAAGGGCAGAAAAAATTCCCTCCAATCTCCTCTTTGTTGGTCTTTACTGGTGAGTTCTATAGAATAATCCTATGTTTAAACCTTTTTCTAAATCCCTCGTAAATTAATAAGTGAGAATGTATTCACCTGAAGGATTTTAGTGATTTTTGAAGTTAAAAAGGATTTAATTTTTGAAATTACACTCGCAGACTACCACTAATGAAATTTCTTCTAATCTTTGTTTTATCTTTAGTTTTCCCAGATTTGCTCCAAGTGATCCCTGTGAGCATCCACGTCAACGTCATCCTCTTCTCCACAATCCTGGTCATTCTAACCATGGTGGGAACAGCCTTCTTCATGTACAATGCTTTTGGCAAGCCCTTTGAAACCCTGCATGGTCCACTAGGGTTGTATCTTCTGAGCTTCATTTCAGGTGAGCACAAAATTCTACTTCTACTTCAAAGTACTTCTACTCTGACACAAAGACAAATGTGCTTTCCAAGGTGTCAAAAGACAGGTCTACCTGAATATAAAGTGACAGTACATAGACATGGATGTCCATTGTAGCATTATATATGATCGCCGAAGGGGAGAAAAACAGAATTATCCAACAATAAGGAATTCGAGATACACATTGTGATAGTCTATATGGATAAATGCTGGCATTAAATTATATCTTTGAAGATGTAATCAAAAGGATGCATGCTTGTATCAAAAAGTTAAGTGAATAAAACTGTGTATAAGATTTTATAAATATAAGATTTATAATCATAAGATTTTATGAACCAAATTTGATTATATATAAATACAGACAACATATATAAATATTTATATTGTACATATACTCTTTCTAGCCTCCATATAGACACACACACACACACACACACATAGAGAGAGAGAGAGCTCATCTGTTCTGTTTGTAGTAGTTACTTCTGAGCAGTGAACTTATGGGTGATTTTCACTTTTTCTTATACTTTTTAATATTTCCAAATGTTCAATAATATGCATGTATTTATTCACAATCAGGAAAATAAATAAAAATTATCCAAAAAAGAAAATTATCCACTGGCTCCATAAACAGCCAGTGTTCTGCCCACATGAGTTGTCATATTCAGGCCTATAGGTACTTTGTGTAGCCTAATGATAGGTGTATCTGAGAAAAAAATAAACTCTAAACTCAGAAATGGGTTCATCAGTAACATGTCCTACTCAATAACTAAGGCTGATGGGAAAGAATAGAAACCCCAGATAGTGCCACAGGGTGCTTAGGATATTTTTACCAGGAGAAAAGAAACATGAGAAAATCAAAACTGTACATGTAACTTGCATGTAGCCATTCTTGTATTGGAGGTCTCTGATTTCACCCCACTTCAAACTTATAAAACGACTTAGTACTTTGTCATATTCCCAGGAAACTTCCACAGTGCTCTTAAGGATTCCATGGGGAGACGAGAGAGATTACAACTCATACCAGCAAACAGTAGATTGAAAATCCTTATTAGTCTGTTTCCTTCCCCGCTGACATTGCCCTTTGGCTGCCCCTGGGCCCCAGGCCCTTGTGTGTCTGGCCACTGCTCCCTTCCCCTAGCACAAATCAATGCCAGCCATAAGTTTGCTAAGCTCCCTCTCTAGAAAACAGAGCCTTGGGTCAACAGGGGCTTCCTCAGCTCGCAGCGAGATACAGCCTTCACCCATTCAGCCTTGAGCACACTTCTTCAAGTCTTACCTCATCCACATCTTGCCAATCAAATAATTCACTTCACCAAAGCAGTTCTCTGTCTAGTGGGAGTTCTGTCTCTCACAAGCAGATAACACAGTTTCCAATCGTGCAGAAATGGTGACCCTGGGAGGGCAGAGTCTAAGTCTTTCTCATCTTTGTATCTCCAGCATGAGCATCCGGCATGAGGCTCTGCATGCAGTGAGCAATTCAAGACGTGTTTGCAGACTTGAGAAGGCAAACCCGGAAGGAGATGTTCGCTTGGGCACTCAGTACAGTTTAGAGAAATCAGAATTCCAGTGGGATGGGATGAGCAGAGCGGGCCCATGGAGGCGGCAGGACCAGACCCAGAGAGGGGTGGAATGAAAGCTGGGAAGGAAGGCTGAGGGCTTCAAGATTAGGGCAGAGGGGTTAGCACACAGGTACAGGGTGCGGACAGACGTACTGAGACAGTGATTCAATGTCCTGGGTAGGTCCAGGTGAGAAGTGGGTATTGGCATTACCTCCCCGCCCCCGCAACATACCAAGCCAAACCGGTAGACCTGGGCGGCATACTATTTTAGTGAAGGCCATTAAAGCAATCAGAGGCCAGCCAGAAAACAGAATACACACTATTTTGACCAGGGGAATATAAGGTCCAGCAGTGGTTCTTAAAGTGGGGTCCCCCAGACCAGCAGCATTTGCCTCACCGGGGAACTTGACAGAAAAGCAAATTCTCCGGCCCCACCCCAGACCCGATACTGCCTCAGAAACTCGGGTAAGGGAGGCGGGGGGCAGCCATGTGTTCAACAAGCCTTTTAGGTGATTCCAGTGCAAGCTCAGGTTCGAGGACCGGGGCTGTCAGGAACTGATGAAACAGGTGTTAAGGACTGGCAACGCGAAATGGAGACCCTAGGCTGACTCAGAGATGATAATCTCAGAAAGCAGCTACCATTCCCAGGGCTGGAGGCACTAGCACCGACACGCTTGAGAGAGGCCAGGGCGCTGGGTGTCAGACCTTTGAGGAGATGACATTGTGTCGTGACATCAGCGGCAGCTGGGAGGAGGGGAAGGAAGGGCTTGGGAAGCCCCCCAGCGCTGTATCCCTCTGGTCCTTCCCCCACCGCCGCCGCCCCCAGGGCTGTGTATTGACAACAGAACAGGAAGCAGCCGACAAGGCAGAACTAGAGTCGGGGTAGTGTTGACCCAACATCACAAAGCAGAGGAAAAAAGCACTGGTTCGAAGCCGGGATACAAGAGCTTATTAACTGGTACAACCATCTCGCGCTCCAGCTTCTGAATGAAATTCAGAAGAGCAGCCCATTTGGAAGACAAATTATTTGACAGTTCTAACGGACGACCGAAATACCGGTATTTGAAAAGCAAGATGACTCAGAGAATGCAGAGTTTAATCCAAGTCCCAGATCTTATCTCAGCCCTTGGCCAGGTCTAATGCAAAGAAAACCTGAGCACAGAAATATATGCAGGAACACACAGACCCTGTGCTTACATTATATCTTATTTATCTTTGAACTTCTTGCAAAAGCAGGTCCTCAATAAAGGTTTGTGGATGAGGAAGGAAGAGAAGGGTCGGAAAAGAAGCCAGCTCCAGATCCATCTTGCAGAAGAAAAAGGCATAGTATTTGTAGCTTATCTGCTTTTTTAAGCCCCAAATCCTTATTTTTTAAAGACCAAAAATTTCAGTAACTTTTAAAAAACTGTGCACGAGAACAAAACATGTTTAAGGGTCAACTGGACTGATGGTTGGTGAACTTTGGGGGTAAGCAGATCACTCCTGAATCACAGACTACCTCCTTCTGGTTCAGTCGACATACAGTAACCAGAAGGCCCTGGCATTTTGGAAATGTTTATCTGAAGTTGTAAAATTCACGGAGATCCCAGCTCTACACCCTAATTGTGGACGGATGAGGATTTACAGCCTTATCACAAGCACCGTAACTCTGAGCCAGTAGATCCACACACAAAGAAGGGAGGGCCTGTATTAGGAAGTCCTTTTGTTCCCGCGTGAATCACACTCCACTGGAGACCCCCTTACTGGCCCATGGGGGAGCAGCTCTCTTTCACTGAGACTCCTCCCCTGTTTCTCTGCCCAGGTGGCCTTCCTCACAGTCCGCAGGGAAAACTCCTTCCTCCTTAGACCTCCTTTCTCTTCTTCTCTCACTCACCCTTGGGTTCCCCAAGATTCCCCCTTTCCTTGTGCAGCTATCATTCAGGTCTACTGTCCAACCCCTTGCTGGATGGGGGCCCAAGGCTTGGCATCCGGAGGCATGAAGATGGGGGAGAAGGAAAGGGAAGAGGTCTTCCTTCCACACGGCCGGAGTCACAGTGCTCTGAGCATCCCCTTCTGTGTTCCAATGTGCATGCCAGACCCTGGAGGCAAAGAAGGAAAGGTAATAGACCTGCGGATGAGGCCACTAAAGGTTTCATCGCCACAGTGGGCTCATGCTATGGCCTGATAACATGTTGCCCTCCTGGACCAGATGTTGCTGCCACTTCTCACGGCTTCCAGTTTGGTCCATCACATTCCTCAGCCTTCTTTGTGCTGCATTTCTTGTCCAATGTCAATGTTCACAAGACCCACGCAACTCAGTCCATTTGCTCTTTCTCATCTTGCCAATTATAAACTAGATTTGAGGAATTTTTCCCCAAGTTAGGATTTTGGTAATACCTTAATGGTCCCCCTTAGTTCATTTTGGGCAGTGATTCTCTTTCTGGACTACACACTAGGATCCCTTGAAGAACTTTCTAAAAAACTTTCTAAAAATACACCAGGCCCCATGCTACACTAATTAAATTGGAGTCTCTCAGGGTGGAGTCTGGGTACGGGTGTTTTTTTAAGCTCTCTCGGTAATTCTAATGTGTGACCAGTGCTGAGAGCTGTTGACTGAGGTGAATATATTTCCCTTATTCAACAAACCCTGACTGAGAGGCCACTGTGTGCCCGCCATTACAATAGGCACTGGTGCTAGATACCACAACCAGTCAGGCGCACAGTCCTGCCTTCATGGAATCTACAGTCTGGTGGGAGAGTCAAACAAAGGCATACATAATAATGAAAGATGACAATCATTTCAATAAGGTGATAAACGTGCTGTTAGAATAGAGAATGAAGGGAAAGGGGGGATGGGGCTTTGATGCGGTGGTCAGTAAGTAGTTCCAAAGAAACAAAGGAGTTGAGGACCCCCAGAGACTTTCCAAGGAGAGGAGAAAGCACATGTGAACATTCTAGGGAAAGAGGTCGGCCCACCGTAGGAACGGAAAGAAGGCCCCTGTGCCTTGGAGCAGGTAATGAGGGAGAAATGGCAAAAAAAAAAAAAAAAAAAAAAAAAAAATCATTAGCAAGACCTGTTGATGCCAGTTAATGTCATACCCCACGGTAAATCTTTTAGAATTGATTCTAATTGCATTGAGAAGCTTGCGAAAGATTTTTAAGAAGATGTCGGAGAGCTGATTTACCTTTAAAGAAATGTCTGGGGAAAAGACTAGGCTATTGCCTTGGACATGGAGAGAGATGAATGGATTCTAAAAATATTTTGAGAGTAAATCCAAAACCTTTTGCAGGTGGCTTAAGCAAGTAGACAGTGGTGGCAATAACCAAGGGGAAGAACAGACTTAGAGTTTTGGGCAAGAAAGAGCTAGAAGGAGGAGCTTAGCACTAGAAATCAATGTTCTTTTCATGCTATGTCAAGTTTAAGACCCTAGGAGGTATCTGAGTAGAGATAGCAAGTAGCCAGTGGGATATATGAGTCTGGAGCTCAGAGAAGAGGTCTAGACAAAAGACATAAATTTAGGAGTTGTCAGGATACAGATATTATTTAAAGCAATAGAAATGGATGAGATCATCTAGAGAGAGACTGTGGATAGAGAAAAATTGGCTTGGGACCAATCCCTGAAAAACACCGTCAGTTCATTTTTGGGTTGAGGAGGAAGGAGGGCCCAGCAAAGACACTGACTAGGTGTGTCCAGAGAGGAGGAAGGAAAACCAAGAGGCCATGTTGTTCCTGAGGCTCTAAGACGGGGATGTTTCAAGAGTATGGCTGAATGGTGAGCATTTCGAAAGCATAAATGAGAGAGGAAATGGGAGGGGAAGGCAGAATGGGGCAAACAGGGTGGAAAACACTTCCCTCAAGGTTTATAATACAGCAGGAGAGAGAGAGATGTATACAAACTAAGAAAGTAAAGAAAGAGAGGGCCCCAGAGAAGAAGCAGCTGAGCATAGAAGCAACTGGATCTATAGTTTCACAATGGCGCATGGATATATGAGTCTGCCTTTCTATATTCCATTCTAGAAGTTTCCCAGTTGATGGTGGAGTCCCAGATTTGCAAGGAAAAGAGAGAAGGCTAGGTAGAAGACTTGCCGTGGATCAATCACAGAACATCCTAGATAGTTCAGTGAATACTCTCTGAAAATGATATGAAACGTATTGACTCGGGCCTCTTAGAGGTGATGAAAACCTCCAAAATACAGACTTATCACAAATTGTATTTATTGTGTCTTCTCCTAAACAGAGGATCGTGTTATGAGTTATACCTAGCAAGGCAAACAAACACAATGACTGACTTCTTTTAAAAGGGGGATGTTCCTGGGGAGCCTGGGTGGTGCAGTCATTTAAGCATCTGACTCTTGATTTCGGCTCAGGTCATGATCTCAGCATCCTGGGATGGAGCCCTGCATCGGGCTCTGTGCTCAGCCAGAGTCTGCTTAAGATTCTCTCTCCCTCTCCCTCTGCTCCTCCCCCTGCTTTCTCTCTCTCTCTCTCTCTCTCAAATAAATAAATAAATCTTTAAAAAAATAAATAAATAAGAGGGGGATGTTCCTAATACGGGCCTAATTAATTATGATCATTACAACTGTGGCACAGAACATAAATAAACACAGTCACACATGAAACACATAGACAGGAAAATAAAGAGCAAGACCAAAATAGAAGGAGGCTTACATTATACATCAGGTTTAATACTCCTAATATCCCGGCCTCTGTACCATGTCTAGGATAGATTACTCTGCAACTGGTGGTCATAGGCTATCTGGGTCTTGTTTCCACTTCCGTCCCTACGGAGGAGCTGCTACCCAAAGTCCAAGAAGCAGATACAGGTCCAGGCATCAGCGTCACCAGACCTGAGGAAGGACAGGCTTGGTGGTAGAAAAAGTCAGCAAGGAAAACATCCTACGAGTTTCTCGGCATGGACTCTAGAAAGGAGGCCCCAGAAGGAGAGAAGTAATACTAGCCAGCCCACGATGGCAAAGGACCAGGGCTCCTGTTCTGAGGCGGAGGTGGCAGCAGGGTGGGCAGAGGATGGTGCTCCAGGTTACTCACGTTGAGGGGGCCAGAAAAGAACGTCTAACTCCCCGTGCCCCATACCTGGCCCTGACCCTGGGCCAGGAGATGCTCGATCTTGTCCCATCACAGTGGCAAACAGACTCCCGTCTGATTCAAAACGAGCACATGTGTCTTCCTTTCTGTCTGATCTAGAGGCAAAGCCCAAGTCCTTGCTAGGACCTCCAAAGCACCACCTGATGTGCCCACCCCATCACCACCCATGCCCACAGCTCACCTCTTACCCCTCTCTGCCTGGCTCTCTGCCTCTCTCTCAGCCCAGACCACCACTCGGCAGTCCCGAAGATGAAGAGCAAAAGCTGCGCCCAGCTGGTGGTGTTCCTTCATCCACACCTACTCTTCGGAAACGCGTGACCAAATCGCTCCTCTTCATGACCTCAAAATCTACTCTTAGATATTAACTTGCTTTGCTTGTCCCTCCGCCCCTCTTCTAGATGGCAGCCAATGGTCTCCATACCATACTGGAGCCAGAACTGCTCTCAATTGCGGACGAAATTATTGCTGGAGACCTCCCCTATGCTAAGCTGGCTCTCTACAGAGATTGCACGATTTCACAGAAAATTAGTACCTACACCTGCAAAGCCGTGGCTTTCCCACCCCCATTTATCATCTTTCAAGACTCCTTAAAGAAGGAAATTATCAATTTATCATTCTGTAGAGGAAATGGAATGCCTCTAATATTTGTCATCTATAAGAGAGTTTAAAGATGACGTGCTAGCTTTCTGGAAATGTTGGCCATTGCTTTAAATGAAATTGAAATTCTAATTTATTATTTCCCCAAAATACAATCTTAGTGATAATAGGAGAATGTATCCGAGCTATTTTTTCACCCTTGAGGACACATTTTTGCTGAAACCCCTGGTCCCCCGGACTCCCACGGATCCTGGCAGGGTGTTCCCAGCCCTGAAGGCATAGTCGCCTTCAGGGTCAGCCAGGGATGAAGAAGCAGCTTTCTTGTTGGCTGTGACCTTTGTTCCCTATATTGTAAGGGCTGGAGGAGAGAGGCATCCAATTCTGCAGCCCCAGACAGCCGCCAGAGGACGGTCATGAGTGTGCAGTGGCTAGCACATTACAAATGTTTGTTAATTGACTGGTAATTCATTGTGTGACAGCCGTATAACTCAGCTATCCTTTTCAGTTAGGGATTAACTCAGTAATCAGTCATTAAAGGGGGGAAAATATTACAGTACCAGCCAGATGGCAGGGCAATCAAACACATAAAGGAAAATGGCTGGTCTTTCAGTAAGATGCAAGGCAGCAAAACCTGGGTCCTGCATCTGGTTTTGTTCCAAGTTCTAGCTGGAGCAAGTCTTGGCAGGCTCTCCTACATCTAATGTACTCTAACCTTTCTTATGAGCAGGAGCAGTGTTGGTCAGACAAACAGGTGAGGCATCTGTCCCGGGGGCCCCCGCTGAGTTTGGACTCCTGGTATGCCTGGATCCCTGGGAAAAGGAAGAAGGAAGCATGCAGGCCTGATCCTAACATTTGTGAGGCCTTGAGCAAGGGTGTTAATGACAGCCCACCGACCCCATGTCCAAACATTTAAAAGTTAAAAGCTAATAAGCTGTTCAGTGAGATATGTTTTATCCTTCTGCCTTGACAAACATCTCTCCATAAGGACCTGGAAGGCCAGATTCACATTTAGAATTCTGGACCCAAATGTGGTGGTGGAGGCCAGGAGGCCCCTGTCTTTCCACCTCCCTCCCCTCGCTTGGTTCCACCCGCACTGTAATGGTATGCACGTGTGGACGTTCCCCGGAGTACCCAAGCTCTGACCACGCCCTCGAAATAGCTGTTCCTTGGCCATCCTCAGGCTTCAGGGCTCTGCAGCACCAGCCGAAAAGTCTGCCCTTGGGAGGACTGACCCAAGGAAGAGTAGATGTCCATGCAGTCCTGGAAATGCGCTCAGAGCTGTTTGGGGAGAGAATTCCCAGGTCCCGGGAGTCTGGTCTAGAGTGTGGGTCAGGAATGGGCTCATCCCATTGACTTCAAGGATTCCTCTCCTTGTGGGAAGGGGTCTTTCTAGGAGAGAGAGAGCAGCACCCTCCAAATGTGGGAGCCATAGCAGGAGCCCCCTTGCTGGGGACTAAAGGACATTTCAGAAAAGTGCCAAGCCCTACTTGTACCATCACCCCCATCCCTTACACACCTCTCTCCATGTGCCTAGTAGCCAGGCCACAAAGAGAAGATGCACTTCGTATGTATCTTTTGGTCTGAAAGTCGTAGTTATCCTTGGTCCCACATATCATTGGTCCCACATGTCTTTTAGAGCCGTGGACAGAGGGAGGCAAAGATAGTCTAATGTCACAGTGAGTCGTTTCCCTGGGTGTCTCTTCATAGTCATGAGGGTGGCAGAAACTCAAGCTAGGTCGCTATGCTCCGTCTCTGAAATGACAAGGGTGACCTCATGGTCAACTCCAGAATCCAGAGCAGAATCCCAGACCATCCTCTCAACTACTGGACCGTGCACTCTGTTTTGGGAGCTTGCATGCTTGGATGATTAGCTGTGGAGACAGGCTGTGAGTCTGAAGATAGTCCAAGCAACCTTTACTTTAAGAATTTGAAATACAGTCTCACTATGATGCTGTCTCCTTCACAAAGTAGTACCTTTAAAATATTTAACAACATGAAAAGGAACCCGAGCTTGAATTTTTCTTTCAAGCAGGAAGGCAATACAGTGTTTCGCTTCTGTCTGAAATTCACCATCTCCTAGACAAAGAAGGCTCTTCTGGTAAAAGCAATGGCATTTGCTCCACAATTTTCAAATAAAAGATAAAGAGAAAACAGCATTGCAGCCTTTTTGTTGGATCTAACAAAAGAAAGGAATAGTACGGTTTTGCCAGGGGAGAGCCCTGGTTTGAAGTTCAGAACACAAAAATAGGCTGACTAAATTTTACAAAGGAATATTCTCAACTACTGCTCTAAGGCTGGCGAGAAGTGAAGTTTCAAGAAGACGAGATCATTGGATTATTGGGGGGTTATATTAGGAGGATGATCAAGCTGGTGGGTCAGTCCTATGCAAAATTCTAAGATAGAAGACGTGTGATTTCTCCTTCCCTGCCCACCCCACCCCTCACCCCTTACCCTCACACAATCCATTCTCTCCCTCTATCCCAGCCCAAACCTGGCCTTTGGGAAAAGAATGGGGCCACCATTTGCATTACGGCTCTTCATGTCCAGACCACTCTCCCCACACAGTCCAGGCTCCCTTTGCTCGGCTGATTTTTCCTACAGCTACTTCCAAAGAACCTTCCATGATGCTGCCCACCCTCTCAGTAACAGCCACCTGTACCCCCCTAGCTGTTACACTCACTGCGACTGGTTTATAATTGTTGTACCCTGTCCAATTATACTCTCTGTTAGAGGAGAAACCACATGCATTTCCTTTAACGTTTATATCTCCACCACTGTCCCGGTGCTCGGCACATGACAAGTCAAATTGAATAAATGAATGAGTGAATTAATAAATGGGAACTTAAGCCACTATGTTGCTGTTCCCAGGGTGTTGAATTAACTGTAATTGAAGAGCAAAAAGCACTTACCCCTCCTAAAGGAGTTGTAAACCTAATGGGAGAGGATTTGGAGAAATAAGGCACTGTGATGCATTCTTTTGGATGGCCTATCTGATATAGTCAGGTTTTTTTGGTGTGCAGAGGGGCGGGGTAAGGGATTCTGGCAAGGACTTCCAAGATGAAAGGAATACATTAAATTCATATTCATAGGAAGAGCTACCAATTAGTAAGCATTTATATGTGTCAATTCTCAATGACAAATGTTAATCAGGCATCATCTTTATTATCCACATTTTATAGATGAGAAAATTGAGACTTGGAGATTAAAATTGCCTAGTCTCAGAGAGTAAGTGGAAGAATCAGGGTCTGAATCCAAATCGGTTTGACCTAAGTCAGAAGACCACCTCAGCAAGTCTCCTATTAACCGGAACCCCAATGGCTTGGGATGCAACACTAGAGGAAGAAGTCCCTGGCATCCTGGCTATCCACTGTGCTCCCGATCTTCCTGCCTGCTTCTGCCCGCTGTGCCATCCACCCATCTGGGGATCTCCCATTCTCCATCCTCAGTGGGAGAGGGCCTATCAGAATTCCTAGGCACCACTCAGTGTGGAGTGCCCCTGTCCTGCAGAGAGCTCACCCCAGACCTCAGCTGCACCAGTTAAGTAAGATGAGATTAGGCTACCAATGAGTGGTAAATGAGGGGAAAATAATAATAGTGGACTAAACAAGATAGAGATTTATTTTTCTTTCCCATAAAAACCTAGAGTTTAAAATCCAGGGTTGGTCTGGTAGCTCCAGGTATCTGGGATCCAGACTCCTCCTTTCTTGTTTTTCCACAGTACATGGCTTGCATTTCTGAGGCCACCTGCTCCAAAATGTCTGCTGGAGCTCCAGCCATTGCATCCACATTTCAACTACAGGAAGGAGGAAGGGGGAAAAGAAAGGGCAGTCCTCTGATACATGCAGACTGCAAGGAAACGTTCCTGCCCCTACGTAGATCCCACCCCTCCTCAACCAAACAATGTAGCCTTTATTCAAGGCAGCCACATACCCAAGTAAAAATCCTGCGTTCTGTTAGAAACACAGAGCACAAATAACTGTTTGCCTCAACACCTTATCTATGGCTCCTTTTGCCCAGGGTCTCCTGTGGGCAGCTGTGGCCGGGTGGGAGCTGGAGGAGAGGGCAAGGCAAGTAGCCCTTCTGAAGGAAGCCCTAGGCCCTTTCACGAGGGGCCTGTATGACTGACATTTTTCCTATATGGCCTGTGAAGTATAGAGAAATTTGTTCTCTTAAAGCCACATCATAGTCGTGGCTGCCTTGTAGCCTCATTCCACCATTGTGCTCTTAAGGTGCCCAGCCATCCAGCCTTCTCAACAGGCAGAGAGGAACATCTCCCAATCTTGGTGAGATCCGCCAGATTCTACCCTCCCTACCCCCACCAAGTCGTCTTCACTCAGAGACATAGCCCAGGCCCTTCCACCCATCAGCTGGAGAATCAGGCTCATGATTACCAATTTGAAATTATATATTTTTTGCCGAAGAATGCAAATGAGGATGATGGTAAAGGCTTTCTTTGGTTTGCTGACCCTCTTCCCCGCCCCTTACAATCAGGAAATATTTGTGCCAACACGTTGTTTGTTCCTTCTGTTGCAGGCTCCTGTGGCTGTCTTGTCATGATACTGTTTGCCTCTGAAGTGAAAATCCACCACCTCTCAGAAAAAATTGCCAATTATAAAGAAGGGACTTATGCCTACAAAACGCAAAGTGAAAAATACACCACTTCGTTCTGGGTTGTTTTCATTTGCTTTTTTGTTCACTTTTTGAATGGGCTCCTAATACGACTTACTGGATTTCAGTTTCCTTTTGCAAAATCTAAAGACACAGAGACAACTAATGTAGCTGCAGATCTAATGTACTGAAAACAAATACTTCTGTAATCTTCCAAGTAAGGGAGCAGACTTGCTTTGGTCACTTGGAAATGGTTAATTTTGTCTATCCTTTTAGATGAACAAATTAAAGCACCCAAACCCTCCGTGGCAATGTTTACAAATGATGTACTAAGGGTACAGGCTGGAAAGGAAGGAGAGCAGAAGGAAGGTTTTGGAAGGTTGTTTTACGTGGTGGGAACTGGGTTCTTTTTTTTTTTAAGATTTTATTTATTTATTTATTTATTTATTTGCGAGAGAAAGAGAGAGTGTGTGTAAGCACCTGCACTCGAGTGCGGGGGGGTGGGGGGCAGAGGGAGAAAGAATCCCAAACAGAGTGAAGAACCCTAGGAGGTGGGGAGGGGTTCAATCTCAGGACCCTGAGATCAGAACCTGAGCTGGTGGTGCTCAACCGACTGAGCCACCCAGGAGCTCCTGGGAACTGGGTTTTTAAGGCAGTTGACTAGAATGGACAAATTGTTCCACTATCTGCATTTCAAGTGTAAAATGCCTGCTCCATCGGGGAGGAATCAAAAGGCATGAGGAATATATTTTTATACAAACAAATACTATTTCTGATATATCTACACATTGGTTGCCAGAGATACCAAGAAACAGAGCTGGAATCACTTTCCTAAAATGATAGTGCATTAAATGAGCATTGATAAAAAGTACCAACATACTTTTCTTAAGTTTGTTTAAAGCACAGTCTTTTTTTTTTTTTAAGATTTTATTTATTTATTTGACAGAGAGAGACACAGCGAGAGAAGGAACACAAGCAGGGGGAGTGGGAGAGGGAGAAGCAGGCTTCCCGCTGAGCAGGGAGCCTGATGCGGGGCTCGATCCCAGGACACTGGGATCATGACCCAAGCCGAAAGCAGATGCTTAACGACTGAGCCACCCAGGCGCCCTAAAGCATAGTCTTATTATCCATTCCTGTTGGTCAAAATTTGCAAACCTCTAAAAGGAATAAAAAGGAAACGCAGTACTTTCAACAGACATAATTGCCGGGACCACTGAGGAATCATGAAAAATGATTCTTCCTAGTAAACTTAATGCAAAATGACTCACTGGGGCTGTTGGTTCTAACTTTAGTGTCTTTAAGCACTAATTCCCAATTACGAAAATTACATTACATTCTGGGGTTATGATGGTATCATTGCATCTTGGTTTTTGGTCTGGCTGTCACAAAGCATAACCCAAGTCCATTTTCTTTGTCCTGAATTATCCATGAAATTTATCTGCAGCTGACCAAAGACCACAACTGAGCCTGGAACGGACTCTTCTTCTATCCCCCACCTGCTACCCTCAAGAAAGCGCTCAGGAAGAAGCAAGGAGTGACAGAACACACCACCGGGCCTCTCACCACAGCCGCTGGGTACTTAGGCCCCATATGAGAGGTCCTGAAAGTGCTCATTTAAAAAAAAAAAAAAAACAAACTTTTTCCCTTTTGGAGAAATTTATAAGAAACAAATGACTCTTTGTGTCCCTGGTAAGTAACTTGCTCTGATGGTGATCTGTGGTCCACAGGCTGACATCAGAACACACCGGTAGTTTCCAGATGCCTGTCCCTACACCTTCATTCAGGAAATATACCTGGAGAATTTTTTTTAATATTTATTTATTTATTTTTAGTGGGGGAGGGGCAAAAGAAGAGGGAGAGACCGAATCTCAAGCAGACTTCGTACTCAGTGCAGAGCCCGATGCACGGCTCAATCTCACAACCCTGAGATCACGACCCGAGCCGAAACCAAGAGTCAGATGCATAACCGACTGAGCCACGCCCATAACTGGAGAATTTCTAGAAGACCACAAGTCAGTCTAGCGATGAAAGGGTTGTTTATTTTAGCACAGGCCAGGGGAGCCTGGCGCTGGAAGTCTTCATGCAACAGTTAAACACAGAAGCACTGGTAGCTGGGAGCGGGCAGGGAGGCATAAGGACCTTCCCTGCATGGGTAATTGGCCTGAGATCCCGAAGGCCAGGTCCCTGCATTCTCATCTGACCTCCCTCTCTTCTCAGAGGTTTGAAAACCTTCTAACACCAAGCTTTCTTCTTTAAGAAACAAGTCCCCAGTTCTCTATTCTGTAAAAGAGAAAACTCAGAGCAGCAGCTGAGACTCTTCAGGAGAACCAAATAGGCCAACTAACAATAGTCCCTGGACAGAAAGTAGAGGCCGGGCTGCTGATCCCTGCAAATTGTGCAACACACGCACGCCTGCGCATGCACACACACACACACAGGATACAATCCTGGCCCTCGGAAGGGCGCACTCACGCTGTCTCCCTCTCCTGGCTCAGAAGGAATGTGTGGTCGCCGTGGCCTGCGTAACCTTTAGAAGAGGGACCTGGACAGGACTTCTTTTGTGGCTCTGTGAGGATCAAAGGCGCCAGGGAATGACACTCATTATGCGGTGTGGGACCTCCCTCCCCAGGTGGCAGCCAGCAGTCTCCCATTTTCCCGGGGATGCGGGGCCCCCTGCTGGCTCCGGGGCAGCAAACGCATCTCGATGGCCGGCGGGGGCTCCTTTCCACGTGCGGGCAGTCGCCCTCAGCTCAGACAGTACCAGCGCTCATCACGCTGGGCGAAAGGATGTAAGGGGCTAGGAAAGCCATGCCAAGTCCTTCGGGGTACGCCCTGCGTTGAATGTGCGAGACAGTTCACTGCGGTGGGAGGAAGCTTCCAGACTAAGTGCAGACAGGGAGGGCTGCAAGGTGGAGGAGAGCGCCTCACCTCTGTCACTTTGTGGGCCGCCAGAGGTCTTTCGCTCTCTTGGTCCCATCTGCTCCTGCAGGGCACCTGCTCACAATCACTTTGCAAGCATCCAAGGCTGATCAGTCTGGCTGGGGGCTTACACATGACACAGTCTTAGGGCCGCTGCTCTCCCCTCCCTCTGCCCAGTTTTTGGGACAGGCTGGGTGGGCAGGAGCTGCCCCCTCCCAACCCTGGTGGGGGGAGACTGGATTTGCCCTGGCAGCAGTGCAGTGAGCCAGCTTTGAGGCAAGCATGACTTGCCATTAAGGGGGACATTGGTCCGGACCATTTACTGATGGAAACCTGAACAAGAGGCAAGGGAGACACTCTGGGGGCTGGAGAGCAGGGAGCTTTAACCTCTCTCTCAGTTGTCCTCAACCGCTCCCCTTCCCGTAAGATCCTGTACAGGTAAAAGTGTGGTTGTTATAGAAATGCTTCTTCAAGACCAGTCCCAAGCCATCTGCCCTGTTTTTCTAACTGTCTTGCTGTCCCTGATCCCTTCTGTTTAGATGTTTAGAGCCTCCACCGTCCAGGTGCGCAGTGTGTGATCTGGTGGCACCCCAGTTCTGAACCCCTTTCAACGTGGCAGTCATCCCTGGCTCAGGGCTGTTGGCTGGTTCGGCAGATAAGCCGCCTCCTCCAAGTGACAAGGGACAAAGTGAGGCAGGTCAGTTTAGAGAAACAGGCACCTGCTCCTTAAAACTAGAGAGAGAAAGACTGGGCAGGCACGGGGCCCTGGCTCCTGGGACGAAATTCCCCCTCAGGAAACACCCTGAGATAAAATGCTCCTAAAAATGCTACTGTAAATTTAATAAATTTATATTCTGATTTATAGACATTGTGACACCACCCCCACCCCCGAGATAACCAGATACACCTGCAGTGTCACACCCAGAGCTGGGACTCACTGGCCCTATTAGGAAAGTGTGAATGAGTCTGAGGGCTGCGTGGGGGATGACCCAGGTCAGAAATCTCCAGAGTGTTTCCTGCAGAGCCTAAAGGACAGTATCAAACAATGGTTGTCGAGACCCTGTGGGAATAGCTATGTTGTTGTGAAAACCCGCCAACAATTAAAAGGCAAGTGTCTTAAAGGATTATGTTTCTTTGCTAGAATCTTGATATGAGGGGTTTCAATCTGCTCTCAGAGTGAACAGAATGGTAGATGTGTCCTCCCCAGTGGACCATGAATCTAATTCTGGAGGAGACCTGGGGGCTCCCACTAGCCTCTGTCCCCTCTGTCCTCCAGTCGGCTTTGTAAGCAGGTGCTCGAAGAGCTGGCCTGGCCCCCTCAAGTGGTTTGAGCGCATGCCCTACAGAAACACGCAGTATCGGTGTGCACAGGCTGCTCCCCTCCCCCTCCCCGCACCTGCCTTCTCCTCGGGTTTGGATTTGCCGTGGACCGTACCTATGCAAAAAAGCATATTGTATCTAATTCACAGGCATGGATTCCAGGATGCCACAGCTCACCGATTTGCACTTAAATTGCCATCCTTCCATTTAGCCAAATATAACGAAGGATGGTGTGTGTTGCCCATCCCAGGCCAGAAACCCCAAGAGAAGCTGGTGCGTACCCTTCTTTCCTGCTATAGAGGGGCTCTCTTTGCCCCACTTCTCTGCTGTCACCCTTTCCCCCTGACTCTCTGTAGCAGACAAATGCTATGTGTTCTCCACCACAGTCTTCTTAGGCACACAGCCGAACCACATTTCCCAGATTCCTTTGCGGTTGGGGTCATGTAAGAGTGTCTGGACAGATGGGACACAGGCTGAAGTGACTCATGCCACTTGTCATCCTGGCACTGAAGAACATCCTCTACAACCTCCAGCTCTGTCCTTGCCTGGTACTGCAGCTTCGGGGCTCATGGGATCCAGATGGCGAGCCTACAAAGCAGAGGCAGGTTTCATGACCTGCACTGGAGTGTGACAGGAGTGCTAACTACACTTTCTGTAAAGCCACTGAGTTTGGGTGGTTTTTTTGTTGCTGCAGCTTAGCTTAACTTAGCCTGGCCAACAGGGCCCTCTTTCCTAGCAAAGCTCTTCTCATTTATGCCAATGAAACACTTGTCTAGGCCTCTTGAGCGGTAGCCTAAGGCCAGGTGCACCCTACACCACCACCACTGAGCTCTTGTGTGTGTCACTGTCCTTCAGGAAGCTGTGGCCAGGGGCCACATTACCCAACACCCACTGAAATAAAGACCCACTGAAATGAGTGACTCTTCTGCATAAATATCTAAAGAGGAAATGAACACTTTGCTTATGCTGTATTCTTCAGGATTCTTTCCTAATGACAATTAATAAACCCTTTTTCATCCATTCAAAACCATTTTATCTTGCATCTACAATGGATCTAGCTGTGCATAAGGCCCTGAGGATTGTGGGGAGGGAATGTAATAAGAATGAGAAAAAACATTTAAAAAATCTTTTGTTGAGAGCAGAGAAAAATATCCTTCAAGACTCTCCATCCTTATTTTCTTTTTAAGGCTTTAATTTATTATTAAAGACCGAGTTTTTAAGTTTGCCAGTAAAAAACCCAAACTAATCCAGTGACATTCCTTGACTACATTAATTACCAAAAAAATCAACAATTATCCTAGAGTTTCAATTTTCATAAAATGGTAAAGAACTGCCTACTTAATTAAAGAATGCCAAATAAAGTTCTTTAATGTGTCTGAAAGAGCGGGGAGGGTGGTTCCATCACCATGTGGTTTAGAGGTGTCACCTGGGTGGTGCTTAGTCAGGCAGCCATTTCCCCCCCCCCCAACACCACCAGCTCCCCTCTCTCTCCCTCCTGAGGGGTCAGGGTATTTGGAGGAGGGATATTCCACAGTTCTGGGTCAGACGAAGCCTCAGTGAAGTCTTGGGGCCCAGAATAGTGTCCCTCTTACAGGTCTGTTGGTGGGAGACCTGCTCCCTGCTGTCATCTTGGGCTTCACCTGGACAGCAATGAGGATGACAACTGCACAGGAACTCAGTTTTCCCAGTGTTCTCTGGCGCTGGAAGAAGATGTACTTGCTCCAGCACAGATTCTAGCTTTAATCTAGGAGTACCTCCATTTCCCCCCCATTGCTATTTCCTTTTTCAAATACATAAATATAAAATACATGTGTGCTCTATCAACTAATCCTCTCTTCTTTACATCAAAGGAGAGAAAATCTTCCTATTTTACTCAGTATCTTGATTGGGGAGCATTTAATACGAGAAACAAAAACCCACTTAAAACATCTTAAGCAAGGGGTGCCTGGGTGGCTCAGTCGTTAAGCATTCATAAGTCGTTATGCCTTCAGCTCAGGTCATGATCCCAGGGTCTTGGGATCAAGCCCCGCATCGGGCTCCTTGCTCCGCGGGGAAGCCTCCTTCTCCCTCTCCCACTCCCCCTGCTTGTGTTCCTTCTCTCGCTGTGTCTCTCTTTGTCAAATAAATAAATAAAATCTTAAAAGAAAAAATCTTAAGCAAGAAGCAAGAGAGTGAGAGCAAGAGTGCATGGGGTGGCAGGGGTGTGAGGGGAGAGAATGAGATTCAGAACTGTGCAGTCCAGCCCCTCAGGATCCACTCCCTTGAGCAGATGCCCACCTATGCTCACACAGCTGAAGTGAGGGAGGGATGAGTCTCAGCTGCTGGAAGAGCAGGGTATGGAGGGTGCGCATGAGCGTGTGTGTGTGTGTGTGTGTGTGTGTGTGTGTGTGTGTGTCAGGGGAGTTCTAGCAGAAGAGCTTGTGAGTTTGGCAGGTACCCCAAAATTACCCACCATGGTTGGTTATGTGATTCTGCATCCTACATATTAATCTTTACTCCTAGGAGTCTTTTCATCTAGTTTCTCGCTTTATGACTGACCATCAATCCTAACCCATTTCTCTGTTTTCTAAAATCAGAGAGAGACACATTGAGAGAAAGACATGGAGACATAGCTTAACTTTTTTCTGGGTATCTCATTCACAGATATCGCAGTTGGCGTAAGAGTACTTCCTTTAAAAAGCCCTTGATGATTTTTACTGACTAGGCAAAGCAGTTTCATTTCTAGATTTATTCATGCTACTCAAACATGACAGAATGTTTCCATCCTTCCTCTGGTCTTCCCTCACCTCACAGATGCCTATGGCCAAACCTACATGTACAGAAGGAGCTGGGTGAGCAAAATGGCCCGAGCTGAGATTGTTCTGATTATGTTTACAAACACACATTTCTCTGCAAGAAGCTAACGTCAAGCCTTCTTATCTCCCTCCTGTCTTGCTTCCAGCTATTCTGTGAATCACATTAAAGTTCTTTATCTCACGAAACACATGCGAGATCGATAGCCACACCTTTCCCGCATGTTTAATACCTGCTGAATAAAGCTGCAGGGACTGATTTACCATGGGCATCCTTGCCCCTAGCTATTGCCTGACTGACAAAGACCCAGCCATTCCATTCAAGGTGACAGCTCTCCTGGCCTCATCAGTGTGGCGTTTTGCTTGTTAAAGTAGTCCCATAGCTCAGCCACAGAGTAGCCTGTTTTTGGAAGATTCTTAGAGAAATGTTCTTCTGGTCTTAGTATTAGTATGCATTGTGCTTCTTCCAAAGAGCAGTGGTTATTTATTTGTTTCAATGGTATCCTCACCCACTGTAGGTTAGTCACTGAAAAGCCAAAAGCCACATCTGTGACTCACTTGTTGCTGTGTCTAGGATTTCAAGGATGCATGTTCTATCCTCATAACTAGCCTTTTTTCTGCTGGGTTTAGGGTTCCAATGCTTTTTAAATTGTCTAAAGTTATTTATTTATCTCTTCTACTTCCACTTTAATCTTGATGAATTGTACACTACTGTATAAGTTGCTTTAAGTTTTTTAGAACAAGGTGGCATATAAATTTTACAAATCTAAGACTGTTCATCATCCTAGGACTACAAGGCCATTAAGGAGAGATGTAAATAAAATATAACGCCATCCTAGGGGCGCCCGGGTGGCTCAGTCGGTTGAGCATCCAAACTCTTAATTTTGGCTCGGGTCTGAAGGTCATGAGATCAAGCCCCTCATCAGGCTCTGCCCTGGGTGTGGAGCCTGCTTGGGATTCTCTCTCTCCCTTTCCCTCTGCCCCTTCCCCCACCCACGTTCACATGTTTATGTGCATGCACTCTCTCCTTCTCTCTCCCTCAAAAAAAAATTTTATATATATATATATACATATATATATGTATATATGATCCCATCCTTAACATGCTTTCACTTTAAATCAATTCTGTGTTGTCCACTGCTGAATCCCTGGTCCCTAGAACAACAATCCCTGACCAGTATTAAACACTTGGTAAATATTTGTTGCATGACTATGGCCAATTTTCAACCCTCCTTTCTGTTCCAGAAAGCTGACAGCTTCTTTTTTTTTTTTTAAGACTTATTTATTTATTTTAGAGAAAGAGAGAGAAAGGTGGGGAGGGGCAGAGGGAGAGGGAGAGAGAGAATCTCAAGCAGACTCCACACTCAGTGCAGAGCCTGATGCAAGGCTCTATCTCATGACCCTGAGACGATGACCTGAGCAGAAACCAAGAGTCCAATGCTTAATTGACCGTGCCACCCAGGCGCCCCAAGCTGACTGCTTCTAATCTTTGTTGGAGTCCCTAAACTGAGTCCCCTCCCTACTGTCTTGAATGAACCCCTTCTCGGTTTCCATCTAACCATAAATCTACCAGGGCCTTCATGCCTTCATTTTGAAGGGAGTGATGCTTTTGAGACATACGGTCGATTACACTGCCACATCTTCCCAATCCTTTGCCAGCAACTGCCCACAACACATAAGAGAAGATGCTGTTGTCCCTTCTAAGGAATGAGTCAGATGATTCATGAGATAATGATTAAGCTCTAGCCATGTGCCCTAATGGAAAGAGAAGCACAGTATTGGTCCCTGTTCTTAGAATTTAAATCAGTTTTCAAAAATCACAGAAACAATGCTGCTGCTAAAATACAGATCATTTTCTCAATAAGTGAATTCAAGTTGAGCCAGCTTGTTGAAGGTGGGGAGAGACTTGGTTCGAGCCCAAACTCCTGCTCTCAATAGTTCCACAAGGCTGGAGCCTACCTAAATTTTCCTGACCTTTGTGTGCTTATCTGAAACTAATCTAAAGGTCTGCAGACTTCCCCAGTAGATGAACATAAATATAATCATACTGGATTTAATTTCCAAATTTTGATGGCTCTTCATAGTCAGCCCCCTGCCAAATAAAGAACCAAGGCATTGCTCCCAGCCCTCTTTCCCACGGCCCTCCCATTTCATTCTGGGAGTGTCTAAGTTCTGTTTCCTCAGGAACAAGTCTGTCCACACCAAGGCAGCTCACAGCCTATCTCCCTCCCAGGCCTCTGTGAGGAGACTATTTTCCCAAAGCAAAGGGATTGTTCCACAAAGGAACAATGGATCCAGAACGCACTGAGGTCTGTGACAGAGTGGGGGCGGGGGTGGATAACAGCCCCTCCTCCACTCTGTTACACACGTCGTCATCTGTTTTCCCAGCCAGCCTTGTTTGTGTCTGGGATGTCACATATCTTCCAAGAAATCTCAAAACCAGACCCACAGGCTGAGCATGACAAAAGGGCTTGCCTTTTCTCCTGTCACAAGACCCTTTTCTCTCTTCTCCAGATACCCGGCTACAAAATTCTCTTCTCCAACCCAAAAGGAGAAGCCTCATGTGTATCAGCTCTTGTCAACGTCATATCAATGTATCCAGAAGGGTCCCCAACTCACATTCTGTAGAGTCAGGATTCAGGTCACACAGCATGAAAGATGATCTCTAGGATCTCTCACAGCTAAAACAGCCCATGACTTATTAAAGGAATCCAGTTCTTCTTGAGGGCACGGTACTGCCAGGCCTGGCAGCACATCATCGCAAGCACAGACTTCAGTGGCATGAGGGTGAGCAGAGGATACTAGGGCCTGCCCTAACCCAGTGGCTCCACATCATGGGCATTTGGGAGTCTCTTCTGTGTCGGGTTCTTCCATGCAGTCCAGAAAGGCAAGAAGGTGGACGGTCAGTATTTAGGCCATCAGTAGCCCTTGCTCATCTAATCTTTGAGGTTTCTTCTTCCCTTGTTTTTCTTCTTTTCTATTAGTACTACTTTCCATTTTTCTTTAAAAGGCTCCCTTTGGAAATCGGAAGTTTCTGTGTAGGGCACCTCCAAATCTGCCCCTTGCTCAGAAAGTTTACAGCTGGATCTTTAGTACCTTGTGAAATGTAAATATTCCAGATTCCAAGTCAAATTAATCACTGCCCTTAGCTGAGGTTTCTTCCACCCACTGAAGGTAAGGAGCATTGTGTTGGTTTAGCAAGCTGAGGTAAGAGCCCGAGAAGGCATGTACAATGCTGATTAGATCTATCTGGTGGCGGCGGTGTGGAGAGTGCTCGGCATCCGTGGGAGGCCAGCTGCATAGAGGCGGCATGGGGGAAGCAAGCACAGAGCCCAGGGAGGGCCGTGTGGGCTGGCAGTTCCACCATTGCTGAAGAGAAATGGCACAGTTGGATTTACACTACGGAAGAAACACCTGCTAGGGCCTGTGGAGGAGGGATTGAAACGGAGACTGGTCAACCAGGAACATTTTACAGAAACTCACCCGGGAGAAGAGAGGCTGCCTCAGGCCGTGGAGGGATGCAGACATGTTTATGAGGCAAAGTAAGTCGGGATTCAGTGATTGACCAAATGTGAGGAGTGAGGAACCGGTTGTCTTTGCTGTACTCAGAGTTGAGTTCAGTCTCTTTCCCTTACCTCAAAAGCTTGAATAAAATCTCTCCTGTCACTTTTAACAAGTGTCTGGTGAAATGTGTTCTATTGTACTGCCGACAAGCTGCACAAATGTCAGGAGGTGGGTGAGGAGCGAGACGACCGAAGGCAGGACTGGAGCCTCAGAGGTGGGGCCCACGGACCAGTGAGGCCCATGCGAGAAGCCACACAGGAGGTCTAAATGCTTGACAGGGGCCTCAGAGGGAAGCAGAGATCGCCCGGGAAGCACATGAGGAGCCAGGTCTTCTGTCTTCCAAAGCCAGATAGCTAAGCCTGCCTGTGATCACACAGTGCGACGTGGATGTGTGCCAGTGTGGGGGTGCACACAGGTGCATGTGCACACAAGCAATCTAGGCAGCCACCTGTGCAGTCTGATCTCAGGTAGAGGTGGAGAGGGTTGAAAGATTGTCCCTTCCTCCAGGAAGTCCATCCTCATCTCTTTCCTGATACATCAAATCCTTTTATTGGGGAAAAATATGTTGTTTTTTTTAATGTAATTAGAATTAAGGATAACATGGTCACTTGAGGAGAGGTAGATATCCAAAAACTCACATGTTTTCAGTGTCAATGATTGCTGTTGGAGCCTTTTCTAATGGCTACATTTGATTGGGAAAAAGCATGGCCACAAGAAGAAACCCATAATTTACCTTTCCCTTTGAGAGGTGAAAGGGCACAGATTTTTAAGATGAGGGCACCAAATGTTAAGTTTTGCCAAATTTCCCAATAATCGAATTGCTTAGCTTAAGGTTCTTGTAAGGAAGAGAAACTACTCTAACAAATGTCAGCAAAGAAGCGAAATGTATTGAAGAAATAAGGTATCTCACAGAATACAAAGACTTGCTGACTTCCAGGACTCAGAGAAGACTCCAGGACTCCACGGACTCTGGAAAGTCCCTGCAAACCTTGGCCACTGAGAGGACTCTGTCATCATTGGCTGACCCTTGAGTCCAAATGCATGTTTCCAAAAGAAACGATCAAGGCAATTTGGGACGAGATTCTATGTCCGAATCACCCAGCTGTGACTGGGACGTGGTCCTGTACAGACAGATGGCTCACAGGGGCTCACTCTGTGAGAAGGTCAGTGTGATCACATTCAGGGACAGGACAGTGCACCAGGGTTCCCTCCACACAGTACTTTCCAGGAATGGTGCTTTTTGTTTATAAAAGCCCAGGCACTTCCTTACGGCTCTTCACATCCTCACTTATCAAATAAGGCAGGTTGAGCAAGGGCTCTTTCCTGTGATGCAGTGATCCTTCTTCCATGTGAGGAAGATGAAGCTTACAAAGCTTAGTTGACCTACCCGGGGTTACATACGGGCTAAATGAAGGAGGCAAGACGAAAAACCCATGCCTCCTGAACTACAAAACCAAATATGTGACTGCGGGTGTGGGTGCGGGTGCGGGTGCGGGTGGGTGGAGGGGCTGGGTGACTGCATGGACAGGAACGCATGCACAATAGGTGAGTGGGTGTCTGGCTCGGAACCACCAGACCTGAAAGAATGTGGTCACATGGGATCCCATACCAAGCTGTTTACAAGAAGGTCGGGGAAAGGGGAGGAGGGGTCAGAATACAGACAGAAGAGAGGGAAAAGCAAAAAATAAATAAACTTAGATCAAGAGGGAGACTCCTGGAGTTTGCATACAAATATAAATGTAAACCTAAATATAAACATCCATGGCAAAGGCTTGTCATTGTGCCCCAACAGCTATTCTCTCCTTACTGTATACTTAAAATATTCCTAGTAGAATGAATGGCTGCCCAGCTAAGGACTACATTTCCAACCTCCCTTCCAACTAGTGGCCACACAATTCTGGCCTGTGAGAGAGAAGTAGAAGCGACATGTGCAAATACTGTATCATGCCCTTCAAGGGCATGTCCTTTACCTTTTTCCCTCTCCTGCACTCTGGAATGCAGAGTTAATGGCAGGAGGTGAAGCAGCCATGTTGGACGATGAGATGCAAGCCAAGCATGAGGATGTCAGAGCCACAAAATGGAGGTGCCTGTGGCCTGCGGCCCGGATGCCTGATGATCAAGAAGCCACTATACTAATCACTGAGAACCCAGATTTATTTTCAAGTTTAAGAAATAATTTTATGACAGTTATATCAAAGAGTGGTAAATGTGTCCATGATTGATGCACATGCTAAAAATACAAAGAAAAAAAAAGTTCATTTGACTAGGGAATTAGTGGTGATTTCTCTGTCTTCTTTATTTATCTACTTTAAACTTTCAAATGATTTTTTATCAATAAAAATTTTATTAATAAAATGTATTCCATCAATTGAAATTTTTAAATGCTTGGAACTTTTAACACAACCATTTTTCCCCAAGGATTTTTTTTCCATAGGAAAACTTGTTTGTAAATATTTCTATTATAAACACAGCTACAACGGCTGTAATTATACACTTTCGGCAGTTGTGTGAAATTTTTCATAGGCCCAATTCCTTTTAAGTACAAATTTTTAATCACTGGTTATGAACATTAAATAGTTTAAACTTTTCACTACATCAAAAACTAATGATGTAATGTACGGTGATTAACATAATAAAAATTAAAAAAATATATTTTAAACTTTTATTATGGAAAACTTCAAATAGATCTATGATTAGAGAAGGTAATATAATGAACCCCTATGAACCTATTACACATTTTCAGCTACTGACTCCTGACCAATTTTTTTTTTTTTAAATCTATACATCACCCACTTTCAACCCTACCCAACTGGATTATTTTGAGGCAAATTTCAGACATCACATCATTTCATTCATTAACATTTTAGTATGGACCTCAAGATAAGGACTCTTTAAAAAGAAACACATGATCACAGTACCATCAACACACCTAAAAAATATCAATAATTCTTTATTATTATCAAACATACAGTGCTCAAATTTCCCTAATTATCTCACAATTTTTTTTTGGTAGGATCCAAATAAATTCTACAAATTGCAATCAGTTGATGTTTTTAATGTATCGGTTCCCTGGACTTTTATGGAAAAGCCCAGTGAGCTTCTGGTTCATTGAAGCTGCTATTATTCGGGTTCTCTGTCACAGCAGGGGCATCCTAACACCTCACCTCTTCACTAGGCCTGCAGGAGCCTCCAACTACCTCCACTACCTGTCGCCACTCTTAGGGCAAACCTGTGGCTCATGACCCTGGTCCCCAGGCCTGGGCCAACCCAGCATGAGGGCAGGGCCAGAGTCTAGCACCCCGTCTTGTGTTGGGCCCAGACATGTCTAGTTTTTTCAGGCCACCACAGGGCAGCAAGCAGGACTCCTTGGAAGTGCCGGATTTCCTGTAAGAGGAGCCCAGGCGTGGTTCACCTGAAGCCTGGAATTTCTTGTCCAGGCTAAGAGGGAGCTGTGCTAAGAATTTGTCAATTTGTAAAAGGAGTTACAGGGACCTAAGAGACAATCTAGCTCAAGGGTCAGCAAACTTTTTCTGTAAAGAGCCAGATAGTAATTCTTTTAGGCTTTGCAGGCCTTAACGGCCTGTATTACAACCATGCACCTCCGGTACTGAGTGAGAAAGCAATCACAGGGGGCAGGTAAACAAATGAGTGTGGTTGTGCTCTGATAAAACTTTATTTGTGGATGTAAATTTGAAAAATCATAATTTTTATGAAATATTATTATATATTATTACATGTTACACCTTACAACTATATATCGTTATAGTATACTATGATATAATATATAATATTTTGTGTCATGAAATATTATTATTCATTTGTTTTTAAACATTTAAAAATGTAAAAACCATTCTTAGCTTACAAGCCATACAGAAGCAGACAGCAGACTGGATTTGTTGGCCTATGGGCCATAATTTACCAACCCCGGATCCAGCCAACGTTCTCATCTCTTTTACCGAGAATTAAACTCAAGACCAGAGAAATGAATTAATTCGCCCAAAGTCACACAGCATGCTGATGACAAAGGCCAAATTAGAACCCAAGCCTTCATCTCTCAAAATGCACAAAAGAGTTGAATGATTTGCAAGAACAGTCTACTTCAGAACCATTCAGAGAGGCCAAAGACAGAGAGCTGGAGCTTATATTCAATGCCATATGGATACATAATGACAACAGAAAGCCCTACTGCCGGGCCCGTCTCCTAGTAACCACAGCCTCTCTGATGAAAGATTGCTCTGACTTGTTATTTATAACTTATTTCCCAATAGGGAGGGTGAGTGATTTGTTTATATTTAGTTCAGGGGCCAAGGAAATCCTGATCTACCATCTCAGGATAGATACAAACCTTCTAGCCACAGCTGCCAGGAGATGGGTGAAAGCAAAGGAAACTGCAATGCACAGTGTTGTCCCTGTTACCAACAACAAGGGTCACATATAGCAATTACTGACTGCCTGACACAAATAACAGATGGTGTGAGGGGAGACGGGGAGGGAAGGGATGCATTCCTATTTATACTCTATGGAGGCAGTCACTATGAAAAACCTTTCTGCACCTTGTTCAGTACTTGGAGCATCTGTTAATTTTGCCTGGCTTTTGATGTTGTTAGCATTACTTTACTTCTGGTTCCTGGAATTACATTCCTGAGAACGAATTCTGCTGTCTCTGAAGGGGCTTTCTTGGTTCCATAAAAAACTGAGTAATCTGAAGTCAGAGGAGAGAGTACAAAGTATTACAGAACCTCAAACAGCCTATAAATAAAGAGGGCTTATGGACCCAAGTCAAGAGATTCTGGGTGGAGTTAGGTAGAATCAACAAATGAGGCCCAAATCAGAGAAGGTAAGCACTGAAGGGGTTATCAGGTGTTGTTCAGTGTCTTATTTTACCTCCTCAGGCCCAGAGAGGGTTACTGACTTCCATAAGATCACACAGCAGATTCAGTGAACCCTCATCTCATTCCTCGCTGCCCCACGACCTTTTGGATACCTGAGCACCTCTAAAACAAGACAGAAAATACCTCAGGGCAGGCAGATGTGAAAGACCAACAAGATGAATCGACGCAGAACCTCTACGTCCCTCTGTCCACAAATATAAAGAGACAATTATGGGTCACTGCACAGAGGAAAGAAATGAAAAAGCTATATTCATTAAAGAATGAGGAAGACAAGCCCTAAAACAGTAACCCATCTCATTTGTGTGGTGTTTTTCAGTTAACAGAGATGTCTCATCCCCCTGAGTTTTGTAACAACGCTAGTCAGGTGGTCAGAAGTACCAGAAATTGGCAGCAATTGTCCCTATTTTGCAGACAAATAGCTAAAAGACATTGAACACTTGCTATGTGGCACTGTTCTAAATGCTTCTTAGGTATTAATTAATGAATCCTTATAGTGAATCAATAAGATGGTTAATATTATTATACCCATTTTACAAGAGTAGAAACTGAGGCACGTAGGTGAAATGATTGACCCAAGATCACTGCCATCATGTACATGTGGTGGACACACCGTGGGGAGACACCGTCCCCTCCCTGCCCAGACAAGTGTAATGTCCTCCCGTGGAGTGCTGGTGGGACCTGTGACTTGCCTAACAGAATATGGGATAAAAAAGGGCATTACATAATGATATTAGGGGTCAATTCTCCAAAAAGACATAACAGTTCTTAATGCGTAAGCACCTAACAACAGAGCGTCAAACTATGCAAAGCAAAAACTAATAGAACCTTCAAGGAGAAATGGATTAATCCACTATCATAGTTGGGAACTTCAACACCTCTCTCTCAGAAATGGAAAGAGATCTAGCAGGCGTAAAATCAGTGAGCAAGAGTTGAACTTAACAGCAGCATCAATTAACTGGATATATTAACATATATAGACTGCTTCATCCAACAGCATAACACACATTCTTCTCAAGCTCATATGGAACACTCACCAAGATAGACCACATTCTGAACAATAAAACACACCTGCCCAGTTAACTGGTTGACCTCCTACAGTTGTTATAAAACTTAACAAATTTAAAAGAATAAAAATTATACAATGTCTGCTTGCAGACCACAATGGAATTAAACTAGAAATCAGTATCAGAAAGATAACTGAAAAATCTCCAAATATGTGGAGATTAAACAGTGCATTTCTAAATAACACATGGATCAAAGAAGAAATCTCAAGAGAAATAAAAAATATTTTGAGCTAAATGAAAATGAAACACAACTTACCAAAACCTGTGGGATGCAGCAAAAGCAGTGCTTGGAGGGAAATCTATAGCATTGAATGTATATATTAGAAAAGAAGAAAGATCTAAAATCAGTAATCTAAGTTTCCACCTTAGGAAATTAGAAAAAGAAGAGCAAATTAAATCCAAAGTAAGGAGAAGAAAATAAATAATAAGAATTAGAGCAATTAAAAACAGGAAATCAATAGGAAAAAACAATCAATGAAACCAAACCTGGTTCTTTGAAAAGATCAATAAAAGTGGTAAGTCTCTACCCTCAGGGCCCCTGGATGGCACAGTCAGTTAAGTGTACTCGGACTCTTGGTTTTGGTTCAGGTCATGATCTCAGGGTCTTGAGATCAAACCCCACCTCACTTCAGGCTTTGCACTCAGCATAGTCTGTTTAAGACTCTCCCTCCCGGGGCTCCTGGGTGGCTCAGTCAGTTAAGCATCTACCTTTGGTTCAGGTCATGATCCCAGGGTCCTGAGATCAAGCCCCAGATCGGGCTCCCTGTTCAGCGGGGAAGCCTGCTTCTCCCTCTCCCGCTCCCCCTGCTTGTGCGTGCTCTCTCTCCCTGTCAAATAAGTAAATAAAATCTTAGAAGAAGAAGAAAAAAAAGACTCTCCCTCTTTCTCTCCCTCTGCCCCTACCCACCCTCCCTCTAAAATAAATAAATAAATCTTTTTTAAACAGTAAACCTTTAGCCAGGCTAAGAAAGAGAGAGGACACAATGGCTAATATCAGAAATAAAAGAGAGGACATTACCACAGATTCCAGGGACATTAAGAGGATAATAAAGGAACACTATGAATAACTCTATGCTCACAAATTTAATAACCTAGATGAAATGGACCAGTTTCTTGAAAGGCACAATCTGCCAAAACTCACAAGAAGGAAGAGACAATCTAATAAGCAGAATATGGGAAAGGTGAGGGGATATTATTCCCATGATTATGTTACCTTATTCAACAAAGGTGAAGGGCTTTTGCAGATATAATTAATGTCCCTAATCAGTTTGGACTTTGAGCTAATCAAAAGGGAGATTATTCTGGGTGGGCCTAACCTAATCAAGTGAATTCTTTATAAGGGAGCTAGGGCTTTCCCCATGATCAGAAACTTGAAGCAGCAGAGACTCCCTTTTTCTGCTAGTCTTGGAGCCACCAGTTCTATAATCGAAAGGAAATGGATTCTGCCAACAACTATGTGAGTTTAGAAAAGGACCCTGAGCCTCGATGGGGACTGAAGGCCTGGCTCACACCTTGACTGCAGTTTTATGAGACCCTGAGCAGAGCACCCACTTAAGCCATGGCTGGGATCCTGATGCACAGGAACTATGAAATGCTAAAGGGGTGTGGTTTAAGCTGCTAAATCTGTGCTAATCTGTTAGTCAGTAATAGGTAACTAATACAGTAAAGGAGCAAAAATTCCTACCCAAGCAGCCTGACTCCAGGACATATGCTTTTTATTTTATTTTATTTATTTATTTGACAGAGAGAGACATGGAGAGAGAGGGAGCACAAGCAGGGGGAGTGGGAGAGAGAGAAGCAGGCTTCCCGCTGAGCAGGGGAGCCCAATGCGGGGCTCAATCCCAGGACCTTGGGATCGTGATCTGAGCTGAGGGCAGACGCTTAACGACTGAGCCACCCAGGCGCCCAGGATATATGCTTTAAAAGCGGGTTGCCAAGTTGTTTTTGATACTAAGTGAGAAGTTTTTTTTCCCCCACATCAACCAGTTCTCCGATTCTCCGACTAGGTGAACTAGGTGCCCTACAATTAGTGCCAATTCTGGCACTAACTAGAGTTAGAATCCATGGGTTTAAGGGCTCAGCTCCATAAGAATGTTTTCACTTCAGACTCCAGTCACAAGTATCACATCATTCTGACCAACTGGCTAGAATTGGGGCGTCTCACGACCCCCTCACGAGGATCAGTAATTTGCACAGGACTCAGGAAGCACTTTACTTACATTACTAGTTTATTATAAAGAATATAAATTAATATCCAGGTAAAGAGGTACATAAAGTGGGGTCCAGAGGGTCTCAAGTGCAAGAATCTCTGTCCCCAGTGGAGTTGGGGTATGTCATCCTCCTGGCACATGGATGTTTAGGGATTTTATGGAGGTTTCATTACACGGGCATGATTGATCAAATCATTGGCTATTGGGGATCAATCGATCTCTGGCTCGTATCCCCTCCCTGGAGGCTGGGGGCTAGGGCTGAAAGTCCTAGGTGGTCCTATCACTCTTTGTCACTCAGGAAATTCCAAGAATTTTTAAGAGCTCTGTGCCAATAATGAGGGACAATGACCAAATATGTATTTCCCATTATACCACGCTGGTCTTTAAGATCTTTCAGATGAGGACTGGGGCCCACATGAGTGACTGAGTGACCAACCGAAGGCCACATGAACTGAGGGACTGGTTGGAACCAATATCTGCATTTTCTCACTTTAGGACTTTGACTTCTGGGCCTCCATGATGCCCATGATGCGACTCTCAAAATACACGTAGCCATGAAAATATCAAATGTTTAAAGGAGAGTTTTTAACATACAGGAGGCAAGAAAACATTGGTTAAAGATTAGGAATTTTCACATGAGTTGTATTCATTATGATTCTATGAATTACGCCAAAGGAGCCACCGCAAATGAAGCTCAGAGAGACTAACTTTTCCAAGGTTACCAAGTCATGAGGAAGGCCCTGGGGTTTGACACTGGGCCTGACACCCTCTTTCTCCTCCTCATCTCATCACCAAAGAACAAAAAGACAAGATATCAGCCATCTTCTCGTTTCCAGTGGACTGGCAGAATTCTTTTAATAAGGAATGTAATCAGGAAATTTCCATCTCCACAGAAAGTAGAACTAAAGAAAATGAATGATAATCAAAGCATAAAGGATTTAACTTAATCCTAAGGAAGAGCTTTCCAGGGGTAAGGTTAATTAAATACTAACGAGATTCTGTTTAAAAAAAAAAGTCAAAAGTTTCTAAAATTTTACTTCTGGATTTCTGTTTATGAAGCATCATAAGAAAACAGCAAGAAGAAAGGCTGGGGATCATCTTGCAAGCAAGTCAAAACGCTTACAAGCGTTTTCAAATTTGACTATAAGGCTGATTGAGTAAAGGACTGTAAAGATCAATCACAGCTTTCTGGGAAACTACAACAAATGTTAATCACATTACATTTTTACATACAGGTTTCCAAGTTTGGAATAGATACTAGCTTTTCTCATGAAATCACTGGTATTATTTTTCAAATTTATCAACAAAGAAAGCAAATGGATTCAGACACATTTCTGCACTCACGTAGTGCATGCACTTCCTTCATAGGGAATGATTTCGGACCCTCCACCATCACCCACGGCCCCCGCTACACGGCTGCAAGAATCCCCTTCTTCCCCCACTGTCCCTGCATTGTTCATGCTCTTGCCTTGTGCTGCTGCAGACCAACTGCTGCCCGGGCTCCATATTCAGCCCCAATCCTTTGCCTCAGCAGGGACAGTGTGGGGACAGGAGCTTTAGGTGACTTCACGTGCCATGAGGTAGGAGCAAGGATAAAGAATGTAGAAAAGGGAGTGTCTGGTTTGCGGTCGTCGGCGTTGGAGGAAGTGTCGTGGTCCATAGGCTTGAGGCAGGGAACGGGGTCTATTGTCTGTGTTTGACTCCTGACTCCGTAGTTTGGTCAGAGGCCTTCCGCGTCTTTCGCGGGGCAGTAGGCAGAGGCTCCCGCCCCCGCCCCCGCCCCCGCCCC
Organism: Eumetopias jubatus; assembly: GCF_037043125.1. Taxonomy (NCBI): domain Eukaryota; kingdom Metazoa; phylum Chordata; class Mammalia; order Carnivora; family Otariidae; genus Eumetopias; species Eumetopias jubatus. The sequence goes on from NW_028274807.1 coordinate 110,802,852, forward strand.
TCCTCTCGGTCCCCCGCTCCCGGAGGGACCGAGCCCGCGTCACGCCCCTCAGCGCTCGCCGATCCCTTCTCTGTCGTTGCGTCCGCATCGCGTCCCCGGAATCAGACGGTGCCCCATAGATGGCCAGCTTTCCCCCGAGGGTCAACGAGAAAGAGATCGTGAGATCACGTACTACAGGTGAACTTTTAGCTCCAGTAGCTCCTTTTGACAAGAAATGTGGTCGTGAAAATTGGACTGTTGCTTTTGCTCCAGATGGTTCGTACTTTGCTTGGTCACAAGGACATCCTACAGTAAAGCTTGTTCCGTGGTCCCAGTGCCTTAAGAACTTTCTCTTGCATGGCACCAAGAACATCACCAATTCAAGCAGTTTGAGATTGTCAAGACAAAACAGTGATGGTGGTCAGAAAAATAAGCCTCGTGAACATATTATAGACTGTGGTGACATAGTCTGGAGTCTTGCTTTTGGATCTTCAGTTCCAGAAAAACAGAGTCTCTGTGTCAATACAGAATGGCATCGATTCAGATTTGGACAGGATCAGCTGCTCCTTGCCACAGGGTTAAACAATGGACATATCAAAATATGGGATGTATATACAGGAAAACTCCTTAACTTGGTAGATTATACTGAAGTGGTCAGAGATTTAACTTTTGCTCCAGATGGGAGCTTAATCCTAGTATCAGCTTCAAGAGACAAAACTCTGAGAGTGTGGGACCTGAAAGATGATGGAAACATGATGAAAGTATTGAGGGGCCATCAGAACTGGGTGTATAGCTGTGCATTCTTTCCTGATTCTTCTATGCTGGGTTCAGTGGGAGCCAGTTAAGCAGTTTTCCTTTGGAATATGGATAAATATACCATGATACGGAAACTGGAAGGACACCACCATGATGTTGTAGCTTGTGACTTTTCTCCTGATGGAGCATTACCGGCTACTGCATCTTATGATAATCGAGTATATATCTGGGATCCACAAACTGGAGACACTCTGATGAAATTTGGGCACCTGTTTCCCCCACCTACTCCAATATTTGCTGGAGGAGCAAATGACCGATGGGTACGATCCGTGTCTTTTAGTCATGATGGACTGCATGTTGCAAGCCTTGCTGATGATAAAATGATGAGGTTCTGGAGAATTGATGAGGATTATCCAGTTCAAGTTGCATCTTTGAGCAATGGTCTTTGCTGTGCCTTTTCTACTGATGGCAGTGTTTTAGCTGCTGGGACACATGATGGAAGTGTATATTTCTGGGCCACTCCGAGGCAAGTCCCTAGCCTTCAACATTTGTGTCACACGTCGATCCAGAGAGTGATGCCCACCCAGGAGGTCCAGGAGCTGCCGATTCCTTCCAAAGTTTTGGAGTTTCTCTCCTATGGTATCTAGAGGGCTCAGGCTTCCCTGGTTCTAGGGTCTGACGGGACTCACTTGACACAAACCTCAAGCTTGACTGACTTCAAGTATCTGTTTGTCAGATACTTGTGGAAGTATCTGAATTGGAAGTGGAAGGAATGGAAGTGGAAGGAATTCCCGCCCCCCACCCTGCCCCACGGGCCACTGCGTTAGATGGTAAATACTGGCTGAAGAAAGCAGTTGGCGGTGGGGGTCAGGCATCTGACCTGCAAGTAAAACCCAAAGGGAAAGATTTTGTTTTCTTTAGGAATGGCATCCAAGAGGTAGAATTTGAATGTGACGTTATTAAATAAAAACAGAGCCAAGGTATAACTAGGAAAAGGGTGTGTGTGTGTGTGTGTGTGTGTGTGTGTGTGTGTGTGTGTGTCCTGCGTCATCTCCCCGCCCCCACCCCATAACTATATAACCATTGCTGCGGGCCTTAATTTTGGAAAGCAGCTTGCTACTTTAACCCCGTGGTATAAAGTATTATCAATTTTAGTCAGTTTGAAAAATCCCATCTACTGTATTATTGCTAAATATTTTATTTGTACTAAGGGACAATTTTAAGACCATGGTTTTGCTTGTTTTTTTACGTTTTTTTTTTTTTTTTTACATGTATCGTATGTTTCTGCAGGGGGTAATATTGGTGATTTGCCAAAGAGAAGCAATACAGTATATCCGCTTTTGCCTTCTGTTATTTGTCTTACCTGCAGATATTAAGAATGTATGCATTATGTAAAATGCTTGATTATACATTTTTGAGTTTTTTAATTAAAGACTTGTAAAAAACCACTAAAAAAAAAAAAGAATGTAGAAAAGGACAATCCCAGAGTCCATATATTTCTGCACCCCTCTCCTGCCCTGTCCTTCCAACCCGGCCCAGGATCCCCAATCCCACCTTTCCTTTCTACCCCACTTCTTACACCCAGGCCTCCTGCTCTAAGTCTGGACAAAATGGCCAAGAGAGGGGTGGTTTCCTCTGGATGTGGCTGAATCACATTCTTGATTCTTGGTGTATTCCAGAGGCCAGCCCTTTCCATCTGTAGAGCCCTTATCAACAACATCTAACTGAAAAAGAAGAGAATGGTAAGGAAGTAAAAGCAGTACTTTCTTTATTAAAAAAGAGCAGAGCCATGAATTCCAACTTGAGAATGAAAGGAATAAGAGGGGCTGAGTAAGGGATGCTCACCACAATGACAAAGGTTGGGATATGTATCAAAAGTCTTTAAAAATGACCATACCATTTGACTCAGGCATTCCACTTCTGGGGATCAAACAATGGGAAGATAAATCAGGTCTAAATAAGTGGAGTGACATACTGTTTTCATAGAGTAGAGTCTTCATATGGTAAAGATATGAAAGTATCCCCACTTCACAGATGAATAAACTGAGGCACAGAGAGGTTAAATAATTTGTCCAAAGCCATACAGGTAGCAAGAGGCGAAGCCATGCTTCAAAACTAAGCAGTTTGGGCCCAAAGGCCATGTTGTTACCCACTCTGCTCCCCTGCCTATGTCCTATGCACCCACAGCCCTCTGAGCCTGTGTTCACAGCGTTTTCCTCTCTCGGTGTGTCTGTTTCCACCACTAGAGAGAGCAGGAACCTCATCTTACTCACCTTGGCATTTCCAAGTGCCTGGCACATAGGAAATACTCAAAATATGTTTATTAAACCCAACAGAACAGTTTACTGGTTAAGTTGTCTATTCACTGGGATTTATGCTTCTACCTTTACAGAATTGTCTGTAAAGAAGGACAGAGACACAAACAAAAATACACAGATTTAATTATGATTCTTAAGAAAAAGGCTTTCTTATGATCTCACTGATATGTGAAATTTAAGAAACAAGGCAGAGGATCATAGGGGAAGAGAGGAAAAAAATGAAACAAGACGAAACCAGAGAGGGAGACATATCATAAGAGACTCAATCATAGGAAACAAACTGAGGGTTGCTGGAGGGGAGGGGGGTGGGGTCACTGGGTGATGGACCCTGGGCAGGATATGTGTGGTAATGAGCACTGGGTATTATGTAAGACTGATGAATCACAGGCCTGTACCCCTGAAACAAATAATACATTATATGTTAATTAATTGAATTTAAATTTAAAAAAAGATAAAGAAAAAGGCTGTCTTAGCTACTCTCCTTTCTTGGTTTGGGGTTGTTAAACAATTTAAATGAAAGATGCAGAATTTATTTTTTAACCTGACTTTCTAAATAGGGAAATCCAAGACATTTCTCATTATATTATTTGAGAGCAAGGATCACATAATTTCTTATTCTTTTCTATACTGGGAGTGCCCAATAATATTGATGCCACTATTAAAACTATAAAATTATAAAGAGGGGGATAGTAAGGCTTTAAAAAAAAGAATTTATGTTTAGAGAAGGGAAATAAAGGAATTATTTGTGCCTCTTATGTTTACAATAAAAATATGAAATCTGATGGAATTTTATGGGACTTGTGAATATGAAATGGTTCTACAACCACCAAAAGTTCATTTAAGAAACTGGAGGTAGAGACGTCCAAAGCAAAACCATGGACACCTAAATCCACCTGTGGTCGATTTAGTGACTTGCTCTGTTTTAGGGTCTCTGCCGTATTACATATAACCAATCCCCTCAGCCCTGACCACCCTGGTCATAATAAATCCAAACTGCCTCTTTGCCTTGACCTCTCAGCATTCTCAGGATTTTACAAAACTCTTGATCAGAAATGTTCAAAGAGGAAAATGACCACCCAAGGCTCAATTCTGATATTCAACCAAATCCAAAGAGACAAGATAACTTTTGCTGGTAGCCAGTATTTGTTGTTGTTGTTGTTGTTTTTAAGATTTTATTTATTTATTTTGAGAGAGAGAGCATAAGCAGGGGGAACAGCAGACAAAGGGAGAAGGAGAAGCAGGCTCCCCACTGAGCAGGGAGCCCAATGCAGGACGGGATCCCAGCACCCTGGGATCATGACCTGAGCTGAAGGCAGACACTTAACCGACTGAGCCATCCAGTTACCCCCGGTATTTGTTTTTGATAAACACTATTGTATTACTCAGGGCTCTTCAGGGACAGAGACAAAGAGAGAGAGAAAGAGGTCTTTATTGTAAGGAATTGGCTTACATGGTTGTGAAGGTTGACAAGTCTGAAATGGGCAGCGCACTTCTCTGGCTGGAGACTCAGAGAAGAGTTGACGCTGCACTCTTGAGTCTGAAGACTATTTAGAGGCAGAGTCCTTCTTCCTCGGGAAACCTGAGTCTTTTCTCTTACGGCCTTCAGCTGATTGGTTGAGGTCCAACCACATTTTGAAGTATACCCCACTTTACTCAAAATCTACCATTTAAATGTTAAGCACATCTAAAACAAAACAAAACAAAACAAAACAAAAAAACCACAGCAACATTGAGACTGGTGTTTGACCAAAGACTGGGTTCCGTAGCCTAACAAGATGACACATAAAATTAACCATCACAACAATGAATATTCTTTATTATGCCATTTATTGCAGCTACATTTCCTTCAGCCAATAGGACATGACATCATTTTATACCTTTCCCTGAAACAAATCAAACCAGTCCTTCTTCAAACTGTGTGCAAGATTTCTGTGTACTATGTCAAACATCTGTTGGCCAGTTTCTTCCTTGGCCTACATATGATCCAACAGTAGTTGATACAGTTTTTAGATATCAAGAGGATGGCTTTTACCCCCGCCCACACACCCCCTTCCCCCGGCTACTTTGTGGCTAAGTATTTCTATACCACAAACACTTCCACAGAAGCATGACAGCATAAAGTACTATCACATTCCACCAGGATGGTATCCTTCGTCAATTAAATTATCCCATTGCTTTAATACAGAGAAGTAATTGCAATCCTTTTGTTTATAAATCCGCATCTTAGATTAAACATTCATGGCATCTATAAAGGAAACAATACACAAAGTATTCCACCTCTAATGAAAGTTGAATGGTGATCTGATAGCAGGGGCTTATAGAGAGCACAGAGCAGAAACTGTGTGGTGTCACCTACTTGCTGGTCAAAAGTCGGGGCGGCCCTCCATCTGGCCAGTGTCTCGCTTCCCCACTGCCAGACCTCTCTCTCCCAACCTAACAACTTCCTTCTTCAGTTCCCCACATCTCCCAAAGGACTATGCAAGTCCCGGACCAGGGACAATGCTCCCGGGAGCTGGATTTGGAGGAAATAACCAGGAAAATTTCATTTCTTGACAAATGGCGGCAAATCTTTAGTTGTCACGGGTAAGATGTTCTTGTTTTCTCGTTTCTCTAGAACCAGAGGGATTTCAGGTGTTTAAGTAATCAGCTTTTATGCTCACTACATGAGAAGTCTCCCTTATAGATTTACATTTAAGATGCTTCAGGTATAACCATTTGGGGAGAGAGTCTTCACTAGCAAGGTTGGGTTTGAGGAGGTTTGAGGGTTGAATGGAGTGAGTAATTTACTTGATGTTTTCTCTTTCATTTATAGGTTGGGAACCAATAATACAACTCTTCAGGTAATTACTTTTCTCAAAACCCATGTGTTTTCCTCTGGTTGCTTCTTCGAACAGTCACATTAATGGCATAATCTTCATTTATTCTATGCACATAATGTCACTCAGGCACCCGGCATTTAATGCGTGAACACATAAAACTAGAAAGCCCGTTGAAATCTTTTCTTGTGCTTTCTTTTTCCATAAAAATCTCTTCCTACTTTTAAGTACTTTAATATGGTACTCATTAAGAGTACCATACGGTTATTATTTTAGAAAAAAGATTCTAAAATATTAGAATCTAGAGTTCTTACACTTGTGAAATAACACTAGATTCTGACATCCAAGTGCTTCACTGTTCTTGAAGAAAAGTAATTTTGAAAGTAGCTATCATCTTTATTCAGCTTCTGAAAAACTGTTTTCCTTCATCATTTTCAAATAAGGCAAAGGTGACTGAATTCAGGTGTTACTACGTATTTTAAAATCTGTTTTACGATATAAAATGAAAGATGTTTTTTATCTCCTGTAACCTGAAAAGGTTACAAGGTAATGAACTTGGTATTTCAGATATTAATTCAATCTCTGAACAAACACAGCACAAAATGTGACGGTGATTTTCCTGGCACTAATATATGATATGATCAAACAACTGAATTATTAATATTTTAACGGTAACTTTGAAGCATCTTCCTCCAAGTAACCTGTCATCAAAAGCCTTATTTGTGCTAAAACTTTCGTAACCACAGTCTAAATTAGAATCAGGGAGATAATGCTTCCATTTTAGTCTTAGAAGTATTAAGTGGAAATAGCTACCATTTGGGAGAATAGAATATTCAAAAGATAAAACTATCTTTGAAAGGAAAAAAATAAATAAATGTCAAGTTACGCTTTATACAAGGTGAGGGAAATCCATCGCTACAAATGTAAAGATTTTCCGTTTGATTTACAGAATGCATCGTATCACAACAGTAGTCTGCAATTTGGATGCTGTGTTTCTGAGATAAGAAAGCATCTTAGCCTCTAGGAATCCAGAGAACTAAGAAGGCAGTTTCCTTCATGTTTCAGCCTCCGATAGGGCAGATTTGTTTCATGACATTAGTATAGAAGTTAGGTAAATTGGAAGTAGACTTGATGCTAACATATTTAAATGCCATAAGAATCAGTCAAGAAAGGTAAAAAATAGATTTTTTTTCCTTAAAGGTAGGGGATGGATTTTTTAAAGAAAAATATATTATAACTCACTTATTAGGGAGCAGGAATCAGAGAGCATTAAAAGGAGGTAACCTGACCTCGTTTACTGGCCAGTTAACAATACAGGGAGGAATACCTCCCATAGACTGGGAAGATTCATTGATTGTTGATAAAATGTTGTCTTCTCAAAACAAGAGACAGTGACATTTACATTCTTCTCTAAACATAATTTCAAGTCAAGGTCTTGATAGCATTAATTATGTTTCCATAGTTACATTTAACCTCTCCCAGTCACATAAAACTTATGAGAAACCCCTTTGACACAGATACTGGGATTTTTCTGCCTCCTTTATTGCTATTTATCACAATTTTCAGATGTCTGTAAAAGGGAGACAGTATTTTCTGAACACTGCTATTTCAGAGAGAAAGACAGAAAAGGGGGAAGCCAGGTCATCACCAGCTCTGTTTGCTTTGTTTTTTGGTGGTGGTATTTTACACAGAATCATGGAGGCAACCATACATCTGCTGATGAAACTGAAGAGAGAACAGGAATACCTCAGCCCAAAGGACACGGACATTTGCCATCAAGTAGCCCTTGTTCTATCCCCAAACCCTCTCTCGTCTCTTTAAAATCAGGCGGCTTTCCTATCTCCCTGGCAATGGCCACGGTAAGTACAGCTTGTCAATTAAACATGAAAGGAAACGTAATCTTCCCCAAACAACAAGGCTGGGGAATCTTATCTGCTGTCATATGAGAGTATTATTGAAGACAAGACTACAGACGGTTGTGATTGGTAAAAGGAGAATATAATTAAAATGACTTATTTATGGTATTTTTCAAGGACATCGGTGACGATATAATCTTTTCCTCCCAAACTCGGAGAGTCTCTAGTCACTTCCTTGGTCTGCCAATTAACTTTGGGGGAGTGAGGGAGTTGAATTCAAATAAATCACTTTATAAGGTGAGACAGGGCAGGTGACGAGTGCTGCCAACCACCGCGCTGAAAGCCATGTCGCTGTGTGAGGCAGGGCCCTGTCCTCGCGGGCAGGTGGTGGGGGAGGTGGGGCACCTGTGCCGGGCCTGGTGCTGGGGCAAGGAGCTGATCTTAGGAAATGCTTTCCTGGGGCTGCCAACTAACAGGCAGATTTGAAAAGAACCTGACAGTGAGGATTCAAGTGGATCTGGAAGCTCCTGGTTCTGGGGACCATTTGCTCATTTCCAAACTGGATGGGTTGGGGCAAAGGGCTACGGCAGAGACCCAGCAAGGAGGTGAACTAGCAAACAAGCCAGGGCTGGAGCCAATGCCTTGGCAATGGACCAAAGGCCCAGCTGTCAAGATCAACGAGGCCTGATTGGGAACTGGGGAAGCTAAGCCCTGGGTCAAGCCAGGGGAAAAGGACCAGCTAGAGTGAGAGATCCCTTCAACTGGATTGCCTCCAAGATAGTTTTCTCAATCATAGTGAGATTCGGGACAATTTCTTCTCAGGACCTTCACCCTGACAATTTAACTTGCACACTGTATCCTGGAGCCCCAGGCAGAGACTTTTCCTGGGGGCCCCAAGAACAAGAATTAGAAGAAGCACTTCCTTCCTAAGGGCATGCTGCCCTACACCTGGGCAAGCTTGCAGAAGGCACCCAGGACCAGATTGGTCACCTGGGCGAAAACCAGTAACACTTGCCCTGTAGGAGGCCTGTCGTGTACATATAGTTCCACAGTCCGTGCACTGCACACGGGGCTCCTGCTGAGAGGGATGAGTGGGGCTTGGAACCCCTGCTGGGGAAACCATCCAGTCTCCACCTGCTTTTTGAGTTGGCCCTGACTGCAGTATTTCCAACCCTGAATATCGCCTTTCTTTACGGTCCTCAGATGGAACATCATCACGTATAGGGACCAAGCCCCCACGTTCTTTTTTATCAGACATGTCCTCACTGGCTTCATAGAGCACCTCTCCTTCCTGTCATATTTGCAGTACAAATGGACTGGGAGGCCCACTGTTCTTTCTCATTATCACAAATCTTTCTGCCTCAATCCACCTTCCCTCTTTTGCTCGAAGGCCGGATGTCACAGGAAGATAGGTCAGCCGGGCTCTCATGAGATGATGCGCTTGCTCCTGGGCCTCACAGCCCCTGGATGGTGCCTTAACAAGTGGCTTGCCTTTCAGGGAATGAAGACAGGCAATGAACGTGGGCTCCTGCTCGGGTCTCCAGCCTCAGTGATTATTCTGCCTCTGCTGTGCCATAGAACCATAAGTTAGAGTAACTCTCTGTATTTTACTGGACAAGATAATGTTTTTAACAAAGCATCTTTAATAAGAATGTCTTCCTGGCTCTGTAATGAATTTCTATGGAGACCGTCATTTTAGAATTTACACATATCTGGAAATTAGACTACCTTTCCTATGAAAAAAGAGAAAGACCATGGATCTATATCAGTATTTGCCTGTATATGCTTACAGAACTTCCAAAAGCCATTGTGGAATGTAACACTGGAGGGAAAGAGTAGGGTAGGAGACACGGGTGGGAGGGAGTCTTCTCTGAGTGTACCTTTTTGTACTCTCTGGATTTGGAACCACGTGAATGTGCAATCTATTTTTAAAAACACACATAGAAATTTTAAAAACAGAAAAAAAAAATCACAGATGCAATTCACAGATGTTTCCAAAGTCTTCTAGTCTCTCTTTATATTGTGGAAGCAAGAGAGTCTGGGTCTGAATTCCCCCACTTATCTACAAACACAAATGTGGTGTGATTGCAGACCTCCCCCATGACTTTTCCAAGGTAATTCTCTCCCTTTGGAAAATCCTGGGGGACAAAAGAATCAGACCACTCTAGCCTGAACCAGAGTTGATGGAGTGTTAAGGAAGTCCCAGAAGTGCAGATAATTGATTTTTTTCTTGGGAAAAAAAAAGAATTTGGATTTATTCCCATTATGTGGGCCAGATGATAGTGTGTCCTTTAAATAGCAATAGCATTAATTAAACACGCCCTGGGATTTCAAGATGCTGAGCCTTGGGATTCTGAATACATGTATTCCAGGGAGGTGGTTTGGAAGCTTGACCAATTCTAATCGACGTTTGGGCAGTGCAGCCGCCTGGCAAATTATCAGAGCTACTGAATCCTAATACTCACTCGAGAGTGCCTTTTGTTGTCATTCTGCCGTTCTCTTCTCCCTCCTCTGTTTGGCGTAGGGATGCCTGGGATTTCCTGACTTTGGCACACACTCTTTGCTGGGAATCTGCTGAGAAAGGGGGTGGGGGGTGAAACTTCTCTCTCCCCAGCATTCCTGTTTCTCACCTTTTGTTGACTCATTTCTTTTTTTTTCTTTTTTTATTATGTTATGTTAGTCACCATACAGTACATCATTAGATTTTGATGCAGTGATCCATGATTCATTGTTCACGTGTAACACCCAGTGCTCCATGCAGTACTTGCCCTCCACTGGGCTAACCCATCCCCCCCACGCCCCTCCCCTCTAAAACCCTCAGTTTGTTTCTTGGAGTCCATAGTCTTTCATCGTTCATCTCCCCCTCTGATTTCCCCCCCTTCATTTTTCCCTTCCTTCTCCTAATGTCCTCCATACTATTCCTTATGTTCCACAAATAAGTGGAACCATATGATAATTGGCTTTCTCCGCTTGACTTATTTCTCTTAACATAATCTCTTCCAGTCACATCCATGTTGGTGCGAAAGTTGGGTATTCATCCTTTCTGACGGCTGAGTAATATTCCATTGTATATATGGACCACATCTTCTTTATCCATTTGTCTGTTGAAGGGCTCTCTCCACACTTTGACTCATTTCCAATACAACAGCCTTCTTCCTTCCCCCAGTTGAATCATCTTACAGTGAATGAGGTGTAATGACTGATGGCCAAGGCTGCTGGCCCAGGTAAGATTGTAGAGAAAGTGAGCATCCTTCTCTGTGCTCTTCTGCCAGCACCTCTCTGCCCCTCCCCCCAAAACTGCCTGCTTCCCTCCAGGGCACTTTCCCATCCTCCCCCACAACCAGACCCTTCTCCAGAACCCAGCCTGGAACACATTCCTATAGCCTCTTTTATCAGCAGCCAATAAACCAACCCCTGGTGTGTTTGCAATACCACCTAGCAGGATCATATTAAAAATGTAAGACTGGGAGATCAAAATATTCTGGCAGAGACTCAGATGAATGAAGCTTTCATGGAGGATAACAGGCAAGGGGGTGGCTTTTTGGAAGTGGGAAGCACAGCCTGGTGCCCCAGCATAAGGTCTGGTCAATAGACGGACCTCAGTGGATGTTTGCTTGATTAATTCACTGTTCTGGACCATCCCCCAGAGAGGCATCTCAGTATGGGGCAGCAAGTATCATCCGTGTGCCCCTCAGGGGCACTCTCTACCCTTCTCCACCCTACTTTCTGCCAAAACTGACCTGGGAGGGACTCTATCAACAGGGCTCCCTCCTCTTCTGGCTTCCTATTGAGTTTGACCAATGGGAGCCCCGGAGGGAGCCTGGAGGGAGGAAAGGGAAAGAAGCCAGGTTCTGTGTAGCCAGCTGAATCCCTCTTCTCTTCTGGCAGTTCTCTCTCTGGGACTTTCTCCTTCCTGGTTCAGATCACTCTCCTCCCCCACCCCCTTCAGGTCTAGGGCAGATAGTGTTGCTAGCTGTGGGACCCTGCATCGGCCGCTGTGGTTTCCCCACATGCAGCCCACGTCTCTGTAGATCATCCCTGTCTTAAACTTTCCTCGAGTTAATCATCCTGACTTCCGTGCATCATCTGTTTCCTGCTGGGACTCTTACTGGTACAAGTTGGAAGGTTTGCACTGGGGTCCTGGAGCTGCCATTTACAAAATACCTGGCCTTGGGCATACACGTAACTGCTCTGCCCCCCAAATCTTTTAATTGTAAAAGGAAAGGGCCAAATTAGATTTTTTTTTCTAAATTCAGCAAATGCTTATTGCGAACCCGTTATGTACCAGTCTCTGCACCAGATGCTGAGGAATCCATGGTGAAGGTGATCAAGTCAAGAGTCTACCACTCTATTTGACAGGCTAGGAGAACAATGTTTCTTAGGACTCGCTAATTCTAAAAATCTCTAATTCCGTGATGAGCTGGTAATATCTAAGGCAAGAAAAGATTTAGAAAAAAAGCTTCAAAAATGGTTATTCTACCTCATGTTGGGGGTGGGGGCAGGCATGGAGATGCTCCCATCTGAACAGGCAAGGTTGTCACAGGGAAAATCTAAGCCCAGGGACCAGACACAAGGCAGTCAGGGCAAGGAAATTACATGTGTCTGGAAGAATGATCCAGGACCTCTGTGTTCTTCTGCATGAGTGTGTGAACGTGTGCATGTGTGGGAGTGTGTTTGTGAGTGTGAGTGCATGAGTGTGTGTATGTGTGTGTGAGAACATGTGAGATAATGTTCATCATCATTATCATCATCATAGCAATCAGGAAAGAGAGGTATTCATTACAAATCCTCGAAAATTAACAAAGTGAAAAGAGAAAAACTATAAACCGTGCTTGATTGTGTTAAATAATAATGATCATTAGAGTCATTTATTAGGACCATTTACCATATTTGTGTCTAGTTACGAGGCAGCACAATGACTTATGCCTATCAGTGAATTTACCAGGCTAATCTTGTGATAAGTTATACTTGATATGAAGGGAACCGTTATATAGGCAAGATGAGTCACCTTGCCTGTGCTGCAGGCCAGTGGGTCTGGTCTGAGCGGCCCGCAGCTCCTCCGTTCGAGGCCTGCCCGAGGTGTATCTGGACGGGGACGCTCCCTAAGTTGGAAGTGGTACCCGGCAACAGAAACAGGGTTTGGTTTGGCTTGCAGAGTTTTAGTGATTGAATTTGAATTCCAAGCCTTCTTAGTGTCAACAGTCTTACTCTCTCACATTTATACCTGGCTTCCCCTCCCCTCCCCTGCCAGGCTCTGCTCTTTTCCCATCTGTGGGAACCGCTTCCCTATAGCGGTTCCAGCAGAGACAGGCTGTGTGTTCACAAAGGTAATAACACCCTGCATTTACTCAGCACACACGGTGGTTCCTAAAGCCCTTGTTCATACTTCTTCCCTTTCAACAATAGCCCCCATGTGGACCGAGCAAGGGTTATCCGCATCTCAGGATAAGCAAATAAAATCTTAGCAAGGATGGGCAGTCTGTCCAAGTGCGTGTGGTCAGTGCGGCGCAGAAGTGGGCTTCTCAAGCCTGGAGTGGGGAGGGCTCAGTCTTTCTCATGCTGCCCTGGTGTCAGGGAAACACTTGGATTCATTGTCAGTCCTCTCCTGGGGATGTCCTGGGTTGGTGGCTCATTGGCCATGGGATACACTGAGTCTTTGTCTTCTAAGAGCAGTCTCTATGCCCTGCAGCCCTCTCTCCTTGACTTGCTGTTGCCCTGAGACACCAGACAAATTATTTTTCTTTTTTTTTAAGATTTTATTTATTCATTTGCAAGAGAGACAGAGAGAGAACGAGCAGGGGGAGAGGCAGAGGAAGAGGGAGAACCAGACTCCCCGCTGAGCAAGGAGCCCAATGCGGGACTTGATCCCAGGACCCTGGGATCATGACCTGAGCCGAAGGTAGACGCTTAACCATCTGAGCCACCCAGGCGCCCGACAAATTATTTTTCTTCAAGTGCACTCCTGGGCCCTTGCTCAGGCTGAAATGCACCTGCCTCTATTTCTTTGTAGAGGCAATCTTTTGACGGTGGGAGCAGAGATAGCCAGGAAATAAACTCCAGCCCCAGAACTGGACCCTGGTCCGACAAGGGGAAGACCATTCCACATGTAGGCTTCTCCTGCATCTGTCCTTCTTAGAAACCATTAGGTTCTGGACCTAATGGCTGCCTGTTCTTTTTGTCCACACTCTTCAGCTGGCTTTGAATGCGTGAATGTGATATTCAAGGTTTCCAGGATCAGCCCTAGGGTACTTTCCAGTCTCAACTTCCATAGACTTCCTGCCCCGTGGTTCTGGAACACACACACACATACATGCATACACATGCACACACCACACCGTCTCCTGGTTCCGCTGAACCACTCCTTGTCCCTGGATGCTCTGACTATTCTGCGCATGCGTGTGCATGCGTGTGCGTGCGGGCGAGCCTGTGTGTGTGTGTGTGTGTGTGTGTGTGTGTGTGTGTGTTTGCAGATCTTCTTTGTCTAGCCTCCCCTCCATTATAGGCAACAGGCCACTGTGCGGTCTGTCCCACGGTGTGGGATATGTGCCTCTGCTGGAGCATGAGTGCTTTTAGGGATATGTCATTAAGTAACATATTAAATAGACTGGGTCACCTCGTGGGAAAGTTAGCTCCTTCTTCACTCCGCAGACCCCGGAGAAAGACTCTGTAAGGGGTACACATGTCGACACCTCTTTAATACTTCCTACTTCCTTTTTTGTTTAAAGATTTTTATTTATTTATTGAGAGAGAGAGAGAATGGTAGAGAGAGAGCATGAGAGGGAGGAGGGTCAGAGGGAGAAGCAGACTCCCCACTGAGCAGGGAGCCCGATGCGGGACTCGATCCCGGGACTCCAGGATCATGATCTGAGCCGAAGGCAGTCACTTAACCAACTGAGCCACCCGGGTGCCCCCTTTTTTAATTAAAAAGATCGTGAGCTCAGGCAAAGCTTTCGTAGGCAACAGTTTCTAGCATAAGTCAATAACATTGTTTTATTTCCATTTTTTCTATATAGACAAATGATTTTGATTCCCACTTAAAGATGTGATATGAAGTGTCCTTATTACATAGATATTTCCTGAGTTATAAGAGTAGCTCAAGCTAATGAAAGATATTAATTCAATAATGATTGGCATGCAAAAAGGACAGCAATCATAGGATGACACCTACTTAAAGCCGGCGAGGCAGAGCAGTGATGTTGGAATGGACGTGAAGCCCAGCTGTTTGTACCAGCTGGGTGATTTAGTCAAATACTTCTTGGTCAAAGAATTAAATTAACGTAATGAACATAAAGCACTTAGGCCAGTGCCTGGTGCATAGAAAATGCTCAATAAATGCTAGATGCCATTTGCCAGCCCAGTTCAAATGCCACATCTTCCATAAAGCCTTCTTGAGTATTCCAGTCAGAAGTTCTCCTTCCTCTGTTCTCTCAAGCTACTTCATACTTACAGAACTTCACACATTCTATCTTGTACATAGTTTTTACATATCTATATCCCACCTAGGACCAAGCACATGCTAAACAATGAATATGTCCTTGTTTACGAATGCATTCCCCTTTTTTTTATGTGTTTGGTTTATAAAGGCTTATTTTTTTCTGGGAAGCTCTAGAAGACCCTCTCCAATCTCAACATGCTATAGAGTATCCAGGAAAACCTTAAAGATTCTGGGGCAAGAGAACAGAGAATGCTTGTTTAGTATCATTTAAATCAATGTTGTACTCAAGCTAGAAACATAGAGACTTGTCTGTTTCTTGTTCCTGGAGCAAGAGAGAAAGACCCAAAGATGGGAGAGGCAGGAGCTGCAGAGTCATGGATATAGATGGGGATGAGAGGCGGGGAGGCAGAGCGGCAGCCCATGGTGGACTGCGAGGCATAAAGGAGAGATGGCTGGCGATGGAAGGCGAGACAGACACAAGGGACAAACATCAGATGGGGACAACGGGGTACAAAGTTGACACACTGAGCCTTCAGGATAAAATAGTCTAGGGGCCCCTGGGTGGCTCAGTTGGCTAAGCGTCCAACTTCGGCTCAGGTCATGATCTCAAGGTCCTGGGATCTAGCCCCATGCCCGGCAGGGGGTCTGCTTCTCCCTCTCCCTCTGCTCCTCCCCCCATTGTTCTCTCTCTCTCTCTCTCAAATAAATAAATAAAATCTTTAAAAAAATAGTCTAAGTGAACCTGGTGTAACTCCTTTGCACAAGACTCTACAGTTATGATAGAGGAATAAGGTAAAATGCAAACCAGAATGTAGGAAGGGGACAGGCCTACCTCCACAAATTTACCACCTTACTTACGGCCGTTTGATGAGCAATGTGTCTAAGAAGAATTATCTTTGTTTGAATCCTTTATTTCCCCTCTTAGAAGTTACGGCAGAGCCTCTTTGGAAATGCCATCCATGTCTTCAGCTATGACTGGAAAAAGGCCTATTTCAGGTTCCATGATCCTTTTTCTGACCTGGCTTTTGCTTTGGAAGTAGAAAAGGTAATAGTAGGCAACAATTTTTAAATATTCTAATCCCATATTCCCTGTCCATATCTCCTCCTTCCATTCTCATCCATAAGAATATGTTTTCATTATAATCATTCGTAGAAGCATATTTCATATAATTTAAAATTTAACCTTAAATGGTAAGAGGCTGTTTAAAACTATAACTCACTGTCCGGATTGTAGCAAAGCCCCAAACCCCGCCCCCATACACACTGCCCTCCCTAATTCTAGTTTTCCTGGCTCTTCTCTCCAAGTTCTTAGTATCCCTGAGGATGTGAAGGCAGGAGGAGATCCAGGAGGTTCTTCATGGCTTATATAAAATCTCAGTAATTCATGTCATCAATTACCAGTAACAAAGAATTTCAAGGACTAGCCAACAATTTCCTGACATCTTCCAAATCCAAAAGTTGGATAGGAAGCAGGAGCATGGCGGAGGCGGGGTGGAGGAGGCCGCATGCCCCCAGGTGCCAGTCTACAGGGCTCCCCAAGGAAGGTGGTCGTTGCAAATTCTAGCCCAGCCATGGCATCTGACCACAGCTCATGTACATAGTATGCTGTCCCTTCACTCAGCTGAGGGATGCTATACACCAGGAGGGAAAGGGCTGCGGAGAATACATGGCATCCATTTCCAAGGGTTCTGCTTTGTCCCGTTGGCCCCATGGGGTTCCAGTACAGTTGTAAAGCTCTGCTCCCAGGCTTCACATGCCTCACTATTCATTTTCCCCGTTTCAGGGTGGTGCCCGAAGCATTCAGATGGCTGTACAAGGATCCATCATCAAATACTTGTTTACAAGGAAGGGAAAAGACTGTAACTTTCACAGGTAAGGGGCCTAGAACTACTCGAGAGAATTACCCATTTCATGAGAACCTTTACGTGCCAAATAGTCACTGGGGAAAATCCCCTGGTGGCCTCGGGAAGGCGACTTGCCTCACGAGACCAAAATGGCTCTGGTTCTCCCGGAAGGACTGGACTTTGTGGCTGGGGAGGACTCTCCTGGAGCCACTCTCAATGGTTGCTGGAATAATGTTGACTTTTCATGTTCCACTGCAGACCGTCCTGTCAGGTGAAGTGACGCCCCTGGTCTCAGGTGGGTTTACTCGACAGTATTTGATGAGAAACCCCAGACTAACAATTAAGGAGGAACAAAAGGGCTGTTTAAAACAAAAACAAAACAAAAAAAACCCCTGATAAATGAAGGATTAATTCTCCTATTTAACCAGGCTGGCAAAGTACAGTGTTTGGTAGTTGCCTATTTAAGAAAATCAGTTCAAATGACTTTACTTAGAAGTCAACAAACTCCATCATGTGCAAAGCTCTATGCTTGGTATGAGAAGAAATATAAACAAGTAAAAGGTATATATCTGCCCTCAGCAGGATAAGTTATCCCTCAAAACAGGAACTAAATGTATAATTTATTCTAAGATCATGAATTGCCAGTTTCCTGAGAAGCAGAGCCAGAGGTGGGAATTCTTTATACAAGTGATTTATGAAGCAAATGCCCTGTTGGAGAGGAAAAAAAAAAATTATTTTACCCTTCTAGCTTCTTTGGTTGGTCTAATAATTAACCTGACATAAGACAGATTAACAGGAGAAAAACAAACACAAGTTTAATAACATGTATATATCCCGTATACCTGGGAGAGACTGAGAGAAATTGAGTAACTCCCAGAACAGCCAAAGGCATCACCTTAAATACCATCTTTAGCTAAAGACCAAAGAAGATGTTGGGGGTGGGGAGTCCATTATGGGAGGTTACCAGGAAAAGCACAGTAAACAAGGGTAAGGTGGTTATGCAGATTTACATCAGTGCATTCTCTACTGATAGGAGTTTTTAGAGATTGAGAGCCATTCCCCTCCTCCGGGGAGGGAGATACCCTTACCAGTGGAGTTTTCCCTTAAAATGTCTTTTACAAAAGGCTAACTTCTGAGTTTTCAGATCTTCTCTTGAGTCTGTAGTTTGTTTGTTTTTAAATAACCAGCTTAAAATAATCAGTATGCCAAAAGAGACATATGTTGGGTGGCAAGACTTGCTCCCCTTTGGCCCTCAGGAGGACCCTGTAGGAGCGAGGGAAGCAGGATAGGGAAGGAGAAGCAGAAGAATGTGGTCTCCAGCGATATCCAGCCTCAGTCTGATCCCATGGGAGCTCGGCAACCTCAGCTGCCCCATCTTCAAAGAAGGAAGTGGGGCCTTTGTGCTTCCCACCCAGTCAGCCACCGGCTTTGAGCCAACCGTGGAAAGGCAGGCATCACTCCTTATCACTCCCAGGCAAGGTGGCTCCAACTCTTCAGAGAAAGGTGAAAAGTAGGAGCCACTGGTAGCAGCCCCCCAAAGCAGCCAGGGGAGGTGTCCACCAACTAAGTAAAAGGGACCTCAGGGAATTAGATGAAACACACGCACGTTTGCTACATACACAAAGCATTTAGCACAGTGCCTGGCGCGCGGCAAATATTAAACATGTGGTAACAAGGAACCGCTCTCATAGACCTGCTCCACGAAGACTTCCTGAACCTTCTCGGTCACAAGTCCCGTCTCCCTCTTCCTTACTGTCATAGCACTTTGTTTTATTCTCATCCACCTCCTCGGAGTAGGGTTTTGGAGTATGGTACTCCTTGTTAACTTGTTTCTGTATCGCCACAGGGCTAGAAGGAAGATAGAAATCATGGCTGAGTTCATTCGTGAACCCCTAGCATGTGTTTCTCCAACAGCTGTCAGTGTTAAATATTTAGAAAACCAGCCTAGAAAAGGTCTACCACGTAAAGACTGGCTCCCATCTCCTGAGAAATCCTGACAGCCTGGGATTACGCCCTAGACCATAATGGTGAAGAGCAGGGAGTCAGGGGGCCTGGCTGCCTGATTTCAGGTCACTGCTCTACCACTTTCAAGGTGAATGACCTGGGGCCAATTACTCAACCTCTCTTTCTTTCTCCCTCCCTAAAATGAGAGGAACAGTAGTATCTACTTCACAAAGTTGAAGTGAGGATGAAATGAGGTGACATGTATGAAGCACTTAGAACAATGCTAGGGGCAGTGAGTGCCAGGTGAACGTAAGCTACAAGTCAGTGAGGGCGACATAAGGTGGGCCTCCAGCCAGGCGTAGGCCGGACGGGATCAGGCAGGACAGACAAGGCTAGCACATTAAAGGTGCACCAGGACACAAGTAAAGGCATGGAGGTGGAATGTGGAACGTATGTTCAGGGCACTGGTTCATGTGGGCCATCGGGTTTGCAAAATATCACTGAGAGATAACACTGCAAGGATTGTTTGGGGTCGCACTTGCAAAGGGCCTGTTATTGGGTTAAAAATTTGGATCAGTCTCTGCTGGAGTTCAGGAGAGGGGACATTGGTGGGGACTCAAGAGGGTGATGACTCACAGGGGGGCATTGGTGAGAAATAATCTGTGAGGATACCAGTTCCCGTGACATTCTCATGGGCTAGGTTGAGGAAGGAACCAAACAGACCCGCCTGGTGTGCAGAAGGGGACTTCAAGGTGGAGGCACCTCACATTCAGCTCAGTGACTGTTCACGCCACTGTCTTCCTACCCAACCTCCTGTGTTGCAGTTTATGTGCAATAAGCAAACGGGAGCAGGAGCAGGGCCTGGCTGCGGCACTGGCTGGCATCCTGTGGGCGGCAGGAGCTGCTGAGAAGGCCACCGTCTGTCTTGTTGCTGGGGACACTTACGTCACCTCAACTCCTGACTACTCGGGAGATGATTTCACTGAGCGGGTGAGTGCACCCCTGCCCGTCCTGCCAGATAAAGGGCCAATGAAGCCTAAGAGGGCACTAGACTCAACGCGGAAATGAAGGTGAGGCCCCGTTGACACTCCTAGAGGTGTCCGATGTGGCCAAAGGCGTCTTCCAAAGAGGTAGGGACCAAGGGTTGTAAGTGATCCACGCAGCCTAAGGGGAGAATCCTGCCGTGAAATTTTCCTTCCAGAATTCACGATGATCAAGAATATCCCATACCTGAAATCATTACAGACTGCATTTCCATATCCACTGTCTTAAACATTGCTGAGTTCTACCTGTTAGGGAAAAAATATGTTTATGTTCTTACGGCTCAAGATATCATATTGGCTTAAAACTAAGGAATGGAAAAGTGAGGCCAGGCCATCCACTCTCACTATGTATGTTTTACACGGCCTTGTGTAAGATAATATGTCAGGTTTTAGCAGTGTGATTTTGCAGTGAAACAAAAAGATCCCTTGAGGAAATAACAGTAAGTTGACATCTTATAGATGTAGCTTTCATCTTCCTTTTCATTTTTATCTTCTATTCCTGATTTATAGCTCCAGCTGTTTGAACTTTTAGAGAAAGAAGCCACTGAGAGATTCATCTATGATCATTTACAGTGTGTAAGTGTTTAAGTGTTGAGATAATTCCTTTATGTTGAACTGATCTTACAGGAATCTTCTTTCTTTTACAAAGTGTATTTCTAATGATGCTTATTAAGAAAACCAGGTCATTTTGAAAGCTAAGAAAGGGCCAAATGAGAGAAAGAGAAGCCCGCCTCTCCCTCCCCACAACCTAAAAAGAGGCCAGCTCACACACAGGCCACTCACAATCGCCTCTTTGTCCCTGGCTAATCAAATCCAGAGAATAATACTATAGAGGGCATATGCCAAGATTTCTTTTGTGGGAAGAGAATATGTCAAAGCAGTCTTGCCTCATCTAATGGATAAAACACAAAAATGCTCGACAACGAAGGCCCTAGTCTAAATTGCCAAAATGACCGTCACACTGACTCCAAGGAAATGACTTCCGGTCTGAAAAAGGTGGCCCGTTTCACCTGTTCTACCAGCACCCTCCACAAAGTGTCCTTCTGACAATGGTTCTTCCCCACCTCCCAGGATGGGACAGTGTTGGTGGAAAATCTAAGGTGCTCTTTTAGGATTCCTTTTCAGGGAAAGGAATGAATGCTGATTTTCTAAAGAATCAGAACCCTAAGGGGTAAAAGAGGACAATTAGCAGGGTTACCATGAAGCCATACAACTATGGATTATAAAGAAGGGGGAAATGTGTTCCAGGAAACTCATTGCTCTGTTCCTTCCGAAGGTTATAGAGGCAGAAAACTCAGGGAGCAGTTCTCAGCCACACATTGGCCATACGATCTTGATTAAATTGGTTACCCCAGGCCTACCTCCCCCACCATCTCATAGGTCTCTGTGGCAGGCAGAAGAAAGTACCCCCCTCAACCCTGCACAGAGATATCCATACCCTACCCCCCGGAACCTGTGAATTTTATTCTTCATAGAAAAGGGGAATTAAGGTTGCTAATCAGCTGACTTTATTTTTTCATTTTTTTAAAAATTTGTGTTATTTAAGTATAGGTGACATACCATGTTATATTAGCTTCAGGTGCACAACAAAGTGATTCAACAATTCTGTACATGACAATGCTTTAAAATAGGGTGAGTACTCTGGACTACCCAGGTAGGCCCAATGTAATCACAAGGGTCCTGAGATGTGGAAGAAGAAGACAGAAGAGGAAGTCAGAGGGTGTGATGGGAGAAAAGTGTCACCTGCTACCGTTGGCTTTGAAGATGGAAGTGGGGGGGTGGGGGGCAGGGACACCAGAAGCTGTAAAAGGCAGGGAAACAGATTCTCCCCCAGAGCCTCTAGCAGGCCTGCTGACATCTCGATTTTGGCTCAGTTAGACCCATTTTGGACTTCTGACCTCTAGAACGGTAAGATAATAAATTTGTATTATATTTTGTTTTGTTAAGTGTTTAATTTTAATTCCAGCATAGTTAACATACAGTGTTATAGGAGTTTCAAAATTTGTATTCTTTAAGCTACTAAATTTATGGTTATTTGTGACAGCCTCCATATAAATTAACTAAGAAAACCCGTATGACAGATTTTAAATACCTGGCATGAAATATTAAGTTAGAAGCCTGCTTAGGGGACTCTTTGTTGTGGGCAGGAGAGGTTTAACAGGTTGACACAGATAGAGAGGACCCTATAAGAAACGTGCCTTCCAGCAAAGAGAGGCAAACCCTTTCCTCTTTGTCTTCCATCTGCTCAACTCAGCCCTGGGGTAATCTGATTCACTAGGAAGGACCCCTCCCCCCATCTGCAAGGGCTTCCTCAGTGTAGCCAGAGTTGAGAATCAGAGGATCAGACCTGCAACTATACACACTAAAGCCTGAGAGTCAAGCTCGGATCAGTAATACAGGCCCAAAGCAGAGGCAGACCACGGGGCGTGGGCGAGCATGGCACAGGGACAGGGGGGCTACTGGGGTCAGACAGACCCGTGCTGACTGTCACCACAGCCGCTCTGGGGCAGCGCTCGCACCACGCCTGATGCACCTCTCAAGGGCACCCTGACCAGGGACTGCCCATTGCGATGAACCCCCATCCCAGACCTTTACCAAAGCCCATTCAAGATGCACCAGTCCTATGTCCCATTCCTGAGTCCCATCTTGAGATGGAAATCTCAAGATCAAAGTCTGATGGCTACATGTGGATAGCAAGACCTGTTGTAATGGACTGAATTTCATCCCCCAAGAAGGTATGTGCAAGTCATAACCCCCAGTGCCTGTGGAGGTGATCTTATTTGGAAAGGAGGTCTTTGCAAATGTAATCGAGTTAAGAAGAAGACATGCTGGACTAAGGTCGGCTCTACTCCAGTGACTGGTATCTTTAGAAGAAGAAGAGGGCGATTTGGACACAGACACAGACACGCAGGGAGAACACCATGTGATAATGCAGGCAGAGATCGGAGTGATGCAGCCCACAAGCCACCCCACTCCAGGGCTTGCCAGAAGCCACCAGAAGCTACAAGATGCAAGGAAGGATCCTTCCCTGTGGCCTTCAGCGAGAGTGTGGCCATGCTCTGACACCTTGATTTCAGATGTCTAGCCTCCGTAACTGTGCCAGAATAAATTCGTATTGTTTTAAGCCATTCAGATTTCTGGCGATTTGTTATAGCAGTCCTAGGAAACGAATACACCCATCATATATGATCTGCAGCAGTAGCCCACACCATGTTGTATTTTTAAGAACTGGACTCAGCATCTGTCAAAAACAATCGGGACATTCCACATAAAAACCCAGACTTTTTGGTGCCTGGGTGGCTCAGTCGTTAAGCGTCTGCCTTTGGCTCAGGTCATGATCCCGGGGTCCTGGGATCGGGCCCTGCATCCGGCTCCCTGCTCGGCGGGGAGCCTGCTTCTCCCTCTCCCTCTGCCCCTCCTCTTTACTCATGTTCTCTTTCTCTCTCTCTCAAATAAATAGAAGCTGAAAAAGGAAGTGAACAGCATGGCCCATAAAGCCTGCAGAAGAAACACAGGCTTGTCAGCAGTTTGAATCAAACCCAAGAAGTGACACCCATGTTGGACTTCAAACCTCCCAAACTATAAGACAATGGATTTGTGTTGTTTTACGCCACCAAGTCTGTGGTCATTTGTCCCGGGAGTAATAGGAAGCAATAGGAAACTAATACGCCAGCATCCCCAGTTTGCCTCAGGGCCCACCTACACTACCCCCCCGCCGCCACCCCGTTTCTCTCACACTCCGCAGGACACCCATTTGGGTTCCTGCCTGGCTCCCACACACGAGTTTGTTCTGCCTGAGGGTCCTGCCTCTGCCAGGTCACAGCGCGGGAAGGGGACAAATTAATCCATAAAAGGGAAAGCACCTGCATTTTAGCAGAAGCCTTCCTGATATAGTGCCTTTAAAGGAGAGGCTTTAACCCCGGGAACCTTGAAAGCCAGCCAAGGAGCACTTTTCAGCAGGCAGAGAATTGACATAAAGCTAAGGCCTACTACCTGAATGTTGCTTGGGCAATTTGGATTGGATCCTGGAGATCACAGGGCACCTTTGGAAAATCGTGAGCAGAAAAAAATAACATGGGCAAGAGAAGAGACAGGGGAGAAGTGCCTTAAAGAGGGACAGATACTAATTGTGCTGTGATTCTAGCACGTTCCAAGCGCTAAGGCAGGTACCGTGCATGATGTCATTTAACTTTTGCAACAGACCTGCAGTTTATCTGCAATTGCAGATGAGGAAATTGAAACTCAAGCAAGTCAGTAACTGAGAGTAAGAGTAGAACTGGCTTTGAACCTAGATCTGTAGAACTCCAAAGCTATTTCCACAGAGCATCTCTGCTGCCCTGGGGCAACGAGGAGGGAGGGATGCCCCAACCGAGGAGAGGCTGGGAAGCGGGCCAGCCGAGAGCACACAGAGGGCCTGGGCTAGGATGGACGCCGGAAAAATGGAGAGGAAAATTACACTACATCTTAGCCATGATTCAAAGACAGCCATGTGAGAGAAATGGAGGAAGGAAAAGGGGGTCAAAAGGCAAGAGAAGGACAGTGCCGCGGGCAGACCTGAAACAATGAAGGATGCATTTGAGAGTGAAGATGACTCTGGAAAACTGTCCTATCAGCAGCTTTTCTAGCTTCTTGGGCTATAAACCCTTGAATTAATGCCAAGAGATATCCATAGCTGCATTGCTTTTAGCCAAACATGCTTTTTATTTTTGTCCCCCCAAACAGTTCAAAGGGGAAGGAAGCCCCGGTGTCATCTTGTTTCTTTACAGCCTCATCTTCTCCAGAACATTTGAAAGGTAAATTCAACAAATATTTGCACGGGCATTTCCTGTAGCTCTGTGATCACATAAGCGAGGTATTCTTGTGTTGGAAAATATTTTCATGCCCTATTGGGAACAGGAGTACATTTTTTTTTCTAGTGGATGCTCTTCTGTCGATTCATCCTTTTCTGTAGTCGGTTTGGCCATACTGATGGGTGAGTGGATGTCATCAGGAAGGTTTGAATCTGCTTTTCTAGGACGGTGGTGGCTTCCTTCTCCTGGTGGTTATAAATATCGACAGTTAACACCAAAGCTTCTTTGTGTGATTTTCATAATAAAAAAACATTTTATTATTTATGTGCACAATAAGATATATCCACAGATATTTATTTTGTTTCTATGATATGCAAAGCCCTGTTCTTGGCACCATGGGAAATACAAATAAAAGAAGAGATGGCCTGACCTGCAGGGTCCAGTCTGGGAAAGACAGGAGTTATACACAGAGATACCAGGCATGGTGCGGGTGGTATTTCATGTACCAAATGAGGCATAAAGACAAGGAGTCTTAGGGGATTCCAGAGGAGGAAGGGTCCCCAGCAGACAGACTAGTCAAGGAAGGCTTCTTAGAAGAACTTCTGGGCTCTGAAAGGAAGGTAAACTCTTGAGAGTCAGAGAGAGATAGAGAGCCTCTAGGAAGGAAGAGTTACAAGCCCGGAAGCAGTGTTCCTAACACTTGTCTTTTGCAGAACGTCACCACATTTTTGTGGTCTGTGTTATTCTTTGCCTAACAGTTTTCTTTAAATCAACACATATTTACATATTAACTTCTTCCTAAACATCCACATCCTTTTAATCATGTATTTGTTGTACTAAAGAAAAATGTATTAAGCACATCACTATAAATTTTTTTTTTAAATCATGCCACACTTTGGGCAACGCTGCCCTGAATCATATCTGATGCCACCAAGGCACTCATCGCGCTTGACCCAAGTTTTTGGTTCCTATTCACAGAAGGGCATGACCTCCAGTCCTGCGAATAGGTACCTTCAAGAACACATTACAGCTCACACACCAGTACTCAGCACCTCTCCCTGGGTGAGACCTGGAGCCCCATTCCACTTTGACTTCACATGGTCCAGGGTAGGACTGCGAGGCCTGCTTCCCGGTGAAACAGTAGAGGTTGCCCTTCTGCAGTCAGGAAATGGGCTTCACCCCCAAACTGGTATTTTCCACTTGAACAGTCTGTTCAACTCAGTCTTTGGCCGGCACTCCCCGGAGTGGTCATGTGTCACTGCCCTAAGCCAAGCGTCCCTTGTCACTCGGAGCAAATAGTTTCTCCACTGTGCCTGGCACCCACACAGAGCACACATGTGAGTCTGTCACTTCAGCCTTCTCCCTTATCAGCAGCTTCCCCCAATTGCATTCCTAGCTTTTCCCACCACCTCTGCAGCCTCCATCCCAGAAACTTTTCTGGTGAGAGAAAAAAAGGTGCAAGGCACACGGGAGGGACAGTGACTAAGCAAACCCACTCAACTGCTGCTCTGTGTTGGGAGGCGGAGGAAGGATAGGCTGCAGGTTCCTGGTGCAGTCATTGTCTCTGACTGAAGGCTGATGGCGTCTCGCATTCTGCAGGCTTCAGAAGGACCTAGATGCCTCCACCACTCATCTGTTACAACCAAGTGCTGGGGGCTTCCTGTGCAGGCAGGTAGGTTGGGAGACTTTGCCTTTCTATTGTAGAATCTGAATTAGGCTTTTTTTTTTTTCTTTTCAATTAAGCATATTCTCTCCTGAAGTGAAGAGTGATCGAGTTATCTTTGAAAGACTAAGAAGATGCTCCCCTGAGTTTGTTATCAGAGTCTACCTTCCAACTTCTACCACGGTCTTCCCAGTTTACCTCTGAGAGCCCCACATCCCTGCAATTCTACAGACCCGTTAGAAAATACCCTGACAAGACCCACCAGGAATCCCCAGTAAGGGAAAGAAAAGTACTATAATAACAGCTGAGCGTACTAAAATCACAACTACGGAAAAGCAGAGTTTAAACGAAATGGAAAGGGAAGAAGGGCAATAAGATCTGAGTGGGGCACGTGAGGATCTATGGGCTATTGGCTCAAGAAACAAAGTCACTCAAGTTCTGTGTTAACCCTCCCAAATGTTGATGACCTGTTTTTCCCGAATTAGATATTATGTCATTTCATTCTTTTAAGTAAAACTGGTAATTTTTCAGTGATTATTAAAAGAAAAAAGAAATTAAGTCCTTCTGTCATTGCTACCTAAAATGTAAACATTTGTAAACTATATCATCTAGGCAGTTTTGAACATGATTCTAACCGGAAGAGCAAGTCCAAATGTCTTTAATGGCTATCAGAAGGGAAAGTCGCAAGAAATATTACATGGAGTCCTGACCCGCAGTGACGTCGGGTATTTGCAGTGGTATAAGGATGCCACAGAGGATGACAGGCTTTCGCAGGTGAGTGTGTTCTGATTTGCAACCACACAACCAGAGTGTCAGTGCTTTGATATTTTTTTTCAGTCTCTATATTAAGACAACAAAAAATCTGAGCTAACTTTTTCCTTTACTATATTCCTGCACACCTCCCACCCACCACATACACATACACAAGCAGAGAGACTCTCAGACTCTCAATGTAAATATCTAAGTCTACTGTATTTGCTTCAGGTTTTATTGTATGCATTTTTATGTATATAGAGTACAGGTAATATAAGTAAGAGGCAAATAACTTTTTTGGAAAACAATACTTGAAATATACAGATGAAAGGAAAACATCCTTTATCCCCATCCAGCTACAGGCCTCCTTCTCAGAAATCAATTCTGTCAGCAGCCCATGGGTATCTTCCCAATCCTTTGTTTATGCAAATGAATGCATATTTTCAATCTATTGCTTGAAGCTTAAAAAAAAAAAATCACTGGGGAAAAAAAAGCCCCCTACCCCCCCCCTCCATGAAACTCCTCTCAAAATGATTTCCAGCTCAGGGGATTTACAACCTCTGACAACCTTCAGAAAGTAGAATGTGCCGTTGAAAAACATAAGCAGAGAATTAAGTAAGATGTGATTCTGCAGAAATAAACAGGAGAGAGGGTGAGAAAGCAAATACACGCACCCCAAACCACAAATCAAAGATGCTTCTGTGATATTTTCACAAAGATCTCCATCCTAAAACCCAGGCAAGGCAAGGTGGGTTCTGGGAAAAGCCAGGCTTCTCTGGAGTGGCCATGAAATTAGCTGGGATGTAATTCAGTAGGATGCTGACAACTCCCCCCCACCCCCAGTCCTTCCCCGGCCCCAACCTCTCCCAACCACCAGCAGTAAATGAGGGCCTTGCTGCTCAGTGCCCTGACCTGTCCTTCACTCTCCCAGTTCAGCTCAAAATCCCTTTCGTGGGCACAAGACTTCAGGCTTTAGAAGATCCTTTCATATCCAGAGTTTCACTCACCTTCCCTCCTGTTCTTGGCTCCAGCCACAATGCCTTATGCATGAAATCCGCATCTCGTTATACCTACAAATCATGTACCTGAGGGCACCAGAGAAGTAGAGTTTGACCGTAGCAGAATTAAGTACATTTTGCATACAGGCCTGTTTATTTTTTTTTTAAAGATTTTATTTATTTATTTGAGAGAGAGAGTGAGAGACAGAGAGAACAAAAGGGAAGAGGGTCAGAGGGAGAAGCAGACTCCCCGCTGAGCAGGGAGCCGGATGCGGGACTTGATCCCAAGACTCTGGGATCATGACCTGAGCCGAAAGCAGTCGCTTAACCAACTGAGCCACCCACGCGCCCCACATACAGGCCTGTTTAAAGTTTACTTATTATTCCTTGAGTTTGAAACCTAGGCCCATCATAGAAAAATGAGAAGTGGCAGAGAAGCTAAAAGTAAAAGAAATGAACCCATTCCCATCACCCAGGGGTCAATCCTTTCAGCAATGCGTCCTTCTCTTTTTCTTTCTTATATAAATATGTCCTATGCTACTCTTTGGAAACCCAATTTCTATCACTTAACACATTATCTGTATGTGTCAACGAAGATATGTCCTTCATCATATTTAGGAGGCAAAGAGTTCCACTGCATGAACATGAAAGACCGTACTTTGAATATACCCTGGACAGAGAAGGGACTTGTTATTGTTATAAAATTCCAGATCACTTGGTTCCAAACTGGGAACTCATCTTAGAATTTGATAGATCTATAATAACTATGAAAACAAAGCCACCCAAAGAAAGGAACTATAGATTTCAGTTTACATATTTTTCTCCTTTTTTTTCAACCACACACTCTCACCTGATGTTCATGGTCAAGCACTCCGTACCTCTCCCAGCATGGTAATAGGCCAAGACTTAGTCTGGGGAAAAATGGCAGGATACACCGGGAGGATACACCAGGGGCAAATTTCAAGGAGCCGGGGCACAAAAGCCACAATCGTAATTTGACTGCTTTGTCTATGATTACAAAGCTCTTTCACAGGATTTCACTCTATTCTCATTATAAACTACAAAGATTCGAAACAGCGTTTCTCGCATTTCAGTCATTTGCGTAGGTAATTCACAGCTTTGTCGTCGCTCCACACCTGCAGCACACTCTGCTATTATTTGATTAATATTTTTCTTTAAATCAACTCACTTTAAAAATTTGCATGTAACCATTTCTGCAGCAGTAATACAAGCCATGGACTTAACACGCTCACTGTTTTTTTTTCCTAACACATACTCAAAGAAGTAAATAAACAGGTTTTGTTTTAAAGCTTACACAGCGCCACTGGCTTTCCTGCCACATGCCACCAAATGGCACTTTTGTGCCACACTTTGGAAACCCGGAATAAAAGTGAGGGGGATTCTGTAACACGCAGGAAGCGGCCCTGACCTGAAAACCAGGAGACTTGGTTGGAGGCTTTGCCCGGCCCCCTCACAGGGGTGTGACTTGGGCCAGTCACTTACTCTCTCTACACCGGTTTCCTCATCTCAGACTAGTGTCCTCACACCTGCTCTGCAACCACGGGACTGATGCGAAGAGCAAACAAGAGTATGAATGCCAAAGCCTGCTGGGAAGCCAGGGTGACCTGTACACATATAAGTTTAGAATGGATGATAAAGGCCATGTTCATTGATCATCTAATTGTGAGGCTCTGTATCCAGATACAAAGATGAGTCACACATGGGCCAGTACATACACACACACTGAATGTTCGGGGAAGGAGATAGATGATAAATGACGGAGAACCGTGCTCTCAGCACTGGCTGCACACTGAAGTCACCTGGAGGGTTTGGTTTTTTAATTGACTTTATTTTTTAGTTTTTTTTCCTCCACAAAATTAAGCGGAAGGTACCAAGATTTCCCATATATTCCCTGCCCCCACACATGCATAGTCTCCCCCATTATCAACATCTCCCACCAGAATGGCATATTTGTTACAATTGATGAGCCTACATTGACACATCATGATTATCCAAAGTCCATAGTTGACATTACCATCTTGGTGTTGTACATTGTATGGATTTGGACAAATGTATAACGACGTGTGTCCACCATTATTACATGATACAGAGCAGTTTCACTGCCCTAAAAGTCCTCCATGCTGCAACCCCAAGCAACAACTGATCTTTTTACTGTCTCCATAGTTCTATCTTTTCCAGAATGTCATCTGGTTGGAATGATACAGTATGTAGCCTTTTCAGATTGGCTTCTTTCACTTAGTAATATATAAGTTCAAGGCTCTTCCCTGTCTTTTCACAGCTCAATTGCTCATTTCTTTATAATACTGAATAATATTCCATTGACTAAGTAATATTCCGTTGATGTACCAGGGTTTATTTGTCCATTCACCTACAAAAAACATTTTGGTTGCTTCCAAGTTTTGGCAATTATGAATGAAGCTGCTATAAACATCTGTGTGCAGATTTTTATGTGTATGTAGGTTTTAAACATTTTTAGATGGATAGCAGGGAGCATGATTGCTGGATATATGGTAAGAGTGTTTAGTTTTGTAAGAAACTGCCCAACTGTCTTCCAAAGTGGCTGTACATTCTTGCATTCCCACCAGCAATGAGTCAGAGTTCCTATTACTGCACATCCTCACCAGCATTTGATGCTGTCAGCATTCTGGATTTTGGCCATTCTCATAGGTGTACCGTGGTATCTCATTGTTATTTTCATTTCCTCAATAATATGTGATGTGGAACATCTTTGCATATGCTCACTTGTCATCTGTATATTTTGTTTAGCGAGGTGTCCCTTAAAGTTGTTGGCCCGCTTTGAGAGCTTTTAAAACTACCAATGCCCAGGTCATCCCCCAGAACGCCGTCAGCTTCATGTGTGGAAGATCTGTGTGGGCACACAGGTCCCCAACACTCAGAAAGCCCTGCCCTTAGTCTAATGCTCTACTGTCATCATCTTAAAATTCTTACTAATTTTTGAGTAAGGGTCCCCGCGTTTTCATTTTGCACTGGGCTGCAATTTCATAGCCAGTCCTAGCCAATGACTCTATTCTATTTGGTCTAGAGAGCAACTGAGCATTAGAATTTTAAAGCCCACAAGTGATTCTCATGGGCAGCCAGGTTTAGAAACCTCGACATTTTAGACCGGATAATGTCTTTGTGGTGGGAGCGGTCCTGTGCATTGTGGGATGTTTAGCAGCATCCCTGGCCTCTGTCCGCCGGATGCCTATAGTTCTGCCCTTCGATGTGACAACCAAAAATGTCTCCAGACCTTGCCAAATATTCTCTGGGGGGACAAAATTGCCTTGGTTGAACTAATGCTTTAAAGGAAGGGCAGAGGGGCACCTGGGTGGCTCAGTCGTTGAGCATCTGCCTTCAGCTCAGGTCACGATCCCAGGGTCCTGGGATCGAGCCCCGCATCGGGCTCCCTGCTCCACGGGAAGCCTGCTGCTCCCTCTCCCACTCCCCCTGCTTGTGTTCCCTCTCTCATTGTGCCTCTCCCTGTCAAATAAATAAATAAAATCTTTAAAAAAATAAAGGAAGGGCAGAAACTCATTAGACCTAACTGATTAAATCCATGTGTGTAGAATTGGAAAACTAGCTATTGCAACAAGCATTACAAGAAAGAATATCGTCTTTCAAGCCATATCAGAAAGGTTGACAGCTTTCTGCTCCTGTAAACATCTGCAAGGCTTAAGGGAAAAGTCTCAGACCTTACCTTAAATTAAAATTAAGTAGGCGTTTGCTTCATAGCTACTAAGGGGCTCTGAGAAAAGGGACGATGTTAAAGAAAATGCCACAAAAAGGGAGAGAGGGACTGAGAGAAGGAGAATGTGTGCCTCAAAGAGTCAAGAATTCCCAGAGATCCAGTGCTACCATTTCCTCTGGAACACATTTCTTTCTACACAAGTCAGCTCAGACCAGTAGAGCTGCTAAATCATGCTTTAAAGAAAATTACCTGCAGCGCCTAAAATATCCTCTGGTAATAAAGTGGATGTTTGTCAGGACCTTTAAAGCAAGCCAAAAGGCCAAGGCATGAGGTAACAAATAAGAGCTTTCCTACTGAGAAAGTGACTAATGGGGCAAAATGGACCAGACAACAGGACCACCATGCAAATGCTTGCTCATAAATTGGAAATGGGGCAAAGCAGGGAAACTGCCCACGTTAGCTTTAAAATCTACATAGAAGTCACATCTACAATGCTTCTGTCTTTTCGAAAAGGGACTCATGTGACTTTTCATCCTTCCGTCTTGGACTCAGTGTTCTCTCTCCAGGGAGACTCCCATGAATCCTGCCCTCAGTGAAAATTGCCTGCAATTGTACACTAATAGCTTGAAACCCCGAGGATGTTTATTATGTTGTCTCTGTCATGCACTTGGAGTTTGGTTTCAGAACAAATGTATTAAAGAGCAAATACTGGTTGGCAGTTGGTTCTCTTACTTGAACTGCTGAGATATATGAATATGTTAGATATATACACATACACATGTAAAGTTTTTTATCGGAAGGGGCTTTTTTAATTCTTTCTATATCCGCTCATTATTTGGGGACAAAAAGCAATCCATAACTCATTCTGTATTATTCAAATAACTATATCTATAATTATGTTCTCTCTCTCTCTCTATATATATATATATATATATAATTTTACATATATTTTTCACCAGCCCTGAAGATGGGAATTAAAGGGAGTCTATACGAGGCTTATTTACTCACTATAGCGTTAACAGAGCAGACACTATGTGCTAGGCTCTCTCCGAGCCATTCATTTGCACCGATACCTTATTTCATTTAATCCCCACTTCCACTCAAAAGTAGAAGTGTTAGTTTTAGTCCAGTGTCTGTTGTTTGACCATTAATTTTAGACCTGAGAAAATCCTGACTGAGCAAGGTTCAGGCACTTGCCCTCGGCCACCAGCGAGGTGTCAGAGCCTGTGTTAGGACACCAGATCCACCTGCATCAGAGCCCAGGTTCTGCCCACTGGGCAACACTGTCTGTCACTACCATCTTTTCTTGTCCTCTGATAAGGTGATCAATACAAAATGCCAGTTCTTAGAATTATACGCTATCGTAAGTGCTTTTATAATCTATTGTACCTATATATTTACATATAGATGTAGGTTTGTATCATGTCATCTGTAATATCTGTTATAGGTACACTGATGTTAGACTCTAACATACATTTATTTATTTATTTTTAAAGATTTTTATTTATTTATTTGAGAGAGAGAACATGAGAGAGAGCGAGCAAGCACGAGTGGGGTGTGGGAGGGATCATGACCTGAGCTGAAGGCAAAGACTTAACTGACTCAGCCACCCAGGCACCCTTCTAACATTTATTTATTTTTAAAGATTTATTTATTTCTATTTGAGAGAGAGAGAGAGAGCACTTTTGTGAGCAGGGGGAGGGGCAGAGGGAAAGAGAGAGAATCCTCCATCAGATTCTCCACCGAGCACAGAGCCCGAAGCGGGGCTGGATCCCAGGACCCTGAGATCATGACCTGGGCTGGAATCAAGAGTTGGACACTTAAGCGACTGAGCCACCCAGGCGCCCTAGACTGTAACATTTAGATGGTGGCAATACCATGGCTAGGTTTTAGAAGGCATGACTCAATAAGCTAGAACTTTGTACATTGACTTCTAGGTTAGTCATGAGTCACTAGACTTCTAAAGCAGTCATGAGTTTGAGTTGATTGTGAACAACACGTACTTGGGGCACACCCTCTGAAAAGATCTGCCCCCCTTCACCTGCTGGTTTGGCAGACCATGTCTGTCAAGTATATGGCCGAAGGACAAGCTCAGTGGCACTGAGAGACGTGCTAACAGAAGACACACGTGACCACAGTGTATCCAGAAGCCTCATAGTATTCTATCATAGAACTGAAATACCTTGCAGAGCATACGCCTGCTCAGAAGGACCTAGATGTGGTTCCAGAACAGTGCTCTCTATATCACTGGATTGAAGACCGCCACGGTCAAACCCCTTCCTTTCTGCTCTGAGCAGGGTTACTCCTCCACACAGGACTCCTGAACGTGCCAACTGGGTACTTAAGTGCTGTGTGGGTATGTAGGGGCTCCTGCCTAGGGTGAGCACTGCAAATCAGAAGATTATGTGTATCCACTGATAATAATCTAATATAAGAAAAGTTTTGGAGTTCAAAAGAAACCCAATGTGCTAACAGATTCTGCTGTCCAGGTGAAAACCCTCCTATAATGCTGTATCTGTCTTCCTAAAGTAAATCTCTTCTTACTCTGGGATAAAATTGCAGAGACTGCAAAAATACACGTCTTTCAGTCCCAATGTCACAGCTCAGTGGGTGAGATTTAAAAAAAGAAAAAAATGGAGTTCTCATTAGATGCCATGGCAAGCCCCCCAGAGCCCAACAGACTGACAGTTCCCACGGAACACAGCCAGCTACCCACAAGCTTCGGCACTATTTTGAAGCCTCCCATCACTTTTCTATTTGAAGGTACAGGTTTGAGTGTGAGGTTCCAATACCTAAGTGAGAACATAAAGCAGTTTGAGTCTAACACCATCTGGAAAGCCTTAGGAGGTTTGCATTATCTTTGCACCTGCCACCAAGCAGAAAAATCAACTCTGATTTTTAGAAGGGACTGAAGCCATTTAGGTCTTGCTGGAATTACTCCCCTGGTAGCCCCCCACAGAGCACACCACCATCCCAGCCGTACCCTCTTCCCTCTTTAAATTCCCTTTAAAGAGACTCGTAGGAAGAAATCCAACCATAAAAGTACCACGTGAAGCTCCACCCACGGCGCTCTCCCCACCAAATTGCTGAGGTCGCACCCTGCAAACATGACAACATACCTGCAAACTCGCCGAGGGAAGTTACATCAACTCTGTGTTGCAGGTGCAGAGAAGAGAGCCAGACCCTTCACAGTTATGCACGCGAATCGTCACCAGAAATCAGGGAAGAAAGCACAAATCTCCAACACCTTTCTCCTGTTCCCATTACCAAACTGGGCCCTTGGGACTTGCAATATCAAGCTCATTATGCAAAGGCACATTCTAAGCACCATTGTTCTAGATGGCAAAAAAAAAAAAAAAAAAAGAATTACATGGACTCAATCCTTGCCCTGTAGTGTTTAGAATTTGTCCATCCTTCCTCCTGTCCTTATAGTTTTACACTGGCTTAAATGATACATGTTATGGAAGGCTTGATTGCTGCATGTAACACTGGGCTTATTACACAATGAGTGAACTTAAGGAGAAAGGTATTTTATTTATAGCACTACTGTATCACAAGTTAATTTCCTTTTTTACCATGGCAACGCGAGGCAACATGCACAACTTCTGCATTGGGGGAATCTCACCAATAAAACATATTTAGAATGTGGCTTTTGGGGGTGGAGGTTAGCTGATACACTGTCTACTACCCAAAAGCAGTACAAATTTTTAACTGAGAGTTCCAAACACATGATGTGGTGTACTAAGAAAAAAAGGGGATATAATATTTGGCCGCATTCAGTTGAGAGATGCTTCGTTTTGTTTTTGCAGGCCCCACTTTAAACCAGGTGTATTCTCAGCTGCAATCTTAAGGCTTGCCGCTTAGAGTTAATAGCCAAACTGCCTTGACAGTCATGCATGACATTTTCCTTTCCACTGGAATCTCTGAAGGCAAGTGAGGCTCTGCCTGCTCAGTGTGCAGTCTCTGTATAGAAGAGATTGTTGTATTTATAACTACTTTATCTTCCTCCTACTCTAATAAAATCTTGAGTAGCTTTGGGTTCAGAAGAGAAAACTGTTGCGTTGTTGCAGAAAGTAACAATAGTGTGGTGTCAGCACCTCGCAGTTACCTGAGTGCCAGTTGAATTTTGCCTCTGTTACAAAAACTCTGTGAAACAATATCAGACATGTCTATATTCTATTACATCCACCCAGACGTAATTTACAGGAATTTCCATTGGTTGAAAATCGGCCCAAATTCAATTCTTTTGCATTTCAAAAGAAGCGACATTTTATTCCAAAACGGCCCTAAATTTCCTAGTTTATCCAAGTTTTCCAACCTTAATAATTCCATGTCCCACAGATCATATTTTGATTACATCTAACCTTAGTATACGAGGTGCCATGGCAAGAAGGCCTAAGAAAGAAAGTGCTTATTTTATAACCAATGAATGGTTACAATGTTATTTGGAACTTGTGGGTGGATTCTTGGAACGTAAACACATTCGTTGGCTTCCATGGCATATCCTCTGTGTTTTATTTCAGAGGTAGCCAGTGGGCGACTTGCCCGTTTGATATGTGAGATGCTCATATTTATACTCAGCCCAGAGGGGCTAATTCTAGTGTGAGTAGATAAGCAAATCCTGCACCCACTATGAGCATGTTCAAATTGAGGTGCTAGGCTTACACCCCCTTTTTAAACTACTAACTAAAACAGAGTTTGTGTCTTTCAAACACAGTAATAAAATTTTTCTATGGTAGCCGAAAGTGAAAATCTTAAAGACAAAAGCATTTCTGATTCACCCACTCACCCACAACTGAAGAATTTAAACTAAAGCAAAATGAAGAGATTTGAATAGAACTATTGAGAAATCAAAATGTCAAGTTATTAGCCTTTAATACTTGGGTTTATGAGACGTGATAATTTTTCAAAGCTGGATTTTCCATAAAATAGAATCTGTTCCTGAACACACAGGACAAGTCTAAGGACTGATGGAGAAAAGAACCAGAATTGGATCCTTCCATTACGGGAAGGCACGCCAAGGCTGAGGGTCCAGTAGCTCTCCCCGGCATCACATGAAAATGATGTTGTTGTTGGTTTGTTTCTATGTAGTTCATGGTTATTTCTCTACGTAGAAATTAGTTTTTAACATTAATAAGTTTTGATGGAAATCTTTTAAGAAATATGTGCTTTCCTGTCTCTTTAAACAAAATGGTAGATATCATAAATGGAAATGCACTGTAATATCATGACGCCGGAAGGTACCTCTCAAAGTGGTACTTTTATCAGTCTAATTCACTAGTCATGGGAATTCAAGCCGAAATGATAGTTGAGGGGAAAAGCTAGATAAACTAATTAAAAGAGCAAACTTAATATTATTATTGTAATGCTAAACTAGTATGCTCCACTCTCAGTACATCTTCAGATCTGATGTGCGTGTTAACATGCAGATATGTGTGTCTGTGTATGAATGTTTGTATGTATGTCTGTGTTTTCCCCTCATTTCCCAGGAGCTCTTCCCTCCATTCAAAATATTCTATATTTCTATATTCTAAATATTCTCTTTTTCCTATATACTAAATGGTTAGTGTTTCCAGAAGTCTGACCACCTGCCAAATGAAATATTGTCCTACCTTGGGCATAGGAGTAAATATACCAGTCAATGACGAAGATAAATTGAAGTTCTTTTATTCCACTGCTACACTTATGTTTCAGTTTATTTATTCTCTACTTAACTTCCATGCCAAACTGAGGTGGCTCCACGTCCTCCATGAGGCCATCCCCACACTGCAGCATCCCCACTACACCACAGCCTTCGTACATGTAAACTCCCTCGAGACGAAGCCTTCACTTCAGATCTCACTGCACGCAGAGTGCCCTGCGCACCTACAGTGTGAGAAAAAGCCTCTGAGCTGCTTTTTGATCACGATGATGTATCAGCATCCACTGGGATGTGGCCAAATCTATACATTCATCTGCATTCACCTCTCCCCTTCCAGGTGGGCAGCATGCTGAAGACCCCCAAATTACCTATTTGGCTGTGCAATATCAATGGAAAACCCAGTGTCCTTTTTAGCACGAACAGGCAGCTCTTATCAGACTGGAAAGCGGAGCATCACTTTGATCTGTACCTGTACAGTGGCCACCCCCTCCAGAACAAGCCTGTGCATCTCACAGTAGGTGAGCATTTCAGACCCCAAGTGCCGAGCACTTTAGTGCTCTCAGAAAGATGCGGCTGCCCATGTTTCACCACTGTGTGGGTAATTCACACTCGCTTTGCAGGGAAATGCTTAGGCTTTAGTTCTGAAATGAAACCCATGCACGAGTCCCATGGGCCTAAACCCAAGCATGGCAACCTGGGCATTCTACAGCTGCTTTAAATAAGAGCAGCGGGTTTAGAAGTAGCACAGAGGAACAAACAACTTCTAGGTAAGAGAAACAACAAAAGGGGAAGAATCACATCTCCAAAAAAGCCCTCTCCGGGATCTTTTACCTGTGACCATCAGGCACTTAATGCCTGAGGGAAGAACTGGAAGAATGGAGGGATTGGGGCAGGGGGCTGCCATTTGGTCAATTCTATCCTACAACTGATCAGATGATCATCCAGTGACATTAGTCAGCAAACTGAGAGTGCATTTCTGTGCAGATATTTGAAGGCCTCCTAAGTGCCAGGTGCTGTGCTAGACACTAGAAAAGACATGATAATGAAGGCATAGTCCCAGCAAAACTGAAGAGGTTCTGGTCTAATGGGAGAGGCAGACAACCACACAGGTCAGTTTAATTTACTACAACCATATTCATTTAAACTCATAAGTAAAAAAGACTAAACTTTAAATGACTTTACATTTTTAATGTCTTGAAACACTGGCCTTTTGGACAAGGGAATAAACACAATGAGACTGGGAGTAAATTTTTAATGTCTTGAAACACTGGCCTTTTGGACAAGGGAATAAACACAATGAGACTGGGAGTCTGTATTGGGTACCTTGGTTCTACTGGTGGAGGCTTGATGGCTTGATGTTTGAGTTGGCATTTAGCCTCGCGGGCCTGGTGTTAAACAACTTTTCGTTATAATGACTAAATCTGGAAAAGTCTCTTAGTGACTCCTTTATCTGTGCAGCTCCTAATTCTTCTTTAATTATGAGAGATATATATTAGGCCATTTAATTTAGGAAGACATTGACAATATGTTCCTTAAAATATCATTCCTACTTTACTCTCTTCTTTGAGGAAAGCATCATTTTTTTAAAAGATTTTATTTATTCATTCATTTATTTATTTACTTATTTATTTGAGAGAGACAGAGAGACAGAACGCTCACGTACACATGTCCGAGCATGGGGGGGGGGGGCAGAGGGAGAGGGACAGAGAGAATCCCAAGCAGACTCTGAGCTTAGCACAGAGCCAGACATGGGGCTTGATCCCAGGACCCTGAGATCATGACCTGAGCCAAAACCAAGACTCAGATGCTTAACCAACTGAGCTACCCAGGCACCCCAGAAAACATCATTTTTTATATTAACTCAGATGCATTGCAAGCATTCTCTTCTGGGCACTGTATTGGAAGCTATACGTGTAATCCCATTAAGTTCTCCCAGCAGTTATAGGAGGTAGATACTATGATATCTATTTTCACATAGAAGAAACTGAGGTAGGCAATAGTTACTAACTGAATAAATGAGGCTGAGAGATGTTAAGTACCTTCTCAAATGTCATATGAGACAAAGCTGGCTCTTGAACCCAGTTCTTGACTACCTCACTAAACTACTTTGCCCTTTACCCAAAAATGTAAATGTATTCTTAGAATCACTGAGAAGTGATGAGCTCTCCCTTCTCCTGGTTTTCCTGACAACATTCTGTGGCCTACACCTGGCTCTATGTGTCACATCATGGTGCTGGAATGCGTATCACACAACTTATCAATATTCATGTTCCAAAATACACAACAACCCATGTTACCACAGACTTGTTTTGTATGGGGCATTTCTACATACCATCTACTGGAATCCCCCTCTGCTTATCCAGTTCTAGGAACACAGATTGCTGAGCCCAGCTCCTGCCCACCCATTGTGTGTTTTCCTTCCTTCCTGGCTTCCTCTGGAATGGTGTAAAGAGACTAGGGCCTCAATGCTGGCTGTTCAGGGCGCCTGGGTGGCTCAGTCGGTTAGGTGTCTGACTTCAGCTCAGGTCCTGATACCAGGGTCCTGGGATAGAGCCCCAGGTCAGGCTCCCTACTCAGCGGGGAGCCTGTTTCTTCCTCTCCCTCTGCCCAACCCCCTGTTCTCTCTCTCACTCACTATCTCTCAAATAAATAAATAAAATCTTAAAAAAAAAATGCTGGCTGTTCCTCACTCAGATACTCACTCCCATCACTGGGAAAGGAACCAACATGAAGATGAACATGTACCAAGAAGACGGTTTTCTCCAGTAGAGATGGCAATCAGGACCAAGTGGAGAGAAGCCACCATCAACTGGAATGGAACCGTTCCCTTTCTCTAAAGAGAAAGCCAGGATGTGCAATGACTTATGAAGCTGCTGGGGCACAAAGCCTCATACGGGGGGAGACCACTTTACTTCTACATTCCTCATTCATGAACCCCACTGAAAAACCCCATTAGGCATTTTTTCTTTTTCTTTTTCCCTTTCTTTCTCTTTTCTTTCTTTTCTTTCTTTCTTTCTTTTTCTTTTTCTTTCTTCTTTCTTTCTTCTTTTCTTTCTTTTCTTTTCTTTTCCTTTCTTTTCTTTCTTTCTCTCTGTGAAGCCCACTGCAGTTGCTCTCTGTGCTATAGAAGAAACATAGGCCCTTCCAGCAGGGGATGCAAGGTGATCCTCTATCCTTGCACAGACTGGTTCCTTCATTTTATTCAACAGAGCAAATGAAGTGTCCCTGTATTCTATTTTCGAATTAGTCTTTTCTTGGTGTGATTCTCCCTGAGGATTATGGACACAGGCAGCTAGCTTTCATTTGGGGATGAAGTCATCAGTAATGCATCATCAGATTTTTAGTTATGGCAAGAACTCAAGCCTTCTCAAAGACTTCCTGGTATGGAGAGCATTCCTTTCCAAGGTTACTTTTCACATGCCCACATTAGCAAGTTCTGGTCATTAAAATAGTAAATGGGCTTCTTTGGGCTTGGAGGGGGGACTATTCCTGGTAATATAGCAGCAATAGTCGTTGGCTTATGGATTCAAGCAGTCAAGGAGAGCACACAGAAGGAGACATTCTACCAGTGCTATGTTTGTTTCTTGTCTTTATAAGCTGAATATAAATACATAGACAAACAGATAAACTGAAAAAGAAGTCTTATTCCTAGATAAAATAAAATTATAACTAAAAATAGAATCTCTTCTTATGTCATTGTTAAAAGGGGAAACAATCCTTTTTAGAATGTGATTTTTCCCGGTCCTGTTGAATGCCTACACTTTTTCTGAAGAAATACATAGAGTAAAACACATATTCTTTCTTTAAAAAGTACATGGAAACCATCTAGACCTTTTCCCTACCCACCCCACTGGTCTGCCAACTCACAGACTTAGGGCTCTGTATTCACAAGCCAAAGGTTAGATTGCTAAGAACACCTTTTCCACGCCCATTGTCCAAATTAATTTGTGAAATGCACTTTCATTTGGCTCAGAGAATAATGTTTTAACTTAAGGAGCATGTAGAAAATGAAACTTGAAGGTGACTAATAAATTATGTCAAAAAAGAAAGCCAATTTGGCTTGGATTGCTGATTACAGTATCTTTATTACATTGGTGTTTCATGCAGGATTTTAAATCCATTGGATAAATACATGGACCCTTTTCAACCCTTGTTTTATTTGGTCTTAGTTTGAGCAATATTGTGCTTTTCCTGAGGTGCAGGCCTGTTTTTTGTTTTATGGATACTGAGTCATTTCTAACCAAATGTCCCTGTTGGAGTGGACTGCTGGAAAGCTCAGAGACAACGAGAAATAGCAGCAATGCCTCAGGGAGGAAGCTACCAGCCAGGAGTAAGAGATTTCACTCACAGTGTCTCAAACAATAGGGATGTGCTTTTCGAACAAGAATGGTCCAGCAAGGGATCCATGACTCTCTTAGGTCAATCATGATTCATCTTCTAGGGCTGAGAGCTGGACACTTGTTACCAGAACAAAATCGGGGCTTTCCAGAAGGAAGAAGGGTCAGATGACTGTTGTGTAGACAACTGGCCCACCGTCCTGACAAAAGGCATTTTTTAATTGGACTCATTTCTGAATCCATTTTTGGTCCCTACCCTATTTTTCCTTTGAATTTCTAATTTATTTGTAATTTGTGTAATTCTGTCATATTTTAGGTGTTGTAACTTGTCTTAAATCATTCCTGGAACAAATCTATAAATAAGTAAAATAATAGAGGAAAGATTAAGAAGCTATGTTTTATATATAAAGGTATAATAATTTTGATATATATAAAGGTATTAATCACTTTTCATGTCAACATTGGAAAATGAGTTTTTATTTTATCTTATTAGCAGGGCACCAGTAATTTTTTTAAAGACTAATTTAAAAGTAGCTAGAAATGTCCTGGGACAATCAGATCACCTTTGAACTTTCCATGTTTTGAGATAAATGACTTTAATTGTCCTGTCAGCTTCTTCTTTTTTTTTTTAAATTTTAGGTATATTTATTTACTTTAGAGAGAGCGAGAAGAGCACACGAGGGGGGTGGGAAGGGGCAGAGGGAGAGAGAGAATCTCAAGCAGACTCCCTGCTAAGTGTGGAGCCTGATGCAGGGTTCGATCTCACAACCCTGAGATCATGACCGGAGCCAAAACCAAGAGTCAGACACTTAACTGACTGTGCCACCCAGGTGAACCATGCCCTGTCAGCTTCTTAATCAATCAGGAAAAAGCTATTTGCTTGAAGACAGAGATG
Organism: Eumetopias jubatus; assembly: GCF_037043125.1. Taxonomy (NCBI): domain Eukaryota; kingdom Metazoa; phylum Chordata; class Mammalia; order Carnivora; family Otariidae; genus Eumetopias; species Eumetopias jubatus. Next base: position 110,845,629 of record NW_028274807.1, read on the forward strand.
AATAATTTTTCTGAATAGTTACCTAAATTGAATGTAGCCATAGTGGGACAATGTCCCTGAGGAGACGGTAAATACTTTTTTTCCCTCAATATTGACTTGGACTGGTATGTCCCTCAAAATTACTGTTTGTTCTTAGAGAAGATTCGTGTATGATTTTTTCAAGTACATGTTCATCAATGTGGCAAGACGAGGCGGGAGCTGGCCAGGGGGCCGGAAGCCTGAGATTCCCTCCCCCCACACTGGCAGGTCTGTGCCACCTGCAGTCACACCTGGACCTGATTTTATTTACAAGTAAGTAACACAAACTATGGATATAGACTGTTGACTGTTGTAATTGCTTTTCAGGGCCTTAGAGACACAACCGTTTGCTCCTTCATTTGGAGAACTTTTCTAACATCTCCTATGTGCCAGGCACTCTGCTGGGTGCTAGAAAAATACAGTGAGCACAATCAGCCATGGGCCTTCCTCTCTCGAGGAGCTTAGGCTCTTCTGAGGAGATGTCATTAATCAGAACACCACTTTAATGAATATAAACTTGAAAACTGAGATAAGCATTCAGAGGGAAGGGATTTCTGATGCATAGTATCTTAGAATAAAGGCCTGAAAGTTCAGGAAAAGACTTCTCTGAGAACAGATGGTTAAGCTGAGATAGGAAGCTAAGTAGAAATAACCAGGAGACTCGTAGAGGGATGAGCAGGGGCAGATCCCTGTAGTGAAGGTACTTAGGGAACGGAGAAGCCAGTGGGGCTGAGGTGCAGAGAGCAAGGTGGAGAGTGGCTGGGAAGCAGCTTGTGGTGGGGGAAGGGAAGGACACATCACAGGGCAACCTTGGAAGGTTTTCAGCGGCCTGGTAAGATTTGCATTTTGAAAAAAAATGCCTCAATGTGGAGAATGGGCTGCAGAGAGCCTGGAGGGGAGGCTATAGCTGTGGGACAGGCAAGAGATGGGTTGGCCAGAAAGAGCAGGGGCAATAAAAGTAGACCAAAGTGGGCCACTCCAGAGATACATACCAGTAAAACAGAAGAGGACAAGAGATTGACTGGGGAGGGAGGGCTCAAGAGGAGGAGGAGGGGGAGGGAGGACTCAAGAATGACTTCCAAGTTTTTGATTTGAAAACGGGGGGGCGGGTGTTGTGCCTCCACTGAATTTGGAAACACCAAAAGAATGGCAGATATGGAGAGGAGGAAATCCCAAGTTCAGTCTTGGATGGAACATTCACGTGGAGAGGCGGAACAGGGGATTAGAAAGAGGGACCCCGCACTCAGAGGAGAGGCTTGGACCAGAGAACTCCGGGAGTCTTGATGGGAAGTCACATGAGGGTCTGGAATAAATGTGCCTAAGCAGAGTAGGAAGCAAGAAGAGGGCTGGTTCTAAAACTGAGCCCTGAGGACAACCAGGGTCAGTAGCCAGGTCAGGTGCAATAAGCCTGGGAAAGAAGCAGAAAAGGAGCGACAAGAGGTGGCTGTCAGGTGATACCGAAATAGAAGGTATTTTCAGTCAATTACTGTTGATGTTGATGTCAACCAGAGGGGATCAAGCCTGAATAAATCTGGACAGTTATTTTCAGGATAGCAGTTAACTTTAATTCTGTAGAATGTATTCATATCCCATCTCCTTCCAAAAACTTGGAATGGCTGACAACTGGTGAGCCTCTTTGAGAACTTTGCGTCTTTTTTTTTTTGTTACTGGACAAACTTCTCAATACTGTCCACAAGGTGGTGCTATGAGAGTGACATTTTTCAATCTCATTATCAAATCTAATTATCAAGTAAATGTGGGTGATTCAGTCGCACACACAAAAACCCAGCAAATAATTATAAAATTGATGTAATGGATATTTGATCTTTGTGATCCTGGGAACTGGTATCTCTAAGCATGGTGGGTAAAAGTGTTCTAACCTAGGAGTCTTCTCTCTCTTCTTCTCCAATGGGGGCAGCAAGAACTATAAATGTTAACTTCAAAACAGCCCCACCTGCGCCACTACCTTCCTGGTGCAGGCGCCCCTTGCTCTCCCCTGAACTATTAAAATAGCCACCCAAGTGCTCCCCTCACTTCTCTCCTATCCCCTTCCAGTCCTTTTTCAACACAGCAATCAGTCCTCTTTCTAAAATTTGAATCTGATCATATCATAGTAATTCACATTACTATGATATGAATTTTTCGTGTAATGAGGACAAAATGCCAAAATCTTAACATGATCTACAAGAGTCTGTAGGGTTTAGCTCCTGATTCATCTCATGCCACTCTCCTCATCACCGTATTCCCCCCAAGCCACACTCATCCCTATTTCAGGGGCTTTGCCTGTACCGGTCCCTAAGCCCACAACCATCTTCACTCTTGTTCTTCAGATTTCTGCTGAAAACCACTTCTTCAGACGGGCCTTTTCTGACATCACCCCCCTTCTAATAGCTCTCACTGGTTCATTTCTCTTAGCACCCTGTTCTTTATACCACTTGCCATGATTTACAATGACATGCTTATTTATAAGCTTATGTGTTAAATGCCTAGCGCCCCCTAGACCAGTGGCTCTCAAGCTTTTTAGTCTCAGCACCCTTCTATGCTTTTACAAATTATCAGTGACCCCCCCAAAGAGCTTTTGTTTATCTGAGTAATATCTGTTAATATTTGTCCTATTAGAAATTAAAAATAAAAATTATTTAAATATTAATTAATTTAAAATAGCAATGGTAAAACTTATTACATATTAACCCAAGATAGTATTTTATGAAAAACAACTATATTTTCCAAGGAAAAAAATAGTGAAAATGGTGTCATTATTTTACATTTCTGTAAATCTATTTAATGGCCAACTTAATAGAAGACAGTTATAGTCTCATATTTGCCTCTGCATTTAACCTGTTGTGATATGTTTTTAAGTTAAAAGGCATGAAGAAAATTTGTCCTTATATAGATATTTAGCTGGAGAAGGAAGGAGAAATTTAACAGCTTGTGGCTATTCTTCTTTGATACTACACCAAAACTCTACAAGCAGTCATTTTTTAAAGGTTAGTTACAGTGCAGAAACTGGAATCGTATCAGTGAATTCTTCAAACTCTGTTACATCAAAATCCATTCATTTATATTGCACTTTAAGTGGATCTTTCCCATACATTTGTCATTTGGAAAATACTGGTTTGTAGGGGCACCTGAGTGGCTCAGTCAGTTGTGCATCCAACTCTTGATTTCAGCTCCGGTCATGATCTCAAGGTCATGAGATTGAGCCCCGCGTTGGGCTCCATGCTCAACAGGGAATCTGCTTGGGATTCTCTCTCTCCCTCCTCCTCTGTCCCTCCCTCCAGCTCATATACTCACTCTCTCTCTCTCTCTCAAATAAATAATCTTTTTTAAAAAAAGAGAACATATTGGTTTGTTGAATTACGAAGATCCTTAAATGACATATTTTATAATATCATATCAAAAAATCACATTAGTTATTAATGAACTATTGCTACATGAAACAACACAGATGGACCTCGAAAACACAATGTTGAAGGAAAAAAACAAACAGAAAATAGCCCATGTTCTATGGTTCCATTTATATATAGTTCAAAAACAGGCAAAACTAATCTGTGGTGATAAAGGTCAGGAGAGCAGGTATCTCTGTGGGCAGTGACTAAGAGGAGTAAGGGGGTTTAGTGGGGTAGTAAAAATATTATATTTCTAAGTCTGGGTGCTGGCTACACAGTTGCATTCACTTGCAAAATTTTTTGAAATTTATATACTTAAATTTAGGCTCTTTTCTGAACAGGACATTTGAGGATAGATATATAGATCAATGGAATGGAATTATGAGCCCAGAAATGAACCCTAAATTTCATAGTCAACTGATTTTTGACAAAGAGGCTAAGACAATTCAATGGGGGAAAGAATGGTCTTTTCAACAAACACTGGGACAACTGGCTATCCACATGCAATAAATGATTCTGGACCCCTACCTCACACCATATGCAAAAATTTAACTCAAAGTGGGTCGGTCATAGATTTAAATGTAAAAGCTAAAACTATAACACTTTTAGAAGAAAGCATAGGAAGAAATCCTTGTGATTTTGTTTTAGGTAGTGATATCTTAGATGCAATACCAAAAACACAAGCAATAAAAGACAAGATTGATAAGTTGGACTTTCTCAAAATTTAAAATTTTTGTGCTTCAAAGGACACCATCAAGGAAAGACAACCCATAGACTGGGAGAAAATATTTACGAATCATGTATCTAATCAGAGACGTGTATCCAGAATATACAAAGAACTTGCATAATTTAATAATAAGAAGACAACCCAATTTTAAACATGCAAGTGATTTCAGTAGACATTTCTCCAAAGAAGATCTACAAAGAAGATCTCAGTAAGCACACAAAATGATTTTCAACATTATTAGCTATCAGGGTAATGAGATACCACTTTACACTCACTAGGATGGTTATAATCAAAGAGACAAGTGTTGCTGAGTATGCTAAGAAATTGGAACACTCATACATTACTAGTGGAAATATAAAATAGTGCAGCCTCTTTGGAAAATAGTTTGGCAGCTCCTCAAAATGTTAAATATAAAGTTACCATATTACCCAGTAATTCCACTCCAAGGTATGTACCCCAGAAAAAAAAAAAACATATGTCCACACAAAAAAACTTGCACACAAATGTTTATATCAGCATGATTTATAATAGTCAAAAAAGTAGAAACAACTCAAAGGTCCATCACCTGATAAATGAATAAACAAAAAATCATATATCCCTAGAATGGGATATTATTCAGCCATAAAAAGGAGTGGTGTACATAGATAACTATATCATAGTTGGCTATAACACAGGTGAATTTCAAAAAATTATGCTAAGTGAAAGAAGTTTAGTCACAAAAGACCAGAATTGTATGCTTCCGTTTATATAAAGTGACCAGAATAGTCAAATCTATAGAGGTATAAAGTAGATTAGTGGTTGCCTGGTGGGCGGGGGAGGGGGAGGGAAGGTAGGTGGGGAGGGGGATGGAGAGTGACTGCTAATGGGTATAAGGTTCCTTTTAGGGGATGATGACGTGTTCCAAAATTAGATTATGATGACGGTTACACACTGTCTACATATAATAAAGAATATTTAAACAGGTAAACTTTATGGATTGTAAATTTTATGTCAATAAGATTGTTTATAAAAAAAATAGCTATTTATAAGGGGTACCAAAACCATTCCTGTGAAGGGGACCATAGTAAAATAGTAAGGATCTGCTAGATTTGAGAGACAAAACATCACTGCCTCTAACCAGCATGTTTTGAGAGGCATAACTGTTTCTGGGGGTGGGAGATGGTGAGGTTTCATCACTATCCCCCATCCCCGACATAGCCAATGCAAGTCTCTACAAAGACACTGGCATTTGACTTGTTTCATACCGTGAACTCAGACTCTTCCCCAACCTGATCAAGTCCTTTCAGCTCGAATTAGCTTTTCTTTTGCATGTGATTATAACCCCACAGGAGGGGGGCAACCGGCCCCTTCCTCTCCCCAGGGTGCTCCCAGGGCCACCCAAGTTCACCGCACTCTTCCTCCCCTGCCTTAGTGCTTAAACGACTGACCACCCCCCACATGAGACGTGCTGCAGGGAACATACAGCTTGCCCCTCAGCAGCAGCGCAAGAAGCCACACTGTGCACGAGCTAATCAGACTTGACCAGGCAGAAAGACAGGGGAGCGCTGATGGGCAAAACAAACGTGGCAGGTGAGCAACTTGCTTGGCTGCTACTTAAAAGTAAGACGGATTCACTAACTAAGCAATTTAAAACCACAGGAGAGGGGAAGAGGTGTGCAAATGAGCTGGCCAAAGTGAACCCAACTGTCACTGTGACTGAACACAACTGCTGTTGGGCGGGTCACAGGACGCTCAGAACACAAATAATGCCCGCTCATGGATGAGGTGTGCGCACACGTGCACACGGAGTCATTTCCTAACAGAATCCGGTTCAGAATAACATCGTCGATGATAGACTCCAGAGCCCGAATTTAATAAATGTAATCCAAATGCAGAAAGTTGTTATGTGCACAAGGCTGTAATCACTGCTTAAAGTTGGTTACAGCTGCCCGAAGCTATGGGCACATAAAATGAAAAAACAATTTGGAATTTCTTCCATAGAATGGGATTTCCTATTTTGAAACAGGAATGGTACAGCACAGAAAACACTTTGCTCCTTATCATGGTCTGGGTCACTTTGCCCTGCACACTCAGGTTGAGGCTGCTAGTATATGGAAAAGGATGAAATTGTTACCCAAGAATTTAATAGATCCGAGGACGTTACTAAGGTATGATTGATCTCCTTGTTCTGCCCTCAGCGTGGTGCCCCTTTCCAGGAACCACCAAGGAAATTTATGTTCCGACCAAGAGACCACATCTGGGTTGTTTTTTCTCCAGTTTCTTCTCCCCAGAAATTGTCAGAGAGCTTTTGGGAAGTTTTGTTCACGTGGAGTCTGTTACTAAGTAAACAACTCTTAAAATCATAAAATCCAGTCCCTTCCATTTTTCTCTGCTCCTTCTTTTCACAAACTTCCTTGTGAGTCATCTTTTGGCCTGAGAATAGATTTAATCAGTCTTTGGTGTTGATGGAAAGGTATCTTTTGGTGATCTAATCAAACAGTTCCCGCCTCGATGAAAAGGATAGAGAACAAAGCAGGGGTGACGCTGATGGGAGTGGGGAGAAGAAGAGAGGGGGACGATAAGAGGGAGGACAGACAGACCCTGCAGGGTACCTTAAGACAGACGGAGAAGGGGCAAGTTCCCAGAGAAGACAGAGAACAGTGCCGCCTAGTGACCGTACACGTTTTGTAGGAAGTTGTGACAGATACCCGTTTAGTCTAATAGCTGACTCCTTGTAGTAAGTCCGGCTTGTCATTTTGTTTCAGAAGAAAATAGTATTCCTGCCCCGAACTTTAGTTTTCTCATTTTGAAATAACTACAACCCACAAAACCTTTCCAAAACTATCAGGAAGACAGGAATTCCATGAGCTACGTTAGGCTCCTTCAGAGAGTAGTGAGACAAGGAAAGGAAAAAAAGGACTCAAACTTCTGTGAACTTTGACGGTTCAGAATTTGACATATATTTTTTTTAATTTTTTATTGTTATGTTAATCACCATACATTACATCATTAGTTCTTGATATAGTGTACTTCTGAAACAAATAATGCAAGATATGTTAAGAAAAAAGAAAAGAAGAAGATAGCAGGAGGGGAAGAATGAAGGGGAGTAAGTCGGAGGGGGAGAGGAACCATGAGAGACGATGGACTCTGAAAAACAAATTGACATATATTTTTAAACACAATGTGTCTATAACACTTTAAGGATTTGGTACTAAAGAATATAGATAATGTTTCCTTAATCCTCAAATCGTATTCCTAGCTGTTCAAAATAGTTGGATGTTGATCTAGCCATATTTGAAAGACGAAGCAAGTTCAGGGTCCCCCTACTACTCTGCCATCTTAAACTCCGCCCCCTATAGACAATGTTTTCTAAAATGTTTTCAGTCTATACTGCTAATTGCCATCTCTCTCCCCCACACATCTGCCTCTCCGGCTGTAAAGATTTCTTAAGTACCAAATTTTAAAAGTGCCCTTGACATAACCTGGATGTTTTTAGAGCATCAGTAAACATTCTGAGTGTGACCCAAAGAGGCTGCCTATTAAATGATAGACTTGTTTCGTACCGTGAAATAAGTAACATAATAACATTGTGGTATCACACATATAATGACCAGAAATTAAGTTTGTTATTTAGTTACAACCAGGGGCATCTTACATGTGCAATTCACAAGCGTAGGAAATAGTTTTCCTGTTAAATTCCATAGAACAGGGGCACCTGGGTGGCTCGGTCGGTTAAGCATCTGCCTTCAGCTCAGGTCATGATCTCAGGGTCCTGGGATCAAGCCCCACATCGGGCTCCCTGCTCAGAGGTTCAGACTTGTACAAGGCCACTATCCACATTGACTAAGGCAGTCTTTCCCCCAATGCTCCTATACCTGACCATTCTGTCACCCACCCACCCCACCTCCCCCTGAGCCCTACAGCATCCTGGAAGCCTCTCATTCCTTTCAGCAACCAGGCACAAGGAAGCACCCACTGTGACCTTTCTATGAGGTCAAATCCCAGGAGTCCTCTGCTACAACAAGGGAGGTTCACACTCAAGCAGAAGTCTCACACTACCACCATCAGCTACCTCACATGCTTCTTTAATATTTGATTTAAATCCCCACTTGAAAATAGCTTCACAGTCTAATAGTGTACTGGAAATGCTGTTTACATAGCAAGAGAGAGAAAGAAACACATGACAAATTTCCAGACCGACCCACCTCAGTCACTATATGTTTTAGCTCATAATCAAAATAATATTTTAAAAATCGCATTGAAATAGTGTTGTCTCAGCTATTGGTTTGGGTTGAAGTTGGATTTAGTAGCTGTTTTCCAGATAAGGAAAGAGATTCAGAGAAGTAAGCAAGGTGCTCGAAGTTTTATGTTTAGTAAATTCCAAGGCCAGGACTCGAAGCTGGGGCTTCTGGTTTTATCTGGGTCTCCTTCCCCTCTTTGTTCCACCGACACCTGTGTATGCTGCCTAAGTGCAAGATGTGCAGCTCAGTGGGGGAGAGGAAAGGAGGTCAGCTGCCTCTTCTAAGGGCCCTTGGACCAGGGAGCCTGGCAATGCTCCCGGACCTCCGAGTTTGAGTCTTGAGGGGTGATGGGAGGGGGTGACGTCAAAGCTGAGCACTGTTCCACCATCTCTGGGAACACAGACAGTGCCCTTCCGGAGTCTATGGCAGGATATCTGAGTTTCGGAGCTTTTCTGCAAGACTCCAGGACTCCTCTGCTTCCTCTAGCAAAAAGTGAATGCTGCCCCCGCAAGTCATTGGTCCTTGTTTGTGCCGCACTCATTCACTCATTCATTCACTCATTCACTCGCTCATTCATTCATTCACTCATTCATTCATTGTCTGCATTTCCTCCCTAGGATGTAAGCTCCATGAGCATGAGAATTTTGTCTATTTTGTTTACTGATAAATCTCAGCACTTAATACAGTGCCTGGCACATTGTAAGCTCGGAATAAAAATATGTTGAATAAAAACACAGATCCTACAAGCTTCCCCTATTTTGACTAAATTACATCTCCCCAGCACGTATGTTGAAGGCCATAGGCAAAATCCCCAGAAGACAAGGGAAACGGGATGGGAGGGAACTACCCCAGAAGAGGGCTCTCTCTGCACAAGGGGCTGGGGTGCTGGCCGGCAGACTGCAGCTTAGCACTAACAGTCATCTTTCAAAATAGCCCCTGGAAAGAGGGGAGGGGCTGATTATAGTAGAACTTGGCGTTTCTTTGTTGTTGTTGTTGTTTTTAAATCCCTAGATACTCTTTTGAGGCAAAACTCTCAAGTTTGATATTAAAACAAATGTATATCATAATTTACAAATTGAGATCCCTAAAGGAAACTGATACTGCCAGATACTGATTACAACCTCTGGCCCAAATGCTTAACGAGAGGTCCCTCCCTGAAATATCACACAGCTTTAAACAACATCTAAAACCTGAGTCTTCGGGGTCTAGGAATGGAGCCCAGAGCTGCCCGAGCAGTAACGCGCTGGTTAGCAAGGAGGTGCTTTAAGTGATGGGCATAATGTGTTTTAACCTAATAACTAAAGACAAAAAAATAAACCTGATTCTCCAAGGGGTTTGATAAGTACAGAAAAACTGAGTATCCGGAGTTTTGTTTTGATAATGTTTAGAGAATATACTGTCTGGTTTAGTTCCAGTTTTTAAGTATATAATGGAGTGTACTTTATTTATTTACTTACTTAGAAAATGCTTCCAGCAGTTCTCTGGTAGCAGAAACAAGAGGTGTCCTCAGAGAAGACATGTGTCTTGCCGGTCACTTGAGGCAGCAGTGTCCTGCAGGTGGCTGGACTCCCAAGAGCAGAGGGTGCCAATGGTAGGCATCGATTCTCAACTCCAAGCCCAGTGGCATCACCTTGGCTGGTTGAAATTGGCCATGGTAAGAGTATTTACATCACACAAATTGGCAACCAAAGATCAGGGCTTTTTATCTTTTCAGAGATCCAGTGGTTAAACATGTCACTGCTTTAGAGTTCCTATTAATAATAGAAATGTAGGGTGGTGACCCTCCATGGTCCTGGAGAAAGGGTGTAACTGCTCTCTATCTTCTGTGGAGCTTAGTGAAGGCTCCCCCGCCCGTGTAAGACCGAGGATTGTGAGGACACATAGATCTATAATCATAAAGTGTCCAAACTCCTCTGGGTGAGAAGGTACTGTGATGCCCCCACCCTTGCTTATTGAAATTCAAGTCAGGGACATTTGTTATGAGAATCATGGTGTGATTCCAAGCAAGAACCAGTATTAGCAGAAGCCAACAAGGTCATGATATAAAATTACCTTGAGGAAAGGGGCTAGTTTAGATCTGGTCTAGATAACACAAAGGCCTTGAGGGTTTGGTGGGGACTAGAGATTCCCCAACTGTGTCATTCCTCAGCTGTTTCATGCTTTGAAAATCCATGACCGTGAACTTGAAGCTAACATGTGACTCACCTCTGTAACACTTTCAAGAGCACCTGAGTCATCTGTCCAATAGCACAGAATTGGCTGGTCTTCAAGAGCAAGACTGTCATGCGTTGAGTGACAGAGGAATGATCATAGCTTTTGGTGCTACTCACGCCTGACATCTGCAAGCAGGACTAAACCATTCTATCCAAGGAAGTTCTTGAAGCTTTACAACAAAAAGTGGTGGTGAGAAGGGGGGCATTTGATAGGACAGAATTCAAGAGGAAGAGACTGCGCTTCATGCTAACGAGCAGTACGGGTGCTCAGGCAATCACATGGTAAGCCGAGAACATTTTGTCTGTATATACAGAGGGAAATATATTCAAGTCGTAAGAATGATTATTACAAGATGGTGTATTGCAGATGATTTTCTTCTTTACACTTGACTTTCTACAGTTATTTAAGAACAGTAAACCCTAACCTCATGTATTTCGCTATTGTATCAAAAACATTCACGTTCCCTGTAAGGGCAGGAAGTTGCTTCCAGACCCAGAGGGTTGCCTTTTTAGGGCTAATGGGGGAACCACCTGGATGGCACCCTCCAGTTCAGACCGTTCCAGGATCCACTCCACTCAGAGCACAGGGGAGAATGGTGGCACTGGGGCTCAGCTGGGAGCTGACAGTAGGGCTTGGGAAGGTAATGGGCTGTCACCAGCCTCAGCAGGACAGGGAAGGGAAGTACAATCCCAGCCAAGATCCAGACTCCTAGACCCAGGCAGCACCATGAAGGTCACGTACCCCAGCTGCTCCCAGCCAGTGCCGGGCACTGTATTAAGTGAGGGGGGACTGTGGCTAATCTTTTATCTTTCTTCTTAAATTTCTTTCATGTCATATTCTTGTATTTAAAAAAAAAAAAGGCGGGGTGGCTGGGTGGCTCAGTCCTTAAGCGTCTGCCTTCGGCTCAGGTCATGATCCCAGGGTCCTGGGATCGAGCCCCGCATCGGGCTCCCTGCTCAGCGGGAAGCCTGCTTCTCCCTCTCCCACTCCCCCTGCTTGTGTTCCTTCTCTCGCTGTCTCTCTCTCTGTCAAATAAATAAATAAAATCTTTTAAAAAAATTAAAAATTAAAAAAAAAAAAGGCAAAAGCAAGATTGGTCAACAGGTAATAGATAAAATTTCCTCTGAGCATCATTTAAAGTAGCGACTCTATAGTGGAGACTTTTGTGCTGTTTTCCCTTATTGAATCTCTGAGGGAAACTTTTTTGTGGGTCTGAGGTGGGGAAGGGGGACTGTTCTCCTAACATGAACTTGACTCAAGAGATGTCTCTCCAGCTCCCAAAGGGCATCCGGAACGCCTGATGTTGGCAGCTCCCCTCCCTGCCTGGCTCCCCCAGGCCAATGACAAGCTCCTCCATGAAGACAGAGGCAAGGGCAGGAACCACTCAACCACAGACTTTAATAACTTTCTCTCTACATGCTAACATGGGATCAATGAGATCTAAATTGAAATGTGTGGTTGACTGGCTTTCTGAAAATGTCCTGCGCCTCTAAGTCTTTGCAGGAGTTAAAATCTCCTTGGGGGAAAGGAGGAAAGAAAGTACTCACGTGGCTGGCTATTGTGCACCTTACCCTTTTCAGAGATAACAAAGAGGGGAATGGATTTATGTTGCTGATGGAATGGGAAATGGGACTTAAGGAAACAAGGGGTTCTCCAGAAAACAGAGTCTGAGAAGCAAAGGCTTCTATATTCCTCCTTTGTTAAGGGTGGCAAGTCCGTGGAGCAGGGGTGAGGGACGGATAAGGGATGGGGAGTGAAGCAAGGAAGGAGGGAGGGCCACGTGAGGGTGCAACCCGGAGAGTGCACCTGACTGCTTGACCTCATGCCACCATTCTGAGGAGCCATTTAAAATGTGCCTGGGGACCATTCACTTGGGAGAGAAAGGCATAAAAATTACCCATCAGTTCTCAGCTCAGGTTGAAGGCCCTGCACTTTCGGGTGTGCGAGTGTGGGCACCCAGTGGGGCTCCACAACGTCCCATGCCTCGACTTTAACAGGGAAGCCCCCAAACAGAAGGCAAGAGGTCTGAAGTGCAAGCATGAGGAGGGGTGCTGTCATATGGCGACTACGTGAAGTTGACAGGAGTCCATGCATAGCTGGTCACCACTGCAGCCGCTGGGCCTGGAGACACGGGCTTGTCTCAACCTGGCTAACTCCTATGCATGTTTCAAGAATCACATCAGATCCTCCCCCTCCTCCAGGAAATCCTACTCTGACAAGCCTCTCCTCCATCACTCCACCAAATTGATTCACTTAATAATACATACACTGACAAATTATTCCAGCCAGGAAACACTTCATTTAAAGGCTTTAGATTCTATAAAAATAAATGAGTATTCAGTAAACTCAAAATTCAACAATCCACATGTTGATTTAACTCAACACAGCACAAATATATACCTAAGATACAGTGATTTTAAAATTCTTGTTCACTGTGGCAGAAATTGATAGTTATTCCCAAATATTCATTCCCTTTCTTCTATAGTAACATAGCAAGACTAACTGTTTTTATGTGGGCACGTGGCCTCTCAGACTACATTTCCCAGGCTTGCTCGTAGCAAGGGGCAATCATGTGTCACTCGGTTCTGACCAATGGAACGTGAGCAGAAGTGAGTAGTACAAATGCCAGGTTGGGTCCTTAAAGGGAGAGAGGGAGTGCGCCCCTTATTTTCTTTCTTCGCACTGGTTTGAAAGAGAATAAACATTATGGTGGTGGTTCATCTAGGCCCACGTGGGCGCCGTGAGCAGCACCTTTGGGATGGTAGAAGAAAAAGATAGAAGGAGCCTGGGGCCCTTCACCCTGGTGCTGTGATCCCAGCCCTGAATGCTTACATCCAGACTCTTCGGTAAGAAAAAGGTCCATATCATGCATTCATTGTCTACAGGAAAAAACTGTATTGGCTGTCTTACTATGTACTTGGGATTTCCTAAGTTCGAGGAACTCAGAGTATGGATATGGAAATAAGAGATGTAGCTTCTAAAAGAAGCTGTTAGCCTAGTGAGGAGGGAGATTGTAAAAATACACACACACACACACAGATGTGACAAGTTCTAAGAGGGAATTAACTGCGGGTATTATGGGAGTGCATGTATAGGGCTTCCTGAAGGAGGTGACGCCCATGAGGATTTCTGAACAACATAAAGGAGTTAACAAGGCCTGAGGAATGAAGGGAACAGCAAGGCCAGAGAGAGCATGGTGCTGTCAGGTAAAAAGGCCGTGGGGCCAAACACTTAGGGGCCTGGGGTCTGTGGTCAGACTACGTGGGTCCAAATCCTAGTTTAGCACTTATTAGCTACACGACCTTAGGTGAATGACTGAATCTCTGTGTGTCTACCTCCTGGAGTTGTCATCAGGATTAAATGACATAACCCATGTAAAAATCCTTAGTGCAGTATTTGACTCGTGGTATGGAACAGGTTCAGCCAATAGGAGCTTAAAAAAAAGAAAAATGTACTTAGGTATGACTGGAACCCAGAGGACAAAATGAAGAACAGTCAGATATGAGGCTAGAGGGATAGTCTGTGACCAGACCATCAAAGAGTTTGGATTTCATCCTGAAGCCTGAGGGATTTTAACAGGAAGCCGGCCTGGTCAGATAGATTTCTGCCTTTGAGGGCCCAATTTGACGGCAGAGTGACACATAGGTCAGAAGGGGTCAGGCCTTCTTTCTAAGCGAATCTCAACTTTGCACAGAGGAAAGCATTATTCCACACAGGACACCCCCTAGTCAAACATTTTTGTGAGTTGGAGATGATGAAAACGGGTGGCCTGAGTTGTATAAACAGATTACCTATCGGGTAATGACAATGCACAACTCGGTCTGAAGGGGGCTCACTGCCTTGTCTCTGCTTAAAAGGAAAGCTTGTTATTTCTTTTGCCGTTATTATTCTGTAATAGCCCAGATTCCCACTTCCTGTCTTGCTAAGAAAAATATCCATGGTCAGATGACCAAGAATATCATTTTCCACCTGAATGGGGTTAAGCCATTACAGAAGGCTCCCTCATATGCAGGGGTAAATTCGCAGAAGCTCTTCTTAAGATGAAACCTGACTTACTTAGGAGTCTGATTTTTTCCATGCAAGCATGTGAGAAAAATACTCAGGACTTTGCCCATTTGTTTACATCCTTTGGAAGACCCAAGTGGACTGAACAGAGTCCCAGGAGCACGGTACTCCTGTTGGGGGGGGGTCCCTGAAATCTCTCTACCTGGTGTTGGATCGCTCAGGCCCTGGCATGTCATGATTTTCCTCCCTCTAGAAATGGTGAATACCAATAAAATCATGACTCTTCCTTAAATAAAGCATGCCAAATAAGGATCTGTACACTTTCCTGTAAAATGTCTGCATATCTGCACTAAGGGAGAAAAAATAACACATGCAAAGCCTTGCTGGAAGGTGGGGGAAGTGGTTTCTTCCCCCAAATGAAATCACGATGAATCAAGATTTAATGGGCTTTCCCCATGGGTAGTGAGTACAAGCAAATTCACCAAAACCCTAAAAGCTTCCCAGGAAAGACCATAAAAGGCACTAGAATACCACCTCCATTTTCTGGAAGGGGAAGGAGTTAAGATTTGCAGGAGCCTCAGCTCCACAGGCAACCTTCTGGTCTTTGGATGACACATTTTACACGTTGTGGTTATCAGGCCCTAAAGAAGAAGATGATGACATGAAATACACCAGGAGGCACACACAACCTGGGAATTCTCTGCCTCTGCAAGGGTACATTCATCCTTTGTAGGTTCAATTCTGATCTCCCGGCCCCCTCCTATCTGAAATTCTCACTTTTTCTGTGGGAATTCACAGTTAGTCTCTGAATGACTGGAGACCAGGTCTTGTCTCCTCATTAGCAGGGGCAATCTCCTGTTGTGTCACAGGCATGGCTAACGTCCCATTATGGCTGCTCCATTACTTAGCTTTAATTATTCTCAATTAGTGTTTTCCCATGGCACCCCAAGAAGGGAGGAGCAAAACCTCTTCTTACTCTTCGCACGTCTCATCCAGTCCTCACCTTCCCAACATTCCAGACACAGGTGGCACAGCTACCCAGCACTCTAATTGCGGTTGACAAAACAAAGCACTGGCAGTGTGACCTTTCAGAGGTGGCGAACAATGAAAACGACACAAATTCAGTGGCTTCCAACATCCCTTTGTCACAGGCTTACCAAACCTTTCGATGATTTCTGCACTTGAAAGCAGAAATTGTTCATTCACAGACTGGGGGAAGCTTCAAGATTATTGTTATAGTTCTTCAATGTCAGCTACTAGAACAGGAAAGTGCCCAGAATATGCATATATAGATTCATCCCACCTCCAAGTTATCTCGGAGGAGTTCGTGATTTATTATATGCTGCCACTGTGTTGAAGTTAATTATGTACATGTATTATTTCTTCTACTAGACTGGAAAGGCTGGGAGGGCAGAGATTACATCTATTGCTTCTTTACTTTTGAAAACAAGCTCAAAAAGATAATCATGCATACACAAATTCACACACACACACACACACACACAAATGCACAAACACATGTACACTACGTACCTCAAGGCCCAGCACAGTGCCTTTCCTATTATACTCTTCAACTATTAAAAACAAACAAAAATGAGCTCAAAGACTTAATGACAAAAGCAAGATGTAAAATTGTCAGTGCCGGTTGTTCTTAATATTCTCAAATACAGCTATACGGAGATCTATGCATAAAAAGGAGATCGTTAGAAAACACAAGTGTTAACAACACTTATTCCGAGTGGTAGAATTTTTTTGTCTTTATTCACAAAATGACCAAGGTGTGTTGTGTTTCGTGGGGTATTTTTGTGTGTGTGTGAAGAACATGTATTATTTTTGTAATCAGAAAGCTCTCATTCTAAAAGTATTTGTCACAAGCATTGTATATCTAAAGTGTTAAATGGATCCGTGTACAATTTTCAAGATGCAGAAAGCGTCTAAGTCTGCAGCATGGGCATATGAGCTTAAAGGAGAAAGGAGAATCAGATGAAGATACATTACATTCTGTGTTTCCCTGAGACTCCAAATTTTGCTGCCTTCTTAACATGACTGGATAGACGATATGAGGAAGACCTCCCCTCACCAACTCCTACAACCAACACAAAACTACAAAAGCCCCAAACTGCAGAGGATTCTGAGTTCCTACTGACAGAGGCCTAATGTCCTGATACTGGTCAGGTGATGAGACTGGAAGAAGAATATAAAGTAAGGACACCCGGGACCAGAAATCACAGATAACGCCCCAGCGGCTGAGTTGCATGAAGGCCCCCTTCCTTGCCAGGCTCCAGGCTTTGGCGAGCCTAGGGCTAGATCGAATGCCCCCTGCTGCACTCTGGCCCCTTTGCACAGGGCACAAAGTGCCACCCCAGCCAGAGATGTCCCTAGCAGAGGCCAAAGAAGCAAGATCTGGAAATGCTGAGAACCTACACCAAGCTGTAGATGAGCAGTCTTCACATGAGTGTGTGAGCCTTCGCAGGGAGTCAAAGACCTGCCCAGGAGCACGAGAGCAGGCGTGGATTGGTTTAAGGCTCCTGATTTCCAGACCCTGGGCTGGCTTATGTGCTCTGCGAAAACCTATCCACCGAGGAAAGGGGGCTGTGCTCACTGTTGTCTCCCACACTACCCCTCACCCATCCCACATAGAATGGTTGTGTTGCCCCAAAGTATAAAAACCCTGGAAGATGTAAAAGGGATGTCTTTTTAATGAATTGGCTAGGAACCTATAACCTGTCACATTTTTCTCCATTTTTTACATCGTCCTGTTACAGATGATACTCAGCCTGATAACGGGGGGGCTGGTGTTGGGTGCTATAAATTCAGAACAGAGAAAGCCAATGGTTCAAGGATTCTGTTAAATATAACTGTAATTTTTAAATTTAACTGGGTATTTTGGCTTGTGTCAAGATGCTATAAATTAAAATACAGGTATCCCTCACTTTTCAAAAGCTTGAGTTACACCACTTCACTTTTATGAAAGGCCCACATTAGTACCTGTGTTTGCAAAAAGAAATTCGAAGAGGATTTTCACTTTTATGAGAAAGGGCAATAAGGTAAAAATCGCATTCAGTGTTTGTAGAAGCTGTCTTAGAGGCAGTGCTCACCCCGAGCAGCGAGAGGGGCCCCGTCAAGCTCCTTCCCTGGGATCCACACTTGGCCTCTCAGCATCAAGCCGCCATAACTTTGAACTGTCTGTGAACATCTGTGTTTCATCTCAGTTGATTTTGTGCATCCATTAGCAAGGTGTGTCCTAAGGTATCAGAAAAGCCCAAGAGAAGTTATTTTGGGAATGCTCAAAAAATTTTCCACATAAATTAATGGCAATCTGTCTTCAATTCATGCCATTTCAGCTTAGGAAAAGTTTCATTGGAATGCTCTACTTTCAGATGGGGGTGGGGAGGAATCTATATATAATAGAGTGGATGGGGAAATAATTTTTACTTAACAAGCCTCTATCTCTTTTGTTTTCAGATTTATTTTATTTTTATTGGGGGGGGCAGAGGAGAGAATCTCAAGCAGACTGCCCACTGAGCGCGGAGCCTGATGCAGGACTCAGTTCCATGACCCTGAGATCATGCCCTGAGCCAAAATCAAGAGTCCGACGCTTAACCAACTGAGCCACCCAGGTGCCCCAACTTTTGTTTTAATTTTAAAACATTAAACTTATTATGGAAACTTCCAAACATATACAAAAATAGAGAGCACAGCATAACAAACCCTCAGGCACCCATCACCCAGCTTCAACAATAACCACCATCCTGCCAACCTTGTCTCTCCTGTTTCCCTGCATACACATATGCATAGGCATGCACACACACTTTTTTGTTAGTTTGGGAGAAATATTTTGAAGCAAATACCATACCTTATATATCATCTTACCTATAATGATTTCTGTATACAGCTCAACAGATATATCTTTCTATGCCTTTCTATAAACATAATCACAATGTCATTATCACACCTAACAAAAATAGTGATTCCTTCATCTCATTATATATCCAGGTCAAAAATATCTCTTTTTTTTCCAGTTGGTTCATTGGAATTATGATCCAAACAAAGTCCACGCATTGTACTTGCATTAAATCTCATTTAACCTATAACAATTTCCCTTTCCTGTTTCCTTTTTATCCCTACCATTTATTTATTGAAAGAAATGCACCATTTGTCCTATGGAATTCCTTTCATTTTTATAGCTATGTAGTGTTCCCTCATGAGTGTGTACCAGAGTTACTCAACCAGTCCTTCGTTTATTGACATGGGCACTCTTTCCATTTACACTCATAGTATAGTGCTGCAATGAAGGATCTGTGTGTGTGTGTGTGTGTGTGTGTGTGTGTAATTTCTTATTTTTGCCAGTCAATCTTTAAAATAGATTTCTAGAAGGAGGACAGCAAGGATAGTAGGTAAATGTATATGTAATATTGCTAGATCTTGTCAAATCACCCCATATCCTGAGATCAGAACTGAGCCGAAACCAAGAGTTGGACATTTAACTGACTGCTCTACCCATTGATATTACATTTTTGCAACTGGGCATGAGCTAACCTTCCTACCTTTCATGTTCCAGTTGCCTTTAGCAAATACCTTGGTTAATCATGGTTCCTTGCCCAGTGGGGTGGATAAATCAATTCTATCGGGCCCACGTGTTTTAAACAATAAGCTCAGCAGTTGTCATACCATTTCACATTGCCCCCAGCAATGTAGAAGAGTTTGTTTCCCCAGAGACCTGTCAACAGGGCTGTCCAACATTTGATTTTTTAGTTTTACATCTCAGGAGAATGGTTATTATTATTATTTTTTCTTGTCTTAAGTTTTGTTTTTAGCCATCTATCTCAAGGGGTGGCCGCTTTCCCACATCGCTAGTGCTTGGCATGTGTGTTCTCTTAATTTATCATAGCCACTGTGAAGCCAGGGCCCCTCTCTCTTCCCTGAATCCCCAGCTCTGAATCTTCATAACCCATTCTCATCACCTGCTGGCCCATCACACACCCCCAGGCCCCAGCCTCTCACCTCTCCAGGATTTTCATGTCCCTCAGGTTTTACTTGCATCTCTGTTTTTGTTCTGAATGAAGTGAAACATTTTTTTTCTTAAGATTATAAGCAATTTGCAATTTTTTTCCTTGGACTCTTTGTTCATATCTCTTGTCCTTCCCCCCGCCCTTAAATGAGCCTGTCTACTTTCAAAGAATGAATCATCTAAGGGAGAATTTCATGAAAGCAAAGCAAAGAGATCATCAATTAGAATTTCTGGATGCTAAAAATAACTTTTCCTCATGTATTTAAACACAAGCAAATATTTTCTGCTATTCTCAATACTCATCCCTAGAACATGTCATTAGCTGGAAAGAAACGCAACTGTGAGCAGCCAAAGTGGTGAAGTTTAGTGATGCTGATTCTTTTTAATGTAACAAGAATATTTCCTAACTTAGTCAGATTTTTAATCTGATTTTTTAGACAGATTTTTAAGACACACTGGAATTAACCTTTAGACAACTTTTTTTAAAAGACTGATTGATTTTAGAAAGAGAGTGCAGGGGATGGGGCAGAGGGAGAGAAAGTCTTTTTTTTAAGATTTTTTTTTAATTTATTTATTTATTCATGAGAGACAGAGAGAGAGAGAGAGAGGCAGAGGGAGAAGCAGGCTCCCAAGGAGCAGGGAGCCCGATGTGGGACTCGATCCCAGGACCCTGGGATCAAGACCTGAGCCGAAGGCAGACATGTAACCATCTGAGCCACCCAGGCGCCCGAGGGAGAGAATGTCTTAAGCAGACTCTGTGCTGACCGCGGAGCCCCACGTGGGGCTCCATCTCACCACTCTGAGATCAGACCTGAGCTGAAACCAAGAGTTGGAGGCTTAACCAACTGCGCCACCCAGGCACTCCTAGATAACATTTTCTTAGATTCAGTGTATATTGTTAACAGTCCAGTTAAAACATATCTTATTATATATCATGAAATCTTTATTTTAATTGGAGTAAAATTTCATTTTTCTTTTTTTTTAAAGATTTATTTATTTCAGAGAGAGGGCGTGCATGCAGGTGGGAGGAGTACAGGAGGAGGGAGAGAGAAACCCAAGCTGACTCCATGCTCAGCGTGGAGCCAATGGAGTGGGAGGGGGGGCTCACCCCATATCCTGAGATCAGAACTGAGGCGAAACCAAGAGTTGGACATGTAACTGACTGCTCCACCCATTGATATTACATTTTTGCAACTGGGCATGAGCTCACCTTCCTACCTTTCATGTTCCAGTTGCCTTTAGCAAATACCTTGGTTAATCATGGTTCCTCGCCCAGTGGGGTGGATAAATCAATTCTATCAGGTCCACGTGTTTTAAACAATAAGCTCAGCAGTTGTCATAATACCTCTTGAAATGTTTGGAGTTCAACGATTTGAATACCATTGTTATAGCAAGACTCCTTCCTCTCCCATCTACTTATATACATGAATGAATGTTCTCACTTCTTATATCAATAAAAATAAAACTGGGAAATAACTGATGATAAACCTTGTCTCATTCTAGAACTAAACAATATTCATCCAGATACATAGAATTAATTTTTAAAGTCATATTGTTTATTTCTAAGACAAGTTTAATTTTTTTAGTATGTGTTTATCAAAATTCATAATGCATTTATATTATTTTGATTATTTTGATTAACTATACACTAAAAATGACTGTAATGATAATCCAATCTAAATAATGATTTTAACATTTAGAGCCTTAAGGTAATAGGAAATAAAATAAATCATAAAACTGTTATTTACATACATAAATTTGTTGCAGAAAATACAACAGGGCAATCAATAAAAGACTTTTAAGCATAAAAATACATTAGGATAAAATTTTGTAGGGTTAGTGGAATAGAAATACAAGTTCAAGGAGAAAAAGTAAAGAAATAAAATGTTCTGCTTTAAATGTTACAGAAGAGCTTCTGCAGGAAAGAGAAGCTTGTTCATGTGTTTTTAAAATAAGGATCCTGGGGAGGTGCCTGGGTGGCTCAGTATGTTAAGCATCTGACTCTTGATTTTGGCTCATATCATGATCTCAGGGTCATGAGAACGAGCCCTGCGTCCGGCTTCATGCTGTGCACAGAACCGGCTTAAGATTCTCTCTCTCCCTCTCCTCCTCTCTCTCTAAAAAAATTTAAGATAAAATAAGGACAGTAGGCATCAAATCATTGTGTTAGATTCCATTGGATAGATTTAAAAGATCAGTATATCACTTCTAATTACAAGTAGTAATTACTGTGCACCACAAATTCTATCCTTTGCTATTATGTAAATCTATAATGAAAAATTTTAGATGTCAGCTTCCAAGTGTTCAATGAGTACAGTTTTTTAAAGAAGTTTGCTTGGGTATATCTAAGCAAAAAATAACAACAATAATATCAGTTAACACTTTCTGAGCCATTATTACTTACCAGACACTATATTAAGCTTTTTCATCATTTAATAGTCTGGTGGCAACTGTGTGAAATAAGTATTATTATTCTCATTTTATAGAAGAGGAAACTAAGGTGGGAGAGGTATTATGTCTTCTGTAGTGTGCTTTAAAATAGTTCAACATAGAGTGTGCTATAAATTTGTGTGTTAGTTTAGGCTACACCCTTGTGACAGTCATGCTCTAATCAGGAATATACACTCCAGGGGTGGTTTGCTGGCATTTAATCAAAAGGCCCCACTCCAGAGGGGGCTACTATAAGCTCCTC
Source organism: Eumetopias jubatus (assembly GCF_037043125.1). Lineage (NCBI taxonomy): Eukaryota > Metazoa > Chordata > Mammalia > Carnivora > Otariidae > Eumetopias > Eumetopias jubatus. The sequence goes on from NW_028274807.1 coordinate 110,867,905, forward strand.
AGCTATTTTTATCTCTAACCAGCACTTGAAGTTTTTTCATTAGCATAATGAACAATGAAATGAGTTTCCATTAGTAAATTTAACAGTTTGCTCAACATGTAAGGATAACTAAAATAAAGAAACCACTTGCGTGAATGGCACACAAGAAACTTAACCTTTGTCAATGACCCCTAAGGCTAATCAGGCCTTATAAAAGTCCTGCGCCCACCCACTGATTCCAGAGGAGTCCTGGTTGCCTGACTCCAACAAGAAGGTTCACGGAATCCTGCCACTAGAACAGAGCTGCATTTGCCTCAGATGCAATGTTTATGCGAGGAGCCCGTTAGGAGAAATCAAGAGCTGGGATTCCATCAAGCATACTGAACAGGGAGAGTGCGCAATCCATACCTACTTGCTAGGAAACACTGATGTTGAGCAGAAGTTAGCCTGAAACCTCTTTTCCTTGCAACTCAGCAGTGACGTTGCAGTGGTTCATGTCACGTGGTCCCCACCATCCCAAATATCAAAGAGTACCCCACATCTACCAAGAGAAGTTTGTGCTTTGCTCACCTGGGTTTGGTATAATGGCATAAAAGGTGAAGAAACCTGCTGGCGCTCACACACCACATAGTGACAAACTAGGATCGGAAGCCAGGGTTGTCTGCCCCTAAAACCCATCCTCCTCACCGTGCTGCTCTGGGGCCTCCTGTGGCATTCACTCCACGGGAGGCAAGAATCAAAATCAAAGGTGTGGACTAGGGAGTCAGGAGTAAGCTGGGTGATAAACTTCAAATGCCCCCTTCCAGGCAAGTTTGAGGCTCTGCTGGGGTTCCCTCCAGAAAGAACAGGTGTTTAAGAAGTGTACATTGATCACTGTTAAATTGGAAATCCTTTTCTCCATTTTTGCCAGAAGTGGGCCCCACTTTCTGCAGCCATGCTGACAACCACACAGAACTGTGGGAAATGTGGGTCTGGAGGGTGGACACTGCAGGTGCCACGAGCCTGAGTCAAGCGAAGGTGGTTGCTGCGACTGACTCTTTTTACCATTCATTCCCTCACTGGACTCCCGGCCCTGACATGAAGAAACCTAACCATGGAACGGAGGAGTGTGCTCTTGCTAGTCACACAAACATGAAATAGTTGTGGGGTTTTCATCTCTGAACCCCAACTGCCAAGTGTTAACTCTTCTTTCGCCATCGGGTAGCACGACATCCTGGGCAGAGCTGGCTTTCTGGTTATCTCAAGTTACCAAAAAGCCCACGCAGTTAATACTTCCCCATCTTATATTTGAGGCAAAACTTTTCCCTTCCAAATAACTAACCAGGCTGTGGCTGCAGGGGTTGGCATGGAGAGAGGGGGTGGCCTTTGCTCTCTCCTGCTCCCCCACAGACATCCCTGATGGGAGATCTGCCTCCTAACTCACTTCATCTGATCCCTTAGCTCCTGCCCTGGGGCAACCCGGCCCCTGGCAAATCTGCACAGAGCCTCTTGCTTCTGGCGTCCGTCTTACCTGGTGGGCAGCTCTCTGGACCCCCTGGGAACTCTGACATCCTCCTTTAACCAGTCAGTGACGTCCACACCCTCACCCCCACCCCACCCTCTCCACAGTCCCCCCATCCCTCTCCAATTATCTTTTGTCCTGCTTGGGTAGGCAGAGGGCAGTTTAACACGTCCCGTGCCAAAGTCCATGTCTAATCAAGGACCCTGGACAGTGATTGGCTGAATAATGGCTCCCTAGATGTCCATGTCCTATTCCATGGAAGCTGTGAATATGTTCCTTTAGATGGTGAAAGAGACTTGGCAGGTGTAGTTAAATTCAGGATCTTGAGATAGATTATCCAACCCAATGTAATCACACTGGTCCCAATGAGAAGAAAGCCAAAGTTCAGAGAAGGCCCTGTCAACATGGAACCAGGGTGAAGAAATGTAGCCCTGCCCATGCCTTGACTTAACTCACTGAGATTGACTCAGATTTCCACAGCTGTACAAGAATAAACTTGTGTTGTTTTAAGCTACTAACTGTGTTGTAATTTATAGAGCAGTAATAAAAAACTAATACAGTGACCATCCTCCCTTCCTGCAGGATCCCCATCTTTATGAGCGACCCCCTTGGGATCCCTTCCCTTGACTTTACAGTTGAGTAGGAATAACCACAACCCCCTCCCCATCCCACACACAAACTGATGGCTCACAATGGCAACACGTGGCTTTCTCCACTGCCCACACCCCACTCCTATCGCCTGCCAATTGTCCATGGCCGATACGGATGGAGAGGAGCACTGGGGTGATGACTAGGGTTAGCTGGTGACTGGCCCTAATTTTTACCAGTTCCTTGGCATCTTTCTCTGCAGAATGTGGGGAATGCAAGGCTCCTATGTCTTCAGCTTCGGCCCTGGCCACCAATTCCCAAGCCAAGGAAAAGTCCCACTCAGGATCTTCTTACTCTGGGAGTCTGATCCTGAGGCAGTAGGAGGCCACAACATTTTTATCTGAGAAATCTGTTGTTCTAGGGGATTAGGTCCCACTCCCCTCATTCTGTATTGGGTGTCCTTTATAGGAATTTAGAACTCTTGTCTATGAGAAAATATTAAAATGTCAGTTACAGTGCAACATGCTAGCCCATTCCTTTGTGCTCAGATTCAAAAGGATCAACAATAAGGCCTGGTTCCCTTTTGTGCTTCTGGTACCTTGCTTCACCTCACATCCAGCCCATAGCAGTTAAATCCAGAAATTACAATCCAGAGCACTCAAAGCTATGCAGTGTATGTGCTCAATGAGATTCATTCTGCCACTAATGAGGTTTCCCAGGGCTTCTCCTTCACCCTCTGCCCTCTGTTGACTGGTGTATCACTTAGGATTAATTGAACTGCAAGTAATAACAAAGTTGCCAAACAGTAGCATCTATCAATTGAGGTACATCCACCGCTATGGTCTGAAAGTATCCCCCCAAATTTATATGTTGAAATCCTAGTACCCAGTATGATGATATTAGGAGGTGCAGCCTTTGGGGGTGCTTTGGTGGAGCCCTCGTGAATGGGATTCGTGCCCTTATAAAAGAAGCTAAAAGACTTCTGTTCCCCCTTCTACTGTGGGGGGATACAAGGGGCCCTCACCTGCCCATGCCAGCACCCTAATGTTGGGCTCTCTGCCTCCTGAACTGTGAGAAATAAATGTCTGCTGTTTATCAGCTATTCGGTCTGTGATATTTTGTTCTAACAGCCTGAACGAACCAAGACATCCACATAATGGAAAATTACAAAGCTGATAAACGGAATGAGGATGCTAAATGATGAAATGGAAACATCTCTGGGACATGATGTTAGGTGAGAAACCAGTTGTACATGGTGTTGCCATTTGTGTAAGAAAGGGGTAATGTACACATTTGCTAATGTTTGCCTTAAAAACCCTGAAAGACACCCAAAGCAGCGTTTCTAGTTCCCTGTCAAAGAAGAGGGGGCGATGAAGACAGTGTGGATAAGGACAGGGTGAGAATGAAACTTCTCACTGTGTAATCTTAGATTATTTTCATTTTGAGCCTGATGAATGCACTGCCTATCCATTTTTTTTAATCTTTTAAAACATTTGGTTATTAGGATGTTCCTATTTGGAGGATCTATGTGAAGGGTATATGGGAATTCTTTTTTTGTATTTTTTTGCAACTTTTTTTTGCAAGTGAAATTATTTCAAAGGCAAGATTTTTAAAATCTTAGAGATAGTGCTAGAAGGGTAACAAATAGAAAGACCTAAAAACTAACATGAATAGGAACCATGCAGTGGCCCAGAGAGGAAACAGGAAAGAGAAGGGGGTGGGTTGGGGGTAGGACAGGGTAATAGAAAGTCAAGTGACGAGAGTGAACCAGGGAAGGGCTAATTAAGAAGAAAAGCTGGCACTCTGGAGCCCTTTCCAAGGGTTCCATTGCCATCTTCCCGGATGTTTACAAAGAAAACACTCCACTCCTACAGGTGAATGAGTGGTTCCTGACAGCCTCCCAGAACAACCTTCTTCAAGCTTTCTCTCCGGCTAGATGCTTTTCATCCCTCTCTCTGCCCCCGAAGCCATGCGCAGGGGCACTGGCTGAGAAGGGAAGGCTGGAGTGTTTGCAGCAGGATTTGATTTGTGCCTTTTGGTTGGAAGCACTTCACACAGGCTGCAGCGGCTGGCAGGATTCCCATACTTCCCACGTAGAAGGGATCATACACATTAAATCCTCTCCCTTCAGGTCAACAAAAATAAAAGCCTCTACTACAAGTCATGTGTTTACCAACCCGGGTTCCTGGACAGCAGAGGCCTGGGAGCCTGGCTACTGCAGTGCCCGGGAGAAGCCCCCTGGGAGGTTTATTGAGGGAAACCTGCAGCACAGCTCCCCCAAGGTAGGGCTGATCCCAGCATTCCCACAACTTCTGTGTGCACAGAGATGGCGCTACGCCAGGTCCCAGCCTAAGAGAGTCTAAGGGAGTCCCCAGAAATGTGACCATGAACATAGCACCAGCATCCAGACAGTAGGACCCAAAAGTACAAAAAGGGGTTCACCATCCCGACACCCTGTATTCCAATTTCTTTAGCTCTAACACTCAAAGCAATCACCTTGATTTAGTTTGGGGTCATTTTTTCCAAAGTAAACTTGTTAAGGTTGTATTTCTTTTCTTCTTTAATAATGGGGTGGCAAAGGTGGAATTTATGGGCAGGCTCTTCAAAGACTGTGTAAGTTCTATACCAAGTAATAATAACTTGAATTTGTACAATAATACTATTTGGCACCGCTATTTATTAAACACTAAGTGCTCAGCATAGCTAAGCTTATTTAATCATAACAACCATTTAAAATACTTTTATCCCCAAAGCAGAGGGAAAAGATGAGGTTTCCAGGGTTTAAATCATTGACCGATACCACTCAGTCACATATGTCATCAAATCTAAGATGCCACTATTAGTTAAGTACCTATAAGAAAGAAAAAAACGCTACCAATTAAACTATGATGTGCCATCAATTACAAGAAACTTCCTGAGTCAGAGATGTTGCATGGGGAAGGATATGGCTCTAGATTCTGCAAGCAGTAGTGAGTGGTAGGACCACTCTGCACATCTGCCATTGATAGGGCCCTTTTAGAGTCCTTACTGAATTGCTTCCTCAGAACAATCCTGAAAAAAAGCAGAGATAATTATCTCCATTTTCAGATGAGGAAATAGGTTCAGAGTAGGAAAGCAATTTGCCCAAGGTCACACAGCTTATAATTATAACTCAGAGAGAACTCCTGGCTCCTATTTTAGTATTTCCTTTGCTATATCACGCAGCCTCTATACAACTCAAGAAATGCCTTAACTATTAGTTATTTATCAATGGAATTTTCTGAACAAGGGTAGAGGATGTGCAGGAGAAGGACATTATCTTGCTGACTTCTTTGGTTGGGCGTGAAATGCTGCCCTGTATTCAATTTAATTCACGCAACAACTATTGAGCACATGCTATGCGCCAGTGGTCATTGTGCCAGGCAGGAGATTGGGGCTACTTAAGTCACAAGCCTCACTATGACAACTTTCACACATACAGAAAAATTGAAAGAATAATACAGTGAATTCTCAGATACCCTCTATCTACATTGCACAATTTTTACCCTTTTGCCATATTTGCTCTTTCTTAATGTAGATTTTGTAAACTAAGTGAGCATAAGTCGCACACATCGTGATACCTCACCTTAAATAATTCAACATGCATCTTCTAAGAACAAAGATGTTTTTCTATAACTATAGTATCCTCATACTTGTGATGGTCAGGTTTATGTGTCAGCTTGGCGAGGCTACAGTCCCCAGGTAAGTCGATCAAATGCGGACCTGGGTGCTGCTGTGAAGCTAACTTACAGATATGACTAAAATCCATAGTCAGTTGAGATCCTAGGTAATCTGGTAGGCTCAGTTCAGTCAGTTGAAAGGTCTTAGGAACAGAGCGAGGGCTTCCTTGGAAGAAGGCATTCCACCTGCAGATAGCTTCCCCCCACGCCCAAGGGTTCCAGCCTGCCCTTCCCGATGGCCTGCCGTACAGATTCTAGACTTGCTATCTTTGTCTGTTTGGGCTGCTATAACAAAAAGACCATAAAATGGGTGGCTTAGATAAAAGACATTTATTTCTCACAGTTCCGGAGGCTGGGAAGTCCGAGATCAAAGCACCAGTAGATTTGGTGAGTTGCAAGAGCCCGCTTTCCAGTTCATAGACAGGCACCTTCTTGCTGCATCCCGGCATGGCAGAGAAACAAGGGGCCCTCTCTGCTCCCATTCACGAGGGCGTTACCATCATGACCTCCTCCCAAAGGCCCCACCTCCAAATACCATCACCTTGAGGGTTTCAACATATGAATCTTGAAGGGAGACAAACATTCGGTCTATAGCATTTGCCTCGCTAGCCCCTCACACTTACATAAGCCAATTCCATGCAATAAATGTCTTCAGACGTATCCCTACTCTTCTGTCTCTCTGGTCAACCCTGACTAATAGACTACCCAAGAAAATTAACATTATGCCATCGCCTCAAACTTTGTTAATGATTCTTAACCTGAGGTCACAGGATGTGTTTCGAGGGTCAGGGAAGAAAGAGCCTGAAACGCTAGGCAGCACTTGGAATGTTCATACATTTTGTGAATTTCTCTGGGGTAAGGTCTTCATCAAATCCTCAAAAAGGGCATCCCTCCCTAAATGACCACAAGCCACTGCATTAAACACATCTTTCTAGGTTTATAAACCTGGCAGCAGAGACAGCAGAAGGAATGGAAGCTGACTGGCTTTATGTGAAGCGCGAGTGAGTCCCTGTGAGAGAAGCTGGATTGCGGAGGCAAGCAGCCAGCAACCCTGTGGTGCTTCCCAAGTTTCATTCTCTATAGTTCACCATGGCCCAAGGTATTTACAGTATGTTTCAAACTTCTTAAAGACGAAGACAAAGGGAGTCCCTACGAGGTTCACTGTTAGTGGGGACAAGCCCAGAACAACGGAGACTCAGCCATCCTCAGGCAGGCAGATCTGGAGACCAAGAGGCACAGTGAGGTTTTGCATTTAATTTTGATCATCTCATTTTTTAAATAAATATTTGGCATAAAAGGCTGAATAATAAGCTAGTCCTTTGGCCAACATTCCTGCTTCTTCAGGCGACAAAGGAAAAGACAGCAAAACTGTCTGATATCAATGGTGAACAAGAGGGGAGCAGTTGTTGACTGACCTTGTGGGAGGGTGCCAGTGAATGTCGGTCCAGATTACAGAGAACAGAAAAGCCTTTTCAATGTGTTTTCAACAAAAGTAGCACATTCCCAAGGAAGAATGTGTCCCCCTACTTTTAGTTTTAAGTCCCTGTAAGAAATCAGCTTCTCATGTACAGGCATTCCTGCTATTTACAAAGTCTAACTTGTCAGAAGCCACACTCCCTTCCTGTCATGTGCCAGGTAGCCACTGCCCAGGACAAGGCAGAAAAAGGCAAAACAGAATCACCTCACGGGAATGTGCTCTTTTCCAAGCAGGGAGGAGATCAATGTCTCAGCCTCTGCTGGTTCCTTCACCTATAAGCTAAACGGGCCCAGGCCGTGGGCCAACCCACATCTGAGCAGGAAATGGCCAACAGCTCAGGTACACTGTCCCGTGGGGCCTGGAATTTGTCACAGGGCTGTCAGGCTGATGTCCAATATTGCTGGAATGTGCCCCAGGCCAGGGTGTAAACTTCCATCTGTTTCCTTGCCCCAGTGAGCTGGCCAGTACCATAGCCCCAGCTTTTTCCTTTTGTTTCTGAACTCATGACTTGAGTGTCCACCTGTGACTGCAACCTTCTTCTAAATACCCAGGCTAATTCCACATAAAGGGATAGAAGGATGCTTGATCTGAGAAGGAACCTCCGTTCCAGAATTTGACATGCACTTATACCAATCTTCACTATTGCAACTGGGGAGGAATTAGTGTTTCCTGGATTCTCCGATCAAAGTCTAAATGAGGCTGATGGAGAACATGTTAAGACTGTCAGGAAGAATTCAAGTATTGTTCAGGGTCAAGATGCCTTAGTGCTACTCCTTCCTGCTTGCCACTGAGTAAGCCAAGAGAGTTGAAACTTGACAATAAAAAATTCTAAAAAGCAGTAAATAAAAGAAATGTAAATGATGGTTAAAAATCATAAAAAGAAAAAACTATAACAAAACTGAGGGAGGAAAACAGAAGTAAAAGCAATGAGAGAAAACGAGATGAAAAAAATATAAGCTAAGGAAAATGTCAGAGTGAGCTAAAAAGAAGGTCCCATAAGATAAGAAAAGTATAGGGGAGGAAAATATAACTTTTATCCCCTCCATCATCCTAGGTTCTCTGGATAGACCCTTCAGATAAGTCTGACAAAAGACAGATTAACAAGAGAAAAACAAAGAGAAGTGTATGAATGTGCATTGTGCATACACACGGGAGTACTCAGCAGCGAGTAACTCAAAACAGTGATTAGAAATTGAGCTTATATAGCATCTTATAAAAACAAAGAAAATAAATTTTTAAAGCAGTAACAAGACAAAGGAAAAGCTTGGCATTTCTAGGGTGGCACATGCAGGAAGGTAAGCGTATAGGGGAATGAATGGAAGACAGGGCTGGTTAGTAGGGTTGCTATGTAGGTTCGTCTGGTGTAGTTTCTAGGCAAATGGCGGAGGGCAGAGAGCTTTTCTTGTATCTGCGTCTTCTCAGTTGCCTTCAGCTCAAAATAATTCTTATGCATATTTTGGGGTGGCATATTCTGGTATCCTTCAAAAGCAAGCCATGACTATTAAGACACAAATAGAATAAAAAGGCTCACATACATAAAAAGATAACACCATAAAACAAATGGTCACCTGCATAAAATCGGGCATCCATGTCCCAGCCTTAGGGTGGAATGGCATGGAGTTGCATCTGGAAGAAACTCAAGTTTACTTCTAAGTGGAATGAGAGAAGAGTGGGAGTCACTGCCACAGGTCTTGTGAGGAGGCAAGAAAAGGGGAATGCTAGCGCACAGGGCAGCAGGATTAGTCTCTAAGAGCCCTCGTTTGATACATCTCCCTGCCAAAGAGCCCACCTCAAAGCAGCTGTTAGGACTGCCATCACTGTCCTCCACATGGTTCTCACAACACCAAGCCTGCTCCTCTGTTTCCAACTTCTCTGAGGTACCCTTCTTTCCAAAGCCATACAGCTTGATAAGTCACCACCCCGCCATGTGGCTCTGGATACTTCTTCTCAAAGGAAGCAACACTCCCCCAATCTGGAATTGTAGTGAATTATATTCCCTTTATAAAATGTAAATGATAACATAAAACTATAAAGTATTTTATTTTATTTTTTAAAAGATTTTATTTATTTTTGAGAGAGAGACAGAGAGTGAGCACGAGCTGGGGAGGGGAAGAGGGAGAGGAAGAGGGAGAAGCAGGCTCCCCACTGAGAAGGGAGCCCGACATGGGGCTCAATCCCAGGACCCCGGGATCCTGACCTGAGCTGAAGGCAGATGTTTAACGGACTGAGCCACCCAGGTGCCCCAAAACTATAAAGTATTTTAGTAGGGAAATCAACCCTAAAGAATATTTCAAACTGAGATGGCAGAGCAGTGGAGGTTTGTGTACGAACGCTAACAGTCTAGGTCCTGGTACCTCTGGGTGGCCACCAACAGGCTGTGCCAAGGCCAGGCTTAGGGAAATGTGGAGACAGACAAGTCAGGGAGGCCTGAGAGTTGTAATTGGTCATTATCTCAATACAAACTGACAAGGCAAAGCAACTACTTAAAAAGAGAGGGAAAAAAAAAAGACGATGCCTAGTAACACTAATATGTCAAATTGGGTCCATCCCCTGTGCCAGCTCCAATCAGCCAGGCGTGGCTGCCTGGAGTGCAGCATTGGACACTGTGAGACCACATGTGGACTCAGCAGGAAGGACTGCCATGAATGATTAGCAATGCCAGCGGTGGGTGGAGGAGTGGGGAGAAGCACCAGGCATGCAACTTCCATGGCTGGCCCTGGGCCAGGAGCCGGTTCTCAGGAGGAAAGCTGTTCTTACCAGCTAGAGTCAGGTTTAGAAAGTTATCAACTGAAAGGCCTGCAGGAGCCAGTCAGGTACCGCAAGAGAAAAATAGTGTGCAGGAGGGGCCCATGTGTCTGCATGTGGACAGTACATGGCTAGTGTTCTGGGCAGCAAGTAATAGAGAACCCCAACCCAACTGGATCGAATACTCCAGAACTGTATTATTCCACCTAACACAGCTTTGGGAGGCCGGGTGAGCCAAATGTGCTGCGGTAAAGGGGCTAACTCTACTTCCCACTCTTCTGTTGGCTCTTTCCTCCTTTCTGTGTGCCCACCATGGCCTTCTCAGCTCCACTGCTGGCCACTGGATTAGAAACCCAGGCTTAACCACCCCATCAACCCGGCAATCCCAGGGCTGGTCCAGTGCTGGGCATGCGATCCGGCTGGCCTAATCAGACTGCACGTGATATCTTATTTTATGCCTGAGGGACAGGTTTCCTTTTCTGTCCCATGGATATAAACCAGGAAGCTTATAGCCCAGTGGCTGCTGATTATCATCTTGCCACCATGGGAGAAAGTCAGCATGAAGGCACTTCCACATGAAGGAGGGACAAGTCAAGAGAATGCTGGGAGACAGAGTCAGAATCCTCACAGTAGCACATGCGGTTTACCGTGCCTCTTCAAGTCTGACATGCCTGTGAAGATGTTGGCAGAGCTGCATTTCTTTTTTTTTTTAAGATTTTTATTTTATTTATTTGAGAGAGAGAGAGAGAGAGAGCACAAGAGGGAGTAGGGTCAGAGGAAGAAGCAGATTCCCTGCCGAGCAAGGAGCCCGATGCGGGACTCGATCCTGGTACTCTGGGATCATGACCTGAGCTGAAGGCAGTTGTTTAACCAACTGAGCTACCCAGGCACCCGGCAGAGCTGCATTTCTTCTGGAGGCTCTAGAGGAGAATCCGATTTCTTTCCTTTCCCAGCTTCTAGAGGCTCCCTGCATTCCTCAGCTCATGGCCCCTTCCTCCATCTCTAAACCCTGCCATGTTGCATTTCTCTGGCCACTCTTCCATAGTCACATCTCCTTCTGACTACTGCCAGGAAAGGGTTTCAAGACCCATGTGATGAGACTGGCCCACTCCAATAAAGGATAATCTCCCCATCTCAAAGCCCTTAACTGAATCACATCTGCAAAGTCCCCTTTGACACGTTGGATAATATAGTCACACATTCCAGGGATTCAATATGGACTGCTTTGGGAGGACATGATTCTGTCCCTCGTAATGCCTCATTATTTCTTCAGGCTCAGATTCACACTTTGTGATTGTATATTTCCAAACTGTTGATAGAGGTCAAGAATGGCAGAAAAAAAGTATTTCCCAGGAATAAAAAGAAAAAATTAAGTGGCTACAGCAATGTGTTCCGTTTGATGGGTGACAATCTGCTCCTGGATTAAATGATGAACTATTTCAAAAGAGATCACAGGTTAACTTTAACCAAAAGAAGCCTGAGCAAAGCCCAAATTAAACTGTGTAGGTTCCATGAAGTCTTTGGAGAGCTTGCCGTATGAAAGGGAGGTCACAGGGTGAGATTATATTTCTTATAACCCCAAGGACACAATCACTTTTATGTCAGACTAGAAATGAAATAAAGTTCTGGCTTCTGAAAAATTGTCAGATCAAGGAGAACATCTTGACTGGACAATGAGAAAATATATAACTCTTCAGACACCTGCTCAATCCTTGCAACTCTGGGGATTGCCATTTAATCGCTAACCTAGTCATGGAAATTAACTTATCCAGTCAAAAGGAAAGTGTCTGCCTGAGAATGAACATCAGAGGATCTGGCTACAGTGAAAAGCACTCATTCTCTTAGCTTGGCTACTCAATAGAGAAGGGAGGGGAGGGGCAAAAACATCAAACAGAAGCAGTAATGAGTTTTGCCAGTTATATTTTTTTACCAGCAACCTGGGCAGGGGATTGAACACAGGGGATCTGCACTCAGCAGACCTGGACTGTAGCTCCTGCTTGGCCATTAGCCAGTTGTTAAGACTTTGGTCAATGGCCTTAACCTTGGAGGGACCATGATTTCTTACCCAATTTTTTATAAAAGTATTTATATGAATCTTATTTTTTAAATGTATTAAAGAGAAAATTTATAATATTCCCACCTTATGCGCGCGCACACACACACACACACACACACACACACACACACACACACATCCCAAAGCTCAAAAGCTTAGTGGGCACCCTCCTATACCTTTCATCCTGCTGTGTACATTTATTCCTACATAGAGTTTGACTTTTTTGTTCTTACAAAAACTGCATCATACTATATTCAAGACTCCACAGTTTCCTTTTTTCATTAAATTTACCATGGATAGCTTCTAGAACAATTCATATAGACCTAATTCATTCATTTACACTCACTTAAATTGAAATTATGAATATGCCAAATTATACTTATACCAAAATATACCCCATTTAGGTGGCATCGCAATTGGGTTTTGTTTTGCCATTAAAAAGTATGCAACAAGCATCCTTGATTGTTTTTATGTTCTTACACTTCCATCTCGGAAGACTATATTCCCCAACATGAGATTTGAGGCAAAAATATGTATTTTCTATTTTAATAGACATTGCTCTAAAAGCATCCCCAAAATAGTAATAATTAACATTCTTAGCTATAAAATATGAGGAAGCTTGTTTTTCCACTCCCCACCAGCACTGTATGTTCTTAGCTTTTTTAATTTTTGCTACCTAATGAGGAAAAAGTGGGTATCTCATGTTAAACTGCGTTTCTTAGGGCTTAGTAAGGTGATTCATCTCCTCAGTAAACTTTAGTTAGTAGGTCTGGACAAACAATATGCTCATGACAAAAATGGAGATGCAGAATGAAGTCCCTAGCAACATGACCTGTAACTGTTATCTGAAACTCCATCTTAGCCAGAAACCAATCAGTACCTAAAATTAGTCCATGGTTTAGCCATTGTGCAATAACACCTCAACCACATTTTAAGGAAGATTCTCAAAGTTCCAGAGACATCAAAATTGCAAACAATGACCACCCCCCCCCCACCACAGGCAAGACAGATGAATGTCAAGTTCAACATAAACTTGTTGACACCTAGGCATTGCCAAACCTGGAATAGAGGTGATATGTACAGTGAGTGCCTGAAGCAGTGGGTTGAGAAGCATTCTGGGGCTGATCAGAGCTCACTAGAAAAGAGTGAGTAGCAATGTGTGTCATAGGTACAAGAATCTGGAGGGGCAATATCCCAGGCAGGGAACCCTGTTATTGTCCCCAGGTGGGAAGAGAGTGGGACTGGGGCTCAAAGGTGCCTGGAGCTCTTCGATCTGGGTAGGAGGAAAGACATCACCCTCATCACTGACCCACTCATCCTTCCTCCTCACTGAGGCTGCAGAGATCAGCTTAATCTTATCCCTTTTCCTCTCCCCAGCCCCAGCCCTCCCTTCTTTGACCCTTTTTCATTTTATCCAGAATTCACCCGAATAAAAATGTTGTGGGAAATAGAACCTCGAGATTTGCTACACCCCAAGTCCATTAGGAATGGCCAGACACAGCTGGTCAGGCAGAAATATAATGACGTTTGAAAATCTGCAGAGAAGAGAAATTGTAGGCAAATGACAGATCTGTGGTTCTCTTCAGAGAATTAGCTTTCGAGACAGAAAAACAAAACAAAACAAACAAAAAGTCTTACTGCTAAAGCTTGGAATGGCTACATTCAGTTCTATCCAGGAACGGTGTGTACCCCTCTCTCCGAAAATGCAAGCTGGCCAGAGGCTTCTCCGCACCCCCTCTCCTTTCTCCCCAGACTCTGCCTCCTTTATCAGGACATCACCTGACCCCTAGTGGTCACACCGCCTGCAGCTGCACCAGATGAGCTTCCTTTATTTGATGGCTTGTCAAAATTCTAATCCGCTGACAGGCAAGCAACATCTCCTTTTAAACACCGACATTTGTAAGTTACGAAAGCAATGGGTCTTTGCCTTTAAGAGGGTCTTTATATCTAGTAACCTCAGAGAAATTACCAGAGAGGCCTAAACATCAAAGAACACAAGCAACCCTTTGTGTGTGACAGTGTTACGTGGCATTTCTCCTGAACTGATTTTCTCCCGTGATTATAAACTCGGGTTCCAAACCCTCAAGGTCTGTCTTTTTAAAAAGGAGTAAATAACTGCATTCAAGATAAGGAATTGTTCACGTTTCCACACATCCATCCAAACCCACCTTCTCCAGGCTCTTTGTGAAATAGGAATGCCTAGAAACCAGAATGTTTTCACAGTCTTGCAAAGCTTATGTGTCTTGTGGCTGATGCTGCCTAAATTAGTTCTAAATGGTGGGGAAAAGCAATGGATGTTTGTGGGATCATGAAATATTTTAGATCCTAGTCTATTTCAAGAAGTATTTGACAGGGAATATAAGTAAGTTGAAAACTGAGGCAAATGGTTTTGACTGAACCACACCTAGGTCTATTCTAGAGTCTACCTCCACACTCCACCCTGCTCTGGTCAGATCTGACCCAGGATTGGGTGGGCTGAGCCTCCAGAAGAATCTCAGAAGACACAGCTGAAGAAACCTAGGGTTGGCAGGTTTTTCACTCACACTCACATGCGTGCGCACACACACACACACACACACACACACACACACACACACACACACACACACCTGGCCTCAAGTCCCAGATTGCTCTCAGAAGTAGGAAAGATTTGAACAGACACCTGACCAAAGAAAATATACAGATGGCAAATTAGTATCTGAAAAGATCACCTGTCATTAGGGAGTTGCAACACAACAGATAAATAAATTGGGTGGGAACATACAAACCTCCATGACAAAGAATTCCAAATAATTTATGTAAACACTTGCTGATTGAAGAGGTAGAGCACAGCTTCCCACTCCTTAAGTGTGAGCTGCCTACAGTGAATTCCTTCCCAAGAGCGTGGCATGGGAAGTGAGAAGAAAGGATCTGTAACTTTACAGTGGAGAAACCTGGCAGACACTACCTAAAGCATCAACAGTGACAAATTGATA
Organism: Eumetopias jubatus; assembly: GCF_037043125.1. Lineage (NCBI taxonomy): Eukaryota > Metazoa > Chordata > Mammalia > Carnivora > Otariidae > Eumetopias > Eumetopias jubatus. The sequence goes on from NW_028274807.1 coordinate 110,882,924, forward strand.
GTATGTGTCCTTGATAAGATATGAGTATCGCACTTTCCCTCTGTGATCTTATTCCCCAAAAGTCATAAACCCAGGCTCATCATGAGAAAAACATCAGACAAATCCCAATTGAGGGACATTCTGCAAAATACCCGACCTCCTCAAATTTGTCGAAGTCATCAAAAACAAGGAAAGCTTGAGAAACTGTCATGGCCAAGAGGAGCCTAAGGAGGCACGAAAACTCATTGTCATGTGGTATCCTGGGTAGGATCCTGGACCGGAAAAAGGACATTAGACAAAAACTGAGATCTAAATAAAAGATGAACTTTAGTTAAATAATGATGTGTTAATATTGGTCTATTAATTGTGACAAGCGTTCCATACTCATATAAGATATTAATAGTAGGGGAAACTCGGTTTGGGGAAATGGGAAAATGGGTTTGCAGTTTTTCTTTAAATCCTAAAGTAGTCTATAATAAAAAGTTTATTTACAAAAAAAGTAAGATGAGCATCTCCTCCTGGTTTGCCCAGGACTTCCCCAGTTTCAGTCCTGAAAGTCTGACATCCCTGGAATCCCTCAGTCACGGCAAAACAAGAGGGTCGGTCATCCCATGATGCTCAAGCCCCCTCCACAATACAGATTCCTCTGAGGCACTAAGATGGCATTAATAAACTACCCTAGATTTCCCTTTCTGAGGTTTCTGGTTATTTGTTGCCTGATTTCTTCTAAGCCTGGAACACTTAACAATTTCCCATAACTGACCTAAAAAACAACAAGGCACAGTAAGGATTTTACTTCAGTGGAAATCTCCACGGTGAGAAAAGACAACTTTCTCAGACACAGTCAAGGTAGCACCTCAACATTTCCGAAGTTAAACATTCTGTGGCTTGACAATCGTGAGTAATTCATAGAAACATGGTTATGGCAGCTCTGATGGGTTCTCACAGCATGAGACCTATATGACTTACATGATTTCAGCAATGAATCACCTATACACCCAAAACAAGTCAGGTCTATTATTTGACATTCTATGAGAAACTGAGGCATGGTATGGCCAGAGAGCTGGCCTGGGTGGCAGCTCGGCCAGACAACTGTCTAGGACACATCTGTAGTGCTAAATATCGCAAAGACACTAAAATGTCATTGGAAATATAACCAGGTGGAAAAAAAAAAGAATTTTCTAGAATTCCTTTAGGGAGGTCACTGGACATGGCTGGAAGAAATACAAATGCTACTCACCTCTAAATCTTCCCTAGATAGACCAAAACAAAGCTACATGTCAGAGGACAACCACCCGTCTGGTGTGGTGGAGGCTTGTCAAATGAATGTCTCCTTGGACCCATACACAAGTGGATTTAGGAACCACCTTTCAAATCTAAACCATCTGTAAATAAAGAAGCATTCTGCAGTTTGATAAGCTACCATGTTGGGAGGGTGTAGAGGTCCCCCACTTTTTCCTACCCTCAAAATCCACCCCCACCCCCATACCTTCAGCCAAACAGGCATCAAATTCTAGAGGTGACCTGTGAACTTCATCCTCAAGAACAGCAGGTCCAGTTAACCTGAGGTCTTTCATTGTACTGAGATGACCATCCAGGCTGGGGACTACTGGATTCTTCTCTGCAATTCCTGCACACAGAACTTGACCCCTCCTCCAAATTAACGTGAAGGAAATTTCAAACATGTGTAGGCTTTAAGGGTAGACAAATGATTAGCCCGCCAAGGCACCTACTAGTTTGATCCAGACCGGGGTAGGGAGGGCACAGGCCAAGGCTTTAAGGATTCTGGGTTTAAATCCTGCTTGGGGAACTTAAAAATCATGTAACTATGGGCAGAATTTTGACTTCTGGATCCCTAGTTTCTCACCGGCAAAACAAGTATAATTTTATCCATCAGATTTCCCATGGTGTTTGTAACATACCTGCAATGGTGTGGCTTGTCATGGGGTCTGCATTCCCTCCACAGTTTGCAGCACTCAGGGAGACTGCCCCCATACTCCTCACATTGCCCCCTGCCAATAGCATCCCTGTACTGTCTGTTGACAACCTCTCCTTGCTCTCAGATAAAGGAAGCAGCCCGAAGACAGCTCCCTCCGCCTCCTGCATCTGCAGCTGGCCCTTGCTTTCCCTCCTCCTGGACGAGGCCCATCTTTTGACCAGGGCGGTGGAGCCCTCAACTATGACTTTGGAGACAGGGCTCTACTGCTGATCTCCTCTCACTTGAACAGTGAGCCTGCCCCTTTCTCCTCAGCTCTCAGTCTTGCTCAAGTGTCTCATGTGTTTTCTTTTTTAAAGATTCTTCCTCGGCCCCTCTCTAGGTTCTACTCTTAATATGTCTTCCCACCTAGCCAAGATTCTTGCAAGCCATGTCTGTCCCACCACCTCCAGCTCCTCAAGTACAGCAGCCTGGCTTCCTTCCAATCACTTCTGTGTAGGTGCTCTCCGAGCTCACAGGCTCACTTACCTCTTAGCCTCAGATGCAAGTATCACTCTTTTCCCTGGGCTCTTGAGGCATGAAGGATCAGGATTCCTCTGTTCTCTGACTGGTGCTGAAATGATGGCCTTTCTCAGCATGTAGGCCCTAGCACTCCGCTCTCCTCCAGCCACACAGTGTGGGTGACCCCATCCTCTTGTAGCTCCAATTATGTCTGTGTGCTGAGGACTTCCAACCCTTAACTTTAGGTCCTCTCTGCAGACCCCTGTGTCCCACTGCCTATGGATATCTTCATTTAAAAAGTTAGTTGAAAGGGAGGGGAACTATGAACTTGTCTTTTTTTTTTTTAAGATTTTATTTATTTATTTGACAGAGAGAGACAGAGAGGGAACACAAGCAGGGGGACTGGTTGAGGGAGAAGCAGGCTTCCCACTGAGCAGGCAGCCCAACTCGGGGCTCGATCCCAGAACCCCAGGTCATGACCCGAGCTGAAGGCAGACACTTAACCGACTGAACAACCCAGGCGCCCCTGAAATTGTCTGATGTATTAGTCTGCTGGGGCTGCCATAACAAAATGCCACAGAATGGATGGCTTCAACAATGCAAATTTAGTGTCTCATGGAGTTGGAGGCTGGAAGTTCAACATCAAGGTGTCATCAAGATAAACATATGTATTTCTTTTGGGTCCAAATTGCCTCTTCTTATAAGGGCACCAGTCTAACAGCCTCATTTTCATTTAATCACCCCTTTAAAGGCCCTATTTCCAAATACAGTCATATTCTGAGGTACTGGCAGTTAGTGCTTCCACATGTGAATTTGGAGAGAATTCAACTCAGCCCATCACAGGCATCATTTGGTATGTCAATTTAAGATGTGTGTGTGAGTCCAAAAGGCTCTTCAGCATCAATACGTCCACAATCATCTCCATCCTTATTCCTCAGACCTCATCTTTTGTCTCTGGTTCCTTCCCAAGATATGGCGCCCATGTGGCTCACCACCTCCCATGGCCCATCCATCACAGGCACACCTCTGAAATCTGCTCACTTCTCTCTATCCCCTCTGCAATAAACTAAGCCACCATCCTCTCTCATCTGGATTATCACAAGGGACTCTTAATTGGTCTCTCTTCCCTCTGTCTTGCCTACCTCCAACCCATTCTTCATGTGGCAGTGAGAGTAAGCTTTCTCAAATGCAATTCTGATCATGTTAAAATCCTGCTTAAACTTTTCAACAGATCCCCACTGCCCTCAGAATGAAGTCCAGATTCTTCAGTATGGCCAACAAGGACCTACCTGATCTAAGCCCTGTTTTGTTCCCCTTCTCTGAATTTCTCTCAGTTCTCTCCTCTGCCTGGTGCCTTTGCCCATATTCTTTGTATTCTTTGCTCTTCCTGGGACACCCTCTACCTCTCCCCTAGCAAACTCCTACTTGCTCATCAGTTTTTAGTTTAAACATCACTTTGTCCAGGGATTCCTCCCTGATTTTCCTCTCCAAGGGGGTTGGGTGTCTCTTTTATACCGCTCTGCATGACCAATTAGGTGTCTCCTCCATTAGAGTTAAATGGGAAACAGGTCTACATTGCTCTTCCCCCAATGCCCAGCACTGTGTCTAAAATGTAACAGATTCTAAATAAACACTGAAGGAAGAAATGAATGAATGCAAAGAATATGGCAAAAGTAATGCACTCAGTGAGAGAACACCTGGGTCCTTGTCTCAAGTCTGCCACTAACTAGCTCCGTCACAGTACCTGTAGGCCAAAATGAAAATAAGTTGGGTCAGACATCTCTCAAAGTGTCTCCTGATTCTAAACAACTATAATTCTTCATTTCTGATTCCAGATAGAATATACTGTGCTATGTATCCAAGAAAGAGACCTTTGCCTGCTATTGATTCAGACAGAATGCCAATAGCTTGATGGAAATATAAGAGGCCCAGGAAAGGCCAGCAGAAGGCAGAAGTAATAAAAAAGACTGCTCGCTGACACTAAAAGTCTTCTAAATCAAGACCATTAAATAAATTGCTCTTGACAACAACCCGAAAAGAAAACAGAGACACCAAATGCAATGACTCTTGGCCTCCTCTCCCATTTCTGTGTTTCTCTTCCTCTGTCTCTCTCCCTATACAAACTCAGAGACTCTCATTCTTAATAAGATATGTGTAAGGGGTGATGGGTCTCTTAGATTGAGATGATTATGATCAAGACCCCAAATTTTCTCTTTGCTTGGCCTTAGCTATTTCCAAGGAAAACACAATCTAAATAATAAAAGCTTCTTCTCAGTTTGCAAGAAGCAGGATAGGGGAGAGGCCAGTGAATAAATTTAATTGAGAAGTCACACCTAGAAGATCTTTAGTCAGTCACAGAAAATAGTTGGTCCATGTGCTCCAGACCTGAAGAAAACTTGGCAGCAGACTTTCTCTTGTTTTATTTCTCCTCTTCCATTTGGTGTAGAAGCAACACTTTCTACTGTATGCATGGTGCCTCTACCACCAAAGAATAAATCCGACTAGGGCAGAAATATATGTTGGTAACTGAGGAAAACTTAAGAGGTCTGTTGCTATATGTACATCATAGAGAAAGCTGCTTTAGCTACAGATTCACAAAAGCTATTCGGGAAATAAAACGAACACAACGTGGAGGAATTCCACTCAACACGAATGCCATGATGCGGTTTGTGAGGTTTGGTGCAGAGGGCTGTGGCTACAAAAAGTGAGTAAAATCGAGTTTTGTCCTTAAGGAGGTCAGTCTCATCCCAATCTTGGTTGGCTGCTGAAATCACCAGGGAGCTTTAAGAAAATACTGATGCGCTGTTGGTGAGAATGTGAAATGGTACAACCACTATGGAAAACCATACGGTGGTTTCTCAAAAAATTAAAAATAGAATTATCATATGATCCAGCAGATTTCCATCTCTGGATATATACCCAAAAGAACTGAAAATAGGGTCACCCATGTTCACAGAAGCATTAGTCACAGTAGCCAAAAGGAGGACGCAACCCAAGTGTTCATTGAAAATGAACGTATAAACAAAATGTGGCATAAAGCTACAAGGGAATATTATTTGGTCTTAAAAGGGAAGGAAAGTCTGACACATGATGAACCTTTAGGACATGATGCTAAGTGAAAAAAACTAGTCACAAAAGGACAATTGCTGCATGATTCTCATTATATAAGGTACCTGAGGTCAAATTCACCGAGGCGGAAAAGTAGGATGGTGGTTGCCAATAGCTGGGGGAAGCGGGGAAGAGGGAGTTACCGTTCAGTGGGTATACAGTTCTGTTTCGCAAGATAAAAAGAGTTCTGTGGGTGGGTGGCCATGATGGTGGCACAGCAATGTCAACGTGCCTTAGGACACTGCATTTTACGCTTAAAAATGGCCAAGATAGGGACGCCTGGGTGGCTCAGTCGGTTAAGTGGCTGCCTTTGGCTCGGGTCATGATCTGCCAGGGTCCTGGGATCAAGGCCCACATCGGGCTCCCTGCTCAGCAGGGAGCCTGCTTCTCCCTCTCTCTCTCTCTGCTTGTGCTCTCTCTGTCAAATAAATAAAATCTTTAAAAAAAAAAAAAGGCCAAGATAAATTTTATGTTATGTGTATTTTACCATCATTTTAAAAAAATAAATAAATAATTTTTAAAAACCAGAACACGGATGCCTGGGCCCCACCCACAGAGAGTCTGATTTAATTGCTGCACAGCCTGGGCACGGGGATTTTTAAAACCTCCCGGCAGATTCTAATGTGCAGCCTCGCTTGTGAGCCACTGTTAATGGACCACAAAAAATATTATTAAAAAAAAATTGGGAAAGAAGTAAACCTGGTGTTAGAATACCTGGTTCTTCATCATGTAAGGCCACATTGAGTGCTTTAAACTTTGCTGAGCCTCAGTTGACACTTGATGTGTAAATTTACATGACAAACCCAGCCCATGGTGGTGGTGTAAGGGGTCAGTTAAGTTAGACTACAGGAAAGGACTTTATATTTTAACAAGCATAAGATATAATTAGGTGAAAGACCATAGCAGGCACAAACAGAGAGCATCTGCTTTTCTCACAGACATCTAGATCCCTCTCTTCAATACCCAAAGAGGAATGAGTCTGTCCTTCCCTACCTCAAAAGTCTCACAGAACCTTGTTAGCATTTTATCATAGCACCAACCCTGTATGCAAGTGACCTGCGTATATGTCTACTGCCCCCAGAAATCTTGGGTCCACAGAAGCGGGCCACGACGGATTCACCCCCTCAGGCCTCACCATGGCTAGCACACAGTGGACGTTCAATAAACATTTGCTAAATTGAGTTGAATTGCATTATTTAACAGCACGTAAACCTGCGATATTCAGTGCATTTCAAACAATATGTCCCTGTCACCAGCAGACTCTTTACTCCAAGGACAAGCTTTATTTCCATAAATAATAAGATGTATAGGCAAAAAGCAAGAATGGTGGCCCCCCCAAAACAAAGAGACACTGTGATACGTATGTAGGATCACAATCCACACAAAGGCCCTGCTGTTCCTGACACCCGAGCCACTCAACCACACTCTTCTGCTTTGGTACAAATATTAGTGCTATTATTGTAAACTTGAAGAGTTAGCCAATACCAGCCTAAAATAACAACATGTTTTTATGAAATATAAAGGTATTTTCCCTTTAGGAGATATTAAAGCAATGAACTGGGTCAACCCTCCCAACACATAAGGCCATCCACTGCTGAAATGTAAGGAGAGACAAAATTCACTGTTCCTTCCTATTATTTAGTTATCCTTCTCTCTTTTTTAAGATTTTATTTATTTATTTTGAGAAAGAGAGAGTGGGGGAAGGGCAGAAGCAGAAGGAAATAGAGAATCTTAAGCAGACTCCACGCTGAGCACAGAGCCCCACGTGGGGCTGGATCCCATAACCCTGGGATCATGACCTGAGCCTAAATCAAGAGTCAGAAGCTTAACGACTGAGCCACCCAGGCGCCCCTAGTTATCCTTCTCTTAATCAAGGCATTGGTTCAAAAATATAAGTAGCTCAGAAAGGGCTAATGTTGACATATAATATACACAGGTATTGTATCATTTCATTTAGCCTTTCATAAACTCCAACCAGGAAAATTAATTTGGATAGAGATGGGAGGGGCATTACAATTTTTTTGAGTGCTTACTATATGCTAGGTCTTTTATTTTCTCATTATAGTTTTATGGCAACTATATCAGATAGTAACGTGTTCAATTGGATTAAGAGAAACACTGAGTTAAGCAAATAGAATTAATTTTTCTCACATATAAAAGTCTGGAAGTAGATGCTACTGGCACTGGCTCTAGGAGTCTCTTGGCCTTTCCTTTATGTCTATCACCTCTTAGCCACAAGATGGGAGCCCTAGATCCAGACATCACAGTGATGCTCTAGGCAAGAAGTGGGAGAGGCCAGGCCTGCTGGGTATGTTCCCCTTTCCCTTTTCTTTTGTTCATCCAGAAAGCAAATGCTATCCCAGAAAGGCGCTCCCACTGACTTCTGCTTAGGTCTTTCTTTGACTGGTTTCTCCAGAGCCTGAAATGGAGGTTCTTATGTGAGTGACTGACAGGGAGTGTTTTCAGTAAAACGTCTAAGGGAGTAAAGAAAGCAGTGTAAAGCAGAGGGAAGGAGCTAGGCCAAGACATGGATTCCACTAAAATCTCACCGCAGCCTAGGATATGCGGCATACCCTTCTAGTCATTTTGCAGCAAGGAGGCTGCCTTTGGTTGAAGGCAATTCTCAGCAGCTGGGGGATAGGAACATTGTCCCAGTAGGGACAGCAGAACAGGCCACCAACAGCACCTTCTACAATTTTATGTTCCAAAGCCAGGTCACATGGCTGTTTTTGGTTACAGTGGATGTTTGGAAAGTATTTGGTTTTTCAGCCTCTAGAGTGAAATGTGAATAATGCCCAGTTATTGAATGAAGCCAGTCAACGGTGTCTCCCAAAACAACTCCCGAGATAGCCTTCTTTTTGTTAGAGAGGGTAAATTTTATTTCCTACCATGTGAAAGGAATTCCACTAGAATAGCAGCTCTCAAACTTTTTGGCCTCAGGACCCCTTTAAATTCTTAAAAATTATCGAGGATTCCAAAAAGCTTTCAATTATCTGGATTATACCAATAGCTATTTACCACAGGAATTAAAACTAATAAATTTTAAATATGTATGTATTAATTCATTTAAAAATAACAATAATAAATCCATCAAATATTAACATAAATAACTTGTTTTTGTCAGAAATAATTATATTTTGGGATGTCTGGGTGGCTCAGTCAGTTAAGTGACCGCCTTCAGCTCAGGTCATGATCCCCGGGATCCTGGGGTTAAGTCCTGCATTGGGCTCCTTGCTCAGCAGCGAGCCTGCTTCTCCTTCTGCCTACAGCTCCCCCTGCTTGTGCCCCTCCCCTGACAAATAAATAAATAAAATCTTTAAAAAAAGTGAATAATTATATTTTCTAAAATTAAAAAAAGAGTGTAATTGTTATATATTTTTACAACCTTAATGTCCAGCTTAATAGAAGATAGTTAGATTCTCATAGCTGCTTCGAATGCATTTAGCCTGTTTTGCAATATATTTTTCTTAAGATTTATTTATTTATTTTCAGAGACAGAGAGAGAAAGAGAGCAGCAGGGAGGGCAGAGGAAGAGAGAGAGAATCTCCAGCAGACTCTGTGCTGAGTGTGGAGCCCAACGCAGGGCTCGATTCTTACAACCCCAAAATCATGACCTGAGCCAAAACCAAGAGTCAGTCACTTAACTGACTGAGCCCACCTAGGTGCCCCACAGTTATTTTTTTTGGTTGATGTATATCAAGAGAACTCAGCCTCACAGAGATATATAGTTGGGAAAGGGAGGAATATTTTAATATTTTCAGATAATTGTGGACATTCTGCTTTGATATTATACCAAAACTCAACAAGTTGTAGTTTAATTGCAATGTAAAATATAAAACCACATCAAAGAACTTTTCAAACTCTGTTACATTATAATTCTCTGACCAATCCTGCAGTTTGAATAGCTGTTGATAACATCATGCATTGAATATTTAGGAAGTTTTGGTTAACTGAGTTAAGCAGATCTTCCAAATGTTACCTCATTTCATTATAGAGTATCCCCAAACCACATTCATTAACATCACCACCAATATCATCAGAAAAGTCTTTAAGTACTGGAAAGCTGTCGAGCCTATGGTGGTGTGTACAAGTGTTCTAAACTTCTAATTTTTGCTTAGAAGCACAAATTGTATTATTAGCAACAAATACCATCAGTTACCTTGAAATGACAGACACTTCCTTAGAGAAAATGTTTGCCAAATGCCCCAGTCTGAATAACCATAATTGTTTGTCAGCAGTGGCTGGTGAGTAAAATAGTGTTCTGGAGGGAAAATCTACTTCAGCTCACAAGGCAAACAGCCCAAGTGCTTTTCCTGTGGACAAGGCCTGTGTTCCAGAATGCCACAGCAGTGCATGCAACAGTTGGTGTGATAGAATTAACTATGTTCATTAAAGATATTCTTAAACTCTGGATTTGGGCTTCTCTTTCTGAGTGTGGGGCAGGAGAAAACAGTGACTACTAGTGCAGTTTTGTGCTTCCACCCTGATTCATGGGAAGACATAAGCATTTTCACCCCATCAATGCAAATGTCAACATAGTGGAAAAGTCAAATAGCATCTTAGCGTTGTTACGAAAATACTTTTTTTTTAAAGATTTTATTCATTTATTTGAGAGAGAGAGTGAGTAAGATAGAGTACAAGCCCAGGGAAGGGGCAGAGGGAGAGGGAGAAGCAGACTCCCTGCTGAGCAAGGAGCCAGATATGGGGCTCCATCTTAGGACCCTGGGATCATGACCTGAGCTGAAGGTAGATGCTTAACCGACTGAGCCACCCAGGCACCCCTGAAACTACTTTTGACCTTGCTGACCCCCTGAGATTATCTTGGGGACCCCCAGGGTTCTGGAGACTATACCTTAAGAACCTCTGTACTAGAATCCATTGCCAGGTTCATTCGGCTTCCTGCCTACCACTGGTTTCCTTCCAGAGAGAAAGGGGAGGCTGAACTCAATGTGCCTAGCTCCCTCTCAGTCTCAACAATCAGAATCCATGTTTCCTCCCCTCCAGGAGACTGAAACAGGGTTTTTTCCAGTATTGAACATCGTCTCAGTTTATTACTGGTTACCTTGTGTATAGCTTTTTAATCACTCCGTTTACCTCTCTAGGTAACAAGCCACTTATAGCAGTGACCTTGGACCAAGACCGGATGTCTGACCTGATCTTAGACATTGGGATGCCCTTCCCTGGAAAGCTGACACATGTCTGGTTGAATCCTGTGCCCTAACCAATAGATATTTGTCTTAAATGTACTTAACCAATATGTCTGGGAAAGCAGTTCTTCCTGGAACAAAAGGAAGGTCTGACTCGGGGCAGATGTCTTCTTGGCATCATGCCAACTCCCCAAATCATGATTTTCCAGGCTTGAAAATGTTAAGATCCACCAGCTGCCCATTATATTTCACTGAGGCCCAGGATCTGGGACTTGTGCATATTTTCGTGGCTGTTGCACTCATTTCCACACCACCTACCGTCAAGCCACAGTGGGAAACCTCACCGCAGCTCTTTCCTGGCAAAGCGATGATAGTTCCAGAACCCCTGCAACATGACCTTTTAATGATTATTTGATAAGGAAACATTGCTTGCTGGATTTTTATATCATGCTTTTAGCACAGAATATGCTGGGTGAAATGAGCATTTATGCCTTGGTGCATGGCCAACTGAAGCCATATCAATCTACTTGGTTATTTAAATATCATGGAAAGCAGCAGCCGGAGGAGTCTGAGACATGACCCTCCTGTTGAATTTACTATGATCCTGATGGCACTGGCTAGCCTCTACGCAGGTGATCCTCTCTCCTGATTCTCCAGAGTCAGCATCATGAAGCTTCATATCACGGAACAGAATCTGATACGGCAGGGATTGCAAATACACCGCACAGTATTCAGGGTCAGGTGAATATCCTATATGCTAGGGTCACAAATCTGGATGGCTAAGGAATCAGGCAAAACTGAAAGTAGCAGACTGATGGGGACAATGACCATTGTCTCATGTCTCCTATCAAGGGAGGAGTCTGGCATTCCCCACCAGACAATTGGAGGCCGCCCTCGAAAGGGATTTGTGAACTTCGCAACCATAGGCAAGTCTCGTTTCCCCACTGCCTATCACTTTTCACATCACAAAGGGGGAGAGAAATAGAGTTGCTTTGAAGTTCAAATGATGAAAGTTACCATGGAACTCTGCTCTTTCAACAGAGAACCTCAGAGACTTTGATGGGTAACAAACAATTTAGAAGGTCAAAAGTGTTAGCACATCTACATGGAGGCAGGGAGACAGAGGGCCAAGTCTCTCATATGCTGACATCAGGTTTAAAAGGGTCCAGTGGCAACACCTATGATAGTAGCTGGCTTGCCGTGTCCTAAGGAGTCTATTATTATTGTTACGTTTCCTTCACACATCAAGTGAGTGGCTACAGTTACAATGAATTGACATCCTAAAACATAGCCAGATCACAGTAAGCAAAGAAGACTAAAATTCCTCTGGACAATCTGTACTGTTCATGCTTAGTCTGAACAAAAAGCAGACTGGTAAAGGGAATGTCAAAACCCAGGGTTGGGGCACTGGGTGTCTCAGTGGTTAAGCGTCTGCTTTCGGCTTGGGTCATGATCTCATGGTCCTGGAATCAGGCCCCGCATCAGGCTCCCTGCTCAGCAGGGCATCTGCTTCTCTCTCTCCCTCTGCCCCTTCCCCCCACTCGTGCTTTCTCTCTCTCTCTCACTCTGCTCTTTCTCTCAAAAAAGTGAATAAATTCTTTAAAAATAAAAAAACCCAGGAGAAAAAAATCCCCCACACAGAAATTTTTTTAAAGGATTTGTCTTAAAAGCGATCATCAGAAGAAAAAAAAGTATAACTACATATGGGGATGGATGTGAATTAGACTTACTGTGTTGATCCTTTCACAATACATACACATATTGAATCACTGTGTCATACACCTGAAACAAATATAATGTTATATGTCAATTATATCTCAATTAAAATAAAAAGGATTTGTGGCTGGATTTGACTGGTGGGCATCCAATTTATAACTGTTGGCCCAAAGGGTATATTGGAAAAGAACAAACACAAGTATTGCATTTATTGAACTAAATGCCAAGTGACAAGGTATGCACGCCTTGTCAAATACCTTCTCTGATTCAACATTCACAGTAACCCCCCCAAACACATAAAGATACCCTCATTTGCACATATAAGAAAAATAAGCTTCAGACATCTTAAACACTGACCCAATGTTACATAGCCAGTAGGCAGTTTGGCTGAACTTTGTTCCTAGGTACGTCTACAGCCCTTGTTTTTTTTTCCATGACAAATCAATGACCTAAATGTCCACATTGCACAAAGAGATGTTTTGTTCAGACGATGAAGCTGTAAAAGGTTGTATTCATTACAAACATTCCACAATCAATAATTGTCACATAAAAATCTGGATTTCCAACTTTAGGGGAAGACCAAATATTGCACTCTCTGGCCACTCTGGACATGCTGCCATTGCTGGTAAAAACTTGGACGTAGAGTTGCCAGTGGCACGGTCCCCAGGGGCTGGTTAGTGGCTTCCCCTCTTTAATGGTGCCAGGCCTGCACCATCTTATCCTATGAACTCAATCAACTGGCTTCATTTGCTGACTTGCCTTGCCTGGCTCCTGTGGACCCTGCAGTTTGTCCCCTCTGCCTTCTGTCCAGCATGTGTTTTCATCCCAGACCAAGGGCAGCTGTTATATTCTCCTCTGCCATTCCTGGGCAGGAAGTCCTAGAAGTACTTCAAACTACACCCCCTCAAAGTATAGCTAATTTGCCTGTGGGGTTTGTTTAAATCATGTGCCTGTGGCAAGGTTTAAAATTTGAATGCTACTTTCATTAAGGTACATGAAATCGGGACGTTCTTCCCTTTGCTTCCTGACCAGAAAGGAATGTGCATCTTTGTTCAGACTTGCGTCATGGGAATAGCCATTTTGTTCCAAGTGTCCCTAGAGGAGGCACAGAACTTAACTGGTGGGACACATGACTCTTGAGTTTGTAGTTGGCACACAATCGGCCATTGAAGGGCTTGTCAACTTCAAGGAAGCAAAACCAACACTCTGCCTCCCCACCAACTACAAATTCTAAAAGCTAACAAGATCACCTCATATAATATCTAATATCCTAAGTCAGAGTCTTGGAGTGCCAAGAATCATTTTGATCTACGTAGGTCAATGGGTTTACAGGTTAAAATACACACACACACACACACACACACACGTTGTCAAATGAAATAACTCGTTGGTAACTGGCTTTGCCTTACCTCCCCTAAGTCTTCCTTAACTAATCTAATCCCACCTTCATATCATTTCCTCTGAGCAGTCAAGTATGATTTCATACTTGTTGAATTATTAGCTCTTGGAATTGAATTGTAGAATTTAAGTGCTAAAGGGAACTTAAAGGATCATTTAATCCAGTCCTTTCATTTTATAGATGAAGAAACTGAAACCCAGAACACTTAAATGATTTGCTCAAGGTCACAAAGATAGCTGATCAAGGACACACTTGACCCAGTTCCATGTTCTTTACACTCCAATGTGCATCCATTTATTATGCACCTTCCCAAGCACAAGTCTGAAAATAGTGTGGCCTGGTTACGATGTCTGTAATTTACTTTTTTTTTTAATTTTATTGTTATGTTAATCACCATATATTACATAATTTGTTTTGGTGTACTGTTCCATGATTCATTGTTTGTTCATAACACCCAGTGCTCCATGCAGAATGTGCCCTCCTCAATACCCATCACCAGGCTAACCCATCCCCCCAGCCCCTCCCCTCTAGAACCCTCAGTTTGTTTTTCAGAGTCCATCATCTCTCCTGGTTCGTCTCCCCCTCTGACTTACTCCCCTTCATTCTTCTCTCCTGCTATCTTCTTCTTTTTCTTTTTTCTTAAAATATGTTGCGTTATTTGTTTCAGAAGTACAGAGCTCAGACAGTGTGATATAAATGTGTGTGTTTGTTAGTCTCAGTGTACACTCCAGGGACAGTCAAGTTGCCCTAATCAAGAATCCACAGCTAGCACTTAATCAAAACGCCACACACCAAAGAGGAGTCTCACAAGGCTTCAGCTACCTTCAACCAACACCAGAGGCTTTGCTAATTATAATAAATGTTATTAATAGGCTTCCATTGGTGAAATTAGTGACTCATTTATTAGCATAATGGATACTATAAATGGACTGCCACTGATAAAATTGCTGAGGTTCAAGACAAAATGTTTTAGAGACATTCCTCACCTTTTCACAATCAAGGTGAATCCTTCACCTTTGCCCATCCAGGGCTAGAAACAGAAATGGTCCTATGTCCGGCCCTGACTTCAGATTCTGGTTGGCAGATACCACCAAAGGGACAACTGAATCCTGCCTCTAGCTGGGGCCTCTGCCTCAGATGAATCCTTCAAACAAGATGTCGTTAGAGCCCCTAAGGAGAAAGGACTTAGGGACTTAGGGACTCCCTAAGATTACAGAACAGATTGTGTGAACTGTTCCTGGGCCTACTTACTAATGCATGCTTATTAAATAAATGCCCATATGTATGTAGAATATGGCTGAATACTCATTTTATATATAAACTAGTTATAGTGAGATTGTCAGGAAGTATCCACTGTCACTTACCCCTATGATTGGCAGCCACTGACACCATAAAGAATCTAACAGTTGCAAATGACCATTATGAGCTGAATTGTATCCTTGAAAAATTCACATGTTGAAGTCCCAACTTCTAGTACCTCATAGTGTGACTTCATTTGGAGACAGGATCTTTACAGAGGTAATCAAATTAAAATGAAGTCATTAGGGTGGGCTCTAATCCAATATGACTGGTGTCCTTACAAAAAGGGGAAATTTGGAAACAGATACAGGCACAGAAAGAACCCAAGTGAACTGAAGGCAGAGATCAGGGTGATGTGTTTATAAACCAAGGAATACAAAGACTGCCAGCAAATCACCAGAAGCTAAGAGAAAGGCATGGAACAGATTCTGTCTCACAGCCCTCAGAAAGAAGCAGCCCTGCCGATACCTTGATCTTGGACTTCAAGACTCTAGAGTTGTGAAACAACTGTGAAATTGTTGTTTAAGCCACCCAGTGTGTGGTTCTTTTTTACAGTAGCCCCTAGCAAATTAATACAATGACCAGATAGGCATAGGTCTGTTTGTAAAAAGATTTCAATAATTGTTTGGACTGATAAGTCCAGTTTCACAAGGGGAGAAAACAGTGACTAACTGTGGAATTCCCAAAACATCTAATTGCATTAAGTTGTACCCCTGCTTAAAAATCTACCCAACAAACCTGACTGGGGTTTGTAGTTGGCACACAATCTCTACACCCAACGTGGGGTTCAAACTGACGACCCTGAGATCAAGAGTTGGATGCTATACTGACTGAGCCAACCAGGCGCCCCTACTTTTCTGGATTTTAAAGCAAATTCTAGATATGATACAATTTTACACATAAACACTTTAGTATACATCTTTACAAGAACTTTTTTCTTTAATATAACCACAATAATATTATCACATCCAACAGAATTAATCATAATTTCATAATATGTAAGACAATCTTTTGGGACACCTGGGTGGCTCAGTCGAGTAAGTGTCTGCCATCAGCTCGAGTCGTGATCCCAGGGTCCTGGGATCAAGTCCTCACATGCTCAAGGATGAGGTTGACACTACCTAAAGCCACAGTCAATGCTCTCTAGCCAAAGTCTGCCAGAAACACACCTGCAGTCAAAGTTATGCCTATTGTCTCAATGCAATGAAGAAGAACGCACACCAAAGGGAGCCATGGAGGTCTCAATAAGAGGGAGTTAGAAAGAACTTATGAGATTTGGGCTTGGGGGGGGCGCCTGGGTGGCTCAGTTGGTTGAGTGTCCGACTCTTGATTTAGGCTCAGGTCATGATCTCAGGGTCGTGAGACTGAGCCCTGCATCGGGCTCCACACTCAGCGCCAGTCTGCTTGAGATTCTCTCCCTCTCCCCCTCCCCCCACCCCCATGTGCTCACGCTCTTTCTCTCAAATAAATAAATAAATCTTTAAAAAACAAAAAAGATTTTGTTTTGGTAATTATTTGGTAATTACCTTGGGCTTGGTAATTATTTGGGGAATAGTTCAAGGATACAGAGTTTTGCCCTTAATTGGATGCTGTCAGAAAGCAGGGTGATTCTATTATTGGATATTTTAACAATTCTCATCTAAAAGGCAGAAAGAACAAAATGAAGCTAAATCTGTATTTGGTAAAGAAGCAACAGCCACTCATATTAGCCTATAAAGGGGGAGTTTTGTAGTTTAGACAATGTTTTTTTTTTTTTAAGATTTATTTATTTATTTGAGAAGGAGAGAGAAGAGAGCTGAGCAGGGGGAGGGGCAGAGGCAGAGGCAGAGGGAGAGACAGAATCTCAGGCAGACTCCAGGCCAAGCACAGAGAGCCCCATGTGGGGCTCAATCCCAGGGCCCTGAGATCATGACCTGAGCTGAAACCAAGAGTCAGACGCCTAACCAACTGAGCCACCCCAGGCACCCCAACAATGTTCTTTTTACTCAGATGTGATTATGGAGTGGTCATGTTTTTCTCTTGCTCCTTATGGTCACTGAGTGTCTTGAGTGTCTCCCATGATATTGATGTTCTGTAAAATTGTTGATGTTCCACAGAAGAACACAAAGTTTTAGTTGTGTGTACCAACCAGTACCACTCCCAACAGAACTTGCTTTTCTCTTTCTCACCACTGATCAATCTTAACATCATTAAAAGTTAGGGCAGCTGGATAATACGTGTTGTCAGATGCAAGAAGAGGTACAACACATTATCTCAGTATACCACATTATCTTGTCAAAAAAGAAAAAAAACTGAATCTAAATCTAATTAAGCTCTAAACCAGCACTGTCCAGTGGAAATAGAATACAAGCTACGTATGTGATTTTAAATTTTCTAAAAGCTACATTTAAAAAGGCAACAATAAAGAAGGGAAATTATTATTACTATTACTATTACTTTGAGAGGGAGAGAGCAAGAGAGCGGGGGTTGTGGGGAGGCACACCGGGAGAGGGAGAGAGAGAATCTTAAGCAAGCTCCATGCTCAGCACAGAGCCTGATGCAGGGCTCGATCCCACCCTGAGATCAGGACCTGAGCTGAAATCAAAAGTCGGATGCCTAACCAACTGATCCACCTAGGCACCCCAAGAGGTGAAATTAATTTAAAATATATTCTATTTAGCTAATATATCTAAAATATTACCATTTTAGTATGTAATCAATATAAAAACATTAATAAAATATTCTATTTGTTAATAGTAAGTCTTTGAAATCTGGTATGTATTTTACACTTATAGCACATACCAATTCAAACCACATTAAAAATGTCCAATCACCACATGCAGCTAGTAGTTGCCATATGGGCAGTTTAGCTCTAGACCTAACTTCCAGTTTCATGGAATATGAGAAATAGAGGAATGCCTCTCTCCATCAAAGAATACAATTAGCCTAATCTGCAATTTGTGAAATTCTACATGGAGGACTCAATTTCTTCAACAAAGAAATGGTTTAAGGGAAAATAAAAGGCAGGACAAACTTGTATAGATTAAAGGATTCCTAAGAGACATACTTACCAAATGCAATCTTTGGATCCTGTTTGAATTTTGAGTCGAAAAATAAAACTGTATAAAGATATTTTTATAGTCATTTGGGGAAACTAAATACAAGAGATTCTCTCTTTTTTTTTTAAGATTTTATTTATTTATTTGCCAGAGAGAGAGAGAGAGCACAAACAGGGGGAGCGGCAGAGGGAGAAGCAGGCTCCCAAGAAGCAGGGAGCCCGATGTGGGACTCGATCCCAGGACCCTGGGATCACGACTCGAGCTGACGGCAGACACTTACCCGACTGAGCCACCCAGGTGTCCCAAAAGATTGTCTTTTACATTTATGAAATTATGACTAATTCTGTTGGATGTGATAATATTATTGTGGTTATATTAAAGAAAAAAGTTCTTATCTTGTAAAGATGTATACTAAAGTATTTATGTGTAAAATTGTATCATATCTAGAATTTGCTTTAAAATCCAGAAAAGTAGGGGCGGCTGGTTGGCTCAGTCGGTATAGAATCCAACTCTTGATCTCAGGGTCATAAGTTCGAACCCCATGTTGGGTGTAGAGATTAAATAAATAAATAAAAGATATTCCAGAAAAGTTAAAAAAAAGTAGGAGGGTGGTAAATGAAACAATGACCGAATGTTGACATGATGGGTGATGGGTACGTGAGTTTATTATACTCTTTCCTCTACTATTGTGTATGTTTTAATAGCTCCATAATAAAGTATAGTAGCAACAGGGACCCATGGAAGACTATCGCCCTCCACAAGTATTAAGGAACGTAGCTGATAAATTCCTCTATAGATGTAATTCTATAGCTTCAGGATCAAGGAGCTCACATGATGCATTTATGACTCTTTCTATCTCTCGGCTCTTTTGTCTGCTGTGTTGGCATTACTACTCTCAAACTGACTCTTATGTGGTACAATTACCTCTCTTTGGCCAGACATGGGTCACTCCCCTTTCCCTGATTTGTGGCCAGGGGTAGACTGCTTCAGTTGGCCAGGATCGGAGCAACTCTGTAGAGCTGGCCAAGTTATGCAGTACACAGAACACTACATGTAAGGAGGCACCATTCATACCAGATACCATTGATCTATATATGAATTACAACAATTTACGACAGATGGAAGTAAAATGCCCTGAGGAGGGTACTGTATGGTTAGTCCTGGACAGGGCCATGTGTCCATCCCAAACTGGGAGGTGAGGTCAATCCTACCCAAACTAGAATGTTTACCCAAAGTGACACCGAGGAGCATTTCTCAGTAATGGGAATGGATGCTGGGCAGACAAAAACAATAGATGCTCACTAGAAGCCAGTACTCGTATCCCTATTTTCTAGATGAGGATACAGAGGAACCTATCTAAATCACATAAAACTATAAGAAAAGACAGACTCAGAGATGTGTGTCTGATTCCAGAATACACTCAGTTTCCATTTAACCATCCCAATTCACTGTCCTTAATAGGACAAGTCTCAACCTATTTGGTGTTCAAATTCCTCCAATGAATATTCCCCCCTTACTCATTTAATCTCAACCCTCACCATTCAAAACTGAATCTACCCCAAGAAGGAGAATTCACTGCTCTCACGAATTCCTGCTAGGAACCAATGATCCTTCTATTCTACTCAGTTGAAGTAACCATTCTCTCCAAAACTCAAAGCCTTATGCTTCCTTAGAGTCAAGATCAAAACTTCCATCACAAACTCCAACTTTTTTCCACAAAATTTACATTAGTTTGAAGTAACCCCAACTCACCACTCAAATTCCCCAATGGGGCTTACAACACTAATAAGCTAGAGGTCATGGCTTTCCTTATAACACAGATAGCTTTTAGAACATCTAACCAGCCCCAGACTCCACTTAGAATCCCCAACTCCGCCCCCGCAACAAGAGTGGGCAGCCAGCAGCCATGTTTGCATTGAGGGAGGCTGCCAGCCTGGCCTTAGTGATTGGACAGGACATTTCCAGCTGACCTAAGCTAGGCCAATCAGATTTTCATCTGAGACCTGGACTTAAAGGCAAGATCTGGCAGTACTTCAGTCCTTAGGGGAATGAGCTGGAATAGAGAGAACCATAAACTCAAAATGAACAGGCTAGCTACATCTGACCCTTCACTCTGGAAAACAGAAAGAGGAAGAAAAATAAATATCCTCTTTATGAGGAAGAATTAAAGAGCACAAGTTGCCTCGTCCTGGAGGCTCCACTATTCCTGATTCCAATGTCAAGGCCTGCAAGCAACTGCCTACCCTTTTGTCCCATGTGAGACCCCCCAGATTAGTCTGAAGTAAGTTCCATTTTCTGCATTCAAAGAGCCTAGGCATACCTGGCCTAAGGCAGGGCACACAGTAAGCACTTAATTTTACACTTGGTGAATGCAACAATAAGGTAAACGATTTGCATGTTATCTCTCATTACATGGTATCCAGCCATTCATTTACCAGGATTATTTATGTTTGCACTTCAGAGGTGGCAAAAGAGGTGCTGCAGGTGGGAGGCTGGTGGCAGGAGGCAGAGTCCCCAGGTGACTCAGGCAGAGCCTCAGGAATGGCAGGGAAGCAGGGATGGCATGGAGGGGTACACTGTGGCAGACTGAGGAGACAGAACAAGGGAGAGGTGAGCAGGACTCCCGTCCCAGCCAGGTAAATAGGGGCAATAACGGGGCCACTTACCCGGTGTGACCAAGTAGAAGGGGAAGGAGCTCGTCTGCAGGGAAGCGAGGAGAACTGGGGAGAAAATTAGGTGCACAGGCTTTTCTACCTTCTCTGAATTTCCAAGCACAGACAGCTGGAGAAACCAATTTTAAAAAATCACCTGCTTTCCATTATGGAGTCAGATTCTTCCTTTTATTACCATCTCTTTTCTCAGACTCAATGACAGCCTGTTATTGGATTTTTAATCTGATGAAATTGATGTTGAAGGAGAGGAATGTATTATTTGAGGCCTCAAGGTTATGTCAATTTTGCTGGTTCTCAATGATCCACATTCCATGTCGGGCCCCTACATGAATGAGGCTCTCTGGGGAATCCTAAATGAGGCTGGGGAGGCGGGGAGAACGGAGAGGGTATTCAGGACTCTCTCTCCCCTCTGCCTTTCTTCACTTCTCACTGAGGACTAAACCTGGTTTGTCTCACTAAGGGAGGGATCCAAGAATAAATAGTCCAGGGAGAGTGCCTGACATGCAACTCTACCTCAATAGCTGGCTCAGAAAGAGGGGGAGAACAGGGGTCTGATTTGGGGCGGTATGTAAAGGATAGGACAGAAGCCTCCCCAGGGTAAATAAAAGTTTTAAGAGCCCCATGCCTTCATGTGCACAGCTCCTTCTCCCTGGACTGCCGCTTCTTTACCCCCTTCTTTGCTTGTCATACTCCTACTCCTGCTTCAAGACCCAAATGAACAAAACCACCCAATCCTTTACATTTTTAGTTATGTTACATAAAGATATATAAAGAAAAAGACCACTCAACTGAAATAATGTCCCTTTTTCTTAATATCGTCCTCATACTTATTCAAGAAGCGCTAGTTTCATCCTCCTCTTTTCCCACCTCTATTATGGTATTTATCACACTGTTCTAGAGTTTCAGAAAGATTTCCTGCACGATGGCCAAGTGATTAATAGCACAAATACTGGAGTTAAAACCACCTGGATCCAAATACCAGTTCTGCCATGTACCAGCTGTGTGACCTAGGGCACGATTTAAATCTCCAAGATCCTTACTTTCTTCACCTATAAAATGGGGTAACAGTCCATGCATCATAGGGTTCTTATAAGAATTAAATGTTATGTGCTTAAAAGGGTGTCTGATATATAGTTAGCACTGTGTAAGGGGGAGCTACCATTAATATTATTCCCCTTCTGAGCTACTGACTCCCCGAGAAGTCAAGCCTGGGTCTGATTTTAGCCTTGGCCTCCAAACTAAATAAATCTTTGCATTTAGTCTGCTGACCAATGGCCACAACTACTTGGCTCACAACTCCACCCTCACCTTTGCCCCAGGACTGAATTCTGGCTTGTGCCAGGAAGCATCCCTTGGAGCACTGGGCCCCCCCAGCCTGTCTAGTTTCTTTTCTCCATGGTCTCCCAAGATGTACTCACACACTGCCTTTGAGTTACTCTTATTAAATTACCAATTTCAGCAAGTCATCTCCCAGACGCAAGGACCTGACTGAAGCTCCTGGTCCCTTCCATGCAGTGCAAGGACCACCTTCTCTGGCTATCTGGCCTTTTGTATATCACTCATTCTGGCACCAACCCTACAGCTAAAGCAAGGACAGCCAGACAAGGACAACTTTTTTTTTTTTTAATTACACATGCATAAATTCTCATTGCAAAAAAGGGAAACAAGTAAAGAAAAACAAAGACAAAAGAAAAGGTGAAACTACAAAAATATAGAAAATACAAAGCAAAAGCTTCCCCACATCCCTTCACACTGCCCTCCCTAGAAACCATCGCTGTCGTCAGTTCACTGGCTCCTTCTAGGCCTTTCTATGCCCTTTTGGGCATGCAAAGAAATAGTAGTTTTGCTTGGCGTGGTTCTTTATACATGAATGGGATTTTTGGGGGGTTTCTTGGTTGCAGCTTGTTTCTGCAGAGCCATTTGTCTTCGAGACCTTGTCCCAGTTGCAGAGGATTTTGTAGGATGGCTTTACATAGTCTATTTTCCTGTTGATGGACATTGAGGCTGTTTCCAAACTAAATGATGATTTCATTTTAGCACATCTTCCATCATACGAAACTATCATTTAAAAAGTATGAATTTAAATCAAAATAAGAAACAAAAACATGAATTCTTGATTTCTTGGTATTCTAATTTTTTTATTTTTATAGTTGTATACAACAATAATCATAAAACTTTTATTCCTAGATTTGGTTCTATATACTTAAGCAGCATTATAATAAAAATAATTTAAGATAAAGTAGGGGGTTATACTTTGAATCTCTTTTTACAGACAAGCTTTTGGACTTCGGGCAAGTGTATTAGTCCTATAATGCTATGTAACAAATTACCCCCAAACTTAGTAGCTTAAAACAACACACATTTACTGTCTCCCCATTTCTGTGCATCATCTTAGCTAGGTCCTCTGGCACAGGGTCTTACAAGTACAATCCAACTATCAGCCAGTCCTGGAGTCCCCCCCTGGCTGTTGGTCAGAGACCTCAGTTCCCTGTGGTGTGAGGCTTTCCGTAGGGCTATTTGCAGCTTGGCAGCTAGCGTCCCACAGAGCAGACTTAGACACAGATAGATAGAAAGCGAGATGGAAGTCTTAGTCTTCTTGTGACCTCATCTCAGAAGCGACCTTCTACCACTCTGGCCACAGTCTAGTCATTTAAAGAGAGTTAGGAGGTCCAGCTTTCCCTCAAAGGGGGGAGGGGGATTACATAGGGCGCAAACACCAAGAGGAGGGATCACTGGAGCCATCTTAAAGGCTCCTTGCTACCAATATCTTGGCCTCTCTGTACCAGTTTTATCATCTGTAAACATATACCTTATAGGTCATGGTGAGGTTTAAAAGAATTAAGCTATGCAAAGTGCTTAGAACAGTGGCACGGGTACAAAACCCCAATGCAAATACATAACATACATTGTGCAATACACAGTACTAAGTCCATGATAGTTATTCAAGAAATACCCAAAATTACTCACAAGTTTGAGCATGTGGAATTACCCCAGAAACAAAAGTACTTTATCAAAGTAACAGTTCCTACCATAATTGCCAGGAGGCCTCACGGTCACCTCCAGAATTTCCCACAAGCTGTTCCCCTTATCAGAAATTTCCGTGCAGCATGCTTCAATGCACTCCTGAGTCATCTTTAAATCTCAACAGAAAAGGCTGACCACACTTTGCTCTGAAAATGCACACCATTTGCCTGAGTGCAGAAGTTGCCCAATGTGCAAAACCACACACTTTGTAAATTACAGAAAGAAGAGCAAGAGCTTGTCTGTCTAGCTGGAGCACTTTTCATTGTGCTCAGCAGTTTAAGGGAGATTAGGGGCTCACCTGAGAGTTGTTTTTTTTTTTTAAACAAGACCCATCCTGGTATTTTAAAGAAAGAAAGTTTACTCAGTATACCCCTTGTCTTTAAACTGTAATACAGGGCACCTGGGTGGCTCAGTTGGTTAAACGACTGCCTTTGGCTCAGGTCATGATCCCGGAGTCCTGGGATCGAGTCCCACATCAGGCTCCCAGCTCAGTGGGGAGCCTGCTTCTCCCTCTGACTCTCTCCCCTCTCATGCTGTTTCTCTCTCGCTCCCTCTCTAATAAATAAATAAAATCTTTAATAAAAAATAATAATAATAATAACTGTAATACAAAGGGGCTAAGGAGAGGGGTCCTGCTTCATACATGTCCCTTTTGTGCAATCCGGACTCAGTGGGTGGAGGATGGAGGCCAACCTGTCATCCAGCAGATGTGGTAAGTCATGAATCAGGAGATCACAAAAGACTGGGGGACCCCCCCCACCTCCCCAGGCCACAAAGTCATGCATAAAACACAAGCCTGGCAATAGCACCCACTCCCAAGGACAAATAAACACACAACTCCACGTTGCACACAACCCCTTGGGATAGAGAGTGTTCTCGCTCACAGTGCCCACTGTGCAAAGTCCACCTTCCTCTGATTCAAAAGCCCCAAGGAAGGAAGAAGAAAGCAGCAGAACCAGAAAGGCCAGTCTGGCAGCCCGGAGAGGTCACTGATGTGGGTCAACCAGCAGGCCTGTCCACTCTTGTCCCACGTACCTTCTGCAACTGCCCAGAGGAGATTTTTTTTTTCTTTAATTACCCTGGTCAACCTAATCAAGAGGGCAATGACGTAAAGGAGGAAACAAGAAGAAATTTCTTCATACCACGGGAGGCATCTGACAGGGTAAGAGTGGATAGGTTAGTTGTATATTTAGAAAAATAAGCCAATTGTCTCTGCGGAGAACTGTTTTTCTTGTTCTTTGTTTCAACGTCTCCAAAACCAAATTGCTTTTTGATGCACCATGGCCTAGCTGGCTGGAACACTGGAAGCTCATGCCAACATGGCTAGCGTGGGAACCCTGCTTGTCCAGTAAAAGCCAGTATAAGCCCTGGGAGCGCGGGGTACCTGCACTGAGAGGCGAGAGGTGGAGGGAAGGAAAATAAATTCTGGTAATAAATTCTACTCACTTGGGTTTTAAATTAAAAGTGGAAAATATTATATTTTCTCCAATAAAAGTGAAACAGTGGGTATTTTTTTCTTCTATCGGTGTCACTATTATGTTCTGGATGCTCTAAAAAGGTAAAAATGAAATAAATACAATTTAATTGTTTTCCTCACAAGATCAGCTGAGGAAAGAATTTATGTAAAGTGTGCCCACCAAATTCGGTGCTTTATTACAGGCTCTACAACTGTTTTCTGACCGTGTTGAGAGTGCTAATCTCAACTCCTTAACAAGACTATAAGTAGGAGTTGGGTATAAATGAAAGGGATATAGACTAGTAGTTAAAAGGGGGCTCTGGAGCATTTTCCAACATTATCAGCTGTTTCATCTTGAGGAAATTAATCCCCCTGTGTCTCAGACTCCTCAACTATAAAATGGGGAAACAAGAGTACCCATCATGTAGGGCTGTTACAAAATCCTTAGAACCATCCATGCCTGGCACATAAAACTGGGCAAAACCATTCTCAGAGCCCAAACAATGGCTGGCACATAAGTGTTCAGGAAACATTTACTGAATGATTGAATGACGTCATGTCTATTAATTTTTTTCAAGACTTAGATCAAATTTCACCAATTCTATGCAAGTAGTCTTTCTGGATGCCTTTCTAAGATGAAAGCTTATTTCCTCTGGGCTCTAACAGGGTATTTCTTACATGATTTTATTCATTAAATATTCACTAATATTTTTTTTAAATACCTGACAATGAAGAAGTGCTTAGGATAGGCCAAGTTCTTGGCATTTATCAAACTCATTTAATCCTCGCTGTCCCACTTATAAGGTAGGTACTGTTTTTATCCACTTTTACAGATGAGGAAACGGAAGCGCAGAGAACTTAAAAGACCTTGCCCAGAGTCACACAGATGGCAAACGCAGGGCGCGGTTCTTCACCCAGTCCCGACAGCTATTCCTTACCACTGTCTGTCCAACAAAGAATCATCCGATTCCCATCTAGGTAGCACATTTCCCCAATTCCAGCGTCAGTGGCTCATCTTATGCTGAACAGCAATTCGACTGGGCGCATTCAGTATATATCAAATTAGTCCGTGGTTCACTCCGGAGCATCATCACCTCTCTAGGGCTTCGGCTGGTGCGCGGGCTCCGCGCCTACACCTTGCCTTGCACTTCCACGGGATTTCAAAGACGGGGACGCACCGCGTTGTATTGGAGGGTCTCCCAGTCTTCCTGAGGCCTCAAGACCCAACCCACATTTCTGGCACTCCCTCAGTGATCTCGAACTCTTTCAACCAACGCCTTCCATGATCTCCCTCCCTGGCCTGCTATCAAGTCAGAGGCGCTCCATTGAACGTCGCCAGGTCCGCCGGTAAATCAATAAAGAGTTTACCCACTCCCTCCCCACAACCCACCACCCCCTCCCCGGGGGACCAAGACTATGGAGTGGTCCACACCCACCCTTAGCAGCCCAGCACTAGGTCCCATGCCAGCTGCCGACCCAACCCGAGCTCCCGCCCTGCTCCCACCCAAAGCTTCGCGTCCTGACCCAGCGTTCCAGACTCAGCCCGGCCGGCCGCGGCGCACTCCTCCCCTCGCGCGAGGGTGACTCAACCCGGGGAAAGAGAAACCTCACGGTTTTTTCCGACCTGTCCAGGGGCTCCGCGGCCCGCCCCGCCCCGCCCACCACCCTAGCCCCCGCCCGCCTGAAGTCGTCCTTCTGGTTTGCGCCGGGGGAAACGCCGGCATGACTCCCCGGGGTGTGGCCTGAGGACTTTGGCGACGCCTTGCCAAAGGGCGGCCCCCTCCTCAACCCGGAAGGCAGACCCCGCGAGGCAGCGGCGAGCCGGGCATGCTCACTGGCGCGGGCCGGGCCCACAGCCTGGGCAGAAGAGGCCCGCGCTAGGCGGCCCCCTGCGCTGCCAGCTGGACGCGGGCGGAGTCGGCGCCCCAGTGCAGGGTGGCTCTGCCAGTCCCCGCGCGCCTGAGCTGCCGCACACGTGTCCAGGCGTCACGTCCGCGCGCGCCCCCGGGGCTTGCGTCAGCTGCCGCTTCAGAAGCTGGTGGGCCGGGGTTCTGCGCACCGCTCGGGTTCGGGGCCCGCGACGCCGCCGGGAGGAGGAGTCTGGGGGCGCGGAGGGCTGTTCGGAACGTCGGGGGCCGCGGAGATCGTCGGCGCAGTCCAGTCCCCCGGCCTGCCCGGCGCCGACCGTCTCCGCTGCTCGGTTCCGGGCAGGGCGCGGTGGCGTTGCCTCGGAGCCTGCCGCCCGCGGGGCGTGCACCGCCTTGACCCCGGCGGCCCCGCGGCAGGCAGGCGCCCGCAGTTCCATGGTTGGTTCGGAGCGCGATGAGCCGCCCGTCCTCCACCGGCCCCAGCGCTAACAAACCCTGCAGCAAACAGCCGCCGCCGCAGCCCCAGCACGCTCCGTCCCCGGCTGCGCCCCCGGCCGCCGCCACCATCTCGGCTGCGGGCCCCGGCTCGTCCGCGGTGCCCGCCGCGGCGGCGGTAATCTCGGGCCCCGGCGGCGGCGGCGGCGGGGCTGGCCCGGTGTCCCCGCAGCACCACGAGCTGACCTCGCTCTTCGAGTGCCCGGTCTGCTTTGACTATGTCCTGCCCCCCATCCTGCAGTGCCAGGCCGGGCACCTGGTATGTAACCAATGCCGCCAGAAGTTAAGCTGCTGCCCGACGTGCAGGGGCGCCCTGACGCCCAGCATCAGGAACTTGGCTATGGAGAAGGTGGCCTCGGCAGTCCTGTTTCCCTGCAAGGTAAGCCCAGGTGCCACCCGCGCACCTCCGCCGAGAGATCTCCCAGAACTCCTGTGTCCTCCAGCCCACTCACAGGAGCTGAGAGGCAGTTAGGTGGCATCTCTTATTTTTTAAAAAGATGTTTACACCTGTCCACCCTCCCCCATGCCCATCTGTCCACTTCGGGAGTAACTCTGAGCTGACAGTTGCCCCGAGCGCTGACCCCGGACCAATTGGCACGCGATCGTTGTAGAACACATCACAGCTCTCGCCGCCGGCTGCCTGCGTACCCTGCAGAAGTGTGCTTGGTGTGCTCGGTAGGGCTAGGCTGCACCAGTGAAACTTGGACCGGGAAGCTGACTGTGGGGGATTGAGGAGGGAAGAAATGGGTCAGCTAAACGCACCCTTTACCAGCGCTCGGCTTGGAAGGATTGGTGCTCTATTCCTCCTGCGCCCCGCGCCTGCCCTCTGCGCACGCCTGACACGTGGGAGCCCTCAGGAGTGTAGCTAAAAAAAGGGCGCCTACAGCCTGTTTTCCTCCAGCAACAAGAAAACCCTGCAAGCCACGCCTTTCCCTCTCCTAGCCTTCCAAGGACTGGGGAGATGTGTATTTGTACTAAGTGGGGGTGAAAACAAGAGTTGATCAGGAATTTAACTGGAAGGACACGCAAGAGCTGTTAACAGTTCTTCCAAGCCTACCACTTTATTTAGTTTAAAAAGTTATAAGTGCTCTTGCAAAAAATGCAAAACCACTCAGAGTCAAGAAAAGTCAAGGGAAAGACCAAGACCTCTCTCCCCCTTTTCCACCATTGTTAGGTTTACTGTGTATCTTTATAGATTTTTTTCTAGCCATATTTTAATACATTTTCACAGCTGAATATAAAATCGTGGATGTCAGTGTCAAAAAGGTTCATAAACACACACAGTAGACGCAAATTCTCCAGAAATAACTTGTGCAAATTGCTGTTTTAAAGTCATATTATCACGCATATTTTTCTACGTCTAAAACGTAGCTCTTTCTCACTGTATTTTAAATGGCTGCATAGTTTTTGTGTGGTCATATTATAGCATCTGTTTACTTACATCTACCACTTGAAAATCGTCAGGAGTAGTTTCAGAGACATACCTCTCTACAGTGCCTCATTATAATCTAGGGCTAGACCATAACGTTCATTTTCTAAACTTAGAAATGGAAATAATGTCATTAATACTTTTGAGTTGTTTTTCTTTTTTCTTTGTAAAAGGAACTGTTCTGCCTCTTGGGCCATCTGATCTGTCTTGCATTTCTCCTTGGTGCTGCTTATTTTTATAGGGCAAGAGCTTATTTTTAAATTAAAAATAGTCCACCAGAGAATTGAAGCTTGGGACTCAAGTCAGTAAAATGAGTGATTTAATTTGGTCTGTGCCCTGCCACAAATCTAGTTTAAAATAGCATATTCAAATAAAGGGTTGAATCTGTGTTTGGGCTATGGGTTTTCAGTTAACCTTAATAAATTACTCTGCTTTCAACCACTTCTCATAGAATGCTAACTAATTCACCCAGCCCAGTGGTTGTTTCTCATCAAATTTGGATAAAATATTTCTATAATTTTTAGGGTCATGAAGAAGGTGGCAGTTTAGTGATCAAGAGAAGATTTGGCGATAGTTGACATAACAGTGGGTATTTGATGTTTGAGATATATTGTGGGGGCTGCTGGGGGTGCCCCCACAGGATTTTGGGGGAGCTATCTTTTCAGCTCACTTTTTCCCAGAGCTTCAGCAGCTAATAGAAGAAATGGCTGTAGGTGAACTACAGTTCACAAATGCACATTTGGTATCAGTCAGTATTCCGTAATTTATTTTTAAAAAGCAATCTCATAAGAGCGTTTTGTTGCTCCCAAGAGGACGAGAAGGAAACAGTTGTGCTATATAAAGTGTGAAGTTTCACTTTCAGGGTCTAGGATTCTGGTTCCTACTGAAGCACGTTTTCTCCTAATGTGTAATATGCTAGTGAAGCCCTTCTTGAAGAACAGTTCTCTTGGGAATCAGGGGTACTCCGTGTTTCTGACCATGTCAGTGACTCTCTGTGTCCCTATTCTGTATGAATGCAGTTAGGGAACGCCATCACTTTGCAAGCTGAAATTAAACAGTCAACCATTCCCTTAAAGCCCAGGTGCCAAGTTCAGAAAATGATCTTGGGGTCACTTCTGTGTGTGAGATTTAGGACGCAGGAGAATGCATGCCTCAACTTTGGTTGACCAATAATCCGAACTATTGACAGGGCAGCTCAATCAGTTAATTTAGGTAAACCAAAGTTGGATGATGTATACAGCAAGCACCAAAGATATGTCAGTTGAGGAGGACTGAGGTAAATAGGGAGTGGTAAGACCTAGGTCAGACTTCAACAAAATAGGTCTGTGTAGCTAGCTCTTGGCTTATGCTTGCTCCTGGTAATCATAGGGACTGCCCTGTGACTGCCCCTACCTGCTCTCAGAATCTCTCTCACGTGGGCTGCCTCATGTGAGAAAAACAATGTTGGACTGAAGTACCAGAGCTCAGGTCTCAAGAGTAGCCTGGTGCTGCCATTGTTTGCCTGAGAGACCACCTCTTGGGGGCCTTCATTTCCTCACCTGTAAAGAAAGAGACTGAACTGCTTAACTTCTAAGGACCTGTAGCTTCTAGAATACCATGAAAACAAGGGAGGCTGTATGGAATGGTTATTGGGTGCCCTCTGTGTACCAGCTTTGTGAGGGCCATTGTTTTTTAGTTTGCCTTTCTTTTTTTCCAGGTGAAGAAACAAAATGCCTGTAGAGAGATTAAGTGACTTGTCAAGATCAGTAGGCCAGTTCATGAGACTGCATCCCAAAGGCACGCATCCTTTGTGCTATATAGTAATTATGCATCTGAGCCTTTATTCCAGGGCTCCACATTGTAACTTAAGGTTGACACCAGTAACAAAACCATCTGATCGGATGAATTTACCACCTCTGACGGGAACATCCCAATGAGACAACATACATGTTCACTATAAAATTCACTGGCAGGAATTTTATAAGACATGCGGGATGGGAAGGCCAGGGGGAAATAGCCTGCAAACCTAATATTGGGGGGGCATGTCACCAGTCCACAGCCCATGCTTCCGTTGGCCCCAAAACAGATTTGTTACCAAATAGCTTCCTTACAGAGGTATGGGGCCACTTAATTAAAGGCTAGAGTGTTGCCAGTGTCTTTGATAGAGGGCATCATGTGCATTGTTAGCTTTTAAGAAAAGGATCTCTATCAGAGTAGGGCTCTCTTCCACTTGTGATATTTTTAGTCCATTCTATGGCTTGCTCTACGCCTGAGAAGTTTTGACATCCTGTTCCCATATCTCAAACCCACCATCTCTCAGTGGAGCGTGGGTATAGGGTGAGAAGTGAAGGTTGACACATCTGTGCCCCCACTCAACAATGTATTTTATTTTAATATCAGCCAAGTATTTCTCTCCACAACTGTAGGGAATGCTAAACCAGTCCAGCCCACTTACACTATGATACATTTTCTCTCCATTTTTTTTTCATTTCTTTTCTCTAAAAGTTTCTAGTAGCACATCTCCAAATAATTATTGAACTGGAAAGCCTCAGTCAGACAAGTCTTCCCTGCATTTGGGTTGTGACAGTGTTGTTTTTATTCCTTAAAATAAAAAGCCAGATAACCCTGTTGAAAGTTCAAGTCTCCTCAGTGTGGACAAACCTAAATGCCAGCAGGGACAGGTGATACAGGACAGAGGTACCTCGTGGCCCCAGAGTTCAGGAGACCTCAAGGAGCAGTAGAGATGGGAGCCAGAGAACACACTTCCGAAGAGGACAACTTGTACTCAGCTCTGGATGATCAGTAGGGGTGGGAGCGTGGATGCAGCCTGCCAGACCTTTGGGTTTCTTCAAGAAAAGCCAGAAATCTGAATTTTTAAAATGCAAAATATCTCAATTTTCTTAACATTGGCCAAATTCATATTTAAATCCAGAACTTGCAGGCCAAACCCACCATGTCTGCAGACCAGATTCTGCCTGCCAGTGTGCGACCTGATCTGGTTCCCTCTCAGAAAGCATTCACTGAGCCTGGAAGTTCTCATTTTACTCTTACCATACATGAACTTTGGAATTCTGAGAGGTCCCAACTGTAAGTGTTTTTATAGTTTATTTTCATCTGTATTTTGCCAAGAGAATATTCTGTTCTGGCCCCCTGGGAAACCTGAACTGTTGTCCTAGTGACTAGATGTTTGACTTTGAACAGGTCAGTTTATTTCTTTGGACCTGAGTGTCTTTAAGAGAAAGAATTGGACTAAATCATTGTATCAAGAATCTTGCGGGGCGCCCAGGTGGCTCAATCGGTTAAGAGTCTCCCTGTGGCTCATGTCATGATCTTGGGGTCCTGCGATCAAGCCCCATGTCGGGCTCCCTGCTCAGCGGGGAGTCTGCTTCTCCCTCTCCCTCTGCCCCTCCCCACCACCCATGTGCTCTCTCTCTCTGCTTGCTCTCTCACTCTCTCAAATAAATAAAATCTTTCTAAAAATTAAAAAAAAAAAACAATCTTTTTGTGCCCTGAAATTTCAGAATCTAGTAAACTGTTCCACGGAAGAGAGCACCAGGCAAGAGACAGAACTGGGTCCCCACGCTGGCTTTGTTTGACCTTGGTCCAGTCACATACTTCCCTGAGCTTATCTATCCGTCAGAAAGAATGGAGGTAATACCTAGCTGTTGGGTGCTCTGAGATCAGATTAGAGCTATTAAATCTTTTGCTTCATCATTTCAAATGGAAGGTGGGTGGTATCAGTGTGGTTGCTAGGTGATGGGTGATCAGTCACCTAGAAGTCTGAGAGGATATGTCAATTTGCCAGAACCATTTCAAAGATCTTTTCTTCATCTAAAAAGTTCCCCTAAGACAAAGATCATTTACTTGGGATATTGTCCCTGTGGTCCTCACTACTGCCTGAAGTTGTACAGGCTTACTCACGAAAGCATGTGCTAGCAAGCACCGGAGTCCACATACACTGATGGGGAGGCTCAAGATTTTCAAGAACACACTTGACAGAGTTTTTCAGTGTAAAATTAAGAAGAGAAGCACTAGGGCGCCTGGGTGGCTCAGTGGTTAAGCATCTGCCTTCGGCTCAGGTCATGATCCCAGGGTCCTGGGATCGAGCCCAGCATCGGGCTCCCTGCTCTGCGGGGAGCCTGCTTCTCCCTCTCCCCCTCCCCCTGCTTGTGTTCCCTCTCTCCGCTGGGTCTCTGTCAAATAAATAAATAAGATCTTTAAAAAAAAAAAAAGAAAAAGACCAGAAGCACTAGAAATGCTATGTTGGAGCACTAACATTTAATGCCGATTCTTCACATAGTTGGCAGCCACTTTTCACAGGTCATCACCTCCTACAGCTAGGAATCAATCATTGTTACTTAAAGTTGACCTTTGGTACGACCAGAAAGGGGGAGAACCAAAAGGTACAGCAGGTCTGGCCTATAAAATCCCCATCCTGAGATTAGATTAGATTCTGCTGTTCTGTGTTAGATACCTTTTTTGAAGCTCCATACAAAGTGCCATATCTGTTTGATTACAGTAAGACCTCCCTATAAAATGTCTTAAGAGCCAGACCTGGGCATCTAACAAAATTTGCGAACAGTGGCATCTCTCATTCAAACTCATAAGGTCCCCACTCCTGAGAGGAGCACACAGTACGTACACATTTGCTGAAGTGAATGCCCAGCCTCAGGGCCATTGTGCATTGCTAGCAGGTTGTGCAGGGCGTGAGCATACATGGGGCAGTAGAATGTGACAACACTCTGCACATCCTGAAAAAGAAAATAAGCTAAAAAGTTTTCCTGATTAAGTGTATCTTTATATTAAACCTGAGAGTGTAGTTTCAAAGGCCTAGGAGAGATACTGAAAATTCTCTAGCAGAATTTCATCAGCTTTACCCCAGATGCCCATCTAGCTCCATTAGTTTTTTTAAAAATTGAGAAACGGTTCTCATTTCTAGTTTCTGCAGTGATTTTTAGATGGTATGGTATCTGTGAGTAAAAGATTACCCCCCCCCCCCCCCAGTTTTCAGCCACAGATACTGTAGATGGATGAAAGATACACCTGTGTTAAATGTGTGGGCCTGGGCCCTATTTTAAAACTTTGAATCAACAAAGGTAGTATTTTTGGGTTACTCCTTCCCGAGGCTACCTCTTACTCCAGTAGTTTGGAGGGAGGCCCTATTTGAACCTCCTAGTCTAGATCCCTGTTCCATCCCCACACGAGGGGTTTGGTGACCTCTCCAAACCTCAGTGGCTCCTTGGTAAAATGGGGTACAGATTGGGTTGCCATGAGGATTAAACATGGTAAGAATTCATGCAAAGAGCCCAGCACAGCCCCAGCACAGGAGAAACACTAAATAAATGTGCACAGTTAGAAGCTAGCAGAAAACAAATGGCGAGTGTCTAAGGTCAGCTCCAGGCATAGACTTGAAAAAGGAAAAAAAAGAATGTTTTCTCCCACAGATTCCCCCACTGAGCTTCTCTCCCCTCCTCCTAATCATGTAGGTTTTCATACAGCTGGGTACATTGACCCTGGCATTGGTTTTCCAGTGTCAAGACTTACTTTTTTCATTTCTTTATTGCTTTTAGAAGAGAAAGCCTAGGCAGATGAGGCAACATTTTTAATGTGTATTTTATTTTATACATTATAAAATATGGTTTGGTTTTTTTGTATTTTTTTTTTAAGTAGGCTTCATGCCCAGCATGGTGCCCAACATGGGGCTTGAATTCACGACCCTGAGATCAAGACCTGAGCTGAGTTCCAGACTTGGGACGCTTAACCAACAGACACACCCAGAAGCCCTTATAAAATGTTTTTAAAAGTTATGATCATCATTTTTAAATGTAGAATATATAAAATATAAAAGCTCTTAACAATCCTCCCACCTAGAAATAACCACTACACCATTTTTGCATATGTCCTTACAAACTTACCTCTACATCAATGGAGTTTTTTCACTCAAAGAAAAGCAGGTAAGATAGGGAAACCTATTTCATAACATTTCTTCATCTAACACATCGTGACTGCTTTTCAAGGTTGGTAAATAGTCTTGAAGGTCATGTTTAATGGCTGCATAGTACTACAGCAGGACCAGAGTTATTTAACCACGCTCCCGTTTGTGGTCATTTAAATCATTCTGTTTTCTTACTGTTGAAAAAATTATTTTTTAAAGTACTGCTATGACAGTCCTTGTGCATAAGAAAGTAATTATTACCTAATGATAACTTCCTAGAAGTTGGGTGGTAGGGCCCAAGGGCATGTATAGAAATCAGAAAGCTTTTGAGAGCAGCCAGATTGCATCCTCCCTTGAAATCCTTCATGACTGAGTGCCCGTTTCTCTCCAGCCGGCATCCCCTACAAGGGGTGGTATCCTTCTGGTTTTCTTCATGCTACTGCCTGCCTTTTCTCCCTGGTGCAACCTCGGGCCAGAGCTGGCTCCTCCCGATTACCTACCAACTTTTCATCACATCCACCCTTGCCTGGGAATCTCCTGCACACCATCTGCCCAGCCAGTCGTTGCCCCATCCCCAACCTCACCCTTCTGAAACTCTGAGTCTAATAGTGGAGACAGACATGTGAGCAGCGCCCTTTGGAAGCAGTAGGAAGGAGCAGAGGAGTCTGGAGACCTCCCAGCAGTGGTGGGGCCAGAGCCGCCTTATGAAGGACAAGCAGCAGTTTGCCCAGGAAGAAGGAAGGGATGGAAGACCCTGAGGGGGTTATGTAGGGAGGCTGGTGGACCCGCTTGTACAGAAGGTTGTTGGCCTTGTCTGAACTAGGTACATGACCTCGTTATTTTCTTAATTACTCTGTACAGGCAACAGGACCCAGTATCCTCTCGGAGCGATTTGCCTGAAGTCATGCAGTTTGTAAGTTCAGGGGACAGAAACTCCAGAATGGGTGTTGTATTACCCACACGGTGTCTCTTCTACCTCAACCTCGTGCCTCTTCCGCTACCCGCTCCACCCCACTGAGGAACAGTGGTTCCTCCTTCCCATTCCAAATTCACATAATGGCTTCTGGAGGGATGACAGTGGTACCAGAAGGGCCCTCTTATTAGGATTGCCAGGTAAAACACGGGATGCCCACTTAAAATTGAATTGCAGAGAAGCAATTTTTGGGGTAATTTCAGATTTTTTTTTTTTTTAGTATGAATATAACCCAAACATCGCCTGAGACATACCAGGCATCTCATATTTTTAGTTGCTAAATCTAGCAACCCTAACACTTAAGTCTTCTGGTGAATTCGATTGCTTTAGTTGAGAAATAAAGACTGTGGAGGGTTGTAGCACTGTTTGAAGCATGTCGGAACAGTTAATGTGATTATGCAGGGGGGGCTGGCCTAGGAGAGGAAAGGCATATTGAAAAAGAGGGGGCAAGGTACTAGGAGTGTGGCATAAAGCTTTCAACTCCGGCTCTTATGTTAAGGTGCTTTTGTTTGCTTGAACCTACACTCTGAAGGGACCTGACCAAACTGGTTCTCCAAGACAGTGTGTGGTCCCCGGCTAACTCTGGCCATGGTCAGATGAGAAGCGTATTTGGTCAAAAGTCAACTTTTGTTTAAACTTTCTACGATTAAAAACCAGCCCCTGCCAGCCCAAGGAGTCTTTGTAAGGCCAGATGTCCTTGCTCCCCACCCCCCACCCCCAATAGCAGGATGTTCTCTGATGACTGCGCTAATAATATGCTGAAGTCTTCCACCAAGACACCTTTAGTAAAAAGCAATCTGCAGCAGGGGGCTTGTCAGGGTTCTCTTAGGCAGGAGGAGGAATTTTTGAGCCCAAGATTTGAATTAGAATTGCCTTCTCCAGGAGAAAGGTAATGAAGTTAGATGTCAGTATTTTGTTAGTCTCACCACTGTTTGAGGGTCCCGGAGCCGAGTGATACCACCTTCTCATGTTAGTATCCGTGAAAGCTTTATGGCATCACTGGCTGAGGATTCTCTCTCTGCACCACCTCATCGTGGCAGTAAGAAATCTACTGTGTGGGTTAGGGAAGATCCGCCAAGGTTCTTAGAGGAAGGATGCTAGACAGATGCAGGCTGAGCATCACAATTAAGACACAAGAAGAGAGTTCACTTTCTCCTGTTGCCCAGGTCTGCACTTAGTAAGAGTCCAGGGATGAGTTGTCGACGGTTTTGTGGACGCACTCGAAGCTGATGTAGTGAGCTGCATTAGAGTCACACAGACACAAGGCACCTGAGCTCTAACTGTATTCTTTTTTTTATATATGTCAGGAAGGATATAGAACGTTTTTTTATTTTTTTAATATTTTATTTATTTATTTGACACACAGAGAGAAGCGTGCTCACAAGCAGGGGGAGCGACAGGCAGGGGCAGAGGGAGAAGCAGGTTCCCTGCTGAGCAGGGAGCCCAATGCGGGACTCGATCCCAGGACCCTGGGCCGAAGGCAGACATTTAAGCGACTGAGCCACCCAGGCGCCCCACTCTAACTGTATTCTACCAGTGGTTGTAAACTCACTTTAAGCAAGAGGAATATATAGCCGTCTGAATGACAACAGTATCGTTGTTTCTCCATCTATGTGAGGTTTCAGAAAACCTTCAAACACGCCCATCCCAAATAGTTTATGTAAATAAAATATGTGAAAAGCACTTATCAAAAATAACAAACCCACACTGGCTGAAGTGTGAAATAAACAAACACTTTTCCTCAAATGACCTTAAGGTCTATTGAATTTTTTAAAATTCTAAGTTCCATAGTAAGACTTTTAATTAAAATTAACACACACAGTGGAGAGCAGTCATCTTCTGCAGGTAAATCTAATATGTATTCATTTATCTACACATATGAGGTGGGTGGGAAGCAGGCACTAAATCAGTAAATCAATAAACAAAATTAATAGACCCATAAGTTAATTAGAAAATAACCTGGGATCATCATCCACTGATATCTTGAGGGCAGATTAACATACTTTAGTCACGAAGGAGCTAGTTTGAATTGCTAGAAGTCCTTTTTAAAAGTGGTAAAGTCTAAGTTTAACCTCTGGTTAAAACGCAAATTTCACCATGATTTGATTCTGTACAAGGCTTAGCTACAACTCCCATTCGAGTAAGTCTCAAGAGTGTTAAGATAGAGACCTCTACCAGTAGTCCCCTAATTATCTGCTGATCAGACATAATAAGTTATACCACCAGGAGCTCATCCTTCCAGCTGAACTCATACAACTCTGATTCCATCTATGGGTTCACCTCTGCAGTAGTAAAAGGGGTTCACCTGTGTAAGCAAACAGGGGTGTGGGTAGCTTCATTCCTGGAGCCTCTTTCTGACATGTCTGGAGTCAAATAGAGGAGTTTCCCATGGACCACTAAGCACGGTGGATAATGAAACTGCAGTAGCCAGAAACTACATATAGTCCAGGCCCACAGATTTGTAAGGTGCCCACAAACTTTTAAAGGATCAGAGGAGTAATGGAGAAGGCTTTATCTTCCATGGGGTTGCAGGGAAGTCAGAGAAATGTGGGTTATTTTAACAATGATGTCTTCTTCATTGAAAAATTTGGTTCACTACAATGAGTTCCAAGAGCTTCTCGTAAAAGAAAAACTATTGACTTCTGTTTATCTGTAGATGCGCACTTAAAAGTATATTTTCTTAAAAAAAAATAACCTAGTATGATAAAAATATTCATTCAACCTACTCTGCCAAAAGAATCTCTGTCCCATAAAGGATAAATATGCTAACTTAGTCTCTGAATTTTTTAACACGTTATTTTATTTTTATATGATTTCAAATGTCCACAACAGTCATAATAATACAAAACTGTTCTTATATACCCTTTATCCAAATTCACCAGTTGTTTCCTTTTGGCCCATTTGCTTTATCATTTTGGGTGCTCTCTATTCATACATACATACATTTATTTAGCCATTTCAGTGTAAAATGCAGGTATCCTGCCCCTTTACCCCTAAATACTGCACTGGGTTTCTCCTGAAAACAAGGACTTCTGCTTGTATAATTATGGTCCAGTTATCAAAATCAGGAAACGTGACATGCATAGATACTAGTATCTAATCCACAGGCCGTATTCAAACTTCAGTTGCTGCCCCAGTAATGCCCTTTGTGGCAGTTTCGGTTTCCCAGTCTGGGGTCCTGCATCACATTCAGCCAGATGTGTGTATTTTGTGATCATTACAGCTCATTAGATGGACGGAGAAGCTCAGTTTGCTTGTGGTTACTCTCAGACAAGGTCATTGCTTGGATTTAATTCAAAAGTTTATGAGTATCAACAACAAAATATTGAGTGTGCTTTGTTTTTCCTGAGACACTCTCCTTTGAGGCGCCAGCAAATACTTTGCTAATAAATTTCAGTTTCCTAGGAGGTGTAAGCAGGCGGAGGCAGGGCGGTTACCCCACAGTCCCTGAGCAGGGACGTGCCTCTGCCCAGAGCTCAGGGCACCTCCATTGTAGTAGACTGTTGATTGTTGAAGCTCAGGAAATCATTCTTGAATTGCACGAACTCACATTTAATTAAATAGATTAAGTGACTTGTTCTAAACCAGTCACAAGATCCGTGACCTTCACTAGCATCCCAGCTAAGCAGGGTTATTCTCTTGATATACTCATTCCATAAACAAATACAATGTGACTGTGTTTATTAGGTAAATAACAGGTGTCTAGTGTTTGTTGTTTTTTTTTTAAGATTTTATTTATTCGTTCAACAGAGAGAGACACAGCGAGAGAGGGAACACAAGCAGGGGGAGTGGGAGAGGGAGAAGCAGGCTTC
Source organism: Eumetopias jubatus (assembly GCF_037043125.1). NCBI lineage: Eukaryota > Metazoa > Chordata > Mammalia > Carnivora > Otariidae > Eumetopias > Eumetopias jubatus. The sequence goes on from NW_028274807.1 coordinate 110,922,690, forward strand.
CTGCCAAGCAGGGAGCCCGATGTGGGACTCGATCCCAGGACTCTGGGATCATGACCTGAGCCGAAGGCAGATGCTTAACGACTGAGCCACCCAGGCACCCTAGTGTTTGTTTTCTGACGTACCTCATCATATTCGTAAGTAAACAGGTTTCTGTGCCAAAAAAGGTCTGGTCTAAAACATCAGTACAACTAAATTCAACTGAAATACAACTTTCATACCCCATGCCCAGGAAAAGAATTGGCACTATTTACTGCTTTCTACAAAGACTTAAAAAGGAGGCACGGGGTCACACATTGCCCTTTATGGCAGAACATGTTTGCACAAGACTTTTGAGCCACTGCAACCTGAAAAGTTGCTAAAGAGAAGTCAGAAATGTTATTTCAACACTTGTTTCTCATTCTGCTGGGTCATCTTCCCGCTCCCTATATCTTCTTGAGCTTTGGGCTTCTGTGTGTGGTTGTGTCTCTGTCCCCCTCCCCCGAAAGAGGTTGACTGAAAGTGAATTCCCTCCTCACCCCACCCCCAGGGGACATGAGCAGCTGTTCCCCAGTGGAGAAAGCTCATTTATAGCTGTGGACGTGCGCCCGGGGCACACAGGCAGCCCAGGTGCCTTGTCTCAGAAAGAAGAGTGTGCAGGAAGAGCCAGGCATCTCAAGGAAAGCAGGCATCCTCTGAACCCTCCCTGTTTGGTGGGGCAAAGCCCTAACCTGAGTGTGAAAAGTGAAACCTCAGAACCTTCTTGCCAGGTACCAGGGAAGTCGGGAGGGCCTAATTACTGGTTACTTACTGGCGAGGCACTGCTCCTCATTCCTTAGGGAGAGGCGCTTCTAGGGCTGTCTTTCTCCTTGCAATCCAGGGAAGAAGTCAATATTAGGACCTGCTTCTAGAAGCAGTCCATCCGTGGACCCTGGGTTTTGTGTGTGGTGGGTTGGGGACTGGAGGTCCAGGCAGATGTGAATTATTTCTTTTACTTCAAAATATTCTTTGACTCCTAAGTGATTGTGTACCATGAAAGAGCACTCGATGAAGAGCAGGGGAGTGCAGGGCTCTGCCTGCAGTGTGACCGCGAATGGCCGAGTTGCCCGGATGAGTCAGTCAGGCTGTAAAATGGGTAGAACTAGCAGCCTAGCCTACGTCCATGGTTTGCAAACCACCAAGTTCTAGTTGTGTGTCTCAGCTGGCGGCTGGTGTCCTGGATAGTGCCCGTTGGGCGGGGCAGTGACCAGCCTGACCTGCTTACTGGTGTGGGCCCCTCCTCACAGCTGTCATTGTGGCTGCCCAGCCAGGCTTTGTCATCCATCAAAATCAACCCCAGGCCGTTTTGCCCTTCCCCAGACATTTGGCCATGCCTGTGACATTTCTGGTTGTCACAATGGGGGAGGGGAAGATTGCTACTGGCATCCAATGGGTAGAGGCCAAGGATGCTGCTAACCAGCCTACAATACACAGCACAGCCCCCACCACAAAGGATTATCTGGTCTAAAACATCAGTACAGCTATTCCACCACTTTTTGAACGTTCAGTTGACATTACTTTGCTTTTACAAAAGACCTGTTTGTGCTAACCAAAAGAAATCCGAAGAGGATTTTCAGTATTACAAAAAAAGGGGGGGGGGGCACAGAAAGGGAAAATAGCATTCAGCGTTTCTTTTGCAGTGCACATCCTGAGCAGCAGGAGTGGCCTCGCCAAGCTCCTTTCCTGGGACCTACACTCAGCATTTCAGCCTCAAGACTCCATAGCTTTGAACTGCATCTGTGAGCATCTGTGCTTTATCTCAGTTGATTTTGTGCATCCGTTAGCAAGATGTGTCCTAAGGTATCAGAAAAGCCCGAGAGAGGTTATTTTTTGGGACTAGGAATGCTCGAAAATTTTTCCATATAAGTTAATGGTAATTGCTTCTTTGCCTTCTGCCATTTGTCTTCCGAAGGGTTTCACGGGAACGCTGTACTTTCAGATAGTGGGGAAAACCTGTAGTGCTACCGTAGAGAATCCCAGAAAATAAACTAAATTGTGAGTCAAGTCCCCGAAGGAATCTGGACCTGCCTTCTCATTTAGGTTTTATCCCCCACTGTTTGCTCCGCTCACCCCATGCTAGAACCAGATGGAACTGCTCCATCCATCATCCGCTTTGCCCACAGTGAAGCTTTCCTTCTCTCCTCCTCATCCCATCCCCACTTTGAAATCACCTGTCACCCCTCTGGTCATCCTTCGTAGCTAGCTGTCTGTACTTTTGATATTTGTGAGTTGTTTGTTGTTGCTTGGTGTGGCCCCTGTCAACAGGAACCACCACAAGGGCAGGATCTGCAGTGGATTCCCTGTGTGTACTCTAGGACAGAGGTTGGCAGTTCTTAGGAACCCTTGGCGACTGTCAGGAAAACGCAAGCCAGGGGCCAGGGTAATTTGGGTGTGCTGCTCAGAGGCACCTAGACAGTTCTGCAATGTCAGGGAATCCATAGACCCCAAACCCTCCCTCCGATCCCTGGATGAAAGCCCCTATTCCAGAACAATGCCGAGACCTCGGTAACAAGGGTGAAGTGTGGCATAAGAGTGCATGTGTCTGTGCACGTGTGAGTGCACGCCTATTTAAAGTGTAGATTTTTCTTTTTAGAGATCTCTTACCTAGTCATCATAAAAGTAGCACCAGTGGTCATGAAGACACACCCTCACCCTTGATGGAAAAGAGAAGGAATAGATTGGCTTTAAAGTTCAGCTTGTTTAGAAAAAGCAGAGTAAGCACCTAACACTTTAAAAATATATGTATTTAAGGGGCACCTGGGTGGCTCAGTCGTTAAGCGTCTGCCTTCGGCTCGGGTCATGATCCCGGAGTCCTGGGATCGAGCCCCGCATCGGGCTCCCTGCTCTGCGGGAGGCCTGCTTCTCCCTCTCCCACTCCTCCTGCTTGTGTTCCCTCTCCTGCTGTGTCTCTGTCAAATAAAGTCTTTAAAAACAAAACAAAAAATATATATATATATATTTAAGTTAATAGAGGCTGTAGTAAGACTTTTTGTAAGGTCATTGTCCACACAAATGCTCCGTAATGCCTTTTCTATTTGTGTCACTTGGGGGAGGTTCCCTGTTCTCTATATTTGGGTCGAAGGAAGAGTGTATGGCTCGTAGGGCAAACCAAATAATTCCGAATATAAATAAATATTCTACCTGAGCTACATGAAAGTTCTAAAATAATCACTGGACGATAAATATTTGTTGTACATCTGAATCTGTGAACGTGGAATGGTTTGGGGCTTTGGGTCAGGGAAGAGGTGCAGGTGGTACTTTTCTGGACACTCTTTGCCAAAGTTCATCGTGTTCCTGGAATTGTTCGTGGGCAGCTGTGGTAAACAGCCCATTCTGAAACTTCTTCAGATCCAGAGATTAGGGGCTTGTTTCAGCCATAGAATGTTCCAGGCTCTGGGCTAATTCTTGTTATTTTTATTGTGTGTAATGTGTGCGTTTAAAGTGGGCATAAATGCCTCACCCATCACTCAACAGAAGAACATCAGAAGGTTCTGTATTCCTAACCACACTCTAGATTTAAAACAGAGTTAATAGGGATTTGGGTGTTTGAAGGCCTGTTAGAAACACCAAGTAGAAATATATATGGATAAAGTGTGTTTCTCCTTCTTATGATAAAGTTTTTTATACCCCGTGCTTTTAAAATTAGTCCATGGTTCAGAAAGGCAAATAAGCGCTCCCTATGAGCAAAGTAAATAGCAGGGAAATATTTCTACCAGTTTCCACTGAAGGTTGTTATAATCCACTTTAGGTATAGGGGAGGAGCCAGCTGCATTTCTTTCTTGAAGCCACCCCCTCCTTCCTTGCTAGGGAATATTCATCTCCCTAAGAGTGGAGCCAGCCCTCTCAGTGACCATAGCTTAGGGTCCTGTATGGAGAAGGTGCTCGGTGCCTGCTTGTTGCTAGTGATAAATTCATCTGCAAGGGTTAGAATTTGACTGACAAAGTTTATAAGGGGTTTATTCCTTCGGCAGGATATAGAGAACCAAAAACAGATGTGAGGCTTTGTTTTGTAAGCAGATGGACACTGCATCATAGGCATAGGACCCAGCCCTGCCCTCATTTGCTGTCTTTCTGTCTCGGGAAGGGGTGGGAGAGTCCAAGTGAGGTAACCCAGACAGTTTACCTGCCAGTGCTCCGACTCCCTAGTTTCACCCAAAAAGGTGATTCACCTCTCCCTATTCTTTACAACAGCGCAGTTCTCTGGGCAAGTGCCTGCTTGTGGGCTAATTCCCCATCTGGTATCTAGGAATTAACACTGTCATTCTTGTGAAGGTTGGGAGCAGGAGTCTAATTCCTTTTGGTGTGGTCTTTTCCCAAGATAGGTGTGATATTTATTCATCAGGAATGTCATCCCAAGTGCAAGGGAGAAAAAGGTTTTGTCCCTACCCTATTATGGCAGCATTGAGGGACTGGCGGTAGCCCAATCCTCGCCTGGGACCTTACCCTGGGACCACTGTAGTTCCCCTGCCTCCCGGGCCTGGCATGAGGGCCTGACCTACCTGGTCATGAAGATGGGCGCTGGGACTTGAGGAAGCGGTCCGGGCCCTTCTCATTTTAACCTCTACTGGCTGGAACCAAACTAGCCAACAGGGTCCTGAGTTAGTACCCAAAGGGTATGTCCAATGCCCCTTGGGGTTGGGGGGTTAAAAGGTGGAGAAAGTGAGATAATATTTCTAGCGATGTGAGGGCGGTCCAGCCCTCTCCTGCCCTCTCCTGCCCTGGCTGGTCACTCCAGCCGGCAAGAGCGGGGACCGTCCCACAGCCTTCCTGCCAGTCACTGATTTGACCTAGGAAGAAGGCACAGGGGACAGCCAAGAGGAGCTCTGCCGCTTTCCTAATTGTCTTTAGGGGAAAACCAGTCTGGAGGCCACATATCCCTTGCCCAACCCTATGCCTAAGCCATTTTAAATTTTACGAAATTCTTTAAATTCACAGAAAACATGGGGCAGGGCAGGTTTTCCAAGGCTGGCTCAGCAACCCTGTTTGAGAGCGCTTCCCAGGTACGTTTTCGGCGATGTTGGAACGGCATGCAGTCCGTTCCTGGGTGAGGAAATTCCCCCGATTTTCTGGCTGGCGATACCGATGACCGGCATGAACGGAGACTTGTTAGTCGTAACTCTTTAGCTCCCCTGGAGCGAGCGTAGTTGGAATGAGGCTAGAGTTTAAGGCCCAGAAGCGCACGTGGGTGAGCCCCCTCGGTGGCCGGCGCGGGAGGAGTTGTGCGCAGGCCAGGTGGCTGACGGCGTTTCTTTCCGCTCTTGCAGTACGCCACCACCGGCTGCTCCCTGACCCTGCACCACACGGAGAAGCCAGAACATGAAGACATCTGTGAATACCGCCCCTACTCCTGCCCTTGCCCCGGGGCCTCCTGCAAGTGGCAGGGGTCCTTGGAAGCCGTGATGTCGCATCTCATGCATGCCCACAAAAGCATCACCACCCTGCAGGGAGAAGACATCGTCTTCCTAGCCACGGACATTAACCTGCCGGGGGCCGTCGACTGGGTGATGATGCAGTCGTGCTTCGGCCACCACTTCATGCTGGTGCTGGAGAAGCAAGAGAAGTACGAGGGCCACCAGCAGTTCTTCGCCATCGTGCTGCTCATCGGCACCCGCAAGCAAGCCGAGAACTTTGCCTACAGACTGGAGCTGAACGGGAACCGGCGGAGACTGACCTGGGAGGCCACGCCCCGGTCCATCCACGACGGCGTGGCGGCAGCCATCATGAACAGCGACTGCCTTGTGTTTGACACAGCCATAGCGCATCTGTTTGCGGATAATGGCAACCTTGGAATCAATGTGACCATTTCTACGTGTTGTCCATGAGGCGCCGCAGTTATTTGTGGGCCCAGGGCTCTATTGGGAATAAAGGTTTTTATAGATGTTCTATTCGCTGTGTCTTCACGGATCAAGACCCACAGTTAACCCCATGTTCTGTTTGAACAAGCAGCTTCCCATCTGGCATTGGCCCAACAGAGTTCATTAAACAGGAATGAATGCGGTTGGCCTGCTAGTCATTTGGAGTCTGTTCTGTGATCTAAAATCAACTTTGTTATTAAATTTTATTTACTTCCTGAACAGCACTTGACAGGTTGCTCAGGGCTCCTGTAGACCAGTACGTTAGGAATTGGAGGCTCCTTCCTGCCTGACTCCCTGTTCCTCCAAGTGGACAAAAGCACAGTGACTGTCGATAGATTCCTTAACTTTTACCTTGTTTTTAGGGGAGTAGGAATTGTTTTAATGCATTTTAAACAGTGTTTCTCAAACTGGATAGCTAGCCAATAGGCATAGAATCACCTGTAGTACTCATCTGAAACATCCAGATCTGGGGAGCCTGTGAATTTAACAATCTCATCAGGTGATTCTGTTCGACAATAAAGTTTGAGAATTACTGGATTGAATTGTGGAAAGGGTCCAGATTTTAAAGGTGCTTTACGATTGCCCTCTACTGATACTGTTTGTCTTTCTACTATTTCATGCCCCCACCACCTACCGCTCCCAAATTAAAACCAGAACTGCAGATCCCCATGAACACACTCCTGAGATTTGGTCACTCTCTTGTGTTTGGGGTGAATTGCCTAGGAAAGCGAATTATATGGCCACTGATAGTTATCCCATAGTTTTTGCTCATCACTAGTACAGATGACCTGTTTACATGTGGCTTCCCTCAGAGGCCATCCTTGACTGTAGATGGTGGAAAAGACTAGATCAGTAGAGTTGGAAAAGCTTTATAACCAGTGTCATATGCTTGCTATTTAAAGGTATGTGTTGGATTGTTGTTTTTTGCCACATTCACTTTAGTTTTTTAATAAATATTTTCCAAAAATGAATATCGTGCTTCTTTTTCCCAGTTGTATAATGTTTATTTATTGGGTGCTTACTGTGTGCAGGTGCATGAAACCTCACCACTACCTTGGGCTTGCAGCTATCACTGTTTCCACATGAAGAAACAGTCATTTGTCCAAGGTCCTGACACGGGTCTTAGAACTGGGGTCCAAACTCACTTCCCTGAAACATGCATGGTCCTTGGGGTTACTTGTCTCTTCCTTGGAGATGTCCTTTCAAGTGCCAGCACTTGTGGAAGAAGAGTATTTCTCCTGTGTTACAGAATCAGAAGGAAGAGGCTTGGCTAAAGCTAATGTCCAGAGTGTCCTGGGTTTGAGCCAGGGTGACCCACTCTCTCAGTCCCAATCCTGAATTGTCAAAGGAATTCAGAATATTAGCCCCATATGCCTGGTGCAGATGGAAGACTGCTTAACTGAGCGGCCCAATGACATTAGTGTAGCACCCAATGGAAGGGATGGCTTTAGAGTTGTTTTCGTTTTTTAGGTGAGATGCAGTGCTGAGTTTTTACCCAGGATAGAGTTCTGACAGTTAAGGAAGGTTCTAGACAGTTTCACTGTACACAGGTCAACCATAGACATTCCTGCCACAAGTGTTTTTGCCACAAACATTTTCACTGCATAACTAATTGGCCATAAGGCAATTTTGCCATGAAAGACAAAAACCACAAAAAAATAAAAGACATTCATTAAAAAGGACATAATGAGGGGCACCTGGGTGGCTCAGATGGTTAAGCGTCTGCCTTCGGCTCAGGTGATGGTCCCAGGGTCCTGGGATCGAGCCCCACATTGGGCTCCTTGCTCCGCGGGGAGCCTGCTTCTCCCTCTCCCACTCCCCCCTGCTTGTGTTCCCTCTCCCACTGTGTCTCCCTCTGTCAAATAAATAAAATCTTTAAAAAAAAAGATGAAACATGAAAAATAAAACTAAAAAGACTTTATTGTGAAATACAAAATATTTTTTTAGAGAAATTGGGAGTGGGGTGGGGGGAGGGAGAGGCAGAAGGAGAGGGAAAGGGAGAGAGAATCTTAAGCAGGCTCCATACCCAGCATGGAGCCCAACACGGAGCTTGACCTCACTACCCTGAGATCATGACCTGAGCTGAAATCAAGAGTCAGATGCTTAACTGACTTGAGCCACCCAGGTGCCCCAGAATACAAAATATTTGACTACATTTAAAACATGTGTAAAACGTGATACCGCACAAATAACTGATTTTACTTGTGGATTACACCTAATCACTGGTCTTCAAGTCTTTCATTCATAGTATTATACTTTTTTTTCTTGTTGATTAGTCTCCTTGTTCAGCATCACACTTTTTCCTTTTTTGCTAAAACTTCTTCCTTCATTAAGAAAGGAAGCAGCTTCCCAATACTAGGGTACATATTTGTGAGCTTTGTATCATGTTGTGAAAGCGTCTACGCTGTTGTTTGTTCTTGGCATACTGTCACATGTTCATTGCTAGACCTTCCAAAGTTGTATGGGCAATGTGCAAGAAATGCTCAAGGTGTAATGTGCTGTAACTGAGCTTTGTTATCATTGTACCTGATGGGCTATCATTTTCTGGTATAGATCGTAATCTGGCTTTACACTCATTTCACACTTTCCATAAGTTTAATCACTGTACTTTCTGTTAAGTCGATCTATTTACTTGTTACAATCCACTATTTCAAGACCACCACATCTACTTGTCCCTGTACAGACCATTATGAGGGCTAGCTAAGATTTATAGCATACAGAAATGAGAACTCTGTCAATGGAGAAACGAAACAGACAACTAGTTTCAATACATTAACTCTGCCAAAAGCAGTTGATTCATCAATGGAGAAATGAAACCAGTTATTTGATCTTTTATGGCAAAATTGCCTTACGGACAATTAGTTACACAGCAAAACTGCTTGTGGCAAAGCTGTCTGTGGCAAAGCTGTTTGCAGCAAAAATACCAGACATGGTTAAGGAATTGCTAAAGTAACTTATTTTCCAGGCTGTTCTTCAAATAAAGGTGAAAAATTGTGCCCTGATCAAAAGAAGGTGCTTATAACAAGTTTGGTAAATGAATGAGAACTATAGCTCTTGTTACCAAGAAAAATCACACTCAAGCCAGTACAAAGAGGGGATCTGTGGAGGTGAAACTGGGATCCAGGAGCAGGTGGACTTAGATCCTCAGAGCCAGAGCTGGTCCAGATGCGGCTGTCCAGTGTGTATACAGCACCCAGGCAATGTGTTTTGTGCATAAGCCAGCCTATCTATGTCATCCCTATCTAAGCCTTCTGGTTCTGTGTGATAGGGAAAATCAGGACTGACTGGTCGACAAGGTACTGAAGGTAAAGAAAACTATAATCAAAAGCCCATGAAGATGGAGATCGTGGAATCAGGTTATTCCTAAAGCATAAAGTGTTAGCTTTTCAGGCCCAGGAGGTAAAGTGATGGGCCAGCAGCCATATGGTGCATTCATGGCAGCACTGATTCTAGAATTCATACTCCCAGTTCAAACATGATTCCAGAACTCAACAAATGAAAGTAAAGTTTTAGGCAACAAAACTTCTACTTTCCAGAGTTATTTAGCTCCCTTTAATCTCTGTCACTGGAAATCTGTAAGCTTAACTTTTACTGTCTGGTTTTTTTAAAACTAAGCATTTTCTGCCCCAAAGCAAACAAAAATCCCCAGGTTATTCCCTGTTTTAAGAGGAAGTGAAAACGGCAAAAAAGATTATGTAAATTAAAACATATATTTATGTAGTTCTAGTTGCACATGCAATTTAAAACACAGTGATAGGCATTTGTCAAAACTCATCACATGGCCCACTTATGTACTATATTGTTTTTAAAAAACAATTTCTTTCCCTTTCCTCTCCTAGTTCTATATTCTAATTTGATAGAAGTCAGGCTGAGCAAGCAAGATGGTAGATTCAACCCATGTCTTCCAATGCCTGAGCCATTCTAAAGAAAAAAGATGCTCAATGTTCTTTGGAAGAAAATGTTCATAGTTGTTAATTCTGGGTGGCAGGAACCTGAGTGTATGTTATAGTTGTATTTGCGTTATTCTATATTCTATACTTGCAAAAAATTTTTTTAAACCAACTAACCTTGAGATCAGGCGTTCTCAGCCTTTCTGTGAGCAAGAGTATGTCTTGGTTTACCTGATTCCTTAACATTTACGGGATTAAGAGGGTGATGTGCCCACAGTCAACTATCCAGTGCACATGATGGCGAATTTCACAGGCGAGGTCACTGAGGGTTCAACCATCGAGTAGGATCTGGAACTACCAGCAGATTCAGACAAATAGCTGAGTGTCTCTGTCTTAGCAGCAGAATCGTGCAACTTCCCTACAACGCCATCCAAGGAAATTTTGCCTGTACCTAACTTCGGGTTTTGGGGTCTTGCCAAGTATCAGCAGCATGACCTTAGGTTGGTCACTTGACCTCTCTGGTGCCACGTTTCCTAACTTGCAACATTTGAAGGTTTGTTTTCCAAATGCTTCTACTATAGTACTAATTTCTGCGAGACAACTGAGCTATTTAAAGTTGAGGTGAGCAAATCATGCCAGCCAGGTTTTATATGAGGTGATTCTGGGATAATTGTGACCCAGCGTGTGTCAGTCGGCGTTAGCTGGTGACTCACCCTCCAGCTGCCTCTCAGATTCCCACGGTCTAGAGTAGGCACGGTGGCTGGGCACAGAAACCATTTTTGCTTTGTAGTTCAGTCTTGAGACGCCTGTGGCCTTGACTTTTCCTGACTCATGCAGCCTGTGCCTGAAGTATGATTATAATTTCACTGACCTGTGCTGGCCCAAAAGAAAGCAAGTCAAGAGTACTTAAAGAATAGGAAATCTAACTCTCTGTATTGTTAAACCTGCTTCAGCTACTAATTTGAAGCTCAGAATTTTGTATTTGTGAATTCTTTTAATTTGTGCTGGAGTCTCCAAATGACGGGCAAGGAAAAATGTTAGACCTGCTATCACCACCACTATTTTACAGAAGAAAGAGAGAGAGAGAGAATAAGAAAGAAAGAAAGAGAGAGAGAGAGAGAGAGAGAGAGAGAGAGAAAGAAAGAAAGAAAGAAAAAAGAAAGAAAAAAGAAAAAGAAAGAAAGAAAGAAAGAAAGGAAGAGAGAGAGAGAGAGAGAAGGAAACAGAAGGGAAGGGTGGGGAAGGGGGAGAGGGAAAGGGCGAGAGAGGGGAGGGGAAGGGGAAGGGAGGAAGGAGACCTACAGAGGGAAAGCCACAGGAGTTAGAATTTGTCTTGATGGCAACATGGTATCTTCTATATTGAGCAAAAGGGAAAAATTATAAAACTATTAAAACTACAAGCCAACATTTTATAACAATTAATGCAAATGAAGGGTATTCTTCCAAATTCTCCCCAACTCCCCTGCCACCGCCCAGGCCTGGACAGCTATAAAAGCTCCCCACAGCTTGTACCCCCTCTTGCCCTGCTCCAATCAGAGGCTCTTTTTAGATGAAAGTTGGTGGTGTCACAAGCTCTTTAATAGTTTCTTTCAGGGTGCCCTGTTCTCCTTCATAGCACTTTCCACAGTTACAATTGTATATTTTATTTGCTTAGTGTCTGCCTCCCCTCAACAAACTCCAGGGTGATACAGACTGAATTTTTTGTCCATCCCTATATCCCTGGGTACCTGGGCACACCACAAATATCTGATGAAATAAATCACTACCAACGTTAGTCTGCTAACAGCACTACAGGAAACACCTCAAGAGTTAACACTGTCTGTTTTTATATCAAAAATAACTGGGGAATTTGCCTCAGGTAGGCAGGGAATGAAGATGGAGAGATAATCGAACAATCCAGAGAAGGGAGGAAATAGTCTCTCTGTCCCAGTCATTCTCTAGGCAATGACAGAAATGCTGGTCTGAAGGGTCCGTGCCCTAAAATTTCTTATGTCAGGGTATCACCTGACATTCATATCAAGGGCAGACTCTGCTCTGCGTTTGATGATCCTTGCAGAGGACACAGATGAGGGTTCCTTTGACCCTACAGGGACCTGTGTTATAAGACTGGATCAGCTTGCAAAGTTCAGCAAGATAAGAGCAGTTGCCATTTATTGGGCACCTATGTGTGCCAAGTGCTTTGTCTATATTAACCCATTAAATCCTCCCCATAGCCCAATGGGGATTAGGGTTTATTAGCCTCAATTTGAAGTTGAGGAAATTAAAGTTCAGGGAGACGAAGCAACTTGCCTAAGCTCACAGCTGGTAAGCAACAGAACTGGGATATGACCAGGTACTGGAGTCCGTGACCCTTCACCGTGTTACACGATGCATCAGTATTGCTGTTTGGCTTTCACACTTTGACCACCAAAAGAAATACTGCTTCTTTGTAACAGACAGGGATGAACAGGATATAGGGATGCAGATGGCTGGTGGATACAGAACACCTGTGCTTTAGAATCGCTTTTCTACTGTCACAGCACGTTAGATGGGGACTGTAAGCTAAGATCATTCAGACCCTCACTACTCAAAGTGTGGTCCATGGACCAGCAGCATCAGCATCACCTGGGAGCTTGTTAGAAATGTGAGCATCTCCAGCCACACCCCTGACCTACTGAATCAGAATCTGCATTTTAACACAATACCAAGTTTGAGACACACTGGTGAAGACCAGGGGTTCTCAACCCATTTACCCTTAGAGGACAAAAGTATATGAGGACCAGAGTTAGAATCCCTGGTGGTAGGGCTTAGCTTCTGTGGCCTTTTTTAGAGCTTCCCAGGAGAGTCCAACATGCAGTTAGAGTTGAGAACCACTGATCTGGTCCAAACACCCACCTTATTTTTATTTTTCCCTTGTTGTACACTGCAGTTAAAATAAGCAAAGTGACCTACCAAGTATAAGGAAAAGAGTGTGAACTTTAGAGACCAAGCAGATCAAAGTTTGGATCCTGATTCTGCCTCTAATTTGCAGTGGGAGGCTTTTGGCAAATCAATAGCCTCCCTGGGCCTCAGATTCCACGTTTATAAAATGGAGCTAACACCCACCTTAAGAGGGTCACCGTGAGAAACATCCACGCAAGGCACAGAGGCAACGACGTGTGTGCACAGCAGGATGCTGACCAAGGGGGACTACTCTGACTGCCCGTCAGATCACTTGGGCAGCAGGTGGCTGGCAGAGGAGCTAAGTGCTGAAGCCTCAAAATTCCTGCCCGCGGAGTCCTCTCCAAGTATGGAGCCAATGTGTTAATGTGACTTTTAAGACTCTGATGAAAATGGGCGCCTGGGGGACTCAGTCAGTTAAGCATCTGCCTTTGGCTCAGGTCATGATCCCAGGTTCCTGGGATAGATCCCTGCATGGAGCTCCCTGCTCAGGGGGTGAGTCCGCTTTGCCATCTCCCTCTGCTCTTCCCCCGACTCGTGTTCTTTCTCTCTCTCTCAAATAAATAAATAAATAATCTTAAAAAAAAAAAAAAAGACTCCGATGAAAAGGCGCAGGAAGAAGCAGTTGAAAGGCAGTCCACAGGGAAGGAAGTAAAAAGGGGCTTCCTTTCTATGTGCTACCACACCCCCAGCCTGCGCCCCTCGTCCCATCTGTTCCAGCCAGCTGGTGCTAGCGGTCAAAGATGTCTCGTCATTTAGTTAGCATTTTTCAAACATACAAACAAAAACCACTTTCCACACCGCATGTTGATCTGTATTTACTAGAACAGGAAATTAACACAGGTGGAAATAGCCCCTCTGGAGAAATGCCTTCACCATGACGGAAACTAAGAAAACACAAAATGTGGCTTTGCATCTCTACCTGAGAAAGTCCAGGGCTCAAAGAGTGTGGGAAAGGAAAGGTGTTCTCATTCCCGTGTTAGCAGTGTTGTTTTTTTTTTAAAACTTTTTTTGTGGTAAATTATACTTACCATAAAATTACCATGTTAACCATTTTTAAGGGTACAGTTCAGTGGTATTAAGTACATTCACGTAACTGTGCATCTTTCTAACAGTTTTCTTCTTATACTTTGTTTTCTTCTTGCACACACCTACACATATGCATACACACCATCTTCATGATTTTGTGGCTTTGGAACGTTTCGCATATATAATTAGAAATGATCTGAAGAGGGGTCCCAGGGCAACATGCCTTTCCTTCTCATTGGAAGGAAATTTATTTGGTGAGTGACAATTATGTGCCAGGTGCTTTCACATACTTTATTCATAACAACCTATAAGGGAGGGAGGGGGTGTTACACTCATTTTTTACAGATTAGGTAACTGAGGCTCAAGGAGGCAGATTAGCAGGTACACAGCCACACAGAAAGGACTATGGCCAGCATTCATACTCATATCTGCAGGACTCCAAAGGCCATGCTCTTTTTTCCTTCTTTTTTAAAGAAATATTTTTTTATTGGGCACCCGGGTGGCTCAGTCGGTTAAGCAACTGCCTTCGGCTCAGGTTATGGTCCCAGGGTCCTGGGATCCAGCCCCACGTCAGGCTCCCTGCTCAGCGGGGAGCCTGCTTCTCCCTCTCCCTCTGCTGCTCCCCCTGCTTGTGGGCTCTCTCTCTCTCTGTGTGTCAAACAAATAATCTTTTTATGAGTTATCTTAAAAAATATTTTTTGATACCAAAAAAATGTAAAAAAAAAAATAAAAATCACTAACAAACTCCTCTCCTAATCACTGATCCATATTGAGGTCTTCCTGTCCAATTCTTTGCGTACACCAGTACATTTACTTCCCTGATGTCCCATTGAATGCGGGACAGGAGAGGGGGATGGCAGAAGGATGTGACAGGGAGGGATGGAACTTCCATGTATTTTTTTCTCTGTATATGAATATGTTGCTTGAATCTTTTACAATAGATGTATTCGCAAATGAGTTGTGCAGTAAATGAATAGAAAATAACTGGAAGTAAAATCCAGAGGGGGAAAAAAAGAATGTATTGATCAACAAGGGAGACTTGTCAACATAGAAACATTGAAAAAGAAAAGCCCAAGAGGCAAAGATTGGCTCAGAACCAAGAACTCTTTAGAGTAAACAATAAGGCTCAAGCTGATAGGTATGTTTCTAACGTAAAGACACATCAGGCTTTCAAAGCAGGATGTCATTAAACCTCCCTATCACCTAGTAGTGCGGTAGTGTTGGTCTAATTCTGTGCCTGCCAGACAGCTATCTAAATACAATTTAACTTCCCATGTAATTTGCTTACAGGGTGAGAATGTTCTGGGTAGATTATTATAAATTTTCCAACTACTTGACAGTTAAACCTTTCTGCCAGTTAAATTAATTGGTTTTCAAATATTTCTTCATTCTCTGAGAGCTCTGTTCATCAGTCAGCATCACTAAATTCTGTCAACCCAGGACAGCATCAGTTTGAACTCTCCAAATCCATAAGTCTGGACTCTGGTTTATGGGAAAGTTCAACTGAATGCCATTCCTTGGAGTACTTTCTAGGCTGAGGGGCAGGAGGATTGCAACAGACGTCTCTGGTCTTACACATCCAATATGTGCCAGAAAATGCCATTATTAGCACCATTGCTAACATTCCTCAAATCATGTGGTTAGACAGGGCGAATCTTCGACCATTTGACAGCAGTGCAATGTGGTAGTAGGCCAGGGCAGGTTCTGAAGAGACAGACCCCAGCCACAAACACTGGGTGGGGAAAGCCCCATCCAGCAAGCACAGATGGTATCTGGCTCAGGCATTAACAGAAGTAACTACCAATTTCAACAATCATTCAGCCTCAGGTAGTAGAGGCAGGAGTGAGGTGTCATGAGGGCTGAGAAGAGCAATGGTAGAAGGGAACCAAAGAGTAAATGATAGGCAGGGATCCAGGCAGGTGTTGACCTCAGGTGAGTCCACCTGCAGGCATCAATACCTGGTACCTAGGCACAAGACTGGATTTCTTTCATTCATTTATTCATTCATTCATTCAACAAATACTTGTGACATACCTCTTGAGGAGACACTCCTCTATGGGACTCTCATGCTCCTGCATACCTTGTTCAGTATACCAGGGATACAAGGCCTGACTACTCTTTACCTGGGCCATTTCTCAGGGTTGTGTTGTCAGCAAGCAACCTTGAGGGATGAAGTAATGCCTTCCCCAGGGATGAAGAGCAGGCTTGCTTACTGCTTACTATAAAAGTCATGAATTCCCCAAGTTCAGCGTTCCATACCTGCAACACAAACTCACTGCACAGACAATCTCCATCTGACCCACATAATGTCTCCTGTGAGAACTGGGGGCAAAGGAACTGAGGCAAGCATGTGGATGCTGTGCTGCTTGCTGTCCTGGGGTAATAAAGTCCTGTGTTTCTGACCCTGGAGTCTCATGTCTCCTCCAGCATCCAGGGACTAGTAAAAGGCTAACTTACTAGCTTGTAAATCGGGTAAAACCAAATTCCAGACCCTACAGCACCTAGTATGTGCTAGGCCCTATGCTAGGTCTTGGGGATAAAGCAGTGTACAAAAACAGGCCCATGCCTGTTCTCGAGGAATGAACATTCAAATAGGGGGGACAAACAATAGATGACAAAATAAAAAAGAAAACAGAGAGTAAGAAGTGTTCTGCAGACAACATAAATGGGGTGATGTGCTAGAGATAACCAGGTGCCTATGCTAGACTGAGTGGCCACAGAAGGCCAAGAACAAAGCACCTGGAGGGAAGCACAGAGGCAAGAAGAGAACAGCAAGTACAGAAGGCCTGCGGTAGAACCAGCCAGTGTGGCCAGAGGACGGCAGTCACAGGGGAGACGGTTCGAAGGCAGGTCAGTAAGGAGCTAGATCCTTGCCCTGTGAGGCCAAAGCTAGGGATTTAGATTTCTTTCCAGGTGCAAAGGGAAGCCATTGGAAAATGTTAAGAAGGAGCATAAATGATCTGATTTAGATTTTTAAAACTGGCTCTAGCTGCTCAGCAAAGACAAATGGTTGCAATGGGCAAGAATGCACACATTTGGGATGTTATTGCATTAGTCCACGTGAGACATAATTATAGCTTGGACAAGGGTGGGCAGAGGAATGCTAAATAGAAGTGGACAGATTTGGGCTGAGTTTTAGTATTTTTTTAAAAATTTATTTATTTATTTATTTGAGAGAGAGAGAGAGAGAGAGAGAGCATGTACTGGGGTGGGGAGGGGCAAAAGGAGAGAGACAATTCTAAGCAGACTCCCCACTGAGCACGGAGCCCAATGTGGGGCTCAATCCCACAGCCCTGAGATCATGACTGGAGCCAAAACCAAGAGTCAGACACCACCGACTGAGCCACCCAGGCGCCCCAGATTTGGGCTGAGTTTTAAAGTTAGAGTTGGCAAAAGTGCTAAAGGATTGGATGGGGGAGATGGGGAAATGGGGTGGAATAGTAGTTAATAGGAATAAGAAAAAGGGAAGAAGCAAAGGTGATCACTCCTAGGTTTCTCCCCTGAGAAACGAGGTGAATTCCAGTTGCTGAGATGACCGAGACTAGGGAAAAAGCTGGTTTAAGGGAGAATCCAGTGAGTCTCATGGGTGAAGGCAGCACCCAGACAGTTGCTCGAGTCTGGAGTTCTGAGGGGAGACCAGGCTGGAGGTATCATTTCAGGGGCCACCATCATATGGATGGTGTTTAAGTGGTGAGAGGTGTGAGGGGATGAGAAGACTGAGCGAGATGATCTGGATACCGGAGAGTGAGACTCAGGCCTGTGTCAGACAACTGCCACATGAAGACCCAGAGCCCAGAAATGGGACTTCTAAGAGTGGCTGCCAAGGTGGGGGAAAGCCTTGAGGATTTGGTGTCACAAACCCCCCAGGAAAATATCAGATGCAAGTAGAACAGAGGGGTTGGCTATTGAACATTGCTGAGAAGACTGTCCATCTCCAGTTCCCTGAGAGACAAGCCCTAAGTACTGCTCCAGTTACTGCCTCCAGACCCTGGGACAGTGATATCAAATAAGACGCACAATGCAGTTCAAAGGCAGAGTTTCCATTATACCAGACAAGCGCGTGGGGCTACCTGAGTCCTAGAGTTACAGAGGCTTCTGCTGACAAGAAGAGATGTCCCATCCAGAGTGTGGCACACTTGCTACCCTTCTCCCTAGCCAACCTACACTTCCCCCCTCCCTCCCGCCCCCCCACCCCCCCACCCCCCCCACCAGGGACCAGAGGGCACACCTCTGGGTATGGACTCCCTTATCTGTCCAGCTATGCTAATGCTCCTCCCCTTTCAAGGCCTAACTTGGCCCTCCTCATTCAATATACCCCCATCAATTGTTCTGTGCTTCCTTCTGTGCTCCTTACATCCTTGATATAATTTAATTCTCATAGACACACTAAGGTGAATATTATCATTTTCATTAACAAATGAAGAAAGTCAAGCTCAGAGAGGCTAAGGAACTTGCTTAAAGTCATAAGGCTTGCAAGTGGTGAAAATGGGCTTCAAGGCCAGGACTGTGGCCCTTCCCACGGACCTGCCTGCCTGCACATGTGTCGAGGTTAGGGACTCTAACAGTTTAGCTCAAGGCTGAAAGCAGAAGACAAAAAGGCAAATTACAATCACAAAAGGTGCAACTACATAAACTGTGTCATTACAAGCAAATGACAGTCAGAGGACATACAAATTGCTATGGAGTTCAAAGGGAGATCAGAAATGCTTCTTGGAAGAGGCAGTGTGTGCAATGGGCCTTGAGAGCTGAGTAGGATTTTACAGGGCTGAGGAAGTTGGGAGGATGTACAAAGAGAAAGGAGCAGCGTCTCCCTGACCAACCCCAGGTGCAGTCAGTGCCTAAGTCCAGCCTTGTCCACCTCACCATCCCCTTTACAGGGTTTTCCATCTCTCATATTTCCTTTATCCCTACATCCCCAGCACCTAACCCAAGGTCATGCACACAGGTGTCCAGTGAATATCTGTTGAGTTCAACAGTGTCCTGTCTGATCTCCTAACTAGTCTCTCCTTTATCTAATCCATCCCTGTACCAGCCAAGTGTCGTGGCTAACCCTGCCCACAATTAAACCTACTCCCTCTAGAGAATTTGCCTAGTTTCTGGAAAACTCTATGGGAATGCCCAATAACTCACACACCCACAAGCTCACAAAGGTGGCCTCAGTTGATATGACCTAACCCAAGGCCAGCCCATTCATTGGCTGAGCAGCAACCAACGCGATTCTCTCTTGAGAGAGAGTGGAAGACCGTCCATGGCAGGCACAGCACCCACACAGTCCTGGGAAGTTGGGTCTGTGCCAAGATGAGCCCAGCAAGAGAAGCAGAGACATGGGAGCAAGGGGCCCCGAGAGGTGGAGGGAGCAGCCATATGGCTCACCCTTCCAGGTCCCAGTCCTCACTCCTCACCCCACAAGGCCCAGCCAACACTCTTTTTCCTGTTCTGAGCTATCTGGGAGATAGCCCCTTATGCCTTCCCAATGAACTCCCCTAGTCACTTTTTTCCCTTTCTCAGTTTTAGACTGTATTTATTGACTCACACCCACCACCCTTACAGCAAGTAACACATGCTTTCTCTCTCTGATTTTCATTCTATGATTATTATTGTCAAGATTTATAATGTTTTTTTAAAACCTTTTATTAGATAAATTTTCAAAAGAAGGAAGGGAGAACAATGTCATGAATTTGATGTACCTTCACCAACTCCAACAATTATCCACCCTTGGCCAATCTTGCTTCATCTATACCCTCTCCTATATCCACATGTGGATTTTTTAAAAGATTTATTTATTTTAGAGAGAGAGTGGGGGGAAGGGCAGAGGGAGAGAGAGAATCTTCGAGCAGACTCAACTCCCTGCTGAGTGCCAAGCCCCATGCAGGACTCAATCCCAGGACCCTGAGATCATGACCTGAGCTGAAATCAAGAGTCAGACATTAAACTGACTGAGCCACCCAGGCACCCTCCACATGTGGATTTTTAAAATCAAATCCCAGGTATTTATATCATTTCATTTATATTATTTCATCTGTCTGTGTACTTTAGTATAGAGTATCTAAAGACTGTAACTTTTATATAATACTGTTATCACACCTATTAAAATCAATAACTCCTTAATAGAATCAAATACCCAGTCAAGTCTCCTATTTCTCTGGTTGATGTATTCTGTTTGAATGAGAATCCATGTGAGATCCTACATCGTTACTGATGAAATGGTTACATCTCTTTTAATCTATAGATTCTCTCTCCATCTCTTTTCTTTCTCTCAAATTCTTTATTCAAGAGCCCAGATTTCCTATAGCACTTTCCTGTAGTTTCATTGCATCTCCAAACGATCACTTGATATAATCTTCTGCACCTTGTATTTCTTTTAAATCTGTGGTAAAGACAAGAGGCTTGATCGAAGTCAGATTTGACTTTTTCTTTTTTAAATAAGGCTGCTTCATAAGTGGTGGGGGTATTGTGTCCTTCCATAATAGGAAGGACAAAATCAATCAACCAATCAATCAATCTCTATTGGTTATGTTATCAGCCGCTGATAGCCCATATCCACTTATTAGGGATTAGATAATGATATTCCAAATTCATCACTCAGTCTTTCTTGGCTGGAAAACTTCTATAGCAAGAAACTTCCCCTTTTCAACTATTTGAAGGTACATTTTTCAAGGGAAAGGTAAGATAAATGCTTATTTTCCTTCATGAGTTTACAAAACAGTGAGATGATTTCTTAGCATCCTCCAAAGTCACCAATGAAGTAACATTTTTTCAAATACCATTATGTATCATGGATTTAAGCATTTTTTATGTATTTCAATCTATTGCAGTTATTATCCTTATTGACGTTCATACCATTTCATCTTGGCCTGGTGAATGCTTATTCAGCTTGATTCCTGGGTCCTTTTCGTATGGCCTAAATAGTAGTCTTTAATGTTCCAGGCTCATCTCATTCTTTTCCTGCCTTCAACCTAGAATCAACTATGTCTCTGAGGAACCTTCAATTCTTTTAACGGGAAATAATAATTCAAGACCACAGCCTAACGTTCACTGCAGCATTACAAGCATACCTCAGAGATATTGCAGGTTCCATTCCAGACCACCACAATGAAGTGAGTATCACATTAAAGCGAGAAGAATGAATTTTTTGGTCTCCCAGTGCATATAAATGTTTATACTATACCGTAGTCTATTAAATATACAATAGCGTTATGTTTAAAAAAAGACAATGTACATAACTTAATTAAAAAATAGTTTATTGCTAAAAAAATGCTAACCATTATCTGATCTTTCAGCAAGTTGTAATCACTGATCACAGATCACCATAACAAATATAATAATAATGAAAAAGTTTTAAATATTGCAGGAATTACCAAACATAACACAGGGACATGAATGAGCAAATACTGTTGGAAAAATGTCACCAAAAGAGTTGCTCAACGCAGGGTTACCACAAACCTTCAATTTGTAAAAAAAAAAAAAAAAAGGCAATATCTTCAAAACACAATAAAATGAAGCCAATAAAATGAGGTATGCCTGTATTCACAATAGCTAAGACGTGGAAACAACCTAAATGTCCATCAATGGATGAATGGATGAAGGAAATGGGGTGTGTGTGTGTATATATATATATATATATATATACACACACACACACAACGGAATATTTATACAGCCATGAAAAGGAATAAAATCTTGCCATTTGCAACACCATGGATGGAACTTGAAGGCATTATGCTAAATAAAATAAGTCATACAGAGAAAGACAAGTACATATGATCTCACTTATATGTAGAATCTTAAAAAAAAAAAAAAAGCTCATTTATACAGAGAAAAGATCGGTGGTTGCCAGAGGTGGGGTAAAGTGGGTGAAAAGGGTCAAAGGCATGCATTTCCAGTTATAAAATAAACAAGTCATGGGAATGTAACGTACAGCATGGTGACTATAGTTAACACTACTGTATTGCATATTTGAAAGCTACTAAGAGTAAATCCTAAAAGTTCTCATCATAAGAAAAAATAGTTATATGTAACTACGTATGGAGACAGATGTTAACTAAACATAGTGGTGATCATTTTGCAATATATACAAATATTGAATTATTATACTTTGCAGCTAAAACTAATATAGTGTTATATGTCAATTATACCTCAATAATAATTTTTTAAAAGATTTTATTTATTTGAGAGAGAGAGACAGAGAGAGTGAGAACACGAGCTGGGTGAGGGTCAGAGGGAGAAGCAGACTCCCTGCTGAGCAGGGAGCCTGATGCAGGGCTCAATCCTGGGACTCCAGGATCATGTCCTGAACTGAAGGCAAACGCTTAACCAACTGAGCCACCCAGGTGCCCCACCTCAATAATAATTTTAATAAAATTTATTATTATTTTAAAATTTTTAAATTTAAATTTAAAATTTTAAAATTTTAAATTTTAAAATTTATTATTATTTTAAAAAATAATAATTTTTTAAAACTAAAATTTTTTTAAAAAATCACAATCTAGGCAATAGGAGCATTCCCTTTATTCTTGAACCAGTTTGTATGGATTTTATGCCAAATAAACTTTGACTAGAATTTTCAATGCTTCCACCAAAATAAATGACAAAGAAGCCAATTAGATCACACAAATCTGATTTAAAATCTTCCCCTCTTTTTAGACAATGATGCCAAGACAATTCAATCGGGATAGAATAGCTTTTTTAACAAATGGTGCTGGGATGATTGTATATTTACATGCCAAAGAATGACTTTTGATCCCTACCTCACACCACATGTTAAAATTAACTCAAAATGGATCAGAGACCTAAATGTAAGAGCTATAAAACTCTGGACATCATCAAACTGGACATCATCAAAGTTTAAAATGTGCTTCACAGGATACCATCAAGAGAGTGAAACACAGCTCACAAATTTTTTTTACAATCTTACATCTAATAATGATCTAGTATTCAAAATATATAATTCTTTTTATATATATAAATAATTCTTACAACTCAACAAAAAGACAACCCAAATTTAAAAAATTGGCAAAAAATCTAAGTAGACATTTCTCCAAAGAAGATATACAAATGGCCAATGAGCACATGAAAAGATGCTCAACATCATTAGCCATCAAAGAAATGCAAATCAAAGTCACAAAGAGGAATCATTTCACACCTTCTAAGAAGGGCATAATAAAACAGACAGATACTGATGATCATTGGTAAGGCTGTGGAGAAATTAGAAATCTCATATATTGATGGTGGGCAGTTCTCCAAAATGTTAAACATAGAGTATCGTATGACACAGTTCTACTCCTAGGTATATATCCAAAAGAAATGAAAACATATGCCCACACAAAAACTTGTACATGAATGTTCATAGCAGCATTATTCATTACAGGCAAAAAGTAGAAAAACTCAAATGTACATCAACTGATGAATGAATAAACTATAGTATATTCATATAATGTATTATTCATCAGTATAAAGAAATAAAGCATGAATACATGCTATAACACAGATGGACCTTGAAAATGTTACCCTAAGTGAAAGAGCCAGATATAAAAGGTCACATATTATATGATTCCATTTATATGAACTGTACAGGATAGGCAAATCTACAGAGACAAAAAGTAAATGAATGGTTGCCTAGTGCTGGGGATATTGGGAGCCAGTGAAGAGTGACTGCTAATGGGCATGGGGTTCTTTTTAGAGTGATGAGAATGTTGTAAAAGTGATCTTAGTGATGGCTGCACAACTCTGAATACACTAAAAACCATTGAATTGTATATTTCAAATGGGGAATTGTATGGCATATGAATTATATCTCAATAAAGCTGATATATATGTATATGCATACATATATACACATACATATATATGTATATACACATATACATATATGTACCTATGTATACATATATATATATTTTTTTTTTTTTTACATCTCCCCCTGGTGACTTTGTGCCTCTAGGACTTGAAGCAATATTCATTCATTCATCTGTTTATTCAATACATATTTACTAGGCATCCACTATTGAATCATTCATTTATTCAACAAATATATATTGACTACCTACACTGTGCCAGGCACTGTTTCAGACACAGAGGATTCAGCAAAACATACAAAAAAACCTAGCCTTTTCATGGATAAAAACAGGCAATAAACAAAATATACAGGAGGATTTTATACAGTGTAATACATAGAAGATAACTGATGCTATGGAGGAAAGTAAAGCAGGGAAGGCATAAAAGTAAAGCAAGGTCAGTGGGGAAATAGCAGAGGGGAAGGGTTGCAGTCATAAATACGGTGGTCAGGAAGGGTTTCACTGAGAAGATGAGACATTTGAGAAGATTTGAAGGAGGTGAGGGAGTGAATCATGGCAGATTTCTAGAGGAAGAATATTCTACGCAAGGAAAATAGCCAGTGCTAAGGTCCTGGGGTCGACGTGCCTAGTATGTTAGAGGAATATCTGGGGAGCAGAGTCAGTAAGAAGGAAAGTAGACTATGAAGTTAGAGAAATAAGGAGAGAGACAACCTCTACTATTCTTTTGAGGTAGAGCTGGGTGGAGTGCGTCCATCTAAGAAGAGCAGAGATTATTCTGGACACTGGTCCCATGAGGGGTACATATGCAATCACTAAAGTTACAATCACTGGTGTACTGACACACGTTTTGAGCGAATTTTTGAGGAATCCGGAGATTCAGTTGATAGACACAGCTATTATTAAAAATCAAATTTATAATAAATTTACAATTAAATAAATTATGTTAAAAACAGAAGCATTAAGTACTCCCGCTTTCCCAATTATTTTTCTACATTTAACTATTATCTAGGCTGCTGAGGTTATTCATGTCCATTGTATCTGTATGGCGGAGATACGGAGATACTAGGAAGGGTGAGCTATGTAGTGCTTCACCTCTCAACTCGGCATCACGCTCAGTGATGGTGCATTAGCTCACTTGAAATGGGTCATGGTAGGAGTATTTATACCACAGAAATCAGCAAACGCTCCACACTGTGGTTTGATTTATTGTTTTGTTTTGTCTAGACTTTAAAAAGTGAGGGAAAAAATGCTAGTAGTACAGCTTTAACAAAAAAGTATGTCATATTAAGAATCATTATATAGCAACAGAACAAAATAGTGAGGAAATATTTTTCCAGTATTTTGAAAACTATTACATAATTTAGCGAAGAAGTCACTCACATCATTGATGACATTGATAAACTAGTGAAATTCTGACATGTGTCTTTGTTTCTTCACTCTGACCTTACTATTATCAACCTATACTTAAGTTGTAACTACACTTGCTCCTCAATTTCAACCTCAGCTTGGTACAGATAGGTGAGCTCAGCAAAGAGCAATGAAAACATTCTGAGGGAATCAACTGACTATATAGAATTTACAGTAAAGAATACTGTATATTGGGATGTCTGGGTGGCTCAATTAAGCATCCACCTTCAGCTCGGGTCATGATTCCAGGGTCCTGGGATCAAGTCCCACATCGGACTCCTTGCTCAGCAGGGAGCCTGCTTCTTCCTCTGTCTCCCACTCCCCCTGCTTGTGCTTGCTCTCTGTCTCTCTGATAAATCAATCAATCAATCAATCCTTTTAAAAAAAGGGAAGAAAAAAAAATTCCCAGGGACTCAATCAACTATATTGAATTTACAGTAGAGTACTATACATTTTTCTTTGTAACTTGTGTGCTACAGGTCATTGCTATCAGTAAGATGTGTACTAAGTGTGTGTGTGTGTGTGTGTGTGTGTGTGTGTGTGTGTGTGCGCGCGCACACTTACATTTATTTTTGGAGAGCTGGGTGTTAAACATTTACCAGCTACCAGCACTGCTCTAGCTCCAATCCAATGTCAGATCAGTGATTACAGATCTTAGGGGCCCAACAGATAGAGGGAAGACAGGCTTCTCAGGACAACCAATCAACTGAAAGGGATGGAGTTATTTTGAAATCCTTCTGCTCTGATATTCAGTCTGCCAGGCTGGAGGCCAGAAACTCCTTTGCATTTCTAGGGATGGTTACCTTATTTATGGTAGGTGAGT
The DNA here is from genome assembly GCF_037043125.1 of Eumetopias jubatus. NCBI lineage: Eukaryota > Metazoa > Chordata > Mammalia > Carnivora > Otariidae > Eumetopias > Eumetopias jubatus. The sequence goes on from NW_028274807.1 coordinate 110,948,422, forward strand.
CTCGCTCTCCATTTATGGTAGTGATACAGTTTCCTTTTCAAAAGAAAACTGTTTAAAGTACCAGGAAAAGAAAGGTCAATTTCCAAAAGGAAAACATTCAGTCAATGATACAGGTAAAACACAGAAGGGACAAAAATTCATATGGCGGCCTGCAGTTGACCACACTTTGAGCAACGCTCACTCAGTGCTGAAGAAGAGAGGCTGTGAAGAGCTACACTGCGGCTCCTATTCAGGCATTCCTCACGACCCCTGGCTTTTTGAACTTACAGCCTCCATGTCCTGGTCTGGACCACAGGGACCTGAATCGGTGAGAGGCGGGAAGCCCAGGGCCTGGCACCCATGCAGCTGACTACAGAGGGGCCCCAGGGAGGAGCCTGGGCTGGGCCGGGCCTCCTCCCTGTCCCACACCAGGCACCGCCTTCCACCTCCTCTCCCCGAGCTGAGCTGCGAGCTGCGTAAAGTCCATATTCACACACACACAGCAGTTTTGCTCCATAATCGGTGATGGCCTGGACACAGCGGCCGACGCCCTCTGGCCGTGACTCAGCATGCCCAGCCCAAAGCCGCCTTTCTGCTCGGGGCTGTTCGGGCAGCCGGCTGCCCCCACGGGGCAGAAGAAAACTCCCACTACCCCAGTGCACTCTATGAGTCTCACTTTTTCATCTTTTTTTTTTTTTTTAACTTCCCTAGGTGGGGTATTAGGTAGTCTTCAAGTAGCTAAAGTAAACGTTAATAGATAAATACAGTTAAACATTGGTTGTAAGAGATTTCATCCCTCTGTCTGGGCTTTAAGGGTGGGAGACATTGCTTGTGGTTTAAATAAAAAGGCCTAATGCTTCTCATGGGTTCCTTCAGCGATGGCCCATCAGAGCCCTGGGGGACGCGTGCCCGGTCCCATGCCAGGCACTGAGGATATAAGGCCCAAAGGCCTCCATCCCCACCCGCGGAGTTTTGGCCAGCTAGGGAGGGGACCAGCTGTCGATAGCACAGTGCCATCTGACTGCCGCCAGACCCGGTCTCCCCTTTTTGCTCTCTGCCGGCTCTTCTCCGTGCTGGGCAGTTTGGCTTACAAGGAAGGGACATCAGTCGAGTTCTGAGGTGACAGGCATTTGCTGTCATCATCATGATGGTGGCAGCAGCCTCGTTAGTGGGCATTTGTGCCAGGTAGACCCCACCGTCTCCCTACCCTTCACCCCCACCACCACCCCCTTCCCCCCCACCCCCGCTCTGGGCCCTGACAGGCAGACTTCTGTATCATGCACCCACCTCCCTGCCTTGCACTCTCGCCTCCAATTGGATTGGTCTTTGGGTGGCATGGGCAGGAGATGAGAGGGAGGGAGGAGAGGGCTTGGGGGTCTGTACCCCCTCCACTTCTTCCCTGGAGGGCCGACCGGCCCAGCTGCACACTTGTCTAGAGCCCACGGTTCCTGTCCCACTGCCCTCTCTAGAGACTAGGTGTCTGGTAACTGCCCCTTCCTTTCCCCCTCAAGCCAGGAACGGTAAGGGCTCCTGCAGGGGCTAGCCCCAGGGGACTCCGCCATCCCTTGCTGCTGTCCCTGTACCTCACCCACACCGTTTGTCAATGGTCCCTTCCACTCTCCTCAATTACCCAATGGAGGGTCCCGCCCAGACCCAGACTGCTCCCTGGTTACAGAGAGCTCCCTGGGCGCCTGGCTCCTCTCTGCATGCTCTTATCCTTTAATTCATGCAGTCGTCACCACAACCCCACGAGGTGGACACCCATATTAGCCCGGTTCACAAAGGAGGAAACTGAGGCACAGAGAGGGCAATTAACTGCCCGAGTTCACACAGCAGGAGGCGGCAGGGCCGGCACCCAAACCCAGGCAGTGCAGCTCCTGACGCCATGCTGGGTCAGGACGTGTAAGGGGATAACAGCGTAGGTGTCTGTCTTTGGCCCTGAGAGCTCAGGGCCAGCCAGACACATAGGCTGCTGGAGTCTGGGGCGGAGTGCAGAAACGGAAAGATCCTCCAGGCCACTTTGCGGAGCCCTCCCTATCTCACAGCTCCCAGGACTGCCGCATCACTGTGACTCAGCCACATTGCCTCTGCCCACCCTGTCACCAGCACCCTGCTCCTCTCCGCTCTCCACTCTTTTTAAGATTTTTTTTATTTATTTATTTATTTATTTATTTATCTGAGAGAGAGAAAGTGCATGGGGGGGGGGGGCAGAGGGAGAGGATCTCAGTCTGCCCCCCCACCTCCGCCCCCACGTGTGGAGCCCGATGCAGGGCCCGATCTCAGGACCCTGAGATCACTACCTGAGCCAAAACCAAGAAGCAGTGCTCAATCCACTGAGCCGCCCATGCACACCTCTGCTCTCCTTCTCTTGTCCTCACTGCTTCTGCCCAGGGCCTTCTCTGTGTGTCCTTCAATTTCTACCCTCCACCAACTGCTGCTGACACTTTCAGGGGAGGGTCTGCTTGATTGGGCCAGTCACCAGTCTGTTCCGCTCCGAAAGTCACTGGCCTGGCCCTGGGTCAGAAGCTGCGTGGTTACCACAAGGGGATGGGGGTCCTGTGGAAAGCCACCAACAGCCCCCACTGCAGGACTGCTGCACGCAGAGAACACAGAAACATACACAAGCTAGAGTCTGCACAGCCGGGGCCGGGGCAGAGATACAGGCTTCTCATGGGGGAGGAAGAATAGACCTTCTCACCACTCCCAACTGTTCCAAGAGGCCCTGGCTTCGTGCTGGCTCTCCTTGAGAGCGAGAAACTGATGCCAAATAACCCTTGCACATTACCACGAGCTAGGTGTGGCAAGACTCAGCTTCTCAGAGCACCCCAGCAGACTTAGGCCTCAGGCCTGTCCCAAGTCCATCCCTGTAGACATCTACCCTGGTTGATGGCTATGGCCAGAGTGGGAGGGTCACCTAGTACTGAATGACAAAACCAGGCCGGTCACACATAAGAAGCCACTCCGGGGCCCTTCTCAGACCTCTCCAGGTGTAGCAAGCACCCAGATCCCGATAGACTCCTCTGGGCACATTCCTCATGTGCCCTCCACTCCAGCCTCCCCGAACTTTCCACAGGTTCTAGACATAAAGCATTCATGACTCGGGGTGCCTGGGTGGCTCAGTCAGCTAAGCGTCTGCCTTTGGCTCAGGTCATGATCTCCGGGTCCTGGGATCAAGCCCCATGTCAGGCTCCCTGCTCAGCGGGGAGTCTGCTTCTCCCTCTCCCTCTGCCCCTCCCTGTTCCCCTGCCCCGCTTGTGCGCACTCTCTAATAAATTAATGAAATCTTTATTTAAAACAAACAAAAAAAAAGTATTCATGAGTTCCTGTCTGCCCAAACCATTCCCTCAGCCCCAAAGGTCTTCCTCAACTTACTTCCAGCAAACTACTTTCTATTCAAGAAAACTCCCCAGGTACCCCAAACTGGATCAACTGTCCTATCGCCTGTGCCCCCACTTCTTGGTTCTTTGGAATAGCACTCACCATGTCCCACCGCCAGGTTTTAGCTGCCTGTCTCCTCTCTTAAACCACGAGCTCCTCAAGAACAAGGCTAGTGTCTGATTCATTTTTATATTTTAGGGCCTTTCCCCAGACCATGAACATACTAGATGGCCCCCAAGTGATATTGATAAATAAGTAATAAAGATAGATAAGTGATATTAAAGAAATGAAAAGATGAAGAGCCAGGATCATAACCAGAAAGTAGCAAATAGGAGGCTGACTGTTATTTCCCTGCAGGGAATAGTGGTGAGGGATGGGGAGGAGCGGACCAGGCAAGGAGGGAAAGCCAGCGCAGGGGTACGAGATCAGCTGGTCACCACGTGGGCCTCAGGGGGCCTCATCTCGCTGGAAGCTTCTGAGGAGCCACACAGAAGGACCTCACAATTGCCCACCTAACAGATGGGGCGGGGGGTCTTCACCCTCCAGTCCCATGCCCCATTGATTGAAGTTTGCCCCACAGCATGGCGGGTCCCTCACACATCCAGAAGGCAACCAGGAGGCAAGTGTGTCCACGCTGCAGGGTCGGAGAGACACCAGGCAGCAAGTGAGTGATTCCCAGCACGGCTAAAGTGAGAGCTGTTGGGCCGCAGGTGCAGAGAGCTGTCTGCCACAGCAGTGGCTAGAGCAGCAGCTGGGCCAAAAGGAGGCAAAGCATCCATGCGGGTCTCTGGAAGGCATAGATATTAAGGCTGGAAAGGCCGGGTAAAGGTTATACTGCAGAGGGCCTTGAAAATCAGTCCTTAAGGCTTAACTGGGTAGGCTTCCCAGAACCGCTGCAAATTTCTGTGCAGTGCAGAATATAAATGGCAGCACCAAGGGGTGGCTTGAGTCAGTTGTGGTACCCTCCCTCATAGGCCAATCTGCCCTCTCTCCAGACCTCTCCAAATAAACCTAGAAGTTAGTGAAAACCAGTACAAGTGCTGTACCCTTACTCCCATCAATCAATAGCCATGCCTGAGCCCCTCGAGGAGACAGAAATACTAAGCCCCAGTTGGAACTGCTGCCTCCCCACTCCCATGAGGAAATCCCTATATTTTTAAGTACTGAGTTCTCTGTGTACATCTTCAAGATCTAAAGAAAGAGGAGCTTGGGAACCTTTAAGAAAAAAGCCAGTCACGAGAGATTCCTGGTTGCACCCCACGAGGGTCGTTAGCTGCTGAAGAAATAGTTCCATTCTAATTTCCAAAAAGGTTTAGAGAAATGATAGGTGAAAGGGAAAAAAACAAAAAAACCTTCAAATTGGTGAAGAATCAAGAGGAATGCACCTGGAAAACACCATGACATTAATTTTTCAACTCCTTAAACAACTCTATTAGGACCTATACAGTGAGAGCTGGCCTTTGGTGCACCTAACACTACGCATTCCCCTATCCTGGCTCCGGACTCTGGTGGCACATTCATCTGAGTCTCCTCCGGAGCAGCCTTCTTTGTCCTTTCTAGATAAACTGGATTTTCCTGAACAGTCCAAGATCAAAGGGAAGAGGAGAGATTAAGATGTATTTTCTTGTGTGAGACATCGCCTGGATCACCAAACACAGAGTTCACCAAATGTTTTGAGTGGTGATGACACTACGCAGACAAGATTACAGAGTTCTGGTGTGATGTTTAATTAAAACTTTCCATCCGATCAAGGGCACTGTCACTGTTGGTGACAATGTAAATTACCCATCACCCAGAAATCCTGCTTCTGGGAATTTATCCTAAGGAACTAATAAAGAATGTGGGGTAAGATTTAGCTACAAGGATATTCACTAGACTGCTCTTGAGAAGAAAATTTAGAAACAACGTAAATTCCCAAAAGAGGGGGATTAGCTACAGATAGTGCCATCATACAGTGGAATTCTATGTTCCCTACTGCCATCAATGTAAACACTGTGTGTGTGTGTGTGTGTGTGTGTGTGTGTGTGTGTGTACATACACACAGAGACACGTTTATAAATTATGCTCTGACACAGAGTGAAAAGAATCTGTGGTATTCCCCAGATTTGGGTAGATGGGATTAGGAGCATGTTAAATGTTCTCTTTGCTTGATTTTTTCCATTCTGAGCATGAACTGCTTTTGTACTAGAGAAAGAATCATTGAAGACTAGTCCTACTCAGGGGAGTCCCATTGCTCATGGACAAGGTGGTCAGAATTTCCCTCTTTTTCCAGGCTCAGTTCAAGGACTAGCTTAGTCTAATAGATATTTAACCAGCTTCACTAGGTCATGCCAAGCCCTGCAAATTTCTGGGGACACCATGGTGCAGGTGAGATATGGTTCCTGGCCTTGAAGGACTCCGGTCAAGTAGGAGCACATATACCTCAACAGAAACTCATCAGCAACCTAAGGGGAGCCTAGGATTTGAAGCACAACCGCGCCCTCCAAACCCCAAGATCAGATACTACAGTAGAGTGCTTTGAAAGGCAGCACTGTACTAACGTAGGCTCCCAGACTCCTCCTCCCATCAGAGCCTCCCATCAGAGGGACCAGCTCGCAGGAAAAGCTAAGTGTTCTCATGAGATATAGTATATAGAGTGTATCCCATGTGAGGAAATGGTTATAAGCCTCTTTTTGGCAGCCATATGTAGGTAGAATTTGAGTAATGCTGTGGTCAGCCTTCTAGCAGCAATACCCTTCTGATATAGTAATATTTTCCTCCTATAGAAGAATACTACAAGACACTATGTTAAAGAAAGATATTCCACTTTCCTTTATACTAGATGTTTTAGATCTGGTCTGAGTTTCAATGTGCCATTTTTTTTTTTTTAATTGCAGTTGCATGTTGCCCCCTCGTGTTCATCTGTATTATTGCACCCTGTTGTAAGGGTGAGGAAGAAGTGGAGGGAGGTCTGGGCCCTTGACTTCCCAGAAGGGGAAAAATAAATGTAGTGGATATGTGACAGGGCTTGCAAAAGTACACAGATAATAGCCACTTAAACTGTAAAATATAAGCCATGGCTCTATTTTTTTCTGTAACAACATAAACTGTTCCAGTTTTTGGTCGGAATAATAAGAGGTAGTATTTAGTGTACACTTACTAGGTGGTCGAAATAATAAGAGGTAATATTTAGTGTGCCAGGTGCCAGGCACGATATTAAGTGCATTGCATTTGTTAAGTCACTTAATGCTCACAACAATCCTGAGAGGGGAGACCTATTAGTTGCTCGGAGCTCACAATTCAAGGGAGGAGACAGACATAAAATGTCACATCAAAACCAAGCAAACAAAGCCAAAGGGCCTATGATCTGCAGAGAGAGGACTGGAATGGAGAGCCAGAAGCAGATGGCAGGGGCTGTGTTCCATAATCTTGTTACATTCACTATCGTGGATGATGCCTGGATGATGTGCTTTCAGTCTACCCTCAAAAGTAAACCATCTTGAGGCGCCTGGGTGGCTCAGTCAGTTAAGCATCTGCCTTCGGCTCAGGTCATGATCCTGCAGTCCCAGGATCAAGCCCTGTATCAGGCTCCCCCCTCTGCTTCTCCCTCTGATCCCCCCCCCATTGCTCTCTCTCTCTCTCTCTCTCAAATAAATAAAATATTTATTTACATAAAGTAAACCATCTTTTCTTAACAGCTTTACTGAGATATAATTCACTTATCATACAATTCACCCACTTAAAGGAGACAACTCAATGGCTTCTAGTATGTTCATAGAGATATGCAACACCACAGTCAATTGTAGATCATTTTTATCACCCCTAAAAAAAACCCATATATCCATTAGCAGCCACTCATTTCCATAAACCCCACTGATCCTAGACAACCACTAATCTACTTTTTGTCTCTATAAATTTGCCTATTTTGCCTATTCTCTATTCTATAACAATAGAATCACATAATACAGAGTCCTTTGTGACTGGCTTCTTTCACTCAGCACATTTTCAAGGCTTAGCCATGTCACAGATGGGTAAGTACTTCATTTATTTTTACTGCCAAATAATATTCCGTTGTATAGATATACCACATTTTATTTTTTTAAGATTTTATTTATTTATTTTACAGAGGGAGAGACAGAGAGAGTGAGCGCACAAGCAGGGGGAGCAGCAGGCAGAGAGAGAGAGGGAGAAGCGGGCTTCCTGCTCGTGGGGCGCAATCCCAGGACCCTGGGATCATGACCTGAGCCGAAGGCAGACGCTTAACCAACTGAGCCACCCAGGCACCCCGAATATACCATATTTTAATGATCAGTTTACCGGTTTATAAACATTTGGATTACTTCCATGAATAACGCTCATATGAACATTCATGTACAAGCTTTTGTGTGGACATGTTTTCAGTTCTCTTAGGCATATTTCTGGGAGTGGAATTGTTGGGTCATATGGTGACTCCATGTTCATCATATCAAGGACCCGCCAGACTGTTTTCCAAAGTGACAGCACCACTTGCATTCCCACCAGCAGTATACACGAGTTCCAATTTCTCCACGTTCCTCCCAACACGTGTCTTTTTGACTACAGCCATCTTAGTGCGTGTGAGGTAGTGGCTCGTGGTGGTTTTGTTTTGTATGATGGCTGATGATGTTGCATGTATCAAACCATCTCCTTTTGATACCGGTAATATGGTAGCCACACAGGCCAAATTCACATAGTCTAGTCTGATTTTTATGAAGAGTCTCAACATATTGGTAAAATAGGAGTAAGGAACAATCAGAAGAGATGGAGTTGAAAATTCTAAAGATGACAAGTCATGAATTCATTCATTGATATGAGCCCCTGTTAGAGAGAAGAGACTGTGTGGGGTGCTGGAAACAGGGAAGACAGCCACACGGGAATAGTTTCTGCCCTTGTAGAGCTTCACATTCCATCAGAGGACGCTGACCAAGCAACTATCTACATAAGGAAGTGATTACAATCATGAACAGCTCTGTGAAGGAGAAGTAGCAGAGGCTCTGAGATACAGCAGAGGGTCCTGACCCCGTCTAAGGGCTCAGGGAAGTGAAGTCTGAGTGGACATCTACAGGAGGAGTTCAGGGTCAGAAGAGGGGGTGGTGGTATAGGCTGAAGTAGAGGGGGCCATGCAGGGTGGGGAAGCTGAGCAAGCGGGAGGGACAAAAAGGTGGCCTGTGTGGCCTGTGGCCGCAGTACAGACATCAAGGAAAGGAGGCCAGAGACACAAGGCAGATCACAGGAGGTATTACAACTTGTGTTCAGGGTTTGACCTTTCTCCCAAAAGCAGTAAGAAGCCACTGTTTGAAGGGTTTTAAGTTGGGGAGCTAGATGATAGGATTGGATTTGCACTTTTATTTTATTTTTAAAAACCTGAATTATTTTATTTTCATTTTTTTAATTTAAATTCAATTAATTAACATATATTATTTATTTCAGGGGTACAGGCCTGTGATTCATCAGTTTTATATAATACCCAGTGCTCATTACAACACATACCCTCCCCAATGTCCATCACCCAGCCACCCCATCCCTCCAACCCACCTCCCTTCCAGCGACCCTCAATTTGTTTCCTATGATTAAGTCTCTCATGGTTTGTCTCCCTCTCTGGTTTCATCTTGTTTTATTTTTTCCTCTCTTCCCCTATGATCTTCTGCCTTGTTTCTTAAATTCCACATATGAGTGAGATCATGTGATAATTGTCTTTCTCTGATTGACTTTATTTCACTTAGCATAATTCCCTCCAGTTCCATCCACGTCATTGCAAATGGCAAGATTTTATTTTTGCACTTTTAAATGATGACTCTGGCTGCAATCTGAAGAATGCAAAAATAAGAAGGAATGTAAGCAGATCTTTCAGGAAGGGATGTTAACTAATCCAGGCCAGAGACAAAGGTAATTTAAGTCTAGAATTGGGGACACTAGAGAGATTTGAGAAGAAACTAGGAGAAATTTTGAAGAAACTTCGTGAATGATTGGATTCAGGGGCTAGGAAGTGGAAGATGTCAAGGATGACTCTGTGGTTGGATACATAATGGCACCACAGATTTGATAATGTGGGGGAAGGAGCAGGTTGCGGATAAGGGAGCTCCTGAGTTCATTCCAGAGAAGCTAAATTTAGGTGCCTAGGAAACACCGAGCGGAGAGGTGGAGTGGACAGTCTGATATACAAATTTGGAACTCAGGGGATGCTCAGGGTGCAGATGGTAAATGTGGAGCCTTGGGTGGAGATAAGCTGATTTAGGGAAAAGGTGTGGAATTAGAAGAGAAGGAGCCTATTGATGAAGCATGAGTCACTGCAATATTTAAAGTCACATAGAAGAGAATTCACCAGCAGAAGAGGCTAAGGAGAGACGAAAGAGGTAAGATGAGAATTGGGAAAGTTACTTGAGTCAAGAGATAAGAGTTTCAAGGAGAGAGTAATCAACAGTATTAGAAACAACACGACGACCACTGGATTTAGCGACAGAGAGGTCACTGGTGACCTCAGCAGGACCTAATGTGTTGAGTGGGAGGGGCTGAAGTCAGGCTGGAGTGAGGTGAGGAAATTGAGAGGAGGTGAGTAGGCAACTCCTTTAAGAACTAAGGGGGTAAAGGGCATAAGAGGAGGAACAGCTAAAAGGAGATGTGCAGTCATGGGAGGGTTGCATTTAAGACGGCAAGCTGAGGCATATTTAAATATGGAGGAGAAAGACTCACCCTATTGATAGAAACAAGAGGATGAGGTACAGAGGCGACAAAGCTGAGTGACAAAGATCTCAGCTTCTGAAGCCAGACCACTTGGGTTCAATTCTGGCTCCTCTATCTGCTGCCCGTGTGGCTTTGAGTGGGATGTTTGGCCTCTCTGTGCCTCAGTTTTCTCATCTCTAAAATGGAGGAAAAAGGGGCACCCCTCAGTTGGTTGAGCATCTGACTCTCAGTTTTGGCTCAGGTCATGATCTCAGGGTGATGGGATCGAGCCCCACGTTGGACTCCGTGCTCAGTAGGGAGTCTGATTGAGACTCTCTCCCTCTGCCCCCACCCTCAGCTCACGCATGTGCTCTCTCTCTCAAATAAATAGAGAAATCTTTTTTAAAAAAGAAAATAAAATGGAGGGGGGGAAATGGGACTACTGTTGGAAGGGTTAAATAAGAGAGCATATGGAAAGGGATGAGATTTGGATAGAGTCACTTTGCCAATTCAGGATTCCAGAACCACATTGATCATCTTCACCAGTCTCTGGAGCTTTGCTCTCAGATAACCCCCTCTTGCTCCCCCTTTAAATTCTGACAGCAACAACCAGCTTCGGATTCAAAGGGGGTGATGGTAAACTATTTCTACAATTAAAAACAAAGCACCAACAGAATGTGAACGTAGGCTCACCATAAGTCGTAGACTAGAAAGTTCAGAGCAGCATGATTCACAATAGCCTCAAGTTGGAAGCTATTCAAATACCCATCAACAGAATAATCAATAAACTGGTATATTCAGACAATGAATACCGTATGGCAACAAGAATACACAATCTACAACCACACACAGCAATACATGAGAGAAGCCAGATGCAAAAGAGTGTGTGTCGTATGGTTCTATTTATATAAAGGACAAAAAGAGACAAAACTCATCGTCACTGTTAGAATAACAGGACAGGGATTTCCCTTGGGGGTGGGTAGAGACTAGAAGTGGGGGAGGTTTGGACAAAAGGGAGTTTCCTAGGGGGTTGCTAATAATACTTTTTAAAAAAACGTTAAATAAAGGACATATTTGGAAAAATTACTGCTTGATGATGCTCTATAGCCATCTTTCAAATTCAAGTTTCTTTAGCGGGTTGGTGAAAAAAATACATCCGTTCTGAAATGCAAAGCGACACAAGTTTTTGCATTGTTCCCACAAAGACAATGACCCCAGACTCTATAAAAGGTGTTCAAGAGGCACCACTTTACAGAGGAGAAAAAACAAAACAAAACAAAACAAAACAAAAACTTCTCATGTTTTCTTAGGATTTGAGGTCTTTCTTTTCTCAGAACATTCCAGATGAGTAGCTTTAAAGGAAGCATCTTCCTGACTGAGCCTCAGGGAGAGTCAGTATGTCTGGCCAGGCAGTCTCACCCATGGGTTTGAACCAGCATCTAACTGCTGACCTTCTCTCTAGGACATGCTTGCCCAGAAACTAGGAGTTCTGACTGACAGTTACTTCTCATCTGACATCGAAATCCCTGGATGTTTCTGAGACAAAGCTGAGTTGCAGCCGTAGCCCTACCCTGACCTTCTCCTGCCTGAGTCTCTTGATCTTATTTTGCTCTTCATTCAGAGCTTTTGCCTGGACTTCTGACAGAATGACTGGAGTGACCTAGCTCTGAAATTAGTATCAAACCTTTACCAAATTTTCTCTGAAACTATACCTTCAGCTCGTTTCCATCATACTGGATTCCCTAGGATTTGAGAAAATAAGAACTGCACTGGGTAGGTCACATGCTGCTTGGGACCTGACCTGAGTGATGGCCTCTTCCCTGGGCCCTGCTTCTGTTCCTACTTGTCCCTTATTTCTTGTTCTCTTCATATTTGGGCTCCTTCCCATTTTCCCAGGTGTGTCCCCTAATGTCCTGCTTGGGGCCAACTGTGATACTACAGGGTTAAAAATTTCCCCTTTCTCTTTCCTCCACCTGCCTGCTTAGTGCCGACGCCTATAAATAGATTCCTTCCAGTTTTTGGTAATTGCCTCAGGAAACATAATTCTTTTTTCTTTCTTTCTTTCTTTTTTTTTTTTTTTTTTTAGAGAAAGGGGGAGAGAGCATGTGGGCAGGGGCTGAAGAAAAGGGAGAGAGAGAAGAGACCCATGCAGGGCTCAGTCTCATGACCCTGAGATCATGAACTGAGCTGAAATCAACAGTCAGATGCCTAACTGACTGAGTCACCCAGGTGCCCCAACATAATTATTTTCAAATTGAGCTGCCTTTGTTTTTGACTTCATTCCATAAATTAGTATTTGGAAATTCAACTACCTCACTTAGCCAATTCAAGAAGGGAGGAAGTAACTAAATAAATCACGTTCCATTTTGTCCTGAAGAACCAAGGCCTATATTAATAAAGTTCTCATTAAAATATGAATAAACAGCTATAAAAATAACACACTGCACATATCTTTGTGAAGTAAACACACAGTGAAATCTGCTTATCAGAGATGCTTCAAGTGAAGAGGTTTAAATGGCTTTGCAAGATATGCTATCGGAATTAGCCTGGAGAGAGAAACAGAATATTAGGAAATCAAAAGTAGAGTGGTTGTGCTCCTTTATGGTGAGCAGTTGATCTAGTCTAAACTGCAATCATCTCCTCAATAATATAATGGTGAAGGATTCCAGAACTTCACAACTGAAAATGTAGGGCTCAATTATATTATTATTGGTATACGAACCCGTCTTTGTTAATTCCTACAAAACCAATCCAAGCATGTTGGCGCAGAGTGCTCTCAATGTTTGATCCCCAGACCAGTAATATCAGCATCATCCAGCAAATTGTTAGGAACAAAAAATTCCCAGAACCACCTCTGACCCACAGAATCAAAACCCCAGGGAGTGATGCCCACCAACCTATATTTTGACAAGCCTTCTAGGTAATTCTGACGCATACTCAAGTTTGACTCGAACTCATCTTCCCCTAGCACACAGAAACACCAGGTGCCCCTCCTTTTGTGTGCAGTCATACTGGTGTCTCTCCTCCGTGTCCCATTAGCCCACCTGGGTATGAGACTTCATTCTCTACCTCTCTTAACCAGGGCCATGATAGAGACTGCTATCCTCAGGACCCATTCATTCCTTATCCGTCTTACAATTACAATCATCACCTACCCCATTCCACAACTTTTAACAGGTCACCGGGCTTTCCAGCAAGAAATTACATATCCAATCCTCTCTTACCTCTAGAGATGACTATGCAAATAATTAGTCTGGATCAAGAACACATGAATGGAAGTGATGCATTCAACTTCCAGATTATATCTTTTTAAAAATCCCAAACAACCTGGTTACCCTCCCTCCTCCCCCTCCCCTCTCCCCAACCGGAATGCTAATATGGTTATTTGGCCCTGAGGGTGAGGACCACTTTGCTCTGAGAGAGCTGCAAGATAGAGGACACCTGGGTCCTTGGATGCTCCTAGATCAGAGCTGCCCCAAGAACCTCAACTACATTCTTCTGGACTGTTAAACGAGAGAGAAATAAATACACTGTGATTTTACTGCTATCTCTCTCTCTGTTACAACCTAGCCTATTTCTTTAGTGGGCAGAGCTTCCTTCCTAGAGCTTCAATCCTATTTCCTTTCCTAAGGCTGAGATTTCATGCCTCATTCCCATAAATCCACCTTTTATATACATTCCCATCCAAGACAGTTGGCACTTTACATAAAGGACTTCCAGTCATACCTGGATTTGGTAATTTGGACCAACTTTCCCACTGAGGACCTCTACAAAAGCCAGACACATCTACTTAAAGTCATTGAAGAGGTAACAAGGCAGTTTAGATAGCTAAGCTGAGATAATGGAGAAGAGGGAAATCCAAAATGGTACATTTGGGCTTGCTTTTTACCCAGGCATTTGACAATTCTGGAAGAGGTGACTGAGAGGCTGAGCAAGATTTCTGACAGCCTTGAATGGGCTAAGGAAATTTTTAAAGAAAGAGAATCAGAGTCCACCAACTACGGGAGAGAGGTGCCGCTAACCCCCACACTTGAGACGAGGACACTGAAGGCTGCATTCCAGCATAGGATGAAGTGGAAGTAGAATAATCCTCGTAGGGATGCAATCTAGCTTTGAATCACAGTAATCACCCGAAATTGGATTAAGGTAATCCTGGATTACGAGCCTTTCTAGATTCCTTCTTAAAGCAAATGTAATTCCTCTCCAGAGAAAGCTAATATTTTATAAACCTCAAATTACTTCTACAATTTTTCCAAATAACAATGTCTGGCACAAGATTAAAAAAAAATAACCAGGTGTCACGGTGACAGATACACTTGTGGTGAACAGAGCATAACATATAGTATGTTGAATCACTATGTTGTACACCTGAAACTAGTGTAACATGTGCAAACTATATAAAAAAAAACAAAAGAAAAAAACCCATGTGTTTAGAGACAAGACTACATGAATAATAATAACAACTACAAAATGATCAGAAAAAAAAACAACAGAAACATACCTGGAGCATTCTGGATATCGGAGCTACTGGACATAGGCTTAAAAATGACTATGCTCACAAGGTTAAAAGAGACCAAAGACAAGACCGAATTTCAACAGGGGATCTGAAAATATTAAAAAGGACAGAACAGAGTCTTTTTTTCTAGAATTTCTAGAATTCTAGAATTTCCAAATAGAATTAGGAATTTCCTAGAATTAGGAAACTGGGCTGACTCCTGTTCATGGAGAGAGATTTTGAGGTCATCCTCATCTAAATCCCATGAACTGGGTTCTCCACAAGAAAGGTGAGTAGAGAGAAGGAATGCTGGGCCACCAGGAACAATCACTACCCACCAGAGGGATTTATAATGACAGGGACAGAGAGTGGATAGCTAATAAAATTAAACAGGGAGACATGTCAACTTTCAGAAAGTTTCCAAATTAAACCCATCCTTAGTAAAGAACTTTAGGGACCTACAGTATCCTCTATGCTCAGCCAGGTTTTTTTTTCCTGCATGGCCCCTGCTTTTTGGTTTTTTTGTTTCTGGAAATCCCAGACCCCATCTGCTCTCCACTATTCTGCATTCAAAACCTAAGCTCCCACAACTTTCCCACTGAGTCATCCAGTGGAAGGAGCTTCTGAGTCAGCAAATGGGCTGATGGAACAAGCCCCTGGGCACTTCCCCCGCCCCAACCCCTCCAAAGACCTGAAGTTATTTCCTCTCCTCTGGAAATAACAGAACAGGTCTCCACTTCCTCCTCTTTCCCTTTCTCCCCCACCTTCCCTCTACTTCCCTGTACCCACCAATGGACACAAGGACTGAAAGAGGGCAGAGAGCTTCCCAGGGCTGCTGTGAGCCTCTAACATTTAGGCTTACAAAGAGGATCTCCTCCCATCTCCTGAGGGAAGGAAAACCCCACAGGGCTGTGTTGAGAGGGAAGGGGACTGGGTCCCCCAGGCCACAAGTTGGGGACATAACGGAAGCTCCTCAGCATGATGTCGATATTTATTTAACCAGTGATTACGTATAATCCACCAAGTGTAATCAGTCATGGTGAATCTGCACACAGTTTAAATGTATTCAAATATTTTGTATTCTGGAACGCCTGGGAAGCTCAGTCAGTTAAGCATCTGACTCTTGATTTCACCTCAGGTCATGATCCTGAGGTCCTGAGATCAAGCCCCTCGTCAGGCTCCATGCTGGGCGTGAAGGCTGCTTAAGATTCTCTCTCTCCTCCCTCTGCCCCTACCCTCTCCCCGCCTTCAGAAAAAAAAAAAAAAATGACTCAGGTGGTATTGTGACTATATATTTACTGCAAAAACATCTATATAGAGGTGTATACAGAGCTAAAATTAAAGGGCTTCTTCACTCCCCCCACCCCTAACTCATTCCTATTCCCCAGGGGTATTTGTTACTAACATTAAAAAAAAAAAAGCCCTCTCCTCTACGTATGTGTATACACGTGTATGTATCTCCATCCGTACCTAGGGGTATCAAATGTGCGTTTATTCATTTTAGAGAAGTTCCAGCTACTGCACTATCTAGGCTACAACAGAAAAATCACTTTTAACTCTGTCATCTAGTGCCATACAACAAACCACCGCAAAACTTAGGGACTCCAAAAACAAACCAAAAAACTCACCATTTTATTTCGTTCACGATTCTGTAGTTCAGCTGTGCAGGTCTTCCGATCTGGGCCAGCTGGTTCAACCCTGTGGCCAGTTGGTGGGTGAGCTGGAGCTCTCCTTCACGTTGGGCTGGTTGGCAGCTGGTAGGTGTAAGGCCCCTCAGCCGTCCCAGCTTGCCCCGGCTCCACGTGGTCTCACACCCTGCAGCAGGCTAGCGCAGCCTCATCACACTGCGATCTCAGGGATCCCAGCAGCAAAAGCTGCCAAGTTTCCCAGCCCGTGCTCTGGGCTTCCGCCCACGTCACGTTTGCTAATGCCCCATTGGCCAACGCAAATCACGTGACCAAACCCAGCTTCTGGAGCGGAGAGGTGGGCTCGCTTCTTGATTGCAGGAGGGAAACTACATTGCAAAGGAGTGTACGGACGGGGGTGGGAATTTGCAGCCTATTTAAGCCACCAGACTCCTTGAGGGCATGGGGAGGGCACCTGGGAATTCCTAGGGACGTCTCTCCTAGAAGCCGTATCATTTGGTCAGAAGCACAAGTAGCTCCGTTGTCTTCTCAGACCTTTTGGGCTCTGGATATTTAAGGGAAAGGTCTTCCCTCAGGTGCACGACCTCAGGAGAGAAGGCTGACGGGACTTCTGGGTATGAGAGGTGGTGGATCCTGGGACCTGGACTGGGGCAGCTATGATGGGAACAGAGGGGGGCTAAGAGCTATATCTTTATGATCCTAAGAGAGGGGCACTTAACGAGAATGGATGATCCTCTCTGGAAAGCCCAACACAGCTGCCTCAGCAGGTGAGTTACTTTAGGGGCTTCAGTGATTAACTGGGAAAAGAAAATGTGACTATTTCCCACCAAGTTTATGGAGTTTATACTAATTATACATATTTTAGCTAATTGCGAATCATTAAAGCTTGTCCTAATGTGTTTACTTTGAGAAATTTGCCAAGCTGTACACTTATAATTTGTACACTTTTCTGTGTGTCTATTTTAATTAAAAGTTTGTATTTTTAAAAAATTGGCCCAGGTTGATCATAACAGCTAGAAGGACACGTGGACCTTTTGTGGTGTTGGGCAGACAACATTTCCTGGGAGCCAGATGACTTGAGTTGTCATCCTCACTACTGGCCTGAGATAAATCACTGAGCTTCTCTGAGCCCAAGTAGTTCACCTGTGAAGTGAGGGATTCTAACTTATACCTAAAACCCATTTAATTTTCTGTGATTCAGCTCCTTTTATTAAGTACCTACTAGGCCTTCTGGACACACTGGAGGACAACATAGAGGCATTTCCTGCCCTGGTGGGGCTTACAACCTGGTAAGTACAGACAGACAAATAGACAAGCAGAACCTGTCTGTGATCTGTGCCATCCCCTGAGGAGTCACAGAGGGGCAGTCGGGCTGCTGGGGGAGCCTTGTGGAAATCACGAAAGATGTGCGTTAGCCAGGTGAGGCACAGGGGAAGGGTACATGGGAAGCAGGAACAGCATGCCTCAGGTCCTGAGGGAAGGATGGCAGGTGCATTTAAGGAGCGCAAAGACCTCGGGTAGACCCTGAACACAGGAGTGGGTAAAGGTCTCACGTGACATAGCGGAGACGTAGGGGCCCACAGCTTATTAAATCCGCCTGCACCTGAACCCTGGCTGAGCCGTTCACCAACAGAAGTCCCTGACAGGGCAGAGTGAACACGTAGACAGTTTAAAATCAACCTGCCACTTCCTTCTCGGGCCATAAATCTATTGAGATAATAGATTTATTATCTATTCCTGACCTTTAGTGCGGGGCTAAAGTCTGCATGTTGTCAGGGCTGGTCCCTTCTAAAGACTCTAGGGGAGAATTTGAAAAAAATAAAAGAGGATGATGTGTTGGAGGCCTGGGGGTGGTTCCCTGTGAGGAAGTGCCACTTGAGGTAAATAATAGATTTATTATCTATTCCTGACCTCACTTATTTTTCAGATCACTGACACGCTTTCAAAGAGGCATCTACATGGCTGCCCCCATCCACAAACTGTTACTGCATTCTGGCTAATTGCAAGACAGTGGACAATCACAAATGTAAATGGATAATGTGATATTTACACTGTGCCAGGAGCTGTTCTAAGGTATTACATATATTAACTCATTGAACCCTTATGACTGGTCTATAAAATCGGTACGAAGAATATTAGTGCCCACCTCATGGGTTTGTCAGGAGGATTAAATATTACTCCTGTTTTATAGATGTGGAGACTGAGGCATGGAGAAGTTAGTGTCTCAGGTCATGCTGAGGGTCAGTTTCAAGGCCAGGATTTAAACCCAAGTAGCTTGCTCCTTGAATCCATGCCCTTAAGTGTGGTTTTTAGCCTCTTCAGGCTCCTTCTCCCCTTTTCTTCTCAGACTTCTCCCCGCCTTGGCGTGTAACTCTTGGAGGCTCCAAACTAACACAAAGCTCTTGAAGGATGAGCACACTTCTGCCCGGTCCCTGACAAATATCAGTCACCAGGATCCAGAAGTCTTTGCTCAGGCCTCAGTCATCACCTCTGGCACAATGGCTCGCCTGAAACCTTGGCTCCTTTGTTTCCTTCAAGGTAGATCTTGTGGACTGAATGTTTGTGCCTTCCCCAAATTCCTTATATCGAAGCCCTAATTCTGAGGTGGTTATATTTGGAGATGAGGCCTCTAAGAAAGCAATCACAGTTAAATGAGGTAAGAGGGTGGGGCCTTGGTCCAATGGGATTAGTGTCCTTATAAGCAGAGATGCCAGAGAGCCCACCCCGACTCCACTGGACTCATGCAGCAAGGAAGAAATGGCCAAGCAGCCATCTGCAAGCCAGGAAGAGGGCTTCCACCAGAAACCATATTTGCTGGCTCCTTGGTCATGACTTCCAACCTCTATAGCTACAAGAAAATTAACTTCTGTTGCCTCGGCCGGCCAGCCTGTGATATTGCCCTATGGAAGCCCTCGCCAACTGATAGAGTGGGAAAACCTAGCCCTCCACCTGCCCTCCACTGCTTTGTCAGTTTTCCTTTCTCCTGTGGTCAGAAGTCTGCAATGAGTGCGGGGCTAAAGTCTGCATATTGTCAGGGCTGGTTCCTTCTAAAGGCTCTAGGGGAGAATTTGAAAAAAATAAAAGAGGATGATGTGTTGGAGGCCCGGGGGTGGTTCCCTGTGAGGAAGTGCCACTTGAGGTAAGAGCCGCCTGAGGAGGAAGCAGGCACGTAGAGAGCTAAGGGGAGAGGGAGAGCGAGAGCAAGAGCCTGGAGGTGGAAATAGCTTCGTGTATTAGTTTCCTGTTGCCACTATAATAAGTTACCACAAATTTGGTGACTTAAAACAGCACAAATTTACTATCTTACAGATAGAACTGCTTATTTATTTGTTTCCTTCTTTGATGTCTTTGTGTAACTTCCTTCCAAAATATAAACTTCATGAAGCCAAGGGCCTTGTAGGTCTCACTCCCAGCCATATCCTCCGAGACTAAAGCACTGAGGTCAAATATTTGTTGGATAATTCTCTAACCGAATGCAAAAATTATGGAATAAACTGCTTGATGTGGCAGAAAAATTAAATGATTAGAATATTTATGATGTCATGTTCAAATGAAGAAAAGCATGGTACAAAATTATATATACTCACAAGATGTAAAACAAATAAATATTCAGAGAAAGATGACTCAGAAAATACCTCAAAATGTTAATAGTGTTTGTTTCAGGATGCTAGAAATATGGGTAGGCTTTTTTTTCCCCCTTTTGCCTTTATTTCTGCATTTCCAGATTTTCTGTAGTGAGTGTGTATTACTTTTTAAATGTCTGGAGCTCTGGGTTAGAAATAATCTACCAGGTCATACCAGGTAATGGCTGCCTCCTTCCTGAGTGTCTCCTGATTCCCCTCCCCTTGGTCCCTACCCAGGAGCAATCTCATCAAGCTCCAAGACATCCTCTGTGCCTGTCTGGCAGCCGGCCACACGTTTCATCTTCTGTTACAGTTATCAAAGAACTTGTCACATCTCCCCTCCCTCTCGGCTTCCTATTCATCTCTATATTCCCAACAGTATTTCTTTGGCCCTTGGGCTGCACTTCAAACATACTGCCCATTACCATAACCTTTTATCTCTATCCTCTCTGATCCTGCTCTCCCAAAGTCTAGTGAGTCTAGCAGAGTCTAAATGTAACCACACCTTGCCCAAAGCCTCCAATGGCTCCCCATCTTCCCCAGAGGAAAAGCCAATATCCCTCTACAATTGATCACTTGCTTCCTCCACTCCAGCTACACTGCCCCCCCACCCCCGCACTCCCTCCCTGTGCCTAGAATACTGGTCCCCAAGATCCCCCGGACCAGCTCCCTCACTTACCTCAGGCCTCTGCCCAAATATTACCCTACTAGAGAGGTCTTCCCTGCCCCCCCCATCAAAAAGCAAGTATTCCTGCCCACAACTCTGCACCCCTCCTACACACATTCACTTTATGTTTCTCCATAGCACTTAGGACCTTCAGACACACTACTTATGGTGTGGTCTTCCTCCAATCTAAGCACCATGAGTGAGAGCAGAAACTGTGTATGCCACTGCTTTCCCAGAGCCTGGAACGGTGCCTGCTATATAACAGGCGCTCGATAAGTATTTTTTGAATGAACAAATTACTGAGTGTACTAGATGGATGGATGGACGGACGGATGGATGGATGGAAGGAAGGGAAGTCATGTAGGAGGCAGGAAGGGGAGGGATAGCCCTCAGTAGTTAGCTTCAGCAGGGATAAAGAGCATCTACTTCTCTGTAACTGTAGGGACAGTCCAGAGACAAGAAACAATAAATAGAGTTAGGCTTACAGATTGAAAGGGGTGGAAGCAAAAGGGCTATAACGCCAGGCCTGACCTCAAAAGAACTAGTGAGAAGATATGAAACCAGGGCGGAGAGAGAAGGAGGATTTAGGGACTTCGGGTAGAGACAAGTGTTTACTACAACACCTTTCCAAGGCAGTCTCTGCTTCACACATAGCAATCAGGGGGAGATAGCGTTTGATATAAAATATTAAAGGGAAAGGGAAAGTGTATGTCACTGCTAATTAAGAGGCATTAAACATGCTTTCAGAAATCATCTTGTGAAACGAGCTTGTGGGAAGGGGGGGTCTGACATTTAAAGATGCCTCTCATAGCTAATTGTTATGGTCTGAATCCTTGTGTGCTCCCAAAAGTCTCATGTTGAAATATTAAATAAAGCCCAACATGATGGTATTAGGAGGTCGGGCCTTTGGGAGGTGCTTGGGCTCTCCTAGAGCCCTTGGGAATGGGATTCCTGTTCTTATAAAAGACCCCACAGAGCCCCCTCCCCTGCCATTACCTGAGGACAGAGTGGAAAAAACAGAGGTCTATGAACCTGGAAGCAAGCTCTCACCAGACACCCAATCTGCCACCACCACATCTCCAGAACTGTGAGAAATAAAGGCCTATTGTTTATAAATAAGCCACCCAGTCTGTGGTATTTTGTCATAGCAGCCCAAATGGACTAAGACACGAACACAGCCAGGCTCATTCTTCATCAGCCCTCATCAGGGCTGTGGTTCTTGCTATTGTTCCTCCACTATGAATAAGAGCAATGCTTAGCCACAGCATTCTGAAGGGACCCTGTGCTTTCCTTCTGAACTGAGAGCTAGCTACCAAAATATTCTGCATGCAAATAGTGTTTGCACTGGGCAAAAATTCTCTCTCTCGCCTTTCTCAAAGTGGATGTATTCATGTCAGTCTTCTGAGAGACTGGTAAATAGAAAGAGAAACAATATACCAAATGATGACAACAGAGAACAATTATATAGGACTATATACTTTTGATAGGAAAAAAAATTTTAAATCGACTTAGCATTGGAAGCACCTAAAACATTTACAGATTATAAAAGTAACATTTTCTAAACAAAACTGTGTGGTTCGAAAAGTAAAACACAAGGGGCACCTAGGTGGCTTGGTCGTTTAAGTGACCGACTCTTGATTTTGGCTCAGGTCATGATCTCAGGGTCCTGGGATTGAGCTCCACATCCAGCCTCCGTGCTCAGGGGGGAATCTGCTTCTTTCCTCCCCCTCCCCCATCTGGTGCACACTCTCTCTGATAAATAAATCTTTTAAAAAATAAAAAATTAGTTCTCAGTAAGAAAATGTTTTAATAACATGTATAATAAAAATAATAAATTGTGTCTCGAGGTGTTCCCGTGAATTAGATCAGAAATCTCAGATCCAGGGACTGAGGCTGAACAAGCTCAGAGTCAGTTAGTGAGGGGTGGTGCCTGGTTCTCCAATCCCAGGCCCCCAATTTCAGAGAGTACCTGGACCAGGGGAGAGGAACAATAATGGCCCAGTGCCATCTTGTCTCTGGCCAAAACAGAGAATGAGGTTCCATTAGGGGAAATAAATTTCTTTGTAAATTGATCCAAGGGAAGGGATTCCTAAGACTTTCAAAAAGGCCTTAACAAAGGTCCTAAATAAGGCTTACTTAAAAATGAATTCACTACACAATTGAAAAAATGCTGTAACCGTCACTGAACCGAGGTAGGGGCGGGCAACTCAGAATAAGCACAAGGACTTTCACCCTTGCTCTCTCCTTCCCGCCCCCCCACATCCTCATTTCCATTCTGCTCTCTGAGGACCTTGGGAACAAACAAGCTTGCCTCCCCTGGAACAAGTCACTTCCCCACGTACAAGCAGCTGGTGAATTGCATGACCTCCAAGGGCCCTTCCAGCATCAAAATGCTTTTATTGCCCAAAAAAGGGTTGGGCTGGTTTTTTTCAAATACCACTTAACATATTTGTACCTCGACCTCTCTACAGCACTTCCCTGGGCCAGCCCCTTTTCCTGCCCTAAGCCTGTTGGCATTTTTGACTGCTTTTCACCTCCTCTCCCAACACCCACATTTTACCCTGCCTTCCAGAGCAGCTCATCTTCTCTCATCTGTACCGACTGTTTTGCTAGCCTACGAGAACTCTCCTTCTTCCAACAATATTCCGAGTATCCTTCTCTCTGATTTTCCGGAGTGCCTGGGCGGTTTTGTGCCTTCACCTGCCCTGTCCTGCCCCAGTGCCCCATAACTTGCCAGACCGCTGCCAAGGCGCAGGCGCTGTCAGTGCGTGGTGAGGGCAGGGACAATGCCTCTCCTCTTCACCGCCGTGGCCCAGCACCCGGCAGAGGGCTAGCTCCTAGTGCTCATTAAATATTTGACAGTCATATTGCTTGTGATTCCAGATACCTAACTTCTCACTTCCTGCTCCCTTGAGAGCCCTGTTAGTACAAGTCTTCGGGGCTGGAAAGCTCATAAATGGGAGTCCCTGATGCCAGGAACTAACCAAATATTCACAGCTAGCTCTCATGATTATTACAAGCTGGTCTGACACAGCCAGGCCACTTTGTTTTCCTGTTGGACAGAAAGATTCTGGAAGAATAATAACCTCAGACAAGATGCTATAGACTAAATGTGTACTCTTAAAATTCTTATGCTGAAACCTGATTTCCATGGTGATGGTATTTGGGGTGGGGCCTTTGGGAGGTGATTAGGTCTCAAGGGGAGAGTTCTCATGAATGGGATTAGTGCTCCTCATAAAAGAGGCCCCAAGGAGTTCCCTTGTTTTCTGCCACATGAGGACAGAGCCAAAAGACAGAGGTGTATGAACCCGGAAGCGGATTCTCACTAGACATCAAGTCCACCTGACCTTGTTCTTCCCAGCCTCTAGAACCATAAGAATAAATTTCTGCTCTTTATAAACCACCCTGTTTATGGTGTTTTGGTATAGCAGCCCACACTAAGTAAAACACAAGGTGACTCTGACACCATGATAAAATGAAATAAAACAAAGCCATCTCATAATTTTGTCTAATCATAAAAATAAGGTCACTGAGCCACCACAAAATACTCCATCATAGAATAGCCCCCACTTTCTGACAGCGTCCAATTCAGAGCAAGAGCCTGCTTGCTTAGACCCTCTCCCAAATCATATAACTGAAGGCTACACCCTACCATGCTCTAAGACACCTTGCTGTCATTGGTGATAAGGTATTTAACTACATGTGTGTTCCTAGGGTGGTCTTTGGCTGAAATGCACGGACAGTTATAGGCTGTCATTTCACAGATATCCACAAACATCTTAGGGGTAAAGTATTATTATTCCCAATTTACCCCCAGGGAAACTGAAGCTGAATGAGGTCAAGCGATTGAACAGATATCATACAAGGAGACTGCTAGACCTAACCCTGTTCACTTAATATCAGGATCAGTCCAGGCCCTTTTTACAACACCCAGATGTCCTCAGCCACAGAGAATCTCAATTTGCTTCCTTTACCTTAGAGGTGAAGTCAAACAGCAAAAACACAACTCCTCCCACCAGGAGCATTTTTCAGACTTAAGAGGCCTTTAAAAGGAAGCTGAACTCTACAGTGAAGATGAATACTCCAGTCTGAGTGGTAAGTAAACGGATGTCCCTTACCTATGTTGTCTACCTCCTTGTGTGTATACATATATTTTACAAAAAAAAAAAAAAAAAAATACAATGAACTGAAAACAAAGCCCCCCCGGAAAGACACAGGTGGTACTTAGCGTAGCAAAACTGCGACCCAAAGGCCGGCGCCTGTTTTTGTAATAAAGTTTTATCGTAAGTTCCAACAAGCATATGTCTACTCAAAAACCAAAGTCCAGCATCAACAATACCAAGTGGCCTCGCAGTGTCACTAGTAGTGGCTCTCCCTACCCCACTCAAACAAACAAACACTCTTCAAAGGAGCTGAGAGGAAAGGGAGGTCAGTTCGCCACAGGCTGCTAGGGGAAAGCAGGTGAGAAGGCTCCTGAGCAGCTCTCTGCCCCGCCGCTCCTCGCTCCTCTCCCCGCACCGCGGGTCCTGCCGCTTTAAATCACAGCGGCTTGAAGGCGCGCGGCGGGCCGTTGTCCAGGGAGACAGACGCACAATAGCGCGCACGCTCCCCGGCCCGGACCCGCGGCCGCGCTGGCCACTGCGCTAGCGGCCTCTTCCTCCGCTCCCCGCCAGCCGTGGCCAACTTGTACTCGCGTCGCAGCTTCAGAAAGCCCGAGGTGGAGGAGGACAGGCAGGAGGAAGAGGAAGAGGAGGTGTTGGTAGAGATGGAGGAGGAGGAGGAGGTGAAGGAGGAAGAGGTGATGGAGGAGGAGAAAGAGGAGGAGGCGGCCGGCGACGCGGAGAAGACGTTGGAGGTCCATGGGACGTCCAGCGATGAGTACTTCTGGAAGGTTGTGGACGTCGGTGATAGCAATGGCGAAAATTCAGAGCCCTTCCTTCCCCGCTTAGCCAGCATCGTCAGCCCCAGCCTGAGCCCGACCCCGCCGCTCAGCCAGACGTCGAGCCCGTCGTGGAGCGAGACCCCGAGCTGGAGCTCACAGTGGAGCACGTCCTCCCAGAAAAGTACAGCCCCTGCTCGCCCCTTCCTCTAAGGCTTCCCGGGCCCTAGGGGCCGCCGGTCCCGCGACTCCAGAGCCTTGGTCTCCTCGCGCGTCTGGTTTCTAAATACATGCCCCACTCCACACACAACCCAGTCTACCTCCGGCCCTTCCGTCAAAGGCGCTGAAATCGGCTGAGCCTTTGTGATGGCTCACAATTTCGGACATCGTTGAAACGCTTGGTGAAACTGGAAGCTTGGGTAGTGCCATACGGAGCGCATTTGTAGTACTCCTTTGTGCATTCACGCCGTGATTGTGTTCTCTCCCCACCCCCATTCTCCTCTCTCTCTTACACACACACGCGCGCACACACACACACACACACACTCCTGGAAGACTAGTGCCTTCAGTGTTGTGCTACTAAGACAATCCTGCGAAAAACTCATTTTTGTGTTTAAGTTCCTGTGCTAAAACCACTTTAGTCACTTCCTTTAAAAAGAGACGCAGAACAGTTATTTAGAGTAGGAATCTCAACCTCCCAGTATTGACATTTCTGTCAGGATCCTTCTTTGTGGGGCAGAGGGTGGGAGGGGGCTGTCCTCTGCATTATAGATGTTTAGTCGCATCCCTAGCCTCTAGCGGGGACTATGCCATTAGCCCCCACTCTTAATGATAATCAAAAATGTCTTTAGACGTTGCCAAAGGTCTCGTGGGGCGGGGGGGGGGGGGGCATAAATTGTTCTTTTGAGAACCACTGATATAGAAGGAGTGGCTAAATTTTTTAATGTTTCATTCAACAGGTTTTCCTAAAATATTTCAGACATTTAGGAAAGACTTGTCTGGAATGAATTTAGATAGGTAAGAAAGGTTTTCATATTATTTTTGGAAGCTTATGATGTTTACCTCTTGGATAAACATGTCTGGAAATAGAGTAAAATAATCCAGAGCACTTACAACTAATTTATTCAAAAAGGTTTTTTTAAAAAATCATACTGTTAGACACTTTGGAGATAGAGAGCAGGTCCCTGTTCATCTACCTGCAGAGATGGCATGTCCTCTTAATATAACATGAAATAATAACATCCTGCCAGGTGGGCAATAGCAAGGGCTCTGAACGTTTAGGACACAGGTCTCTATTGGCTAAATGAGAGACCGTGATTATAGACACCTTCTGTGAAGGAGACTGGAAATTATGGTCTTTTTTTTCTCTCTCTTATTGTTGTTATTGCTATTAGTCTTCAAGCACAGGAAGACACCAGAGAAATACCTTTTGGAACATCTTTATAAATCTTCCCTGAACTCTCACACCAAACCTGAGTCCACAGTCTTGAATTACTGTTCACCAAAGCTTTGCTTTTACAAGCAACTTTTAAATTCCTAAGCATCGGGAGTATTGTTCTGTCCCATTTTTACATTTTTATTTATCCTTTTAATTCAACTTTTTAAGGAAAAAATAATGTGTACATGGCTAAAATATTAAAGTATACAAAGGTATAAAATAAAAAATCTCCATGCCCTTCTTCATCCCCACACTCCTACTCATCAGTTAACATATTGTTAATGATTTGTTTCTAATATAATTTTATTTTTATTTTTTTAAAGATTTGATTTTTAAGTAATCTCTTCACCCAATGTGGGGCTTGAACTCACAACCTCGAGATCAAGAGTTACATGCTCTACTGACTTTGGCCAACCAGGTGCCCCTTCAATATAATTTTAAATAGCATATTTTCATTCCCTGATTTATCCATTTTTGACATTATTATGGGCTTCCCACCCATGAAGGATGAGGAATATAACTCATACTATTTCCCTCCTCTTCATTTTTGGTAATTATGTTATTTTTAGTTTTTCTAGCCTTTAGGACTTTAAAGGTATTCAAGTCTCTACTATCAAATTTATCAACTTTAGTGACTATCTGTTAACTCTTATTATGAGAAGTTAACACACTAATGCACTTGTACTTTCTTCTATCCTCTCACCCCTTCCTCCTCCAATTAACAACAAATTATATACATTTTATAACTATATTAATGTGTAATATATATTCATATAAAGTCATTTTACTTTGCTAAGGTTTGTTAAGTTCATATTATGTTTTATAATCATAATTAACTCAGTACGGGTTAATTCTAAAAATTGAAAACCAATCAACAATATAATTTCATGCTAAGAACCCAATAATGTGATTGGATTCGTGCACCAAAAAAAAAAAAAAAAAAAAAAATCCTTTGTCAGTAAAACTTGGCTCCTAAAAGGAGAACTTTTCAACTCTCAGTTGTTTTTAATTGTCTTCAGTTTTCCTGAGTTGGGTGCAGTGGCCACACTTTCTTGATTCCCATATTGCTTGCTTCTGTTCCTTTTCCCTTGCCTGGAGAAACTCCTCAGGTAATTCTCTCATGCAGATCTCATGAGTAGTCAGACTTCTGAGTTCTTGCCTGTCTGAAGATTTCTTCATTTTACCCTCATACTTAATTAATAATATAACCTGGCATAGAAGAATACATTTAAAACCCTTTTCCTCAGAGCTCTGAAGACATTGCTTCTTTGCCTTCTAGTACCCAGTATTGCTGATCATTCTGATTCTCAGACAGTAGTGATGATACGTGAGTACTTCCTTCATTTGTCTCTGTCCTTTCCTTTAGGACTCCTACTAGATAGCTGTTGGGCCTCTTGGATATCTTCAAGATTTGGGGTGTTGATATGATAATATGCAGCCCTTGAGCAAAAATTTTTATTTTGGTATTCATTTTTGTCATTTCGAGGAGCCAGATCTTGTTCTCTTTTGCTGTTCAAATAGTGGTTGCTTTTAACTCTCTTTTGAGAGTACTCTTTACCAAAGTTCTTTTTTTTCAGGGT
Source organism: Eumetopias jubatus (assembly GCF_037043125.1). Classification (NCBI taxonomy): domain Eukaryota; kingdom Metazoa; phylum Chordata; class Mammalia; order Carnivora; family Otariidae; genus Eumetopias; species Eumetopias jubatus. Next base: position 110,976,764 of record NW_028274807.1, read on the forward strand.
TAGTTCTGTTTATCTTGGTGCTTCTCTTCCGTACTATTGATTGCCCTTAGGTTACTGATAATCCTTGGTTATCGATTTGTATTTATAAATGAATGGCCAGTAGGTAGCCAAAATGGCATCGTTCTGCAGCTGAGTAGTTCCTCACAGGGCTTGCCTGGAAGGTTAGCTGGGAGTCCTATGTGGGTGGATGGGGGGATATCAGAGCCAGCCTCTTGTGGAGTGTCTGCAGGAAGCAGGCAAGCTGGATGCTCCACTATTACTAGATAAGGACATGTCACTCTGTGGTTGGAGTTCTTCATGCATTTCATTTCTGGATGGAATGTCCCTTCCTCCTCTCTCATCCAGGTCTATTGGGCAGGTCCTCTGGAACCTCATACTGTGCTCTGCTTCTCTTTCAGACCTAAAGCCTCCCCAGAGAGGCTGCCCACTCTTTGTAGGAAGCAGTTCTTTGGGCTTCTTCTGGAAATAAAAACAACTGCCCTGTGTCAGGGGAGAAGAAGGGGACCTGCCTGCCTGCCCAGTTGCTTTGAGTTGACTTCTTTAACTCCTCCAATGGCAGTCCCCAGCTCCCTCCTCGCTCACTTGGTTGAGTCTGAGCTAGGAACTTCCCAGAAAAATTTGACTTACCTCTTTTGTCTGGAGCTGTGGTGTTCTCCACTGTGGTTTTCCATCAAATGAAAGCCATTTATTTTCATTCTTTAAGGACTTCAATATTACTTGTCTACTGATGACACCTTTCTTATTTTAAAGGGCTATTTTTGTATTTGTTTGTTTGTATTTGTTATTGCAGTAAGATCTTGGAAAGGAAGGGAATTGGGTGCTCAACTGCCATCTTGACCTGAACTTCCTAATATATGGGAACATCTCTTTACTTGATCAAACTCTTAATTGCTTCTCATAAATCTTCCTAAGAAGGTGCTTCTTTTATATTTCTAAGCATTCTCTGGTGAATTTGGTTGAGACTGTGTTTTTAAGGAAATCTGTTCTTAAAAAGTCATAAAAATGCAACCAATGCTGACTCACCTTCTATTCTGAATTGCTATTCTCACATTACTATTCTGGTTGAAAACGGGGCCAGCTGTAGATGGCAGATGAATGTGGAGAAACACAGGTTTTGAAGCCAAACAGGTCCGACCCCATCTCCATCTGCCCCATGCAATGTTTCAGAAGTTCCCTAGAGCCTCAGTTTCCTTGCCTAGAGAAAGGGACTATTAATACATGCCTTGATTGGTTTTTGTTAATATGAATGAAATAACATGAGTAAGGCAAGTACTGTGAAAGTACTACTACATAGTAAGTTCTCAGTAAATGTTAATTTTGTTATCCTCAGTCACCTGCCATCTTTACACAGAATTTCAGAAAAAATCTTTGGGGTTGGTTTAAGGAAGGCAAAGAGACCTTGATGAATAATGTATTGATTTTGCTAACCATTGAATTGGGGAAAAAAAGCCAAACATGAAATGTTGTGTAGGGATTGCTCTTTAATAAACCCTCGGTCCCTATAACTTGTTTCTCTGGGAGGTGCGATAAACAGGACTCCTCCAGAGACTTGCACAGGTGGCTTTGGCAGAGTTATTCATCACTTATTACAAGACACAGTCATTTCAGAATTATAACACCCCACTGATGCAACATGCCAAGGAACCAAGCATCCAAAAAGGAAGGTAGAGACATAAGAGAACTAAGAATGGGGGGTGGGGGGAGCGACAACCTAAAATTGACTCAATTATTTAAAAAGATTTGATAATTTTAGAAGATCCAGCAAATTATTAGAAAAAACTGAAATTCAAAGAAGCAAAGGAACTTGAAGCAATAGTTATTTTCTTGTTACCGATAACGGTCATTTTCACTAATAAAAATCAATAAATTTCTGCCTTCCTATCATGTCAGTAATAACTCAAGTAACTGAACTACTTGTAGAAAGAATAAAAATTGTTTGATTATGATGCAATTAACTTCAAACCTCTTAAAAAATTTTGGATTATTTTTAAGCTATTTAATTGGGGCTCCTGGCTGGCTCAGTCGGAGGAGCACAGGACTCTTGATCTCAGAGTTGTGAGTTCGAGCCCCATGTTGGATGTAGAAATAACTTAAATAAATAAAATGAACAATATGTCTCATTTAAATTCAAGTAAATGCTTAAACACACACACCGTCACTGCTGCCCCCAGCACACACTCACAGATATAGTGGTAGTAATTTATTCCCCAGAGCAGGGGGCAATACGGTATTGGGAGCCTCTGGGACTTAGGAGCGCTTTCCCTACGATGCAAACACACTGCTTGACTTTACTGAGACATAAGAATGGAAGAAAATATTTCAAAGAAAATAGAAACCAGAATCTTCTCTGTACATGCATTATTTGACTGTTAAAATGTGCTATATTTGGAAGAACTGCTAACAAGTATTTAGGTATACTCAAAACCAACCCTTTGTCTAAACTTCAGGACTATGTATCACACTTTGTATCCAGGAATCCCAACATCAGTACAAACAGAAGAAAGCTGGCTTCAAGAATTTTCTGGCAAAAGGCAGAGGAGTGAGTAGTTTATTTCTTAGCCTTTGCTGGGCTATAGGCTTGCACACTGGAAAGAGCGTGGCCGGAGGTGGTGGGAGAGCCAGGTTTGAATCCCAGCCCAATACAAACTGACCTTTGCCCCACAGAGTCTTAGGCTCTTCATGTGCTGGTAATAAGAATAATACTTCCATCACAGAATTGTTAGGAAGATCAAAATGAGATTAAATCTTTAAACTCTTTGGCACCTAACCTGTGATAAATACCAACGTTTATGTTCACATCAAGAAATAATCTGCCTTTATGTTTTGATACATATCTTAATTTTTTTATTAAGAAGTAACATGCATGCTGTTTCTAAATGCTAACCATTAAGAAATATGTAATATAAAAGTAAAAATTTTAATTTATCTCAGTATAAGGAATTATGAATAGCTTTTCCTTTGAACTTTTCTATTTTATATTATGTCACTTATTCATCAGATGTTTATTGAGCACCTACCACGTGCCAAGCACCCATCATAGTCCAAACCCTGTTTTAGGGAAATGGCAATGGAAAAAAAAAAAAACCCGTCTCAGTGATCTGGTCTTAAAGTGTGCAAGGTGTGGGGTGTGGTAAGCAAATATGTGGTACATTAGGCTATAGACGTGCTAAGAAGAAAAAGCAGAGGAAAGGACAGGAAATGCTGGGTGGGAAGGGTGCAAGGTTACATGGGGTGCTGAGGGAAATCTTCACTGAGAAGCTAAAATACTTGAGCAAAGACCTCAAGGATGCAAGGGAGTGAGCCAGGATGATCCCTGGGGAAAGATGGTTCCAGGCACTAGGACTAGCGCCTCCTCCTAGAACAAGGGGGCAGTCGGTGTGGTTGCAGCGAAGTAAGTGGGAGGAGAATCTGAGGGGAGAGGGTCAAAGGCACAATTGAGGACCAGATCTTTTTCAGTGGGAATGAAGTGGAAAGACACTAGAGAGTTTGCATAGAAGAGTGACACAATCTAACATAAAAATGGACCAAATACTAAAAAGATGTTAATAATTCCCAAATTAATCTGCACAGTCAGTGTAACTCTGATGGGATTTTTCAATGGAATGTGAAAAGTTGATTTGTTGCCCTGGCTTAGCAGTGTTAAAAGACAAACTGAGGCATTTTCAGATTTCTGAATTTGAGCAAATATGGATTGAAATGGACCAGTGCCCAACAGGAGATAATTAGGAGCGCTCCACAGACAAGAGCGAGGGGAGAGGTTCTTACAGAGAAGACACCGGAGCAGAACAAGAAAATTTTTTGATTGGCTAGCTTACGGGCTTGAGTTATTTGGAAAGCCTAGTTGGCTGTTCCTAGTTGGCTGTTCTTAACCTTGAGGCATTTACAGGAATTGACTGGCACAGATCTTGGTTTGCTTACCCAGGCTACCAAGGAAGGCTTTAGAGCTACCTCATCTGATGGCCGCTCAGTCTGAACCAAGCAGGAACCTAGTGAGCCTACGTGTGCCTCTCCATTTCTTTCAGATCTTCCATAGTTTTATGGGGTTTTTTCCCCATAAAGGATTCATGCAGCTCTTCCTAGTTTATTCCTAGGTATTTTATAGTCTTGTACTGATGTAACAATTGGACACCTTTTTCCTGTTATATTTTCTAATTATTGTCAATGCATAGGAAAATTATTGATTTCTATATATTAATCTTGTATCTGACACCCCCCCTTGGTGAAATTCCTTATTAATTGTAATAGTTTGTACGTTGAAAGCCTATGAAACAATTAACATTTCCTGTGAGTAATGGCAACTTTATCTCTTCTTAAGCTTTTTTACTTAGCAGTGCATCATGGACATCTTTCCATGTCATGAAAGATTGATCTAATTCATTGAAACAGCATAGTGTTCCCTTTTATACCATTATTGTGGGTTATGTAATAAAGCTGATTGCTAGATATTTCAGAGTTGGGTTGGTTTGGTTTGATGTTTTGAGCTCTTCCCCTTAACAACTAAATGCCTTAATAAAAATCTTTGTGCATTCGTTTTTTTTTTTTTTTATACCTGTGCTGGTATTTCTGTTGGACAAAATGCCTAAAACGTACTTAAAATTTTCTTCAGATACTTCATATAGGAAGTGCATCATTTTCTGAAGCCCACTTCTTTCTCCAACAGCAGTCCTTGCTGGCCCTGGCTCTGTGAGCAACTGGGCCGGCTCCCTCCCCTTACCTCTGTCCCATTGTAGGTTGGTCTGGTTGGTTTTCATCATTCCAATTCTATCCGTTTAAATCTTCTAGACATTTATTCGAAGTTGCTGATGGTCACCTTCCCCATTTCCAGTACTGCCGTGGAATCTGGGAAGGGAATAATCCTCATGGTTGAGTTCAGTGTCTTAAAGGAGGACCCCCAGCACCCTTTGACCTGAAAAGTCTTTTACAGAATACCAGGCATAAGATAGACAAAGTAGTACTTTCAAAAAAGCAGAAAACAAAAGAGTCTGCAAACCATGTTTATAATCAAGTACAGTGTGCATCTCCATAGTAGTCTAGGACCAGAAAGGAACAGGGAAACATTTTTAAATGTGATCCATCAGTGGTGGCTTTCCTCTGTTCCCCACTGTTGATAAAAAGTTATTTGGAAAAGGCAAAAAAAGTAAAAAGTAAAACAAACACAAATAAGCGTATTTGTTTTTCCAAAGGGCATATTTTCTTTTACATTAAACTTCCTTCCTACTTTGTCAGTATTGATGACAAATGTACATTCATTTTACAGGGAAGAAAGCATCCTCTGTAATTAAAGAAACTGAACATGAAAATCTGGCTTCTAAGTTAAGAGGTAAATGGATGTTTGGAGACCTTCCCTTTGCCCACGAAGGCAAACTGCCACTGGGGAACAAGCTTTGACTGGGACAGTGCCCACCCCCTCTCGGAAAGCCCTCCCCTAAGAATCTATATGAGGAGGTGGTGAAAAGGCTTCAGGGCACTGTAACTGTGTGTGTGTGTGTGTGTGTGTGTGTGTGTGTGTGTGTGTGTGTTTGAGATGGGTAGTAGGTGCCGAGAAAGTATAAGACCCTGTTATGAAGGTTTTAAACTTTATTGATGCTTTTCTCTTCAGAAAAATGGGTAATTAATCCAAAAGAGCGAAGACTGAGCATTTTATGTGAGCTGGAGGTAAGAAATGTTTATCAGTCCAATAGTACACAGTGTTCATGGTAAATATCATTTATTCAAACTTCTCTCTCTTTCTAAAAATGTAGTTTAAAGAAGACTTCATAACCCTGTTTGAGCCTTCTCTGAGAACATTGCCTAGCATCGGGCCGCCGTCCATTCTGACGTTCAAACAAGAGAGTTCCAATTTAGGCATTAACTTCAAGGTGATTTTAATTCATATTATTTTAAAATTTTGAAATTTTGTTTATTAATGAATGATGTAATAAGCCACACGACGATTTGCACAGAAGATGTGAACATACTTTAAAAAAAACAAAAATAGGTGAAGAACTCTTCCCTGGAACAGCACTTAGGGTGGCTGTGTCCCTCTGCTGGGGCTGCTAGAACAAAGTACTGCCAACGGGCGGCCTAAAACCACAGCAACTTGTTGTCTCATGGTTCTGAAGGCTGGAAGTTCAAAGTCAATGTGTCAGCCAGTCCAACCTCTAGGGGAGCATCTTTCCTTGCCTCTTCCTAGCTTCCGGCGGGGCCATCGAACCCTGGCCTTCCTTGGCTTGTGCCTGTTCCACTCCTTTGTCCGCCTCAGCTGTCCCGGCATTCTCTGTGGGTCTGTGTCCCAGTGTCCCTCTTCTCCAAGGACACCAGTCATGCTGGATTGTGATCTGATCACCTCATCCTCATTTGATGACATCTGCAAAGACCCCATTTCTACATAAGGCCCCATTCCCAGGTACCAGCAGTTGGGACTTCAAAATATCTTTTCAGGGGACACGATTCATCCCATGACAGTGGCCACAGGGCCTGGAAACAAAGGTGAATGTTTGCCATACTTGAGCATCTTAAGTGACCGATTAATGCCTCTGCCTGATGGGCAAGGGAAGGGCCGCCCTCCTAATTCCAACAGTACCACACACTGTCCTGCGGCACCAGAGCTGTGAGGGACTGATTGGTGGTAGGATTATTTCCAAACTCAGATGGCCTGGCCATGTGGAGAAAGCTGCACGCTCCCCAGATCAGAGCCCCCTTCATTATTTCCTTCGGGGTAGGCTAAAGGTGCAGGCTTACTCCCTGGAAATAAGAGCCAGCAACCGTGGGAGGCGGCCTGCAGCAGGTGTGTGTGCGGCGTTGCTGGGAATGCTGGGTGGGCGCACTCTGTGCTGCTCATGGCCGCCTTGGGCAGTGCATTAAACTATACAAGTCTAAATATGCCACATAATGTAACATCAGTCAGTATTTGCTGCTTGTATTTGTCCTGGTTTTTCTAAACTTTAGGGTCACCCTTTAGACTCTTCAGGCTGAAATTCTTTATTCAAACATAGCTCCTTCCTCTTTCTGAACCACAAAGGCTTGTACCCAAGGAAGTGTCTATAGAGTTTTCTTCTGCTGACACCCAGAGATGGTCCTGAACATAAGGAAAGCCTGGTGGCCTTTCTTCCAGGGGAGTTGTCCCTGTGCTGGCCCCCAGATCTTGGGCAGATCTTTCAGGCCCGCTTACACGGGGCTTTGACAGGGACAGCGGTAGCTGGCCTGCCTGCTCTCCTCTCCAGCTGCACCCTCTTTGGGTGCAGATTCTGCCCTGCTCATGGTCTTTGGAAGCATCCCCGCCTTGCTTCCCCTGCAGGTGAAGGGGTGAAGGGACTGTGGGCTGAGGAGCTAATTACCAAGACCCTGGTAGGGAAGTGGCCTGGCCTCACCACACTTTTTGTGCTGTCACCTGAGAGACAAACTAGATGTTTCACCACCATCTCTCCAGGGCAGGTCTTTACCCTCCCCCTCACACCCCATGGTTCCACTTTCAGCCATGTGCAGTACTGATTATCGGGTAGTTTCTTTCTTTCTTTTTTTTTAAGATTTTATTTGACAGAGAGAGACACAGCGAGAGAGGGAACACAAGCAGGGGGAGTAGGAGAGGGAGAAGCGGCCTTCCTGCTGAGCAGGGAGCCCGATGTGGGGCTCGATCCGAGGACCCTGGGATCATGACCCGAGCTGAAGGCAGACGCCCAATGACTGAGCCACCCAGGTGCCCCTATCAGGTAGTTTCAATAGCCTCAAGATAGTGGCCATCACTCCAGAGTGGTGAAGGCCTGGCTGCACTGGCCACTTCAGCCACCCTTTGGCCCCACAGTGGCCATTGTGCCAGTCCCAGAGAATGGCAGATACAGCTGGCCTGGTAGTGTTCATGACCTGCGAGTCACACATGAGTCACACACGAGGTGGGTTTCTCCTGGAGGCCTATGCTGAGACTTGGCTGCTTGCCTGCCCAGGAGCCCCTGCAGTCACAGTGGTGACCTCAGGCCACTCACATGACCATAGCGCCTCAATCCTTGAGCCCCTGACTCCAAGTCTCCTGTTGCTTCCCTTGGCCTCCCACACCCCTTCTGAATTACCCTCACCGCACAGACAGGAGAATTCAGAGCCCCAACCTGTGGCTCATGTGTGTTATCCTTTGTCTCCTGCATCTAGTCACATACTGTAACCCCCCTCCCCCACAAGGGACTCTGATGTCAACAGTAAAGTCAATTGTGCAACTTTCTTTCTTCACTGAGGAGGCATCCTAAGGACCCACGAGCTCCTGATGGGCTCAGCTGCGCTCTGGTGAACCAGACAGAGGCCCTCAAAACACCACCCCTGCCTCTTCAGGCCTCCCCAGCCCCTGAATAGAAATAATGTCTCCTTACTGGAATATACAGATCTTGCTGGCTTGGTGCCTTCTGGTATAGGATCTCAGCCCCCTGCAAGTTCCCCACCAACTATTTCAGCCCCCAGGGATTCTGACAGGTTGGCACAGCCCCACCACCGCTTGCTCCCCTACTGGACGTTTGCTGGCCCTGCCCAGAGCCCTGGATCCTACTGCTCCCAGAGGCTGTGGGCCTCCTTGTGGGCACCGATTCATTTCTGTTTTCCTTTCTCTGAAGGAAGAAGAGGAGGAAATATCACCCCAGTGTGAATTTTGTGGGTGCGATCTAAGAACATTTCTTTCCAATATGGATATTTTCTCTGATGATGATAACTCGGAATCAATAGAAGAAGTAAGTTCTAAAGCGGGTTTATGGAGGAAATTGTATTATTTTTCAATGTATGAAGTATGTTTGCATCTTCCCCTGCACTTCAATGCTTAAAAGAGTTACATGTTAGCTGGTGGGGAAATATAAATCATAGTCACAATGGGATACCGTTTCATACCCACTCCAATAGCTATAATCAAAAGGATGGATAATACTAACAAATGTTGGCAAGGATGTAGAGAAGCTGGAAGATAATATGGTGTAGCCACTTCGAGAAACAGTCTGGCAATTCCTTGAAGAGTTAAATACATGGTTACCTATAGCCCAGCAATTACACTTCTAGGTTTATGCCCAAGAGAATTGACAACCTCTATCGACACAAAAACTTGTACACAAATGTTCATAATAACATGATTCATAACAGTTGAAAAATGAAAACAACCCAAAATACCCATCAGCTGATAAACAGGTAAATAAATGTGGTGTATCCATACAATGGAATTTTATTCAACCATAAAAAGAACTGAAGTACTGATACATGCACAACATAGATGGACCTAGAAAACGTTATGCTAAGCAAAAGCCAATCACAAAGTACCACAAGTGTATGATTCCACTTATATGAACTGTACAGAACAGCAAATCTGTGCAGACAGAACACGGGTCGGTTGCTTCCAGGGGCTGAGAGGAGAAGAAGGTGGGGGGTGGGGGGAAGGGTTAAGGGATAAGGGTCACGTTCTAAAAAGTGGCTGAGGTGATGGTTTTGCACAACTCTGTGAGTTCACTAAAAACCATTGACTTGTACACTTGAAATGGATGCGAATTACGGAATGTGAATTCTATCTCAAGAAAGCTGTTACCAAAAAAATTTACCATAGATCATTATCCAAAGTTCATTAGCCATTTTGGGTTTTTCCCCCCCTAAGTATCTTCTTCGAGGACTGGTGAGATGAAAAATGACCTCTTTGTTTTTCAGGCCTCCTGTTGTAGGTATTTTCAAAATCTGATTGACTACATCTATGAGGAAAAAAAAAAAAACCAGGGCCCGAAAGAGGAATTAATCTGTATTAACCCTCACGCAGCTCACGGCAGTGAAGTTGATAGACTCAAAGCAAAGGAAAAAGCCCTGCAGAGGTAACACTGAGCCTTTGATATTGAAACTCAGGCCCACTGAAGTAGAGAGCTTTTGGTCGATGAACCTTGTTTTTTTCAAAACTTATAATTTTGAAGAGGCATTCCCAGGAAAGAAATAAAAATTGGGAGCCCCTGGGTGGCTCGGTCGGTTAAGCGTCTGCCTTCGGCTCAAGTCATGACCCCGGCATCCTGGGATCGAGTCCCACGGCGGGCTCCCTGCTCAGCAGGGGGTCTGCTTCTCCCTCTGCCCTTCACCCCACTTGTGTGCCCTCTCTCTCCCTATCTCAAATAAATAAATAAAATCTTTAAAAATAAATAAATAAAAGATTGGCCAAAGCAAACCCATTAAAATTCCTGGTAGATGTTTTTGAGATTCAGAAGCTCCCAGAAACTCTGTGAATTTTTTAACGATTTAAGGTAGAAATCTACCAACTGCAAATTCTCAGCTCAATTTAGAATTCCCATGTTGGAGAAATTTGTCGACTAAAGAGAGTAGAGACCCATATGTACTGATTAAATGCCTGGATTCCCAAGTAATGATAGGTAAAAATAATAAGGGACAGCATTTGAACAGTTAAAATTTGCACTAAAATTCTGTTTTAAGCTTCAAAACACATTTCAGACTTTTGCATCATATTTTTCAATTTTGTAGAAAACAGGAGCGACAAATGGCCAGACAATTTACAATAATGACAAATGGACAGCCCAATTTTTCTGAAGAAGGTGAGTTCCTCAACACTGATGCTATCGATCAGTTCTACATCAGAAAGCTCAGATGTTTGACCAAGAGCTGAAATTGGTATATTTAAAATGTTCATTCCAAGGGTTCCTGGGTGGCTCAGTCATTAAGGGTCTGCCTTTGGCTCAGGTCATGATTTGGGAGTTCTGGGATTGAGCCCCCTCATCAGGCTCCCTGCTCTTCGGGGTGTCTGCTTCTCCCTCTCTGCCCCTCCCTGCCCCTCCTCCTGCTTCTTCTCTCTCTCTCTCTCTCTCTCTCTCTCTCTCTCTCGTGTGTGCGTGTGTGCGCACGCACGCTCTTGCTCTCTCTCAAGTAAATAAATAAAATCTAAAAAAATTGTAATAATTAAAAATAAATAAAATGTTCATTCCAGTCAATGCATCAGTTAAGATGGTTCAGAAAATCTGGTATTTCACTTAAGTGGCTTCCGCTTACTGTTGTTATCGATCGAAATAAATTAGCAACATCCATAGAGCACTCTACAGGTAGCTGCAAAGAGCTTATGAGTTGCTATAGTATGGATAAAATTGAAGGAGCACTGATTTTTAGAATCAGAAGTTCTTGATTTATCTCCTTGCTTTTCTCCCTATAGGCTGGCTGATTTGGGGTAATTACTTAATCTTTCTGAGCATCAGGCAGCAACTCTACCACTCAGGATCTATTGAAAAGATACTTAGAAAAGATAAATGTTTGCTGTGGTTTAAACTAAATCCCTAGTATAAAGTTCCTTGATATTCAACTATTTCCTACTAAACATAAGGCCAGAAAATTCATCTTTCTTCTTTTAACAAAGGAATGTTTTCCTTTTTTAACAAAAGAAGGCACTCACTTTAATTTCATGAAGGACCTCATTTTTCTTCCATTAAAAAAAAAGTCTGATGAATCAATGAATTTGTAATAGGGTTTGAAATTTCATTTTAGGGAGAGGTTTTGGAACATTTTAAACAAATATCTACTTTCATGTGGTTTCTTTTTCCTTAGATTCAAAGCACTTAAAAACAATTTCTTATCAACTTTCCATGGATATTCCAGAAAAAGAGCTAATTGCTGACAGACTACTTGATTTCCAACTAGAAAATAGAAACATTTCCATCGTTTGCTGTGATGCTAGAATAGCATGTGGAAAGGTGATTCTCTTGTAATGCTTTTACTCGTGACTCTTTAAAATCAGTTTTTCCTAAAATCGTAAAAGCTGTCATAATGAATATAACAGGTTGGCTACATAACACATTTAACTCTTTGTCAAGAAGAAATGGTACACACTTGGCTCTTTAACTTCTACTAGACTTTATGTTTTTTTAGTCTCCATTGGATAAATTCTAGTTCACCACTCTCTAAACCGCGTCTGTGAGAATTAAAAAGTCATTTTTGAGGGTCATAACCAGTAGAAATCAGGCCAGGACTGCGTACTGCTCTTATTTTGGATGTCGGGGCCCTTGGGATGTAGCTGAAGACTGTGTCATCTTCCTTGGAGGCCTCCTGCACTGCTGAGTTGTTGACATGAGCCCGCAGACCATTTTGGACTCTCTGACCCTTTCAGCGGTTAGCCCCGTCACCACCACTCATCATGCTTACATTGTTGTTGTTCTTAATAAAGCTTGTCAAAACTTTTTTAAAAAGTGCTTTTACATACATTTTATGGCAAGCTATTTTGGTTAAAGCCTTTTTACTTTAAAATGTGATCATTGGAACATTTGGAACCCTTAAAAAACTAGAAAAAAGGGGAAGAAAATCACCAAAAGCCTTAAGCACTTCCCCAAAATCATTGCTAATATTTCAATATTTTCTAGATCCACACTGCCCAATAGGGTAGCAACAACTACATATGGCTATCTAAATTTAAAATAACTAAAATTAAATAAAATTTAAAATGGAATTCTTCAGTCACACTAGTCTCATTTCTAGTGCTGAACAGCTGTGTGTGACTAAGGGCTACCATATTGCAGTGCTGATACAGAACATTCTTGTGGTCACCAAAATTTCTGCTAGACAGCACTGTTCTAGACTTTCTACCCACTGGTTTTGGTTGACATTCTTGTAATTATATTACACATATAATTTTTATCTTTTTAAAATTTATTATAAAAAATATTTCCATGCTATTATATAGCTTACATTAACAGCATTTTGATACCTATGTGCTTCTTTATGTGGTTTATCTCACCGTTCCCCTATTATTGGGCAATACAGGTTAACAGTTTTTTTGCTATACTAAATAACATTGCTTTGAATATCTTTGTGTATAAATGTATGTTTATATAAGTATATTTTTTTCAGAATAGATTTCTAGAAATTAAATTATGGAGACCAGATTTCTTTCTCTTGGGTGATATAGAATTTAAGGTGTGGCAGTGAACTGAGGTAACTGACAGAATCAAATCCACATCCTGTCTGGGGGAAAGTCACCTGCCCGGCCCTCAGATTTCTCCTGCAAATTATACTTCAGGTTCAGTTACTAGCACATAGTGAAAAAGAATCAAGAATGCAAGGAAACTCAACACCACAATTAAAAACCCAGAGGAATAATATCTAATTAAAAAAAGACCTGCAAAGACTTTGGAAATTAAACTATGCTTGTAGAAATAAAATATCAGGGTGCCTGGGTGGCTCAGTTGGTTAAGTGACTGCCTTCGGCTCAGGTCATGATCCTGGAGTCCCTGGATCGAGTCCTGCATCGGGCTCCCTGCTCGGCGGGGAGTTTGCTTCTCCCTCTGACCCTCCCCTGCCATGTGCTTTCTCTCTCTCTCATTCTCTCTCTCTCATAAAAATAAATAAAATCTTTAAAAAAAAGAAATAAAATATCAACTTGAAGGTATATGGAGGGAACAGAAATCTATTGTGACATAATCAGTTTGTAAAGAAAAAATGGAACTTATAGAAACGAAAAATATAACAACTGAAGTTAAAAACTTAAAAGATGACAGTAACACAGGTTAGACCCAACTAGAGAGAGAACCAGTGACCTGGAAAAAAGGGGAAAAAATTTATAAAATTCTGGAAAAAAGGTAAAAAAATTATAAAATTCTCCACGGGAACGAAAATAAGAATACAGAATATAAAGTGTATGATATGATATGAAAATGAGGTGTCTAAAACACATTTGTTCAAAATCCCAAAAGGAGAAGAAAAAGATAATCAGAAAGAGGCAGTATCTGAATTTCCTAAAACTGATAAATGGGAAGACCCTGCAGATTTTGCCCAGTGAATCCCAATCAAGATGAAATAAAGAAAAAAAAAATCCTAGACATGTCAGAGCAAAACCAAGGAACACAGAGGAAAAAAAAAAATCTTAAAAGCAGCAGAGAACAAAAAGTTCTGTTTATATTTAAAGAGAATTATACCATCGGATAACCCCCCAACAGCAACAATGGAAGCCAGAAGGCAATGGGAATATATTTAGGGTGCTTCAAGAAAATAGTGGTCAATCTAGAAGTCTATAACCAGTTAAAATATTTTTTAAGAAAATGTGTCCAAAAAGACATTGTCTAGTAAAGTCAAAGATAATTTGTCACTAGTAGCCCCTCATTGAAGGAAATTCTAAAGAATGTGCTTTGTGTAATTGGATGATCTGAGATTCAAGAAGGATGAAGAGAAAAAGTGGTACGTTAGACCTTTTTTCATGTGGATTTATAAAAATTCTTTATACATTTAGGATACGAGCCCTTTGTATGTCATATTGCTGCAACCACTTTCCACTTCTTGGATTGTCCTTCACCATTTTAACTGTAATTTATCAAATCCTTCATGGATATTGCTTTTTTTATTGGTTGGTAAATCTTTCCCAGACCTGAGATAATACAGCTATTCTCCTATGTTAAAGAAATCTCTGTAGTTCTGCATTTCACATTTAGGTCTTTAATCCACTTGGAATTGATTTTTGCATATAATGTGCGGTAGTGGTCCTAATTTCATTTAAAAAATATGAAGGGACACCTGGGTAGCTCAGTTGGTTAAGCGTCTGCCTTTGGCTCAGGTCATGATCCCAGGGTCCTGAGATCGAGCCCCGCATCGGGCTCCCTGCTCAGCAGGAAGCCTGCTTCTCCCTCTCCCACTCCCCCTGCTTGTGTTCCCTCTCTCGCTGTGTCTCTCTCTGTCAAATAAATAAATTAAATAAATAAATAAATAAATAAATAAATAAATAAATAAATAAATAAAAGAATGTCTTGGCTCTTCTAAGTTCTTGATATTTCCTGTAAATTTTAGAATTGACTTGTGAAGACCTCCCTTACCCCAACACACACAAATAATACAATCTTGTTAAAATGTGAATTGCAGTTGCATTGGATCTAAAATCAATTTGGGAAGAATGTCATCTTTAAAAAACTTAATCTTCCAATCCATGAACATTGGGTCAAATTTATTAGAGGGATTGTTCAAATATTCTATTGTTTTATTACTTTTTTGGTCTAACAATCCTTGCAATTTTTGAGAGCGGTAGGCTAAAATATCCCATTATGATAATGGAATTTTTAATTTTCCCTTTTCCTTTTGTGAAATTTTGCTTTGTATATATTGAAACTATCTTAATATGGCAAAAATATTTTGTAAGGTTATATCCTCCTAGTGGATTTAAACTTTTATCATTATGAAGTAATCTTCTTTATCTCTGGTAATATTCCTTAGTATTTTCATGTATCATTTTTATTTATAATCTTTTTGTATCCTTATATTTTAGATTTGTCTCTTGTAAACAATATATGGTTGGGATTTTTCCTTAAAAATAGAACTAATCTGACATTCTTTGCCTATTAACTGGAGTATTTAGTCTATTTACATATAATTACTGACATTCCTTGATATTTTCTATTTGTTCCCTGTTATGTGTTTTTCTTTTCCTTTATCCTTTCTTGTCTTTTGGGGGAGTATTTAAAATATGTCATGCTATTTTTTCTTCTACCTCTAAAAGCTTGGAAGTTATATTCTCTGCTTCTATCATTTTTCTGGCTATCCTAGAAATTTCAGCAAGTAAACTTAATTAATCCAAGTCTGAAGTTAAGCTATATTATTTGCCCTTCTCTCACATATTATACCCAGAGATAGAATGGCTGAGTCCCAAGATATACCTGTCTTCACTTTACTAGATGAAGCCAAAATGATTTCCAAGTTTTTGGACCAAATTACATTGATCCACTAGAGGCAGACAATGGTGACTGTTGTTCTGCATCCTTTCCAATAGTTAGTACTATCAGACGTCACATTTTCTTTGCCAGTATGATAGGTATGTACTGATCTCTAATTGCGGTTTTAATTTTCCTTTCCCAGGTTACTAATGATGTTGAGCACCTTTTCATTTATTGACTGAGATTTCTCCTTTGAGAAGTGCTCAAGGGTGTTTTTAGCCCATTTTTTTCAAATGGTCATAATATCCAGGAGGAACTGGGTACCAGCATACTTGCATAAGAATGTTTGTGGTATCATTGTTTACAATAGTCAAAAACTGGGAATGACCCAAATATCTATTAAATAAATAGTGATAAATTCATACCATGAAATACTATACACAAATGAAAGTTAGTGGACCACAGCTACAAACTGGAACATGCATGAAACTCACATACATAATATTGACAGAAAGAAACAAAATATTAAAGATATTTTCTTTATGTTTCTACTTAGGTAAAATTCAAAATAAGAAAAAATTAAAGCTATATTGTTTAGAAATTGTAAAAGTGCAAAGCAATGACTATGAAATCAGAATAGAGGTTATGTCTAGGAAAGAAAGGTATCGACTTTGAGATAGACACACAGAGGGGCTCCTCGAGTATTGGCATTGTTCTATTTCTTGACCCGGATGGCGATAACAATGGGTGTTCACTTTATAATTACTCATTAACAAAACAGCATGTTTTAGCACTTTTCTGAATGTATTTCATATTTCATAATTTTTAAAATGAAAAAAATGTGTTATCTTCCAAAATAAATGGCAACATTTACATGAATATTTCAGTGGTTTCATTGTTTAGCCCTAGAAATTCTTGAATCTATTTTACTACAATACAGGATTAGGAATAAAAAGAATCTTTAACTAGAAATGTTACTGGGGATGCCTGGGTGGCTCAGTTAGTTAAGCGGTTGCCTCCAGCTCAGGTCATGATCCCAGAGTCCTGGGATCGAGCCCCGCGTCGGGCTCCCTGCTCGGCGGGAAGCCTGCTTCTCCCTCTCCCACTCCCCCTGCTGTGTTCCCTCTCTCGCTGTGTCTCTCTCTGTCAAATAAATAAATAAAATATTTAAAAAAAAATAAATGGCTTTTATCACTGTCTAGCAAGCAAGGAATGCCTATTATTATCATAATTAATGCGTTGTATCTGGAACAATTAACAGTTAAGGGTCCTTTCATTTTCTGTGCTATATACATAGATCATGAGGAACGAGCTCTTAGAGAAGCACTACAAACATGGAAGCAAGTTTCTGACTTCATTTCCAGATGGAACAACACAAATATTGTATCCTTTCAACAAGCTGTTTTTATTAGCTTTATTTCTTCACAGAAAAAGAGAAAAAATATATAGAAAACTATAGAGAAAAAACAGATATTGCCCCAAATCCTACCACCCAGAGAAAAGCTATTAACATCTTTTTAATATATCTTTCCTTTTTTCTATGAGCATACATATATAATTCTTTAAAAATTAATTTAACTCATTATTCATATCTTTCAACTTGCCCTCTTTGTATAATAATATTAAATAGTAATGTTATGAGTATATCATACACAATAAAGATAGAAATACACCACCATTTTTATAACCACAAGGTATTTCATTATAGGGATGTACTATAATTCATTTAGCCTAACCACAAAGGCGGTTTCACAATTTTTTGCCATATATACAACAGCTAAATGAACAGGTTTGTGCAGACTTTGTTGCATACTTATCACTTACTTCCTTGAATTGAATGTCTAGGGGTAGAAACTCTGGCTAAGAAATTACAGACATTTTAAAGCTTTGATAGATTTTGTCCCCCAGAAAATGTGTACCAATTTACACATCCATGAGCAGCACATTATTTTTTAATACAAAAATTCGATATCCATTTTATGGAACACTAAGTTATTCATCACTTGAACTTCTGCCTGGTGGCCAAGCCATTTGCTATTTGGACATAAAGGCCATTTAATACATCAAGGAAAGTAAAAAAAACAAAAAAACTATGAAATAAGGAGAGCTTTTTGGTGAATGAAGGTCCCACTTTTATAGGAGAAAATCATGTTTACTTATAGTTTCCTAAAAGTTTAGTCAAACCCCAATAATCAACTAGAAAAATGACTTTCATGGCATAGGAAGTATATGAAGTTTTTGTTCAGGCCCCATGAGAAAAAGTGTAGGTTTTGTCTTATTTACATCAATAAATTTTCCATAACGCCCCCCAAATTTTATTATTAGTTATCATTTCATGCCCTGGCTTTAATTCTTAATTCTCCTGAAAGCTTTGGCTGCTTTTCAAAATGACTCAATCTTGTGTTTACTTTTCCTCTGGGCTTCGCTGATCAGCTTGGATGGGACTGAGTATTAACAGTAAATTATCCTCAGTAGACTTTACTCATTTTGATGCTATTGTAAATGGAATTATCTTCTTAATTACATTTTCAGAATGTTCACTGCTAGTATACAAAAGTACAATTTAATTTTTGTACATTAGTCTTGTAGCCTACAATCCTGCGGAACTCATTTGTTAGTTCTAATATATTGTTTTGTGGATTCCTTAGGATTTTCTATATACAAGAGTAGGATAGTTTCACATCATTCATTTCCAATCTGGATGGCTTTCGTTTCTTCTTCTTTCATAAAATTTCCCTAGTTAGACCCTTCAGTGCAATGTTGAATAGAAGTGGGGATAGTAGACATTTTCATTTTGTTCCTAATCTTAGGGGGAAATCACTCAGTCTTTCACCATTAAGTATGATGTCAGCTGTGGGTTTTTGTTAAACACTATCAGGTTGAGGAGTTTCCCTTTTATTCCTAGTTCATTGAGTTGTTTATCATGAAAAGGTATTGGATTTTGTCAAATGCTTTTTCTGTATATATTGAGATTATAATTTTTTTGCGCTTTATTCTATCAATATATTTCATTGATTGATTTTTAGATGTCAAGCCAACCTTGCATTCTTGGGATAACTCCACGTTGTCATTGTATATATGTTTTTTTATATGTTGCTAGTATTTTGTTGAGACTTTTTGCATCTTGTAAAACTATTTTGATCCCATAAAAAGCATAAAATTCTTTTTGTAATAACAGTAGCTCTCATTCCAGAATGGTTTCAAAGTCTCTCTCATAAATTGAATTTATTCCCAGAAGGACATTAGAACAACTCAAATGACCTTATCTGATCTCAGCTACCCATCTGGAAATCTAGCCATCATCCGAGTGCCCAACAAAGTAAGTGGTTTCACTTGTATAGTCCAAGAAGACATGCCAACTGACCCTGCGATCCTGGCATTGCTAGATTCTTCTGGCAGAAGTTCATGCTATCATCCCAATGGAAATGTCTGGTAGGCTTCTAGGTTTCTCCTGCTGCCATTTTGGGGGGAGGTGGTTGTGAAATTTTACTTTTTCTTTTATTTTTCCCAACTTTATAATTGACATATAACATTGTGTAAGTTAAAGGCATAAAATGTGTTGATTTGATACACTTACATATTGCAAAATGATTATCACATTGCATTAGCTAACACCATTATGTCACATAATTATCACTTCTTTTCTGTGTTGAGAACATTTAAGATATACCCTCTTAGCAACTTTCAAATACACACACACACACACACACACACACACACACACACAGTATTATTAACTATAATCTCTATGCAGTACATAAATCCCTAGAATTTATTCATCTTATAGCTGGAAGTTTTCTTTTCCTTTCAAACGATAAAAATAAAAATAATTTAAGAATTATTTAAGTTAGTGATCTTTAGATAGTAATGTTCAACTCAGAGAAAATTTTTATTTATGTCATCCCATTTCTTCTCAGTGGAAGAATCCCAGGCAACTATGTAAAACAAAGCTCATCATATTCTTTCTATAAAATGTAAGAAAATATGAACTTTGTGATTTCAATATTAGAAAAAAGTCTCTAAACAAATTATATGGTCACCCAAGGGATTTGTGATATGAATCCAGGTGGTCTCTCTAGAGCCTATGCCTGTTAATGTTATACTACCTCATCTATGGAAATAATTTACAATGGATAGCTGCCACACTGTGTTGTTATAGTTTGTGTGTGTGTGTGTGTTATGTTTTGAGATATATCTATAACTATTCCAAGATTCCTATAGCCACAACCAACAATAATATACAAACAAAATCTCAGCAGATCCTGATCTTATTTTGATCTACGAACTTATCTACTCTGTGACTTTGCATTATTTCATTTAGCCTGAGAAAGTGAAATTTGTGTTCTAACTTCAAAGGCACTTCCAACTTCCTGAGCTTTTCAGAAAGAGATACTATTCCCCTTTAAATTATTTACAGGAATAACAATCTCATCTTGAGAAATTCCGTTCATAATTGACAAAGTCTGGACATTCTGCCAGTACTTGAGAAAATTAAGACATTTGTGTTTTTCAGGTCTAATGCAGTAGTCAGTCCATTAACCCTATGTGTAGTGGAGAATTTCTATTTATCCTTCAGGGTTCAATAACAATTCTGTATTACATCTGGTCTGGTACTGTATTAACTGTCACCAGATATCCATTGGTTTCTAGGACATTTGCCCTGTCTGTGAAGTCCCCTGACCCACTAGCTGGATCCCTGGTCCTCTGATGCAACTTCTGCATACTCTCAGTGCCCCTTCTAGCTGCCTCTGCCTTTCGTGTAGCAAGCTCATCTCCCCTGCTGGCCCCATGTTCTTTGAAGGCATACTCTGAATCTTTGCCACTACAAGCATGTATCTGTACATGATATAGACTCAAATAATGTTTATTAAATGAACAATTTATCTACATAATTTTAGCCAAGTATTATTTTCATCCATATTTCAAGACAAAAGGAAACTTCCTCCTCCCACATACAGTAAGATCATCACCGCAATTTCTCATTTGCACTTTTGGTATTAGATTACTGCCATTAATCAACAGTGGGGAAATAAAATGTGATCTTACTCTAGGGCCCCTCATGGACAATTCATCTAGTTTTAAAAATATAGTTTATTATCAAATTCAGCCAACTTTCTAAATACCCAGAACTGTACCTCTTCCCTCTCCTCAAGAAAGCGATGGCGATCCAAGTTGGAAGAAGGTGAGAGAAGAGGAGATAACTAAGTAGAATGGCAGTCCTTAGTGCCACTGGAGCTCAGACTGTGCTGGGCCTAATATGCATGTAATGTAGTAAAATGTGGCATCAGCTACACCAAGAGACTGGGGAGACCCCGTTAGTTTAAGCTCCACCTTGTGCTCCATCACAAGGCTCTTCACTGGCACTCTGAGCCATCTGAGAGATGTTCCCTGAGCCTCTCCTGCCCACACCTGGCCCTGATGAGAGCCCTCCTAGAAGGATTCCTGGCTCCCAATTGCTGGGTACTGTTAGAACACAGCTGTCCTGTACTGAGGCCAATGGGACCTCCCCCAAGACTTAGAGCCACTGGTCTTCATTTTGTCCTGGGGAAAATCTAAGCACTGGTCTTCTCCCCTCTTCGGGTACAGCCTGCTCGCCTCTCCTGCATGTCTTCTTGTCTAGACTAAACCTTCCCTGCTCCCCCTTCATTCTTCCCAGCACACAGTTTTCCAGACCCCTTTACGATCCCAGTTCTCTCTTTGGGACCCAGTTTGGTTTATCAGTAGGTCTTGGATTGGATCCACCACTTTAACTTAGTATGAAATTCAGTCACAGTATTATCATTCCCACGATTACCTGAGGTTTTGCACTATTCATATGCTGTTGGCTAGCATTAAACTGTTGCTCCCCTTGGCTAGCAAGTGACAGGGCTAAATTTAAGGTCGAAGTATAATGTTACTGTTTATAATTTTTAATTTCCTTTCTGCCCAGGGTATACATCAATATCTTGGGAGGTCAATACTCAGATCAAGCTGGCAACAGAATAAGGGCTTGGAATTGGTCCAGTTCTGTCGCTTCCTCACCCTTTGTTTCATTTAAACCTGTCTTTCTGGCTTTGAACCATTACATTGGAATTCGCATCCTAGAACAAGACAAGATTTCAATCACTTTTCTAGCAATGGGCCAACAGGCAAGAATCAGCGTTGGGACCAAAGTGAAGGTAGGTACATTTTTGAAAACAGTTCAAAGCATTTAGAATAATAAGAGTAAATGACTTTTGTTAATGTTATTACTGACAGATTATACTTGTGTGTAATCTACTGTCCACTAAGAGTTTTGGAATTCAATGAAAAAAACACATAATGAAAATTTCATATGGAATTGAGGTAAGCTTTTTGTTTGTTCTTCAGAAGTTCCTTTTAGTTCAGAGTGGATCCAACTAACATTTACTGTGTTTACTCTGTGCCCAAGTAGTGCTACTTTGGGGGTTTGGTTTTAGGATTTTGTATTGTGTATGTTTTCCTTCGTGCTATAGCAGAAAGCCCTGGGCTGAGTCAGGAGACCCGGGTTCTAACCATGTTCAAGACCAAGCATAAGTCCCATCTCCTTGGAGACACTTCCCAGACCTCCTAGCCCTTCGCCCAATCAGGGTCCATCATGGCTTTCCCTAGGGTATCCATGTACTCACCTCTGTCCCTGCGCTTGCTGGACCATGCCGCCTTACTTGCCCTTGGGCCTGCCTTTCCTACCAGATGGTGAGCTCCAGAAGGACAAAATCTCTGCCTTACTGATTCCTCTACCCCACCCAGGGCATGGCCTCGAAGACATTCTCAGTAACTGGCAGTGGTTAAGAACGTGGTCTTCAGGTTACAGGGACACAGTTTCATACCTCAACTTTGCCACTTAGCTAAGTGGGTGAACTTGAACTTCAGTTCCCTCTTCTATAAGATGAGGATAATGATTCCCACCAAATAGATAGCTGTGAAGATTCAATGCGAATGCTAATTACTTAGCATGGTGCTTGGTACCAACTAAGTACTCAGTAAACGATAGCTCCATATAGACTTTGTCAATTATATGTCATTAATGTTGAAATATATATAGATATAGAGATAGAGATAAATAAAAAAATCGAGATTCCACTTTCATCCTTTCATCTTTTCTAACCCCTTTCCCAAAAGTAATCACCACCCCGAATTTAGTATTCCTCTGTTCAGTGTATTTATAAATTATTCCTACACATCTTTTTTAAAATAAAAGTTGAATCCTATTGCTTGTATTGTTGGGGGGATTCTCTTTGCTTTCATTTTCCATTTAAGGAGTATTAGGGGTTTTTCCATGTCTACATTTCCAGGCATATTTGTCTATTTTATTTTTAATTGCTCCATAACGTTTTATATGCACTATAGTTAATTTATGCCACATAGAGCGGCCTCCCAGTGGCACCGGCCAATTATTCACTTCCTCCTCCTAGAAGCATTTCTTGCCTTGCTTCCAGGACACTCCTCTCCCTTGATTTTCCTTCCACCTCGGGGACTGTTCCTTCTCATTTTTCTTTGCTGACTCTCTTCACCTCCCCATTTTCTACATATTGAGGGGCTCCAGGCCTCTCCCTGGGGCTCTTCTTCATCTCCTTACGTGAATCACTCCCTGGGTGGTCTCATGGAGTCTCCTGTCCTTAAATACCACCTTCATCTTGATAACCCTTTCATCTTCTCTCCCATGAACTCTTAGCTTTGCACATCCCGGATTCCAACCCTGCATCTCTGTTTGCGTGTCTAAGAGGGCATTAAAAACTTAGCGAAATTACATCTTAGAGCTTGCCCCACCCTCAGTCTTCTCCACCGTGGACAATGACAACTGAGTTCCTTCGGTGCTCAGGCCACTTTGGAGCAGTACTCCCCCTCTCCATGTCACAGCCTCACATCTGTTCCCTGCAGGTCCTCTAAACCCTACCTCCCACACAGCTCCGGTCTCAAACCCTTGGTCTCAAACCTTCTCATGTCCTCTCATACCATCCTTCTTGTCTGCCTCTTGGGCTGAGTCCATCTCTTGTTTAGATCATTATAAGAGCTTCCTAATGAGTCTCCCTGCTTCTGGCCTTCCCCAGGTTGACTCTTAAGGCTCTGTCATTAGGAAATTCAAGATGTTGACTATCTTCTTGGCACCTTGTGCCTTCTGCCTTGGGCCGGCCTGATCTTCCACCTCACGCACATATTAGCTCTTCAGCTCTGCCCATTACGGGGCTCAGTGTAATCAGTGAAGTTCTTTTTTTTTTATTTTGACAAATAGATTATAATATTATCAATATGTATTATTCCCAATGTCCCTACTAGTGACCTTTGCCTCAAATGCTATTCTGTATGATGTTAAATTGCTACACCTGCTTTCTTTTTTGTTAGCATTTGCTTGGTACATTTTTTGCATCCTTTGATTTTCGATGTTTTTATACAGTTTTAAGTTAGATGTGTCTCTTGCAAACAGTATATAACTGGATTTTTTGCTTTCCCCAACCTAATAGACTTAATCTTTTAATACGTTTGATTTTAATGATCACTCTAAAATTGTTAACACCTCTTTTTTTCTATATGCCTAGAATTTCCAAGTCCTCTAGTTATTGCTTCTCTTTGACAACAATAATTTTCTCCAATCCCTCAGAAGATATTTACCATATATATCCCAGAGTCTTCCTCTGGCTACTGTCTCCCTGAGTATTGGTATCTCTGACAGGTAAATCTGGCCTCTCTCTCACGGCCTCAAATTTCCTCAGATATTTGGTGATTCCTGGTTGTGTGTTCATTTTGTATTTGAGAATCCCTGCTTTCCTGCATGTTCTGCTTACTGAAGTTTGTGTGTGGGGACTGTGGGAAAGTGGTATGCGCTGTTGAGGGGTAGAAGCCTAGCCCCAGTGCCAGACTTCCAGCTCCAGCCTGTGCAGCCTGGGGGCACCAGGGTTGAAAAACGGGAACACCCCCACCCACGTAAGGGCTGCCTCCCAACTGATCAACTGATCCTTCTAATATTTACCTCAGGGCCCCTCCTCCTTCTCACTTCCGTTAACTTTGATCTCAGGATGTGTGTGTTTGGGTTAGTGGTTTCATTTGGTCGTTTATCTCTCTATGGTCGTTTATCTCTCTATGGTCGTTTATCTCTCTATGGCTATGTCCATCTGTTTTTTGATATTCAGGAATTCCGTAAGATTATTCCTGCTGATCTAAATCTTTTCTATTTCCTAGAACCATTATTGATTTACTCTCTTAAAAAGTTTTCTGTGATTCTATGGAATTCGGGATTGAAGGGAAGTTAAAAATGCTGGTGCATTCTTTGTTACTCCTCCGTCTCACACTCCCTCCCCGGCCGGCCGTCCCTCCCCCCTTCCCTCCCTCCCTCCCTCCCTCCCTCCCTCCCTTCCGATGCCGACGCCGACGCCGACGCCGGAGGGAAGGCGGTGCGTTCCGCGTCTCTTGCAGGTGGGTGGTCACTCGGCTCGCAGCAGGTAGTGGTTCAGCTTGCATTTAGCCCACCCCACTGAGGCTAAACGCCCCTCCTCCGCTGGTCCTGAATCCACACACGGGAAACACACACACAGGTGAGACTGTCCTGACAGAGCCATTCCCCTTCCTGCCGCTGCAAGGAGGCGACATCCCCCTGCATCACCAAAGGCTGTGAGGCAGGGGAAGAGCAGAGGCCAAGGGAGGCTCAGGGAAAGGTTAATGCGGACCTGCTTCCTGGAGGTAGCGGCACAGGTTAGAAGGAACGGAGCTTCAGCCGTCCGGATCCTACTTGAAAGCTCGGCTGAGGTGCCGCCGTCTCTGAGGAAGGGTGCCCGCGCAGGGCCTTCCTAGCCTCCAGCCCAGCACTGACCACGCTCTCCCCACTGGGCATCGCCCCGCGAAGGGACCGTGCTCGCGGCATCTTGGCGCTCCCCTCAGTATACGCTGAGACATTACTTGAATAAATTGTAAGGCTTTGAAAGTGTCCAAATTCTATGTGGTCAGGCCTGCTGTGGTCTCTCAAATCTCCAGAGCATTCTAGCTCATTCTTCCTTCAGATGAGATTAACACCGCTGCCCCCCGTTTGTAGATAATGAGACTCAGGGGATCCAGCTCCAAAATTAGTGCCGCCCGCTCACGTCCTCCCGCCTCCCCGCTGCCACAGGTGGACCCTGAGCTTCCCTTCTCTTTCTTTTTGCTGAAAAGCTCCCTAACCCTGAGGAGATTCCAGTTCTCCGGTACCTGAATGGGGATGACCTGCTGCTGCTGGCCAATTTAATAAAGATTCGACGCCTGTTTCATAAACTTGAAGGATGTGCCCATTTTCCCTCCAGCCAGGTTTGGGAAAAATTAAAGCAACCTTCCTACCTTTCCTCACTTTCTGTAAAACTAATTGCCCTTTGTCACAATTCCGGTATAAAGAAAGATACAATAAAAACAATATCAGCTATAATAAATGAAAACACTTAACAAATGATGGTGCCTTCATTTTTTATTTTGGGAGGGGGCCTGAGAGATTTCAAGAAAAATGTAATGAGCAGGGAATACCAAGAAATATGCTTTATTGCACGTTTAGAACACATCCTGAGTCACCAGTAGCTTACATTCGTAGTCGGAAAACCAAACTACTCACCTTCGGGACACCGGAGAATGAGCGTGGTCATTCCTAAGTGTCCATTATCA
Organism: Eumetopias jubatus; assembly: GCF_037043125.1. Lineage (NCBI taxonomy): Eukaryota > Metazoa > Chordata > Mammalia > Carnivora > Otariidae > Eumetopias > Eumetopias jubatus. The sequence goes on from NW_028274807.1 coordinate 111,002,971, forward strand.
GAGTTCTATCAGGAAAACCGAAAGCAGGGAGGATTAGATGCTTCCAAAACCATCCGAAAGGCTCCGCAAGTGAAGGTCAAGGAAATCCCCTGCTGGCTCTTGGGAAATCCGGAGGAGAAGGAATCTCAGCAGGCCGTGAAGCCAACAGCACCACAGTGAGCCGGAGCTCTTCGGATGAGCCGCAGCCGCACAGAGGAGCGCAGGATCACAAGAAGGGGCCATCTACCCCACGTCCACCCCTCCTGCCCACCTCGCAACCTACAGGCCTCTCCCTGGGGAATGGACAGAGGTTCCTAGACTCAGATCTTGATCAATGCTAAGTGTTCCAATTTTATTTTTGCCTTCTCCCCTCTTCCTTTTCACTGATGGATGAACTTTTAGTTTCTATCAAGTAAGACAAATATTAAACTAATTGAAGGTGTATCTGTATAGCCCTGAAAAAATAGCACATTAGTACAACACATAACAATCACAACAAAGCCTTAACTGAATCTGTTTTTTGTACATCAGTAAGAATTATTTTGGGAAGCTAAACCCAGAGTGGATACTGAATGAGGCCTTGATTAATTGGAGACTGGCAGGATAAAGAAATGACATCGTTTATCATGTGGCTTCATGTTTCGTGACAGAATGTTATTTAAAATTATCTTCACTTTTATACTCTGGTTTCTCTTCAGATCAGATAAAGCTTTCACCTTTTAAAATTATCTTAACTTTAAAAATAATTACATGTAGGGCGCCTGGGTGGCTCAGTTGGTTAAGCGACTGCCTTCGGCTCAGGTCACCATCCTGAAGTCCTGGGATCGAGTCCTGCATCGGGCTCCCCGCTCAGCAGGGAGTCTGCTTCTCCCTCTGACCCTCCCCCCTCTCGTGCTCTCTTTATCTCTCTCATTCTCTCTCTCTCAAACAAATAAAATCTTTTAAAAAATTAAAAATAAAGAAATAAAAATAATTACATGTAATAAAGAAATTGATGTTGCTTCTTTAAAAATGTATTAAAAATAAAAATGTTTCCAAGTGAAGAACATATCTATATCTATTAATCTATTAGGGTCATATCTCAAGGCAGTTTTATTTATTTAAAGGATTGGGTTGTTAAAAATAACAATAATGACATATCTTACTTTGAGTATATATACAAAAAGTAGATTGGGGTATGCCATAGATTTTATATATATCAATGTCTGCTTTTTCATATGGTTGTTTTAGGCAATCTCAGTGTTTTTTTTTTAAAGATTTTATTTATTTGAGAGAGAGAGAATGAGAGATAGAGAGCATGAGAGGAAAGAGGGTCAGAGGGAGAAGCAGACTCCCCGCTGAGCAGGGAGCCCTATGCGGGACTCGATCCCGGGACTCCAGGATCATGACCTGAGCCGAAGGCAGTCACTTAACCAACTGAGCCACCCAGGCACCCAGTTTTGAATAATCCACTCTGCTAATTCATGGGTGGTTTTTCCTTTTTTTCACAATAACAACCTCTTCAAAAAAATTAAACTCTTATGGCCATAAAGTTGTCATATACTAACACTACATAAATTGAAGGAGAAGAAAACACTTTAAATGTGTAGGTTTTCCCAGATGTAAATGTTAATTACTGATGTACTTAAAGCTTAAAGGAGTACTACAAGTCTTTGTCTCTCTTCATTTCTGATCTCAGGATTATGACTTTTATTTTTATTTTGTTTATGCATATTTTAGATTTTATGTATACATTTCTGACAGATAAAATGATCATATTTTAAGAAGACACATATATGCACTTCAATGTAACTGATAAGCAAAGAAATTACACTTTGCTCCAGGTAAAGTTGGCAGCAAAGTGTGTTCAGCAAAGCCCGGCCTGGATCAAGATGTAAAAATCATGTCCGATGTATCAGCCTACACAAACTTTTTATGATACATGAGTCAAATATTTTAAAGTACATTTCATTGGTGGCCTTTTCTGCTAACAAAAGTAATACCAACTTGTTGTAGAAAATTTGGGAGATTACAGAAAAGTATAAAGATTTTAAAAGTACTCATAATCCCACCACAGGGAGACAGTCATCTTTAATATTGTGCTGTATTTCTTTCTAGTCCCTTATCTGTATTTATGTATGGATATTTCTTCAAAGATTTTTTATTTATTTGAGAGAGAGAGAGAGCACAAGCAGAGGGAGAGGCAAAAGGAGAGGGAGAAGCAGGCTCCCCACTGAGCAGGGAGCCCGATGTGGGACTCAAACCCAGGACCCTGGGATCATGATCTGAGCCAAAGGCAGACGCTTAACCAACTGAGCCACCGGGGCACCCCTGGATATGTTTTTAAAAAAATTTTTTTTCAAGCATGGGAATCAGTCATTGCCAATAAGCATTTTGAAAGCTGGAGCAGCGACTCTGGAAAACAGTATAGAGGTTCCTCAAAACGTTGAAAATAGAGCTACTGTACAACCCAGCAATTGCACTACTGGGTATTTACCCCAAAGATACAAATGTAGTGATCCGAAGGGGTACATGCACCCCAATGCTTATAGCAGCAATGTCCACAATAGCCAAACTGTGGAAAGAGCCAAAATGTCCATCAAGAGACAAATGGATAAAGAAGATGTGGTATATACATACAATGGAATATTATGCAGCCATCAAAAAAACCGAAATCTTGCCATTTGCAATGACGTGGATGGAACTAGAGGGTATTATGCTAAGCAAAATAAGTCAATCAGAGAAAGACAAGTATCAAATGATCTCACTGATATGAGGAATTCTTAATCTCAGGAAACAAACAGTGTTGCTGGAGTGCTGGGGGGGGTGGGAGGGATGGGGTGGCTGGGTGATAGACACCAGGAGGGTATGTGCTATGGTGAGTGCTGTGAATTGTGTAAGACTGTTGAATCACAGACCTGTACCTCTGAAACAAATAATAACATTATATGTTAAAAAAAAAAAAAAAAGGATAGTAGGAAGGGAAAAATGAAGGGGAAATCAGAGGGGGAGACAAACCATGAGAGACTATGGACTCTGAGAAACAAACTGAGGGTTCTAGAGGGGAGGGGGGTGGGGGGATGGGTTAGCCTGGTGATGGGTATTAAAGAGGGCACGTACTGCATGGAGCACTGGGTGTTATACAATGAATCATGGAACACTACATCAAAAACTAATGATGTAATGTATGGTGATTAACATAACATAATAAAATTAAATTTAAAAAAATAGGAAGAAAATTACATTTCTGGGCACCTGGGTGGCTCAGTCGTTAAGCGTCTGCCTTCGGCTCAAGTCATGATCCCAGGGTCCTGGGATCGAGTCCCGCATCGGGCTCCCTGCTCCGCGGGGAGCCTGCTTCTCCCTCTCCCACTCCCCCTGCTTGTGTTCTTGCTCTTGCTGTCTCTCTCTCTCTGTCAAATAAATAAATAAAATCTTTAAAAAAAAATTACATTTCTACTCCCCAAAGAAAGTTGTAGAAATTAATCTCTACTAAATGGAGAGCTACTAAATAAGCCAATAAATTAAATGCACACTATTTTTTAGTAAAGAAACAAATACCTTCTGGAACTGTTAATATTTCCATTTTCACAGGTAAATTCACTACCAGTTTATAAAAAAATAAATGAATGAATAAAGCAAAATCTTTTCAAGTTTAAATTTTAATGAAGGTACTAAATAAAATTGGTAACGGGTAGGATGCCAATCACATATTCAGAAGCAAATGTTATACTTTAATAATAATTTTTTAAAACACAGAAATGAACTGTGCTTTTCTCCAACTGTGTTAGATAACACACAAAGGGTGATTTAAAAATATATTTTACTTCAAACTAAGAAATTTATTATGATCATTCTACTGTTTCATTTTCCTACAACAAATATTACGTATGTATATTTTGTGCTCTACCTTATTCCAGAAACAATGTAAGGAATCTTTTAGGAATATATTCAATTTAGAAAAAGAAAATAACTTTAGAGCATGTAAATATAGCTGAGGCACTATGAAATGGGTTAAATTGTTTCAAAAACACATCGCCTAGTCGTCTTGCTGAAGCCGGCACAAGACAACCTAGAGTGAAAAGATAACTCTCCTCAAATTACACGCTTCTTTGGAGGGAGTGTCTTAGCAGACACTACACTTGATCTTAGCTAAAAGGCTGAAAAGCTATGGGGAGCGATGGGGCGTGTCTTGTCATTTTTTCCCCTGTGACACAGAGTGAAATGCAGGAACTAGGAATACCCTGGTTGGAGCCAAACTGGCAAATCAAAAGCAGGTGATAAAGAGACTGTATGTGTGTCCACAGCCAGAAAGAGAACCGCTGAACTCTCTCTGTCACACCTCATGGTGGCCCAGCAGTAGAAGCTGCACAGAAAAGTCTAGGTGCAAACCAACACTGCTCTCCTCACCCACTTTTTACACACTGCTCTACAGGACTGGCACTGAGAAACGAAAACAACGGTGGAACGTCCATCCAGATTCTTCAGAGATGATGCTCAATTGAATCATTTTCCAAATACCGCGGGCACTTCCTCTGTGTGAAACCATCAAGCAAAGTGACAACACAGTGGGAAAACAATCCGCCTCTTGCTTGCCTGTTCCTGGGAAAACCTACAAGCACCTGACAAATGCTGAATGAATCAACAAAGGGAAATCTCTACTGGGGACATACACGGCATGGAGCAGAATTCTGGGTGTCGCGTCGCTGCCCCAGCCTAAGGACAGACTAACAGTGCCCCCAGTTCAAAGGCTAGTTCTTACCTCAACAGTGTGTGGAGAACCTGGTTTTCTCTGGAGCTGTGCTGTGCCTGCTTACAAATTTCTGTCACACACACAGCTGGTACTCTCTCTGTATGAATCAAATGTATTCATAAACCAGGTTTTCATTCCAGGTCTAGAATTCACCCCATTTATTTGTTCATCTGCTTAATAAACATTTATTAAATGACTCCTTTGTGCCAAGCACTGGTGATACAAAGTTTAAACTCATAGTTTCCTCTCCTCAGGGAAAAAGAGAGCATGACACAACAATGAGGTAAGTGCAGTGATTGGAAGTAGTACAGGGAGCACCCAAAAGAGACCACCTGTCCCAGCCCAGGATCTAGGTGTCATGAGGGTGGAGGGCACAAAGGTGAGCGAATCAACTGATCGATCTCAGAATAATCACAGTATTTTCTCCCAGAAGCAACAAGTAATCCTTTAGTAGGTCAACTGGATGCAGGAATCACCGGTGATTCAAATGATGCCCACAAAGTCACCACTGCCCAGACGATGAGTAAATGAATTATTCTCAGAGCCTTGAGGAGTCTTCCTCACCATCAGTTAGCAAGAAAGGGCCAGAGGTGAGTCAGGCAAACCTCATTCTTTACTAAGCACTTTACGGAAGCAACAACGACCTCCAGAAAGATGGTGGGAGTCATTGGTTCTGGGCATTGCAGGTGGGGGGGGGGTGGCCTGACTTTAGTCCAAAGAGGAAGGTTCAACTATGGATAGAGTCAATGCCTGAGATCTTGGGACATCTCAGAAGGAAACAGATAGCACTAGACAGTGTGTCTGTATAGGATACCATCAGGGTCCTCTACATTCACCCTAATCTATACATGCACCAGTGACCAGAAAAATGCTGGGACAGTGAATGTGGGAAAAGTGATAGGAAGGGGTAACAAGTCACCAAGTGGAGAAGGCATCAATGTGTACATTCATTCACTCAATAAAAATTTGGCACATGTCAGGCATCGTATGTGGCCCTCATAGAGTTTATATTCCAGTGAGAGAAACAAAGTAAATAATTTCAAATTCTGATAAATACAGTGAAAAAAAAAAAAACCAGTAATGTGAATGAGAGCTATGGGTTAGGTAGGAAGATAAATAGGAGGACTACTTTATATTGTGTTCAGAGAAGGCCTCTCCGAGGGGCTGATATACAAAGGTTGAGAAGAAACCAGTCATGCTGGGCACCTGGACAATTCAGTTGGTTGAGCATCTGCCTTTGGCTCAGGTCATGATCCTGGAGTCCCAGGCTCGAGTCCCACATCAGGCTCCCTGCTCAGCAGGGGGTCTGCTTCTCCTCTGACCCTCCCCCCCGTCTCATGCTCTCTCTCTCTCGTTCTCCCTCTCTCTCACATAAATAAATAAAATCTTAAAAAAAAAAAAACGGTCATGCAATGAGCTGGGAGGAGAGTGCTAGGCAGAGAGAGCATCCAACTCTGAGGTGGGAATGAGTTTGCCAGTATGTTTCTGTCACAGAAAGAAGGCCACCCAGAATGAAGTGAGGCTGGAGAGGTTGGTCAGGCAAGGCAGGGCCGTGTGTGCCATGGTAAGGAGTTTGGATTTTATTCCACAGACACTTGTCCTTTTCTTTAAAAGGGGCTCCAATTTCCAGTCTGCGGAGTTGACCCTACACTTTTTCTCTGTCCTACCCAGTAATGACAGCTGGGAGCAAGGATGAAAAGCCATGGGGACACCCAAGTACCTTTGGAGAAAATATAAACTGGCAGCATCACTTTGGCCAGCAATCTACACTAATAAAGCTGAGGGTGTGTATACCCAACACAAGGAGACAAAAACAAGCTTGTGCACTACAGCAGTTTATAATAGCAAAACAAATTGTCCATCGACAGAAGAACAGGTAAATTGTGGTGTGTTATGGACTGAATGTTTGTGTTCCTCCAAAACTCATATGTTGAAATCTAATCCCCAATGTGGTGGTCTTTGGAAGTGGGGGCCTTTGGGAGATTATTAGGTCATAAAGACCGGGCTCTTTAGAATGAGGATAGTGCCATTATAAGAAGAACCCAGAGAGTTAGCTCATGCTCTTTCCTCCACGTTAAGAATAAAATGAAAAATCAGTCTGCAACCCAGAGGAGGGCTTTCACCAGAACCCACCCATACTGACACCCTGATCTCAGACTTCTGGCTTCCAGAACTGTAAAAAATGAATTCGTGTTGTTTATAAGCTATCAAGTCTGTGGTACTTTGTTATAGCAGCCCAAACTAAGACATGGTGTCTTCATACAGTGGAATTCCATACAACAGTGAAAATGAATAAACTAGAACTATCTGAGTCAAAATAACCCTCAAAAACATTTCCATTTTGAAGGGAAAAATCAAAAGGGAAGAGGAATACCTTCAGTATTATTCTATTTATATAAAGTCTTAAAACATGCAAAGCAATCCCACATACCATTTAGGTAGACACACCCATGTAGGAAAATTATGAAGAAAGGCATGGGAGTGATAGATGTCAGGTTTCAGGCTAGTGCTTCCCACTGGAGGCTTACATGATGGGGAGAGGGATGCAGGGGCTTTGACTATCTCTCAAACAAGATGGTAAGTTCTTGGGCCTTCATTAATTATTCTTTATATGTATTTTTAATATCCAAAATTGGTCTTTTGTTCTCTTTTAAAAGGCTAGCCAGAAGCAAGCAAGCAAACATAGAAGGCACTTGAAGAATTTTTTAGGAGAAGCAACAATCTTTGAGTCAGCAGAAGCTTTAACTGGATTCTTGAAATTAGAGGAGGGAATCAGACCAGGTAACCAGAACTTAGAAATTTCTTCTTTCCTCAGCCAAAGAATGAGTGATGTTCCTTTAATACATGACATTCTTGTTTTTTAACTCTACCCTTACATAATTCACCAGAGACAGAGACCAGATTCAGAGCTTAACATGAACCATTTAGACATTCTTTACTCAGGTTCATTCCATTCACGGATTATCTGGAATGCTCACAGGTGATATTTTTCTATCTAAAAAGATGTGCTACATTTTCCTGTGTCCACACTGCCTGACCCCTTTCCCCAGTGCCAGAATTATGCAGGGATACTACACACTTCCATACACTTCCAAGCACTTGACAATCCATTCACTGCAGCATTCAAGAGAGATGGGGAAAAAATCTCATTCCTAATTCCATAAAATCAAATGATGTTTTATGAACTCCTCTGTGGTCAAAAGGTAGATATGATGGTTTTTGACTAATTCTACAACAAAATAAGAGTGGGAGACAGGGTAAACTAATCCTCTGTCATACACCTCCATTGATTATAGTTTAAATCTCACATAATCCTGCAAATTTCCAACACCACCACAGACTGAAAGATGCTAAGTGACTTACTTAGGTCTCACAGCTGACCAGACAGTGGAACTAGAAAGTGAGCCCTGGTCTTCAGATCTGATCCAGTGTTCTTCCTGTTCCTCACCTGGATGCTCTTTGCCCAGAGCCAGAGCCCTGAGAGCCATGGGCTGACGTGGAAATCATCAGTTAGACCCTCCAGGGGCGAGTCCCACTTCTCCAACTAGCTTTGTGCCCTTGGGCTGGTTACTGAACCTCTGTGAGCCTCAGTTCTCTCAGCTGTAAAATGAAAAAGATAAAATCAACGTCCCATAGCTATAGTGGCCATGAGAGAGAATAGGGTGCCCAGCCAGTGGCAAGCTGTGCTCAGCCTTTGGAACCACTGTGATTGCTACGGAGACCCGGCAAAGCTCGTGCGAGGATCGCAGCAGCCCATTCACACAGTCCTTCCCAAACCAGGAAAGGACCTCACCTCTCTTCTGAGGACCAACAGAATTAGAAATCCATCACAGAATAGTTTAAAAGTACTAATAGGAATGGAAAGCTGATTTCAGAAGAGAATGATTTCATTATTACTATTAAGTTATATTAATAAGTATTAAAAATAGTGAAAGTAACTTTGTGTCATACAAGCACACTGGCTTCTCTGTTACCCACAGATTAGATAGAAAGTGCTAGATCAAACATACACACACAATTCTGTAAGGGCGTATTTAAGTTTCTGCCGCACTTATTGTTTATCAGTCCTAAAACAGATGAAATTGTAGGGTATGGATCCATTTCTGCTTCATTGAACTAAAGGTTTAAACCTTTGAACTAGACAAGGTTTAAAATAAATTATATCCTAGTGAATGGCCACAGGCCCTCCAGAAGGAAAAAAGCGATCCATCCAGACCAGTGATGTCAAACTTTTCCCTTCTCGTGCCCTTAAAAAAATGTTTTTAATGCATGTTTTCCCTTGCATATCTTTCATTTGATGTCTATAAGGAAGGATTCATAATAAGTTTAAGAGGTTGTGAGGAACGTAATTTCTAATGTACTGTGAATCTTGACATTTTGAAATAAAACATTACTTTCTAAGATGAATTCAGTGGAATCTAAATGCCACCAACCTTAATGTAATATGACACCCACCCTTATCCATTTAAACAATATACAAACTAGCTCTTCTTCAATATACCACCAGTTTGAAGATCACTATTCTTTCTACTTTGGTATATATTTTAAAAGTTCCACATAATAAGTAAATAAACGAACAAACACCACACAACATACAAATATATATACATACATTTTATATTATATATATGTATATTTTTATACTTATACACACACACATATATACACGCACAAAATCAGATGGCCTGGGTTCTAAATTTAAATTGGTCTGGTATGTAGATGGGCCTCATTATTTTTTATTAAAGCTTCCCAGCGGATTCTCCAGAGCAGCCAAGGTTGATGACGACTGGATTAGGGCTAACATCAGGGAGAAAAACCGTTTCCCTAAAAGCATCCTAATCAGCACAGACTCCTGCCGACACTGGGACCAGCACAGTAGGTAGGGGCAGCAGGGCCCTACTCCTTGAGCTCTTTCCCTTTGTGCTGGAAAGAAAAATCACCACCTCTACTCTGAAGAACTCTGGGACACAGTGGTTGTCCAGGAATTCAGGGGCAGCGAAGGGTTCTGTCTCGTAAAGCATACTGCCTCATGCAGAGATCAAGCTGAGAACCTCAGACTCAAAGGAAATGTGCTTTTTTTGTTTAATCTGCTTCTCTAAAGAATCACTGCATCCGTTTCAAGTGTAGGGCTATTCCATCATCTGCTGTATTGCAGGGCTTCATCTGCCTCTATAAGCAATGTGTCTGGGGTTCTACCGGCTGCTTTAAAGATTTTTCTCTTTATTATTGGTTTCCAGAAGGTAGAAAAGCAATAGAAAAAAAAAATCAATGACACCAAAATTTGGTTCTTTGAAAATATCAACAGAATTGACAAACCTTTAGCTAGACCAGTCAAAGGAGGAGAGAAGACTCAAATTACTTCAAACAGGAATAAAGGAGGGGACATTTACCAAACTTACAGAAATAAAAAGGATTATAAGGGAAAACTAGGAGCAGCTGTATGCTAACACATCAGATAATTTAAATGAAATGGAAAAATTGCCAGGATACACAAAATACTGAAACTGACATAAAATGAAATGGAAAATGTGACTTGGTCTATAATAATAAGTAAAGAGATTAAATTAGTAATTTTTAAATTTCCACAAAGAAAAGCTCAGGCCCAAAGAAAAGATAGTGTCATTGGTGAATTTTGCCAAATAGTCAGAGAAGAATTAAGATGAGTTCTTCACAAGTTCCAGAAAACAGAAGAGGAATAGACACTTCCTAACCCATTCATTGTATGAGGCCAGTATTACCCTGATAGCAAATCAGACAAAAATTGCCCAAGAAACTAAAGATCTACATTGCTTGTGAAAAGAGATGTAAAAATTCTCAACAAACACTAGTAAACCAAATCCAGCAACAAATGAAAAAGATTATACACTGTGACCAAGTGAAATTTATCCCAGAAATATAAGGCTGGTTTAACATCTGAAAATTAATGAATGTAACAGACAATAATACAGCGTAAAAGGGAGAAAATACGATCATTTCAATAAATGCAGAAAAAGCAGGGGACTTCCTCACCCTGACAGAGGACATCTCTGGAAACTTCACAGCTAGCATCAGGCTTAAAGGTGAAAGACTGGATGCTTTCCACCAAGATCAGAAAAGGCAAGGATGTCTGCTCTAGTTACTTCTAATTATCATTGTACTGGAGGTTCTGGTCAGGGCAAGAAAAAGAAATAAAAAGCATCCAGATCAAAAAAGAAAAAAGTAAAACTATCTCTATTTGCAGATGGAATGATCTTATATATAAAAAAGCCTAAGTAATCCACACATAAACACAAATATTAGAACAAATACACAACTTCAGCCAAGTTACAGAACACAGGATTACTATACAAAAATAAATTGTATTTCTACACACTAGCAATGAACATTCTGAAATGAAATTAAGAAAACAGTTCCATTTATGATACCATCAAAAAATAAAATACCTAGTTATAATTTTAACAAAAGAATCCAAGACTTATACACTGAAATTTACAAAATATTGTTTAAAGAAATTAAAACCTAAGTAAATGGAATAACACCCAGGTTCATGGATCAGAAGACTTAATATTGTTAGGATGGCAATACTCTCCAAACTGATCTACAGATTAACATAATTTCTACCCAAATCCTGGCTTTTGTGCAGAAATTGACAAGCTAATCCTAAAATTCATGTGGAAATGCAAGGGACCCAGAATACCCCAAACAATTTTGAAAAGGCAGAAGAAAGTTGAAGGACTCATACACCCCTAATTTAAAACTCACTACAGGGGTGCCTGGGTGGCTCAGTCGGTTAAGCATCCAACTCTTGATTTCAGCTCAGGTCATGATCTCAGTGTTGTGAGATCAAGCCCTGCATTGAGCCCTGCGTTGGACTCCACGCTCAGTGCAGAGTCTGCTAAGATTCTCTCTCTCTCTCTCTTACTCTCTCCCTCTGCCCCTCCCCTTGCTCTTTCTCTCTCAAAATAAAAAAATAAATCTTAAAAAAAAACCTACTACAAAACTACAGTGATCAAGATAGTGTCATCCTGGCATAAGGCTAGACATGCAGATCAATGGAACAGAATTGAGAATCCATATATAAACTCTTGCATTTATAATCAATTGATTTTTGACAAGGTGACAGCACAATTCAACAAGAAAACAATAGTCTTTTCAACAAATGGTCTGGGATAACTGGATATTCATATGCAAATAACAAAATTGGGCCCCCCCTTCATACAATATACAAAAATTAATGCAAAATGGATCAGAGACCTAACTTTAAGAACTAAAACTATAAAACATTAAAAGAAAACATAAGCATAAATCTCAATGACCTTGAATTAGGCAATGGTTTTCAGACATGACACCAAAAGAAAATACATCAGTTCATCAATATTAAAATTTTTTGTGCTTCAAAAGACACAATTAAGAAAGCAAAAAGACAACCTGCAGAATGGGAGAAAATATTTGTAAATCATATATCTAATAAAAATCTAGTATGCAGAAGATATAAAGAACTCTTACAACTCATAAATAAGACAAATAACCCGATTAAAAATGGGCAAAAGATCTCAATAGACATTTCTCCAAGGAAGATATACAAATGGCCAGTAACACATGAGAAGATCAACATCATCTGCTATCAAGAAAAAAATGCAAATAAAACCTCAGTGAAATACTACATCATAACCACAAGGATGGCTGTAATCAAATACTGAGATAAGATTTCAAGTGTTGGCCAAGGATGTAGAGAAATTATAATACTCATACAATACTGGTGGAAATGTAAAACAGTACAGCCACTTTGGAAAGCCATTCTGTTCATTCCTAAAAGTACTAAACATAAAGTTACCAAATGACCTGGTAACTCCACTCCTAGGTATATACCCAAGAGAACTGAAAACATATTTCCATACAAAAATTTTCACATAAATGTTTATAGCAGCATTATTCTTACCAGGCAAAAGAAACAACCCAAATGTCCATCAACTGATGCAATAGAAAGTGGTATATCCATACAAGGGAATATTATTCAGCAATAAAAAATACTGACCACATGCCACAACATGGATGAAACTTGAAAATATTATGCTAAGTGAAAGAAACTAGTCACGCAACATCACAAATTATATGATGACTTCATTCATATGAATTGTCCAGAATTAGCATTCTGTGGAGACAGAACATAGATTAGGGTTGCCTAGGGCTGGAGGGTTCCAGAACAGGGGGAGGATGCCTAACGGGCATAGGCTTTTTCTTTGAGGTGATTAAAATACTCTAAAACTGACTGTGATTGCAGGGGTTTGTTTTAGGGAGGACAAAAATGATCTAAAATTAGGTTGTAGTGATAGTTGCACAAGCCTATAAATATCCTAAACCTCAAATTGTATAGTTTAAATGAGTGAATTGTATGGCATGTGAATTATATTTCAATAAAACTTTAAAATTTTTTGGAACATTTTTCACCATTATTTTTCAAATATTTTCTTCTCCCTGCCCCTTTGAGATTCTAATTACTCAAAAACTGTATCTCATCATATTGTCCCACAGGTCACTGATGCTCTGTTAATTTTTTCAGTCTTTGGTCTCTTCCTTTAGTTTAGTTTCTTTTGCCATGTCTTCGAGTTCACCAATCTTTTCATCAGGGTTTAATCTTCTTTTAAGCTCCTCCAGTGAATTACTCATACAAGATATTGCATTGTTTCACTGCTAGAAATTCCATTTGGTTTTTTTATACATCCAATTTCTCTCATCATTGTATTCATGTTTTTAAATATTTGAACATATGTAGAAAAAATTATATTAAAATCTTTGCTAATTCCATCATTTTAGTCATTTCTGGGTGGTTTCTACTTATTGGTTTTTCAACTGGCTATGATTCACATTTTCCTACTTCTTTCCATGTGCAGTAATTGCTTATTAAATCAACATTGAAAACTCTATACTGGGGAGTGTTAAATTTTGTTCTTTCTTTTATAGGGTGTAAGAATGTCGTGTGAGGCCGTTAGTTTAATTTTGAATCATGCTGAGCCTTTCAAGGCTTGTTATTAAGCTCAAGGCTTGTTATTAAGCTCAGAGGTGTGAGTTGAGGGCAGTCTTTACTCTGGACTAGTTTAGCCCTATTGCCAAGGTGTGACCCTTCCAGAATCTCATTTGAATGCCCTATATGTATAACTCCATCCTGGCAGCTCAGAACATGAATGTTTCCCAGTCCTTTTGAGCTCTGGGAATTGTTTGGCCTACAACTCCCTGTTCTTTTTGCAGCCTCCCGGAGTTTCAGCAATACTAAGGAAACTCCTACAAAGTCTTCTGGGGGTCTTTCTTCACATAGCTTCCACCTCTTTCTGCCCTAAAATTCTAGCCACCACCTTGAACTCCAATCTGCATCCTCAGCTTGGTAAAATTACTGTGTTCTGCTTGGGATCTCTGCACCTTGGACTGAAAAGTGCCCCTGTTATGGACTGAATTGTGTTCCCTTCAATATGTTGGAGCCCTAACCCTCAATGTGACTGTATTCAGAGATAGGGCCTTTAGTAAGGTAATTAAAGTAAATAAGCTCATAAGAATGGGGCCCTAATCCTATAGGACTGGTGTCCTTCTAAGAAGAGACACCAGGGTTCTCTTTCTCGCTCTCCATGTAGGCACAGAAGAATAGCGAGGACACAGTGAGAAGACAGTCATCCATAAGCTAGAAGGGAGGCCTTACCAGGAACCAACCCTGATCTCACCTTGACTTTGGCCTTCTAGTTTTCAGAACTGTGAGAACATAAATTTCTGTTGTTTAAGCCACCCACTCTATGGTATTTTGTTACAGCACTCTGAGCCAATACAGCCTCCAAGAGAAAGCCTGGACTATATGTGTTTCCTTGCTATTTTCCTCTTAGGGATCAAGGTTCTGCACTGCCTGCTGTCCAATTTCTGAAAATAGTCATTTTACATATTTCATCTACTTGAAGGCTAGTTCAGTCCCAGTTAATCCATCATGGCTAGAAGTATGAGTCTCTTTGTAACATGTTTTGTATCTTTTAACTAAATGATTTTCAGAAATTACTGAGAAGAGGAAAAGATGGAGAGTCACAACCCCACATTGAGGGACACTTGAGAAATCTTCAGTCACCACCCACTATTCTCCAGGAAAAAAACAAGTACGTTATGCCATCTTGACTGGGGTGGGAGTGAGGATCATATATATATATATATATATAGGCAGCCCAGCATAGTCCTAGCAAGATTTCAGATTTCAGCACGGTAACCCTTCCAGTCCTATTCATACTTGTACTGACATGGAGTTCTCATTCAGTCCAAGAGGGTAATCAATTTACTTTCCATCATACAATTTTCCTTCGAATGAATAAGAAAAATTAATCCCACAAGTGAATGTCTAGGCTCAGTGTCCTTCCTGAAATCAGTACTCACAGGACATGTATTTGTCCCTGGAGATTAAAGCCAGGATTATATCCTGTGCTGGGCCACAAAGGGCAAGGATGACTTCTCAGAAAAACAAGAAAGAACAATCACCCTAAACCACAGGCACTTTAATTACAGTGAATTTCATGCTCTCAGGGCAAGAAGGGAAGCTCCTTAGCCATGGAGCAGAAAATAGATACCAAGAGGAATGTAAATGATACCCAAGGGTTAAAAACTAGACTGTAAACACGAAACTTTAGATTTAAGGAGGAGAATTCTGAGGGAGTCTAGTTTCAGCATGACACTGAACCCTAAAGTAAAAGAAAACTCTGGAATACAAAGGGACTATGACCACAAAAGTTGACAGTGATTTTTTTAATTGAATAAATTATTGTATATATTTCCAAGGTCAAAGATGTCTAAAGGGATACTAAGAGAATGCCAGAATAATGTTTTTGTTAGAGCCTCTGGTTATTTCTTTTCCCTCTGCTGCCTCCCCTTTATTCCCACCCCCATATAGGCAGAATCACTTAAAACCCAGATATAATCGTAATGCTAATCTGCACAAAAACCTTCTGTGGCTATCATCCATAGAATGCAGCCCAGTTCCTCAGCTCTTAATGCCCTCAATCATCTTTCCTCAACCTCCCTCTCCAGTGTATTTCCCACCGTATCACCCATCCCTCCTCCCTTGCCCCTCCCCCATATGCTATGCCCCAGCCACATTCCCCTACAGGAATTAACCACAAAGATCCTGTGCCTCTGTGCTTTCTTATCTCTAAAATGCTGTTCCTTCTGTGCCTTCCCCCCTCACACCCATTTATTGAAAATTCTATCTTCAAGGTTTAAATCCACTGCCGCATCCCTCTCTGTTCTCGTAGCCCTCTTGTGAGGATTTAACATGTTTTGCTGTGTTTGGTATTTTTGTGTGGTTGGCTCTTCTGCTATAAGCTCCTCGCATGCAGAAATTGTGTTACACATTTTCACAACTTTTATCTTCCACGTTACCAAACACATAGGAACCCCTCCAAAAAAAAGCTTTTAAGGAACCAAATGGAAATGTTATTCTGAAGGTGGAAAATTCCAAAAATAGGGTTGACTTACAAGTGTGGATTTGCTTGGCTCTCAGTGCAGATTCCAAAGCTAGTTTTCCCCCCTCAGTCAGCCTAAGGAAAGGTAGAAGCCCAGAGGATTAAAATACAGGTTATTTTATTTGTTGGAAAACATTTCTGCACTCCAGTGGTCCAGAATGTTATCACTTCTTATCATCCAACTCATTAATACAAAAGCTGGGGGGGTGGGGCGTGGAGAGGGGCTCTACACCAAAGTCAGTCTTTTCTTCCCCCTTAAGTTATATATTTCAAAGCTGCTGCTGATCACAGGTTCACTTTCCCACACGTTCCAAGGAAAGAGAACTTCCTTAGAAAGCACTGTGAACCCTCTTCTTTCTGTTCTGTCCTCTAGGTGGCCCACTACCAACTTTAAGC
The DNA here is from genome assembly GCF_037043125.1 of Eumetopias jubatus. Lineage (NCBI taxonomy): Eukaryota > Metazoa > Chordata > Mammalia > Carnivora > Otariidae > Eumetopias > Eumetopias jubatus. The sequence goes on from NW_028274807.1 coordinate 111,019,537, forward strand.
CCTCAAAGTTCTCTGGCATCTTCCCCTATTCAAAAACAAAAAGGATTTAATCAGAGCCATTTCTCTTTGTTGGCTTGTTACATTTGACAGTCTTCCCCACGAAAATGTTTGTCCCCTTCAATTTAGCCTTTATTTCATTATTGGAATGAAAGACGTCCTCTGTTAAGGTAATTTTAAACATAAACACAGAAAAACTTCTCAAAGAGGCGAAGGAGAAGCTTTGAAAGCACACTAGGACTCTCTGATGGCAAATCCCTTTCAGGCTTGGCCAAAAGAGAAGGGCTGCCCTCTCCCACCCCAAGGGGCAGATCCGGCTAAGGCATCTCCCCACCTAGGTTCCAACTAGAGGCTGTGGCTGTGAGGCTCCATTCCAGGACCCCAAGAGGCCACTCTGCACAAGCACGTCTCTGAGCACGTGTCCCCTGACTGGTCTCTCTTCTTCTTCTCCTTTCCCAGCCCCTGCCAACTCTCCTAACCTTAACCCAGAGTTCTCAACACCAGCCCTATTGACATTTTAGACCAGATTATTCATTGTGGTGAGTTGTCTCGGACATTGTAGTTATTTTGCAGCATCTCTGGCTCTACTCACAGCTGCCAGGAACAGCGCACCCCTGCCTCCCAGTCATGACAATCAGAAGTATCCCATCACCAGTGTCTCCTAGAGAGTAAAACTCCCACTTGAGAACCAATGCCTTAACAAAACCCATTCCTTCATCTACCCTTTCACTCACAGGTGGCATTTATTGGACTACCATTTCTGCCCTCAAGACTTTCAGAGGCTTATGTTCTCAGCATGTTTGTCACTACTTTACTCTTTTAGCTTTTCGGTATTTTAACTCTCTTTATGTAACATTTTATAACTCATAGTTGTGCTTCTCATATGATCTTTCCACATGCATCTTCTGGAAACAAATTGCCTGGAACATTTCCTTCAGCTACTATAGTAATTCTTAAGCATAGTCCTTCACTGCAGATTATACAGAAAGTTCATGTAAGTTTAAAGAAAGTGAGTCTATAATGTAGATCACTTGGTTTCCTAGGATGATGTGTACACACAAGCACACTCCCCCAATACCCCAAGAGAAATAAGATGCAATGGAACAGAAGTTACACACAGCCTCAGGAGAAACACAATTTTTTAAGAGTATGAATTTTGCTTGAAGCTTTAGAAAGTTATTAAGAATAAAACAAAATTTTTATGTTAAAACCAGTATAAACAATTTGGAGTGAAATGAATTTTTTTTTTGCATGAATTTTAAACTAAAGGAGGTCAACGAAGTTTTTTTGCAATGGGTCACATCGAGCCACGGTTTTAGGCAGACCTGTGCTTCAGGAGGAACACTGAGAAACCCTAGTTTGGTGGCATGAAGAATCTTCATTGCATTAAAAATCCAAGAACCTAAAGAGAACATATGATCCAAACTCCAGCTCAGAGGCAGTGGTGAGCATAGCACCGCTGTGGTGTTCACCTGAAACTCATGGACACTGTGTGTCAACCACACTCACATCACTTCTTCATCTGCCTCTTCCCAGTGCAGTGACACAGTCTGGTAGAAATCAGATGTGCATTAACCTGTCGACTCTGCCAATGTCTGCATGGCTAACTAGCAAAATAAAGGAACATACTACATGGTAATCTGTATTATCATTAAAGTCTTTTTTTTCTTAGCAGGATATACATTACTTAGAAATTAAAAACTATAATGCTATTCTTTCCATAACTAAAAAAAAAAAAACATTTTCTAGAGATGGAATCTAGAGATGAGACACTTTTTTTTAAAGCATTAAAATATATGTTTAAACAATTTTAAACTCATCTTACGGATGTTTTTAAACTCATCTTATGGATGAAGTAACTTCCCTGCCTAGGACAAGAAAATGGAAATCTCTCCATAGGCTTTGCAATTGTCACACAAGCAGTGAAGAGGATAAGTGGTCAGGAAAACCGCAATTCGTAAATCCGATTTTAGGGCTTTCTGGGGGGGGAAACAGGCTGAGTCCATCTGTAGCTTGCATTTGCTTGTGTTGGGTAAGAATCTGTCCTGTCAACTTGCCTTCTCTCCGGGTGTCTCCTGCACTCCCTTGCTTTTTTAGTTTGGTTGATTTGGAAAATTCCAGTCCACCTTAGCTAAAGTAAAAGTAAAATAAACAGTTGTAAAGTGAAGCTGAGATTAAAATTTTAAGTCTGCTTTGTTACTGTCTCTTCTCTTCCTACCCGAGTAATTTCTAACAAAGCCCTCTTTACTGTTACTCCTTCTTCCCCAAGCCGCACCAAGGATAGAGTTGTTTTTTTGTTGTAGCACTGCACAGACTATAGAAACATGGCAAGATACTTAACCTCTCCCGCCCTTTCCTTCAAGTATTGAAGTAGATCTCAAAATCTTTTACAACACCAAATTTCTATATATTATAGAATTTTACTGGGAGAATCACATTTATAGGTAACCTATCGTTTAAACATATATTTTAATGCTTAAAAAAAAGTGTCTCATCTCTAGATTCCATCTCTAGAAAATGTCATCAGCACACTTACCTGCAAGCATATGTGCTCCTAGCAACTCAAAAGTAACAATAAACAAAGGAGCAGTAATTGTTTTTTTCTTTAGTAAGAGTTGCTAGTACACAAAGTAAAGGAGCATAGCCAGTGGCCCGAGGGAATCTGGGAACCCGCTGCCCAGATTCTAATGCCTGTGTTAACCAGGCCAAGCGACCCAATGCTGGTTCTATCCATTCCAGATTAATTCTCCAATAGCTAAGTATTTAATCTGAGCAGCTTATAACCACAAAGCCATAAACTTGTCTTAAAGAATTATAATCCTCAATAGGAAGGAGGTTGGGTGAGGGAGTAAAGTCACTAATTAGAGGAAAGGAAGGGTTAACAGAGCACAGTATTTGCAGAGTGGCTATCAAATGAGAAATAGGATTCAAAGATAGGAACGTGACCCAAGTTGCACCAGAACAGTTTTCTGAGATTTTATCCATGCTCATTCCTCCCCCATCCTCCCCAGCCCCATGCAGTCTTCTCCCACTTTGGTGAAGGCGCATGGAGAAGTGAGACCAACTTAGATGGAGAGTTCGGACAATCACATTTGAATCCCTGAGGACAACTCTACAATTTTTCAGTTACATGAACTAATAAGTCCTTTGCTTTGCTTTGGTGGGGGGACTGAATTAAGTTCAGACTGGGTTTCCCTACTGATTTTATGGGTTCGATTATGGTTACTACAATGAAACTAAAAGTATGCATTTTCCCGACTCAGAATTATAAGCATTTAAAAAGATTTGTTTTGGGGTGCCTGCGTAGCTCACTCAGTTAAGCGTCTGCCTTTGGCTCAGGTCATGATCCCAGGACCCAGGGATGGAGTCCTACAACGAGCCCCACAACAGGCTCTCTGCTCAGCAGACAGCCTACTTCTCCCTTTCCCTCTGCCTGTCGCTACCCCCTGCTTGTGCTCTGTCAAATAAATAAAAAATCTTAAAAAAAAAAAATAGATTTGTTTTACATAAAAATCAAGATTGGTTGTGACTATTAAATATAAGCATAATGTAGCCTCTGGAAAAATCTACAATTAAAATCAATTTGATATCCAAAGATTTAACATTTCCTTTTAAAACATCCATCTAAAAAGTTTCAAAATATAAACTCAACAAAGTTTAATAGGCCGCACTGATAAAACAGATTACTTGGGACAAATCCTCAATGTTTTCTAGAAACACAATCTCCCTCTCACTGTTTCTCTCCTCTTTGAGTTCCCACCTTACTGAATTCTTACTAAGTCATTCTTCTTTTTGAAGATTTTATTTATTTGAGAGAGAGAGCAAATGCAGAAGCAGGGGCAGAGGCAGAGGGAGAGGGAGAAGCAGGCTCCCCGCTGAGCAGGGAGCCCAATGCGAGGCTCGATCCCAGGACCCTGGGATCATGACCTGAGCCGGAGGCAGACGCTTAACGACTGAGCCACCCAGGCGCCCCTCTTACTAAGCCATTCTATAAATGTGAAGCAAATAGACAAAATTTTCTTCTGTTCCATGAATTACATTTTCTTCCAGGATGAGTCATTAAGTCTTTTGCATTGTGCTGTAGGTATAGCGCTCCTCAGAACCACAGACTGACATGACAGCGTCAGCGTTACCTGGAAGCTTGTTTGAAATGCAAATTATTTGGTCCCATCTCAGACCAACTGAATCAGAATCTCTATGGATGGAATCCCGGATTTTGTCCCAGTGATTCTTAGGCACACGGAAGTTTTAAAACTAATGCTGCTGTATGTTTACATAGTTATGTTTCTTTTTATTTTGCTCAAGCTTAACATAGGCAGCAGAAGACATTCCATAAGCTCTGATAGCGTAGGTGACTTAACAGTTCCCACTCTGAGACCAGTTTATTTTCTTCTTCAAGATACAGTTCGGAGCTGAGTCTATATCTATTCGCTTTTCTGAAGCCTAGTGAAAAAGAGCCAAGGACTGTGAAGGGAAAGGCTCACCTGGATTATCAAAAAATATTTGAACTTTGTTTTCTCTTCTGAGATTAAGCTGTCTCTATTAGTCAAGAGGGAAGTTCCTCATACTATTTGGGAATGTATTACTTCCTTAGGAATTCTGGAGGTTGGGAGTAATGATGGACAATGACGTAAACTGCTGCTTTCTGCTCCAAGCCAGCACAGAATTACACCACAGGGTTGTTGTTAGTTCGGCAACACCGCAACACAAGTGGACCATAAGGCTTGAGAAGTAGTTTAAGGTCCAAGAGCTGTAAGACTTCAGTGCCAGACTGAGAGGGAGGGGTGAAGTGTTAGCACTGATTGGGTTAAGAAGTCATTAGAAAGTGAACATACTATTTGATACCAACAGTTTTTAAAAAACAAAATTTCCTAAATACAGTTATCATGTGAAATGTTCTAGCACAGATTTAATTCCACAAAAGAGGGGTTCCTTTTACATCAGCTTAATAGAAGTTTATTTTCACGATGCTACGGTAGTAAGCCCCTGAACTTTACAATCCCTCATGTTTCTCTCAAGAGATATTTTTAAAGCCTTAGTGTTGAATATCATCAAATCATGCTTAAAAATCCTGCAGGCTGGTTTTAAAATCTGAGTTAACTAAAATTATGACAATGATAAAATGCCAACCAATCAAGGTCCCAAACTAACAACATTCAAAATAAGAAAGAATTATTATTGGAATCCTGCTGTATTTTGACAATGGTAAAGGCTGACCAACTGTTGTCATTAATGTTAATGCCATAAAAAAAATGTATTTATATTCTGAAAGCGTATTTGTCTTGCACATCTTGACACTGAGGTATAAAGCCATGTTTTGTCAACATTTTTTTATTAATCTAACAAGTAATTTCTTCCATAACAGCAACTGTGGTAAAAAACCCCAATAACATTAGCCAATCTGCTATAATGTTCTATAGTCTTCTACTTAATATAGTACATAAACATTTATAAACTACACAGCCACACCAATTTGTAAGCAACTAATAAATTCTGAAATGTCAGAAATATAATAAAACTAATTCTAAATAGTTTCTAACTTTCCCCTTTTCCTTGTTTATATTCATGCTTCCTACTAATTTTTCACTAGACTCTATTAAATCCTAGATTTAAATAGGGTCAAAGGTAAAACAGTATTGAGATGCATGTCAAAAGAACACACTGAGTTTTATCAGTGTCTAAGCCACTTTAAAGTTATTCTCCAAAAGACAAGTTATTCACCCAAGACAAACATGAAAAAAGTTAGAATTTAATCTTAAGTTTTTCAGGGTTGACCTGTCACATACATGGGAACATCCAAAGGCTCGAGTTTGGAAGGTCTAAATGCCAAAACGTTAATTTGTCACTAGTGGAATGGCCATCCGCTAAAGAAGGGCCCTACACACACTCAGCACTGTGTTCAACGTACAGAAGACAGACACTTGGGCTGCTACAAATGAAGGTAACGAGGCTTTAAGCCTTTACTGTAAGGTAAAATATTACACCTGAATAATAACCTCTAAGTCACTTCCAGATTAATCTCTATTGACTCTTGCCACTGTATCTACTTAGGTTAACAGTTCTGCAGTTTTAATTAAAAGGAGAAGTCATTAAATCAATTTTCTGCAGTGAATTATCAGACTACCTTCCTGTTAGCTAGAAATTACAGTATGTTCCACCTTGAGGCTATAAAATCATGATGATTACCAGACATTAATTCAACAAATATTCAGTGATAAATGAAGTATATGGTTGTGCTAAGTGTTTGGTAGACCAAATGTTGAATTATCTCATAATTTTTCCTCAAATCCCTTTATTTCTAGCAACAAATCTAGACCTACCCCTTCTATTCCCATATGGAAGCTAAAATATGTTAAGACTGCTGATATATGACTATTTTTCTACATTATGATCCTATTTCTGCTAAATTACCTTTACAGTCCAGCAGTTTTAAGTTTTTTGCTTAAAAAAACTATTTTTAGAACTCTGAAAAGATATTAAATTCACTGAATAAAAAACTTTTCGATTTTGTTCCTTAAATATAATAAAATTCTGATATATGATGTTAAACAAGTTAAATTATTAGACAAGTAATCTCTATTCACCTAAAATTAATGGTGTAAAGAGGTTTAACTGAACTTTCAAGGGAACTAAGTTTCAATTACCCTAAAACTGGTAAATGACTTATTATTTGTGTGTGAAACTAAAGTATGTTCCTTATGAAATTATCTGTAAGTCAAAAACAAAAATTGAGGAAGACAACTTTTAAATATAATGTTAATAGGTACGCTGGGTAATAAATTCAAACTTTTTATTTGAATTTATCTGCTTAGTTTTTTATTGAGTTAAGTATAAAGGCCCAGTTAATCAACTCATTAGATTGGTCAAGGCAAGACACTTGAACTACATAACAATATTTAAAAAGCAGTTGGTCTTTTAGTAATTCTCTGGTAATCACACACACACACACACACACACACACACACACACACACACACACACGCACATACACACAAATTGGTAGAGTACTCTGGATATAGGATTTCCCCCCATAATCTCGTCTAATACACGGTTCACAATCTGCAGTATTTTGAAAACTGTGTAAACTGGACATGACCAAATTAAAGATGCCTGATAACCTCTTATAAAGTATTGGGGAACTTCAGCTGTATTCCCAAAAGATCAATTTTAAACTATGAAAAAGGAAAATTCATATAAAATCACAACAGATTTAACAGACATCTTCAAAAAGAAAGTCAAATTGTAACTCAATTTTCTACTTTTCCAAATATGACTAAGGAAAAAAGGTACAAGTGGTAATGTCTACATTTTTTAAAAACTGTTAACTGAGTGGATTTGGGGAAGAAAAAAAAAGCTATACAGTATTATTGCACTCCACGAATGTGCAGAATTCCAAAATGTGCCAGCACTGAAAAACTGTCTTGCATTGAGGTTTTTCAAGAGGTACAACGAGCCTGCCAAGAAAGCATCTGGTCTGTACTAACAGCTTGCTGTCTTCAGTACAGGCCTTCATAATGTCAGTCACGCTGCTCTTGCAAAAAATCCCTTAATGTCTGAAAGAGAAAAAAGAATATTTTATTTCAAAATTCCCTCTTATAAAATCAACCCATTGATAAGAAAAGAACTGAGAACATCTCTGCTATGCAAAAGTTAACTGACATTCAACTGTGTTCACACACGTTTGCTTACAAATTTTCTATCTCGAGCATGTTAAAAGAATCTGCATACTCTTAGGAACTAGTTATTTGCAGGTAAAGAGAAGACATGTATATAAATATTCTAGCATAATATATCAACTCTATTAGGAGTTCCAGTCAAAAAAGTGATGTTACATAAAAGCCCAGTTATCAACCCTTGAAGATAAAATTAGTAGCACAACCTTACCTTGTTTTGGCAGGTCCAAACGCTCTTGATCACTTAATAAATTTTAATAAAGAAAACATCCATCTATTAAATCTTAAATTGGGAACTCAAGTGGTAATATATGGAATATCTGGTATCTTTTGTGATGAGAATGATATCTATAAATGGTTACTGTATTCTTAAACTACTTACAAAAGAGTTTTCAGTGCTGATAGGTGGGGCTATGATCGATGATGTGGGATTGAATCCATATGCACATTGAGCTTCATTTCATTGTCAAGAATTTGAACAAGCTGTTGCATGGATGGGAGGTGACCAGATTCCAGCTTAGACCACACAGGCACATCTATAATAAAAATAAACAGTACCACCTCTTAAAATTAAACATGAGTCTACAATTAAAGATGAGTTCCACAAATATTTACTGTCTATATATACAGCTGGGGGTACAGTAGTGAATCAGAGAATTACCCTTCTTGCTGGTATGGAGTTTACATTCCAGTAGGGGAGATACGAAAAGCACTACACAAATAGCTACAAATCACAATTGTGTGCTAAGAATTAAAACCAGAAGATGCTGAGGGACATAGGAGGCTAGAAAGGAGCTTTGTACTTATTAAGTGAGAGGTATCACTAAAATTGAAAAATACTGTCATTAAAAGTGAGAGCTGAAATACAGAAGAAGAGGGGTACAAGGGAAGCTGGAGAGGCAAGCAGGGTCTTAGATCAGGGTCAGCAAACTATAAAGCACCAGACAGCAAGCATTTTCAGCTTGGGAAGACATACAGTCCATCACAGCTACTCAACTCTTAATTGTAGTCTGAAAGAAACAACAGGCAATACATAAATGAGTAGGCACGGTTGTGTTCCAATAAAATTTTATTTACAAAAAAAGGCAGGTGGACATAGGGGTCCACGTGGCCATGGTTTGCCAATCCTGAGGCTACATCAAGCAGGGCCTTTTGGGTGTTATTAAATGTTCTGGTCTTTATCGTGAAGACAAAGTAAAGCCACTTAATAAACTTGAGGCAGTGAAGCAACGAGATGAAAATGATGTGCATTAAAAAAAAAAAAAATCACTCTACTGTTTGGAGCTGGTATCAGATTTTGTAAGAAGCCAGGTAATAAATATTTTAGGCTTTACGGCTCAAGGGAAAATCAAAAATATCTCATAGGTAATTACATAACCAGAGAAATAAATTTCCACAAATTTTTCATTGATGAAACTCAAAACTTTAGGTATAAACACTAAAATTTGAGTTTTATGTAATTTCCATGTGCCATAAAATAGTCTTGATTTTTTTGTAACCATTAAAAAATTTAAAAAAATACTGTTAACTCATAGGCTATATCTGACAACCTCTAGTTTAGAGAATGTATTAGAGGGTAACAAAATAATCGTGATAAAGATAATCAGAAGTAGAACTCTGAGAAATGTAGAAGGTAGAATTAAGAATCAGACTTGGTAATACATTAGATATGGAGACTAAGGGAGAAACTGAGGTTATCCTAGCTTTCTGACATGGGAAACTCTGGGTAGAATGATAATGGTGCCATTATAAATAAAGGAGCAATGCCAGGGAAGGAGCAAATTGGAGTACCCAAGAATTGCAGGAAGCAGAGATAATCAACAGTTTGGGAGGAGTTTAAGATTCCCGGGTATACCAATGTTTATAGCAGCAATGTCCACAATAGCCAAACTATGGACAGGGCCTAGATGTTCATCAACAGATGAATGGATAAAGAAGATGTGGTATATATTTAAAAAAAAAAAAAAAAGGAAGATGTGGTGTGTGTATATATGTGTGTGTGTGTGTGTGTGTGTGTGTGTGTGTGTACACACACACAATGTAATATTATGCAGTCAACAAAAAAATGAAATCTTGCCATTTGCAATGACATGGATGGAACTAGAGGGTATTATGCTAAGCAAAGTAAGTCAATCAGAGAAACACAATTATCATACGATCTCACTGATAGGAGGAATTTGAGAAACAAGACAGAGGACCATAAGGGAAGGGAGGGAAAAGTGAAACAAGATGAAACCAGAGAGGGAGACAAACCATAAGAGACTCTTAATCTTAGGAAACAAACTGGTTGCTGGAGGGGAGGTGGTGGGAGGGATGAGGTGGCTGGGTGATGGACATTGGGGAGGGTATGTGCTGAGTGCTGTGAATTGTGTAAGACTGATGAATCACAGATCTGTACCCCTGAAACAAATAATACATTATGTGTTTAAAAAAAAAAAAAAGATTCCCAGGTATAGCATCTAAAAGAGAGATCTAGAGCTCTCTAGAGTTATACATTCAGGGGTCATCATATGGACATAATTCTCAAGCTAGGGGAGTTGAGGACCATATAAAGTGATAGTTTTGCATATTATGAAAAACAGAAAAGCCCAATGGTCATTATAAATCATTTAAAATGTGTTACAGAATGCAAACTATTCAGAACCCACCATTCAAAGTTATCTCAAATGCACCTGTTGACATACACTGGTTCTCAATCATGTTGCTCAAGAAGAAAACCATCATACATGCATAGACCTAAAAGAAAATATAATTAAGTACAGCAGACAAAGTTATTTTAAAGGCAAAACATTACAACTGAAGACAGTAATCTTTTAAACACAGAGTCTCATTTTTATTTGGTAACGGCTGTTTTTAAATCTACTTTAAAAGTTTCTATCCAGGGGCAGGGATGCCTGGGTGGCTCAGTCAGTCAACCGTCCAACTCTTGGTTTCGGCTCAGGTCATGATCTCAGGGTTCTGGGTTGTGGTATCGAGCCTCATGTTGGGCTCTGCGCTCAGCGCAGAACCTGTCTGAGATTCTTTCCCCTCCCTCTTCCTCCCACTCTGCTCCTCCCCCTGCTCTTTCACTCTCTCTCTAAAATAAATAAATAAAATCTTAAAAAAGTTTCTATACAGATTATTATTGCTATTCTGTATATTAAGATAACATACATGGAATAAGGAAAATGAAACATTAATTCATAGCTTTATACACACTGAAGAATATATATTCATAATATACAGAAATTCTAGAGATTTCATAATAGCCTTAATAAGTTAAACAAAAGAATACCAGCATAAGAAGGGTTTATTTCACTATTTTTATAATATAAGGTATGAATTCACAAGAGACTAGTGATGCAATAATCAGCAACTCCATGTATTCAATACAACCTGTCCATGTTCCAAACAAATCGTTTTAAGTCAAATAAGAAAAAAGCAGATTAGAAAGCGCTAGCATATTAAATTATATTCATTCCCCTTTTGAAGGCAAATCTATACCCTTTCAAAAGAGGCTAAAAGTTCCTTGGTGGACAGAAGGTTTTAATTTAACAAAATCACCTGACTAAAAACAGGATGTAATGAGGATGTAAATTCACAGCAAGTTACTTCAAAAAAGTAAATAAAAATGCCCACAGCGAGTGAGAAAAAGCTCTCCTCCCATCCCACTTGAACTAGGTGGGCTTTGATTTCATAGAGGTTACCCTCGCATTTGGAAACAGTATGTCTATTTTCATGGGAACAATACACAAGGAAGTGTCAGGAAAGCTAGAGCTTTCAAGTACATTCCTCTTCCCCAGCCGATTAACAATGTTATATGTCTTCAGAAGTAAAATGCACTAAAGTTGGAATCAATAGAATTAATAAATATAACACAAAACATCATCAGTACTTAACTTTCAATTCTTAATCTTATGCATATCAATCTTACTAATACCAGGTAGAGACACAGTTCAATAAGAGGAAGCACCTGAGGATGTTTACATTAAGAAGCCTTGCCTGTTACTGGAAATAAATGGTTCCCTAAGAAAAAGAAGCGTAGATATGTAGGAGTCCACTAAAGGTAGTTTCAGCCTAGAACTAAAGAACAAGACCAGAGAGAGGACTCCAAAGCAGAATACTCCTTAGAAGGAAACCTAAGCAATCCCATCCAAGAGAGAAATATAATTAGTCCCATTCCTCACAGCCGAAAGATAAACCCTCTAGAAAAGATGATTTTAAGTAAAACAAATGAAAGAAATCTAAAAAGAATGTATGCCACAGCAAGACCCTACAAAGGAAAAAATAGCACAAGGTTCATATCTATCTATCTAACTCTCTATATATAAGGACAAATAAAAACACAAAATTTTAGTAAGAACAAATCCGTAATGGATTTATTCTTGGAAATGTCATTTTTAATGTGAATAAACCCATTAATACCCATAAAGTTAGTATAAAAGGCCTACATTATGTGTATATTATGTTTTGTTGGACATGATTTGACCGAATCTATATAATCAATATCAGGTATTAAATTATTTTGTGCCCAGTTTCTACTAAAGTCACACCTGCCTATCCTTCAAATAGTAAAAAGATAAAACCCATTTTTTAAAATATTTTATTTATTTATTTAATTGACAGAGAGAGAGAGAGAGAGAGAGGGAACACAAGCAGGGGGAGTGGGAGAGGGAGAAGCAGGCTTCCCACCAAGCAGGGAGCCCGATGTGGGGGCTTGATCCCAGGACCCTGGAACCATGACCTGAGCCGAAGGCAGTCACTTAACCAACTGAGCCATCCAGGTGCCCCAAAACCCAATCATTCTTAATACATAATTATAAAAACTAAGGCCAAGAAAAAAAATCACAAACAAAAAACTAAGGCCAAGAAAGGTTAAGCGCCATGCCCAAAGATTAAAAAGTGATTAAAGCTGAAATAATACAAGTGAACAGGTGAATCAGCAACAAGTACTTAAAAAAACCAAACAATCCTTTAAAATATTTTCATTTACAACCTAAAAACCTACAACTATCAAAACTATTAGGTTACATACCTTATTTTCTTGACCCCACTGCCAGATGCTAGGAGCTTGCATGCCAAAGAAAGCAAAAGGATCCTTGCCAACAATTATTAAGCCTATTAATACTAGTTTGAAGACTGACAGGAAAGATGCTATGTGTCTATCGAAAGAAAAAAAAAATTCATCAGAAGCCACAATTTCTCACCTAATTCAAAACTTCATAACTCAAGTATATGTGTATAGACAATTTCTAGACACCAAATCTAAAGGTTACTAATTACTAGTGAAAAAGATAGTGACTAAAGCTTATTGTGGAGTTTTAAAACAAAAATGTTTAGTATCAATCAAAAATCAACTTGTAAAAATATACAGTATTAGCCTTTAAAAATATTATTTTAACAGTACAGACTTTGTATAAAAATTTGGGAGTTCTTGATCTATTTTCACAGTAAAAATTATATAAGAAAACACATCCTTAGAAGGTTACCATCTCTGAAATAATCCTCTTTTCCTTCTTACAGAAAAATTCTTCCATATTTGGATCAAATAAACTTGCTATTTGTAAAACAGTGTTCTCTGTTTATTGTAACCAACTAAAAAATTATAATAACCAAGAAAAGTTAATTGAACTAGTCCACAAAAGTTTACTCACAAAAGTGAAAAAATTCACTTTAAAAATTCCTTTTAAGTTACTGAAATTTACTTACCTATATATGGGTTGAGGGAGGTAATTTTCTCCTTCAATGCGGATGTCTGGGTACCGCTGGCTTATAACCCGCATGTACTCCTCAAACACCCGCCTATAACCTCAGGAAACACTGCAGAAAAATAAAAGTGCTTCTGTTAAGCGACTTAGAATATGCCTACACTTACTTTGCATTTAGACAAAGCCTAAAAATTGCCAAGATTAAAAAAGTGTTTCTCACAAACAGTGACAAAGTAGTAACAACTGATGCTCCCCACCATGTATATCCATCTATTAGAACATTAAACTTTATAGATTTGGGTTATTGTTGGGCAGCAGCAAATACCTATTCATATATGTCAGCATATTTTGAGTTCTCAAATCAAGTTGCTTTTTGTGGGGGTATCAATGAGAATAAATGCTGAAATGACAATTCTTATACATCTGAAATAGGCACTTTCAAAACTGGGCACAGAAAGCTTAAAAAATACCAAGGCATGAGACATGAAAACTTTGGTTCTTATTCCTACTCTGCCCGTAACTGGGCAAACATGCCTGCTCAATCACAATAAAAGGAACTTAAAGAACTCTTAAATCCCTTCTGACTCTAAAATTTGCTTCTACTTTGCAAAGGAAAACAAAGATTGGGAAGGTAATTTTCAGCAGTATGACAGCAGTCCATAACATTACTCCAGAAATTATGTCAACGGCATCAAATATCTCCATTAAAATTTCTGAACAACCAAACTGTGGATATATATTTCCCCAACAAGAAAGGGGGAAAAGGCCACAAGAGAGCATCTATAAGGGGAGGATACACTGAAAACTTTAAGACACTGATGAAAAAAATTGAAGACAAATAAATGAAAAGATATCTTGTGCTCATGGATCAGAATTTATATTGTAAAAATGTCCACACTACCAAAAGCAATTTACAGATTCAATGCAATCCCTATCAAAATTCCAATGGCATTTTTCACAGAAATAGAACAAACAATCCTACAATTTGTATGGAACCACAAAAAAACCAGAATAGCCAAAGCAATCTTGAGAAGGAAGAACAAAGCTGGAGGCACCATGCTTCCTTATGTCAAAGCTATATTACAATGCTACACCAATCAAAATTGTATAGTAGAAGCACAAAACAGACACATAGATCAATGGGACAGAATCAAGAGCCCAGTAATAAACCCCCAGAAATATGGCCAATTAATTTACAACAAATTAGGAGTTTGTTGTATAACAATAAAGGAGCCAAGACTGCAGAAAGGATAGTCTCTTTAACAAATGGTGTTGGGAAACTGTCAGCAACGTGAAAAGAATGAAAATGGACCAAATATCTCCCATCAGACACAAAAATCAACTCAAAATGGATTAAAGACTTAAACATAAGACCTGAAACCATAAGCATCCTAGAAGAAAACACAGTGGGTAAACACATTGACATTAGTCTTGGCAACAATTTTGTGGATTTGACCATAAAAGCAAAGGTATCAAAAGCAAAATAAACAAGTGGGACTATACCAAACTAAAAAGCTTCTGCAGGGCAAAGGAAGCCATCAACAAAATGAACAGGCAACCTCCAGAACGGGAGAAAATATCTGCAAATCAGATATCTGATAAAGGGAGTTAATATCCAAAATGTATAAGGAACTCATACAACTCAATAGCCAAAAGTCAATAATCGGACTAAAAATGGGCAAAAAGACCTGAACAGACACTTTTCCAACGATGACATAAAGATGGCCAACAAATACATGAAAAGGTGCTCCATATCACTAATCAATAGGGAAATGCAAATCAAAATCAGAGAGAGATATATCCCCATACCTGTTAGGATGCCTATCATCCAAAAGAGAAGAGATAATAAGTGTTGGCAAGGATGTAGACAAAAGAGAATACTTGTGCACTGTTGGTGGGAATGTAAATGGTACAGCCACTATGAAAACATTTCGGAAGTTCCACAAAAAATTAAACATAGAACTACCATATGATCTCGCAATCCCATTTCTAGATAACACCTGAAGGAAATGAAATCACTCTAAGAGGTATCTGCACCCCCATGTTCATTTTAGCATTACTTAAAATAGTCAAGACATGGAAACAACTTAAATGTCCATCGACAGATGAATGGATAAAGAAAATGTGGTATAGGGCGCCCGGGTGGCTCAGCCGGTTAAGCGACTGCCTTCGGCTCAGGTCATGATCCTGGAGTCCCCGGATCGAGTCCCACATCGGGCTCCCTGCTCAGCAGGGAGTCTGCTTCTCCCTCTGACCTCTTCCCTCTGGTTCTATCTCTCATTCTCTCTCTCAAATAAATGAATAAAATCTTAAAAAAAAAAAGAAAATGTGGTATAAATACACACAGGAATATTATTCAGCAAAAAAAAAAAATCCTACCATTTGCAACAATATGGATGAAACTTAAAGGCATTATGCTAAGTGAAATAAGTCAGACAGAGAAACACAAATTGTATAATTTCATTTTACACGGAATCTAAGAAAGCCAAGCTCAAAGACATGGAGAGCAGACTGGTGGTTGCCAGGGGCTGTGGAATAGGCAAAATGGGGAGATGGTGGAAGGATACAAACCTCCAGATGCAAAACAAATTTTAGGGATCTAATTTACAGCAAGGTGACTGTAGCTAACTATACTGTATTGTATACTTGAAAGTTGTTAAGAGAATAAATATTAAATGTTCTCACCCGATTAAAAAGGTAATTATATGAGGTGATGGATGTGTTAACTAACCTTACTGTGGTAATCATTTCACAATATACATGTAAATGAAATCATCACCTTAACTCTACATAATTTCTATTTGTCAATCATAATTCAATAATGTTGAGAGAAAAAAGGAGGTGGTACCACCAAATCAACAGAAGAGCTTACAAATTCAGTTAAGATTGTTAAACACTTAACCACATTAAGTTCTAAGTTAAGGAACATATAAAGCAAGGAAAGTACAGAGGAAGCAGAATCAGTAACTAAGGTGCCAACTTTGTCGATCACACTGTCATCAAGGAAAAACAAACCAACCACCAGCATCAGGTTTATATCTGGCAGGGTATAACAGTCCAAATATTAGTAGATCTCAATTTAAGAAAACTCAACTTGGGGTGGGGAGTAAGAGAGAGAGAGAGTCACCAGTTTTCTTTACAATTAATACCTCCTCTACATTTAGAATAAAAATTTCACAAGAGATTAAGTCCCTAAAAAGCATGAAATTTTTGCAAAAGGAGACAAATTTCTACAGCTAAATACTTAACTCACGAATCTCCACATACTTTGTTTAGTAAACATTCACCTTAGCTAATATTTTATTATTACCGTGTTAGTCACCAAATTATAGTATTTTGTCAATTGCTTTCTCTGTAAGAAAATTTTTAATGTTGCTTTTGTTTTGAGGATATTACAAAAAATACCTATATGCCTAACTACCTTGAAACCAAGAAATGGCAACTGATTTCAATGCCCTCAAGTTTGCACCAGTGTTTACAATGGAGTTAATTATCTAAAATGATATTCTCTAACTTTTAATGAAACATTGTGAGAGCTAGAGACAGTTAATTGAGTTGAAATTTGTTTTTTTTTATAGATGGAGAAAATATGAAGCCCAAAGAGATGAAGTGACTTTCCATGGTTATACATCCATATATACTATTTATTTATTCACTCACTCAAATACTTATTGAATGTCTACTACATGTCAAGCACTATATTAGACACTGGGCATGTAGTAATGAGTGACACAGATGTGGTCCCTGCCTTAGTAAGGGGCTGAGAGACCAGAACATGGACTTTGTGATTTGAGATCCTAGCCCTTTCCACTAGACCCCAATAAAACAGTTAGATGGTGCAAGGGCTGTTCTTCCCTTTGTCCAGGAAATAAGTTTCCTTTGGCCAAAATGCCACAAGCAAGTACCTATATAGTTGACTTTCTTGATGGCAGAGATCTCTGAAGTTTTTCCATTATGAAGACCTAGAGATTCTCCCTCTGGGAGAACTAAAAACCTGTGGGCCCCCATAAGTCCCTCATATTTGTTCTGGGAGTTCCAATCCTTTGCCAAGGGGAGCCCTAAGAGGCCCAGCTACAGAGGTGTATTTATGTGCAGGCAAACTTCTGGTCAGATTCCTCCTAGTCACCTACTTTTCTGGTCACTGTGCTCAGAAGCCTAGCTCTATCCTCTGTTCTCCCAGTCCCAAGTCCTCAGTATGGTCTCAGACCTTTGGATCAAACTCCAAATGGAATTAGTCCCTAATCTTGAAATCCATAAAGGACTTTAAAACTGTACCTTTTTTCAAATTTTCAGTTATAAAACGTTAAGTCATGAGGATAGAATGTACAGCATAGTGACTATAGTTAGTAATAGTGTATGGCATATTTGCAAGTAGCTAGGAGAGTGGATCTTAAAAGTTCTTATCACAAGAAAAAAAAATTTGTGACTGTATGGTGATTGCTGTTAACTGGACTTACGGTAGTAATCATTTTGTACTACATACAAATATTGAAATCTTTATGTTATACAACTGAAACTAATATGTCAGTTATACCTCAACAAAAAAACAAAAACAAAACAAAAAAACTGTACCTATTTTATTTCTGAAAGATGAAGTTTACAAAACTGACACAACGTATTTTTAGACAAGTTTACTTACATATAAGTAAACTTTCCTCCTTATCATTGCCTCCAGAATTGTGAAGAAAACCTAAGGAACTTTTTTCCTAAATAACTGTTTTCGCAAAATCAATTTTCCTGTTTTGAAACAGCAATCTCTACTGCTTACAGATGTTTTCCAAAACAAAACATACCTGGGGTTTACTGAGGTGGACAAAATGCGAAATTCAAGGCATGCATGATGAGGAGCCAGTCATTTCCAGTTCTACTACCACACCCAGCTCTTCCAACTTACTTCATTCTTTCTGGGTCCATGAGTAAAACTATGACTTCCAGTATACCCCAACACATAAATATGGAAACATGCTAAAAATATGCTGCAGCAGCTGCCTCTTCCTCCTGTAGTAGTACCAAAGGTCCTTAAGAAGTAGATTTAAACTCTGAAATCTTAATGTTAAGTCCTAATCACTTTGCAAATCCCTAGTAATATAGAAATATCTTACTATATGGAGTCAACTTTTGCAATTGCTCACTTTAAAATATTTTTCACAGTACTTTTCTAAAAGAAAAAACCTGGATACAAATTAGATGATCTATGTGAAAGGAAATTTAAGAAATAAAGAAAATGCCTTGTCTGTACTATTTCAAATAGATTCTGTGCTTTTTTGAGTCCATCATGTATTCAGTGTCCTGATTCACGATGCCAACCACTCTCCCTTTCCCCTTTCTATATTATGTCTGCCCCTAATTGTAGTCAAATACTTATATCAAACTTGAGCCCATCACAAACCCCAATCTCTCAGATCTTCTTACTAAAACAAAACAGTACATGAAACAAATTGAGAAAGACACAAAGAAATGGAAAAACGTTCCATGCTCATGAATTGGAAGAATAAATGTTGTGAAAATGTCTATGCTACCTAGAGCAATCTACACATTTAATGCAATCCCTATCAAAATACCATCAACTTTTTTCAAAGAAATGGAACAAATAATCCTAAAATTGATATGGAACCAGAAAAGACCCCGAATCGCCAGGGGAATGTTGAAAAAGAAAATCAAAGCTGGTGGCATCACAATTCCAGACTTCAAGCTCTATTACAAAGCTGTAATCATCAAGACAGTATGGTACTGGCACAAAAACAGACACATAGATCAATGGAACAGAACAGAGAGCCCAAAAATGGACTCTCAACTCTACAGTCAACTAATCTTCAACAAAGCAGGAAAGAATATCCAATGGAAAAAAGACAGTCTCTTCTACAAATGCTGTTGGGAAAATTGGACAGCTACATGCAGAAGAATGAAACTAGACCATGTCCTTACACCATCCACAAAAACAGACTCAAAATGGATGAAAGACCTAAATGTGAGACAGGGATCCATCAAAATCCTTCAGAACACAGGCAGCAACCTCTTTGACCTCAGCTGCAGCAACTTCTTGCTAGACACATCTCCAAAGGCAAGGGAAGCAAGGGCAAAAATGAACTATTGGGACTTCATCAAGGTAAAAAACTTCTGCACAGCAAAGAAAACAGTCAACAAAACCAAAAGACAACCGACAGAATGGGAGAAGATATTTGCAAATGACATATCAGATAAAGGGCTAGTATCCAAAATCTATAAAGAACTTATTAAACTCAACACCCAAAAAACAAATAATCCAATCAAGAAATAGGCAGAAGACATGAACAGACATTTCTGCAAAGACATCCAAATGGCCAACAGACACATGAAAAAGTGCTCAACATCACTTGGCATCAGGGAAATACAAATCAAAACCACAATGAGATACCACCTCACACCATTCAGAATGGCTAAAACTAACAAGTCAGGAAAGGACAGATGTTGGCAAGGATGAAGAGAAAGGGGAACCCTCCTACACTGTTGGTGGGAATGCAAGCTGGTGCAGCCACTCTGGAAAACAGTATGGAGGTTCCTCAAAAAGTTGAAAATAGAGATACCCTATGACCCAGCAATTGCACTACTGGTTATTTACCCCAAAGATACAAATGTAGTAATCCGAAGGGGCACCTGAACCCCAATATTTATACAGCAATGTCCACAACAGCCAAACTATGGAAAGAGCCCAGATGTCCACCAACAGATGAATGGATAAAGAAGATGTGGTATTATATACACAATGGAACATTACACAGCCATCAAAAAATTGAAATCTTGACATTTGCAACTATGTGGACAAACTAGAAAGTATTATGCTAAGCGAAATAAGTCAGTCAGAGAAAGACAATTAATTATCATATGACCTCACTGATATGTGGAATTTAAGAAACAAGGCAGAGGATCACAGGGGAAGAGAGGAAAAAATGAAACAAGATGAAACCTGAGAGGGAGACAAACCGTAAGAGACTCTTAATTTTAGGAAACAAACTGAAGGTTGCTGGAGCAGAGGGGGGCCGGGGGATGGGGTGGCTGGGTGATGGGCACTGGGGAGGGTACGTGCCATGGTGAGCGCTGTGTGTTGTGTAAGACTGATGAATCACAGACCTGTACCCCTGAAACAAATAATACATTATATGTTAATAATAATTAAAAAAAAGAGAAAGAAAACAGGGCAAAAATCTCAGGTATTTACGAAGGCCTGAGTTCCCTCTCTAAAAGGGAAGAAATGGGATTTTAAAACGTGGCTATCTCCACAAAGGTGAATGTTTAACATGTTTAATTTTTCAAAGGACTGAGAAGATAACTGAGTCTTCAGAGAAACAGAAAGATAAAGTACCTTTTACTGAGAAAAAAGTACAGATGTGAACCAGGGAACAGTGAACGACGTCTTCTCCGACTTCCCAGTTTTCTATTTTAGCTCGTCTTAAGGCCCGGCTGCATCCCTGCCTTTGGGTTCTAAGACTATTCTCTCAACAATTTTAAAATGCATTTCCCAATGTATTGTTCAAACCAGTTCAAAAAGGTTTCTGCTACTTGCATCCCAAGAATTTCAACTAATATTTCTCCCACACTGTACCAAGAAAATCAGGAAGGTATTTGGTAAATACTGTGCTTTCTAATTGTCTACAGCATTGCTCAGTTCAACAGCTCACTGATCACTGAAAGCTGTGTTTTTAGATATAATCTTTACTTTTCCTTGTTCTGTTTAGTAGATGAAGTACAATAATAAACATTTGTCTGGTGCATCACCTGCTCTAAGTGCTTTAAGGAATGAAATCTGCAAGACGTTCTCTAAGTCACACAAGAAACAAGGTATTCAGGGAGTGAAAAATAGACTAAATTGATAAATGTTTTTAAAAATTGCAAACAGGAGTGCTCACACACTTTGAAGATCGAAATGTGGCCCAGAATTTGCTCAGCTTTTTAAGAAGTTGCAAGAGGAGCACTAAAAAGGTATCAGCTTGTCAGATTAAGGAACAGTATTATACGAAATCAAGTGACTTCCATTCTAGCAACCTCAAATCTTGAAACACTACAGTGGCCACCGCAGTAAAAACACATACACGAAATATGCCTAAAGTGGCTTCTAAGATTCCTGGCTTCTTTACTAAGTGTATTCCAAAGATGTGACAAACCTAAAATTTGATTAGTAATCTGTTTTTATTCTCTTCATACTTTTGTCTTCTTCTGGAGGCCACTAGCTTCTAGTTTCTCTATACCTTTGGCATAACATTTCAGGAATTCTTTCGCTAAAGACTATTCCACCACGAATTTATAAATTACTTAGTTCCTTCAACTCTTCCTGTGGAAGGAATTTTATCTGTTTACTCTGGAAAACACTTATTAACAGATTTATAAGGTATACAGTCGCTCAATAAATGGTGACAACTCCATTTTGTAGAATTCTTTGTTTCATCTTAAAATACTTCATATACGACGCCAAGCTTTTCCTTTCAATACATTTTTTAATGACATGCCACAGAACTCACCCTCAGTGCATTTTTATAAGTTGTTAAAGAGTCTGATAAAAAAATATATTGTGTTCCATGCTAAATCAATGGCCAAACTGAAGAAGTCTCTGGGTTGCTTTATTGCTTTCCTATTTGACCTGTATATTTATTTACCTGTTGGTTGTAGACTGATTTCACATGACATTAGAATAAACTCAATAAAGAAGCCAGGAATTGTAGAGAGAAAACCACCAACAGGATAATGCAGTTATAATAATAAGTAAGGGTATGTCTGATATCACAGCAGCAGAAAGAAGACTGGCAGTAGCACAGTGAATTCTGGAAGCTTAGCCCCACCAGTAGAGGCACAGAGGCCAGGCCAAGAGTGTTACTGATAAGAGTTATGTTCAAAATGGAAGTTTTACATGTATTACATTCTATGCCTAACAGCTACCAAACTGGAACAGAAGCCAACCAGGTAAAAACCTACCAGAAATGAACAGTATTAAGTGATATCTATCTATACTCCAGTTAGGAATATAAAGGGGGGGGGGGGAGGGAGGGCAGTTAGGTTATTTCAGGACAAACCACAGTGGACTACAACAGGTTGTACTCACTTATTCAAAAATATTGACTGATGACAGTCAAAAGAGATAGAACCTAGAACAAGAGGAAGCCAAACAGACAAAAATCTATGCCTTTTTGGTGCTGGCAATATTCTAATGAAGAAGAGAGAGTAGTAAACTGGTAATAATCTACTGAAGAGGATACAGTTCATCAACTGATAATATCTGAAGCTGTTTCTCTTGTTTTGAGAAAAAGGGAGGAGAAACAGAAAACAAAAACAAAAATAAAAACACCTGAGGGACTATGGAAAAATGTCGTAAAACGAAAATGCAGAAACAGCAAATAGAAGTCAAAATAAGAGCCTACATCCAAAAATATTCTACAAGCAGAAGGATAATAAGAGGTAAGGAAGCACTACAAGAATCTTAAAACCAAAAAGCAGAATCAAAAAATATTTTGAGGCAAAAAAATATATATATATATTTTGAGGCCCTAAAAAAATTGATGGTTAGAAAATGGAATAAGTGATAGAAGATAAATAATAAAAATTGCAGAAGATCTGAATACTATCATTAGCAGATTTCATAGATCCATCAGGTTTTATTTTAATAAGAGAAACCCCTGATAGCCCAAAGAACATTTGCAACAATTAACCATGTTACATCACAAAGAAAGCCCAGTAAGTAAAAACAGCCAATGTCGCATTCTGATTACAGTGCAATAAACTAGTAGTCTTTAAAAACCCAACCTACTTCTCTAAGATCTTCCAGTTGGAGTATTAACTAATTGAACAATATCAAAATTTTAAATGTAATACCCTTTGACATAATCATAATATTGTGCTTCTGTGGATTTAGTTTACAGAAATTATTGGACAAATATACAACATATTTGAGGATATTCACCTTCAAAGTAATTTTGTGAAAAATCAGGATCAACCTAAGAGTTAACCAATAAGGCACTGGTTAGATAAATTAAGGAACACTCATCTTATGTAATTCTATGCCTGCTGATGCATATCTGTAATTACTGACACTGAACAGTAAGTGATGGAGGGGAAGGAGAATTTAAAAAAAAAAAGCATACAACTATGAACATGATCACTTCTGTAAAATTACATAATACAGTATGTGTGGTAGAGTTGTCTTGAAGGATGTTCTTCAAAATATTAATAGAGGGATACAAGGATTTTTTACTTTCTTGTGTATACTTCTGAGGGGAGAGCAAAATATGTGACCCCAAAATATGCCACTTTGGCAGGTGGCTTATTTTGAGCTGAAGGCAATTTAGACCAAACGGACTCCAAACAAAAACAAAAACAAAAAAACTCACTGCTCCCTTAACTACTTAAAAGAATTTAGACAGGCCCAAATAGAAAGCTATTATCAGG
The DNA here is from genome assembly GCF_037043125.1 of Eumetopias jubatus. Taxonomy (NCBI): domain Eukaryota; kingdom Metazoa; phylum Chordata; class Mammalia; order Carnivora; family Otariidae; genus Eumetopias; species Eumetopias jubatus. The sequence continues at coordinate 111,043,304 of NW_028274807.1, forward strand.
GGTAACTTTTTATCTGCAAGACTTGTGTGGCAGGGCAAACATCTATTTAACCAAACATCTGCTCTTCTTATTGTCCTGTGAATTACCCTCCTCCCCTTTGAAGCCCCAGGCCCCTATCCTATTCTTTAGCTCAGGATATTACATTAGCCTCAATTGCCCAACTTGTTCTTGCCTCTCATATTTTTTATAGGGCTCTCATAAGTATGTAATTAAATGTTTTTCTCCTGTTCATCTGTCTTGTGTCATTTTGATTAACAGACCAGGCTAAAGAACCTAGAAGGGTAGCAAAAAAATGTTTCCTCCCCTACACTTTTTTATTATTTTTACAAGAAACCTGTATTATTTTTATAGCCAGAAAACTAATTTAATTTTTTTAAAAGATGAAAGTCTCAGGGTAAAGTTTTCAAAAGTTTATTTACCAAAGTTCTCATCACAACATTAAAGACAATAAAAATAACACATTACAATAAAACTTGATAAATGACAGCATTTATGCTGTGCTAGTTTTTTAATCGATTATCTACTTCCAGCTTTATTTCCTGTCCCCTCTCCCTTCTCTGTGCTGAGTCAGGCTTCATTTACATATGATCTTCCCTTATTTACAAAGTTCTTTCTCTACATCTCCTGGTGCTTTCCCCATACCCTTCAAGATTTAATTTCCTCCTCTCAAAGCCTTCCAACCCTCCCTGAATAACCTTTCTTTCCACTAGGTTTTTAAAGCCCTCCATTATGACCTCTTTTAGAACACTCTGAACAGAATGCTTTACTATAATATTGTTTAACATGTTTGTTTCTCCCACCAGACAATCGGTTTTCAAACATTACTATAAAAAACTAGTATCTATCTTCCCAAATACTGGACAAAAGGGGAAAACAAATAACATGTAAAAAAGGGCATAAAAAACAAGGACTTGATTTCATCAGCAGTTCTTGCTAAAACCCACATGGCAAGATTTCTTCCTCACCAATCCTAAGCTGCATCCCAAACAAGAAAGATATGTAAAAACATGACTTGATTTCCCTTTTTGGAAAGCAGAAAAGGTGACAGAAATGAAACACATATGCATGCTTTCATTTTTTGCCTTGAAGCTTCCTAACAGTATAAAACAGTAACAGAATATTAGAGGTAATTGGAATGCAACCAACATCATCATGTTACAGATGAACAAGTTGAGAGCTAAAGAGATTCAATAATTTCCAGAAAGTCATTCAGAAGAGGCAGATCAAATAAGATGGTGGGCCCCAGGTGGGCCTCTGAACTGTTAGTCCAGCAAATGCAGTTTTTCCAGTAACTATACTACTCAAAATTTATGAGGTTATCTTGGGATTTCCAAATGATACATTCAATTTGATTTCCACCACTTACCTTAATGGCAAATGGTAAAGAAAGAATGTTTCAATTTTTCTGTAAGAGGAGATAAAACCTTTAAAACCATTCATATGGGCGCCTGGGTGGCTCAGATGGTTAAGCCTCTGCCTTCGGCTCAGGTCATTATCCCAGGGTCCTGGGATTGAGTCCCACATCGGGCTCCTTGCTCAGCGGGGAGTCTGCTTCTCCCTCTCCCTCTGCCTCTCCCCCTGCTTGTTCTCTCTCTGTCTCTCTCGGAAATGAATAAATAAAAAAAAAATCTTTAAAACCATTCATATTTTACCTACCTCTAAAAGTTTTGGACTAAAGTACTTTGTTCATTATTAAGTACAAACCACTATTATGTGTACATTATTCAGTTAGATACTGCAGTTTTTTGTTTAAATAGTAAAAAACAAAACAAAATGGTGACTAAGTTCTACATAATTACAGAAAACTTTAAAAATCTAACATAGTGGTTGGTGTAGCAGCCAGCATTTTATTTGTTCTCTAGTTAACACTCCATTAGTACTCTTCTACCTAGATCAACTTACTACTCCTTTATTTCAATGATTCTAAGAAGTACATTTCTCCTATTTAGCATCATTTTGAAAATTTATCTTATAATCATTTCTGTGTCACAGTTTAAACGGCAGTATTTTTCTCCCTCTGAGGTATATAAAATAATGGTGTATCTTATAATCCATCATATCTTAGGTTTGGTGAAATACAGTCTGGTATTTAAGTTTTTAGTTTTAGGGACGCCTGGGTGGCTTAGCGGGTCAGGTGTGTCTGCCTTTGGCTCAGGTCATGATCCCAGGGTCCTGGGATCGAGTCAGCATCAGACTCCTTGCTCAGCAGAGAGCCTGCTTCTCCCTCTGCCTAACACTCCCCCTGCTTTGCTCTCTTTCTTTCCCTGACAAATAAACAAAAACTTTAAATTAAATAAGTAAGTTTTTAGTTTTAGTTATTATGGCTATTTTGGGGAGATGAAAATTTCTTTGTAGGATATTCCCCTGTTATCGTTTTAAAAACTCAGGATTCCTCCCACTCCTTCCCACCAAAAAGGAAAAAAAAAATCCACAGGGGCGCCTGAGTGGCTCAGTCAGTTAAGCATCTGCCTTCGGGTCAGGTCATAATCCCAGAGTCCTGGGATAGAGTCCCACATTGGGCTCTCTGCTCAGAGAGGAGCCTCCTTCTCCCTCTCCCTGCCGCTCTGCCTACTTGTGCTGTCCCTATCAAATAAATAAATAAAATCTTTAAAAAAAAATCCAACCCTCTACTAAAAAAAAGAAAGAAAGAAAGAAAAATCCATAAAATTTGTCTCCTTATCATTCCAGTGAATGGCATAGCACCACTCCAGAACTCAGGAGCCATCTTTGACACCTCTCACTCCATACCTCCTCTCCTTCCCCACAAAGATGTAACCCATCACCAAAACCACAAAATTCATCTCCCAAAAATCTGTTAAATCTGTCCCTTTACATTCTACTTCTACCACCACCACTGTATTCCAAGCTCCATCATCTTTCACCTGGGCAGCTCCCAACAGTCCCCCTAAATGGTTTCCCCCTATCTATTCTTTGTCCCTTCTAATGTCTTTTCCACAGTGAGGCTAACTGATCTTTCCTTAGAGTCTGCCAGACCTTCCAGGATCTGCGCCACCTTCTCTTTGGTCTTTGAGGTCAGTAGCCCTGGCCTTCTTAAGCAATTATGTTCTCTTTACTACAAGGCCACTGACGATGTTATTCCCATAGCTTGAAAGCTCTCTAGCAATTAAATCTCATCCTTTAAACTTCAGTTCAAAGTTGATTTCCTCATGGAAACCCTCCCTAATCCCCTGACTAGGTCTCTCTCATACCATGTAACTTTTCCTTTTTAGCACTTAACACAACTGTAATTTTATATGTTGTCCATGGATTAATGCCTGCCTTCCACTCTTGCCTATGATGTCTATGAGAAAATTGAATTGAATTCCAAGCACCAAAGTGCCTGCAAAGAGTAGGGCTCAGATATTTGAATATGCAAATATAAGTCTACAGTAACTAACATGATCTTTAGGACTCACAATTTCTCAGATTTCTTCAATTCAGCCTTTTACTAATCTCAGTAAGTATCAACATCCAAATAAGCCTTAGGTCTTTATTTTCTTGCCTCCATTATCATGAAAGCAATGGCTGAGTTTGTATAAATTTAAATAAGAATCTGTTCTTGGAGCAGTTGTTTCATTTACCTCTTAAAAATACTTTTAGAAGTTGGTTGCCCTAAAATTATAGAAGTGGATTCTTAAATTAACAAAAATTGGAAAATTCTGTATTCTGATTATGTTTTGAAATCTTAACTTTAATCTACTATTCTTAGTGAATCAATTGTTAAATATCCAAATAAGGATTAACTGTAAAGAGCTGTAGCCAGTAAGCTCCTTATTTTTATTTTTAATTATTTTATTATTTTTTATTTTTGCCAGTAAGCTCTTTAAACTACAACAACTGATTAAATGCTGTAGGTCTGACTACATGTTAAATCTCATATATGGGGAAAATAAAACATGAATACAAACATCATGCCAAACAGTATCTGTCAGTATACATTTACACATAAAATGCATTTATTCATAAAAATCACAAGGAAGGAAAATGTTATAAGGAAACTTTATTTTAAGCTCTGATTAGAAAACTTCCTTTTTTTTTATGTTCAATGTTTAGACATCCAAATAAGCAGGATAAGTTTTTCCCCCAAATATGAAATCAGTGTCATCAAATTCATCTAATTCTATTGCTCCATCAATTGACATAAACCAAAGACTTAGGGAGGCGCCTGGGTGGCTCAGTCGGTTAACTGCCTGCCTTGGGCTCAGGCCCTGATCTCAGGGTCCTGGGATCGAGCCCCGCATCGGGCTCCCTGCTTGGCCAGGAGCCTGATTCTCCCTCTCCCTCTGCCACTCCCCCTGCTTGTGACCTCTCTCTCTGTGTCAAAGAAATAAATAAAATCTTAAAAAAAAAACAAAAACAAAGACTTAGGTGTATAATGCGGTATTGTGCACCTCTGGAAGCTTCATGGGGAACCATATCTATATTGTTCACCATGGTATCTTTAGTCCCTGGCACAAGCAGGTACTGAATGAATATTTATTGAAAAGATACATCAATATAGAAAAGGAAGTTTGTTTTAAGTTGTTTTGCACTCTCTCTCCCTTTAATTCCATCTGTGTGTTGTGCTCCTGTCTTGTTCTATTAGCAATTATAAAAGTGGTACAATTAATAGATGATATATTAGGCTACAGTTAAAGAAAGAGCACTCATAAAATAATAAAGGACAAAAGTGATTGAAAAGAAGGTAAAAATAGTTCTCTCCTTTGTTCACAGTGGTAATTAATGAAAACCTGCATTTTATAGCACTCAGATTTCAAGTAGAATTAAAAGCATTTTCGCTATTTATCCTCAATTGTTTTAGCTTCCTCTTCTTTCCCAAACTCGCAAATGAATGTCCAAGAGATTCTACCAAAACCAGAAACCCGGTATCCAATTTACTATGTACAGATTAATCTCTGGGGGAAAAAGTAACAAACAAGCTAAATTTACTTGTATATGGAGGGCATACTAATAAAATTATTTCCCATCTACAATTAAAAAACAAAACAAAACTGAGTAACTTTTGTATGTACTACGCTCCAGGTACTACAAAAGAAAACTCTCATTAGACTTTTGGGACAAGTTTGTACTTAAGGGGGGGAAAAAAAAGAAGAGAAGGAAAAATGAAAGAGAAACTATGTATCAGAAACTCAACTGAAGTTCTTAAGACTTTTTAAAAAGTTTAACTGATTGAAGAACTAAATGCCCTTCCCTGTATCTGTTATGAACAACCTCAGTGGAAGGTACACTTTTTAAATTATTGTGACAAGTATTCCAATAGAAGCAATTGTAAAAGAAGAGTATTTTGGAAAAGTACAAGTGAAACCAAGAGGCGCAAAAGTAGGAAACAAAAATTACATAACTTGGAAAATGCAGTCTTTTTTTTTAACTACTTACATCCAAAGTATCACAATCCTTACCAATAACTATAGGTTGAAAAAAATGACAGCCACTTTCTAATTAAAAAAGAAATTATGGAAAAAATAGAAATGGTCAAGTCATAACTCCCATTTACAGTATTATATGAAAATGATATTTGCTGGCCACATAGTAAACAGTACAGGGAGTTGTTCTGTTGTTTTTTTTTTTTAATCAGGAGGAAAGTGCAAAGTTTTTATAGTTTTCACTCCAAAAATAAAGCCTCACCATCTCACTTCCTGACTCTAAGGGTAACTTAAATTGATTTTTTAAATTTTAAATATTTGCTTACTCTTTAAAGGATAAGCAAAAAAATAGCTGGGCACATAGGAAATCTAACCTTTAGAACACTTAACACATCAAGTTTTAAAAAGCCCATTTTAACTGCATTACGGCCAACATTGATACTCCAAAGTATCAGGACTCTGAAAAATTTACTAACCTGACCATCCGATCTTGAAAAAACGTCATCTCTTGCAATACAGGATTCTAACTTCTACAATTTTGCAATTTTAGTTTGCCTTACAAATCTTCCCCCAACCCCACCTACCTTATTACATGCATCACTGCTCAGGTTCTAATACTTAACCAGGTAACGACAAAATCACTTACAGAATAACGTCGAAAACTGCTGGGGTTTTTTCTGGTTTAGGGTTTTTTCTTTTTTTGTTTCTCTGAATGCACAAGAGATTCGAAAGGTAGAAAGAAAGACATGCCAGTACAGGCAACTTCTGGGAGGCGGGTGTAATGGGGGTTGGGGGAAAAGATAAAAGAATTGTCTGGGAGTGAACCACTGTCAGAAGAGCAACGTGCTCCTTTGTAAAGACATTTTGGAAATTGCAAACTGAGGATCAGCCTCCCTGGACCTCTCCTCGCCCTCCAGCTGTCAGAATCCCCACTCCCTCACTCAACAGTCACCCCGGCAGGTCCTGGAGAAAAGGCGTCTGTCACTCGCGGGTCTCCTCCAACGACCCGAATTAACCTTCGCCCAGGGGGGCAGCGAGGGCGCCCGGCATAACCCTGGGAAAGGAGACAGGAAAGGGGCACTGGGTGGCAAACGCTCCAGCTTCTCCGCCGACGCTGCGCCAACTCATGCCCACCTCCGCAGGCAGCCGGGGTGGCCATGGCGTAACGCCGCCGACCGGTCCTCCGTACTGACAAGTGTCCCCACGTCTTCGCCTTTCAGTATTTAACCTTCTCGTGCCCTCCTTCCCCACTCCCACCATTCGAGGAGGCAAAAAAAAGAACTGAGCCAAGTGAACGGTTCTGCTTGGAGGAAAGAAGGGAGGCCTGGCAGCCCCGGGAAGGACCCCAGAGAAGGCAAGCTGCGGAGGGCTGCTGGCGCCGTTCTTCCGGGCCAGGGGAGGTTCAGCTCGCTAGGCCGCGGAGCCGGGGCCTCACGTAGCGACAGACGCCTCACAGAGGCGCGGCGGCGCTGCCGGGGCCCGGCACACATACTCACCAAATCTGGAACTTGAGCAGCGGCCCCGTGGCGTACTGCATCTTTAATCTTTTGCTAGGCACGCCGCCCAGGTTGGCCGAGGCATCGCTCCGGATCACCGCCGACGCCGCCACCAGGAGAACTAGCAGAAACCTCATCTTAATCAAGCCAGCCACTTTCGGCCGCCCTCAAACGGAGACTGCAGCCAGCCCAAGGCCGAGCGGGAGCCGCGAGCAGCTCCCCACCGCGCAGGCGCGCTCCGCCAAGGTCGGGCAGGGAAGCAAAAATGCGCCTGCGCGGGCCGGCGCCAACGCACGCTCTGGGAGGCAAAGCTGACCTGTTTCGCTGTCCTGACCCACCATCTTGGATGTGTGCGGAGGCTGGGATGGAGTGAGTTAAGCAGGGAGGCAACGAAGTAGCTGGTGGGATGTCAGAAGATCCTTAATCATAGCACATGTGGGTTCATATAAAATTTTACTTAAATCAGACATTGCTCTGCCTGAAACACTTAAGAGCACCCATTTAGCAGCCTTGATGCGGGTGTGGGAGGTAAAAGAGAAAGCCCCAACCTTCTGAACGGTTAATGCTTAACTCTTTGAGTGCCACACTATGGCTTTTTCTTTGATCTTACAATATTGCTCTCTCCTAAAAGAATGGATTTTTTTAAAAAAGACTTTTGGAAAATTTTGATCATGTAGAGGAGTAGAATAATTACCTTACTCATTAACAATCTTTAACCATTACTGGCATTTTGACAGTCTTGATTGCCTAGCTCTAACCTGTTCTTCCCCCGGGGATGCAAATATCAGACATCCTGTCATTTCACTTGTAGGTATTTAAACATGTATCTCTAGAAAATAACTAGTCTTTGGGGAAGAAAAGAAAAATCTGACCACAAGACCGTTATCCCACCTTAAAAAAAAAAACACTGTAATTCTTTAATACCACATATCCAGTGTTCAAATATCTTGTCTTAATAGATATTTTTCTAAAATTAGGACCAAAATAAAATCCATTGCCATTGGTTGATAGGTCTTTTAGTTTCTGTCAGAGCATTTGAAACCAAGAATATGCCAGGAATTGAGAAGTTTCATTTATCATTTATTGCAGCAAAGGGGAACACACACCACTGGGAACCAAGGGGAGTCTCAGAAAGATGGTATTAGAAAGACCCTTATAGTATATGGGCTTCAATTGGATGATTTGGGGAAGAATGTTGGGGGTAGCAATGGAAAATTTGATCATACTTTTTTAAAGTCTCAGTATTAATAAATATAGGTCATTCTGGATCATTTATCCCAGGTATTTCAATTATGAAATACATCAAATATGAGTTTGAGAAACAGTGGAATAGGAAATTCTCAGTGTGTGCCCATAGTTTCTTATGTCTAATAGCTCAAATGTAGCACATGATCAAATATTTTTTCTAATTTAAGGATGCAGTGAGAGTCCGAAAACATTCTACACAGCTGTTAATTTCAGTTCACTTAGACGTTAAGTGATTAATATAAGTTCGATATATCTTAGGACAAAAGGAACTGCAAAACCAAAATCAAACTTTTTTCAGTAATCACACTGATGGTGATACTATTTCGTTTGTATTATTATTCTAAGACTGCTGCATGTAATGTGGGATAAAGCAAGTGAGTGATTATATTGGTGTCAGTCAGAATGGAACCTTGCAGTAGGAGAAAGGAAATAGATTTAAATTAATGTGTTAGGAAATACATCATGAGAAAGTGGATGAGAATACAAGAATTTTTTCAATTAAGAAATCTATTGGAGGGGCGTCTGGGTGGTTCAGTCGTTAAGCGTCTGCCTTCGGCTCAAGTCATGATCCCGGAGTCCTGGGATCCAGTCCCACATTGGGCTCCCTGCTCCGCAGGAAGCCTGCTTCTCCCTCTCCCACTCCCTCTGCTTGTGTTCCCTCTCTCGCTGTGTCTCTCTGTCAAACAAATAAACTCTTTTTAAAAAAATCTATTGGAATCTTGCAATAATGGATTAGAGAAGACACATCATATGATCATTTCCATAGAATTTGCTAAAATTAAACTCATTTATTATAAAAATTCTCAATGACTTAGAAGGAAATTTCCTTAACCTGATAAAAGTTATCTAACAAAAAATGCAGATATCATACTTAATTTGAGACATTAGAATCCCAAGAAATTCCCAGTTCAGTCAGAAACAGGTCAAGTATACCCACATTCACTGCTCCTGTTCAGCATTGTGCTGAATTGTACAATTGTGTACTACCTAGCAAATCTAATAAGAAAAAGAATTAGAAAATGTAAGGACTGAAAAGAAAGAAAACTGCCAATGTTTGTAAACAATATAATTATATACATAGAAAACCAAAAAGGACCTACAAACTTGGTGTCCAGAAAGGTTGCTGGATACAAGTTCAATTCACAAAAATCAATAGTTAGCTTTCATCAAAAGTTAGAAAATGTGGGGCGCCTGGGTGGCTCAGTTGGTTAAGTGACTGCCTTTGGCTCAGGTCATGATCCCGGAGTCCTGGGATCGAGTCCCACATCGGGCTCCCTGCTCAGCGGGGAGTCTGCTTCTCCCTCTGACCCTCCCCCCTCTCATGTACTCTCTCTCTCTCTCATTCTTTCTCTCTCAATTAAATAAATCTTTAAAAAAAAAAAAGTTAGAAAATGTGGTTTTTAAAAAAGGGCATCTCTTAATATTTTCTAGAATAAATCTACATGAAATGTGCAAACCTCTACAAAGAAAAGTATAAACCTTTCTACTAATTCTTCAAGGCAAATTCACTCAGCCTTCCCTGCACTCTGGCCCTTAAGCACTGAGAAATCACCTCCCTACTTAGTCATCATATTTCATTGTAATCAGTTATTACTGTGTTGGTCGCTTCTGCTATTAGCTGAGTTAGGTAAGGTCAGGGACTGTCATTTATCCTTGTAGCCCAGGTGACCATGGAGTTTTTGTAATAGTAACAGTGAGAATAAAATGAAAACAAACACTATCAAGCTACTGTTTATCAAGTGTCTACTATATACAAGGTACTGTTAAGGGCTTTACCTATAGTATTTTTATTTATATCCTTTAAGAAATGAATGGGAAGCCAGAATAGGAATATAGGTAGGGCAGATTGTGGAAGGTCTTAAATGCCAGGCTAAGCAGTTTGAATTTTTTTTCCTATAAAAAATGGGAGCCATTCGAGATTGTTGGCATTATCAAAGCACTATTTTCAGAAGACGGATGTGGTAACTGTATGGGTAAAGATTGAAGTAACAAATATCTAAAGGAAAGGAGTCCTATACAACAGGGAGAAAGTTAGCACAGAACAGTTATTGTAAACCACCAGGCATAGTGCAAAACTAGGGAACAAGGAATAACTTGGTGGGTTCTTGGTCTTAAAGAAGGTCATGATTGGGTAAGAAAATATTTCAAGTGAGACCAATAAGATACACAAAAGTAGGGGCACCTGGCTGGTTCAGTGAGTAGAACATGTAACTCTTGATCTCAGGATTATAAATTCAAGCCCTACATTGGGTGTAGAGATTACTTAAAAATAAAATCTTAGGGCGCCTGGATGGTGAAGTCAATTGAGTGTCCAACTCTTGGTTTTGATTCAGGTCATGCTCTCAGTGTGGTGAGATTGAGCCCCGCATTGGGCTCTGTGCTCAGTGTGGAGTCTGCCTGAGACTTCTCCCTCTCCCTCTGTCCCTCCCCCCATGCTCCCTCTCTCTCTCTCTCTCTCTCTCTCTCTCTCTCAAATAAATAAATAAATCTTAAAAAAAAAAAGATGTACGAAAGTAGGTAAGTGGGGAATCTCATTAAGCCTGGAAGGTTTCCACAGCTGGTACTCAGATTGTGTGGTATGTGGCTGGCAAACAGACAGATGTTTACTTAGGTGGGGTTTGGGGGAACATGGAATTAATGCTCCTGGGAAATAATGCATTTTAAGACAAGAGGCCAAAGAACAAGAGCCCAGTCAGCAACAGAGCACTAGTCTCTGGAGGAAAGATGATGCCAACCCTAGCACAGTGACTGGCACTCAAATTCCTCCTCATCTCAACTAGATTCCAAAAATTGACAGATCTAAAGTCCAAAAATGAGGCACAACATTGGAACCCCAGAAGCGCAGCTTTCAAAAACGGTCCTCCAGCAAAATGCAAAGAGAAGAGAGACATTCTCCATCTTATCCAGAGACACAAACTATGGCACCTTAAGGGCTCTATCATATTAGGCTTGTGATATGCTAAATGTGCCCAGATATTGACAGAGACCCCAGTGTTCAGTGAAGTAGCAGAGGTGTGCCAGCAGAGGGCGTGGTGTCCAGCAGAGCAGAGGTAGCATTCGTCAGAAATCCTGTGGTATGCGTGGGGGGAGGGGAGGTAATGGCGACACCTGGTAAGAGTGAATTCATTTACCAAACATAAGTCGGACATCGTTTGGAGCCTCCCAGGCCATACATGAAATGGGAGGCAGGCATTAAATGGATCTTCATGTAGGACTGAGTCAGTACCTATTAGTTGGTAATAATAATAATTATTATACAATAATAGTTGTATAAATTAATAATCCAAAATAATAATAAAAATAGTAATGTACTCCATTTATTCTCAGAGGCTGGTATTTTGGTCCAAAATTCAAGTTCTGAATTTTCTTAATCTTCTAATTCCAAGAAATAGCCTACATCCATAATAAGGTCAGCAGAGCTGGCCTGAGGGAGTTTCCTTGAAGAATAAAATTAATACAATTAGCAGTATGAGGAAGGGTCTGAAGATTGATGGCCTTGAAAGCCACACTGAAAAACAACAAATTCAGCAGATGGTCATAGGTACTACAGATTCTTGAGCAGAGAAGAAAAGCCGTACAGGTTTCTGACGTCATTTGGGGGATTTAGTGCAAGATGGACTGGAAAAAAGAAAGAATGGACAAAGTAGAGCATAGGGGTGACGATCACTGGTTTTGAAGTCTGATCCTCCTCTCTCTTGCTAGCTGTGTGGCCGTGAGTTTCCCTGCAGTTTTAATAAGGATTAGAGCAAATAAAATGATATATGTAAAATCTGCAGCCTAGTTCCTCAGGTAGTGATAGTTATTATTGCTTGTTTAAAGTAGTAAGAGCTTTGAGTAGGGAATAATAAATGTAAAGAAAAAGGAAGAAATTTTTCCAGAGGAAATACTGGCTAATTTGGTGATTGCCAATGGGTGCTCTGGAGAGTGAATATTATGGGCTGAATATTTGTGTTCCTCCCCAAATTTATATACGGAAGCCCTAACTCCCAATATAATGGTATTTGGAGGTGAGGTCTTTCGAGGTAACTGGGTTTAGATTTGCTCATCAGAGTGGGACTCCCCACATGCACACACAAAAAGAGGTCAGTGAGCACACAGTAGAATGGCCGCTATCTGCTAGCCCAGAAGAGGGTCCTCACCAAGAACCAAGTCCGCGGGCACCTCGATCTTAGACTTCCCATCTTCTAGAACTGTGAGAAATAAATGTCAGTTGTTTAACCTAGTCTATGGTATTTTGTTATAGGAACCCAAGTTGACTAAGACAGTGAGGATTCAGTAATCACATCTCTAGCTCAGGTGTTCTTCTGATTTAGTTGGTCTAGGATGGGGCCCGGGCTTCCGTATAATCAAGTTTCTTCAGGCAATTCTACTATGCAGCCAAGTCTAGTGAATTAGACTTGAGGTCTCTTAGGATTTCAGACTGTGGTCTTATATGTCTTCAAATCCCCAGAGAACCCAGCAAATTTCTCTGAGCATAGAAGTTACTTGAACTTTTATTGCAGTGAATAGTAATGGGGAAATTGGCAAACAGTAAAAGGAGATCATTTAATTGTCAACATGTTAAATTTCAACTTTTGACTGGGTATCCACGTAAACTTATGCTGGAGATGACTGGTAATATGGGACTAGAAAGAGAGAATGTACACATATGTATTTGGGAATCATTTAAATGCATGTGGTAGCTAAAATTACGAAGGAACATCCAAATATGGTTAATACATCAAATTCTTGAGGCCTCAATTAAAAGCATTAGATGGAAGGTAAATTAATATAACCAGGTAAAATTGAATTTAAAAACAATATTTAGAGGGTGCCTGGGTGGCTCAGTTGGTTAAGCATCTGCCTTCGGCTCAGGTCATGATCCCAGGGTCCTGGGATCGAGTCCCACATCAGGCTCCCTGCTCAGTGGAGAGTCTGCTTCTCCCTCTGCCCTTCCCTCCCCCCACTCATGCTCTCTCTCTCTCTCTCTCTCTCGCAAAACTAAATAAAATCTTTTTATTTTTTTAAATTTTTATTTATTTATTAAGATTTTATTTATTTGAGAGAGAGAGAGAGCACACGAGAGGGGGGAGGGTCAGAGGGAGAAGCAGACTCCCTGCTGAACAGGGAGCCCGATGCAGGACTCGATCCCGGGACTCCAGGATCATGACCTGAGCCGAAGGCAGTCGCTTAACCGACTAAGCCACCCAGGCGCCCTAAAATCTTTTTAAAAATTAAAAAGAAAACAATATCTAGAGAACATAGCTTGTATAAAAAAACTATATTTGAACAAAATGTATCCATTTCAAGATCTAAAGTAAGAAAGAAAGAACCCTGTACAAAATTTAATTGATCAGCAAGTTATCTGGTGGGAGCTTCTTCATAATATTAACAAAGTAGATATATGTTGTTGAAATGCTCCCCAACATTGACTCCTCTTCTTCTGGCAAAAGTACTTCAGTTTCTCTTCGGGGGACTAGCTTCACCCCACTGCACACAGTCTTGTCAATTAAAATGCCCCAAAGCCTTCCCAGCCAGAGTTGTGCCAATGTCCAAAGCCAAAAATTACTGAAGTTGAGTAATTCTGACAAAAGAACCCCGAAGACACTTCTAGACCCCAAACTACTCAGGTTCCTCTCATCTCCAGGGCCTCGTTCTGTGTCTTTTCATTTCAATCTGTGAGTTGTAACATATTTTGCCTCTAGAGGGTCCATTTCTCTTGCTTTCAAAGCAAGCACTCTTCAAGCCATGTATTTTTTCTTTCCTTAAGCCTGGCTTAGATTTTTCTAACTGCTGTCATTCCCACCTTCAAGTCTTAAACCTAGAAATATAGACAGACATTATGTAGAAGTTCAGATGGTAGACTATCAATGTCTGGGAGGCCATTTGAAAGATGGAATAACCCTGGCCAGCAAGCTCGGAATCAAGGCCAGACCTCAGACTTCCTGAAGGGGTGACATCAAGAGGCCTAGGATGAAAGGCCTAGGCTCAAACTTATGTCCATGCGAAAACCTGCACATTAATGTGTATAGCAACTTTATTCACAATTGCCAAAACTTGGAGACAACCAAGATGTCCTTCAGGAGGCGAATGGATAAATAAACTGTGGTACATCCAGACAGCAGAATATTATTCAGCACTACCAAGTCATGAAAGACATGGAGGAATTTTTTTTTTAAAAGATTTTATTTATTTATTTCACAGAGAGAGACACAGCGAGAGAGGGAACACAAGCAGGGGGAGTGAGAGAGGGAGAAGCAGGCTTCCTGCGGAGCAGGGAGCCCGATGCGGGGCTCGATCCCAGGACCCTGGGATCATGACCTGAGCCGAAGGCAGATGCTTAACGACTGAGCCACCCAGGTGCCCCATGGAGGAATGTTAAATGCATATTACTGAGGGAATGAAGCCAATCTGAAAAGACTGCATACTATATGATTCCAACTATATGACATTCTGGAAAAGGCAAAAGTATGGAGACAGTAAGATCAGCAATTGTCAGTGGTGGGAGTGGGGAGATGAATAGGTAGAGCAGAGGACTTTTAGGAAAGTGAAATTGCTCTGTATGATACTATGTTGGATACCTGTCATTAAGCATTTGTCCAAACCTGTAGAATGTATGTCAAGAGTGTTGTACATGATGAAGCCTCATGTAAACTATGGACTTTGGGGGGTGATGTGTCAATGTATTCATCCACTGTAACAAATGTACCACTCTGGTGGGGATGTTGACAATGGGGGAGGCTCTGCATGTGAGGGGGCAGGGGTTATAGGGGAAATCTCTGTACCTTCAGCTCAATTTTGCTGTGAACCTAAAACGGCTCTAATAAAGTTAAAAAAATATATTCCTTTCCCCAGCAGCTGCCAACCCAAATACCGTAACAGTCTTGTTAGGGCCAGACACTACCTCTTCCTCCTCCGGGGAGCAGGAGGATGTCTATAAACAAAGTAGACCTTTAGATCAGATGGAATTCTAGTAGCTTCTATGCAAGGCTGGCTTCATGGGTGTGAGTCCATTTCACAGGACTCAGTGCTTAGAAGGGCCTGCCCATGGGGCACCTGGCTGCCTCAGCTGGTAGAGCACATGACTCTTGATCTTGGGGTCATGAGTTTTTCCCACCTTGGGGATAGAGTTTACTTCAAAAACAGGGAAGGGGTCTGTACTCTGCTTATTAACACTTTGCTGTCACCATCTTGAAACTCTTCTTTTTGAACAAGGAACTCCACATTTTTGTTTTGCACTGAGGCCATTCTTCTATGCCCAGGGCGTATCACTTCTCTACCATCATCATTACCAAACTCTATCTAAATTCCTTGAGAAAGTCTTTCATTGCCAGTGTTTAAAATGCAACATCTGCTTGGGTTTTATGGTCCAAACATATGATTTCAATCAATTGGGGGTTTGGGGGAGGAAGCACAAGCCAGGGACTTTAGGTTCCTTAAGTGGGTGCCAGATGTCCAAGGAGGTGGGGAGGGATGCAAAAACAAAACCGGCTGGGCACAATAAAAGATTCTCTCTGGTGATATCACAATTCTAGGATTTGACCTGTTTAGCTTCAATTGAACATAGAAAAATAAACAAAACTGTGCGTAGGAGTAATTTTGCCTCAGGGTGGAAATGGAAGCAGCTCTGCTTTGCTAAGTCTTTTAGGACTCTAAAAATACAGCTCCCTTTTCTTCCAAAAGGAACTAAATTACTAAGAGATCTCTGAAGGTATTCCCAAGTCACATAGTGCCTGATCTGCAACTATCTCGGGGTTACATAGTACCTATTTCCTCTTTCAAGTGTGCTCACCATCCTTCCATCCCTCCCCAGCTCAAATAAGCAACTGAGGGGTTGCCTGGGTGTGATACCTCTGACCCAATTCCAATGTCTTTCCTTCACTTCCTCTGTGCATCTCCTGTATACCTTTTTGTCTGTAACACCTTTTTCTTTCTCTACTGCTTCCATTTTTTGCTTAGTGATCTATCTTAGGAAATCTCTCTTCTTTCTTTCCTTCATTTCATTTGTAAACACCAAATTACTTCAGTTGTAATTAAATTCAAGAATAGTGAAAATTTGTATCAAGGGGGCGCCTGGGTGGCTCAGTCATTAAGCGGCTGCCTTCAGCTCGGGTCATGATCCCAGGGTCCTGGGATTGAGCCCCGTATCGGGCTCCCTGCTCCGGGAAGCCTGCTTCTCCCTCTCCCACTCTCCCTGCTTGTGTTCCCTCTCTCGCTGTGTCTCTCTATGTCAAATAAATAAATAAAATCTTAAAAAAAAAAAGAATATCATTTCCTTCCTTTAAAAAAAAAAGGAAATTTGTATCAAGGATCTTTTCCTTGATCCTTGAAGATATGTTTGTATGGATATAGTAAAGAATAAGTATCTAAAGCACACAAAAATGACCAAAATCATACTTAGTAATATCCTAAAAATTATTTTCTTTTTTCTTCATTTAAATCCGTTTTTAAAAAAGTAGCATTCAAACTTTCTAAAGGAATTCTCATTCTATTTTTATATATTTCTTATTCTGGCACTAGTTTTTAAAAATTTTCAAACTGCATTAAATGTAGGGTGCCTGGGTGGCTCAGTCAGTTAAGCATCTGCCTTCGGCTCAGGTCATGATCTCAAGGCCCTGGGACTGAGTCCCACATTGGGCTCCCTGCTCAGCAGGGGAGTCTGCTTCTCCCTCTCACTCTGCTCCTCCCCCCAGCTTGTTCTCTCTCTCTCTCAAATAAATAAATAAAATCTTTAAAAAAATGTATACACAGTTCTTCCATTGAATTCTTCATCTGCTCACCTCAGCACCAATAATTAGTTACATTATTACCTCTCTGGGAAAACACATTCTATTTTGTAAACATTTGACCTACAAGTAAACTCTTGGGACATGATTCATTTGCAGCCAATAGATAACTGACAGAATCAGGAGAAAGGTAAAAATAAGTCTGATGGCAAGGGGCTAAAGAAGGTTAATTCAAGGAACCTGGCAATGAAAAAAAGAAAGAACAACAAACCAGCCTATTAGACTGGCAACTTTTAAGTGAGTAAATGTATTTTCTGGATTATGTTGTAAAATTTCTGTTAATTTCCATTTACAATGCTCGGATTTTTGGAACCCTCTAGTGGCCATATCAGGAATTGTTTAGGCAAAACAAAAGGCTTTTAATTTTCAAATTCACTTAAAATATGATTATATATATTACAAGTACTTTTCGAAGTGCACTTTTCTGACTCCTAATTTAAGACAACAAAATAAGCACATGCATTTGGCTCTCTCCTGTCTAAGGATCTCAGAAAAATGCCAGGAAAGTGGTGGTACATCAATGGTAACACTGGCATGAAGGCAGTGGTCTAGAAGCTGTAAGAACTCTAGAAGACAGAAAGTAGATTGAATCATCCTAGGTGGCTCACCTAACATCTCCACAACATATCAAGAAAAAGATGAAGTCAAGATAGGAGCTGGTCAAGCCCCAGAGACGTTCCATTAATAAGCCTTCCCTGTAAACAAGTCCCCACAACTGCAGCAGCGTTTCCATGCCTGACACCTAACCTCACCAACTCCACAGTTGCCCCTGAGTGGTCCCAGTAGACGGATAACATTGCGGGGGCCTGTGGCTGAGCCTTCATGTGATGGCGGGGCTACACACAGTCTCAGCCGACCGTGGCTGTCAATGGATTGTCTTTAGGGAAACAGCTAAGGAGCCAAGATTAAAATGCTTACCTTATGATTTACTTTTGGAAAACTCAACAGCCTACTTTTTTCACATTTCACAGACTTTCTGATATGAAATTTCTTTTGGAATTTAAGCATAGTAACTTTTACTTGCCAAGGGGTATAAATTCTGGAAGTATTTAGTTCAAAAAAGGAATGTTTAACAGTTTATCTGAAGCAGGTTGGTGGCTCATTAATCTTTTGAATACAGATTTAAATAGTTCAATCCTCATCAAAATCAATCTGGCCCATTGCCTTATTTCTTAAAAAAAAAAAGTTTAGGTGTTAAGATGCCAATTTGCAGTCATTCATGAGATTCACTCAAGTAACTCGATCATACTTCCATTAAGTAAACACAATGGTCTCAGAGTGATAGCAGTACCCAATATCAAAACAAATTGATTAAAAACCCCAAACAGGTGAGGTTGGTGATGGAAAACACAATAAAGGGAACACTTAAATCTTTAAAAAGATTTTATTTATTTGAGAGAGTGCGAAAGTGAGGGAGAGAGAGAGCAGAGAGAGGAGAAGCAGACTCCCTGCTGAGTAGGGAGCTTGACACAGGGCTTGATCCCAGGATTCTGGGATCATGACCGGAGCCGAAGGCAGATGCTTAATGACTGAGCCACCCAGGTGCCCCAGGAACATTTAAATTTTTAAATATGATGTGACCCAGCAATTCCACTTCTGGACATTTATATAGTGGAGAATATAAGAAACAAAATAACTATATACTGTATTATAATTATTTTCATGTTATTTTGTATTCTTGTAGAGTAGAAGTTAGCAAACTTTTTCATTTTTCTTTTTTGGCAAACTTTTTCTGTAAAGGGCCAGAGAAGAAATGTTTTAGACTTTGCCAGCCACATAGTCTGTTGCAACTACTCAACTGCAGCTGTAGCATGAAAGCAGGTATGGCTGTATTCCAATAAAACTTTAAAGACACAGAAAGCTGAATTTCATATAATTTTCATGTGTCATCAAATAATCTTTTGATTACTCAAACATTTTAAAAATGCAAAAACTAGGGCCCCCTGGGTGGCTCAGTTGGTTAAGCGTCTGCCTTCATCTCAGGTCATGATCCCAGAGTCCTGGGACCGAGCCCCGCATCTGGCTCCCTGCTCAGTGGGAAGTCTGCTTCTCCCTCTCCCTCTGTCCCTGCTTGTGTTCTTTCTCTGACAAATAAATAAGTAAAATCTTTTTTAAAAAATGCAAAAACTATACTGTGCTGCACAGGATTTAGCCCAAGGGCTGTCGCTGCTAAGCATGGTCTACAGCATTTTTTTTTTTAAGGCTGCACAGTACTCCATCCTATTATTAAAATTTTTCACTGTTATAATCACACATTTTTGCAGACATTTACTTCCCTTTCATGCTACCTCAAACATCAAGAGATACACTCTGAAGAGTAAATGAATTCCACCCAATCTCCATAACACTGAGTCCTTATCTTAGAAATGAAAGGTGTATGGTAGTCATATATTGAACTGCAAGAAGACAATTTCTTATTCTGAAGTCTAGTCTCAGTTGATTATGATTTTTAAACTTTACAAAACTATAATCTACCTTATATAAAAAATTAAACATAACAAATAAGGCTAACGTTCCTTTTGACCACCCTCCACCCTAGTCAATGTCATCCATTTAGTATATACCCTCACCAAACTTTTCCTATTAAGTTTGCACACTTAAATGTACCCATAGAGGGGCACCTGGGTGGCTCAGTTGGTTAAGTGACTGCCTTCGGCTCAGGTCATGATCCCGGGGTCCTGGGATCGAACCCCGCATCAGGCTCCCTGCTCGGCTGGAAGCCTGCTTCTCCCTCTCCCACTCCCCTTGCTTGTGTTCAATAAATAAATAAAATAAGTAAAATCTTTAAAAAAAAATGTACCCATAGAAACTATAGTGTTAGTTTGAAAATATTCAGTATTTTATATTTTTGGCAACATACATAGCATTTTTTGACACAAATGATCTCTTTATTTCTTTTCCAAGAAAAGAATTCCTTTTTTTCAAATGATAGAATTGGGTTTTGGTCTTTTTCTCTTCCCTCACTGGGAAGCTTGCTTAACTCATGAAAGGAGAGCCTTTGTGTCTACTGAAGTGCCTCTCCTCAAGACTATAATGCCCTTCAGAGATGCTTATGGTAAATACCAAAAACATTTTTGGGATAGTTGAGCAAGGGAGATTTTTATGAAAATCCAGGATTTATAGATTTTCTTTTCTAATGAATACAGCAATGTATTTAAAATTTCATGCTCAAGCACACTTTCATCACCTTACCCTCTTTCTTCTATCACCTTACTCTCAGAGGATAATATGCTTAAAATAAAAATCAAACAAAATATGTAGTCAAAGAACACATCAGTGATTTTTATATTGACATGTGCTCAGAAATGAAACATTTTTTTAAGAGTTGAATGGATTAAATGATTACAGAAATAAAGACAATTCTGAAAATATGAGCCCAAGAATTTTGGTAGGAACAGTTAGCCTGGAACAATTTAAATGCATCTGACTAAAACAAAAGTCAATGATAGGGCACCTGGGTGGCTCAGATGGTTAAGCATCTGCCTTCGGCTCAGGTCATGATCCCAGAGTCCTGGGATCAAGTCCCGCATTGGGCTCCCTGCTCCTTGGGAGCCTGCTTCTCCCTCTGCTTCTCTCTCTCTCTCTCTCCCTCTCTCTCTGTCTCTCATGAATAAATAAATAAAATCTTTTAAAAAAAAGTCAATGATACTCTCTTTGAGATAAACATTTTGAAGATAATTAATGTTTACTGTAAACTCTGCTATAAATGAGTAATTTTTAAAAAACTGTTAGGCTGCCAGGCCAAAAAACATTACACTATCTTAGGATGCATTATTTAATATTTTATTTAAAAAAACTTTTAAAAAAGATTTTATTTATTTGAGAGAGAGACTGAGAGAGCCCAAGTCAGGGCCTCTCTCAGGGGGAGAGACAGAGGGAGAAGCAGACTCCCCACTGAGCAGGGAGCTGGATGCCAGGCTTGATCCCAGGACCCTGGGATCATGACCTCAGCTGAAGGCAGACGCTTAACCAACTGAGCCATCCAGGTGCCCCAGAAAAACAATTTTTAAGGTAATACATTGTAAAAGTAATCTATCTAAGTTTCTATTATCAGAAATGAATATTGAAAGCAATTATATGTGTGCAAGCACACACACACACACTCCCACCCACCCCCACCCTCTACACAAAAAACATTTAAAATATAATTGTTTTTTTAAATTTTTTTAATTTAAATTCAATTAGTTAACATATAATGTATTATTGGTTCCAGAGGTAGAGGTCAGTGACTCATCAGTCCTATATAATACCCAGTGCTCCTTACATCACATGTCCTCCTTAATGTCCATCACCCAGTTACCCCATCCCCAACTCCCTCCCCTCCAGCAATCCTCAGTATGTTTCCTATGATTAAGAGTCTCTTATGGTTTGTCTCCCTCTCTGATTTTGCTTTGTTTTCTTTTTTTCTCTCGTCCCCTATGATTCCGTTTTGTTTCTTAAATTCCACATGAGTGAGATCATATGATAATTGTCTTTCTCTGATTGACTTATTTTGCTTACCATAATACCCTCTAGTTCCATCCATGTAGTTACAAGTGGCAAGATTTTTTTTTTTTAATGTCTCAGTAGTATTCCACTGTGTGTATATATATATATACCACATCTTCTTTATCCATTCATCTGTCGGTGGACATCTAGGCTCTTTCCATAGTTGGGCTATTGTGGACACTGCTGATACAAACATTGGGGTGCAGGTGCCCCTTTGGATCACTACGTTTATATCTTTGGGGTAAATCCCTACTAGTGCAATTGCTGGGTCATAGGGTATCTCTATTTTCAACTTTTTGAGGAACCTCCATACTGTTTTCCAGAGTGGCTGCACCAGCTTGCATTCCCACCAACAGTGTAGGAGGGTTCCCCTTTCTCTTCATCCTTGCCAACATCTGTCCTTTCCTGACTTGTTAATTTTAGCCATTCTGACTGGTGTGAGGTGGTATCTCATTGTGGTTTTGATTTGTATTTCCCTGAAGCCAAGTAATGTTGAGCACTTTTTCATGTGTCTGTTGGCCATTGGCATGTCTTCTTTGGAGAAATGTCTGTTCATGTCTTCTGCCAATTTCTTGATTGGATTATTCTTTGGTTGTTTGGTTTGATAAGTTCTTTACAGATTTTGGATATTAACCCTTTATCTGATAAGACATTTGCATATATCTTTTCCCATTCTATTGGTTGTCTCTTGGTTTTGTCGACTGTTTTCTTTGCTGTGCAAAAGCTTTTTATCCTGACGAAGTTCCGATAGTTCATTTTTGCCTTTGTTTCCCTTGCCTTTGGAGATGTGTCTAGCAAGAAGTTGCTGCAAACAAGGTCACAGAGGTTGTTCTCTAGGATTTAATGGATTCCTATCTCACATTTAGGTCTTTCATCCATTTTGAGTCTATTTTTATGTATGGTGTAAGGAAATGGTCCAGTTTCATTCTTCTGCATGTGGCTATCCAATTTTCCCAACAGCATTTGTAGAAGAGACTGTCTTTTTTCCATTGGATATTCTTTCCTGCTTTGTCGAAGAATGGTTGACCACAAGGTTGAGGGTCCATTTCTGGGCTCTCTATTCTGTTCCATTGATCTATGTGTCTGTTTTTGTGCCAGTACCATACTGTCTTGATGATTACAGCTTTGTCATAGAGCTTGAAGTCCGGAATTGTGATGCCACCAGCTTTGGTTTTCTTTTTCAACATTCCTTTGGCTATTTGGAGTCTTTTCTGGTTCCATACAAATTTTAGGATTATTTGTTCCAGCTGTGAAGAAAGTTGATAGTATTTTGATAAGGATTGCATTTGAATGTGTAGATTGCTTTGGGTAGCATAGATATTTAAGCAAGATTTGTTCGGCACATCCACGAGCATGGGACGTTTTTCCATTTCTTTGTGTCTTCCTCAAATTCTTTCATGAGTGTTCTATAGTTTTCTGAGTACAGATTCTTTGCCTCTTTGGTTAGATTTATTCCTAAGTATCTTATGGTTTTGGGTGCAATTGTAAATGGGATGGACTCCTTAATTTCTCTTTCTTCTGTCTTGTAGGTGTATATAAACACAACTGATTTCTGTGCATTGATTTTATATCCTGCCACTTTACTGAATTCCTGTGAGTTCTAGCAATTTTGGGGTGGAGTCTTTTGGGTTTTCCACATAGAGTATCATATCATCTGAGAAGAGTGAGAGTTTGACTTCTTTGCCAATTTGGATGCCTTTTATTTCTTTTTGTTGTCTGATTGCTGAGGCTAGGACGTCTAGTACTATGTTGAACAACAGTGGCGATAGTGGACATCCCTGCCATGTTCCTGACCTTGAGGAAAAGCTCTGTTTTTCCCCATTGAGAATGATATTCACTGTGGGCTTTTTGTGTATGGTTTTTATGATATTGAGGCATGTTCCCTCTATCCCTACACTGAGAAGGGTTTTAATCAAGAAAGGATGCCATACTTTGTCAAATGCTTTTTCTGCATCTATTGAGAGGATCATATGGTTCTTGTCCCTTATTAATGTAGTGTACCACATTGATTGATTTGTGGATGTTGAACCACCCTTGCAGCCCAGGAATAAATCCCACTTGGTTGTGGTGAATAATCCTTTTAATGTACTGTTGGATCCTATTGGTTAGTATCTTGGTGAGAATTTTTGTATCCACATTCATCAGGGATGTTGGTCTGCGATTCTTTTTTGGTCGGGTCTTTGTCTGGTTTTGGGATCAAGGTAATGCTGGCCTCATAGAAAGAGTTTGGAAGTTTTCCTTCCATTTCTATTCTTTGAAAGTTTCACAAGAATAGGTATTAATTCTTCTTTAAATGTTTGGTAGAATTCCCCTGGGAAGCCATCCAGCCCTGGACTCTAGTTTTTTGGGAGATTTTTGATTACTCCATCAATTTCCTTGCTAGTTATGTGTTTGTTCAGGTTTTCTATTTCTTCCTGGTTCAGTTTTGGTAGCTTATATGTCTCTAGGAATGCATCCATTTCTTCCAGATTGCCTAATTTGTTGGCATATAGTTGCTCATAATATGTTCTTATAATTCTATTTCTTCAGTGTTGGGTTGTGATCTCTCCTCTGTCATTCCTGATTTTATTTATTTGGGTCCTTTCTCTTTTCTGTTAAGCCTGACCGGGGGTTTATCAATCTTATTAATTCTTTCAAAGAACCAGCTCCTAGTTTCATTGATCTGTTCTACTGTTTTTTGGTTTCTATTTCATTGATTTCTGCTCTAATCTTTATTAATGCTCTTCTCCTGCTGGGTTTTGGCTTTATTTGCTGTTCTTTCTCCAGCTCCTTTAGGTGTAAGGTTAGATTGTGTATTTGAGACCTTGTTTCTTGAGAAAGGCTTGTACTGCTGTATACTTCCCTCTTAGGACTGCCTTTGGTGCATCCCAAAGGTTTTGAACAGTTATGTTTTCATTTTCATTTGTTTCCGAATTTTTTTAAATTCATCTTTAATTTCCTGGTTGACCCATTCATTTAGTAGGATGTTCCTTTGCCTCCATATATTTGAGTTTTTTCCAAATTTCCTCTTATGAATGAGTTCAATTTTCAGAGCATTGTGGTCTGAAAATATGCAGGGAATGATCCCAATCTTTTGGTACCAGTTGAGATCTGATTTATGACCCAGGATGTGATCTATTCTGGAGAATGTTCCAGGTGCACTCGAGAATGTGTATTCTGTTGCTTTAGGCTGGAATGCTCTGAATATATTTTGAAGTCCATATTGTCCAGTGTGTCATTCAAAGCCCTTCCTTGCTGATCTTCTGTTTAGATGATTTGTCCATTGTAGTGAGTGGGGTGTTCAAGTCCCCTACTATTTTTGTATTATTATCAATGTGTTTCTTTAATTTTGTTATTAATTGGTTTCTGTAATTGGCTGCTCCCATGTTAGGGGCATATTTATAATTTTTAGATCTTCTTGTTGGATAGACCCTTTAACTTTGATATACTGTCCTTTCTTATATTTTATTACAGTTTTTGGTTTAAAATCTAATTTGTCTGATGTAAGGATGGCTACCCCAGCTTTCTTTTGATGTCCATTAGCATGACAAATGGTTTTCCACCCCTTCACTTTAAATCTGGAGGTGTCTTTGGGTCTGAGTCTCTTGCAGACAGCAGATTGATGGGTCTTGCTTTTTTATCCAATCTGATACCCTGTGTCTTTTCATTAGGGGCAATTAGCCCATTTACATGCAGAGTAACTATTGAAAGATATGAATTAATGCCATATTATTACCTATAAAATGACTATTTCTGTATATTGTCTCTATTCCTTTCTGATCTATGTTACTTTTGGGTTCTCTCTTCGCTTAAAGGATCCCTTTTAATATTTCTTGTACGGCTGGTTTGGTGATCAAATTCTTTTAGTTTCTGTTTGTGCTGGAAGCTTTTTTATCTCTCCTTCTATTTTGAGCGACATCCTAGTTGGATAAAGTATTCTTGGCTACATATTTTTCTGATTTAGCACCCTGAATACATCATGCCAGTCCTTTCTGGCCTGCCAGGTTTCTGTGGATAAGTGTGCTGCCAGTCTAATGTTTTTATCCTTGTAGGTTACAGACTTCTTGTCCTGGGCTGCTTTCAAGATTTTCTGTCTCTGAGATTTCCAAGTTTCACTATTATAGCTTGGGGTGTGACCTGTTTTTATTGATTTTGAGAGGGATTCTCTGGACTTGGATGCTTGTTTCCTTTCCCAGATTAGGTTAGTTCTCTGCTATAATTCACTCTGATATACCTTCTGCCCACCCACCCTTTCCTCTTCTTCTGGGATCTCAATTATTCTAATACTGTTTCACTTTATGGATCACTTCTCTCTGAAATTCTCCTCTTGTGGTCCAGTAGTTATCTTTTTCTCAGCTTTATTCTCCATCATTTTGTCTTCTATATCACTAATTCTCTCTTCTGCCTCATTTATCCTAGGAGTTAGAGCCTCCATTTTTTATTGCATATCATTAATAGCCTTTATTTCAACTTGATTAGATTTTAGTTCATTTCTCCAGAAAGGGATTCTTGTGTCTTCCATGCCTTTTTCAAGCCCAGCTGGTATCTTTAAAATCGTTATTCTGAACTCTAGTTCTGACATCTTACTTATATCCATACTGATTAGGTCCCATACTGTCTCTTGTTCTCTTTTTTGAGGTGAGGTTTTCCACCTCGTCATTCTGTCCAGAGAAGAACAGATGAACAAGAGAACAAAACAACAACCCCAGAGAAATATACACTAAACAAATCAGAAGGGACCTGAATCCAGGGGGGAAAAAAAGGAATATGATCAGATAGGTGAACAGAAGAGAGCAATAGACTGGATCCCGTGTGTATTTTGGTCTGTTAGAAAACTAGATCCCAAAATTCTAAAGAAAAACTTCTCCCTGGTCTCCATCCACAGTGTGCTCACCCAGCCTGTGACCAAGAGTTTCTATCTCAGGCACATGACCATGTTCCAAACCCCGTAGACTCCTATGGTGCGCACCCACGCAGCTCCTCCCAGGGGAGGAAGAGCGATGGTTTCGCCATGATTCTGTGGCTTGCTGGGCCCCTGCCTGGAGAGCGGTCACCGGACTGTGCCACAGTTCCTGGTTTATGGCAACCCTGAGCTGAGAACCCACTTCTGGGATCACTGATTGCAGCCGGCTTCCCTGCTCCAATGCCTGGGAACTTTGCCATTTGCAGGCAACGCCCCTCTTCCTGTGACCCCAAGGATCCTGAGACCACAATGTCCCACCTAGGATTCCGCCCCACTCCACCACCTGAGCACCTTTCAGGCAGGGACATTCCTCACTGGAGCAGACTTTTTATTTTATTTGACAGAGAAAGAGAGAGAGAGAGAGAGCACAAGCAGGGGTGGGGGGGACACGACGGGCAGAAGAAGCAGACTCCCTGCTGAGCAGAGAGCCCAATGTGGGGCTTGATCCCAGGACCCTGGATCATGACCTGAGCCAAAGGCAGATGCTTAACCAACTGTGCCACCCAGGTGCCCCTGGAGCAGACTTTTAAAAAGTTCTGATTTTGCACTCTGCTATATCACTTTCTGGGGCTGCTGACAGAGGCTCCCTCCTCCCATGGTTTATCTTCCCATTTATTGCCTCAGATTCACTTCTCTGCACCTTCTACCTTGTAGAAAGTGGTCACTTTTCTATTTGTAGAGTTGCAGCTATTCTTTTAGATCTTTGGTTGTATTCGCAGGTATTCGGAATGATTTGATAGCTCTGTAGCTGAATTCCTAGGACCAGATGAAACTAAGGTCTCCTACTCCTCCGCCATCTCGGACTATCCCTCCATGTCAAAATACCACTCAACTGTAATGAATTACCAAATCTTAGTAGAAGCTCTGGGGTGTCAATAATCTCAGTTATCTATTTTTGTCTCTCAAGCTGTTTCTGTATTCTTTTACCTATCAGTTTAAAGATTACCTCTGGAAAATGAAAACCTGTATTAATGCAAATGAAATAAAAGCAGTTTCAAATATTAGGGTGCCTGGCTGGCACAGTCAGGACAGAGTGTGACTCTTGATCTCAGGGTTGTGATTTCAAGCCCGAAGCTGGGTGTAGAGATTGCTTAAATTAATCAAACTTTTAAAGTGACTTTAAATGTAAACCTGATAAAAAAAAATAATTGTAACAGACTCTAAAACTATATATATATTTGTTTTCATAGGTGTCTTGCATTATCACATCTTTTTTTCATCATATGAATAAACAATCAAAATAATCAAGACTCAACTATAGCAAAATAATCATAGTTCATGTTTCGAAAATATTTACTTCATCCTTAATCACTAGATTATTTGAAATATCAAAATAAAATGTTTTACTATTTTCTATTTTTAAAGTATATTTACTTTAGAATTAAGCAGAAAAACTATTTCAAATACTTCAAAAAAATATAATTAATTTAATATATTTAGTACCTTCAGATTTTTAAGGCTTTTCTTTAAAATTTGGACAATATAATAATTCTTTAGGATAAAAAAAAGCCATATTACATATTCAAAGGAAAAATTTCCCAAGCTTGTCTGATTAATAGCGGACATGTTAACTTAGGAACTTATAACAAAGCAAACAATGATTAAATTTAAATGCTTTTATTCACATGTATGGTAAATACTGTCCCCTAATAAAAAAACCAATGACACTGTCTTTCAATCTGTCAAACTTACTAAAAAATTCATGTGTTTCTTTTCTTTATCACGTGTTGACATGGTATAGGATGCAGGATGTAAAAATCAATTTAACAGACATTATTAAATAACTTCACACATATGCAGAATCTTGGATAAATGGTTAAAATTATAGATGAACATTAAATGTGGGCACATGGATATTTCATGTCCACCAATGGGTTTAACAGAAAATGTGTTTGCACTGATTTCTGGTAACAACTTGCTCTCTGTGAATCTTTAAATACCCAATTCCAGATCTTCCAGCTCCTGGAGAAGGGCTTTCTCTTTTTGAATTTTCTCCAACTAGAAATAAGTTTAAAAGAACAAAGTTATTAAATAGGAAATGAAATAAAATAATTATTGGATCTACAGCCAAAACAGCAAAGGAGAAAAAATTTATAAAAAGAGTATTTACACTTTAACAGATCTACTGGAAAATACAGATTTAAAAATACAAAGAAACAAGCTCTAATTTGTTTCTTGGTATGAATCAAGGGGGCAAAGGACAGGTGCTGTCTTATTGCAACACTGAAGGTCCAAGAAATTTCCCATTCTACACTTGGGCTTCCCTCAGAAGGAGAGAAAGGAGCAAACAGGGCAGTGCAATCTGAAATATAGGAAGGAAGAGAATCTTATGTTTATTTTAATAAATTGCCTTTATTTTTAATAGCAATGGCTTCAGTATGCCTCTCGGGAATAGTGATTCTCTCATTCACCATGATCTACATCTTATCTTCCTCTATCCCTTCTGTTTAAGTGTAAAAACATTTTACCAAATATATGGCATATGTTTTCAAAATAAGTTTTTAAATTTATATGCTCTCCCACTTGATTAAAAAATTGTTTATAATAAAAAGGGGGAAGAGTGGTAGTGACTACATGCACAAATGAAACATGTAAAAATGACCTGATTTTTTTCCAGCTGTTTTCCAGCTGCTGCTTGTTCTTTCAGTTGTTCGATTGCTTTCAGTTTCTGCGAACATCAAATATAATGAGTCAAGAGAAGGAAGAATAAGTAATTTCAGTATTTCAGAATGCAAATTTTCTTAGTAACAACTCAATCACATGAATGGGAAAAATGAATAAGGAAAAAGTTATCTTACCTTTGGATCAAGGATAGTCTATTAAAATGCCAAGGTAAAATTTTTTTTTTAACTTAGATGTAAAATTAAGTATGTTAAGAACATGGGATTTGGCAAAAAAAATTTTCAAGCTTTCAAGTAATGGTATATGTGTACATGTATAAGTATGTAAATATATCACCAACTTTACCATTTATTCTAGCACTTCATTGTACCCCGACAATGTCTTTGGCTTTAAGAGATACTTTGTCAAGCAGCCTGGGAAGACTCTAGAAACCTGGTTTTACCCCAGGGCCATCATCACAAACTAGTGGCAATACGACAAATTAATAAATTTCTTTTTCTGTTTCTTCATCTTCAAAACTGGGATAAATATCTGTTCCTACCTATCTCACAAATTGTCTGATGAAATACTGAGTATAAAAGTGTTCAGCATATTTCTGTACAAAGGTCCATTTCTTATTACTCCAAAAATCAATAATAAAGCCTAAGAGCCATTAGATATCTAGGAATAGAACTAAAATCAGTGCCATTCCCAAATTATAGTATTTCATAGTGAGAAAGCGATAAGCAGAACTGACACAAACTTCTTAGATGCCATCTTTATACATTTCTCATGGATTTCTTTCAATAAACACATCTAGCTTTTATTTGTGTCTCACCTTCTTTAGGTTCTTGATTTTTTTGTCTATTTCAGGGTCTCCAGAGGTTGACTGCGGGATAGTATTTCGTGGTGTGCTCTGTGGGGCAGGAGTAGGTGCCAAATCTGGACTCTTCTCATTCCTTGCTTCCTGCAGGAAATATTTTCAAAAATTCAATTTTCTCAAATGAAAACACTAAAGTATTTCAACCAACATAGCCTTCGTATATAAAATGCAGAAACCAAAACGTGATTTTATCTTTTATACTACATTTTATATAAATGATCTGAATTGAAGGTCTCATGAAGTAGCCACATTGTCCCATAACAAAGATACAATACAACTTTAAAAAAAAAAAAAGAAAATCAAAGTATAAGGAGACACCCAAAAGGTTTTTCCTCTGTCATCATCAGAGGGAACACTTTGCTAGATCTAAAATTTAAAGTAGCATAATAATAAAATAAAAAATAATACTATATTAAGTAATAAAAGGACAAATGAAAAGAAATGAAATGACCTTAGCAGAAAAAACCAGGAGGTTTCTCTATCAGCCAACAAGCATTCCAAATTTTCGGATATTTTGGGATGTACCACTATATGAATGGTTTAGAAATGTGAGAGGGCTCTTCTAATTTAAGGTGTCTGAAGTTTCACTTTCGTGATGTCGTCCAAAACTCTAATGAGTATGTATGATCAAGTACATGTAATGGATAATGTTACCGGATTAAGTCCTACAGAGATTTATTTATAATCAGATCAGTTCAGCTCTTCCAAGGAAAACTCAAAGCGAGGTTGCTCTCAGTGTGATCAGACCTCTGATTCTGAACCACTTCGATTCCCCCTCAGGCGCCATATACTTGTTTCCTGGCCTTTGTGTGTGCTAAAACAACTTCAGGTTACCTGGCTGACCCTGCTTATCCTTTAGGCCTTTTGGAAAATTCTCTCCCAACCCAAAAGACTGGATTAGTTGCACAATACATGGTATGTATTCCTACTGTAACAGTGTATTGTACTATCCCCCATTAGGCTGTACCAGAGGTTTCTTTGTTCATTGTTCTGTTTGTGCCCCCAGCATAAGACCTGCTTTACTGCACATGCTAAATAAATAAAGTAGTCAAAGAACTACTCTCCTTTTGTAATTATGACAAGACATACATTTTGACAAGGGGGGGGGAAGTTATGTAAGGCTTTATTGGCCCTAAGATAGGATTTCTATTTCTTCCTTATAGAGTTCCCAGTGGAATACATAAAGCCCCAAGGCCAAAACTCTTACTCAGAGTTCTGGGTAAAATGCTTTGAATACCAAAGCATCCCAGGGGGACATGAAACACAGTATCACTCCTATATCTTCATATCTAGGAATGTCTGCCTGAGAGTTTTTGGAAAGTACAGAATTGGAGTCACTTTTTCTTTTTAAAGTCATGTTAGTTGTACTTTTTGTACATTCCAATTCAACAAATACTGATTTCTAACCCTCTATGTAAAAACGCATTACTGAGCAAGCACTTAACAAAGTGGTCAGAAAGAAACTGTTTAGATTCTACTCTTAAGAAGTGTACAAGTTCTGGCCCCGCCCCCGCCCCGCCCCGCCCCTGCTGGCTGGGATTCCCAAGCCGCTTACACACCGACCCCCGCACCTCTGTGAACAGGGCGCTGCGAGTGGTGCGGAGTGTGCGGGCTGCGGCCTGCGGCCTGTAGTCCGCGCATCGCCTCCGCGCCCGCCGCGGCTCTGGGGGCTAAGAGCGGGCGCCGTCCAGACACTGCGCACGGGCTCTGCTCTGCTCTCCGTGCGTAAATTCACAGACACATGAATGGTTAACAGAAAATGGTATTGGAACAGTGGGAATCAGCAGTTTTGCACAGGAAGCTTTGGGAGATGTTGTTTACAGTAGTCTGCCTGAAGTTGGGACAAAACTGAACAAACAAGATGAGTTTGGTGCTTTGGAAAGTGTGAAAGCTGCTAGTGAACTCTATTCTCCTCTATCAGGAGAAGTAATTGAAATTAATGAAGCTCTTGCAGAAAATCCAGGACTTGTCAACAAATCTTGTTAGGAAGATGGTTGGCTGATCAAGACAGCACTCAGTAATCCTTCAGAACTGGATGAATTAATGAGTGAAGAATTAATATGAGAAATACATAAAATCTACTGAGGAGTGAAAATGGAAACCCTAAATAAACTAGTATGAAACAACTTAAAAAAAAAAGCCTACAAGTTCTAATAATATGTAGTTCGGTATTTTCATAATAGAAAACTAAAGGAGAAGAGTGGGTAAAAGGAGAAGAGAGATACTCTGCCTATCAAAATTCACTTTGCAAACAGTTGAGAAAATTTTCTTCTAGGAAAGGTTAATGTCAATACATTTGAAAATCTATTAAAGTTAAGTGAAATATGAAATTTAACTTTCTACCACATTTTAAATAACCAAGAGTAAGTTAAAATGTCTGTATTATTATACTTAAAATTCTGGTCATTCTCTGAAAATGATGTATATATGGTAAGATTAAGTTCTTAGTTTCAGTTCCTTTTGGTAAAGTTCATAAGCTTATAGTCATCACCAGTTTAAAAAAGTACTTGTTTAGATCATGTACCTCTGACTCCTTCATCTTTGATTACTTAACTCAGAGGGCTGAGAAAGTGGATCTTGTCATGGACCATTTTCCTTTGTTCTATCACAACCATAACTAACTCCAACCAGTCATCTCAATAGACATTTTTTCAAAGACACAAAGATGGTCAACAGACACATGAAAAGATGCTCAACATCACTCATCATCAGGGAAACAAATCAAAACCACAAGGAGGTATCACCTCACACCTGTTAGAATGGTTAAAATCAACAACACAGGAAACAACAGGTGTTGGCGAGGATGTGGATAAAGGGGAACACTCTTGCATTATTGGTGGGAGTGTAAACTAATGTAGCCACTCTGGAAAACAGTATGGAGGTTCCTCAAAAAGTTAAAAATAGAACTACCCTACGAGCCAGCAATCACACTACTAGGTATTTACCCAAAGAATATAAAAATACTAATAAAGGGATACATACACCCCGATGCTTATAGCACCATTATCTACAAGAGCCAAATTATGGCAATAGACGGTGTCCATCGACTGATGAATGGATAAAGAAGATGTGGTATATACATACAATGGAATTATTAGCCATAAAAAGGAATGAATCTTGCCATTTGCAATGACATGGATGGAGCCAGAGAGCATTATGCTAAGCAAGATAAGTCAGAGAGAGACAAATACCATATGATTTCACTCAGATGTGGAATTTAAGAAACAAAACAAACAAGCAAAGGGAAAAAGAAAGAGAGAGAGAGGCAAACCAAGAAACGGACTCTTAACTATAGAGAACAAATTGATGGCTACCAGAGGGAAGGTGGGTGGTGGAGGATGGGTTAAATAGGTGATGGGGGTTAAGGAGTGCACTTGTTGTGATGAGCACTGGGTATTGTATGGAAGTGTGGAGTCACTGTACTGTACACCTGAAACTAATATTACACTGTATGTTAACTAACTGGAATTCAAATAAAAACTTTTAAAAAAATCTTCTAAAATAAATAAATAATCTTCTAATAAAGAGGAAGAAACAGCACTTATAAAGATAATATTCTTACGCTGAGTGGGTTTCAAAGGCCCTTAAATCTCAATGAGAAGGAATCTTATACTGCCACTATGGAAAACAGTATGGAGGTTCCTCAGAAAACTAAAAAGAGAGCTACCATATGATCCAATAATCCCACTTCTGGAGATATACCAAAGGAAACAAAATCATTATCTCAAAGAGATACCATATTCTTGTGTTCATTGCAGCATTACTCACAATAGCCAAGGTGGAAATAATCTAAAGTATTCATCAATGGATGAATGGATAAAGAAAATGTGGAATATATATATAAAAAGGACTATTATTCAGGGGCGCCTGGGTGGCTCAGTTGGTTAAGCATCTGCCTTCAGCTCAGGTCATGATCCTGGGTCCTGGGATCCAGCCCCACATTGGGCTCCTTGCTTAGTGGGGAGCCTGCTTCTCCCTCTCCCTCTGCTACTCCCCCTGCTTGTATTCTCTCGAATGCACTCTCTCTCTCTCTCAAATAAATAATAAATGAAATATTTGAGAAAAAAAAAGGGAAATCTTACCATTTGCAACAACATGAATGAACCTGGAGGGATTATGCTAAGTGAAATAAGACAGACTATGAAAGAAAACACTGGATGGTATCACTTATATGTGGAATCTATTAAAAATAAAGTCAAACTCTTAGAAACAAAGAGTAGAATGGTGGTTGCCAGGAGCTATGGAGTGGGGGGAATGGGGACAGACTGGTAAAAGGGTACAAACTTCCAGTTATAAGATGAATAAAGTCTGAGGACCTAATACATAACATGGTGACCACAGCTGATAATACTGTACTGTATAACTGAAGTTTGCTAAAGAGTAGAACTTTCAGTGTCCTCACCTCTCAAAAAGTAAATGTGTAAAGTGATGGATGTGTTAATTAACTCAACTGTGGGCATCTTTTCACAATGTTTACCTATAACAACTTAACACGTTGTACACTTAACAATTTTTGTCAATTATGCCCGAAAATATTATAGCTAGGAAAAAAAAAAGAAGAAATCTTATCTACCAGTACTTAAAAGGATACTACTAACTTGTAATATTCAGGGCCAGTAAGAGATCTCTACTCACACTGATGAAAGGACAATTCCTGCTTTTATACAAATCAAATACATGGAATAGATCATTATGCTTAGAATGATCTAAACCTGACCTATTTAAAGATATTTCTGGAGGGGCGCCTGGGTGGCTCAGTCGTCAAGCGTCTGCCTTCAGCTCAGGTCATGATCCCAGGGTCCTGGGATCAAGTCCCGCATCGGGCTCCCTGCTCTGCGGGAAGCCTGCTTCTCCCTCTCGCCCTGCTTGTGTTCCCTCTCTCGCTGTGTTTCTGTGAAATAAATAAATAAAATCTTAATAAAAAAAAAGATATTTCTGAAGATGAAATATATTAACTACAAAAGAGCACACTGGGGCGCCTAGGTGGCTCAGATGGTTAAGCATCTGCCTTCGGCTTGGGTCATGATCCCAGAGTCCTGGGATCGAGTCCCGCATCAGGCTCCCTGCTCCTTGGGAACCTACTTCTCCCTCTGCCTCTCTCTCTCTGTCTCTCATGAATAAAAAAAAAAAAAAAAAAAAAAGCACACTGATTTTTTTTAAAGCTCAGATTTCAGTAGACTATGGTTGCATAATGCAATTCTATGCCTTAAAATAGTAATTGCCTACCAAAACACATAAACAACCTAGAATTGTCAAAATTCAAGCATTACCAGCAAGTCTGCATTATCTGAATCTTAAAAATGTGATCATAATAACTTCACTAACCAGATACTCCTAGCCTCGCTGATTGTACTATCACCATAAGCCATACACAATCATAATTTCTCACTTATTACACTGGTATGGTTTTTCAACTATAAAATCCCATAAAAATTATTTTAGAACAATTCCATTGTTTTGGGTATTTCTGGTGTTTAGACTCCCAGTTGAACAATTTCCTATAGTAATGTAATACTGAGTAACAAAATGGCTTTACGGTCATGTAATTTCTGATCTCTCTTAACAAACATATGCTTTCAGAGAGCAAACCATACCACTTCACACTAGCTTCAACAGAAGGGTCTATAACAAGTAACACACTACACAATCCCATTAGGGTTTCAGGTTTTAAGGCCAGATCCACTTTCCTCACTTCCTCATTATACAAAGAGAACTACTCAGAAATTCATAGGCAAACACAAAAGAAAGGTATTCTGGCTATTTAAGTCTAATTCCAACTACATTTTATAACACAGTGGTCAAATCTTGGGGTGCCTGGGTGGTTCAGCTGGTTAAGCGGCTGGCTGACTCCTGATCTGGGCTCAGATCGTGATCTCAGGGTCCTGGGATTAAGCTCCACATTGTCTGCATTGTCGAGCTCTGTGCTCAGCATGGGAGTCTGCTTGAGGATTCTCTCTCTCCCTCTCCCTCTGCCCTTGCCCCTACTCATGTGCACATGCATGTACTCTCTTTCAAATAAATAAATCCTTTTTTAAACAATTTTTTTTAAGGATTTTATTTATTTATTTCAGACCGAGAGATACAGAGAGAGAGACCATGAGCAGGGGGAGAGGCAGGGGGAGTGGGAGAAGCAGACTCCCCACTGAGCCAGGAGCCCGATGTGGAGCTTGATCCCAGGACACTGGGATCATCACCTGGGCCGAAGGCTTAACCATCTGAGCCACCCAGGTGCCCCTAAATAAATAAATCTTAAAAAAAAAAAAAAAACCCATAATAGTCAAATCTTTAGGACTACAATCTTTAAACTCTGAGGCTTAAATTAAGCTAATTTAACCGATTTTGCATATTTTGTTTCAAAAAGATTAGTGTCCCAAATACCTGTTTTGCAGCTTTCTTAGCCTCATGCTTCCTTTGATTTTTAAGGGCTGTTTTTGATAATGGCTTATCATTTCCTGCTTGTGGTTTCATATTCTGAGGTGGTTCCTCTTCATGCTGTGGAAAATGTGAAACAAACGATTGTGAAATGGAATCCATGCTTTTAAAAACATGTTATCACAAATTATACAATTTTGTTGGTGTGGGATAAACATTTTATTAAATTTAAGATCACTGGCAAAGAATATTTCAAAACTCCTATCAGTAGTAGACACACTCCAAACTGTCAAGGATGGATTTAATGAGTATCTTCCTATTAGTTGATATATGATGTCTTTCAGTTATACAAGTGCTGGCAAAATACTGTATAGCTGTGTTAAATAATGGAACTTTTCTTAGTACTATTACTGACACATGCTTCATATGAAATTAGATACTAACAACAGCTTCTTCCCGGATCTTTCGGGATCTGACTACTGCCAACAGAAACCCAATTGCCTCATCTGCTTTCTTTGCACAAAGAATTACTTCTAGGTCTTTACATGCAAAATCAGAGATTAGAAGCTTAAAAATAAAAGCAAATTAAAAACTAAAACAGACCAGAAGAAAAAATACCAAATAGGAAGTGGTAACTGCGTATCTGTAAATCCAGGATTAACATAATGAAGAGGCCCACAAAAAATTTCAGACTATAATAATAAAAACAGATAATCATTTCCATCATGAGATATTTATATAACCACCCATCAACTATATTCCACAACAGAAAGGGTGAATTAAGGATAGGATCAAGGAGGTGGTGGTATAAAACATGGTGACTATGGTGGATAACACTATCGTATAATTGAAATTTGCTGAGAACTCAAATATTTTCGCCACAAAAAAAAAAAAGGCGAGGTGATAGATTCATTAACTAACTAGATGGGAGGAATCCTCTCATAATGTAAACCTATATCAAAACACCATAATGTACACTTTAAATAACTTGCAATTTTACGTATCAGTTATATTTCAATAAAAAAATACACATACACAGGTTTAAGTCATCTCCACAGTTGCCTGAGGCAACAGGGAGCACGTGTGATGGAAGTACAGCTTCTTAACAGGTTCATGTTTACTTACTGATTTCCCTCCAAACTGCTATCTCAGTGTTAACTCTCTCTTAGACTCTATCATACTCAGCACATCAAAAGAACCAGATCTCCATGAAGCTTCTTAAGTACTAGACCTCAGATGCACGGGGTACTTATAAGTGCTATGAGGAAATGGGCAGGGCTCAAACACTGAAGATACAGAGGAAGAAATAAGAAACCATACTGTGACTATCTTAGCCGCATCAACTACTTCAGGTCATCAAAGTTCTGTGTGTGTACATGCTCTACCTGAAGTAATTGAGTATTTGAGAACCCACACCTGTAGAACAGACAACTTGACGGCAAGTCTCTTTCACTTCTTTGTTATCCACACTGCATACAACGTTAGTTAAGACATAGCAGTATTTGCTGAACATTTGTTTTATACATCAAAATTCTTTCCATAGTGGGCTCTCCTACAGTACCTTGCTTTGGGTGAGAAGTTTCTAGTCAAAAGAACTTCAAAAAAATGACAAAGCAATTAAAAATGAAGTAAGGAAGGATGCATTATAAGGTCTTCTACACTGTGAACATGATGTAGTCACTGACAGACTTTCATTTCAGACACACACAAAAAATCCACATGGCTACTAGGGATCATGAGCTTTTCTGGCTTTAGTACTGTGCCCACTGTACATAATTTCATCCCTATTAATAAAATTTGTTTTTTCATTTATGTCAATTATTATGGGACTGTTTTGATGAATACATTATAAAAGTGAAGGGGTTTTTTTGGAAAGCCAAGAAATACTTCAGTGTAATTCATATGTGAATTTTTATTTGTAAAAAAAGTAAGCTTTTTCTTGAGAGAGAATCCCATCTTTTTTTTTTTTTTCCCTTTTACTATATAACCCTCCTCCTTTGTGAGGTTATTTACTAGAATGTCTTTGTTTCTGGTAATTTCTTGACAGTATTTTTTTGCCACTTAGCTCATTTCTGGAATTTGACACAAACAAAAATTTCTCACTGGGCATGTAATTCCTTCAACTAAAATGATTTGACAGGATCACATAATCACCGTGTCACATACAAAAACAAAAATTTAGTGGAAATCTTAAAACAATGTTGGCTTTAAGACTTTCTTACCAAGTTTTATCACTATTTTCAAAGTATATTTCTCTTCCTCTCCCTATCAAAACAAATTAGTTTTATGAATCAGAGAATAAAAATATATACTGATTCAGAATTTATTCCTCTTGTGCTACCTTATAGATATTTAGAAAGCAGGATATGTTTAGGTTACTTCTGTTTTTATCTTAGGTAAGGAAAATTTTAATATAGAGAGAAGACAAATTTTAATCTAAATGCCAAGTATCATAAATGGGGCTTAATTTGTTCATAACTTTTATGTTTTTAGTAAATAATACAACAAAAATGTTTAAACAGAACATTTCAGTGAAGTTAAGAAGTTGCAGACCACTGCTAGATTTTGTGGAGGAAGAAGGGTTATTCTTTTGTTTTTGTTTTTGAGAAGGCTAGGAGTGGCATGAGGGAGGCATAGGAATATTTATCCTCTGAAAAAGTATCTACTTCCCTGAGTGCCTAATATTTAAGTGACTATATGTCCCTGTTTACTTGGTTCCAGTTTACACCTATTGTATGGCCACCTTTATGACACCAATAATATTGTTGTTCATTCTTACAGAGCAACTTTATTCCTTAACATCATCCCAGAGACTCAGGTCATTAATAAATGCTTCCCCTGAGCTCCGAAATGCTAACATTTTAAAGCGGATGAGAATTTGACCAATGCTCTGGTCCTAACTTTACAATACAGATGGGAACGGACAGCCTAAGGAAAACAAGTATGTTTTGTTTGACCAATAGTGTTTTAAAAATTGAGAAATTTTACGTAAGCATCCAGACTTGTTTTGTCTTGGAAAATCAAACATTTTGGCAAACTGGGCCTAAATCTCCTATGGAAACAATCGGCTGCTGCTGTGCAGTTACTATGGTCTTTAAAGAGGGCATGGTGTCTCCCTTTCACCATTCTCTCCCAGTCACCAAAGCCTTGCATTACCAGCCTAGCCTGACAGGCATCTGAATTTGAGTCCGTGATCTCTATAAAACCAGTATGTCATACTCTGTTCTCTTTCCCACAGATGTAAAATGTAAACTGTTTTAAATTGACTACTTTGTCAACTTGACAATGTGAGGTGTTCACCATCTTCAGCAGTAGGTCCTCCATGGTTTCTACTCTAGAGTTTATATTCTTATCAGGTGCTAAGTAATGCAAGAACATGCATGAGAAAAAGGTCTAGAGAACTCCATACACTGAAGTCTTTTCCCACCAAAGTAGTAAAACTTTACTTACCAGTTTGGAATTGGTGATTGGCTTATTTCTTAAAGCTGGGGGTCTATAAGCTGTTGCAACTTTAGGTTCTTCACTGGGTACATCACTTGGAACCGCTTGGTAAGTTATTGTTTTTACTGGAAATATTCCATCTAAAAATGGCTGCCAAGAAACCTGCCATAATTCTCCATTTGACGGCACATCATACTTGTGTAAGACAGAGCCAGTATAATGCCAAATCTTGTACCCATTATTAACACGTAACCTGGGAGCACACGTGGCTGTTAAAATATGCTCACCGTCAGGGCACCAAGCAAAATAGGTAGAATCAGAGGCCACTGGTTTAGAAATAAGTTTGTAGTTTTTAACATCCCACACTTCCATTTGTCCCCTCAGATTTCCAAATCCAGCTAGTACTAATATATGTCCATGTGGGCTATAGTAGGCTGCATTACGAGGACCAGTTCCAAAGTCAAACACAGGATCACATTTCAAGTTGAAAATCGTCGCTTTGGCAGGCATAAAACCATAAACAGCACAAAACTCAGTAGAACTAGAATTCCAAACGACATCATAAATGGGACCACTTTTTGCTAGAAAAAGAATACAAAACCCAAATTAGCAATAAATCATTACATGAATACAATAGTAGCCAAGTTATAAGTGTATAATACTCATAAACATGTCAAACAGTTAAAAAAAAATCCAAAAATTAGAAGATATTTTACAATTACAATATTTTTATATGACATACTATGGAGATAAATGCTTTATCTTAATTTCTTTTAAACATTTTGGCAATGTAGGCTCATAGAAACATACATTATTAGTCCTATTAATAAACTAGTTTTCATCAGAAGAGGTAATGTAGGCACATAGTAATAAAATGATATACCACAAATTAAGACCCTCTACAAAAAGGCAACCCTCTATTTTATTCCTTGTGTTTTCAGAATATTTTTGTTGAAATTAAGCATCTCTCTTAAACACACATACACACTCACACTAAAGTTCTTTGCTGTTTCATTTAGTACCCTATCTTAGAGATTTTTCCACATAAGCACATTAAGATCTGCCTCGCTCTTCCACTGGTACTGTATTCCTGTATATTCTCAATGGTGAGTGTATACAAACACATCTGTAGGAGTGAACCTGGCTGCTCAAAGGTGTGTACATTTACTCGATAAGGCCAAAATGCCCCTCAGAGAAGTTATACCATTTTATACTATCAAAAGGTTTTTTTTTTTAAATATTCTTTTTTTGGTTTTATTTTTTTGTTTTTTTTTTTTAAGCAATCTCTACCCCCAGCATGGGGTTTGAACTCACAACCCAAGATCGAGTCACATGCTCCTCTGCTGAGCCACCCAGGTGCCCCATCAGCAGTTCTTGAGTACATATTTTCCCCTCACTCTCCCTCATGCTTTATCTGTGCCAAGCTACTAAGAAAAACTGTTCACTTGTCTTCCTATTTCTAACTAAGCACCTTTTAATATATTTATACATAATCTTGTTTCTGTTTCTGTGGACTCTTACTGTCCTATGCTTATTTTTCTCTGGTCTTACTGATTTACTTGATAGATTAACAAAATTCACCTTTCTCATATTCATCCCTTGTCCATCTAAAAAATTTATTCCCCAATTTTTTGTTTGTCTTGCTTAATTTATGGGCTTTTCTTCCCACCAATGTAGAAATCTATATATTTTTTTTAAGATTTATTTGAGAGAGAGAGAGAGAGAGAGCAAGTGAGGGGAAAATATGTACTCAAGAACTGCTGATGGGGCACCTGGGTGGCTCAGCAGAGGAGCATGTGACTCAATCTTGGGTTGTGAGTTCAAACCCCATGCTGGGGGTAGAGATTGCTTAAAAAAAAAAAACAAAAAAATAAAACCAAAAAAAGAATATTTAAAAAAAAAAACCTTTTGATAGTATAAAATGGTATAACTTCTCTGAGGGGCATTTTGGCCTTATCGAGTAAATGTACACACCTTTGAGCAGCCAGGTTCACTCCTACAGATGTGTAGGGGGAGAGGGAGAAGCAGACTCCTCACTGAGCAGGGAGCCCGATGCGGGACTCGATCCCAAGACCCTGGGATCATGACCTGAGCCAAAGGCAGAGGCTTAACTGACTGAGCCACCCAGGTGCCCCTAGAAATCTATATTTTATATATTCACTTTTCCTTTATTATTCTGCCTTGTTAGAAAATCTTTTTTTCACTTTTAAGATTAGAAAAAATGGTTGGGGTAGGGAGTGGCTCAGTCAGTTAAGCATCTGACTTTAGCTCACGTCATGATCTCAGGGTCCTGGGATTGAGCCCTGTGTTTGGACTCCCCGCTTAGCGGGGCGTCTGCTTGTCCCTCTCCCTCTGCCCCTCCCCCTACTCATGCTTGCTTATTCTCTCTCTCTCTCTCTCAAATAAATTAAAGAAAAAAGATTAGAAAAAAAGGAAAAAAATCAACTTTAGAACCAGTTTATCTAGTTCAAAAAAAAAACACCTACCAGCTAAATTTTAATTTTTAGGTTAATTTGGAGAGAAATGACATCTTTATAAAAGACTTTTTTTTTTTTTAAAGATTTTACTTATTTATTTGATAGAGAGAGTACAAACAGAGGGAGTGGCAGAGGGAGAAGCAGACTCCCCGCTGAGCAGGGAGCCTGATGTGGGACTCGATTCCAGGACCCTGGGATCACAACCTGACCTGAAGGCAGATGCTTAACCAACTGAGCCACTCAGGCGCCCCTATAAAACTCTTCTTAATAAAGGTCACATTCTGTCCCTTAGAAGTTTTGAAGTTTTCTTCCCATTAGTCCTATTTATTTCTCGCCTTTATGTTAGTCTATATGGGACCCTTCCTTCCATTATGTTTTTTAAGTGGCTGTTTATACTGTGACTTCATGTACGTGCACAGATATGATTCTGTTTCCTCCTTTCAAAATTGTATATTTATTCTTTTGATCAGTTACACTGACTAGGTCTTTCAGAATGTTAAATTATAGTAGAAAGAGGAGTCATCCTTGTTTCCTTTCTGACTTCAAAGGGAATACATAGGTTTTTTATAATGAAGTTTATCTTACTTTTACATGTTCAATTCAAAATGAAAAATCAAGAAGTTGCCAGAATTTTAGAACTGTATTATTCTATAGCAATTTAGCTCATCAAAACAAAAGATGAAATGGTAACATTCCTCAGTTCTGAAGGCAATGCTAAACCCACTAGACCAACTTACTGTCATAAGTAAGTCCCCAGAGTTGCTACAATGAAATTATTTCATTTATCAAGTTCCCCAGAACTAAATTAACTGGATTTTGTCAAAATAATCTATGTGTGGGGATGACTGTAAGTTTATTAACTAAGAGAAATTTTACCTTAAAGGCTATTAAAATATTTGAGCTTTATCATGTGATCAAGAATTTGATTAGATCCTCTTTATGGCATAGTGCTCTATTGTTTTATCACAAGATGAATGGAATACTCACGCAATTGCACAACAGCACTTTCTCCATTCGCTGCAATGTAGTGCAGTGTTTGTTCTCCATAGTAGGATGCTCCTGTCTTGTCAACATCTGTGCTAGCTATTACTAACACAGCAGTAGCTGTAACAGTAAAAACTTTAGTTAAGAATTAAAACACAAATTAACCTAATGCTGATAAGAAAAAAAAATTAAAAAA
The DNA here is from genome assembly GCF_037043125.1 of Eumetopias jubatus. NCBI lineage: Eukaryota > Metazoa > Chordata > Mammalia > Carnivora > Otariidae > Eumetopias > Eumetopias jubatus. Next base: position 111,086,560 of record NW_028274807.1, read on the forward strand.
TATAACAGCACATTTTCATTAAATAAGCATTGATACTTTTTTTCTAAACATACAGGAGTATGTCTCAATACTTGCTAAATGAGATAAAATATAATTATCATACCTTTTTTATTCCATAGCATTGTAACCTTATCAGCTTTAAAGAAACTTTTATTAGCTAAAGCTGCATGAGGTCCATCAAAATTGGGGTACTGATACAATCTAACAAATGAAGGTGCACCCTTACTTCCTGGAACATAGACAGCCACCTGAAATACAGACATATAAATCATCACTTCATTTTTTGAGGCATATAAACTAAGATGGACATGCTTTTACAGTCACTAAGAAGCAGGAAAAGGTTTAATCTAATAACATTCCACATGAACAAAAACAGAAATTACCTTGTATGGTTGGGGTCCAGGTGATAACACAAAATCATTAATTTTTTGCAAATGCAATTTATTTGCAATTGTGTCTAAAAAAAACAAAATAGTGTTAGATGGAAGAGAGAAGCTAATAGGAACATGATCAATTCTGAATGCATTATAAAAGATTAATGTAAATATACATGGATACTACTCATTGTAGTCTCATGTAGGTAAGGCAGCATGGTGGAGAGAAGGTGGAGTGGGGACAACACAGCCCTACACTTGAATTCCTACCCAGTCACTTACAAGCAGGGAGACCTTGGTAAGTAACGAGACTGCACATCTAACTCCCACTGACTGATTTTAAGAGAACAGTGCTCTTTCCTATATAAATAGTACCACTAGGTAACCAAGTAGTAGGTGGGGGAATTTCTCTATAGAAGTAATATAGCTTATAAATGATAGGGGAGGTGGGGAGACTTGGAAAATCACCGATTTGGCAACCACTCATGAAATAATGGATCTAGGCATTGAACATTAATGTCAGCTAATCCTACGAAATTAAAGACCATAAGATGTTATGTGCTTCTTGATAAAAGAATTGAGCACCGCTTATGAGGTAGACTTGCCCTCATCTCCCCAAAAAAGAAGAATCTGAAGCTGAGCAGTTCTAGATCCAAGTAGCTATTTAGGGGACAGATGAACATGTTAAACTATAGGATAGGTTAGAGTAGTACAATTTAACTATGAGAAGGTATATGAAAAATAACCTTGTTTCTTTAATAATAAATCTCAAGGGGGGGGCACTCCCACTGATAAAAATCAATGAGAGTTAGCTGTGCAGTCCCATTACTTACCAAGGTCACCCAGCTAGTAAGTGACTGGGTAGGAATTCAAGTGTAGGTCTGTGTTGTTCCCACACAGAGTGTGGAAGAGATGGAAAGGGAACCTATAGCTTAAAAGAAGCTTAAAAGATATATATATATATATCAATTTGCAATGTGAGGAACCTTATTTGGAGGCCACGTTTAAAAAAATTATAATATTTGCAATTATCAGAATTTGAACACTGACCAGATATTTTATAATCTGTGATAATGGTATTGTGGCTAAGTTTTAAAAAATTAAAGAGCCCTAATCTTCAAAGATACATACTGGATATTTATAGGAAAAATCATGCTATGTCTAGGATCTGCTTAGCAGAGTAAGAGAGCTGTTAGGTAGAGAGATGTATGGATGAGGTAGGACTGGCAATGGGTTGAAGGTTATTGGGACTAGGTGTCTACTTTTATGTTTCAAATTCTATATAATAAAACATTTAAAAAAAATTTGTATCACAGAATTTCAACAGCAACTAATCTCAGAAAGAGTTAATGCAATGTCTTTATGCAATATCTCAATTTAATAGCAATTATTAGATAATAAAAGCTTATTTTAAAAGAAAATCTTTGTTATAGAATTTTAGTTAGCACTTAGACTTACAAAAGTTATTCAAATGAATTAATGTAACAGCAATTATTAAAATATTAACAGTATTTAGGAGAACCCTATGATACCATATAAGGCAATAAAACTATATACATTTATAGTACATAATAAATTTATTTCATATATCTTTTCATACTAAAATTGTTGTTTTCAAAGAAGTGAACTTCATTGTTAACATTTCGGGCACAGATAGTTTCATCTTCTGACCAAGATGGACACCTATGTTGAAAAGAAAGAATGTGAACAAAATTTAGACAGGTGTAACCTCACATTAACATGTTGAAGTTTGTGATATTGCTTACTATTTAAGGAAAAATACTTATAAATATGATGTCAAGTCAGATCCTAATAGAATTTGTACTAGAAAGATATTCTTTTTCATTCAAATACTAAACAAAAGAAAGGTCAAGTTTTTCCTCTATTACATTCCCACATACAAAATCCCTAAAGATCTAGATTTTGGTCTGACAAGTTATTTTCTATATGAGTACCTGAGAAAAAATATTATACAATGAAGATATTTAAAATATTTTGTAAAGAATTAGTATTTTAAAACATTTGTTTACCAATTTTGCATTTTTTTCTGGGTGAAAGACTTAAAACATGTACCAGTTTTCACATCATAAAGTTGTAGGTTGGGCATTCCAGCTGTGCCATCTTTAGAAGCTAAAATAAAAACAAATTTTTTTGCAGTAATTGTCTCCTAACACTAGTAAAAAGAATTCATTCTTAGAACAACTTTGAACAAGATTATAAAGATCAAGTAAAAGAGTTGCTTTAAATCAACTTTCCCTTTTAGCTTTAATTATGGATTTAATCATCCATTCCTAAAGCCATGACAACATGACAGCTGTTTGAGCAAGTTCAGCATTCTGAAATGAGTTAATTACTATAGATTTTAAGAATACTTAAGAGACTTGTTTACTAAGTTTGACATGGTTTGCAGTTAAATGGATTAAATTCTCTTATTATGAAATCTCATGTCTGTAAGTCAAACACACAAACACACGAAGTTATATAATCTACTCATGATTCTCAATTTCCCTTTTATTTACTTGGAAGTGAAGATTCATTCAAGTCTATGCCTCTTGGAAGAACAAACCTAGAGGGTTTGTAACCCAACAATGGACTACTATATATTTAACTCAACAATGCCCACATTATTAAAACATGTTTAAAAAGCCCATATACCAGTTCTAAATTATTACTCATCTACGAAGCACAGCCATATAACATACTATCTCATCTTTAAATGTGTTAAAAAATGGCACACTTATTCACTTGAGCTTTTTCTTTTTCTCTATCCCATGATGGATCTTTTCACTAACTTGAAATTACTTAAAGTACATTATATTGGGGCAATACAAGAGTCACTGTTCAGTAAAGATATTCACAAACACTACTATCTAATGATTAATTACTTTCATATAAGGTTATAAGGCTTCTCTTTTTTTCCCCACTGAATTGAATTGGTCCTGTCAATATTTTTACAATTGGAAAATACTTACTAGTATAAGGCTGCCACGTTGCCAGGACAGTGTTTTTTGGTGAGAACTCAAGGCAAACTGCCTTTGGGAGGTCGAAGGAGTGCAGCAATCCCTTGTTAGTGACATTGATAACATTTATTCTGGTTTCAAAAGAAATTACTTCAGCAATGAAATACTATTTTAAAATAGCCAGCACTATCCAAAACATTCATGCCTCTTTTCAAATACAGATTGCTATAAAGTGGTCATTTTCATAAAAATCAATTTTCAGTTAATTCTAGAAAATATCCAATAAACACCTTAACAACAACAAAAACCAAGTGTACATTTTACCAAAATGCCCCTATATAAAGTTGGTATTGGGAAATACAGACTTAGCAGAAGTATATAATAGATGATTCCATTTTTAGCTGAAAAGAAAACAACAGGCCTTTAAGTGGACACAGAACTAACCTAGAGATAAGCTGAGGTATATCAAACCAAGGGAAAATAGAGGTGCTAAACCAAAAATATATTTTTTAATTTAACTAAATGGAAGTTGTAGCAGCCGTGAAATCAAGGAGACTTTTGCTGTCTATTAAAATCTCAGAAGCAATTTCCAAAAGATAAGACTAAGAATTACTATGATATGATAATGATAAAAATTATAATAATTGTATAATAAAAGCAGTTCCATTTTGTGGATGCTTTCTGTGAACCAGGTTCTGATCTAACCACTTTATGTACAAACGTTTTCACATTTAATCCTCACAAGAGACTTATAAGATAGGTATTGTCATCCCCATTTTACAAATGGTAAAAGTGAGGCTTAGAAAAATAAATGATTTGATGATTTCTCCAAGATCATTCTACTGATAAATACCAGAGTCAAGTTTTAAAACCAGTTTGGCTTGACTTATCTTATGTACTCTTTGGGGTAAAAAAAAAAAAAAAAAAAGACGCTCCATCTTACTTTAGAAATTGCTTAAAGTTACTTTGGCCTACTCAAGTTTGTGCCACTGGTTTAGGGTAAGCAGAAATTGGTAAAAGATTTCCATTACAGAAAGATTACTGTGTACTGTTTACACACACACACACACACACACACACACACACACACACACACACACACACACACACACACAGGATTCTTTACAAGTTATTATAAATTACAAATTTTAGAATTACATGAAACTTTTGTTGTTGTTGTTGAGAGCTTTTAAGAGCTATTCTTAGTTTAATAAAGAGTATTTATTTACACTAAAAAACCCCAGATATTGAAGGAAAAATCAGTTAATAGTTTCTGATTAATTAACTATGACCTCAGCAGAGACCACAATCAATACACTACATCTGTTTCTCTTGCCCCCAGGAACATCATATGTTGTTGTGGCCACAGCACTTTAAGGAAGTAAATGCTAGAACCAGGGATAGAAAACATCTATTAAAAAGATGGACAGAACAAATGGGCACATATTAAAAGGGTTCAAAGTTGAATCCAACAGAAAGCCAATGGGGATATGAAATATATAAAATAATAATTGTGAAGGTGAAAACAGACTTATTCAACCAACTCTAAGCTAGTAGAATAAGGGATACCTCAAAAAGATAATAGACAATGAGAGGAAGTATGGTATGTCCCATTAGAGTTGAGAGTAAATTTCTATTAACTCATTACTCATAAACTAAAATACAGATTTTAAAAATTAAAACTCAAACACCAACAATAGGTTATACCAAAAATAAGAAAATTTGAGAGTACATTCTTCGAGACTGAGGTTAAGACTATCTGTTAACATTGTGGATAAGGCCCAATATGATTATATTCTTTTTTTTTTTAAAGACTGCATTCATTCTTTGAGAGAGGGAGAGCGAACGGGGGAGGGAGGAGTAGAGGGAGAGGGACAAGCACACTCTGCATCACGTGCAGACCCCAACGCGGGGCTCGATCCAGGACCCTGAGATCATGACTTGAGCCGAAATCAAGAGCCAAATGCTCAACTGACTGACCCACCCAGGCACCCCCAATATGATTATATTCTTAATAATTTATGAGTAGTGGTGTACTGGCTGGATTCAGTAACTTAAAAAAATTATAAGTGATTAACATTTTTAATTACAAAAACTAATTTTGCCAGCTACTCATAGTCATAAAAAGTGAATCATCTAAAAAAAAGTGAATCATCTAATGCAACACAATCTTTTTAGCATTAATTTTTAAAAATCGTGTGTTTAATCCAATCTGACTTCAGAATCCATCACCACTGTGTAACAAACAACATTTAAAATGTACTTCTCATACAAATGCATACATTTTCTCCTTTTTAAAAAACCTGAGGTAGGGGCACCTGGGTGGCTTAGTCGGTTAAGCGTCTGCCTTCGGCTCAGGTCACGGTCCCAGGGTCCTGGGATCGAGCCCCACATCGGGCTCTCTGCTCCGCAGGAAGCCTGCTTCCCCCTCTCCTACTCCCCCTGCTTGTGTTCCCTCTCTTGCTGTCTCTGTCAAATAAATAAATAAATAAATAAAATCTTTTCTAAAAATCTAAAAAAAAAAAAAAAAAAACCCAAAACACCCTAAGGTATTACATCTGGTTAACAACAACAAAAATAACTTAAATCAAGCAACAAATATTTAGGCATTTTCCTGGTTCTTTGAACTGAAATGCTGTAGTGACTACGGAAAAATTAAGAGTGATTTTCTTAGCAAAATTATGAGTATTTAATCAGAATTTTTTTTTTACAAAACCAATTCTGTAATCTGATTATTTTATATAATACAGACTGTACTAATATACTTTTGAATAATTTATAAAATACTAAAATGACATACTTTTATATATAATAAAACTCACTGAAATAACTGTAGACAGTTGTTACTAATTTAATAGCAAATCTTTGTTATTATACGTATCTTAGTCTAAGGTAAACAGGCAAAGAGAGTTCCTCTCTAAGTGTTAGTACAGAGCTTAAGAAACCCTAACCAATAACTAGAGCACTATTTAAAACAACTTCTCAGCTTCTCCGCATTAAATTAATTGCCCCTTTTCATATATTACTTTTTAATCCTAAGAAACTAGGTAAGTCAAGTCATGGCACATAAATAGAAGCTAATAACTTTAGAGTTCTGTGGGAGTTGCGTTGGAGATAATACCTAAGTACATCATGACATTAAAAGATGGACTTTATTAATGACACCCAAACACATGTAATTCAAATAATGCCACTTATGTTTTATACTGATGATACACACATAAAACATGTTATATAAAGAAACACTAACTTTTCTCCGTTTCCCCAGGCAAACAAGGTGCCATCCTTACTAAAGGTATAGACTTTGCAATTTTTCCCAGATTCCCTGAAAATGACAAGAAAGAAAGTTTAATAAGCATTAATACTTTTCAAAAAACTGTGATTAAAAATTTACACTCTTACTACTAATTTAATGATTATGAACTTACATAAATTTAAGAAGTAATTCCAAAATGCTTAAGTCTACCAAATGCCTTATCTCTTACAATGCAGTGCCAACAACCACTGTAAAGTAAGGTGGAAATTGATGTTACATCAACAGATCAGAAAACGGAGCCCTTTTGGGTGAATAACCAGTTTGTATGAAAACTCAAAAATGTAAGTGAACGTGGAAGTCACTAGCTGTCAGGACTAACCTTGAGGGCTCAAGGATTTCAATATGGAGACTTTGTGAAGAATTCTCCAGATCACCTACATAACAACATAACTATGGCTAGAATATCCTCAAGTCGCCAAGAAGTGCCCCCGGATTTGAAGGACAAAGATCTTCCATCAGTTTCTGATGTATAGAGACAGGAAGTGTAACAACAGTAAGAGGATCCTCACACTAAGTAAGTGTGGATGCCAGATTCTCTATAAAAACAGACCTAGGAAATCAGACTTCTTGGCAATATTCAATCCAGTGATCAAAACCTGGGGCGCCTGGGTGGCTCAGTCATTATGCGTCTGCCTTCGGCTCAGGTCATGATCCCAGGGTCCTGGGACTGAGCCCGCATCAGGCTCCCTGCTATGTGGGAAGCCTGCTTCTCCCTCTCCCTCTCCCCCTGCTTGTGTTCCCTCTCTCACTGTCTCTCTCTCTGTCAAATAAATAAATAAAATCTTTAAAAAAAAAAAATCTTAAGTACTCTAGCTCTCAACTGGAGATGGCTACTAGGAGGACATCTCCCAGTGCTAAGGAACACACAAACAAAAATGTGTATGTGGGCACATGTAGAAGTCCACAGCCATTTGAATTACTAAATAACAAGCACTGAGAACTGAGCAGTACATCCCCCTTAAACTGGATACTATCTTTACATTATTAATTCATCTGAAGATGATACTCGTGTTTCTGCAATCACATAATAATGGTAGTTTAGCCTCAGCTTATAGTTACTGACACATTTTTTGTCCTCTTCTCACTAAACAACTATCACCAAGAGGTCCTCCATTCCACAATTGTGCTGCGACCTATTTCATATAATACCCAGTCCTTGGATACCCAGGTTTTTAAAAGCTCCCCATGTCATTCTAGCATGCAGCCAAATTTGAGAACCACTCATCTAAAAGCTTGACTAGAATCAGGCTGTTTTTTATTTCAACCTGCATAGAAGGTAAGTGTCATGGAGTTCCCATTACTACCCACCAGGAGACACATACTGTCTCCTCGTTCTACTCTTAGTGATGCTGAGACTGTCCTGGACTCATTATGTATGTGCCTCCTCAGATTCACCTTACCTTTCCTGCTTCCAGGACTCAGTTATTCAATGAAGAGACCTGGCCACCTCATCTCCTAACACCACTGGCTGTCTCAGACTCCCTAGGAGTGAGGGCCACATTTTAGCATGGCTTCCACTACGCCTATTGCAGCAGCAGGAAGAGGAGTTCTGACACTCAAACTCAACGTGAATAGACCAAAAGAGGCTCTGGCTGCAGATAACATTTCTTATGCTTCCTCTCCACAACTGAATGTTCTGAGGCACCATGGTGCCTTATAGCCTCTCCAGAGACATTTTGCATCACCAAGCAGCCTGGCTATATTTTGTGCATTTGTGGTCAGCTCAGTGCACCTCACATTATATTTGTTTTCACTTCTTCCTTGACTTATTTCCTTCTCTTCATTCCACATTACCCTCCCCCGCCCATATTCCTGCTGCCTTGGGATTATACACCCCAGTGAAGTGCATGCAGCCCAAAAGCTTTGACACAGACTTGTTTACTAGAGCAGTGCTTTTCAAATATCAATATGCATACAAATCACCTGAGGATCTGGTTAAAACACAGATGCTGATTCACTAAGCTGGATCAGGGACTGAGATGTTGTATTTCTGCACTGGCTCAAGGTGAAGCCAATATAATATAGTTGTTCTTGAGCCCACACTTCCCGTATCATGGTTCTAGAGAACTGGGGTCTAGTAAAAAACTGGGCAATAGATTCAGGTGATGTCAGCCTGATTATAAAGTTCCCCATCGATACTTCATCTAACAGTTTCAGCATCTTTTGATGATCATTTGCCCAGATCAATAGTTCTGAAAGCAGGCTCCCCAGACTTACAGCTTTGGCATTACTGGGGAACTTGTTAAAAATTCCAATTCTTGGGTCCCACCCCAGATCCAATGAATCAGGAAATCTGGGGAGGGAGCAGCAATCTGTGTTTTAACGAGCTCTTCAGAGAATTCTGATGCATGTTAAAGTTTGAGAACCACTGACACATGATTTCTTTAAGATTACAATGATTATCTAATCCCATCATTCCTTTTGTATTAACTGGAATTCTCCTATAAATAAGTTTTCCTCATCAATAATTTGTTTACTCTGAAAAACTGTACGGGAAAGGCAAAATAAATGCTTGACTCCTTCTCTTGATTTATCAGTTTTCAAAATAATGAGCGAGGACCCACCCCATCAACCTCCAAAGCTGACCAATAAGATCTGGAGAGAGGAGTTTTGGGGACAGTGTTTATATCCTTGAATGTCTTAATCCTTTCAGTCATGATTCTTCCCAATTCTCAAACTAACCCATCTTAAGTTAGTGAGAACCCCCTAAAGTTGACTCCTGTGACCCTTTAACAAAGCCCTGTTAGTCTTTTATAGCTTCCTTGCTTTCTGGCCCAAGATGTCTCTAGCTCAATTCTTGTATCTACTGTTGTAGATCTGAAGTCAGTCACTTCTGCAAGGAACTAGTTCCTATTAGTAAAGAATGGTGTTTAAAGATCACAATCTGTGAGGCAGGGGTATTCACTACTACTAGCTTATCACTGCTTCTCAACCTTTTTCAGCGGACAGAACTAGAAAATACAAATGTTTTTATGAAAAGAAATCATGAGTTCATATCAATATATGCGTCTATCCTTTCAATCTTATGCTGAAAAATCCTGGTTTCTAATGATGTTAATATAATTATTTGTTTTATCATACAATGGATTTAAAATGACAATATCAATTTTCTGTTCCAATAAAATGACTGAATGCATTTCAGAATTTTGCATGTCATCATAAGGTTATGCCACCAACTTAATACTTTTATTATAATTTTCTGTTTACCCATTGTTTCTTTTTAGAAAAAATATATTTGTATCTATCTAGTTAAATATATATTTTCTATTTCCTTCCTTTCCTATATCTTTTTCATTGTCCGATTTCATGAAGACTATAGGCAGTGGTTTGGCTATCACATTTGCAAGTTTTTCTTCATCCTCCAAGATAAGATTCTTCGAATCTTAAGGCTTGAACTCAAATATACTAAGGTCTACGCTTTTTCTTTTAAAAATGCTGAAGCTATTATTTTCAAATCTAAAGATCAATCATTTTTCTTGATAAAGAATATGCATTCTTTCCGTCTTCTGTTAATATTATATAACACACCCCAAGAAACCAGCCTATCTGTTCTTTCTTGTTCAGAATATAACAACAAAAATAATTTAGGATGTATTGTATAGTTCCCTATAACATCAGTCAACAATATAAACCATACCTTGAAAACAAAGTGCTTTCTGTAAAATGTGGTGGTCCATTTACCATGTACAGTCCTTCTGATCCTCGGACTAAAGAAACAAAGTGGAAAGAACCACCTTTAGTTTGTTAATGAATACTAAGTAATCACAAATATTTTAAAAAACAAAAAGCTTTCAGGCGTGCCTAGGTAGCGCAGTTGGTTAAGCGTCTGCCTTTGGTTCAGGTCATGATCCCAGGGACCTGGGATCAAGCGCTGCATCGGGCTCCCTGCTCAGCGAGGAGCCTGCTTCTCCTACCCCTACCCCCACTGCCTTGTGCACTATCATTATCTCTCTCCCTAATAAATAAAATCTTAAAAAGAAAAAGGTTTCAAAGTATCAATGAAATTATTAAACATTTCATAGCTACAGAATGTTAGCATTAAATGAGTACATTTTTCATTAAATATACAAAAGGGTGCATTTTTCTTAACCCTATTGCATGAAATCATGCAACTGCTGGGAAATCAATACATAATGCAATGGAACGAATGTTTATATCCCCCCCCCCCCAATTCTCATGTTGAAACCCTAATCCCAATGTGATGGTATTTGGAATTGGGGCCTTTTGGAAATAATTTGATTATAAGGGTAGAGACCTTATGAATGGGATTAGTGCCCTTCTAAGAAGAGCCCCAGAGAGCTAGCTAGCTCTCTTTCTGCCACATAAGGATACAATAAAAAGTTGGCAGTCTGCAACCTGGAAGAAGAGGAGATATTAGAAAACAGGGTGGCTGTGTGCTTTATACAAAAAAAATAACAGGAAAATACAGAATACATCCAAAGTTCTTAAAAAATGTAAGGCATTAGTAATATATTTACAATTTCTCAAACTAAGAGAACAAGTGGGATGACACACATTCATTTACTAAGTTCCCAATAACAGTAATATCCTAAAAAATAAAGTGGGAACAGAGTTCAAGATTAAGCAAAACCATCGATAGAATTAATTATATATATTTATATATTTTTTAAAGATTATTTATTTGACAGAGAGTGAGCACAAGCAGGGAGAGCGACAGGCAGAGAGAGAGGGAGAAGCAGGCTCCTCACTGAGCGGGGAGCCTGATGTGGGGCTACATCCCAGAACCCTGGGATCATGACCTGAGCCGAAGGCAGATGCTTGATGACTGAGCCACTCAGGCGCTCCAGATTAATTATATATTTTTAAATGGCTCAATTAGAAGTTTCTAAAGCTGAATCAAGGAAATTGATTCGTTCATTTGAAAAAGGCTTACTGAGTAAAAAATAAAAACTACCTCCCAGACCCTATGTTGAGTACTGGAGATACAATAGGGAGGAAAATCAGTCTTGTCCCTGACCTCATTAATCACATAATTAGTCAAATACATGGAATTCTGTAAGTGTGCTTAGTGCTACAAACTAAAGATCTATGGGGCCAATCCAGTGAATAGGGAGTTTTGATCTAAAAATGAAAGATGAGGGAAAGTGCCCTTGAGTACAGGATTTGTGTACTGAGATCTGGAGGATGGGTACAGTTAACAAGCAAAGAGAACAGGAACAAGTGCAAAAATTCCATGGCAAGAGAGATGACAGAGCATCAGAGGCCTTTATGGAAGTAACTGGAGGTGGAGAAGAAAACAGGGCTCACACCAAGCACGATCTTGTGGCCGAAGTCAGGCAACGTTGGTCTGTGGCCTAAAGTGGGAAACTTCAAAAGGGTTTTAGGTGAAGTTCTAGAACCAGATTTGCATTTTGAAAAGGTCAATCTGGTCCAGTGTAGAGAATAAACTGGAAGAGAGTAAGAGTGGATAAGACTATTCAAGACAGTTCTGCAGTGGTCCCACAGGAGAGTATGGAAACTTGGACTGATGGGGGGCAGGGGAAATGGTGAATAAGTGTTCAATATTTAGGAGATAAAACTGGCAGAACTTGTTGATGAGTTACTATTTTATCAGCTAAAATTCTTGCTAGCAGCAAAAGTTTAAGTGCTGAATAGAAGAAAAACTTATACTAAGGTTCATGGTTATATTTCGATCTGCTTCCTTTTCTGCCAACTGTTCACAAATCTACTCTTCCCTTTACTGAGAAAGCAGCAGAACTGACAAACAGGGGGCCGCTCTTGGCTCCATTTCCCTTCTCAAGGGACAGTTCTCATAATACTGATTTTCTACCTGAGAATTAACTAGCTCAATTTTCAGATATTGAAAGTAATATAACTTACAGTCCCAAAGTAAGTAATTTAAAGTTATAAAGTTACTAAGGAAAGGAACCACTGATGAACAAGACAAAAATCTATGCCCTCATGGAGCTTCCATTCTAGTGGAGGGACGGAAGATAAATAAACACATAAGTAAATGATGAGTTTCTTGTTAGATATCCACAAGTACCCAAGTCAATACCATGTTTCCTCACATGCAGAGCACTAAACTGAATTGTCAAACTGTTACAGGTCATTTGGCCTTGAAAAGAATGAAGCCTAGCAAAGTGTTCTGCATATATCAAGTTCTAAACTCCTAACACTACATGGCTTACAAGGCTCTATTTGATCTGGTCGCTGCACAGCTCTATGTCCTAGGCATTAGGGATTTAAAAAAATGAATCCAGGGGCACCTGGGTGGCTCAGCTGGTTGAGCGACTGCCTTTGGCTTGGGTCATGATCTCAGGGTCCTGGGATGGAGCCCCGCATCGGGCTCCCTGCTTGGTGGGAAGCCTGCTTCTCTCTTTCCCACTCCCCCTGCTTGTGTTCCCTCTCTCGCTGTCTCTCTCTCTGTCAAATAAATAAATAAAATCTTAAAAAATAATAATAAAAAAATGAATCCATAACTGCACTCAAGGCAATAATTTCAAAGGAGCTCAGTCTATTGCTACGTCTTGAATGAAACACTGAAGTTATCTATTTTAAGAATCTCTAATGACATTAGAAAACATTTTGTGCCAAAAAATGTTTTCCTACAATATTTTAAAACTATGAACTATAATTCTCTAGCATCAAAATTCTCAACTGCTTTTCAGTTTTTTGGCTAAGATCAAGTGTAGCATCAAAATTCTCTTACTACACAGGCAAAACAGTGCTATTTCTCATCACCAAATCATTTGCTGTAATATCATGTACGACACATTAGCATTTAGAATAGGCCATTCATTTCTTAATACTATAATAATGGTTTTAACAAACATTTATTTGAGAGATTCATAAAAAGTGAATTTACCAAAGTAAGGATTTTAGTTACCAGATTACACTTTATTACTAGGTTACATAAAATTGTGTCAGCCTAATGAGGTCCCTCCCACAAGCTGCTACAGCAATTTAACACATGAAGGGCTCTCTTACAGAATTTACATACAGGCCTAGGAAAATAAAACAGCGTATTGTCAGTGAAGCCCCAATGAAGCTGCAGTGTAATTAGAAAATGTGCCATAAGATGATGCAATCAAACCACATTCTGTTGTCTTAACTGCTGGCCCTGAGAACATAGGCCTAAAGTGACTGGCAAAAAAGAAAAAACAAGCTTGGGCGCTTGGGTGGCTCAGTTGGTTAAGCAACTGGCTTCAGCTCAGGTCATGATCCTGGAGTCCCAGGATCCAGTCAGCATCAGGCTCCCTGATCAGCAGGGAGTCTGCTTCTCCCTCTGACCCTCCCCTTCTCATGCTCTCTCTCTCATTTTCTCTCAAATAAATAAAATCTTTAAAAAACAAAGTAAAACAAGCTTTATCGACCTGATCTCAGCTTGTGTTCTGATGAACTTGTAACTAGTGACCTTGGTCCTCTATGTTTGTTCATTTTGCTGTTATCACCAACCACAATGTTTACTTGAGGTGAAATTCAAAGTTTTTGTACATTATACAGCTGACTCTTGAACACAGGAGTTAGGGGTGCTGAATCCTGTACAACCAAAAATGCGTGACTAACTTGACTCCCCCAAACATTTAACTACTAATAGCCTACAGCTGACCACCTGTATCGGTAACATAAATGGTCAATTAATACATATTTTGTACATGTATTATATATTATATTCTTACAATAAAATAAGCTACAGAAAAGAGTTATTAAGGAAATCACAAGGAAAACACATTTACAGTGTTGTACTGTATTTAAAAAAAGTATGTAAGTGGACCTGCATATTTCAAACCCATGTTGTTGTTCAAGGGTCAACTGGACTAAAGTGGCAGCTATACTGCAGAACCCATGAAGCCTTCTGACCACAGCAGTGGGAACTTTCAGACTATTCAGGGCAACCAGTACAAGGTTTTCCTTTTCCAAAATTTCTATTTGACTACATACCAAACTAAGACAGGTGGAAAACTCCAAAGGATCTACTATAGACTGTTTACCACCCCCCTCATTCATACGTTGAAACTTAATCCCTAATGTGATGGTATTTGAAGATAGGCCTTTGGGAAGTAATTAGATGAGGAAAGCAGAGCCCTCAGGAATGGGATTAGCACCTTTATGAAAGAGATTCCAGGAAGCTCCCTTGCCCCTCTGCCCTATGAAGACACAGCAAACAATGGCTGTCTTTGAACAGGAAGTAGGCTCTCACCAGACACCAAATCTGCCAGTACCTTGAAGTAGACTTTCCCAGACTCCAGAAGTATGGGAAATAAATGTTGTTTAAGCCACCCACTCAACGATATTTTTGTTACTGGAGACTCAATGGACTAAAACAGAACAGGAGTGAGGAACAAAAACTACTTAACCCACACTCGCTCATACAGATTGTTAACTCAAAATCTTAAAAGGCAACACTTGACAGAAAAGTTAGTGTGAAAAGTGTCACTCTTGAGTGTCACTCAAGTAGCATTCAGTCTCATGTGGTTTTCACTTCCTGGTTTTAGTATGTTTCTGGAGAAGCAAAATCTTGAGTCAAATTGATCAACTGCTTTTCAACATGCATATGTTCACATTCTAAATAACAGTTTTAAAACAAAAATCCAAAAGTTGTATGTTCTGATTCCATTTATAGAACACTCTAGAAATGACAAAATTATTGAGGGACAGATCAGTGGCTGCCCATGATTAGAGTTGGAAGGAGGATCTGACTATAAAAGGGCAGCATCTTTTTCTTCTTTTTTTAGAGAGAGAAAAAGCGCGCACATACAGTGGGGGGTGGGGTGGGGTGGGTGCAGAGAGAGAATCTTAAGAAGGCTCCACACCCAGGGCAGAGCCCGACACGGGGCTTGACCTCACCACCCCTGAGATCATGACCTGAGCCGAAATCAAGAGTTGGATGCTTAACTGGATGAGCCCCCCAGGCGCCCCAGGGTAGCATCTTCTTTGTGATGATGGAGCAGTTCTATATTCTGACAATGGTGGCTACATGAATCTACATGTGATAAAATTTCATAGTACCCTATACACACACAAACTGGTGAAATCCAAACAAGGATTATAGTTTAGTAAATACTACAGTACAAGTATCAATTTCCTAGTTTTAATAATGTACTATGGTTATATATTATCATTGGAGAAAGCTAGGTGAAGGGTACATAGGAAACTCCCTTTATTGTTTTTGCAACTTCTTGTAAGTATTAAATTATATCAAAATATAAGGCTTTTTTCTTTTTCTTTTTAAAACTTTATTTATTTGACAGAGAGAGAGAGAGACAGCAAGAGCAGGAACACAAGCAGGGGGGGTGGGAGAGGGAGAAGCAGGCCTCCTGCCAAGCAGAGAGCCCAATGCGGGGCTCGATCCCAGGACCCTGGGATCATGACCTGAGCCAAAGGCAGATGCTTAACAACTGAGCCACCCAGGCGCCCCTATAAGGCTTTTTTAAAAGACCATCACTGGGACGCCCGGCTCAGTCAGTTAAACCTCTGTCTTTGGCTCAGGTCATGATCCCAAGATCCTGGGATGGAGTCCCGCATGGGGGAGCCTGCTTCTCCCTTTGCCTGCCACTCCCCCTGCTTGTGCTACTCACTCCTGCTCCCTTGCTCTCTCTGACAAATAAATAAATAAAATCTTAAAAAAAAACAAAAACATTTTTGATAATGATTGTTCACAATATGGCAAGAAATTAAATCAATCAAAAGTTTGGGGAAAAGTTGTTTTTTTTTTTTTAAGGTTTTATTTATTTGAGAGAGACACACAGAGGGAGAGGGAGAGGGAAAAGGAGACTGCCCGCTGAGCAGGGAGCCCGACATGGGGCTCGATCCTAGGACCCTGAGATTATGACCCGAGCCGAAAGCAGATGCTTAACCAACTGGGCCACCCAGGTGTCCCTGGAAAAAATTTTTTTCAACATTTCCCAAGAATAGATTTGCTTGGGAATACCGAACAAAGTGCTTCATTAAAATAAAAAATTGAATAGATCAAGATTTTTGTACTAAGGTAAAAACAAAGTCCATGAGACAAAAGTGTAAACCAGAGCTACTTTAAAACTGGTGATACTGTTGGTTATATTCTTTATAACAGATACGTCTACTTTAGGGGAACTAATTATCAATTGAATTCATCATAAAAATCATACTGAGTCACTACAGTCTCCTTCATACATATAAATCACTATTTAAAGCAAATATTTTACTTCACATCTCCTTACACAGAAGCATATCTATGAAAAAGTGCTGTAAAACATTTTGGAACCACTAAGATACTTTACTGGATTTAATCAGTTTGAGTAACTTATACAAGAATAAATGGATATACAAAGTGCATTCGAAGACACACAAAATCAGATTCATAACAGAACATAAACCATATTACAAGTTAATAAAAGCAAAAATAAATATGGATTCAAAAGTTCTTTTCAATAACGAAAACAACTTTTCTATATATGACTTTCTAATGAGGAATTCATTTTAATTAGAAGTATGACTGAATGTGAAACACTGAATACAATGTAGACAGTTTAATATAGTGTACTGAGAGTTGATATGATCCCTTGTTTTTAATGATTTT
Source organism: Eumetopias jubatus (assembly GCF_037043125.1). NCBI lineage: Eukaryota > Metazoa > Chordata > Mammalia > Carnivora > Otariidae > Eumetopias > Eumetopias jubatus. The sequence continues at coordinate 111,103,732 of NW_028274807.1, forward strand.
CTCCTTTAATTAAAGGGGATCTGGAAACATGCTCTATTAGGAAGAAAAACCTAGAATGTGAACGGCTCTTTTCAGTAAAGCAACAAATAAATGCCAGAGTTTCACACAGAAAAACTGTTTAAAAACAAGAATAATAAATACTGTACTTAAATAATATCTTTCTAAAAATTAGGAGCCTTTCTGGATACTCATATACCATCTATTGCTCTAAGCCTGAGTTAGTATGAGAAAACTATTAGGCTTCAACAAACAAGTGTTCTATGCCAGGGATATGGTGATCATTATAATGGGATACTTTTTCCAACCCTTACATCCAGTGCAGTACCTATCAATGTAGGACAATGACTCCATTTTGAATAAATTATCTCAGTGGCCTCAACCAGGCAAGTTAATTAGAAATATGGGTTTCACGTAAGGGCCACTGTTTTACATGCCTGGAATCTAGGCCTCACCTTTTAGAAGACTCTAATTTTCCAAGGGAAACTATCCAAGGGTTAGAATTGGTGATTTGATTAAAAATTGACTGATTCAAAGATAAGCAAGATCCAGCCAAGCCAAGTCAGGCCAAAGACAGCTAGCATTGAGACTGGCAAAAAATGTGCTTTCCTTTGGGGCTGCTAAGCTGGTTGAATGTAAACATGGAGAACGTTAGCCTGAGAATGAATTTTGTTTTAAACATTTATTTATTTTAGAGAGAGAGGGCACACATGCAAGCAGGAGGAGGGGCAGAGGGAGAGAGAGATGGAAAGAATCCCAAGCAGATCCCCCCCAGAGTGCAGAGCACAACTCGAGAGGCTTAATCTTGCGACCCTGACCCCGAGACCATGACCTGAGCTGAAATCGAGTCGGATGCTCAATGGATTGAGCCACCCAGGCGTGCTTTGGCTTTTTGTCATTTCCAATTAAAAGTTGTGACTAACAAAATTTACTGGGCAATGTGTAAATTATTTTAAACTCCAAAATTCCATGAGTCTAAGTTTTAAAAAAAGATTTTGGAAGTAAAAGAATCTATTATTGGCTGAAATATCTATACTAACAATGTTTAAAAAATTAATCAATGTGTTCAAGTAAAAGAAAAATGGACGTTGAATGACTAATAATCCTGATTCTGCCAACTTGCAATGTGAATCTCTCTAGGCCTCTATGAATATGAGAAATAGAATGATTATCTAACCCTGAAGCTCTTACAAAGTCCTGGATTTTAAGCATTGTAAGAAAATTATCATTCTTAGTTAATTTGACTATAAATGATTACCCTTTATTAATTTATTCCTCCATCAAACATTTAGAGTGTCTATTGTTTACCATGCACCGTAACTGGTACTGAGAAGACAGGGATGAGTAAAACTCTGCCCCCGCCACCAAGGAGTTCACAGTCTAACAAGGCAGAAAGGCATCTAAATAACCAGATAATTAACCTACGTGAAAAAGGGGAAAAAAAAATTTCAAGTATATATGAAGTACAAAAATAGCCTGGGACTGACTGATCATCTGGGAAGAGTAAAGAAAAGCTTCAAAGAGCAATGATGTTTGAAATGAATTTTAAACGATGAAAAGAAGTAAGCCAAATCAAGAGGAACAGGATAGTGCTAGACTGAAAAAGTAGATTTTTCGAGGGTTTTATAAGCAGTTCAATATTGACGGAGCACAAAATGGGGGGGTGCAGCCAAGGAAATGCAAAGAGCTTTTCACGGATTATGAAGGATTCCACATGCTATGCTAAACAAGATGGAATTTATTCTGTAAGCACTGAGGCGACCCTGTAAGGATTTTTTTTTAACGTGAGAAAATTTATCAGATAATTTTAATGTACTGTTTTTTATTAGAGTTCAAATAAGCATTGTGAATAACATACTAGTTATCTTTACGAAACCAGAGAAAAAAATTCATTTAATTATGTAATTATGCCTTTTAAACAGTAATGTGCCTGGCATAATCATTTAACAAGTTATAGTCAGTATTTGATAAATATCTGATGAAGGAACTGCAGTGGCCAGATTAATATGAGAGGATGTCATGCTTAACAATAAAGATTTTAAAATGCAGAACAGGAAAAAGTGCAAAAGTTTTTTAAGGTTCAAGTCTCCGGGGACATAATCCCCTTCCTCAAAAGTAGACAACCTTGGGGCGCCTGGGTGGCTCAGTCGTTAAGCATCTGCCTTCGGCTCAGGTCATGATCCCAGGGTCCTGGGATCGGGCCCCACATCAGGCTCCCTGCTCAGCGGGAAGCCTGCTTCTCCCTCTCCCGCTCCCGCTGCTTGTGTTCCCTCTCTCACTGTGTCTCTTTCTGTGTCAAATAAATAAATAAAATCTTAAAAAAAAAGACAACCTTTTTGTTAATGACTTTTTCTTTTCTATATAAACTATTCGTGACTTTCAAAAGGCCTCTATTCTTTTCTCTCCCAATTCCCCTCTCTTTATTTGATACTCATATGAGAATCCCAGTCGTTACCGTAGTCCAGTCTTCCCAGACACAGTCCAAGGCTAATTATCGTTTCCAAAATTATAAACTCTGCCTCCGCTTCAAAATCCAGGAATCCTCTCATGTTCAAATTCGAAAATTCTCATAACCATTTCAACATCAAACGTTGCTAGATCATTTCTGTAATGCTCACTGCTACAATCCCAGAGCATACTTTCATCACTTTAAATCTACTCTACCACAGCTCTACTCTCTCTATTCGGCGCTACAAATCTCATTAAAGCAAGGAACACAGAATTTGGTATTACTTAAGTTCAGGTGTATTTAATATGTGTGCTCATTCTAGGGACTTAGTTATTTGTTTATCTTTGTTCCTTATTAGAGAAATAAATGATTTCTCACTGTCAACAAGGTCTGTCACCAGATAAGGGTTCCTTATAAAACCAGTGTTGTACACCCGGGGTAACAAATTCAACTTGCACTTCCTGATCTTATCTCCCTTCCTCAATTCCAGTGGAACCTAAAGCGACAGGGAGGAATGATGCATGGGCCAAAAGGGAGGGGAATGCAGGAGCCCACAGGCGGGGGCCTCACTTCCGATTGCCACGCGACACCAAGAAACCCAAAAGGCCCTCTAGCTCTTCCACAACCCACAAAGAAAGATGGATAAGACACCAGTGCTTCTCGGGTTATCCCCAAGAGCAAAGACACAAAAAGAAACTGCTCTGAAAAACAATCCCTTGCTCGTTCAGGACTCACCTGTCAAGAGCGGCGTGGACGGCGCCATCTTGTCCCGGAAAGAAAAACCCATGCGCTTGGGTCAGAGTTCACGAGGGCCAAACCCGGCCCCTACACGTCTCCTCAGGCGTGGAAACCGCGCATAGCTGTTTCCGGTATCACAAACCTCGGGGCCAATTCACTTCCGGTTGGAGACAGCGGCGGAAAAGGAGCCCGAACGCGCACGCGCAGCTCCGGGGCAACACTTTAAAGAGCGTCGGGGGGCTGGGCTAGGGCCCGTGCGCCCGCCTTCGTCCTCTTTCTCCGTCGGCTTCAGCAGGCGGAGCCCGCACTTCCGCGGGGCGGAGCCCGTCCAGTGCTGACGTTGGCAGCCGAACCCGAAGTAGTTCGAGGCTACGGACAGCGCTGCACGGTTGTTGCGTTGCATTTCCTTCCTCTTTCACTCCACGCTCCCGGCGGCGGCCAGAGCGGCGGCGCAAGACTATCTCGGCGGCCTGCTGTCGTCCCGCGCGCCCACCTCTCCGCCGGCCAGTCCGGCGTCGTCAGTCAGTCGGCGGCCCGCGCCCGGCTAGCGCTTGACTAGCCCAGGCCCAGCGGCCGGAGCTAGCGCCCCGCCTGAGAGCCTCCAAGCTCCGGCGGCGCAGGCACCAGGAGCAGAGCGTCGCGGCGGCCCAAGGGGAGGCGAGCGAGCGCGTCCAAGGGGTGGCTGGGGCAGGTGGTGGCGCCGCGAAGATGGTCGCCAAGCAGCGAATCCGTATGGCCAACGAGAAGCACAGCAAGAACATCACCCAGCGCGGCAACGTCGCCAAGACCTCGGTAAGGAATGAGCAGGCGCCCCTCGGTCCGGCAGCCCGGGCTCAGGCCTGGGTCGTAGGGCCGCGTCGAGCTGTCCACGAGACCCGAGGCTAGCGGACCGAGGCTGCGAGCTGGACGCTAAGTTGGCGGGGGCAGGCTGGGGGGAGGGCGTTCGGGAAGGTGGGTGCTGGAGCTTGGCGGTTCGGGAACAGAGAGGAAACCTGTGAGGTGAGAGGACCCGGCCACCTGGGCCAAGGTGTAGGCTGCAGGAGTCCGGGGTCGGAGCGGGGTTTTGCATTTGAAAAGGGAATTTTCATTTTTGCAGAGAAATGCTCCCGAAGAGAAGGCGTCTGTAGGACCCTGGTTATTGGCTCTCTTCATTTTTGTTGTTTGTGGTTCTGGTAAGTGTTTGGGGGCTACCATTGGGTAAGGGCGTTGGATGTAGGGCTTGGGATGACGTGATGACCCATCAGTGGTGAATCCTACCAGCGTAGTTCTCAACTCACCTGCCGGGAGCCCCACAAAAGTCACTTTCATCTGAACCGAATTGCTTGTCCCACATATGCACAGAGAGTGGTGCTCCAGAAACTTCTCACAGCTTGATTTGTGCTCACAGGAGATCAGAAAAGGAGGTCAGGTCCTTAGTAATGATCAAGTTGGAAGAAATTTAGACCAAAACAACCCTTATGGAATGAGAATTCAGAATGTTTTGCAGCCTCATTATCGATACATTTTTAAAAAAAAGCTTAGGAACATGATGTATGTATATGGATGTTGAACTTAATTTAACGTGTCCCAGAATGTAATGTCTTTATGTCAAAATTGGGTATATTTTATAGAGTAAAGCTCTTGCAAAGAATTGATTCTTTATAAAGGAAACGGACCTGATTGGCAACTTAATGTATGAGATAAATGTTTTTAGATTAATTAAAGAAACGTTTGACATATGGTAGGAAAAATAAGTTAGCAGATAAAACTGTTAAATTATACATTGTTGCCTCTGCAAATTACAGAATACCTTTCGTCTCTTCATTTATTATCTTAATATACAAGTTGTTGATATTGAAGTACATGTTTCTGTTTTTTACATTCTGACATTCTAAAATTACTGAGGTTTTTCTTAAACATTTCACTTTGCCTGCCTCCTAAACTTACTAGTTAGAAGCTTTCTTGATAAATGGCCAAGAGCCAAGCAATTTATTTAACCTAAAGATGATCAAATTTCAGCTTTGTGAGAATGAGGAAACCTGGTTATATTACATGCCAGGCCTTAGAAGGACACTTAATATTTTGGGGATAAATCAAAATAATTCTATGCTAGAAAAACCTGTTTGTTTTGGCGCTTTAAGTTCTTTCTAAAATGATTGCGTATTGCAAAATCTCTTGGACGTTTAGAAATAAAATTCAGAGAAACAAATTTAAAAATAAAATTTAGACATTCAATTGTTAGAGTAGGCTTATCTTCATTTTTTATTTCAGTGAAGTTACATAGCATTTGCAAGTAATTTTAAGGGTGCGTTTGGATTCTTGTGAACTACCTTAATAAGTATCAGTTGCCAGACCTATTTTATTCAAAGCATGCATACTAAAACATTTGCTCTTTCTCTTTACAGCAATTTTCCAGATTATTCAAAGTATCAGGATGGGCATGTGAAGTGACTGACCTTAAGATGTTTCCATTCTCCTGTGAATTTTAACTTGAACTCATTCCTGATGTTTGATACCCTGGTTAAAAACAATTCAGTAAAGCATCCTGCCTCAGAATGACTTTCCATATCATCCTTCATTTGTCATTCCAAGGTTTCTTCACGAGTCATTCCAAGTTTTCTAGTCCATACCACAGTGCCTTGCAAAAGCACCACATGAACAAAGCAATAAAATTTGATTGTTAAGCTACAGTAGTGGACCCTACTTATTCAGTCAGTAAAGAGTAAATTTTTTTTAATGTGGTTATTAAAACAGTATCCAGTATAGATAATTAGATTAAGTCTATGTAGACAGGGTCTAGATTTTGTTAACCCTAATGTGTAAATGCAATTAGCTTAATTTAAAGTTTGGAGTTTGGTTTTTATATAGCTAGGCACTTTATTACTGTATCTTGAATTGAAAGCACACTCCCATATAGGGTCATGTAACTGTCATGTAATAAAGTGCTTATAATGGAACAACTACACAGCCTAGTTTTCCCATAATCTTTAGCACCTAAATTTTTTAAAAGCTAAATGCTTAATATAAAGGGAGATGCTTACAGCTACAACATCTATTTTAACAATATTTCTGTTACACTACCTTGGATTTTGCATGAGTAATTATACTAACCTGAAATGCCATAAGAAAGCAACTTGATTGAGCATTTTGTAACTTAATGAGTCAATTCATTTTCACTAAAAGCTACCATGGTGGAGTAAAATCAGGGACAGTTTATGTCACCATTGATTTCACCAGAATTACTTTAATATATCAAAGGGGTCTACTGTGCTAGACAACATTTTAGGGAAAAATACTACTAAAACTGGGTGTCTCATCAGGACATACTGATGAGTCCAATGTGCCGTAAGACATCTGAGCACATTAATAGCACTTTTGATACCAAAAAAGGCACATCAATTAAAAAGTTACTTAGTGTTTGGAAATAATTTTCTAGATTTATGATTAAAATTTTGTTAGGGTACTAGATACGTCAGACTAAAGTGCCCTCTGGAAGTAAATGGATTTACTGATAAGGATCAGTCTTTACAGTCTTCCCTTTGTTGTATAATTTTATAGGTTATGATTGATCAAAGTTTCTTTTTACTAATGGTAAGGGTGAGAAGGCAGGTTTTGGGTTCTCTGGTACCGTTGAAAATTTTAAGTTTTGGCTATTTAAATACTTAGTCATAACTTGATTAAAAAAAAAAAAAAAAGCCTGAGAGGTGTCTCTGTATCAATGAATTGGAATGAAAGCTGCTCGTTTGCTTTGTTAATTGCCTCAGGATATCTCTTTTAAAATAAGCTCTTTTAAGAGGAACAGAAGGGAATTCTGCTACCTAATACACAGTGTGAACCTCAGAGCTTCTGATACCCCTAAATGTAGGAGGAGAATGAGGGAGAGGAGCAGTTAAGAAGGTTTAGGAATTTACTCAAGAATAGGGAAGGCATCAGCCGACCTTGGACCAGCAGGTTTTTATCTGCATTGTTACCTGCCTTTCTCACCCAGGAAATCAGCGCTGTACTTGTTTCCCTCTTTGAAGCCAGTGTCTTGGTTGACTAATTCTATTTTATTGTAACTCTAAAAATGAAAGTTACTGTTCTAAATTTATATAGCAGGTGCCTTATTCTTTGCTTTGAGTCAAACCATTCCATATTAGAATTTCCCCTGGTTTACTATAGATAATTGGCTTTAAGATGTTCGGGTTTTTTTTTTTGTTGATTGTACAATGTATTAATTTGACTGTTGAATTGCTATAGCTAGCAATCATTTTACATATGTAAAGTTGCATTCCCTTTGTATTTCATGTGTAATTTCCTAATTGAGAACATTTTATATTAAGGATGGATTATGCATGTTTGGGTCAATGAAAGCTATGTCTTATTTGATTTATCCTTTAAAAATAAAGTTCCCTGAATATTTGATGCCTTCTAAAAGGAAATGATTTTACAGATGTCTTATCGGAGTGTACTTTTTGTAGTTAATAGAAAATTATTTTAAAGAATGCCTAGTGTTATGTTGTATTTGAGTTAAAAGAAATAGTACCCAGAGACTGATTAAAAGTTCATAACTGGGAATAAATAGCAAGAAATAGATTAAAAGCGCAGTGAATTGGGCGCCTGGGTGGCTCAGTTGGTTAAGCGACTGCCTTCGGCTCAGGTCATGATCCTGGAGTCCCGGGATCGAGTCCCACATCGGGCTCCCTGCTCAGCAGGGAGTCTGCTTCTCCCTCTGGCCCTCTTCCCTCTCATGCTCTCTCTCTCAAATAAATAAATAACATCTTTAAAAAAAAAAAGCACAGTGAATTAAATACTTCCTTTCCTAGGATTTACCCTCATCTCATTATCCAAGTTTCATTCACGGAAAAATAGTTCTTTCGGGTCTCCCTTTCCCAGTTGAATTTTATGTCATCCAATGTTGAACACAGTATGATAATATTGAGGGGTTGTCTACATTATCCAATTACTCTTTGTCATTTACCTTTAACATTTCAAGGAGTTGTCAATGATTTCATTGTATCTGTTAGGTTGTATATAATGTTACTCAAAATAATTGGGCTTCCAAAATAAGGAAAGCTTTTCATTGTAAGAGGATGTATTGTGATGGACTTTGACTTACATCAAGGAAGTGTGTATCTTCAGCTGTGGGGCCACAGCTGTTCTCACTGAGGTTACTGGGGTTTTGCTGGCACAAAGGAATATGGAGATCTGGATTGTGTTCTTGGGAGGTTCATCATCAACAAAATTTTATTGCTTATACAGCATCTGTAAAATTGAGAGCATCAAATTTTCCACGAGAAATTGTTTTGACATTTGATTTGTCTTTACCTACCTTTTTAGTTTTTTAACTTACTGTTTTAGGTGCAAACCAGAACTTCAAGAAGCAGGAGTTGGGTTCAACAGCAAATTCTATGTCACTCCCATAGAGAATCATTTCCTGTCAGAACTTCATCCCACTCTAGCTACTTGTACTGCTTTATCTTCAAGTTGAATTAGGACAGAAATGTCCTAATTTGAAAAGAGTACTAATGAGCAATAAAAGGCTAGAAGCCAAGCTGAAGGGGAAAACTCAACCGTCTGGGCTTAGTTAATTCAAAGTAAATTCATGTATAGTACAGAATCCTAAAGATAGACAGGACATGGGCAGTTTAGTCTAACTGCCCCAATTTACAGATAAAAAATTCATTTATTCAGTGGATTTTGAGTTATGTGCCAGATATGGAGTTACAGCTGTGAATAGAGTCCCAGCACTCAAGTATCTCTCAGTCCAGTGGTGGGGGAAAAGACCATAAAATGATGATAATTGTGGTCAGTTATTTCAGAAGGAAAGTAAAACCAGATAAATGGTGTCCACTCTCACAGAGCTAGTTGAGGTAGAGCAGAAACTAGAACCAAGATTTCCAGACTCAACTGTACCCTAGAGAAACCATAGGAATGATTGCAGAACGTCCACACAGAACACTTCTGTTATCATGAGCTTGTTACTTCTGCTTTTAGAAAAACTCATAATTTTCAAAATTTTTGCATGTTGCCAATTAAAAAAAAACGTCCTTTTATAGATGCAATTAAGTTTGAAAATGAATTTAAGTGACAAATTTACTAGTGATATTTCCTGTACAGCAGAAAAATAGATCAAATCAGTAATGTTATCCACTGTAACATATTCAAGAGTACATTTTTAAAAAGTATTTTGTTATATAATCTTACTGTATTTTGTTTTAAAACTTTTCATCTGTGATGTTGAAAAATCTTATAGTCTGGTAGCCAAAAAAAAAAAATGCAGTCATGTGCCCTCCATAATTTCTTTTTATTACAAAATTTCAATGAATAAATCATGTGTGACTTTTATTCGCAGTGTGAACTTCTACTTTGGGATGCAGATAGAACAAATCTGCAAATTTAAATAAAACTATTATTTCAGTGTCATTAAAGGCATTAGTAACAGGTTTTCTTTTCTCATTGTTTTGAAGAAGTTTGAACCAGGGGAATGAAAATAATTGATTTTAGAGCCAGAAGGAACTTTAGAAATTATCTTGATTGGCCCCTTTATTTTACATCTGAGGAAATTATGGCCTAGAGATGTGATCTTTCCCATTGCCAATGAACCAGTAGCAGAACAAGGATTAGAAAACTAGTTTTGTGGTGATCAAACTGGCTCTTTAATATGTCGAGTGCCAAGGAATTCTGATTCTTTTTTTTTTTTAAGATTTTATTTATTTTTCAACAGAGAGAGAGAGACAGCGAGAGAGGGAACACAAGCAGGGGGAGTGGGAGAGGGAGAAGCTGGCTTCCCGCCGAGCAGGGAGCCTGTTGTGGGACTCGATCCCAGGACCCTGGGATCATGACCTGAGCTGAAGGCAGATGCTTAACAACTGAGCCACCCAGGCGCCCAGGAATTCTGATTCTTTTGGAATGTCTCCCCCCCTTTTTTTTAGATTATATATTAATCTCATGAAACCCCATAAGAGTTTTGTGAAGGTAAAATCTGAATATTTACTAAACTTCAGTCGGCTTCCTGCTGCCATGGGGATGAAATACCTCTTTAGCTTTGATTTTTCAGGGGACTTCAGAGCATGGCCCAACCTACCTTTTCAGCTTTGTCCCCCACTGCTCTTTGCAGCCAAGTTAGCCCAAAAAAGTTTACTTTCACTTTTCAAATACCTTGTGCTCTAAGTGTTTTTGCTCATTTTCCCTACATTACAATACTAATCCTTCAAAGCCTAGCTTCAATTTCACCTCTGTGAAGTCTTACCATATCATGGGAATTAGAAACGCTCTCTTTGGGATTGATGACTCTGGACCAGTTAGCATTTATTATGTTGCCATGTTTATCAGTTTTGTTTCTCAGTTTCTCAGCTAGAATATGGAATACTTAAGAACAAATGCCATATTTTTCATTATTTTTTCATCTACTTTCACCACCCTTGAGGCTAGTATGAAACTTTTTTTTAAAAATTTTATTTATGTATTAGCACAAGCAGGGCGGGAGGAGAGGGAGAAGCAGTCTCCCCATTGAGCAGGGAGCCTGATAACGGGGCTTGATCCCAGGACCCCAAGATCATGACCCAAGCTGAAGGCAGGTACTTAACCAACTGAGCCATCCAAGGGCCTTGAGGCTAGCATGAAACTTTACACACATAAGGGGAGCTCAACATTTTAGATGAGTGATAAAGAGAGCACCAAATGCGGGCGCCTGGGTGGCTCAGATGGTTAAGCGTCTGCCTTCGGCTCAGGTCATGATCCCAGGGTCCTGGGATCGAGTCCCGCATTGGGCTCCCTGCTCCTTGGGAGCCTGCTTCTCCCTCTGCTTCTCTCTCCCTCTCTCTCTCCCTCTGTCTCTCTCATGAATAAATGAATAAAATCTTTAAAAAAAAATGGCAAAAAAAAGAGCACCAAATGCGCTATCATATCAGAATAATCTTTAAAGTAAGAACATGTCTTGTAAAATAATCCATCCCTGATACAACAGCCATCCAAACTACTTCCAGTCTTGGCAACCTCTGCTTGATGGCTGGGCTCAGCACCATAACCCAAGTCTACCCTTGAAATGAACTCTCTCAGGATAGGCTTGATAGTTTGAAATATATCAACAGTGGTATTTGTCCTTCAGGCATATTTGAGAACCGTTCATTATAAGTGTCATTGAGAAAACTATAAAAAGTGCTTTATAAAGAAAGCTGACACCTCACCACACCAGTCTGTCCGGTTATAAGGAGAGTCTGACAACCACACTGTTAGAGCAGGTGCCTGTGGGCTGTTAGCTGCCCTCTGTCCCAGGCCCCATCCTAGAGCATAGGAAGGGACAAGGATGTCACAGGGGTGCACCTTTCTCCAAACCAGACCGCAAACCCAGATGGCTCTGTTCCTCCCAAACCAGATCCAGTCCCTGAAAGGGACAGCTTGTTCTCTTCACAAAGAAATTCCCTACAGCAAGGCTACACCACACTGACTAGCATTTATCATGTCATGTGGTTACCAAACCAGATCTCATACTTTGGGCAAAGGAAACTCTCAGGGCCCACCTGGGAAAATGCCATCCAGGCAGCCATGTGGAGCTCTGGAAAATCACTTAACTCCTGACACCCAGGAGCGCCATGAGACTAAGATGAATCACCAAGGTTTACGAGTTTGTGTTCTGACGCTTGAGGCACCAATTAACGAACAACTGTAGATGCCAAGGTCCAAATGCGTCTGGGATTGAGACAGATCTGACAAAGCCCAAATCATAAAGATAAATAAACACTGGCAATATCCAAGCATATTTCTGCCTAGCTCCACCCTCTACTTGTGCACAACTTCCTGTTAATTACAGATGGATTACATGAAGAAGGAAGGTCTAACAGTCATTTCTGCTTGATTGAGAACAGCATCAGAATGCTTTTCAAGGGGCGCCTGGCTGGCTCAGTCAGTGTAGCATGCGACTTGATCACAGGGTCGTGGGTTCCAGCCCCATATTGGGTGTAGAGCTTACTTAAAACCTTTAGGGGCGCTGGGTGGTTCAGTCCATTAAGCGTCTGCCTTTGGCTCAGGTTATGATCCCGGGGTCCTGGCATCAAGTCCCGCATCGGGCTCCTTGCTCAGCAGGGAGCCTGCTTCTCCCTCTCCCTCTCTGCTGCTCCCCCTGCTTGTGCTTGCTCTCTCTCTCTCTCTGTCAAATAAATAAATAAATAAAACAAAATAAAGTAAAAACTTAAAAAAAAAGAATGCTTTCCAAGGCCAGATCCCTTTCTTTGCTAAACATTATATGAAAGCCCATCTTCACTGACAAGTACACCCAGGGAATGTGGTCCAACAGAGTTTAATACTCAACCTATGTCAATGGTCTTATCCTTTACTCAGAGTGTGGCCAGGGGACCCACAGTTAACCTGGAAGCCTGTTAGGAATACAGAATCTTGGGCCTCACCCAAGGCCCACTGAATCAGAATTTTCGTTTTTACAGAGTCCTTAGGTAATTCATATACAAATTAAACTTTGAGAAGTGTTGAAGAGGTCTCAGAGTTCTGGTTCCTAAACAAATACCTAACCTCCTTGGGCCTTGTTCTCTTTGTCTACAGAAAAGAAAGCACTTGCCCTCCTGTTTCATGCAACTGTTATGAAATCTTGAGAGCAAAAGCACTTTGAAAAGCTAAAATGCTCTACATAAATAAGATCCACTAACTTTATGAACTGCAAAAACAAGACATCTCTGGTAGGGTGAGGGGCTTTCCTCATTGAAAACAGAAAGTAACAGTAGCCTCTGTATTTGACTTGGCAGGAAGTCACTCACATATTTCTTAGGGTCTCTTGCTATTCATATATCTTGAACTATAATTTTGCTTTCCCAAAGTTCTGCCTTCTGAATAGCTTTTCAAAACTTACAGGACGGGGAATCCTATCCAGCTAATTAGGATTGCAATAAGAAGATGTATTGCATTTAGAAAGCTAAAGAGAAACCAGGGGATACACTGGTCTCAAAGACTGCTTGTACACAGTTATCCCTGCTTTAGAGGCTCTTGTGGCATCCCTTTTATTACCTAACTTCAAAATTGCCATTGCTCGGAAAGTGCCGCGGTCACAACTATAGGTAATGCTACCTCAGACCTGAAAAGGGCACTTGGTAAATATACAGGCTCATGAAATTTGTCCTTAGAAAACACCCAAATCCCTGTTAAAAGAAAACAGAAAACACATTTAGAGAAAATATGTGGAATTGGATTTGATACCTTCACTTGTTTTTAAAATAAACTCAGGTGATAGGCATTAAGGAGGGCACATGATGTGATGAGCACTGGTGTTATACGAAACGGATGAATTATTGAACACTACATCTGAAACTAATGATGTACTAGATGTTGGCTAATTGAATTTAAACTAAAAAAAATAAACCTAGATTTACAGAAAAGTTGCAAAGATAGTACAGAAAGTGCTTTTGTACCTTCACTCAGCTTCCCCTAATATAAACGTCTTATGTAACCACGGTACACTTGTCAAAATTAAGACTTTAACACTGGAGTGATACTATTTACTAGATTAGGACTCTATTTGGATTTCACCAGTTTTTCCACTAATGTCTTTTCTCTGTTTTAGAATCCAGTCCAAGCTACCACATTGCAATTTAGCTTTCACTCCTTTTTTTTATGAGCAAACTGTGCCTAATATAGAATATTGTGCTTTGGATTTTTAAATACTATAATTATAAAAAATGTCAAATATACACAAAGTAACATGAGATGTCTACATGCCATCAATAATGCCACAGTTGTTAAAATTTTGCCATATTTGCTTTAAATCTCTTTTTTTAAGTACAAATAAAATGTTAAAGATATGACAAAAACACCCCTTCTTTGCCTTATGAAGTCAGTGTAGGCCATTCATATGCATTTTTGTACTTTCACTACACATATATAAATTCATAAACAATACATACTCTTGTGAACTTTTAAGATTTACATAGGCAGGGGCGCCTGGGTGGCTCAGTCGTTAAGCATCTGCCTTCAGCTCAGGTCAGGATCCCAGGGTCCCGGGATCAAGCCCCGCATCAGGCTCCCTGCTCGGCGAGAAGCCTGCTTCTCCCTCTCCCACTCCCCCTGCTTGTGTTCCCTCTCTCGCTGTGTCTCTGTCAAAAAAAAAAAAAAAGATTCACATAGGCAGTGTCAAACTGTACATTTTATACGCAATTTTACTTTTTACTTAACATAATTTTGAGGTTTCTCCAGTGGATCTGATTCATTCATTTTAATTGCCACATAGAGTATACCTATTATGAATAAGCCACACTTATGTATCCAGACTCCTGAGAGATGCTGAGGCTGTTTCTACTTGTTCACTGTTGTACTCTGGACTGCAATGAATGTGAAGGTTTATACATTGTTTCCTTGTATAAAATATATAGAGAATTTCTCTAGTCTAGAAGTGGAACTTTTTTTAAAAAAGATTTTATTTATTTATTTATTTGAGAGAGAGAGAGAGAGAGAAGGGGGAGGGGCAGAGGGAGAGAAAGAATTCCAAGCAGACTCCCCATTGAGTGTGGAGCTGAATGCAGGGCTCTATCCCACAACCCTGAGATCATGACCTGAGCCAAAAATCAAGAGTCAGATGCTCAACTGACCAAGCCACCTTGGTGCCCCTAGAAGAGGAATTTCTGAGCACGAGGTATGTGCATCTTCAAATGTATTAGGTATGGTAAATTAACTACCCAAAAAAGATTCTGAAAAATTAAGTTTGCATCAACAATATATAAGAGTTTTTATTTCCTTGAGAGCTCACTAAAATTTTATTTCAACAGACATTAACTTTTGCCTTTCTAATAAGAGGGTAAATTTGGCTCAGAATTGTTTTAATATGCATTTCTCTAATTACTAGCAAGGTTGAGCAACTTTTCAAGTGCCGGCTCGGAAGCCTGATTTTTATCTCTTTTTCTTTCTTTTTTTTTCCCCTTTGTTCCTTTGGGAACCTTGGGCAATCTTTTTAATTCTATTTTTTCAATTACAAATGAATTAAATGAGCAAATACAGGTAAAGCACATAGAAAAGAGACTGGCATAACAAGATGCCCCAAACTCACCTGAGATTTTCCTTCCCTAGACGTGGAACCATCAGCCATGGTTCTTTTTACCATGATATGGTATTTAGAGATTACAATCTAAACTTTAGGGGAGCTTATTGCAACTGTGTTCTCACTGTTACTAAGACTTTTAGTGAACGAAACTAAAAAATTGGTATTTTTAAGGGAAAGTACATCATGATTTTATATTGGTATTTCCAATTCAAATTTAAGATGACATGTTTTCACTTATTTCTTGAATTTTATATTTTATTCTTTTTTTTCTTAATTTGAAAATTAAGAAAAAAATTGTTTTTTTCCCCTTGGTTTCTAACAACAATAACGCGATTACTTAGTTGTTTCATCCCACTAAATATGCAATAGTTTCAAAATGTAACAATTTTATTAACAATATGACTATTGAAAGCAGTTTTCTTAAGAAAAAAAGTCTTTGAAGTTCTTTTTGTCCTTAGGCAATATTTTGTGAGGGATATAGAGCCAAATTATTAGGTTTTAAATCATCTGAAATTTCTCTGTGTGATTATGTCACTAACTTGTTATCCAGTTAAGTTCATTTGTTCCATTTGACTTTGCTTTTCAGGATTTTTCTTTTTAAACAGCTTTATTGAGATAATTCACATATTATACAATTCACCCATTTAAAGTATGCACTTAAATGATTTTTAACTGTGCAATGATCACCATGGTCAGATTTTCATAACCTCAAAAGGAAATCTTCTATGTCAGTTATATCTCAATAAAAGTGGGGGAGAAAAAGGAAATTCACCAATGAAATCATCTTGGTCTGGACCTTTCTTTGTGGATAGTTTTAAAATGACAAATTCAATCTATTTTCTATTCAAATTTTCTTATTTCTTCTTGACTCAGTTTTTGTCTTCTTAGGAATTTGTTCATTTTATCTAAGTTATCTAATTTATTAGCATACAAGTGTTCATAATATTCCTTTCTAATCCTTTTTATTTCTGGAAGGTGAGTTGTAATGTTCCCTCTTTTATCGGAGCCTTTTCTCTCCTTTTCTTGATCAATCTGGCTAAAGGTTTGTCAACTTTGTTGAGCTTTTAAAAGAACCAACTTTTTGGTTTATTAATTTTTCTCTATTATTTCTCTATTCTCTACTTATTTCATTTCTGCTCTGTAGCCACTGGTATTCTTGGCTTGCTTGCCTGTGCATGGAAATTCTGCTTTTTTGAAATGAGCTGGGGCAAGGGGAATCAGACCCAAACCCAACTTTCGGGGTGCCAAACCCAACGTAGAGTCTCTGTCTTGTGAGTGGGCCTGGGGGGGAAGAAGAGAACCCTGTGTTTTTGGCTGTATCCATCTAGACTGGAGTTTACATTCTGAGTTGTGAAGGAGAGGGAGAAGGTCATAGTTCAAGATTCTTACTGTTCTTACTAAGCTTTAGTAGGTTTTCTTGAATAAATGTTTCTTCATTTGCTAAGTGGCCTCAAGACCATTTCTAGAGAATGAATTTTCAAAAGTGATTTCCACCAATTTCACTGTGGAGAGGGACCACAGAGGTCTTAATATTGTCGTGCCAGGAGTACACCCTTAATGGTTGCTTTTTAATTTTTAAATTTAATATGATTGTACAACTAGGTAACATATTTACACAATTCTAAACTTAAATCTATTGAACAAGATATATTCAGAGAAATCCATTCCTATTCCTGCCCTTTCCACTCTGTTGCCTCTGCCTACTGATAAAGTAAAACAAATTTTTTTGAGATATAATTAATATATTTTAACATTCACCCTTTTAAAGAGTACAAATTCAGTGGGTTTTAGTATATTTTTAAAAGTTGTGCAGCAGTCACTATCTAATTTCAGAATACTTCATTTCCCCCAAAAGAAACCCCTTTTAGCAGTTACCCCAAATCACCATCTGCCCCCAGTCACTGGCAACCACTAATCTACTTTGTTTCTTTGTGATTTTGTCTATTCTGGACCTTTCATATCAGTGGAATAATAGAGTATGTGGCCTTTTGTGACTTACTTATTTCAGTTAGCATAATGTAGTCAGAGTTCCCTTTTCATGGCTGAGTAATATTCCATTGCATGGCTATAACACAATTTGTTTACTCTTTCAAAAATTGATGGACATTTGGGTTGTTTCCCTTTTTTGGCTATTATGAATAATTCTGCTATGAACATTCATATTCAAGTTTCTGTGTCAACATATGTGTGTTCTTTTCTCTTGGGTATATGTCTGGAAGTGGGAATTGCTGGTTATAAACAACTTTTTAAAAAGAGTTTTTGTTTTATTCCATTAATCCTACCTACCTATCTTTCTGTCTGTCTATTTACCATCTACCTATCTAGATATGTATCACATCCACTTCCCTAGGTAAATGGTAGCATTGTAGACAGACACTTTTCTTCACTTTCTTTTTTTCATTTAAAATATACCCAGGAATGTGGCACCTGGGTGGCTCAGTCAGTTAAGCATCTGCCTTCAGGTCATGATTCCAGGGTCCTGGGATTGAGTTCCACATTGGCTCCCTGCTCATCAGGGGAGTCTTCTTCTCCCTCTCCCTCTGCCCCTGTTTGCATGTTTTCTCTCTCACTCACTCTCTCTCTCTCAAATTAATAAATAAAGTCTTACAAAAATAAATAAAATATATCCAGGAAAACAAAATTAAAAGTACATATGCTGGACATCAGGCCATATCAGTATATAGAGATATTCTTCAGGATGTGCCATGATTCATTCAATTTCAACCAATAACTTATTCATAGATATTTGTTTTATAGTCTCTTACTATTAAAAATTGAACTGGAATAAATTGCCTTCTAGTGTATGCCTTTTGCAAATATATATTTTTATTCAGTTTTTAAATTCCAGTATAGTTAACATACAGTGTTATATTAGTTTCAGGTGTACAACAGTTCTATACATTACCCGATGCTCATCATGCTGAGTGTACTCTTTAATCTCCACCCTTATTTCACCCATCCCCCCCCTCCCACCTCACCTCTGGCAACCATCAGTTTGTTCTGGATAGTTAAGAGTCTGGTTCTTGGTTTGCCTCTCTCTTTTTCCCTTTGCTTATTTGTTTTGTTTCTTAAATTCTACATATGAATGACATCCTATGGTATTTGTCTTTCACTGACTGACTTATTTTGCTTAGCATTATACTTTCTAGCTCTATCTGTGTTGTTGCAAATGGGGATATTTCATTCTTTTTTATGACTGAATAATATTTCATTGTATCTATATACCACATTTTCTTTATCCATTCATCTATCAATGGACACGGGCTGCTTCCATAATTTGGCTATTGTAGATAATGCTGCTAACAACATCGGGGTGCATGTATCCCCTTGAATTAGTATTTTTGTATTCTTTAGAAAAATACGTAGTAGTGCAAATGCTGGATCGTAAGGTAGTTCTATTTTTAACTTTTTGAGGAACCGCCATACTGTATTCCACAGTGGCTTTATCAGTTTGCATTGCTCCCAACAGTGTAAGAAGATTCCTTTTTCTCCATATCCTTGCCAACACTTGTTGTTTCTTGTGTCTTTGATTTTAGCCCCCTTCTCACAGGTATGAGGTGATATCTCATTGTACTTTTGATTTGCATTTCCCTGATGATGGATGATGTCAAGCATCTTTTCATGTGTTGGTTGGACATGTCTTCTTTGGAGAAATGTCTTCTTTGGAGAAATGCCTATTCATGGCTTCTGCCCATTTTTTAATTGGATCATTCATATTTTGGGTGTTGAATTTTGTAAGTTCTTTATATATTTTGGGTACTAACCCTTTATTGGTTATGTTATTTGCAAATATCTTCTCCCATTTAGTAGGTTGCCTTTAAGTTTTGTTGATTGTTTCCTTCATTGCTCAGAAGCTTTTTATTTTGATGTTTATTTTTGCTTTTATTTCCCTTGCCTCAGGAGACATATCTAGAAAAATGTTGCCATAGCCGATGTCAGAGAAATTACTGCCTGTGCTCTCTTCTAGGATTTTTATGGTTTCAGGTCTGATATTTAGGTCTTAATCCATTTTGAGTTTATTTTTGTGTACGGTGTAAGAAAGTGGTCCACTTTCATTCTTCTGCATGTGGCTGTCCAGTTTCCCAACACCATTTGTTGAAGAGACTTTTTCCCATCATATATTCTTTCCTCCTTTGTTGAAGATTAATTGACCATACAATTGTGCGTTTATTTCTGGGATTTATTTATTTTTTATAATTTTATTTATTTTTTTATTTTAAAGATTTTATTTATTTATTTGACAGAGAGAGACACAATGAGAGAGGGAACACAAGCAGCGGGAGTGGGAGAGGGAGAAGCAGGCTTCCTGCTGAGCAGGGAGCCCGATGCGGGGCTCGATCCCAGGACCCTGGGATCATGACCTGAGCCAAAGGCAGACGCTTAACTGACTGAGCCACCCAGGCACCCCATTAGGTGTATTTTAGTTTGGGAATATCTTTTTTTTTTTAAAGATTTTATTTATTTATTTGAGAGAGAGAATGAGAGATAGAGAGCATGAGAGGGAAGAGGGTCAGAGGGAGAGGCAGACTCCCTGCCGAGCAGGGAGCCTGATGCGGGACTTGATCCCCGGACTCCAGGACCATGACCTGAGCCGAAGGCAGTCGCTTAACCAACTGAGCCACCCAGGCGCCCCTTGGGAATATCTTTTTTGATAGTTGTTTTTCATTATGTAGTATCCATCCTAATAATGCTTCTTGACTTAGTGCATTATATTTTATTTTATATATTCACCTTTCTTTTGGATGTTGTTTCTGTGGTATCTTTTTCTATCCCTTTAAGTTCAATCTTTCTATGGCATTTATGTTTCGTGTCTAGTTTTAAATAGCATATGCTTGGATTTTGATTATGTTTTAACTTTTGTTATCACCACCATCGTTGTCTTATTTTGCTTACTTTCAACGTCCGCTCCTACCTTCTGTTGGATTGATTGGGACTTCAGATTTCTGGGGCTTTTTAAGGGTAAAATATACCTTAGCAGCATGACGTTTTCTTTATTATAATTTTTACCTGTGACTTTTTTGTTTTTGAAATTGGAGACCATTAAGCTTTCCATTAAGCTCTAGTTCCTTCTTCCTCCTCCAGCTTAGGGAAATTTGAGAAAAACTTACTTTGTAGAAGTTAATTTGAAATTATTTTCCTTTCCAAGTCATAATTTAAGTGTACATAAAGCACACAAACCTACATCTTACAGTGTATGAGGCTTTTGGAAAAAAATAACATTTTTATTTTAGTCTTTTATACTCTATAAATATTCTATAACTACCATCAAAACAGACTCTTTTGAGTATTCCTGTTATAGGAAATACACACCAAAATACTTATGGGTAAGATTCAGGACATATGTAACATATCTGCAAATGGTTCAAGAAAATAACTACACATACATAGATTTATTAGAAAGAAAGGGAGAGAGGGAATGATAAAAGTGAATGGTATACAAGAAACAACAAATGTTGGCGAGAATGTGGAGAGAAAGGAACCCTCTTGTACTGTTCGTGGGAATGCAAAACTTGTGCAGCCACTGTGGAAAACAGTATGGAGGTTCCTCAAAAAGTTAAAAATAGAACTAACTACCTTACAATCCACAATGTGGAGAGAAAGGAACCCTCTTGTACTGTTGGTGGGAATGCAAAACTTGTGCAGCCACTGTGGAAAACAGTATGGAGGTTCCTCAAAAAGTTAAAAATAGAACTACCTACCTTACAATCCAGAACTAACTACCTTACAATGTACAATACAATTTGCACTACTACATATTTCCCTAAAGAATACAAAAATACTAATTCAAAGGGATACATGCACCCCGATGTTGTTAGCAGCATTATCTACAATAGCCAAATTATGGAAGCAGCCCGTGTCCATTGATAGATGAATGGATAAAGAAAATGTGGTATATAGATACAATGAAACATTATTCAGTCATAAAAAAGAATGAAATATCCCCATTTGCAACAACACAGATAGAGCTAGAAAGTATAATGCTAAGCAAAATAAGTCAGTCAGTGAAAGACAAATACCATAGGATGTCATTCATATGTAGAATTTAAGAAACAAAACAAATAAGCAAAGGGAAAAAGAGAGAGGCAAACCAAGAACCAGACTCTTAACTATCCAGAACAAACTGATGGTTGCCAGAGGTGAGGTGGGAGGGGGGGATGGGTGAAATAGGGGTGGAGTTTAAAGAGTACACTCAGCATGATGAGCATCGGGTAATGTATAGAATTGTTGAATCACTATATTGTACACCTGAAACTAATATAACACTGTATGTTAACTATACTGGAATTAAAATAATAATGATTTTTTTAATTAAAAAAAATTTTAAAGTGTTACTTTAAAAAGAAACAAAAGGGAATGGTATAAAATGCTAACAATAGGTAAATCAGGGTAAAGGATGTATGTATGTTTTGGATACTATTTTTATTTTTGCAATATTTTATAGCTTTGACATTATTTCTAAATGAGGAGTTTTAAAACTTCATATTTAATAAAAGGTTAAAAAGGTAGTTCCTTTTGTGAAATTTTTCATTCATAACAAGTAAAAAAAACAAACAAAACTAATACATTAACACTTTTGATGATTGGGTGCCACCCAGTGTTCAATTTCTGCAACTACAAAACTAACAAATTGAAACCCAATTTCTTAAAACTGTTTTTGGAAATAGCTTTTGTTGATTTCTTTACGATGGCACCATAAGATTACGCAAAGAATTTGTGTGATATCAAAATTACTAGAAAAAAGAAAAAGCTCAAAGTACTAAACTATGAAGGAAAGAGCCATGGATTGTGATATCAAATGCAGATTTCTGCCTCCTTTAAATTTTAACCAAGTCTCAAGAAGACATCAAAGTAAATATTCAGAAGGACTCTGATCAGTGCACAGACTAGTCAAAACTAGAGGTTTACACATAATCCATGATAATTACATGGCATAGAATTTCTTCAAAACATCCATATACTCGAGGTGAAGTGGCCACAGCAGGGAAACTGGTAATATATGTTCTCTTCTTTTTCTAAATGACAGATGTTGTGGGGTTTGGGCCCAAGTAAATTCCATTATAATAAAAGAACAAAGTAGGTTTCACGTTTGATTGAAGTTAATTTAGTATCAATTTTTAAAGACACAGAATACTTCAAAACAAACATCGAAAATCAATCTGTTGAACAAACTTCACTCACGCTAGCAATGTTTTAGGCTTCCTCATGGATTGTGGCTATGATCCAAATTCTGACTCTCAGAAAGACCAGAATGTAAAATGTTGAGTTCAATTTGCATATGCTCAGTGTCTTCATCATCATCCCGGTTGGATCTTGACACCATCTCCAGGAACAAATGTAACATGCTTTGATTGTAGCTTGTCCTGGAAGTTCATCTCTCCAGCTTTATTAGCAATATAATGTAACATATGTAACTTTGCTGTCTAGGAATCTTGTAAACTCCCCAATAACATGTCTGAAGTTCTTTTTTTTTTAAAGATTTTATTTATTTATTTTACAGGGCGAGACACAGTGAGAGAGGGAACACAAGCAGGGGAGTGGGAGAGGGAGAAGCAGGCTCCCCACCGAACAGGGAGCCCGATGCGGGGCTTGATCCCAGGACCCTGGGATCATGACCTGAGCCGAAGGCAGACGCTCAACAACTGAGCCACCCAGGCGCCCCAACATGTCTGAAGTTCTTATCCTAACCTTTCTTTCTCAATTTCTTCTCACTGTCAAAACGTATTGCTTCCAATTGCCCATTTCCCAACATTTAGGTCACGTGGGCCTACTGGTCCACTATCCTTAAACACTAGTTATCTTATTTCAGGTTCATTCTCATCCTTACCGCTGCACTTCTTTGTACCTTTATTCTTGGGCATGGTTGCAATGGAGGTCTGGATCTCTGTCTCTCTCCCTGGTGCATGAGGAACCCTCATGTGGGAGAGCATCTGATTAGGGGTTCCTATTTCCCTTTTGCGCCACTCCACGTTTCTCAGAATTAAACATTCCTTTTCTATTGTCTAAGCGAACCCTTTAAAAACCTAACTGGTATATTTGATGAAGTCTAAAATTCATCTTTAATTCATCTTCCTTCTTGAAGGAAGACCTTAGAATGCTTTGATTTCAATCATCTCCCTCTTCCATATTGTATGCTAATGTTGTATAGTGGATTTTTTTCCCCCAAATTAGCCATTATTGTTTTTTTATGAGCATGTTTTTACATTGCTCCATGTTTATCAATTTCTTTGCTCACCGTTCTTTCTCGTATCTCATTCCTTCTGAGTTCCATTTCCTTCTTCCTGAAGTACATCCCTCAGTAATTCTTTCAGCAAATAATGGTGAGTGATAAATTCTCTTTTTGTTTATATGAAAATGTTTTTAATTTTTTCTTCTCTCTTGAATGAGTTGGGTATTGATTGTCCACAGTGGCAATCAGAGGACAGTATTCTGTCATCTCCTGGCCATTCTAGTATTGCTGTTGTAAAGACAGCTATCAGTTTATTGCTTTTTCTTTGTGAGTTACAGGTATTTTCTCTCAGGGATCTTAAGTCTCAAAAGACTTCCTTTGTGTGTTTGGTGTTTTTCAGTTTCACTAAGATGTTTGCGACAGTGGGTCTATTTTTATTTTTCCCGATTTCCACATCATAGTGATCCTTGAATCTGGATTCATGTCTTTTACCAAAGCTAGACATTTTTCTGCCATCTATTTCTTCACATTTCTCTCTCTTCATTCTTTCTTCCTAGAATTCCTATCCCAACTATATTTAGACTTCTCACACTGTCTTCTATGTCTCCTCATTTTTTGGTCATAATCTCTTCTCTTTATCTCTCTGTATTTATCTTTATCTCTCTGTAGTATTTTGGATCATTTTTTCCACATCTGTCTTTTAGCTTGATAATTATCTGTTTAGTTTTGTTTAATGGTTTTTTTCACTTATCAGTTGTGTGAATTATTTTAATTTCAATAACTCTTTTTCACTTCTAAAATTTCTATTTAATTCTTTCTCAAATTTTCTCAATCTCCCTGTTTTTTAAAAATAGGGTCTTGTTTTATTTAGTTTTGGACTATTTAATAATATTTTAAATAATTTCGAAGATAATTATTTTCCTCTGCTTCAGTTTGTCTTTTTAGTTATTTCAACTTCTGGTACTTGCGTTCACTGACTGTCACTTATGGTGGAATGATTTCTCATGCTTTAACAATTTTTTACATTAAACTCATCTTTAGCTGGGATTGCATTTTCTGAGTCCAGAACAGAGACAAACTTCCTTGACATCTTCCTGACTTGGCGGACACATTTCATTCTGATCCACTCTTTAACTGAGGGTGTAGACCTTTAAAGGGCTCAATTTACTTACCTCCACCTCCTTAACCCGTGTGGGACCAGGTCCCTTTTGGCTGTGAATTTATTCTCTTGAGGGGATTATTTTTATATTTTATTTAGCAATTCTTTGAATGGAAGTGTAGATTTTTCTAGTCCTCTTAATTGTAATTGGGAGGCTTGACCTTGTTACAGGGTGATTTTTTTTTTTTAACAAGGTTAAAATCAGAACTTTCATGCTGATATAATATGAATGTGTATTAAAGATTTATTCAACTCATTGTTAATAAAAGAGTCGGTAGGATGTTAACTAGTTCAAAGGAGAAGTCAAAGGAGCACAAATTTATACGGAATAAAGAAATGCTGAAATGAATTTACAAATGAACAGGAAAACTGGCTTTTTCCATGGGCGGGAAGTCAATCGCAAACATCCACCAACAGAATACATTTGCACATCTATAGACAAGACACACTTTGGTTATCACTCCTCCACAAATTTACAGAATTGTAACATAGCTGACAGGCAGTGAAAGGCTGGAATCAGAGTACCTGCAAAAGTGGGCTCTAAATAGGGCTAGTTTTGCCTTGAAGAATCCCAAGAATCTTTTCTGCTATTTCCAAATAGTCTTAAAACTGCCAGTCTCTCTTTGACCAAGCTTTAATCAGCCTCCTCTCAAGTCTCTCGTTGTGGGCTAAATGTTGTGTCCGCTGCAATTCATATGTTGAAATTCCACCCCCCAGGGTGATGATATTAGGAGGTGGGTCCTTTGGGAGGTGATTAGGGAAAAGAGGGTAGAGCTCTTGTGAATGGGATTAGTGCCCTTATAAAAGAGGCCCCAGAGAGTCCCCTCACCTCTTCCACCATGTGAGGCCATCTATGAACCAGAAAACGAGCTCTCATCAGACACCAAATACGTTGGCACCTTTATCTTGGACTTTCCAGACTCCAGAACCTAGTCTGTGATACTGATGAAGGATAACTGGAAGACAAGTCGGCAGGGACAAGGGGCCCCCACCCTAAGAGGAAACCACCGCTAAAAGGATTTTACATGGTGCTGGAAGGAGTCCTCCACCCTTTCCCCTGCAGTAGATAGATGACAAGAACCTGATGGGATGACAGGCGCAGGGAGGGTTAATCAGATTAAAAACAACCTGTCAACAAGCCCATAAAACTCCCTAGATTTAGAAACTCCGGGGGCAAGCCTCTCGAGTCCCCTCCCTCACTTTGCTGTCGCTCAATAAACCTTGCTTTGCTATTTATCACTCTGCTGGTCTACCTCTTCATTCTTCTAAGTTGACTGACCAAGAACCTCAGGCACCAACAGAGAAAACATCCTGTAACAATATTTTTGTTGTAGCAGCTCAGACTAAGGCATCTCTTTTCAACTAGGACCTGACTTTTGGGCTTCTTTGGGCTTCTATGTTTGCCTTTTCATTGTTCAATTTTAGCAAGAATCCTGCTGAGTTAGTTTGGCCAGAGTCCCCTGTTCTTTTTTTTTTTTTTTTAAGATTTTATTTATTTATTTGAGAGAGAGAATGAGATAGAGAGCATGAGAGGGGGGAGGGTCAGAGGGAGAAGCAGACTCCCTGCTGAGCAGGGAGCCTGATGCGGGATTCGATCCCGGGACTCCAGGATCATGACCTGAGCCGAAGGCAGTCGCTTAACCAACTGAGCCACCCAGGCGCCCAGAGAGTCCCCTGTTCTTGATGTGGGGTTGGGTTCCTCAGCTTCCATCATCCCCTAGGTAATGTCTGATTCCCCAGCCAGTCAAGTCATTTTAGCCAGAGTCCCCCTGACCGCTGATGTTTCCTCTTAGTAATTTTCCATTCACTGACTCCCCCCTCCCCCCCGCCCCATCCTTGGCTATAAATTCCCACTTTTCCTTATTGTATTTGGAATTGAGCCTGATCTCTCTCCCCCACTGCAAAACCCCATTTCAGTGGTCCCTACATCTATAGATATGGTCCTGAATGAAGTGTGCCTTATTGTTCTTTAACGAGTGTCATGAATACATTACATTTTGTAAACACAACCTTGGATTTTAAAGTAATTTTGCAGAGAAGACCCTGCCTTCACAATGATTTCTTTATCTTCATAATAAAAAACCCAGCATTTTCTCTTCAATCTCTTGCTCAGTTGATGGAGCCTAACTTGGGGGTGGGAGTCAGGAAGAAAGAAAGAAAAGAAATTAATATTTCCTCCATGTTCTCTCCTGAAGTTTCAGAGCAGATATAAGGGGCCATAAATAAACACTGGATTGTAGTCACCCTTGGGACCTTAATGTATCGAGTTCTTTATTTATAGAAGAGTGGGTGATAGGTAGCAGGGGGGCAGTTGTTGATTTATAGAATATGCACAGGGTACAAATACTTTAGGATTACAAGCCATTCTCCATCTACCTACTACTCTAAACCATTCCTTGTGGAGCATATTTTGAAAACCACAACAAGAGTTTGAGAGATGAAATCACATTCAGGATTTTCCTTTGGATTCCAGGGCTGGCTTCTGGTTTCTGGTT
The DNA here is from genome assembly GCF_037043125.1 of Eumetopias jubatus. NCBI lineage: Eukaryota > Metazoa > Chordata > Mammalia > Carnivora > Otariidae > Eumetopias > Eumetopias jubatus. The sequence continues at coordinate 111,130,732 of NW_028274807.1, forward strand.
TCTGTTTCTAGGAAAGAAGATTAAGCAGATTTGGCTCATGGATGATTATCAGAGGGCTGAGAGCACTTTGGGGGCAACCCTTCCTGCCCAGCGCTGGGAACGCTAAAAGAGTTGGAGGGATTAAAAGTCTTTGTGGGCTGGGATAAAAGTTGGGAAAGATGACCTCTTCCTCCAGCAATGGCAGGCAACTGGTACTGCTTTGCTCTGACTTTATGCCTTTGTCCGTGAGGCAACAGCCATGTCCTGCACAGAGAGGCGCTTGGCAGAGGCAGTTGGGGTTTCAGGTAGAAGGGATTAAGGGGATGGGGGGAAAGGCGGAAGCAGCCTGTTTTCTTAAATGTGGGGAGCGATGGAAAACTTACAAGGAAGGAAAGACCGTTACGTTTGCTTTGAACACTTGTGTGAAGTAGAATTCTGAGGAACGGAATTAAGAGGTTGAAGGATCTGTGTAGAATTTCATCAGTTTCACGCAGACCATATAAATGTAACAACATTTATATGGTAACATGGAAATCGTAAGTGCGAAGAGCAGGATGTAAAATAACACGTGGACTGATATATCCATACTAAAATGGGAAAGAAATATGGATACTATTTATTCATTTGAGAGAGAGAGAGAGTGCGCATGACTGATGGGGAAGGGGCAGAGGGAGAAGCAGGTTCCCCGAGGAACAGCGAACCTGATGCGGGGCTCCATCCCAGGACCCTGGGATCGTGACCTGAGCCGAAAGCAGACGCTTAACCGACTGAGCCACCCATGTACCCCTTGTTTGTTTGTTTTTTTAACCAGAATAGGGTCATTTGTGTATTTTAAAAAATTGTTTATATTTTGATCAATGTGACCATAATAATAACTGGATAATTTTTTTAAAAAGCAAAGGTAAAGCATGAGAAAAAAATATGTATTTGCTTATTGTTATTGTAATTAGGACTTAGAGTGCAATCTTTCACATTTTGCCCTTATAATGAATAATAAATATCAGGTTATTCAAGGGAGAGTGAGCAATACCTATGGCAAGATAACTTACGGATAAAGTTCTTATCTAAACTGATAAGAACAGATACTACACTTGATCTTAGCCAAAAGGCCGAGAAGCGATTACTTACGGAATTTTAAAGTTGTGTTTGTTCTCTCTAAATTTTGGGTCTTTAGGGCTTTGAGGCTTCAGGGACCTCTTCAGGATAATGCAGAAGCAACCAGAAGTCGAACGTTCTTCTGTTCTTTTGTAAAAGCCTAGAGAAGCAATAGAGCCAGGGGTTAAGGAGGGTGGGAGAGGCCAGAGGCACAGCTCTCTGGGTTCCCTGGGGCTGGAAGGGACCCTCTGGGGGAGATTGCCCAACGCCTTGCAAGGGGTGGAGGCTGAGACTGCCCCCCCCCCACCCCACCCAGGCCCACTGAGAGTGACAGTCTGAGAGTCTGTGTCCAGTGTTTTCGAGCTGAAACCAGATGTTTGAAATGTTGGATCATCTATAAAGGCCTTGCCTACACAAAGAGGTAACTGGGTACAGCAGTGGTTTTAACTGACATTTCCCTGATGGCTAATAATATTGAGCATCATTTCATGTGCTGGTTTGTCATTACTGTATCTTCCTTGGAGAAGTGTCTATTCAGAGCCTTTGCCTATTTAAAAAAATTAGTGGTTTGCCTTTTTATCACAGAGCTGTAATAGTTTCTTGTATGTTCTGCATAGAAGTCTCTTATCAGGTGATTTGGTGATTTGCCAAAATTCTGTCCCACTCTGTGGTTTTTCTTTTCACTTTCTTGATAATATCCTTTGAAGCACAAAAGTTTTTCATTTTAATGGTGTCCACCTTGTTTATTTTTTCCCTTTGCTACTTATGCTTTTGGGGTCATGTCTAAGAAACCAGCCGGAAAGATTTATGCCTATGTTTCATTTGAGGCGTTTTACAGTTTCAGCTCTTACATTTAGATCTTTGATCCATTTTTGAGTTAAGTTTTGTTGATGTTGTGTGGTAGTGGGTGAGACTTCACTCTTTTGTATGTGGGTACCAACATGCCCTGGCATCATTTACTGAAGATTATCCTTTTCCTACTTAGACTTTTTGGCACCCTTGTCCAACGCCAATTGACTATGACTGTGAGGGTTTATTTCTGGACTCCAACTCTGTTCCATTGATCCAACATGTCTCATTTATGCCAGGACCCCGCTGTCTTGATTACTGTCGCTTCATTGTAAGGTTTGAAATCTAGAAGTTTGACTTGTCCAACTTTGTTCTTTTTTAAGATTGCTTTGGCTATTGTTGGTCCCTTGGAATTCCATATGAATTTTTAAATATTTGAAAAGCAGTCACTTAATATTTTGAATTTTTTGCATTGAATCTGTAGATCAATTTGGAGAACACTGCCATTTTAACAATATTAAGTCTTCTGATCCATGAAAACATGACGTCTTTAGGTAGGTTTAATGAGGTTTTCTTTCATTTCTTTCTATAGTGTTTTGCAGCTTTCAGAGTATAAGTCTTGCATTTTTGTTAAATTTATTCATAAGCATTTTATTCTTTTTGATGCTATTGTAAATAAAATTGTTCATTTTCTGTTGGCTCATTGCAGCTGTATGGAAATATAATTACTTTTTGTATATTGATTTTTGTATCTTGTACCTTATTGAACTCATTTATTAATTCTTACAGTTTAGTAGAGTCCCTAGGATTTTCCACATACAAGATGATGTCATCTGCAAATAGAGATAATTCTACTGCTTTCCAACCTGTATCCCTTTTATTTCATTTTCTTGCTTAACTGCTCTGGCTAGAGCGGTCCAGTCAATAAAGCATTGAATGGAAGTGTTGAGAGTGGACATCCTTGTCCTCTTCTTGGTCTTAGGAGAAAAGCATTCAGTTTTTCACCTTAAGAATACAGTTGTGAATTTTCTGTAGATGTCCTTAATCAGGTAGAGGAAGTTGCCTTCCATTCCTAGAGCGAGTGTTTCTATCATGAAGAGCTGTTGAAATTATGAACATTCTTGCACATTACTTGTGCTGAACCTGGGTACACATTAAGCGCTCACTTCTGTGGTGTACATACCAAGAAGTGGAAATGCTGAGTCATAGGGTATGCATAAGCTTAGCTTTCATAGACACTGTCAAACAGTTTTTGAAAGTGCTTCTATTAATAAACACTCCCACCAACATTATATGAGGATTCCAACTGCTCTGTGGGATGGTGCTTCATTAAACCACTGGCTGAGAGAACCACTTCTTCACTTTTGCCATCAAAACCCGTTGCTTACTGGTCTCCCTGCATGCCCATCCGTGGGCAATGGCGGTGGGCAATGGTAACCAGTGACAAATGCAGGAATTGCCCTGATTCACCACTCCCATGTCGGCTTTGGTGGGAATTCAATTCATAGGATGGAAGAAAAGGATTTAATATCTGCCAACACAAGGTGTGAAAAATGTTATCATAATTTTCTGGTTTTTACTAGTACTAATGTTAAGACAAGTTTTCATAGTTTTGTCATTTGTATTGTGTGATTTTTCTGTTCAGTTCCTTTTACTTTTTAATTTTTTTCAAACAAAAATTTGGTTTTTAAATTCGTTTTAAGCCCTCTTTTTTCATAAAGACATTGTCCCATTATCTGTTTTTAAATAATATTTTTCCAGAATCACCTTCTATCTTGGTAGCTTTTCATTTTTACGAGAATAGATGTGTCAGTCATTTCCTTATGACTTTTGACATTGGTGCCATGTTAAAAAAAGGCCTTTCTCATCCACAGTTACACAAATATTACAATAGTTTCCCCAGTGTTCTTTACTTGTGTTTTTAAACATTTGTTCTATAATGTAACTGAAATTTATTTTCATGCATGGTGTGAAGTAGAGATTTAGTTTTATGTTTCTTTAATATGGTGTCGAAACTTTGACAATGGAAAGAATCCACAACAGTCCATGACTTTTCATCACCTTTGACAGGGGCCAGATGACTCTCTGCTCACTTATTAATTATAAGAGAGCATTGCTGCAGATCAGGAAGGAGGTCTTTTTTCCTGAGCAGAGTGATCATTTGGAATCAGGGATGTACCTAAAACCTAAGTCAAAATGGGGAAATTACACTCACCTTTACTCTGGCCTCATCTCAGGCCTGGCTCCACTCCTGTGTGTCACACACATACACACTGCAGTTGTGTTCCGTCACCCTGATTTCAACTCTTCTTCCCTGGTCTCAGGCGGATTGGTAACCGCAGTGGCTCCCGCTGACCTCAGCTTAAGTCCCTGAGGATGCGAATCATCTTAGTTAACAGAAGAATTAAGGAGTTAAAATTTGAGACTTGATGAGAACTTTTTCCCTTTTGACCTGGCAGAGGATTGCACGAACACTGCAGAAAATCTCTGTTCCAGAGAATTCCACCACCTCCCTCCAGAACCCTTCACTGGTTAATTCTGGAGACAGAAGTTTCTTGCAAACACTCACCCCGAAGCTGTCCATGAAATTCAAGCTCACCCCTTCTAGTTCCTGTCTCAGATCAAATAGGCAGCGGCTGCTCACCACCCCCCCAGGGTATTCGGGCACACACGTCCAGACATTAGCTGTACTCAGGGTCAGAGGCACAGTCATCCCCTCTCGGCAGGGCAGCAGTGGCGTCCCCAGACTGACAAGGAGTTTTGTTCTTTTTAAACTTATCTCTTTTTCCGTTGCAAGAGCGTTGGTTAGTTCAGCATTTGTGAAAGCAGATGCTGAGGCAGACCACCTAGGTTATATTTTGTGGGGCCTCCAGTCAGGTTAACCATTCTTTCTCGGCTTCAGTTTTTTTCTCATTATTTCATTAAAAGCCACTGTCAAATAGGACTCTCTTGGGATCCAGGTATAAAGAAAAAGTACAGGGTTCTTATGTGGCACTTTGGCCTTTGGGATTATTTCTATTTTTTCCTTCTGTTTTTATTTTTAATTGTGGTAAAATACACATAGTTTACCATTTTAGCCATTTTACAAGGGAAGCCTGATTTTCTTTTTATTGTAGTAAAGAACACATGACATAAATTCACCATCTGAGCCACTTCTGAGTGTACGGTTTAGTAGTGTTGAGGACATTCTCATTGCTGTGAAACAGATCTCCAGAATTTTTTCATCTTGCAAAACGGAAACTCTATACTAAGCAATAACTCCCCATCTTCCCCTCCTCTCAGACCTTGGCAACCACCATTCTACTTTGTTTCTATGAATTAGACAATTTTAGATTCCTCACATAAGTGGAATCATACAGTATTTGTCTTTTTGTGACTGGCTTATTTTATTTAGCATAGGTCCTCCAGGTCCATCCCTGCTGTAAGCATGTGTCAGAATCTCCTTCCTTTTTAAGGCTGAATAATATTCCATTGTATGTCTATACCACATTCTGTTTACCCATTTATCCACTGATTGGCACTTGAGGCACTTCCACCTTTTGACTTTTGGGATTTATTTTTGCCATAAAGAATATTTTTGTGTTTGGGGACAAGATATATTTGAAGAAAAAGTGAGCAGAAAAGGGATAATAGGCCACTACAGTTATTTATGTATTTATTCTAAGCAGCTCCACAGTCTTAGAAGGTCTTTCCGTACGAGTACACTGGGTTAGACTTTGTGGCCCTCTGATCATTTGTGTTACCAACCTTGTATAGTCCCCAGTTCTTCTGTGCTTACTGTTTAACTAAACATGAGTCACCTGGCTAATTTGGGACAGTTCAGCGGAGAACTGAATAAAGCGTTACCCAGCAGCATCAGATATGGACACTTATTAGAGGTACTATTTCTTTCTAGTTGAGATTTTATGTAATACCACATGGTTGCAAAGTGTTGTGGGGTCAATTTGGCCAGGCAAGCATCTTAAAAATCCTCTGAGGATGTACATTTTAATCAGTTCAATGCCCTGCCAAGGACAGTGAAATTGCTAGATCTAACAGGAGATGAAGAGATAGAGTTATTCCTGGCCTGGCAGCACAGCGGGGGAGGGACGGAAGAGAGAATAGGTTGGAGAGGGACTTCCTGATGCCCGTTTATGAAATTCACATGCTACAAAGCAACATTTTCTCCAAGGCTGCAAAAAAATGAAAAAGCCGCATTTGGACATGTGACTTCGCGTCTCTAATCAATCCCTCCGCTAAAGTTCAGTAAACAATACTTTGCTACTTTAAAGCGCTTCCAGCGACCACCATTCATCATCGCCAAGGGGAGCAAATAAAAATCACAGGCATCAACAGAATGGCAGCCAATGCCCAAGCAACCATGGTCAAATAACCAAGGAAACGAAGTACAAATTTCCAGGAAGGAATTCACCCCCAGGGCCCAGAAGGTAACAAGCATAGCGGCCTTAGTACTTAGCCACAGACCTCGTCAAGATCTTGATCCTCCGTAACCTAGATGTTAAAGGCACCTGTCCCCAAAGAATAAACAAAATTCGCCGTTGGGCTCAGTGTCTCACTGGGAGCTAGGGAAGTGTGGTATTACACAATTTAGCGGCTTTGACATCTCGGGCCATTTTGTCCTCCCTCTGGCTCCCTTTGCCTTCTTACCTGCGCACTCACTGCAGCAGCGGCCCTCTCATCACACGTTATTATTACAATCCTACTGTCCAGTCTCTCCTTAGCTGTGCTTTAAGTAATTCGGGGACTTTGGCCTTCCTGTTGACTTGGCTTCTCTTCTTCATGCAGCCTGATCTTGACCACACTCTGCTTTTCAATCCCTTGCTCGTTCTAACTGAAGTGCCGTGTTTGTATCCAGCTTTCAGAGTAGTACATTGGCTCGGTGTCTCCGCTGGCTCTTTCCATCATGCTGAATAGCGTAAGAGCAGGAAGCTGAAGAGTTAAGGAACCTGACCTTCAGATCACCACTCCCAAAGGGCTAGTCCCCTAGGGCAGCCGTTCTCAAACTGTAGTCTGCATCAAACCACCGAAGGGCTTGTTGAAGCAAAGGAATGCCAGGCCCCACTCCCAGAGCTTCTGATTGAGTAGGTCTGGGCTGGACTCAGAATTTGCATGTCTAACAAATTCCCGGGGGGGATGCTGATGCTGCTAGTCTAGGGACCATACACTGAGAACTAATGCTCAAGGCTAAAAATATTCATATCAGAAAGAACCACATCTCATAGTTATTGGCCACTTATTATATACAAGACACCATTCTAAGTGCTTCGCTCATTTGTCTTTACAACAGCTTTCTATTTTTTCTGTTTTCCGGTGACGGAACTGAATCACAGAGAGCTTAACTAGCTTTCCCAAAGTCACACAGTGAGTGCTAGTCCTGGGCTATGAACCTTGGTAGTCAGTTTAAATTAACCTCCGTGATATCAAGTAAAGTATCTGAGGGCTTGAAATGAATATATTTGTATACATTTTGTATTTACTTATGTATGAACTTGTAAACACTCAGAAATGATTAAGAAAAGCAATCATTGTTAATATTAAGTCCTCCAATTCTGTTCATTTTACTTACCACCCCCCCATTGTGAACCAGAATGAAGAATGAAAGAGGAATATTGTAAAATTTCCTAATTGTAAATTTTAAATGATTCCCCTCTCAAAATGAAGAGTGTTTGTGCATATTTCTTCTCCCTTTCTTTCAAATCCCCCATCAATCTTTAGGCCTGGAAGCATTTCTTGCATGGACTTCGATCATTTGTGAAGATGTGCCTTATTACTCTGCTTCTTCCCGGAGAAGGGCCCTTTGTCTCCTTCTCTCTCTCTGTCTCTGTTCCACTGATGCTCTAATCTGGGCTTTTCCAGGAGCTGAAACTGAAAAACATTATTGATTTGAGAGTTTGCTGCTTGAGTGACTGTAAATTGTGACAAATGAGAACCTCTTGGGTCTCCTCACCAGTGACCATGATAATTTAGAGCAAAAGTAAGGTCTCGAACCAATACCACTGTATCCCCTCAAATTGAAGATGCCACTGACTGTAGGAAGGACCCTTATTTTGTGAATCACTAAACGGAAAAGAATGCTGCCAATTAAACTGAGGCACAGCTGCAGTCCTTCTGCAATAATTGGGCACACAAACCTCTCATTACTCTGACAGTTCTTTCATCTAGCCTGAGGGACTTGGCAAGATCTCCAAATTCATTCAGGTGCGTATGTTGGCATGTGATATGCCAGTGCTTCTCAAACTTGACCCGGCACATGAATCACCTGGGAGTCTTGTTAAAAAGAGATTCTGATTCAGTAGTTCTGGGACGGAGCTGAAATGTTGTATTTCTAATAAGCTCCCAGATGCCGCTGGTTGTACACCAATTTTTGGGTAACAAGGTGACAAGCTTGACACAGACTTCCTTAACAGAATGTCACTCCTCTTCATCTGCTCATGGATATCTTCCTCTCTTAGGCCTCCTAAAGCACTTGCTTGTTGCTTTGCAAGAAAATATAGAGCCACAGTAACTCCTCCAACAACAGATATTTGCTTTACAAATATCAGACTTAAGTCCCACACCTTCACCACGGGGCCTTCCTTTGTATACAGTGACTTTTTGTTTCAGTGTAGGATCGTAGTGTAAACATGTTCAAGACCTTTTAAAAGGCAATAAAGCTTAACAGGTTCAAGAGGACAATGCACCCTACTGAACAGAAGTGAAGAAAACATGGACAGCCACGGCCAAGTTCATTAATGCCCAGGCAATGACAATTATGGGAAAACAGTGAACACAGGATGCCATCAATTTGTATGACTCATTCTGATTTCTCTGTATAAAAAAAATAGGAAAAAAGAAGTATATATGAAAGTATAATGATAGTATACTAAAAGAACAAGAACAATAGGAGGGCAAGGAAAGATATTGGGAATGAACTATATAGCATAGCTTGCACTTATCTATTTGTTCATGATATATTTGTTAAGTATTTATTACAGGTAAGGCACTGCTTTGAGAAATTGCAGTGAACAGGCGGATCCACAGTTCCTGTCCTCCTGTAGCTTACAATTCAGCAGGGAGGATGACGTTAGAAAAAATACGGTCAATCCTCAGAAATCTAATCAGTCCTCAGAAAAAGTCAGTCCTTGTGGATTCTGTATTTGCAAATTTGCCTATGTATGGCCTGCTAGGGCCGGAACAAAGTACGACAGACGGGGGGTTTAAATAGAAATTTATTTTCTCAGAGTTCTGGAGGCTACAAGTCCAAAATCGAAGTGCTGGAAAATTCCATTTCTGGCAAAGCCTCTCTTCCTTGCTTGCCGATGACCAATTTCTCATTATGTCTTCACATGACCTTTTCGCTATGCACCTGCAAATATAGAGAGAGGGTGTCTCTTCCTCTTCTAATAAGGACACCAGTCCTATTGGGTTAAGACCCAACACTTATGATCTCATTTAATCTGAATTACCTCCTTAAAGGCCCTATCTGTAAATATAGTCACATTGGGAATTTGGGCTTCAACAGATCAATTTTGGGAAGTCTCAATTTAGTCCATAACAGCCTACTTCCTAAAATCTATTTGTAGCCCCCAAATCAATACTTGCCATGCTTTCGTGGTCATTGACAGACATATGCAGAGCATCACAAAATTCGCGTTGCGTGACACATATGTTCCCAGTTGCAGTCGAACAAGGTGACTGCTGCCTTCTTGGTTCAGTTCTCACACTCTAAACAATGTCTTCTTCATGGTCTATAGGACTTTCAATGCTGTGTGTTCTTCAGTTACAAATTTTGAATCTCCATTAAAAACTCTCAATGCATCCAGGGACACTTTTAGATGAACATAGGTGGTTTGGGAGAATATCAGACTCTGGTAGAAAGTCATCCCAGAAGTTGGAAAATTAAGAAGCCTTCTCCATTCTTGGTTCCTATAAAGAAGCAAATTAAAGAAAGAAAGGTATAGAACAGTCTTTCTTAATTTTCATAATTACTTTTTTTCCAGTTTGAAAACATTTTCTTATTAGAGAATTTGATCTCAATACTTAAAAGAGGAATTGAAACGACTTTTTTCCAGTTCCATTAATGACTTGTGTTCTGATTTCCAACCACCAGGTGGAGACCAAACAAAACTAATTAAAGTATCCCCAGTGTCTTCTGGTTTATCCGGGAATGAGAGCGATTCCGTAATCTAAATTAGGGGCACGAAGAATTTTCTCCTCTTGTGAGTGAGCCACTGATCTCTTAGGGAATAAAACCTCACAGATCAAAGACCACATGGAAATTCAAAACAAACAAAGTTTTTCGAGGAGAACCATCAGGTGTTCAATCAATGACTTTCAAAATTAAAATTGGGAAATATGTAGAGTTTAAATCAGTTTAACAAAAGTAAACATATTTACATTTCTGTGCTACATTATGGCCAGTTGGAGGACGGGTCAGATGAAGTAGAAAAAAAAAACAGCAGAAGAAAAAGAGAAAGAAGACACAGACAGGCCACACAGAATGCAACACAGAGAGGTTGAAGGCTGAGTTGAAACACGAATGGGAACCCGACCGTGTCCGACTGTCTGTCTTGGGGCCATCATCCTTTGGATCCTTCTCCTTGCCCCGGTGCACGGAGGTTCTCCAGGTCAGCAGTCCCACAGAGCTCTTTCAAAGGCTGATGCACCTTTAAGCATCCCCTTTCTGAACTGGGAATCGGGTCTGCTTTTATTTGCAGACTTGAAGGTTTAACTTTAAAGTGAAGATTTCCTCCCCCCCAACACTGAACTTGTAAGATCTTCCCACCTCATGTAAAGAAATCACTTCAGTTTTTAACTTCCTCTTTGTAACTTTAGAAGTCTCTTTAGGGGCGAGGTATTTACTATCCATAAGCAGCCAGGGAGATTTTGGTCTTTTTTTTTTTTTTAAAGTTATGGGTGTCTCATTCCATCATATTTGAAAGTTATAATTCATTCTAGTGGCCACATAATTATTTTGAACCTTATTGCCAATCACATCAATGGTCTGCACATGTGTATCAGAGCCATAGTGGGTCACATGCATGTTACCTAATTAGAGCCTTGTGAAGATGTTCTATGACAGGAACAAAGATAAAATTTCTCTTCTGGGAACATAGGGTAACAGCAGATCCTGCGTCCTGCTTTTTGAGGGATCCAAAAGTTTCAGTCGCTACAGCTCACCACAGTGAGGGGGAAATGGCCCAGTGTCTGTAGCTTACTTCTCCTTGTTTACCAGGAACTGGACACAATAAAATTAGGAGCCAGAGCCCAGCTATGGGCAGAACTTCTTCGTGAGGGTCTCATTGTTCAGATGAAATGTAGCAAACTGTCTGGTACAGTTGTCATTGTAACACGAGAAAGTAGTGGGGATATTGGACCCAGTCTCATTGTTTTAGAAAAGCCCATCTCCTAGGTACTGTGAATCACCACCATTTATCATATTTGATGCTTCTGTGAAGTTACATCATATGGAAATTGGTAGCCTTTTCAAAAAAAATGTGATGGTATTCATATTTCTTCCTATACCCCTTGGAGATTTTATTTTTTTTAAAGATTTATTTATTTAGTTATTTATTTGAAAGAGAGAGAGAGCGCGCACGAGGGGGGGGAGGGTCAGAGGGAGAAGCAGACTCCCCGCCGAGCAGGGAGCCCGATCCAGGGACTCCAGGATAATGACCTGAGCCGAAGGCAGTCGCTCAACCAATTGAGCCACCCAGGTGCCCCCCCTTGGAGATTTTAAAAAAACGAAGCAAAAAAAAAAAAAAAGCCAACACTGTCTTGTTATCTAACCAGCCTCTACTTACTTTTTAAGCGCTTTAAACAAAAACAAATCTTTAAAAAAGATTTTATTTATTTATTTGTCAGAGAAAGAGAGAGCACAAGAAGGGGGAGCAGCGGAAGGAGAAGCAGGCTTCCCGCAGAGCAGGGAGCCTGAGGCGGGGCTCGATCCCAGGACCCTGGGATCATGACCTGAGCCGAAGGAAACGCTTAGCTGACCTAGCCACCCAGTGTCCCTAAACAAAAGCAAAATTGCCTCACTGGAAGCCAGCTGTGTGGCCTTGGAAGTTTCTGGGCGTCTGAGTCTCCAAGGTGGAGCAGTGTGCAAAGATGATATACTCAGGAGCCCGAAGAAGTGTTAGAACCTTTATTTACATTTTTTCCTATCTGAAATGTAAAGAAATATATTAAGCTCTACTAATATTTTATATACAGATCACAAGAGTACAAGTATATAATTTATAAATGTACAAATTTGGGAAGTGCATGCTCAAAAATGTTTTACTTTTAATGCACATGATCAAAAAAAGTGTGATTACTGATCTAGACATTTCAAAGATGGGGTTAGATTTAGTTTGTTTGTTTGTTTGTTTTTCAAATTGCTGATTGCAACCTATTGCTGGGATGTGCAATTATTTAGTGGATTTTTAAAGAGTGAAATAAAATAGAAAATACCAGAGTGTATTGCTCATAGCAGGAATAGCAAGAATTGAGTATTGTTCTGTGAAACTTTTCAGATGAACCCGTGTGAGCATGGGATCCAATGTAAAATGTTTCTTCTGTTGTGGCTTGTGGTTAAAAAAGGTAGGAAGCAACTGGACCTGAGTGGTTCTTAAAGCGTCATCCCCGGGACCAGCAGCAGCATCATATGGGAACTTATTAGAAAGGCAAATTCTTCAATCCCACCTCAGATTGTATCAGAAAGTGGGAATGGAACCCAGCAATTGTGGTTTAACGAATGCTCCGGGTGATTCTGAGGTTCTAAGGTTCAGAGCCACCGGCCTGGAGCATCTCTAGGACACATCTGGTTACAAAAGTTTAAGACTCAGATATTCATTTAACTAAGGCAACGTTTTTCTCATGCTAAGCCGGTCTGGGATGGGGCCTTGGAATCTTATTTTTAACAAATGTCTCTGGGGATGCTTGTGATCAGATGAGTTTGGGTGACACTTTACCAAGAAATGTGGAGAAGAGAGAGTCTGCAGAACCTATTATCCAGAGCAGAAGCAGTGTTTTAGACAAGTCAAGTCTAAAGTGGGAAATAAGCCATTCAAACCAGAATCCTAATAGCTAAGAATTATCTAAACATTTCCAAACTGAATGAAATGACTTTTTTTTTCATGTTGAGTGAGCAGAAACGGAGATTCTCTTCTGAAAAACTTGCTCTGGAGTTCTGTGAAATTTTGGCTTCAGCACCCAGTGGATGCTAACGAATGCTCATGCAATGAGCCTTGCTTTCCTACGATATGTATCCTCGGGGAGGTGGGCAGCTCCTGGACTCAAGAGTTTGGGGTAGATGTCGCAGGAGATGGTCTCAAATTCCTACATGGCTTAATCAGGCAAAATTTCAAATACATTGGTGGGGTAGAGACCCCACTTTTAAAAGTAACTATCACGATCGACTTAATTTTGCCACTGCTAAAACTACATTCACTGTTGATTGTAATTATAAATAAAGTCTTTATAAGTTAGAAAAATAATGTCTGTACATTATAAATATATTTTATACAAATGTGTATAAAAAAATCTGAAAATTCTCTGACACCCTTTCTCATTCTCAGCCCCCAACCCCCAAGTAACAATTTGGAGGCTATTTTCTGACTTTTTAGTATACATACATATAGTCTTTAAAAAACAAAATTAATATTGATGTCATTCTATAGTTTTTCAGGGGACAATTGATCATGAATATTTTCCCGTGTCTTCCCGTATCTAGCCAAATGTTTTCAACACCAGCATATTTTAAATGTTGAATTTAACATATACCAAACTTATTTGGCCTCAGAACCCTTTTAAACTTAGAATGTATTTTGACTGAATACCCACAAGACCTCAAGGCAGATAACATGTGCTTGAATTAAAGGAGGCAGCTAAACAATGTTTCCTGAACACATTAATACTGCAAGAAATGATATAAATTTAGTTTATTGCATTAAAAAAGTTTATAACAGGAAGAATAATAAGAGTGGAAAAAAGTGAAATCATTGCATTTTACAAAGAACAAAGCATATTGAGATTAAATCAAATGTTTTCATTTTATATGTTGTTATAAAATGTGACATAAAAACAAACTTAAAAATAGCATTTTGGGGTTAATTTTTTTTAAGATTTTATTTATTTATTTGATAGAGAGAGACACAGCAAGAGAGGGAACACAAGCAGGGGGAGTGGGAGAGGGAGAAGCAGACTCCCCGCGGAGCAGGGAGCCCGCCCCATGCGATGCAGGGCCAGATCCCAGGATCCTGGTGACCTGAGCGGAAGGCATATGCTTAACGACTGAGCCACCCAGGCGCCCCTTGGGGTTACTTTAAAACGTAGCTTAATAGCTGCAATACTGTTTTGGGGTAAAAATCTTATATGTGGTAAAATATCACATATGTTGTGTCCAACACAATATTTTTAAAAATCCCATTTTTAAATAGAAGAACATTGTAACCAAGGAAAGAAGTGCATAAACAGTACAAACATTTTACAGTCTCTGTGTATTCTTGATTTAGATGCTCTAAAAATCTTTCATTATCTCATGTTCGATAGCTCTCTGCTGAGTTTTCTAGAAACTGATGGTTTAAAAACTTCATTTTTATGTTGACCTACTCAAATATTTTGCTCTTTTAACTTGCGCAAAGCTTTTGAACCACAAGACTGTTTTGTCATTGGAAACTTTCTTCTTTCAGCCTTCAGTCCATGAGGAACTATTCTGTATGTTATAAGTGCTTAATAATAAACATCAAATAATAACCTCAAATGAGCATGGCAACTGTGAGATAAGACACAGGGGATGGAGCAGAGCAGTTATCATCCGGGAGAGAATGTGTAAAAGAGATGGTTGGATGGGTGTGAGAGCTTCACAGGCATGCACTTACCACTGTAGGCTGAAAGAAGAAAGTTTCTAATGAAAAACTCTGAGGTTCGGAGAGGTAAAGAGACTTGGGCAAGGTCCCTAAAATTCAAATTTGTATTTGTGTGATGTCGAAGCCTGTGCTTTACCCACCATGGCGGGATGCCTTCTGCTTCAGCCATTTACCCACCATTAACATTTTCATTGTGTGTACTACAGTTTTATTTCTTGGTTAAGATGTATTTTTGAATTGACTCACTTTTTTGGTGTGTTTTACATAAGCATATTTTAAAAGGAGATCGTATATTAGTAATCTTCAAAGTGGTGTATGAAGACTTTACAAATGGAACCAAGCAAAGACGGTTTTAAGGCAATTAATTTTCAGATCCTCAACGTCCATAGTTGGAAGGATTTTTTTTTTTAAAGATTTATTTATTTATTTGAGGGAGGAGTGGCAGGGGGAGAAAATCTTCAAGCAGACTCCCCGCTGAGCGTGGAGCCAGGGCCTCGATCTCATGACCCTGAGATCATGACCCATGAGATCATGACCGGAGCTGAAACCAAGAGTCAGACACTTAACCAAATGAGCCACCAGGCTCCCCTTCTATAGGTATTCTTTACTAATACAAGTCTACCTGGGGACACGTCCCCCCCTTCTCTTCTCTCCCAGTCCTATTCTTACTGTGAGGCCTTGCTCTGGGGGATAAAAGTCTCTGGGGTCTAAACAGCTTAGGTATTGTTTGGGTAACAAGTCCTTTTGTAAGGTAGGAATTTCTCAATTTTTATTTCAGCAAAATTGAAGAAAGACCTAATTGAAATTTCAACATGTTGAACACTAAAAATAATATCTGAGGAGAAATCACTATGTGGATTTTGAGATAGAGCTCAAATGAATTCAAGGATTGATGTTGCCATAACAAAACTCCCATTCCCATCTACTTATGTCAACAAGGTTTTTCAGAGCTGACATCTAAAAAAATGAAAAATAAAAATGAAATTAATTCTATTTTTAAAAATTTTTTATAAAGACTTTATCCATTTATTTGAGAGAGAGACAAAGAAGAGTGAGAGAAAGTGAAAGAGAGAGAGAATACAAGCAGGGTGAAGGGCAGAGGGAGAAGCAGACTCCCCGCTGAGCAGGGAGCCCGATGTAGGACTCAATCCCAGGACCCCGGGATCATGACCTGAGCTAAAGGCAGACAATTAACTGACTGAGCCACCCAGGTGCCCCCAGAATGAAATTAATTCTAAATCTGTCTCATTCAACAAGTAAATAATATTCATCCATGGATACATTAATTAACTTAAAATTATCAGCAAGTTCTCTTATTAAGATATGTGTTTCCAGTAGAGCTTTTTAAGTTTATTTATTTATTTTTTTTTTTTAAAGATTTTATTTATTTATTTGACAGAGAGAGACAGTGAGAGCAGGAACACAAGCATGGGGAGTGGGAGAGGGAGAAGCAGGCTTCCCGCTGAGCAGGGAGCCCGATGTGGGACTCGATCCCAGGACCCTGGGATCATGACCTGAGCCGAAGGCAGACGCTTAACGACTGAGCCACCCAGGTGCCCGAGCTTTTTAAGTTTAAAATTTATCACGATTTTTAATATTTTCTGGGGGTTTTTTTGATTAA
Organism: Eumetopias jubatus; assembly: GCF_037043125.1. Lineage (NCBI taxonomy): Eukaryota > Metazoa > Chordata > Mammalia > Carnivora > Otariidae > Eumetopias > Eumetopias jubatus. The sequence continues at coordinate 111,147,043 of NW_028274807.1, forward strand.
TTGTATACTGACATAATGATATACTAATAACTTAATTGAAAAAATTTTAACATGTAGAACCTTATTGGTCATGCGTAATAAAAATTGTTTTAGTCTGTTCAGGCTGCTATAACAAAAATACCTTAGACTAGATGGCTTACAAACAACAGAAATTTATTTCTCACAGTTCTAGAGGCTAGGAAGTCCAAGATCAAGGTGCAGGCAGATTCAGAGCCTGGTGAAGACCCACTTCCTGGTTCATAGATAGCCATTTTCTCATTGTGTCCTTACATGGTGGAAGGGATGAGAGATCTCTCTGAAATCTTTCTTATGAGACTATGAATCCCATTCATGAGGGTTCCAGTTTATGGCCTAATCACTTCCCAAACACTGAATACCATCACCCTGTAGTTAGGATTACAACATATGAATTTGAGGAGGGGAGGGTCCACAAACATTCAGTCTATAGCAGAAATGTATTTTGATTCTTATAAGCATATTTTCATTGCAGTAAGTAGGGTTAGAAAGACTTTCAGGCTTAAGAATATATGATATGGAGTCAGGGTCTCTTAACCACAATACATTATGGGGCAGTTAATTCTCTGTTGGTTGTTTTGGGGCTTGCTTTCCTGTGTTCTTAAGAATAATTAGCAGCATTCCTGGCTTCTACCAGCTAGACACCAGTAGCATATCCCACAACTCCCCAAGTTATGACAACCAAAAATGTGTCTAGATGTTGCCAAAAGTTCTTTGTGGCACAGAATCACCAGCAGTTAGAAACCACTGCATTAGGTTATAATTTTGTGGGGGGAGTGAAATGTAAAATAGAAATTAGAGAGGAAAGGAATCATGTGCAATTTCTGCCTCTTAAAGGAGAGCTTGTTCCTCTTTAGTTAATAATGGATATCTAGTCACTATGAGATTTAGATTCTCCTGCTCTGTATCACCATATAAATGGAAAACCAATTTTCCTTGCTGTTACGGGTTAAATTGTGACCCCCCCAAAAAAGATATATTGAAGTTCTAACCCCTGTTTCCTCAGAATATGACATTATTTAGAAATAGGGTCATTACAGGGATAATCAAGTTAAAATGGAGTTATTAGGGTGGGTCTTAATCTAGTCTGATGGCATCGTTACAGAAAGGGAAAATTTAGACACAGACACAGACATTCAAAAAGGAAGACAATGTGAAGATGGCCATGTAGTGTGGGAAGCAGAGACTGGGCTGATGGTAAACCAGGGAATGTCAAGGATTGCTGGTCACCACAGGAAGCTATAAGAGGCAAGGAAGAATTCTACACGGAGTCCCAGATGGAGCATGGCCCTGCCAACACCTTGATTTTGGATTGCTAGCCTCCAAAACTGTAAGGCAGTAATTTTTTCTGATCACCCAGTTTGTGGTTCCTTGTTATGGCAGCCCTTATAAACTAATATAGTTGCCATAAGAATAAAACCATAAAAACAAATACAATAAAAACAAGACTGCTCTTAAATGTTATTACATTCCAGCTAGATGCTTAGGAGTCTACTAAAGACAGGCCTGGACCTCACTATCTCTTTATGAAAAAGGAAGAATAGCCAGTGTTATCACCATATTCATAGCAGGATTATTTGCAATAGACAAAAGGTGGAAGTAACCAGAGCGTCCGGATGATGGATGTATCCATTGTATCCACTGATGGATGAATGGATAAGCAAAAATGTGATAGCATGTGTCAGAACTTCTTCATACTTAAGAAGAAGTTCTGACACATGCTATCACACGAATGAACTTTGAGGGCATTATGCTAAGTGAAATAAGCCAGCCACAAAAGGACAAATACTGTATGATTCCACTTGCATGAGGTACTTAGGGTAGTCAGATTCGTGGAGACAGAAGCTGGAGTGGTGGTTGCCAGGGGTAGGAGGAGGGAAGAATGGGGACTTACTGTTCAATGGGTACAGAATTTCAGTTTTTCAAGATGAAAGGAGTTCTCTGGATGGATGGTGGTAAAGGTAGCAAGCAATGTGAATGTAATTTATGCTGCAGAACCGTACACTTAAAAATGGTTTAACATGGTTGGGGGTGGGGGGGCGCCTGGGTTGCCTTTGGATTTCCTCCAAAGGCTCAGTTGATTAAGCATCAGACTCTTGATCTCAGCTCAGTTCTCTCTCTCTCTCTTTTTTTTTAAAGATTTTATTTATTTATTTGACAGAGAGACACAGCGAGAGAGGGAACACAAGCAAGGGGAGTGGGAGAGGGAGAAGCAGGCTTCCTGCCAAGCAGAGAGCCCAATGTGGGGCTTGATCCCAGGACGCTGGGATCATGACCTGAGCCGAAGGCAGACAGACACTTAACTGACTGAGCCACCCAGGCGCCCCCTCAGCTCAGTTCTTGATCTCAGGGTCATGAGTTCAAGCCATGTGTTGGGCTCCATGCTGAGTGTGGAGCCTACTTAAAAAAAAAAAAAAAAAAAAAGGTTAACATGGCAAATTTTATATTGTGTATTTTACCACAATTAAAAAAGAGAGAGAGAAAAAAGAATAGCCAATGTTAAAAGAGATGTATGTTGAAGGCCTAGTAACACAAAATTGAGGTGACCTAATCATGCAGATTAGAAGTTAATTGAAATTTGGATAACGTTCTATGTGAGTCAATATTATCTTTTTGCTGGATAAATGTCTACACAGTACCTAGTTTCCCACAGGGTAGGAAACGCTACCCTACTTCATGTGGTAACTATCCCTGAAAAGGTAGTTTAAGCCACAGAGAGCCAAGGGCCTGGGCCTGGACCTAGGCCCTTTGACTCTTAGTATAGTACATTTCCTTTTTTTTTTCTTTTTTAAAATTTGAGTATAGTTGACATGCATGTTACATTAGTTTCAAGTGTACAACATAGTGATTCAACACATCTCTACGTTACGCTGTGCTCACCACAAGCGTAGCTCCCATCTGTCCCCACATAGCACTATTACAGACCATCGGCTATATTCCCTACGCTGGACCTTTCATCCCATGAGTTTTTATCCAGTACACTTTCCCTGTAACACAAAAGAACTTCTATTTGGAAATAATCACACCTGGACCTCAGGTATCGGACCAGAGAACAAACTGTGAGCCCAGTAGCCCTCTGTGAGGTTGGTGGTTGGCAGTGAAGCATCCTGGAGGGAAGGTTAGAGAAAGGAACTCTTGGATGTTCAGCGTCCAGGGAGAAGTCAGGGAGCTTTGAAGCAAAACTAGAGTGCGGAGGAGAGAGACAGCAACCAGAAAAAGTAAATACAATTTCTATGGTTTCATTGTGATATAACTGAGGACAACAGTGAAGATCCATGCTGGAAAATTGCAGCAGGCCTCTTGGAAAAATGAAGTTATTTGATAGCTATCTATATTATTCCTGTTTTGTTGGATCATTCTGGGGTGCCTTGCAGCTTGGGTAGTTATTAAATGATAGCTGGACACAGATGCTTAGAGGCATTTAAACTAGAATTAGAAGCAAGGAAGACTGGGAATGATTTTGTTAAGTGTGAACAGGAGTAGCAGAGTATGTTCAGACCAAATATTATTTGAAACACTAATTTTATGCCTGAATTTAGAAGACACATTTTAAATGTGGGTTTGAAATTAGTTTGGGAATTGTCTTTAAGCAGGGATTGCATAAATTATTTGAAATCTGGGCCTCATTAAAAATGCATTAAGTAACAATCAGATACTGCGTGTCTGCTAATGCGATAAAGCAGGAGGCACAGGACACCATCTAGGAAGCTTCTTGCCAATAATGTGGAGCTTGAATCTAAGCTAGCCTCTAGAGGTAACTTCAGTTTACAGGAGACATAGGAGAGAGGAGAGAAGAAAAGATTAAATAATAACATTTGAGCTAAGATCTGCTTTAAAATACTTCAGCAAGGAAACAAAAGTAAAAGGAATGTGCATTCATTTCCTGGGGCTACCATAACAAATTACCACAAAATGGGTGGCTTCAAACAACAGAAATTTATTCTCTTTCAGTTTTGGAGGCCGAGAGTCCAAACAAGATATTGGTAGGGCTGAATTTCCTCCACAGACTCTAGGGGAAAATTCATTCCTTGTCTCCTCCAGCTTCCACTGACTCCAGGTATTCCTTGACTTGTGGCTGTATCTCTCCAAGCTCTGCCTCCCTGGTTATATTGCCTCCTCCTCTTCTATGTTGAGATTTCCTCTGTCTCTTTCTTACAAGGATACATGTGATTGCATTTAGAGTCCACCTGGGTAATTCAGGATATGACCCTCCTCTCAATATCCTTAACTTTTTAGAAGGTGACATAGTGTCAACAGGGAAGAATTCCTCAGAAGCCAAGAAACATAGAGTAGCACAGGCGCATACTTATGTAGTTGTAAAACAAAAACAAAAAGTCCCCAAAGACAACATTCTGGTTTTACCTTTTGTGAGGCTTAGTTCTCCACTTTTTTACAGTAAAATGACTTCATAGCCACAACTCAGCCATCCTCTTTTCCTAATCACATGGTGTGAAGGCAAAGGACTCAAGAAATGTTGGCTAATGACATTCTTATTCTGAAGAAATTCTCATGCAATCGGACAAAGATATATGGATAAACAATTTTGGTTATAGGAAAAAAATCAAGTACCAATTGTCCATTAATAGGGAAATGTTATGGTATGGTTTATTATACAATACTATGCAACCGTTTAAATGACTAAAGATGATCTCTGTCATGTTATAAAAGGATGTCCATTGATTATTGTAGATTTGTAGAAAGCAAGTTGAAGAAGAATATGTTTAGTATGATCCCACTTACGTAAAAAAACCACACACACACGTGATGTGTGATGTGTGTGTATCTGAATTATATGCAGCTCAACTGCAGAGTTAGCAGAGATTAACTCTGCAGAGCAGGGTTGAGAATGAATAGGTAGGGGAGGTTTTGCCTCAAAAAAAAATAAACTTCTTTATTAGAATTTTTCAATGATCATGTGGTCTTAAGGGAATACACATTTCTTTTATTTAATTTTCAAACTATTATTTTTATTGTAAATTATTATTATTAGTATTATTTTAAAGTAGGCTCCATGCCCACCGTGGAGCCCAAGGCGGGACTTGAACTCACAATTCTGAGATCAAGACCTGAGCTGAGATCAAGAGTCAGTCGTTTAACCAACTGAGCCACCCAGGTGCCCCGGGAATACACATTTCTAACAAATAAACAAATAGCACCTCTCCCCTGCACTGAGGCTGCAGAAATCAGAGACATCAGTGAGCTGATTGCAGTGTTATTGGTATCCTATGGATGGTGACTTAGCTTTCTTCATTCCAAGGAGGATATATTGTCATATATTGTTCTCATTTTGTTCATTCCGTATGGCCATCTTTTGAATCACAGAGCTGCCTCAATGAAATAAAATAGATGAATCAATGAATAGGAATAATTTGTGTACAGCTTCAACATAATTTGTTCCAGAAAAGGAATTTTTTTTTTTTTTCTCGTGATCTCTAACCCATTTGAGTACAACAGGGAGAAAAACATGGGATATGGCATCCCACCATCTGGAATCTCGTTCTGCCACTAACCAGATCTGAGATCTTTGGAAGGTTACAAGCTCTCAGGATTCTCTACACCTGTTTCCTTATCTGTGAAATGAGCAAAATACTTGCTTTTCCAAACCTTACAACAGGATAGCTGTGAGGAAGAGATTAAAGGGGAGAAAAGATTTTGGAGGTAACCTGAATTATCATAGGTGCTATTTCCAGGACTTAAAAATTGCCCAGTTTTTTCCTAGACCTTTTGGTCAAAAAGTGATGCTTAGAAGAGAAAGAGAGCATGGCCTCAATCAGATGGCCAGAAAGTGATAAAAAGGAAAGCGAGAGCAAATGTTTATTGCATGCATATGTTGGGCCAGTTCCCAGCTAAGTGATGTACATATTTAATCTTGTTTTAATCCTCACAACAAACCTATGATCTGGTTATCTCAACCTGCATTTACAGATCAGAAAACTCAAAAATAAAGAATATGTCACATAAATGTGAACCCTCATTCATTCATCCACCCAGCCCTCTATCCATTTGATAATAGTACTAGGTGCCAGGAATACAACTGAATAAAAAAGGAGGAGTAGTCTCTGCTCTCACCGAACTACCTTTGAGGGAGACCTGGTTTAAAGGTTCCCAGCTATCAAAGGGCAAAAGGGGGATTCTCATTTAGTTTTACATCGCTCGGCTCTGGCTCTAGGCATTGGCAACCTTCTGTGCCATGTTCTTAGTTCATTTTAAGTCCCACGTGTTGGTCCCAGAACCCTGATGCCCTTTCTTCTCCTCCGACAGTCTCGATGTTGTGCCAACATTTTTTAATATTCAGGCGCAGAAGCTTGTGTTAACCAGTTGTGTTTTTTTTTTTTTTTTTTCTCCCCAAGTGTGATTATCTGAGCAGAGGAAACTTCCAGGAAAGCTGCATGCCCGGATGAGTCAGCTGTCATCATGGCCATTACCTAATGCGGAAAGGGGATGGGCTCGGGAAGCTGACGTCAGTGAAAGAGCGGAGACTCACAAGTTTGGAACTCGAGGTCCTGGAAGCAAGGGGCTGGCTCCGTTTCGGCAGCCAGTGCTAAGTCTTCCCTTGTTCATTCTTTCTGGAGCACGGGACTGGGTAGCCTTCAAGAGTCCCACTTATTTTTGTTTTCCTTTTTTAAAGATTTATTAATTTATTTGAGAGAGAGAAAGAGAGAGAGTGGGAGGGGGCGAAGGGGCAGATCGAGAGACTAGCCAATCCGACTCCCTCTGAGCTGGAAGCCAGATGCTAGGCCGGAGCGGGGGCGGGGGGGGGGTGTGGGGGCATGGGATCAGGACCTGAGCCAAATCCAAGCGTAGGATGCTTAACTGACTGAGCCACCCAGGCGCCCCAAGAGTCCCATTTAAAAAGAGGCTGATATTCCTGAGAAGGAGCTTCTTTTTGATCTTAGTGAGTGCTTCACAAGGACAGTCAACTGGGGGCAGGATAGGATGGAGGAGGAAAGGGGAGAAGCAAGGGAGAGAACGAGGGCCTTCGAAAGGTGGATGAGAGGAGTGGTTTCTAGGAGGGCCCTACAGACCTAGGTTCTTGCATCAACCACTGAGGTTCTTAAGCTGATGTCCCAACACTGAAACCGCTTCTTGTGTCCAGGGCAGCACCATAAAAATGATAAACGGATTCTCATGGAGAGTCAAGATAAGGTTAACAAAGGCAATAGGACAAAGGATACTAGTGTTGCTGATCTTTATTGCATTTTTTAGAAGTAATGCTGCATAAGCTAAATATCCCTCATCCCATGCTGTGTTTCTTAGGAAACCTCCTGACTTGGAAGGGTAGTGTCTCTAGTATCCATGTGGTAGAAAGCAAATACACAAAAGTCCGCTGCTCATTTGTGTACCTCTTCGTTCTCTGGATGCTCAAGGCACCCTGCCCTGATTTTCCTGTCTGCTGATGATGCCTCCAAGCCAGCCCCCACTCTGCCCAGATGTGGACTTCCTACCGTCATTCTCTCAAGGTACACCCAGACTCAGCCGTAAACAGATGTCTTTTTTTTTTAAGATTTTATTTATTTATTTGACACAGAGAGAGACACAGCGAGAGAGGGAACACAAGCAGGGGGAGTGGGAGAGGGAGCAGCAAGCTTCCTGCGGAGCAGGGAGCCGGATGCGGGGCTCAATCCCAGGACCCTGGGATCATGACCTGAGCGGAAGGCAGACGCTTAACTGACTGAGCCACCCAGGTGCCCCCAGACCAGTCTTTAGGTTGCCATTTCCCATCTTCCAACTTGTTGGGAGTTTTCTTTTCCTGGCTTCTCCCTACCAACACCTGAAATACAGCATCCTAAATCAACTCCCTTCATCCTCTCTTCCCTCTTCTCAGAGTAAATATCAGAGTAAGTCTTCCTTAGTCACTCCTTATTTATTTTTATTCCTTTGTAGGTATACAACTCATTATTTTGAAAACTGAGAAATAAAAGGAAAGAATTAAGTCCCTGTCTTCCTTATATGAACCGTACCTCAGGGTAACTGAATAGCTGATTAGGGCGAGTTTCTCTTTAGAGAAGTATGAGTAAGAAGGAATGACGGAATTAACAGGCTACTGGTCTAGACAGTGATTATTAATTGCTGCCCAAATCACAAAATAGGGACAAACAGACATTATAGGATGGAAGTATACACCATCACTTATTAATTAATCTGGATAAAATATGAACCTGAATCTGATTAAGCTTGTAGATCTAATTAGCTAATCTAACTCTAGGGGACAGATGATTCTACCAGAATGCAATCAGGAAAAATCAGACTTTGGAAAAACTACAGGACAAACAACACTAATTTTTAAAGAATTTCAAGGGAAACAGAGGGGAGTAGGGAATCTATAGATTAAAAGAGACTTCAGAGGCATGCCAACCAGTTGCATTGTAGGGACCTTATTTTTATCTGAATTCCAACACATTCACTATAAAAAAATTTAAGATAAGCAGGGAAATGTAGACATAAACTAGATTTTTAATAATATTAAGGAATTATTGTTAATTTTGAAGTGGGATAATAGTAATATGGGGTTTTTTAAAAAAATAATTCTTATCTTTTAGAATGATGTGCTGAAATATAATAGGAATGGAGGAAATATTATGAGATCTTGAATTTCTTTCAAAATAATCCAGAGGATAGTGAGGAAAATTGGTGCAAGTGTAAATAATATAAGATTGCTCATGAGTGGGGCACCTGGGTGGCTCAGTCTTTAAGCGGCTGCCTTGGGCTCAGGTCATGATCCCAGGGTCCTGGGATCGAGCCCCGCATTGGGCTCCCTGCTCAGCGGGAAGCCTGCTTCTCCCTCTCCCACTCCCCCTGCTTGTGTTCCCTCTCTCGCTGTGTCTCTCTCTGTCAAAAAATAAATAAAATCTTAAAAAAAAGATTGCTCATGAGTGGATAATTGTTTAAGCTGGGTGGTAGGTATATAGGAGTTCATTATACTGTTTACTTTTGTATATGACTATAAATTTCCACAGCAAAATGATAAAAAATTTAGAAGACAAACCACTGGAAGAACAGACATGGAATGTATAACTTCCCAAAGATCAGAGGGGTAAAATATGAATAAGAAAACAATCAACTGAGTAAAAGCCAGGAAAAGGGAGAAAAGGAGGGGGGAACTAGATAGCATTCTAAGGAGAAAACACAAAATAAGATGGCAAAAATACAGCCAAATATGCTTGTAATGATACATGAAAATGGATTAATCTATTAAAGACAAATTGGAAATTCAGCTCTCTCTCTCATATATATATATGTATACTTTTTAACAAGAGAAACCCCTAAAAAAATGAAAAGAAGGGAAATGAACAGGTAGAAAACTATCTGCTAGACTAAACAAATAATAATAAACCGAAATTAGGTAAAACTGTTCAATAAGATAAGGACTGAAACTTCCTGGATGGAATTAGCAACGCAGTGATCATTGGTGACCCTGTGAAAACGGTTTTGGAGGACCGTTCCAGACTGCGTGCAACAAGCAGTGAGTGCAAGAGGAAGAAGTAGAAAGGCGGAATAGGTAGCAGAAAAAGCAAGTGGAGGGAGCACACTCCCAGTTAGGCGGAGAGGGTGACTTATTTATCACATATTTACATATTAAGCCTGTATAAACAGTGATGCGATGAAATCCCAGGAGAGGGGGAAGGAGAAGTGAAAGAGAGGGAAAGGGGAGGGGAGGAGGCTGAAAACAATGAGACCCAGAGCACCAGGGGGGACGTTAGCAGAAGACAAGAAGAAAACACCTTCTATTTTATTTTATTTCTAATTTATTAATTTGTCATTACACAAACAATACATGAATGCATACTCAAAAACATCGAATATTACAGTTAAAGCTAATGCACTCCACCAAACTACTGTTAACAGTTTGGTTAGTATTCTTCCAGACCTTCTCTGTACATTTTTATAATATACAAATAGGTACTTAAGAAGTACACTATACAGTATTTATTTGTGTGTGTGTATATGTATATATGCGTCTTAAAATCAATGGTATCATATGTATTGCATGTATTAGCCTTTATTTTCCTCCAAACTTTCAAAAAACTTATTGTATCTTCGAGATCTTTCCATGTCAGTATGTGTATGAATCTTATTCTTTTTCATTGATGCCCAGTGTTGTATATTGTTCCATCCTCTTGATGGGTATTTTGTTTTTTCCAATTTTACTTTATTACAAAGGTACAATTGTACAAGGCCATCCTGTGAACACAAGTATGAAAAGTGTGTTTCATTAAAAACTGGAAATGTTGGGTGACAGGGCATGTGAATTTTAAATTTTAACGGATATCATTCGACTGCCTTTAAAGGTAGCTGTGCCAATTTATACATTTACTAGCAACGTAGGATTCCTGTTTTTCCACACCCTTGCAGGCTTGTGATTTACATATATTTTAAGTATTTGCCAATTGGATTTGAGATAGTTTATTTTTTAATGTGCATTTCCTTTATTTTGCTGAGGTTGGGCATCACTTCATAAACTTGTAAAACTTCTTGCTTATCTGCATTTTTAGAGGGAGGTTTCTAAGGGATATGTAACCAAAAAGCATAAGACTTACTGCTTGTCTAGCTGGAATTAATTTCTGTGAGCTAGAGATCTAAATTCTTTTTCCCAAATGGTTATGTCATCCCAATACTATTTATTATTAGTCCATTCTTCCCTTACTGATTTGAAATGTTACTTTTATCCTTTACTGAATAATAATTGTTTCTGGATTCTCAGCTCTATCAGATTTATTTTTGGCATCAGGCACCTGAGTTATTCTTAACTTGGTTCATTGAATGGTAGCTGATTTTGTCAGCCAAGATAATGAGTGTGTTGCTTATGAGACAATAGATAATATAACTCATGACACACAAATTCTATTCTAGTTAAGTTTGATTTAAATCAGTTCCATTATCTACAAACTTAAAGTATTAAAAAAATGTGTAAACTTCTCTCTTTTAGGGGACACCTCACAGGCTCAATGTAGAGATAGGAAGCTTTTCACCAAGTCCCCTCTTTCTAAAAGTATTGTTTGATGTAAAAGCTTTTTGGTGATTTAAAGTTGTTTCCTGGCAATGTCAAAGGGTTTCATGTGGCCTGGCAATATTACTGTCGATTTACATGAACCTTCCATTCAACAGATTATATGAGGTCCACAAACTATGACATATACTTTGAATAAACAATGGCACTTTAGTTTTCTTTTACATTGGATGATAGCTCCTGGAGCGCACAAATCGTGTTCCACTTATCTTTCTATCCCCAAACATCTAGTACAGGGTGCAGCACCTGAATTGAAATAGAATTGAAGTGCATTTCAACAGCGTTTCTATAAAATAAAAAATAAAACCCAAACTTCTCAAAAACAAAACCTTGAGGGGATTTACAAAGTTACACATATTTATTTTTTCTGTCCATCAGGCACCTGATTAAATTATATATTATATATTTTAGTAGAAACACTAGAATAAGACACTGACCTGATATTATGTCATGCCAAGTGTGGGAAAAATATTCACTTGCTGTCCATGACGTCCTCAGGTATGATCTACCTATAGATGTGCTGCTTGCCTGTGAAATGATGATAAGAACTGTGATCTGGAAAACAGTTGGATTGCAGTGGGCAAGAATACTTTACGGTTATTATAGAGAAAGATGAAAGGGTAAAAACTTTTTTTGGGGGGGAAATAGAAGCGTGGCATTTGCCTTGTTTTAAAATTCAGTTATTTTTATGATCTAAGTTAGCACACCTTTTCCTTCCCTCTTTTAAAGGGATAACTTTGGCTTCTGTGGCCAGTGTTAGTCCATAAATTTAGATGCTCTGTTTTATAGCTCAGTCCATGACATCAGATCATGGGAAAATTCTCAAAATTGCCTAATCTTTCAGTTTCCCTGGTTAGAAGAAGAAAAAATAAAGCTAACTCATTAAGTATGTTTAACAAATTTTATGACCAAGTAGACTGTGTCAGTGCAAAATACCAACTTCATACTTTCCTATTACCAATCCTGAGACTGTCTCACTTTTATGATGATTATTTTTAAAAAAGAGGTCTATGACCTTAACTTGCTTTGTATAGTGCCTCACTTAGCAATTTTCACCTGTGAACATAGCATGTTATACCAATTGTAGCCCACTAAGGAAATCATTAAATAGCACTTGGACAGTAATATTCTCCACTGACAAAGGAATACATACATTCAAAGGACAGATCTTGCTATAGAAATTCTGCGACTTGGCATAGAAATACATGTAACAGGGACGCATCCTAGAATGCTGAAAAGGGGAAAATAGGGAGCAAATATCCGTCACTAAACAATAAATCATTAGTATTGCTAGAAAATAGAAACATGAGTAGTACTAGGTTTGAGGCAGGAGGAGGTGGGAGAAAAGGTTGTTTTGCTTAGGCAGCGGACTTACGGGGAAGAAAGAAGCCTTCCTGAATTGAACTGTGTCAAAAGAATGAAGAAAAGTTGAAGCGAGCAAAACCTATTTTGACTTGGGTTTCAGTATCTGCAATGGGGCCAGAACCCGTATTGTTCTTTTTGGGGAGGGATAGCCCTGAAAGACAGGCTTTGGACTCACGCTTCTGGGCCACTCTAATCCTAGTCACCATAAAAGGACTAAATTTGGTTTACCTATAGGGCCGAATTTATAGAGGCATAAATGTGATAGCCAGGGCTCCTCCATTCCCCTTACCCTTTTGCTAAATCCGTGAAATTCCTCTACACAGACTTCCATTTCAAAGAGGTATATGGCTATTGGAAGGAAAAGTTTTGACTAAAACATTGTTAAGACTTGGGGTTCTCAGATCTTTCTTTGGAAGCAGAAAAAATAGGCACCTGACGTTGGGAATATAGAAAGATCCAAGACAAACTTCCTAATGAGCATCACAAATCTGCCTATTTATCATTTTGTAATTTTGCTTATTTCTGCATTATTGTCTCTCCTAAATTACTTCTCCACTTCCAGTTTCAGCTCACCAATCTACTGCCCATCATTGATAACTAGAATGATTAATTTTTCTAAAATGCTTATCTGATCACAATCCCACTGCCTAAAATCATTCGATAAATTATTTTTGCTCTCGAGGCCAACCTACTAAGGTGGATGAGTCAGCCTGCATGTCTGTCTCCTGGGAAACAACTCTGTGACTATCCAAAAGAGCTTTGCTTATGCCCTCCTCTAAGCTTTTGAGCACTTTTTTCTTATCAGGTGTCACCTCTTTAGGGAACCTTCCTTGACAAAACCATCCTTGACTGTTTTTATTATTGCATTGTACATGTTGGTTTGTGTATGACCTCAACTGTGAAATCTTTAGAGCTGGGCTTTGTCCTCGTAACAAAATTATCAAAGAGAACTGAGTCATGTCACAAAGTGCCTGCCACTGAGCCTCTTTAAAAAAAACAAAAAACTCGTGACTTAAAAATGTATTCACTCCAAATCAACTGATACTTTATTTCTGGTTCTACAGAGATAAATTCCCATGAAGAACAGGTATTTTTGTTACTCTAATTCTAAGGACTTCCCCTCGCTCTTTTTAAAAAGGTCTAGGAGTGACTAGAGTTTGGAACTTGGAGAAACATCACTATCTCTGACCTGTGACAATTCTTTGTGAATAAAAGCAGTTATGATTACCCATCTCTGGGGACTTGATGGTAAAGCATTCTGTCTTAATAGTTCTACTTAACTCAGAATGTAACAGAATTGGAAATCTCCAGTTATTTTCAACATACAGCTGAAGTAACTATACTTAATATCTCATAATCCTTTTTTGGGAGGGGCATAGCAAGCTGTAAAATCACATCATTCACTACCAAAAATAAATTTTCTTTGGGGAAAGTTAGGTTTGTATTGCAGACACATTGCCATTATCAGAAACAAATTTTTCACTTGTGAAATTTTCACTTGTGATTTTCTGGTTGGCTAAAATAAACCCACAGAAAACTTATGTGGCACCTTGGTCTGTGGACATTACACTGAGAAAATTATAGATGGCATTCCGATGGCATTCCTGTAAGACTGTGCCCCCAAATTGGCATCTCAATAAATATTCCAATTATGTGGAGAAAGAGACCTTAAATCTCCTGAGGTCAAACTTAAATTTACTTACGTTCCTAAACTAATCACTTGGGGGAATGTCTGATATTGTTCCCAAAACAGTGAATCTGATTCTGAAAAATAAGCTTTCTCACCTTTAAGTCTGTCCCTCACTTTGGGGTGGGGGCATGCCTCATGAGAGTAGGTTTGGATGTAAAGGCTTCCTTTCACAGCTGTTTACAGGAGTAGATATTGGGGAGGGGAATCCACAGGGAAGGGGGGGCGGATATGGGAGAGCAAAGGACAAGCACTATTGTAATTTTGTATTTTTTGAACACTGCACCATGAGTTACCTTCTTGTATTAAACTGAAAAGTTTATTAATATTTAAGGCTCTTGATACATATTGCCAAACTACTTTCTAGAAGTACATAAGAAAGCTTGCCTTTTCTACATTAGGTCCTATTTAAAAGACAAATGACAATTTGTTAAATATTAATTTGCATTTCTTAGGTTACTAGAGGCTGAAACTTGAGAAACTGCCATTTCTTCTGTGAACTACCCTTATTTTCTGTCCTGGTGGTTTTTTTAAAATGTAGTAGTAATAATTGCTTTTAATTGCCATTTAAAATTAATGTATCAATCATTTCCTTTGTGATTACTTTGTATTTATAAAGTGTTTTTCTATCCCAAGAACCAAAATTTGTATTTTCACAAAAAAATCTCAACCTTTCCTAATATTAGTTTTTCTTTGCCTGTATTAAATATCACACTGTTTGCATTTGAGGGGCATACCCGGTGAGCCTTCTGGTTAACATTCCAACATGGAAGTTTCATTTTCTAACTCATCTGTGGGTGACTCTACTAAAATCTCACTCCACATCTATAGGACTGCTTCTTCAAGGATATGTCATTAGTTCCTTAGTTACTTCTAATGTTATTCGTTAACATTAAAATTGTTTATATTCAATATACCAGCACAACTGGAATATAAAATATTTGGTGATGCCACATACACTCCAATTTTATGCATTTAGTTTGTAGCTAAATCTAATGAAGTTTTAATTTTAAATAGATAAAGAACACTTATTTATCCTCTTTTAACAACATGGAGAGCAAACTATTGGTTCTCATTAACTCCTGATCAGCTAGCTGGCTACAGACACAAAGCATGTTAATTTTCTACAGGCACCTTTCTGAATTCAAGTAAAGTTTTGGTAGACAAGGGTTTTACTTAAATGTCACGGACATAATATGAATCTTGAGTACAAATATTGCTCACCATTCTTGCATTCTTTAAATTATTTTACTTTGAAAATTTAAGAACTATCATTAAGTCATTAATAACACAGGTTTTCATTTAAGGAATATCCTGAACTGTGAAAATACAAATCTAATCAAATTAAATTTTGAACACATATAGAGCCAAATATTTCAACAAAACTGCAGTTTAATTTCAGAAAATGTGTTAAAATATATATTTATACATCAATTTCTGACATACACTTAATGTGTTAGTATACACAAAATGATGCTTTCTCTTGAAACTGTATTTATGAAATGTACATTTTAATTTAAATACTCAGTATACACTGCACTTAATCTGCATGTTGCATTTATTAAATACATTAAAATCTGCAATGTAACAAAACGTTTTCTGCATACGAAATTCAAAACACCATTTTAAATGAACAAAAGATGGCTCACTTCATTTTTTTTTTTTTTACAACTAGTGTATACAGTACACTAGCTCAGCTCCACCATACTACCTGTTCGTTCTTTTTTATTTGACATTGTTCACAGACTAGTACATATTACAATAAGAGTGCTGGATAAAAACATGAGGTACGAAAGTGGTTCAAAGATTATAGGTCATGCAGATCATGCTAGACAGCAAAGAAAATTGTGACCGAGAAAACACTAAATAAAAATACATAAAGAATGTGCATTATAAAAAAAACTCCATTACACAGCTTTGCTTCTTTGGTTACAAAGTAGGTTGAACAATTTCACAGCTTTTTATTCCCACCCGAAAAAAGAAAAGTCATACGAAATGTCAAAAAGCAGAGGAATCGTGGCAATTTCTCTATTAGAAAGTAGAAACAAATGAACAAAGTTTTCTTCATCAAAATAGCCCAATTATTTATTATATCACAATAACTGGTGACTACCTGTACAGTTGCACTATGTTCTTCATACTTACACTATACAAAATTTACATTCAAGCTGGGTCTGTACTACTGAAAATAAATACCGAAGGTAAATTGCCATTAGTGTTAGAAATATGCCAGGATTCTTTTGTTCAATTATTGCCTAAACGTTTTATCTATTAAATGCAATCCTGTCTTTCAAATCCTTTACTGATACTTATAATAATTCAAAAAAATTAAAAAAGTTCTGTGACATTGTTCATGTACATTATGAAAATAGCAGCCCTGTAATAAATAAAACACAAATAAATGAAAACTTACGTAGGCAAATGTTACTGATATTGAAAGAAAAGTGGCTCTTTAGATGAACTGTTATTTATAATGTGATAGGAAGGCTCAGGGTAAATCCATGGATAATAGGAAAAACGGGAGAGCCACCAAAGCTCTTAAAAGACCCCACTCATGCGCACCAGGTAAAACGCAGACTTTGCTTGCTTTAATAAACCCCATCTATTATTCTCCTTGTGTACTGATGACATGAAACTGGACATCAACAATGCTGCATGACATCTCAAAGGGAGGAAAAGCTCCTGCAGAATGATTGTCTAATACTGAAAAGGCCAAACACACAACCGAAGCATGGCTACTTGCTTTCGTATAAAGTGGAAAGAATACCAGTGGCACACAAGGATAGATTGCTTTCAGTTTTTTTTCTTAATGAGGCAAGAAAGCTTTATGCTGAGGAGACATTCGGCTGCTGTGGAGGTTGCGTTGGCTGCGGAGGCTGTGCTATCACTGCTTGCTGTTGAGAAGTGCTACCAGGATTGGCCTGTTGGGCTGGGAGTTGGGATAACTGATCATTGTTTGAAAGAGATTTTAACAGTGCATTTTCTCGTTCAAGTAAAGAGTTTCTTTCAACTAATTCTTTTATTTGTTCCTTTAGAACTTCCACTTCTTCTCTTACTGCATACATCAAATGGCTTTTCACCAGATCCTGTGAAAAACAAAATGAGCAATGTCAAAAAGAGTGAAGAGAAAGGTGTTGCTATTTGGTTCTGGCCTACCTGGTGCCTTATTAAATACGAGGCATTTTTATCTTAGTTTTCCTGCTCTTGCTTTTACTGTTTCTACTGTATCTTGACTGGCCCTAAGGGAGGTAAGGGTGGGAAAAAACCCAGTTTCCAACTAGGCAGCAAGCCCAAGGATCTTTTTTTTTTTTTTTTTTTTTTTTGATTTTATTTATTTGACACAGAGAGAGAACAAGCAGGGGGAGCAGCAGGCTCCCCGCTGAGCAGGGAGCCAGACAAGGGACTCGATCCCAGGACCCTGGGATCATGACCCGAGCCGAAAGCAGACGCTTAACCGACTAAGCCACCCAGGGGCCCACCCAGGGGCCCACCCAGGGGCCCACCCAGGATTTCTTTTCAAAGTTTGGAGTGATTTCCAAAAATACTAGGTTCCTTATATTGTCAATTTCAAGCTCAGAATTAAAAAAAAAAATTTAAACTCACATGCTTAGAGGTTAGACCAAGAGAACAAAGGATATTAAAATGGTATTAAACTAGTTATAGCATTTCTTGAAGAGATAAAGTGACCTACAATTTCCAACTCTAAAACCTTAAAGAAAAATAGTTTGTGACTAATGGTCCTTACTTACAGTCTATAGTTTTAATAAGCCTTAATCAAAATATTTTATATAATATGAACAGAGTACCTTTAAGGGAACAAAAAATTGATAGTAACAGCAGAAATCAGAAAAAGATTCAACAAGTTCTATTTATTAGAGCTGACTAAAATGGCATTTATAAAAACGAAGACTTCCAGCTAAAGTTTTCATTTTAATACTCTTTGCCTATAAACTATTTTTGATGCTGAAATACTTGAAGGCACATAATGCATTCTGATTATGTATGCCCCTCCAAATGGCCCTGATTTATCAATGGCAATGCATGAAATGTGAGATGTCCAAATGGGGGGAAATATTAACTCCGCTGGTATTTCCAGACTAAAAATTCTCTTATGTTCTAGCATCTTCAACTAAATCTGATTATCAAAAAACATACGTTGGTTATCTTGTTTTAAAGAAATTAGGTGTTTGTTTTTTTTAGAATTGATAAAAACCAAATGCTTCCTACAACCAACAACCTATGAAATGAGAGAACTATAAACTTTTACTTACCATTGCTTGTTCTATTTTGTTGTCAATGGCTACACCACCTCCCCCAGATGCACTGGAAAAAATTAGAATATTTCATTAAATTATTCTAAAAATGTAACCTTCTAACTTTTAAAATAAAAACATTTGTTTTACCAAAACCAAAAACAGTAACTTAAAATAGCTTATTAAGTCTATTCTCATAATTTCAGTATACTCAAAGCTCTTATTTTGAAAATCAGGGATCTCAGTAAATAGAAGACTTCCAAAAATCCTTTGTAGTTCCCACATTTCTAATTTCCCTATGACATACATATGCTACTTTAAAAGCAACTCCCAATTCTATTCAGGAGCTCTTAACTCCGTGAACTTTTAAAAAGATACCTTTTGAATGAGCAGTACACTCTCTCCATCTTTTAAACTTCTTCATTTACCAATTACATACTCTAATTGACGTTCATGTGGAAATTCCAGTGGTCACTTATTGCATTAAAATTCAGATGATGACTTTCCTCTATAGGTTTTACTTCTGGTTTAAAAATTTCTAGAACCAGCTTCTAAAGGGCCTTTGGGCAAATGATACTTGCAAGGTTGGTTAATACCCATCTCAACATTCTGGCAAATCTTCATACTTTCATTGTCGGTTACTAGCTGGCAAAAATCACCTACAAAGGTATGTTGTTTAGACCCGTTTTTCCTGGGAATATTTGGAAGTAGTCTAGCTAGTAAGGATATCCCAAGTTCAACTATCACTTTAGCATTTGTATGATAATAACAGAAGGTTCAATAATTGTCCTCTTAAATAGTAAGAATAGTGAATATCTATATCCTTTTCTTAGCATTTTTGTAAATTTTGAAGAACAGTTATTAGATTTTCTTGTAAAGACAAACCTGATAATTTTAATCTACTTTATCAATACAAAGAGGTCTTTAACTGATATCAAACTTTGCAAAATACTCTTCATAAAGTATATTCTAAGAAAATTTAGATGCTAATATTATTTGAAGGCTATTCTATTTTAGATGATGTGGGCCCTCAGACTGGTATATATTGAGGCACAGGAATATCCTGTCTTAGGTGGTGGTGCCTTTTACACTGTAATCTAAGTAGATCTGGTTATAATCCTGGTTCTGCTACTCACTACCTGTGTGACCATCAGCACATCAAGTATTTAATTTTCCTAGACCGGTTTCCTCCTGTGTAAAATGAAGGGGTTGGGTCAATGCCTCAGTGGACTTCCTACTTCTAAATCCTTGCATCAATACACAGAAGACACAAACTTGTTCATCTGAGCATTAGTCACATTAAATACAGCATACACCTTTACTTCTTGCTGCTATTTCTAAGATGAAAACAGATTTTATATACCTAATAACTAGAAAGGATATATAGATCATTAATAAATACTTATATATGTTAGGCTTTAAATGCTTGTAGAGCTGTGTAAAACAAAGTATGGCTATATGTAACTATAAACTATAGAACAACTATATAAACCGTAAGGCTTTGGTGTAAAGTTCAGTTCGGACACCACGTGGGTATGTTCACCAAATACCGGCTGCAATTTGCAAAAAAAGACAGTGCCAGGCATTTAGATTAGTTTGTCTGACCATCCTAGATTATACTCTCAATATTTTTTATTTCTATACCAATAAGGAAAAAGTGAATTAGTTTGTCATTTCTTGATGTAAATACATTCAATTCTTTTAACACGTTTTAAACAGAACACCTTAAATGCTAACTTTAACACCAGTTTTATATATTAACAAGCAACCAAAACAAAAAATAAACCCCTGGCCCTTAACAAGGGTTTATTACTTTTTTTTATGATTAAAATAATACTGGTAAGTTTCCAAACCATTCCCCTTAGGCTAAGGAACAATAATTAGCATCCTATTCTTTGTTGATATAATAAACTCTAATCCTGACTCAGACCTCTTTTACAGCAACGAAGGAATAGGTTTGCAAAGTATAAATGGATCATACTGAAGATTTGTGTCCCTTAAAAAGTATTAATAACCCAATTTTGTTAAGCATTTTACTTAAACAATTAAATCAGATACAATTACTATCACTACAGCGATTTCTGGCTATTTTGAAGGCTGTTTTTAAACAACTCTGTATAAACCTACGGCAGTGGTTCTCAAACTTTAGCATGCACCAGTCATCTAGAGGTCTAAAAACAGATGGCTGGGTTTCGCCTCAGTTTCTGATTTAGAAGGTCTGGGGTGGGGCCCAGGAATTTGCATTTCTAACACGTTTCCTGGTGATGCTGCTTCTGCCACCTGACAGACCATACTTTGAGAACCAAAGTTGTAAGAGAAAGAATAAAAAAAACTTAATCCTATTTTAAAAACTTCTTAACCCAGAATACAAAACTTTTTACCTTTCATGACTTTGACCCCTAGCTTCTATGGTCTTCTTTCTTCTCACACTCCATCCGGCCTATTGTGTTATTACATTATTGTGTGTCTTACATTGACTATTTACAGTCTGTGAAACCTAGATTCTCTCAGGTTTCCATGGCTTTGCAGAACTGCTCCCTCAGCTGCAAATGCTCATGGTTCCAATTCATCTGGCTATCTTTTACTTGTTCCTTAAGATGCTCCAATGCCACGTCTTCTGTAATGCCTTCTGATTTCCTAAGGTAGAACCAGTTATTCCATCTCTCCTGTGGTTCACAAACTTTTTATACTGCATAACCAGGAAAGCAGAATAGCAAATTCCAGCTCCTCCATATACTCACTGTGTGAATTCTGGAAAACTATTTAGCCTTTCTAGACCTCAGGCTTCTCATCTAAAATACGGGTTATATACCTCAATTCATAAAACTCCTGTGAGGATTAAAGGAGTTTAAATACTACTACATCTGTAACTCTTATCAGACTGAGTTCCTTGAGAGAGGTTCCTCATCTCCACCCACTCTGAAGAAGTGAACACAGTGCTTGGCACATAAGAGCTCAAAAGCAAATTGAAAGAGTCTGAAAGACTCAATATGACAGCAATTAGATTTGAAACAATTACTGGTTTATATTAGAAAGCCATTAAAATATTTTGAGTTTGAATAAATTCATAGTTCTCAAAGTATGGTCACTGGACCAGCAGTAGCAGCATCACCTGGGAACTTGTTAGAAATGGAAATATTTGGGTCCACCCCAGACCTATTGAATTACATACTCTTGAGGTGGGACCCTGGAAATCTATTTTAGTAACTCTTCCAGGTGACTGATAGAAACTGAAGATTGAGAAACCGATTTATAATAAGGATATCAATATGGTAGTCTTAAATAAGCAAATAAGAGGGTATTCTATTTCAGGATCCTTGAACATGGTTTAAGAATATTATTTCAAAGAGGGTAAGAAGTTGTTTTCTATTGTGTTCAAAGTCAACATAGTGGTTTGGGCTTCACACTCTTAAAAATGAGAACGATCAACTGAAGCAGAATGAAAAATTTTCCTTTATTTGCTTCCTTGACCTAATGTTAAAGTTTTATGCCTTGCTTTCTTTTTTATTATTGCATTCACCACCCTATAACTTGATGGTTAACTTAAGTTCCTAAGACTTTGTAACTATTCTGGTAAACTATAACTTCTATATAAAGGCAAGGGATAATTTGTAAAAAGAAACATTCTGTTTGATATAAGTCACTCTTTTAGAATAAAAACATACCATGATAAGTATTTACTAGAATTAAAAATTGTGGTTATGGAGGAAATGGACAGAAATATAGAACTGTAGGGGAAAAAAGACAACAAGCATATACCTATAGTATTACCTTTTATATGAATTTTTTTTTATTAGAATTACAGCCTCCCAAAGAACGAAATGAGCTTGAATTTAGTGGGGTTTCTTTAATTTTAAAGATTTTATTTATTTATTTGACAGAGAGAGCAAGAGAGCACAAGCAGGAGGAGGAGCAGGAGAGGAAGAAGCAGGCTCTGCGCAGAGCAGGGAGCCCAATGCGGGGCTCGATCCCAGGATCCTGAGATCATGACCTGAGCCAAAGTCAGACGCTTAACCATCTGAGCCACCCAGGCGCCCCTAGTGTTTTTTATTATTTTATTATTATTTTTTTAAGTAATCTCTACACCCATTATAGGGCTCGAACTCACAACCCTGAAATCAAGAGTCACACACCCACTGACTGAGCCAGCCAGGCATCCCTGAATTTAGTGTCTAAATAAAGTCAGATTGCATAACTCTTTTGCCTTTTACAATCACATTCACAGGAAAAATAAAACTCAATTTATCAAGGTACAGCAAGATAGCTTGGCTTTCAATGCTGTTCATTTTAAAATTCATCCCAGGTGGCTCCCCATACCATAGTTTTTCTTCCCAGACCTTCTTCCTCTTATCTCAATAGATCACTTGGCAACCTGAGAAGAGGCCAGATATGAACCTCTGGCTTCACAAATTCCCTACATTTTCATCTTTCTTAGGCTGTTTCATTCATGCTCTCAGCTCAAGGACTTTGTACAAAACATCTCCAGTCTCACCTCTCTAAAAATTAAAATCCATGAAGGTGCGGTTAGGCTAACTTGATCTCACTTAAAAAAAAAAAAAAAAAAAAAAACTATGAGAAATCAACGTTTTTATCTTCATTAATGTGGACAGAGATATCATGGCTACTTGTTTAAAATAAAAATAGAGCAAATTTCTTCTCTTACATTTTGACTACTGTGTCTTCTGTTCTCCCCTCAACACAAATGCTAATTAACAAAGCAACAAGATAGAGGAAAAGAACACTTAAATGATTGCCCACTTTTGCAGGTACACATTACTTTAGCGAGTCCTTACTGCAAGCTTGAGAAACAATCTCATCTTACAGTTGAGGAAACTGAAGCCAAGTAACTGACTCAAAGCACAATCAATGCTAGAGACAGAACTGAAACCTAGATTTAATGTCAAAACACATGCTTTTTCTACCTTAACAGTAAGACTGTGTGAAAGCAATAAGCAACTATCTCTAACAACCTAAGAGAAATGCAGACTTATGTATACTATGAAGAGTGCTTTAACTATGTACCAAGTGTCATTTGTGAAACCATAAGCATGGATCCAAAATTAAATTATGTGCATAATATGTCATTTATCTTATCCAGCACATTACTAGAAGAGGTTGAGCTCTGAGAACAAGGGAGGTAACTTCTTAGAAAAGGCTCTGTGCTCTTTAGACAGCCAGTATAGTTTACCTATTTGCTAAGAACTAAAATGTTCTTTTGGTCTGTTAGAAAGCTGAAGATATTTTAAAATTACATGTACCTATATGCAGAATATTTTAAAAATTACCTTCTTTTGCTAAAAGACCCTTCTAACTTTCTGTGTTGAGTCACAATCACAATTAAAAATCCACTACAGGAATTCCCCAAATTATAAAATCAAATCTTTTATAATAAGAACTTTGAGCTGGCAAATCTGATATACTTATGTTCAAGCCGCCTTACCCAAACAAGGTAAAAATGATTCTTCATAAACTCACAAGTGGAAGCTACAATCTTTCCAAAAAAAGAAGCTACAATCTTTCTTAGAAGCCAGTCTTTAGGAATCACATACTGTTTCTAGTAAATAATGTACAACCAACCTTCATTCCCCCCTCCCCTGCCAATAAACTCGAAAATAACATAATTATTACTAAAGTGGATTAATTCTAACCTAGGTAACATTTGGCCTTTTTTATTTACTTACTCACTTTAAAGACAGTGGCGGGGGGGGGGGGCGGGCAGAGATAGGGGAAGAGAGAATCTCAAGCGGACTCCATGCCCAGTGCAGAGCCTGACATGGGGCTTGATCCCACAACCCTGAAATCATGACCTGAGCCGAAATCAAGAGCTGGATGCTCAACCAACTGAGCCACCCAGGCGCCCCTACATTTGGCCTTTTTTCTAAGAAACACGTATTTTGTTTTTTAGAAAGAAACTATTAAGTTGCTAATAGCAAAAAAATAAATCTAATGAATGTACAGCTCAGCAAGCCTATAAAAAAAAGGTAAACAGAAAAAAATGCATCACTCTTCTGTAAGAGGAATTTAAAAAATAGTTACAGCTTAACATTCAAGAGCAAATAACAGCTCTCCTTCTAAAAAAGAGCCAAAATAGATACAATTCAGGTAAACTTATTCTATGGCCAAATGCAAATTTCTGTATTTAGCAATAAAACTATCAAAGTTAACAGTAAATTAAGCTAAGAACTAAAAATTTTATGTATTCTAATTACTGACCATAAGTTCTCTATGTAAAAACAAAAAATCTGTTTAATTTCATGATTAAATTCATAAAAAGCCCCATGAAGATTTTTATTAATAACACAAAATAAGTGATTTTTGTGAATAAAAGCTATTATTCATGATAAACAAGCAGGTAAAATAGCTACTCACAAAACTAAATGTTATTATTTTCTCAAGTAACCAGTCTTACAATGGTGCAAAAAAAAAAAAAGCTTTTAACCAAGGAACAATTAAAAACCCAGTTAAATATTTACATAAAGATTGATAGTTGTTTTTAGCATCTACAGAAACCAATTATATCATTAGCATATTTTATACTCATCTAATTAATTTAAGGTAAAAATTCTGGCCAGAAATGAATATTTAAAGAGTAAAAAAGGATACATGCTGTGGATTATACCAATGTCAACTTCCTGGCTTTTGACCTTTCCTAAAGCCATGTAAGATGTTACCACTGCAGGAAGGGGGCAGGGGGCAGGGGGCAGGACACACACACTGGGTGAAGGGGTACATGAGGCCTCCCTACACTTTTTTCTTTACAACTTCTTATGAATCAATAATTATTTCAAAATAAAAGTTAAAGAAGATACATACATGTGGTAAAAAATAAATTCAAAGAGTATACATAAAAGGGTATATAATAATACAAAGTCCTTCTCCTCAGACCCCTTTTGTCCAGAGTCAACCATATCATCTGTATTAATGGCCTTTTAAAAAGTCCACTTAGGAAGAATGTCTGTAATACTTTGGAGAAGCTTAACTAGATGCCTCAAAATATAGAAAAATAAAAAACTCCTTCAATAATTTCACTAAAATACAAAGTACTTCTAGAAATCTATTAAGACTAGAACTCCAATTCGAAAAATGGGTAGATTTCACATGGATAATCCACAAGCCATGAAAAAAACCCAGGCTCTCATTCATAATAAAAATACGGATTAAAACTATAATGTAATACCATTTCCCTAAACTGTCAAACATACTAAAATTTAATACACTGTTAGTGAGGCTGTGGGAAATGGGCCTTCTCATATAGTGAGGATTTAAGTTGTACACTGGTATAACCGTTACACAGAGCAATTTGGTTATATCACAGTTGTACACATACATACATTCTCACTCACTCTTATTTATTTACTATTTGAGTCAGCAATCCTACATGTGGGAATTTATCCTATATTTCTACATACATGGGATAGAATATATTTACAATGCTACTCATTATAGCACTGTTTAAAACAGCAAGATTTCTAATAATCAACATGGAACTGATTAAATAAATCATGGTATAGCCATTTATTCAATTGAATACTACCCATCTATAAAAGACGACCCTACAAAAATGCTTTTCTGTGTACTGAGATGGGAACAATGTACCCTGGAGATCTTTTAAAAGTAAAGGTGCAGATGTATGTACATGACCACTGTGTGAGGGTGATATACAGTATTTGCTTGCATGTGCATAAAGAAACTGGAAGAATACACACAAACTAAGAAAGTGGTTATCTGTCTGGGAAGGCAGGCAGATGGGGGACAGAGATAGAATACTTTCATTGCACTTCGGAGAATACTGAAAAACAAAACAAAACAAAAAACAAAAAAACCAACCACATTCCAAAATGAAAATGACTCACGAAAGAGTTATTAACCCTGTACAGTGTGAACTTAAGACATGAACAAATGGCAGACAGGAAACAGAAAAGAAAAAAAGGAGGGAAGAGGAGCCAACAACTCCATCTTCCTTAGGAACTACTTCATTCTAGAAGATCAGTACTTTGTTTAACATTCAAAACAACAATATGATATTTGTGATTTGTAAAATTTATTTCTTTGGCTTAGGGTGAATAATAATCACTTAAAAAGTATTATATAAGTAATGTTTATAACTCTTAATATAGCTATTTGTTTCAAAATGATTCTGGTAAGAAAAAAATAAAAGTCTGTGATAAACATCTTTGATATACTAATATTAACTTTAACTTCTTTTTCTAGATCTCTTTACATTTAGATCTCTTTACATTTCCAAGTGAGGGTATCTTGAGGGAGTTATTTTAGTATTAGGCAGTAAAATTCTGATCGTTTTTTCCTCATAGAGTCACTCTAAGGAAACAATTTAAAAAGTAGCCAAACTAAAATTCTTTCTATCAAAACACTCAAGATGGAAGATGTAAAAATTCAGTCTTGAAAAACTGGAGAATAATACAAAAGTGAAATATGCACAGCAATTTTACCATTACAATCCAAATATTTCAAATAAACTAAAAAAGTTTAATATTCTTATTTCAAGTTAAATACTTAAATGTAAAAAAAATCATATCTACTTAAAGGCAGATGAGCTTATGCACTAGCTAGTTATTTTTTATTAGACTAACATTAGGCAAGGTTTGACAGGATGAAAGTTATTTTCTTCCTTTGAGACAGGACTGAAATAAGAAAGGGTGTGAGAAAGGGGTAGGAGGAGAGTGGCATTTTCCTGAATGTTGGAGTGCTTACATTTAGAGCAGGCTCTCTTGAAAGAGACTGCATTGTACTACTTACCCAGCAGCAATAGGTAATTTGATGATAGGATAATTCATTACTCATTGAAATGAAGGATGTATCTCAAGGGGCTTAAGCCCAAATTGAAAATTTGACACTACAGTCCTTATTACTTTAATTTACTTCCTGGAGACTGGGAAAACAGTATATGATTGACAATTATCTAGACTGAGATATACATTAGCACCTAAGAGTAAAAAAGGGGAAACAGATCAGAAAGAATGTCAAATGTTGCCAACCGATGTCTAGCTCAGAATACCTTACAAAAATAATGTTAACTCTACTGAAAGGGAATAAAGTGGATGTAATCCTATATATTCATTCTAGATATTCTAAAACCAGACTAAAAACTTTTAGTCTGCTGGAATAGAAGCTGATGGTTAACCAACTTCTGAAAACATTAGAATTAACAAATTAAGTATACCTTAATCTAGCAAAAGGTTTATGTTTTTCGACCATCTTTCATAGAAAGATGGAAAATTTAAAAAGAAAAAGAGAAAAACTCAATAAGAATTCTTAATATGAATGAAGACATTAAAAACACAGAAGAGTTAAATTATCTCAGCTGTGTTAAGAAAAGCATAAAGATTAACAAAGGCCTTCCAAGGAATGGACTATGTTTAAGTCATTTTGTAGTAAAGATCAATTCTCCTTTAAAAGGTTAATAACAGCATTCCTTCCTTTTGACTGTGAAGAAATAATAGCACTTTCATCACCTAAGGAAATTTTCATGGTGTAAGTGTATGAAAATGAACAAAACTGGAGAAAGAACATGATAGAAAAGAATGTCAAGGGAAATCAAAACAAAAACTTAACACTCTTAAGATAAGCATTTCATTTCAGAGACCCACAACAAGCGTTGAATTAACTTCACCCAGCAGTGGGCCTATTATAAAAACAACCTTTTTATATAGCTAAATACACCTAACATCTCTCTTTTTTAATCCACCTAACATTTCTAAAAGTAATTCAGAATTCTTTAGCAATGACATAAAAATGGGTCAAAGGAAAAAAAAATCAGAACTAGCTAATTTATTTCTAATGCCAACATTTATATTATTCCCTCCCATTCCAAACGCCTGCTCAACTTTTAAACTGGATATCCTAAACTCCTTGAGACTGTGTAGCTTATTTTCTCTTTGCTCATACTGTTTCTCATTCTCTAAATATTTCTGTGGAAATTCTACCACTCTTTCATAGGTTTCAGCTCAAATATTTTCTGTAAAGTCTAGTTTTCCAACCCTTCCAGAAGTAGTATAGTAAGTCATACCCCACACTACCCTTATAGCTCTAACCACGTATCTATCATAGGCTGTGTTTTAAGAGCTGCATCTATCTCCTACCAGACAAAACTCTATGTGCTATACAAAATCTATCAAGAGGCCAGCAGCCACCTACTAAAGGATGCTGTAGAAGCCTGGATTCACAAATTGTATAGTTGGAATTTGAGTCCTAAATATATCACTTAATACATTTGCCTCTGGGGCCTCTTTCTCCAGCTATAACATAAGCTAGCCATACTAGATCACCTCCAAAGCCATTTCCCACGCCTAATTGACTTTTCCCAAAGCAGTCCTTGGTATCTTATGGACATGGGCAATGCTAGCATTTTAACTAAACTTAAAACAAATTAACTGGAGAAATAGCTCTTAATCTCATTCCTCATTTTCAAACTAAACTTGCCATATCTTCTTGTTGCCTTAATATCTAATTCATACATCTAGGTAATACAAATTTGCCCCCGATTTCCTACATAGCCAAATCTCAGTAACATTTATCTTTCTATGGCACTAATAAAAAAATGATAGTTTCTCATCTGTCTCCTCTGCACAATGCCCAACGCTCAATGAACACTGGCTGGAAGAATATGAAATTAGATGATGTCCACCAGTGGGAAGATCACTAGATATGGAAACAGCAAATACATGTTGCAGCTTGGCCTCAGATTTGCTGTGTCCTGAGGCAAGTTACTCTCACTGCGCTTTTTCCCTTCATCATTTAGTTTCAAAGGCTTTTATGGAACTTAGTATAACCTTTGAATGCGGGCTTTTTTTGGGCATGTATGTGTGGTGGGGATGGGGATTGGTGAGACGGAAAGATAACATTCAATACGGGTCTTAAAAAAAGCAAAAAGAATTACCTAAGCAAGCAAGGAGTGGGGAGATTATCAGGACACTGCAAAATGCTTGGTCACAGGCATTAAAGCAAGGAAAAATGAAATTGTTTTTACAACTGAAGCAGAGAATCTATGAAAGATCGGGGGGGGGGTGATAAAGGAAAAGGGACTCACCTATAACAAAGAAAATACCAAAGATGGCTGGAGTTTTTTTTAGCTTGGAGTAATTAGGAGTGGGGAGATGGTTTATGTGTCACAGGAAAGCCGCTAGATTTTAGGGGGTAGGGAATGAGTGGAAGAGGAACCTAAGAATAAAGGTGAGAAAATGAGAAATTTAAGTTTCACTTGGGACTGCTGAATTCTGAGACATCTGGGATACAGATTCTAGTGGAGAAATATAGAAAGAAGGTTGCTGGAAATAGGTATTTAGAACTCTAGAGTAAACTCTGGCCTAGAAGTCTAGATTTGAGAGCGGCTGGAATGTGGTAGGTAAAGCAAAACTGAGAGATGAGCTTGCTTAAGTAGGAAGAAGACAAATGGAGAACACTAACTACTGAAGAGTTAACAAAAGATGGGGGCTCAGAAGAAACTACCCTTCTTGGGAAATCTAATTATTTCTTTCATGGAATGGCCTCACATTTGCCTCTTCTATCTCCAGCATTATGTGTACTATTTTTCTCAACTTAAGTTTTCTTGAAAAAATCCTTTCAATCCCATTTCCACAATGAGGCCTAACCAAATGAGAGAGAATGACACAATCCCCTTGAATACCAAATGCCAAATACCAGTGCAGAGCACAGAGACAATTTTATTCATCTAAAGCTTATCTTTTCACTTACGCCCAATTCCTAAAGGTACAGAGATGTTATTCATAATAGCTTTATTAAAAAAAGCATATGTAGTTGTATGGACAAAGTAAAACTGTATCAGGCTAGCCCTTAGGATTATCTGACCAAGACCCAGCTTCTGTTTCTAGGTGATTAACCAGTCTTTGTTACCTTATGTCTCCTCCAATCTGTCCCCAAAATCCAGGGGTAGTAAGGAAGTAAATATAAAGGAAGGTACAAGGAACTGTTTCAAAAGAGGGATAAACCCAAAAGAATAAAAGTATCACAAGGTTTTTGGAGAGACAGTTGCTTCATTCTGGCTTAGACTAAAGGAACAGTCAAAATGAAGAGAATATCATTATCAGGGAAAAACTCTGTTCTATTTTACTTTTAGTAAGTCAGTACATGTTTTGCAATTGGGGTTCTTAAAAAATTTGGATTGGCCTGGGTTTGAGCAAAAAATTGCTCATCTTCAACAAATATAAAGTATTGTTATATTTTGGCATATAAAATATATGCCCAGAAGAGTTAAAAGTTGTCTAGGTTATCAAGTTTACTACCACTTGCTTAAATCTCTTTTGCTCTCTACTTCATTCTGGGGCAAGACATCTTACCTCTTAGCAGTTGCTTAAGCAAAAGACTAAATTCTCAAAGAATAATAAAGTGGTTTCCCAGGCTTCAGGGGCGCCTGGGTGACTTAGTCGGTTAAGTGTCTGACTCTTGATTTTGGCTCAGGTCATGATCTCAGGGTCCTGAGATTGAGCCTGGAGCCCATGCTGAGCGTGGAACCTGCTTTTCTCTCTCTCCCTCCTCCTCTTCCCTCTAGCTCGAGCTATCTGGAAAATAAATAAATAAATACATAAAAAGAGCACAGGCTTCAGAATTAAACAAGCTTGTTTTAAATCCCAACTCCACTACTTACTAGTGGGATGATCATAGCAAGCTAACATACTAAAACAGGTTTCCTTGTCTGTAAAATGGGACCACAGTTGTATCTACCCTAAAGGACTGCTGTGACGATTATGAGATTTTTTACAATTGTAAACACTAAAAATAATACTTAGTTCCTTTTATTGTTTGGATCAATTTGGACTGACACTGTGTAAGGCTTGCTATCCCAGTGCATCTTAGATTGCAAATGAAGCAGTGAGGTACAAATAAAAATCAATTATGATTAGTATTAAGAAACAGTCTTTGTATTTACACCTTACTCAAAGAATGAAATAATCCTAGTTATGCCTTAAATTTACTTGATTCCTTTGTACTCAATTAGTCAAATGTTAAGGCAGTCACAAAATATATGCTCATAAAAATTGTTTGACTTGAGATTTAAACTTACATCAATATTTATTAAGCACAGTATTCCTGTGGATTGAACATTAATGACTGTTTAGAATAAAAAGTCTTAATTTACTGAGGGAAATATTTCCAAAGGCCACATATGTTACTGAATTTATTTCAACATAAAAATTTCAAAAAGTGTTTAACATCTCCCATGCCTTCCTTTAGTGTTATATGAAATTTCAACAATTAAATATTACTAAAAACAAGAGTGGGACAAGTACTGCTTTGCTTCTACACTACATATTATTCTAGTTGAGAATCACTGCTTTAGAATTACTTAATTCAAAAAGAGATTCTGGTATAGATAATGAAGAAAAGTATAAAGTAGCACTACTATAAAATCTAAAGGGTTATAAAAGATTTTTTCACTCAAGCAGAACTATACTCAAATAGGTATATTTTCACTTGTAAAGTTTTTAACAGCTAACAGCTTTTTCTCATTTCATTGTAGATCCAAGTCCTTGAATTCTTCTAGGTAATAACAATACTGAAACATAGATATGGTAAATAACAGAACTTTACAACCATTTGTAGAGCTCAATTTGTATCAAATTATCTATGATGAATTCCAGACTTACAACATGATCTGAAATTTGTTAATCACCTTAGATTCTGGAGCTAAGACTGTCATCTGAAATGGAATGCTTCACGTGAACTACACTCTTTGCTCTCTCCCTTTCTTGATTCTTCCATAAATAATTGTTTTTGTTGTGTCTATTTAATGTTCTTCACCCTTGAGTTAAACCACAAAGGGAGGAACTGTGTCCATCCAGAAGGTCTACTAATTATAACACTTTGCATAGAATTGATATTAAGCATTTAATTGAAAAAAAGATACAATAAAATATTATTTAATATGTTATCTAATTAATTTTTGTAAGTTAGCATAAGCTTATGTTATGTTATGTCGGGCTAATCATGCCAGGAGAAAAAAATAAGAAATTAACCAGCTATTTAAATATTAGAAACTAATGAAAAGAGTATCCCTGGAACATAGTAAAAATGGGCAGGCCTCCTGAGAAATTTTTTTTCTCCTTGACAAAGATAGCTTAAACAAAAAGCCAATAAATCTTTTCTTGTGATACTCCTTGCATCTGGTTTTTACTCACTGAAGAAGAAAGTGTAGTAGTTTCTATATAACTGGCAACTGAAGTAATTAAGTAGAAAAACGGTTTAAGTTTGAGGAATAGAATAGCTAGAGTTCCATGGACTTTCAGGCTACTTCTGACAAAATTATGCCAGTGAAACTTAGCAGTTTCATATACAGATCATGGGAATGACGGAACTCATAGAAGACCCTGTAGAAAATGAAATGGACTTTAAAAACTCTTTATCTTTTGGATAGAAACCTTGACAAAGATCTTTTTACATTAGAATCTTGGATTTAGGGAAAATAATTTTGTAAACCTAGTGAAAGGCTTAATTGTATAATCATACATCATAAATATCTATCTGTGGGTTCTCTCAATTGTCCGATATCATTCTCTGTAGACAATTAGAATCGAATCTAAAGAGAAGTGAAAAAAACCAAAAGCTATCCTGAAGGTGGAAAGAAGAGGCCAAAGGCTTCGTAATTTAGTCAGGTAAGATAAAGAAGACAATTCATATGGCCATGCCTTTAAGCATGTCTCATAGACAAGTGAAGTTCTAAGTGAGCTAGATCTAGGAATCTGAAGAAATTCAGATGCATAGTACTTTACTCTTTTTACACATTGCTGGATCAGAGCAGTATACAGGAGTCCTGTGAAATCCTTGCATCATCACTAGAATCAATAATTATGAAGTGGAAAAACATCCTTGTGATCTCTAAGATACTAAGCAATATCTCCTTACCATTTTTGAAAAAGAACTTTAGAATTACATTTATATTAACACCAATGACTTTTGGCCACAAACTGGAACCCATATTCTTGATTATGGCAGCTATGAAACACTGAACTAGAGAATGTTCTTATAGTTGAATGGTGACAGAATATGCAATGCAGCTTTTATTTTTACATGAACCTAATCTCTTTACTAAATGCTTTCAGTGATGGTAATCATCTGATTTTCTGCTCCATATTTTAGATTCTGTGTACATCAAGAATTTATACAAGGTTCAACATGAAATGTAAAAAGAAAGAAGACGAGGATGCTAAGATAAACATCACTGGAGGTGTTCAAAGGCTAGACAGCAACTGAGAAGGTATGTTATAGATGTGAGACAAAATGAGACAAATGGTTGGAATAAAGGACCACTAAATTCCCTTCCAACTCAGATGTATAATTCTAGACTCAGAGATAAACTCACAGGTGGTATCAAATAAAAAAGGCTTTGGCTCTGGAGTCATACCCAGGTTTGAATCCCAACTCTATCACTTTTATAATATAACTTCACACAAGTTATTTATCCTCTCCAAAGAATAATAGGACCAGACAAGAGTATTCAGTGAGATAATGCATTAGTGTCTGGCACATATTAAACATTTATTAACTATATAATCTGTATTAGGAAGGTATAGTGGTCAAAATCTAAATATCATGAAAAACACAGGGAACATTAACTTAGGAGCAACGTGATGTGGTTTCTACATTTGATTCTTGCCTCTAATTGTATATGTTAATTTCTAACATTCTTTCCAGTTACTAAATCTTATGATGCCACATTCTAGGGGGATTTTAATGTATTTAAACATTTATCAGATGCTGATTATGTGGACACATCATCGAATAAACCATACACTAGAATTTATGAATATACAGTTGAGTATAGGAGATAGACAAGTTAGAGGTGTGATAAATGCTAAGACAAGGAAAGATTTTAGAGGGTGTTTTGGGGAAATATAATCAAGATCAAGGGTCAGGAAAGAATGTTTAGTAAAGGAAGTGCCACAGGTGGGTGGAGAATCTAAAAGGACAGAAGTCTACACACAAATGTTCTAAGTAAAAGGAACAGCACCTACAGTTAGCCATGTTAGAAAACTCAAATAATGAAGACCAGTTAGAAGGTTTTTGCATTTCCACGTAAGAAAGGACTGTGCCCTGAATGGGGATGAAAGAGATGGATAGGCTTAAGAAAAAAACTCACGGAAGTAGACATGGCAGTCCTTTGCAATTAACCTGCTATGGGATATCACACAAGTTTGAGTGTTAAGGAGAGATGACTAGGTAACAAGTTTGAGCACCTAGAGCATACAGATGACACTCAGAACCATCTACATATTCTTAGCATGATGAAGAATGTGAGAAGATGCTGTCTCAACAGCATCCTGAGGGCACCAGTAATACTTAAAAGAACAAACAGAAAGGAAAGGCCTGCCAGGGGACTGAGAAGAAATGAGAGGTAGAAGGAAAAACTGGAAAGGATGGTATCTTGGATATCAAAATTATCAGTCCAAAATTTAAAACCTATGACATGTCAGTATCAGCTTCGTACAAATCAGAAAAATATTTGGAACACTAGAAACTATTTAAAAGCTACTTAACTGTGATTGTAATTGTTAATATCCATGCATAGGTACTCAAAGTCTGGAAGGGAATATACAAACACTGAGATCGTCACTGTGTCAAAAACTTGGATTAGGTGTACTTGTTTATTCTATTTCCCAAACATTCCAAAGTTTTAATTTTGAAAAGGCAAATATGTTACTATTAAAGAAGCTGGGATACAAATGTCTTAACTAAAAAAAGATTTTTAAGATAGTATTTTCATGTTCTGATGACCTATCAAGTTGTTGTACACTTTAAACCATGGTCTTAAAGAAATTAAGTTTATGCTTGATAGGCAGACTATTTCAACTAAACTGAAGAGTAAGCAAATTCTTACAGTTTTACTTGTTTTTGTTTTAAGCAGTACTATTATTGTGGATTTAAGTCCTATTTAGACACAGGAACTTTATTATAAACACTTAAAAATAAGAAAAGGTTTTACACAAAGTAGGTACTCAATTAAAAAAATCCATGTATCTAAAATATAAATTTTGTGACATACATGTTTTAAAAGTAAACATAGAAAAGGTATCTTTATAGAATTATTCACAATTAAGGGCAAATGGGAAACTGATACACCACTTAGCAGGAGGTTTTACATGTGATTCATTCCCCTACCCCAAGAAACATCTGCAGCTCAAAGCAGATTTTTAAACTGTTTCCCCCGAATGTCTGCTATTTATAAATCCTAAATATTAAAGAGTGAGTTCCTTAATGGTTACACTTGGCACAATACTATTCTAGTAAGTACTATAACTTTTCTAACACCTACATATTTGCTTATAATCACAAACATTACATTTGTATAGAAGGTGATTTCCTAATGCAATAAATACTTAATTCTAAATTATAAGCAATTTACCAAATTTATTTTTTTGACAGATGCTTTAAAAGATTTTATAATAAAGGATGGCCCATTGCTACTTAAGTTCAAGGGAGTCAAATTTATGTATTCACATCTTCACTCAATATAAAATTCTCCCTTATCCTTTAAGTTCCTCAGGGGTACTCTAGGCATACCAGCATACAATTGAGAGCCATGGTTCCAGTTAGAAAGCTAGATCTGAATCCTAGCTCCACCACTAAATGGCTATGTGACCTGAGCAAGTTATCTAATCTCTCTAAGCTTTCAATTTCCTTCTCTGTAAACTGAGGGTACTGATACTATCTATGTAATACAGCCGTTGTGAAAATTAAACAACATACCCCAAATACGTAGCATAGTGTGTGGCACACTAGGTAGCCACTGGGTAGCAAAAATAAAACTACTCTGTGGAGAAATCCAATCAACATTTGAGCACAGAGATTGACAGTATGAAATTCCTAAGCTAAAAGTGGGTAAGCTCTGATTTGTTCCATCAGGCTAACGATCACTTATAATAAATTAGCCTTGGATAAAATTCAGTAAGTTACATAATCAGTGTACTCATTAAAAATTTCTTTCCTACGTCATGTAGTTGGGTATATAACAAGGCTTGTCTCTTAGATACATTCATTAGCAATGTTATTCAACTCCTTTTGAAAATCTGACAAATGCTCTGAACCTTTTACCAAAAACTGAACATACATTAAATTCCATCCAGTATTTCACAGGGTTCATGATCCCCGGATGCCCACCCATCCATTGACTACTAAAGATGGATATCCTACACTAAAGAAATTAGAAATTATTTTCCTCATTACCCAAGTTATGTGGAATTATTGTGGTAAATGAAAAAATTAAAAGTAAGAAGTTTACAGGATCCAAGACAATTGTTTGTTAGTTTGTTGTATTTCCTTCCAAACTACTAATGATTGCAATTACTGTTTTACGAAACTTAAGTTTATAGAATATGATCAAAGTCATGGAATACCATATGAGAAACAATTTTAGAGTATCATTCAAAAGACAGGATATATGTGTGTAAGGGAGAGACTGACTACCCCAGAGGGTTAAGGATAAAGTTAGAAATAGATATGGTGCCTATTTGATAATTTCAAATAATTTTTGATACACTTACAGGACAGGTACACCATACTTTAATGAAAATATTAATTGTACAACTGTATGACCTTGGACATATAACTTAACCCAAGTTCCTTTTTCTTCATCTGCAAAATATGATGATTTTCAGATTGAAGATTAAGATCTCATCCCAGTCTAAACTGTATTATTCTAAGAGTCCCCCACAAAATACAGCTGTGTAAAACAAAGCAAAATAAGCAGCTATATAAAACAAGTTTTAAAATTTTTGTTTTCCACGCAGAATACAATGCTAAAAGGAAATCTTTAATTTTCAGGGCATACCAAAAAAGTTACTATTGACTTCTAGTATGTGATTTTCATTTGATACTGGTTCTCAAGATAAGAACTGAGAAAATTTTCCTGGCTTTATTTTTACAGACATCTAGAAGAAAAATAAAATCCCAAAAGCAAATAAGGTAATTTAAACTATATTTTATGAAGAAAATGGATGTAAAGTTTTTTTTTTTTTTAAATAAAAGATTAATGTATTAGTTCTCAAATATCGCCTGTGATAGTAACTAGAAAGTATTTGGGGCCCTTAACTACACTGTAAGCATCTATATCAGATGCCATAGCAATATTTAAATAATGTTTACATAATACAGGATGTCACTTTATTTTTTAAACTGATTATTAAACACCACTGCAAAGATACGGGCTTCAGCCTCATGAAATTTTGAAAGGATTACATATTCCCAAGTATTTAAAATTCCAAGTTTGAACTTATATTTAATACTATACTCTTAGTTATACAATGTGCTCATTCTGTTCATAAATATTCATCTCAATACAATAACATCAGGTATAATACATAAAATCTAATCCATTAAGTCTTACCAATTTATGACCTGATGAGACACTCTTGTGGACAACATTCAGTCCTTAGAAGCTAGAATAACCCTCCAACCATGTGAGGGCATCACAACTTTTAAACTTTCGGCTTTCGATCATTATTATGTCACATTCCTCCTCCGATGCTGAATTCTAAAAAAAATTCTAGCAAAGAGTTTAAGTAAATAAGTGTTTTAATCAAATAGCCTTTAAAAATCTTTTATAGCAAAGTTTTATGTTTTACCATGATTACACAACTGATATTTTGTACTTAAGTA
Organism: Eumetopias jubatus; assembly: GCF_037043125.1. Lineage (NCBI taxonomy): Eukaryota > Metazoa > Chordata > Mammalia > Carnivora > Otariidae > Eumetopias > Eumetopias jubatus. Next base: position 111,184,997 of record NW_028274807.1, read on the forward strand.
TTTTTTTAATGTAAAATAATTTCATATTTAATCTGGATACTTCAAACTGTAAATTTCAACATGGACTTCCAGGCCATCAGGAATACTTGTTAGTAGAGTCAAGGAGAAATGAAACCAATTAAAGGTTTAAGATCATGATCCAGAAATTATGATTTAACACCATAACTTGCTACAGACAGTTTTGTAGTTCTATAGAATGGCACTTAAGTCTATTATCTGGTTCACATCCGTATGAATTTCTAGACTTCTAACACAGGTGGATGGATCAGTAATAATCCATACCGATCATTTAAATGCTCAAGACAGCATTCAATTTTTACGCCTAAATCCTAGTCTGTCTCTACCACCCCCCAATTTTAAATTAGACAACATGATGGAAAAAATAAAATTTTATTATGCATTTTATATAACAGACATAACAGTGTATCCTGTTCAGAAGTGGTCCTACAGCTCATCTGTGTACGGGCAAAGAACAAACTTAGGGGTAGGAATATATTAAAGAATAATCTTACATTTATTAAATTTTTACAAGAAAGCTTTCAGTTGGGCATCTATTTTAACTGTTGAAGGGTAATATTAGTTAACATTTTCTGTGCAGTATGAATACTCATTTCTATTTTTAATTGTCAGTTATCCACAGAAAAGGCAACCCACATATTTATGTGCGTATTTTTGCCTAAATTAACCCCCTAAATAAAACGGCATAATGGGGCAAGGGAAGAGGGTGGGGGAAGGAAGCCATCACTGAGGAAGATCAATATATGCAAAGCTACAGAAAACTCAAAGACAGCATTGTAAGGAAACTCTGCAGCCATCTCCGGAAATATCTGACCCAAATATAGGGGCTGGAGTTATGCTGTTACAGATTTCAAATTTTAATGTAATTTTTCTATTACACATGGTCTTTAAAAGTCTCCCACACAATCTGAACATCAGGATTTTTTCCAATTTACAAATATAATCTTTCCAAATGTAATCTCACAACACATTTGACTTTAATAAAATCATACAACTTTACTATCTTTTGTCAAAGCACCGCCTTATAATGTAATCACCTGGTGAAGGCAAAAACCCATATTGAAGAGAATAAATAGTTTAAAGTTGTGGTCATTTCATCAACATATTACCAAAACATTTTTAGCAAGTTCTTATGCAATTCTTGTCTCATATCAACCAAAATACTACCATAATTTAAAAAAATTACTTGGATTATTTACTCTTTCATGGGACAAGTCCCTTGAGAAGATACAATACCCAGCCAAAAGTAGCAAAGTATATGCTTCCTGAAATACATGTATCTGAAATACTGGTAATTTGGCTTGTCTGTGAAGGCTTTGATGGACTGGCCATTTGAAGGGCAGACTACCTGACCCTCTCTTGAAGGGCCTGTCAACAATAAGCACTGTTACGACAAATGCCTGGAAAGCCTCTGGAATATAGAATTAAAACCAGTCATATAAAGCAAATTTAGTTATTTTTCTATGAAGTTTATAGAGAAAAATTTTAAAGGGTGTGTGCATTATACAACTACATGGTAAATTAAGGACTTAAAGAGCTGTATTACATTTAAAAATACAAAACTTCCATTATCAGATTTTTCTCCATCATGCATTTTCCAAAATTAGTTGCTACCAAGTACAAGGGTTACCTTTGAAGGGTTTCAATGACTAAATTCCAACATGTAGGAAATCCTTATTAAAAATTTGAAATAAAATTGGGTAACTGAAGTGTCTGTAGATGAACAGTTAGGATTAATAAGATATTCTTAAAAATTTAATTTAAAATTAGAATTATCCTCAAAATGAATATTTAGAAACTTTTAATATCAATCATAAATCTCCAATCTCTGGCAAGACTGCTATCAAAAACAAATCCTGAACATTTCCCATATTTATCATTTCATTCTTTTTTAATTTGTGAGGAGGAAAAATCCCACTTAACTGAGAGTGAGCTACTAAGTCGTACGGTATAGTCTAGCAAAAACTAGGCTTAAGTTTACCATTATTTAGCTAATTTTATGGCAAATTTATACTGATAGAACAAAGAGAGCACAGGGGCAAGAAGGTGGATGATCTGCAATTTCCAAGTCATCTGAAAACTGACATGGGAAATCAAACAAACCTACAAGAGTTCCTAAAGGAACTTGCTATTTGAATAAAATGTACTTAGCTTTGTTTGATACAAAATTTCACTTTCAAGTGTAAACCACCTTCTTCAAAAAGTTCAGTACACTATTTTGAGAAATCCTAGACATGATAAATCAACACTTGCTTCCCTACACATCAGAAATGCTTATTTTTTAAATGGAGAAAAAGGGGAAATGGGGCCACCCTGTATGCTCCCAATAAATTAGGTATAGTCTTTCCATAGATTACATATTGGGGAAATGAGGCTAGGAATGTATCAAAGATAAGCTTATGAAAAAAAATTAGTCCAAACATATCTAATAGAATAAGAACACTGCAAAGACAGTGTGTTTTAAGAAATTCACATATAAAAAGACATACACAATTATAGGAAACCTCATATATCTGTGGATGAGCCAAGATACAATTTAAGATGATTAGCTATGTTAAAAATTAAGTATGAGAAATATAAGAAAAGGTGTTTAGCATGCTATGCATCATATCAAATGTAACTATTAGTGGAAGAAATCCAAAATATATGGCATTTTTTAAAATATTTCATTGATACAGCTTTGGAAAATACCCCTAACAAGTTAGGTTATTGGTATTTTAATAGGTCATGTTCATTCACAAATGATTTATAATCCTCATTCTTTCAAAAGGAGTAGAAACAGCATATAGAGGATTAAAAGAAATAGAAATGGGGGTTGAGACAGAAGATAAAAATGGAAAAAACAGAGTAGGTGGAAGCCAGTTATATATTATTCAACTACATATGTGCTAAGGAATGACAGGCTTTGTTAATAGAAAGCTGGATATCTGACTCTGAGCTTTTACTAATAACAGCTAACATTAGGAAATATTACCTACTCTTAAAATTTAAGATAGCATCACATATTATGCTTTTAAGAGCTATTATCACCTTTCTTGAAATAAAGTATGTATGACCATTCCAGGCATACATTTAGCTACATTTTCTGAACTAAGTTAGCAATATCTAAAATAGAAACAGACGCTGCAAATAAACTTCCTGAGGATCAATAGTTAACAGTCACTGTGAACAGGAGTGGTGATTAGTCACACAATACAACTCTTTTATCTCCTTATTACCCTTCAAATAGTGTGTAGACCTAGGGAAAGAATATCTTCTTTATCTTGACATACCACCAGGTAGTAAGATATGTAGTAAGATTTTTGGCTTCCAAGACATAAGTTACATATACCACTACTTCTGGGCCAAATACCACAATTAAAAACTGGAAAAAATAATACAATGAGCACCTTCTGAACCTTTTAGTATTTACAGCCAAGATCTTTAAACTTTGAAAACAACCAGGAAACAAAATGGCACAAAAACGCTATTTCTTAAAGATATGTATCAATGAATATATATTCTAAATTACTACCACCTGTTTAACTTTATTTCTGTCAAATAGGAAAAATATTTTAGAAGTAGTCAACTGAAACCCAAACACAGAAGCTAATTTTGGGTAAGCTAATGCATTTGAATACTTTATATCATGATCACAAAAATCTTATATCTTGATTTGGTGATTTAGAGTATTAGTACAAGTGCGCACATGTACACACAAATAGAGAGAATGCCAAACAGAATATAGTCAGTCATTTCTCTCATCTAACTATGTACCAACCCAAATTAATTAAACAAAAATATAAAATAATACCACTTAATATTTTTCTTCCCATAAGGTTGCCAAACTATCTGCAGGTTTAAATACACTGAAAGAAGTGTGAGTTTAAATTTTTTAATTGTTGAAGACTGGAAGGAAAATAAAACAAAAGAGATGTTACGTTTGTTCTGGTTCAACAACTTCAGGCTATATATTTAAATATCCTTCTCATCTGAACAAGTTCAGTAAGAGTTTTCTTTTTAAAAAGCTTTTCTACAGAGTTCTAGATTCTGCAGAAAAAAATAAATTGGATTTAGCAAATTAGTTTACACACTAATTCACACATACAACTTTCTGTTCTAGTCAAAGGTTTGGTTCACTTGAAACTATTCTGGTGAAAACTAAAAATAAATTAACAACAACAACAAGAAGACCGTACCAATTATTTTCACCTATTTCAACTGTTTCTTTCAAATTTCACCCTGAAAATAATTACCACGACTTTTCAGAGTAGGGCTGTGATGACTTATGTTAAGAAAAGTGACTAACCAAAGAAAGTGGTAAACACATGAGCAGAAGCATATAATAATGGATCAGCTCTGAAGTCTGGTTATGTGATGAAAATAATGTCAGCATGTCAGGTGTTCCATTTCAGCTAGCCATAGCAAAGCTAAGAGAGGAGAAGAAATGCTCAGAATCCACTGAAACACCACATCAAACAATGAGATGCAGATCCACGGTTAAAACTCTGGCAGTAGACAATCAACCTTAAACAACTATCAGAATAAAACTAGGAAGATACAATAGAATATAAAGGATAGCAATTACATAATTTGTAAACCCAAAAGGTGACTAAAAAGGTCTTCAAATTACACTTTTTCCAATTCCAGATAATTAGAATCCCAACTTAATACATATATATATAAAAATCACAATACAGACAAAAATTGGTACATGAATACACTTCAATTTCTGTTCTAAAAGACACACCCACATTAATATCCACCTGGTCTCCCTCTCTTGCCATCACCCCCCCCCCAAAACTCTGAGAAATAAAAGACATCCTCTTATAACATTTTTCCAGTCCCAGTAGTGTTTCAGCTGAATTTTAGGCTTCTGGCCTATCTCCCCTCCCCACTTATAATACAGCCTTTAAGTCTACTCTAATTTAAACTTTCAACAGTCCTACAGAAGACTAATACAAGAAAAGTATTTATTTATATAACACAGAAGGAAAAAAGACAGGTGTTTGATAATTAAATGTAATCTGTGATCTTGTATTGGCTCTTGGATCAGGTAAAAAATGGTCATGAAAGACATTATTGGGACAACTGCAAAATCTGAATATAAACTGTCTATTACATAGTAGATAACTATCAAACCTGAATTTGCTAATTAAAACTGTTGTTACATAACAGAATCTGCTTAGGCAACATATGCTCAAAGTTTTTTGGGTCAAATGGACAGGATATCTGCAACTTACTCTTAAATGGTTCCTAAATAATGTTAGGATAATAAAGCAAGTATGACAAAATGTTAATGTTCAATCTCAGTAAGATTATTGGAGCTTTTTATTATTCTTGTAATTTTTCTGTAAATTTGAAATTATTTCAAAGTAGAGATTCAAACATTTTCCCTTCTTTTTGGTTAGTAAATAATATTCTCAGAATCTTCTAGTCTCTAAGATCACTTATCCTCTTCAGAGCTTCTCCTGTTCTCTAAAAGTAGGCAGTGTTTCCCAAGGGCCTGGCTTGACCCTCTTACCCTACTCTGCTCACTCTTGGAAACCTCAGCCTTTCCTAAAGCTCAAACTCTAAAATAATAATAATGAAACAAATAAATAAATAGTCTTCAATCTCTTCTAGACTTAGCTTCTCTAACAAGCTGCGTGTCTGCAGCTCCAGTTGTACCTTGACTATTTCTACCTTGACTTTCCACCAGCTCATCCAAAAGTAGCTAAAACCAGAATCTCATTATTGTTTTCACTTTCCCAAACCAATTCTTTCACTAGTACTTCCTAATGGTACCACCATTCCCTCAGTCAATTAGGTTTGAGACTTTGGAGTCAAATTTGACTGCTTCCCTATCATACCCCTTGAGTTAAAACATCGTGTAATTCCTGCCTTCTGATAACTATTCTTTCCTCATCTCCATTGCCTCATTCAGGCCTTCATTACCTATTATCTTTGGTCTCTGTCCAATCCAGTATCTCTTTTCTGTTGTCGTCAAATGATTTGTGCACCAAATTTAACCGTCCTTATCACAGATGCTCTGTACTTTCATAGTGGCTCACTGTATTCCTCAAACTGGAATTCTCCCTTTCCCTCAGTCTTTAACTCTGACCAAATTCTACCCACCTTTCAGGTTCCAACTCAAAAAGTCACTTCCTAAAGAAGCTTTGACCAATACCTCCAGCTGTACTTGAGAGACATAAAATGTTTGAATTTTAAATGACAGTTATCACTTTCAGTCATGTGATGATGATCTTACTTTTTTCCGTATCAAGATCCAGTTCACTGGTTTCCCTATTGTGACCACCACTTAACTGCTCTGATATGGCATTCTTTCCTAAGAGTTTGCTAGTCTTCCATTCCTTAAGCAAATATGCAGCTCTTTGAAGTTTTCTTTTAAGTAGGCTCCATGCCCAGCGTTAACTCACAACCCTGAGATCAAGAACTGAGCTGAGACTGAGTCAGACACTTAACCTACTAAGCCACCCAAGCACCCCTTTCAGGTTTTCTGATAATCATGGCCAACAATGACAAAACAGAAGGAACTCAATTCCAGTGCTTTCCTTACCTCTTCTTTCCCATTTAGAACCAGAGGGAATAAAACTCTACAGAATAGGGATTTTAAAAGCAATTGGCTTTACACCTCATTCAAGGTCAACATTCTTGACATAGCCAGGAAGAGAGTTATTAATTGTATTAATATTAATTTGTAGTGATGGCAAGACTATTTTGCAGGGATGCATCTACTTGCAGAAAGTAAGCTCAAACCTCTCTTCAAACACCCCCCTGGCTATCTAGGTAGAGTATAAAGAAAGTAGTTTCTAGTTACCTTTGTATTTAGAGTAACTATTCTATAGAAATGGAGTACGATAGATCTGTAACCATTTTTTCCTGTTTTTTTTCCTAGTTATAAAAAGATTGCCTAAAATTACATTAGTTTTTGTGATAGGCCTGTCACTTGCTAATTGATATTAGAAAACGCAGGCAACGAATACATCTAGGTATTTTTTACTCTACCTTTTTAACCGAGAAATTTCAACTTTCCTGAATTAACATACAAATTCCGTCAATTTCTCAATTTCTTCACATGCTTCAGACTGTTACATTTATAAATGCTATCATCCAATAGCAGCTAAAACTTCCTGTTTTAATGTCTGAACATTTTATAAGCATGTCCTTAAGGTTTTTATATTAAATCCGAGATCCAGTCCTAAAAGGTGACAGGTCACTAAAACCTTATCCTCTAATTTCATGTCTTTGATTATCCTCTACTGGGTATCCGTAACTGAAGTCGGTCAAAATGTGATCACATAATAAATTATATAAGTACTAAGTACAAATTATTAGAGAATATATTTGGGGTGCTTATAGTTCAGGTTCATATCCTCAAGGTACTTCTAATAAGTAGAGAACATCTCCTAATAAGGATAGAGAATATTTGACTAGTAATAGTCTCCAACAAGTAACTCACTATGGTGATTCTACAAAATTATGTACTGTTGACCCTTTAACAACATGGGTTTGAACTGCATGAGTACAGATAAAGATTTTATTTATCTAAGTTTATTGATGTACAGTTGACAAGTTAATTTAGTTTCATGTGTACAACAAAGTCAACATAGTGATTAACATACATGGATTTTTTACAGTACTATAAATGTATTTTCTATGATTTTCATAATTTTATTTTCTCTAGCTTAATTTGTAAGAAAACAATATATAATACATTTAACATATAAAATATGTGTTAACTGATTATCAGTAAAGCTTCCAGTCAACAGTAGGATATAGGCAGTTAAGTTTTTGGGGAGTCAAAAGTTGTACTTGGATTTTCCAACTTCGCTGGGGGGGGGGGGTCAGTGCCCTCAATCCCCGCATTGTTCGAGTCAACTGTAGTTCAGATCTACAACCGTGCAGAGTCATATAGATGAATCTCAAACATTGGGTGAAAGAAGACAGACACAAAATAAGGAGCTTAAAATATTTTGTGTCTTGATCTGGGTCCTGGTTACACAGGTGTGTTCAGTTTAAGCTGTACATTTACGAATGGTGTACCTTTCTGATACAAATTATACTTTAAAAAATGTCTTATCACTGAGCATTCAAAAACTAGATTAGCCAAGTTCTGCAACCTGAATTTTACCATCTGGGTTAGCAAGTACTGGTGGGTGTTAACGATGTACCCAAGCTTCTTGGAGGATGAATAAAATAAAACAAATTATCTCATATAAGCAGCTTATTTCTGATTTACTTCCTAACTTCAAAAATGAAATCTCATACGAACAATGATAGGAAATACTGAATACCTGTTTTCTAACACAAAATACTTGATTTAAACAAGAACTTTTTAAAATCCAGTAATTCTTAAACTAAATATAAATAGATGTAAGTGAATAATCACTATAAAAGACAAAACAAGGGGCACCTGGGTGGCTCAGTCATTAAGCATCTGCCTTCGGCTCAGGTCATGATCCCAGCATCCTGGGATCAAGCCCCACATTGGGCTCCCTGCTCAGCGGGAAGCCTGCTTCTCCCTCTCCCACTCCCCCTGCTTGTGTTCCCTCTGTGTCAAAAAATAAATAAAACCTTAAAAAAAAAAAAAAGACAAAACAATTTAAGTGAAATCAGGTATCTAGTAAAAAGACCATCAACTTGGACATTCATTTTAATAACCCATGTGCACTACTACTTTCCTTATTCATTTCTCTTTAAATATTGGTGCTATCATAAGGAAGGACAAGCCAACTCATGGGGACAGTGTACCTAGCAACTGTTACTTTCATTTGTTAACTCCATTTATGCATTTTCTTCATTAAGGCAGAAATATACTGCATGTATAGTTCATCAATGAAGTTTAAATCCTGACAAGCTACCTGATTTCTTCCTTTAGTCTACCTGAGCAAAAGTTTCTTCCTCCCTAGTGCTCCTTTACCTTACTGACCTGATATATACTAGAAGGTAAATTTGTTTGCTATAAATTCTTACCCTCAGCTTTTTTGCAGACAAAGGACTCCCAACAAGAGCCTGTTCCCCAATGATCAGTAAAATAAGTTTCTAAACTAATTTTGTCAATGTAACAAAGCAAGGCCAAAAATTAAGTTCAGAACTGTTCTTTAAAAAAGTAGAAAGTCAAAATTTAAAGTTACTATTCTGAAATGCCAACAGACTAGAATATCACTAAGTATCACTATCACTATAGTAAGATAATCTCCAGAAAGCTAATTACCGACACTACATTATTCATTTTAATAAACAGTGAATGCAAATATTCTGCACTTCCTAAGAAAGGGCTGTATTATTTTTGAGCTGTATCAATTCTCCTTATATTTGGCAATGGTTTCAGCTTGATTCCCTTAGTACTCTGCAAATGACAAATGGGGAAGACAGAGAACAATGATAGCACCTACAGGAAAAGGGAAAGGAAAGTTTGACAGTAGCTTAAACTTTAATGCAATAACTGAATAAAGCATTGGCTATTAATGGAAAGAGAGAATTTCTAAATACAGGCAGAGGCAAAGAGGTGAAAAGCTTCTCAATTCGCTAATTCTAACTTAAATAGAGAAGGAAACAAAGGGGCCATTAGGAACTCCGAGTCAATGTAGGAAAGGTGTATTAATTACTTGTATTTTGATTAAAAGATACTCTGCTAAAAGAACCCTGGGAAAAAAAAAAAAAGATTCCAGTCTTTCAAGTAAGGCAAAATCAAGGATCTTCAGCTATTTAGGGCAAGTTTAATGAAAACTGGACAGGGCTTAAAAGCTGTCTCTACTGAAAATGAATTCCAAGATTTCATAAACAAGAGCCTGAACTATGGTATCTGTCAATACTGAAAAGCAATTTTATACCTCAAACTAAGTAGATAATGTAAGGGATTTACATCTTAAACTCCTGAATAGTTCTGTTTAATAGAATCATCCCTGCAAAATACTTATTTGCCAAATTAGTAAAATTGTTTTAAAAATCCATAATTCATAACAATAAAAAAATGAACAAGGCAATTTGGTGAAATCTAACATAAACATGGTCAGGAGAAGTTATATTTAGTATCTTTTAAAGCTTAACACACATAAATCTTCAACCCCGTCTGCAATGAAAAAGAATGTATACTCCCATAATACTTTATTTGCTAATACACCTACTAAAAAGTCTGTAGATATTTGCCAACTGAGGTCATACAGTTAGAACTAATAAACCTAGCCTACTGCTCTTATCAATTGAAACAATTTTTTTTTAAGTTTTATTTTATTTAACTGATCTCTACACCCAACATGGGGCTTAAACTCATGACCCTGAGATCAAGAGCCACATGCTCCACCAACTGAGCTAGCCAGGCACCCCTCAATTAAAAATTTAATAAGCTAATTGCAAAGTTAAAAGGAAGCCACTAGCACTGGGTTGGACCTGTCACTTTGGTACCAAAGGGCCAACTTACAGTGAAGAATGGCTGACCTAGAATATAAATTCTGATTATAGATTGGCATTCACATACTATTAACACGCTATTAACTTCTTTGACTCTGGACGACAGGCTTCAAGGAGAAGAGCAAATACTTTCAACCCATGAGAAACTAGATACAGCAACTTGCCTCATTTCTGATACCTTAAATATTTCTGTATCTAAAAAGGAAAACAGATAAGAAATATTTAGCTGTAATAACAAATGATGAATAGGCAACTTCTATGGTTGTTTTATAATGAAACAAAAGAAAACTTAATAAATATTAAGTCAAAATTATAAGAAATAAAGCTCACACCTTTCTACATTGTTCTGATGAAAATAACAGCTCTCATTTATATTGATATGGTAGTTTACAATATTTAGCTATTTGAAATAAATTACTATACAACTAAAACTATTCTTGTTACATTTCTAAATAGAGTGGTATTTTTCCTTTTTCTAATGGAAAGTATAAAGTACAACTGAAAGTACTCACCCTGGCTACATCGGATAAGCCGTATGAATGACTGAGCATTCATGCTTGTTTCATGTCACAATTTACATTTATGTCTTAATTTACATTGATACAGCTATACAATTTCAAAATTGAAATTATAATCACTGTACTGTAAATTTTAGAACTTCTTGCTCTACAAGAAACTATTTTAAAACATTTTAAGTTAAGGAACATATCACTGAAAAGATACTTTGTTAGAAAATCTCTTTAGAGTGACACACAAACAAATCAAGCCTAAGAATTAAAAGACTGTTACCATTTGTAGGCAATGTAAACCATGTCTTAACATGACACGTACATGCACTTAGCAATACTCTTTTCTAATGAAAGAGATGGGAGTTAAGTCCATGAGTAGTATCCAAACTATGCCAGAGGACACAAATGCGTTGCCAGGCAGAGTTAAAAGAATCTAACAAAGCTTTGTGTGAATTTTTAAACAGCATTTCAGCTTGTTCTAGTAATTAAACACAGAATGATGGAGCGCTAATAAATATTCACCAAAATAACTGAACAGAGCATATACTACTTAAAATGTGTGTTAAGCAGAAAGATAAACCAAATTATCTTTTGCTGTAAATAAACTCTTAAGGCTTCGTTCTGTATTTTAAAAAGTTAAAAACCAAATTTATGTAACATTTCTATGAGACAAACTGTTTCAGGAGTTTACAAAACAGTAATGCAGGCAGGTCTAGGGAATCTAACAAACAAGCTTGATGTTAAAATTTCTCAACTATAGAAAACAATGACTACTACTTTGATACCTTGGTCTCGTCCCTTTTCCAATTTCTTAGTATTAAGTAACACTTCGCTTTGAGTTACTAAGGCGTTCACAGAGGAATCGTATAAAATAGAACAAAAGTAAACTATTGTTTATTTTACAGAATATATTTTTACATTAAAATACACAAGGATAAGTGGATATTTCATAATAAAATTCAAGAGAATATGTAAGTCCTTCAAAAAAGTAAATATACTTAAAAGTGAAGTAAAAAATAAAGTATGTTTATATTCTATTTAAAATATAGATTGCTCTTTTGGTTTATTTTGCTGCTTTGTCCCATGCTAGATACCACGTGATTTCCGCCCCCCTAAAATGACATATAAAAGTTTAGGTTTAATGATGAGGAACCAGTACAGTGCAAAGCAATTCATGCATACACTTTTGCATGTATGCATTCCATATGTAAGTATTCATACCTATCCCAGAGGTTCTTTGATTCCTGAAACGTGTTCAAATGGAACGCTTGGTAGAAAGCAGTTGAAGGATTCCTGTGAGATCCAAGAATCAAATGGAAATGAGGTTGAGAAAGTACAGTAAAATCACTACTTTTCAAAAAAAGATGGAAGATTTTAGATTTCTAATACAGTGTGTAATGGCTTTAGTAAAAACACTACATAAGCTTGCTTAAAAACATTTTGAAAGAAATTAAAAAACTGGATGAAATCCAGTAGACTTGACAACAACTCAGGATCACAGTTCTAAAAGAAAGGGATAATACAGATAAAATAGCATCCAATTATCTGTGTGCGCATAAGTGTAGACATATATGTGACCAGTTCATAGCCTAATCAACACTACTCTGTATCAGATGCCTTTATAAGTCTCTAAACATTTAGCAGTTTAGAAAAGCTGTTCCCAGGTACAGTATTCATGTAAAATAAATTAAGCTACACCTTCATAATATAAAAATTCTTACCAGGATCTATTTGATAGAGTTTGATGATGAACAATTGAGTCCTTTTCTGGGTTGGACTTGACATGGTTTCTACTTTCATAATCCATTTATTTATGTGTGGTTTCTCTGGATTAGGGCAAAACATGGCGCAGCAATTATATGGCAGCTTTCTAATTTCTTGCATTAGTATAGTGCCCCTTTAAGGGGTAAGAGCTCCCACACCTTAATCACCATCTATTTCTACCATTCCCTGGACGCACATTCCATAGGGCTATAACCATAGAATCTTAACTGATGGGCTCATCCTGGCGAGCTCCCAGCATGCACTATTCACCTCACATCTGTGGAGCGGTTTCTTAGGGGACTACTTAAACTTTTGACAACTCTGCTAATAGCTCCCCCTCTACCTCAGAATATTCCCGTAGTTTCCCCAGCCCCAACCTGTACATTAGGGAGCTAACAAAAACTTGTCATGTCACCTCTAAAATCCTTGACCCACGCTGTAGCAGAGTAACAGCAAGCTAAGAACCTAAGTACATATTACATACCAGGCACTATTCTGAGTGTTTTACATTTATTAACGCAATTCTACAACAACCCTAAGAGGTAGGTGTTATTATTCCTATCTCACCAATAAGGAAATGTGTCAGAGAGAAATAATTTGCCTGATGTCACAGAGCTAGTAGGTAACAATCTGGTCCTAGAGTTTATGCTATTAAACTACTATGCTAAACATATAGTGGAGTTCAATTTTAACCTCTCTAGGTCTCTTTATCAGTTAAATGGTGATATTATGATCTAGCCTTGCAGAGTGGTTAAGGAACTGAGACTATATATAAAGCTCTTTATATATATAGTCTATGCTCAATAAATAATAGCTATTATTTTATCACCAAAATGAAGTTCAAATACAACACGGCAATTCTGAGACCCTCACAAGCACCTTAAGAGAGTCCCTACAATATTACTAGTACAATAAGAAATCTATTCCTAAATTCTACTGAATAGCAATCAAGGATCAATGATCAAAAAGCAAAACAAACTCAACAGAATTCCATGATTTCAAAATTCAGATTAAGACTCAGTGTCTTAATACCTACTAAATTTTTTAAAAATACATTTTTTAAAAGGCACTTTTTATTTTAACCACTAGGGTACCTCTTAGATGATCCAAAATTAGGAAAGGCAGGCAGACACTAGATGCCAGAGTGTCACCAAAGCAACTATTTGATTAATTGGCATCTTCAGTATATGTACTTCTCTTTGCTCTACCTACTTTAACTCCTATGCTTTTAACCCTTTCTCTTTTTTTCTCTAGACTAGGTCCAAGGTAATCAAATATATTGATTAGACCTGCTAATATCAAGGATTAAGAGGCTGCTAACTACTGTTTATTTAACAGCTTGTATCCTCTCAAGATACATTTGGCAGGCCCTTTTTTTCACTGTACTTGGAAATCAGTCTATCAATTTAAATGAAAGTCAACTGAACCAACTGAAGACAATCAATTGTTTTTTTTTTTTAAACCAGGCTTACCCAGGACCATATGGGGACAAGTTCGCTATTCACACAGGTTTGGAGACCTTGGATTTAAAACAGAGTGACTCAAAGAGGAAAGTAGTAAATATGAGAAAACAACAAAGAGTAAACCTGGAGGTTATTCTGCAAGTCTGGAATTTAAAATTCATTAAAGAGTATTTACAATATGTTTATAAGGATGACATTCTTTAAAAAAAACTTCAGATCCCCTGACTTTGGAAAAATACATACATACATATTTAATTTGAATCAAATTCATATGCCAAATAAATTGGGTTTTAAATGAAATCATATGACTTAAGTTATGAGATTCTAGCATTTTTACAGCACAGACTCTAAAAATGAAATGTTTCTCATAAGTCAAATGTAGAAGTGAAAAAAGAACATATCTGCAGTTAGTTGTGTATCTTGGGGCAAAAACGGAACCTATGAAATAAAATACTATAAATGGACCTAAAGTCTTCAGAACATGTCAGAACAAATACACTTAGGTTGCAAAAGCTGGCAGTGAATCACTTTCTACATACACTCAAAATGAAGAAGCCATATGGAGTAATACAATCTATGTACTCTGGAAAAATTTAAATAGTCTAGATTCCAAGGATAAACATTTAGACAGGCTTATAAAATATGACATTTTTGGTTTCTCGAATACTTCAGCAGGGATGTCTTCCATAAACTTGAGGGATTTTTAGCAAAAAGCAACAATTAGCCTCAAAACATTGATTAACAGGTATAGATTAAAGAAGTCTGTAAAACCTAGCTGATCAAGAACTTCAAAAGAGCCATTTGTAAATACTGAAGGGCTTGATCATCAAAGACTTCTGTTTTGGAATGGCATAAAACTGAGGAAATTAATAGCCGAAGGAAAACACTGTTAATGGAGATCATTTCAAGGTTATATAGTCTATGTAATTTGAAGGCACCAAGTCGCAACTGACATCATTAAAAATTTATGAGAAAGAAATACTGAATTTTATGCAACTTTGGTCACAAATTCTTTTCTGCCCAAGAAATAAAATTTGAAACAACCAGTTTTCTAATAACGTATTTGATGTCAATGTTAACTACTAATCTAAACATAAAGCCAACAAAGCACTGCTTAGGGAGACTGAGGTATGGTTTATTCTGAATTTTATGAAAATGCTGTTTTCCCATTTGTGGACATTTTTCTTTTTATTAAGGAGGGCAAATGTTGTGGACATTTTTCAAAACCAATGAACAAAACATATCCTCCTTTTCCTCTTGACTCTATATACTAAATAACCCATCCTATTAATTTCTAAGTACATGAAAGTAGTACATCACAGAGTGACTCAAATGTGACATACACTGACCTGCTTTGCTAAGATACTATCTTTGTAGGGTAACTGTAACAGAGAGGAAAAACATACATATACTACACCTCAAAACTAAGCAATGAAAATTGTTGAAGCTTAAAGGATGAGGTACATAAGCCCTGAACTCAGCAGATACTTTCTTCCCTTATCAAAACTCAACTTTAGCGATCTCTAAATAGAAACCAGGGAAACACAATGAGCAGAGGAACAAGGGCCATCTCCAACATTATTATCTAAGGATTTAAAATGATTAAAAATATCCTTTAGGTAAAGGGTTACAACACAACAGATCAGCAGCTACAGTAGCTTTTCCTTCCTCATATCTTATAGTCAGCAAATTAATAAAACAAAACTAACTCTGGAAATATCCAAGAGCACTGGCTTTGGAGTCAGAAGGCCCAAGTCTGAATATATGTTATGTTACTTAATAACTATGTGATTCAAATCCTCAAAGCCTGTTTCCTAAATCCATAAAAAGGGGAGGAACACTTCCTTACAGTTGCCGAAAAGCTCAAATGAGATTATGCATACATAAAGCCTGACAAAATTAAGCTTGGTTTGTTGTTTAATATAGGATTACAGTTGCCAAATCATGCTATATAAAAATCAACTTTTAGTAGAGTATTTTAACATATACCAAATATTTCATCATTAAGGTAATATTGAGGCAAACAGAATATTTAACTTAGAGCTAGGTATACCAAGCTATTTAGTACATTCCATTGGATAAGAATTCTGACTTCTGGGACTCAGAGCTCCCCCAGGATTTCCTTATTACACAACTTTATCACAAGATTTTAATTAAAAATACAATAATCACTGAAAAGGGTACTGAAATGGTTCCAAGATACATACTACTTTAACAATAAAAGCTTCAAGAAACACCTTTAACAGCAACCATAAACTTCTGATAAAAAAAAAAAAATCTCAATTTCTCACCATGACATTTAAACCCTTCACTCTGGTTCCTTTCAAATTAATCACATCATTTCCCAAACCTGACATCTCATTCTTCCACACTGTTACACAAACTGCCATTCTCCTCTACTCAGAAAATCACCCCTTTCCCTTAACGGTGACCTAACCTAAGTTAGGTTACCCTTTTAAGATTCAGACCAAAAATTAGCTTCAGAAGAATGCACAAGTAATAAAGGGTCAATGCTGAGGACAGAAATTGGGTGGCTGGAGGATAGAGGTGCAGAGAGGCTTTCGGCTTATATATTTAGAACTGTATAAATGTATTACCTATGCAGATAATAAATTAATTTTAAAAAGAAATCAGTCCATTTCCTCCCCATACCAAATCTGACCTCATGTCCTAAGCTGTTCCAATTAGTACCTTATATTTTACTCCATCACAGTCTATAATGTCTATGAAAGCATACATTTGATAATTATTTTCATATAATCTGAGATCTTGGGAGGGTAGGATAGTCTTTTTTCTGTATTCCAGAACTTACTATTCAGAGAACACAAAGAAAGTTGAATGACTGACATACTGTCACTTTAAATGTTTTCTTGGGTATTCAACCTACTTGATGAGTATCTGCAAGCTTCGTTTTTTGTTTTGTTTTGTTTTTTGTCACATGATAGTCTGGTGGCAGGAAGGTTTAAGTTGGCAGCTCTCTTATGAAACATGTCTAAATGTATCGAGTCATACACAGGGAACCTTAAAAATCTGATCAAGTCTCAAATTCTAACTTTACCAATGAAGAAAACTGAGATAAGTTAAAATACTTAACTAAAGAAACTAAGTGGTAGAAAGCCAGGATCAGAACCCAACTGCTACATGTTTTACAACGTCATGACTTTTCTGGCCTAAAACAATGTCTCTCTTTCTCTTATTACATCCATACACCACGTAATTACACTTTCAGATCAGAACTGAAGACTCTTGGTATGATTTATAGCATGATAAGGTGTGATCTGGGAGAACAGTTTGTGGACAATGAAATACTAACATTTCTGTAATGTACGCTTGCCATACATAGTATATTATACATGGACTGTTTACAAATTATTTGCATACCTCATTTAATCCTCTCAAACTTTCCAACACAGGTATTATCCCCATTTTTCATATGGGGAAACAAGGGGCTTATAAGACTAAATAACCACCTGAAGGTCAAATGCCTCAAGTATGCAACACAGTTGGGATTTCAGCCCAGGCATATCCAACTCCGCTGTCTGTAATGGTCATTCATATGATATGCTAATACATAATTAAGCACACTACTGATTTTATTTGACCAAGAGCCTCCCTCTCCTTTTTTGTTTTTGTTTTGTTTTCAAAGGCTAGGTAGACCAAATACAAAGCAAGGATGGGTTTCAGATTAACTTACAGAACTATTTAGTAAAACTTAATTCTAATTCTCCTTTAGAAACTAGTTGGTTTTAAACTTTGCTTTGGGTATTTTTCATTCACAGATTAAACAATTTTCTTGTTTAATAATGAAGAGGGATTGCCTAACACGTTAAAAATAACATTTAAAATACACCAGCATTATTTACAATAATTGACACATTAATTACAGTTTCTCTTCTATACATTAATATTCATCAAATTTTAGTGAAAGCTTATGAGGAAAGGAGGCTTTAAGTAATTTAACATTCAGACTTCACTTATTTGTCTTGCTTATTCCAATTAGCAAGGCACTTACTAATAGTCCATATTCTAGGTAAACACTATTAAAATTATTACTCAGTGATTTGCAGAATTTTCACGTAACCATCACATATAAATGTATAACTTAATGAGAGTTCATTCTTTTTTACAAATGTTAGTTCAGTACAAACAAATAAAACTAAATACTAAGATCTAATTTTGGGCTTTAAATGTGAGAGGTAAGCAATCCAGAGAAGGATGGATGAAATTTAATTCACCTGATTTAAAAGCAGAAATTATGAATACACTTTTTAGTGATAAAAGCAGATTAATATATCCTTAATATCACCAGCCAAATTAGAAATGTATACATTAAAATATATTATGAAAGTCATGTAATGATGTACAGGAATAATAGGAATTGGTTACTGTTCTTAAATCTTTATGAAGGGGTTTTTGCCCTAAGCCATGCCAGATTAAGAATGGCACAAACACTGAGTAATTTGGTATGTTCAAGAATTGCTGTGGAAAGACCCAAATTATACCAATGATTCAGGTATGTACATTCTTTGTGGATACAGTAATTTTATTATATCATATAAAAGAGCAGCCTCAAATCACAAGTCCACTTGGTTTAGTATAAAG
Source organism: Eumetopias jubatus (assembly GCF_037043125.1). NCBI lineage: Eukaryota > Metazoa > Chordata > Mammalia > Carnivora > Otariidae > Eumetopias > Eumetopias jubatus. The sequence continues at coordinate 111,203,745 of NW_028274807.1, forward strand.
AACTAAGTTAAGAGATTTATTCCAATTCAGGAATTTTGCTACACATACCCCTTAAATACTGTTAACTATTAAGGTTTTTTAAATTAGAAATCTGTTCTTCCCATTAATAAGAAATTACTTAGGGAACATCATCATTCAGGCTACATTTAACCAGACAAATCTGTTTTTATAAACCCTCTCTTCCTCATACTTAAAGAATATTTAAAGAGCAATGCAATTAAGAAATAAACAGTATCTGTTCAAAAAGGAAATACATATTGGTCTAAAACAATTATTTAAAAAAGGAATTAGCTGTCTTTTCTTCACTAGTAACAAGTATTCCTATTCCTTCTGAAACCATATTTCATATCATTTCACTGTATGTTTTTCTGTCTTGGTTATCTGCCATCACCCTCTACCTCCCCCCGCCCCAACTTCTGCTATTTTAGGTAAGAAAGCCAACATCTTTTTATACTCCCCTAACAACCATTCCTCAATAAAGACACTAATTTTGGTTTCTTTACCATCTGATTGTTGAGGGTGCTCTGTTACTAGAATACTAAAGCGCATGACTACTTCCAATCTCTTCTGGTGCACAGAAAGACTAAACTCTATTCCAAATTAGCAAGTACCAGATCCATAAATCCACAATCACATTTTACTATTTCCAAATTAGTGCTATCAGAATTCTCAAAGAAGAGATTAACATTACTTACTCTCAGGAAGTAGAAAACATATACACCACAGTATCAGTACTATAAAAAAATGACTTCTCATAAAAGCAATTTAGTTCAAGATACCCTACTTCCCCTACAAGGAAAAGATAGTGTTATTAACATAGAATGTGTCTTACCCACACACATATAAATCCTTATGTTTACTAAAGGTTACCAATGTTCAGCCTATAGAATTTAGTTCATACAAAATTTTGAACAATATATATGGCACTGTTAAAAAAAAAAAAAAAAGCGCCATACTCCCTACTGATACACTTTTGGACCATCCATCTTTTGGAAACCTACGATAATTTCCTTTACTTAGAGCCATGTTTATGACTAAAGTATATTTTAGTCATCAGCCTGGCACTCTGATGAATCCATCAATTATCAGTTTTTATACTAAATAATAATGTCATTCATACACAGGATTTCACACTTTGATTATAAAATCCTTGGTAAGAGTACGTAGGATAATACGGAGTGTGTGATCTAAACGTCAACTGTAAAGCTGGAAGGGCAAAATTACCTCCACAATTCAGTATGCATAAAGAAACATAAGCTCCCAAGAAATACAGATTCAACTAAGGCGCTTTCATCTGTAAAGACTAAATGCAGTGAGACTTTTAGAGCTCTAATAAGTATCTATAGATTTTATAATAAAGGTAAGAGTGACAGTTCTATCTCTTAATATACATTTACATAATCTTCTCACTAAACCATCAGGTTAAAAAAACCTGCACAAGTATGTGTGTGTATATTTGAGATATATATATATTTGTACAAACAAAATTTGTGTATTTATAGCACATACCAGGATACACCACTTAACATTCATAATTTATAATACTTAACCAGTAGTCGTTAGCAAACTACACAAATAAAACCATTAACAAGATACAAAGATATTTGCCACTAAGGGATCCTTACAATCAGGTTTTCAACAATCTTTTGGTTGTAGCTGACAGTTCACAATTGCAGCCATTCATAAGAGTTCCTGGAATGTGGCCTACAGAGTTCACATTGGTCAGCTATCTGTGGAAAACGATCTGTACTGTGTTCCCTTTCCAAAAGGGCCAGTAATATTTTGCACCTCTCCCCATTTACCGAAAAGGAGTCTGTTAAGTGTGTCATAATTTAAACAAATTTTGTAACTTTCAGTGTAAAAGTGGCTTTTTATGAACTATATTTTCAACCATTATTATATCTCCAGTTTACACAAAATCGGTTTGAAGAATCAACGACTATAAGCCTTTCCAATGAGAAAGGCTAGAATATATAAACTTTATGGCAATTAATAATAGAGTCAACAGTGTTAACTGAACTTTAAAACATTTTCTTGCTTTCTATATATAACCATCAGCCCTTTTAAAGGTATATTATTAAAATGTATTAATATGTCTTCTTTTAAAATAAGTAAATCTCAAAACGAAGCTTTGTAAAAGGTAATGGAGCCAAAACCACAAGATAGAGTTTTTAATATATCAAACTAAAGAACCTCATTTTTGTTAATCTTCCATTTTCCTTCCTTTTCTCAAAGAACTAGACTATGTTTACTAACATACTAACTTTAAAAAAAGCAAACTGTTTACAAATTTTTAGGATCTGAAATTTTCAACCTATTCATAAAATTAAAGTCATAATTACTCAAAACCTCTCACTCCAATGTTTTACTTTGCATTTGAATGACTGCAACTAAAATTGTATGCAGATTTTAATTTAAGAAGGCAACCCCAAATCACCATATAAAAGGTATGATTTTTTGTTGATACAGTTTCCTCAAAAATAGTCATCTTAGTAATTTAAACATATGCCTAGAAAAACTGTGTTATTTAATTTCAAGCATACAATTTAAAATGCCCTCTTTCACAAAGGCTTTCCATTAAAAACAAAAACAAAACAAAAAACTATTTCTACTTAATGGATTTATTCCTTCACCAGGTGTGTTGGTCCAGTGACAAAATAGTCAAATGTGTAAGATTACATCTTGAAAACTAGCATGTTAAATTAAAAACCAATGAAAGACTAAAACAAAAATTAGAAATGCACATTGGTAAGCAATGCAGATTTTGGAAGACTGGGTAGGGGAAGGAAGGACCATATTTAATGTAGGACTGCACACACATCAAAAGCCCTGCACTGGATTAACTATTGCCAATCGATAAGAACAGATGCAGTAGTATCTGTAGCTCATTCATGTTCCGAAATAAATTCTTAAAATTATTAAGTTTTCAATAAAGAGGATAAATAATTTTATCTTTGAGGTCATACCCTAAAGAATACATCCGAGAGTTTCCATTTGTCAACAGATCTCTCTGCTCCATGCCACATCATTGTATTTAAGTTCTGCGGAATGTAACTGCCTGTTTTGTAAACTGAGAGAGTTGTGAGGAGGAGAGAAAAATACATTCTTCATTCATAGATGTGCATGTGTTTTACAAGGAGGCGTGTGTGGTTTGGGAAACCACTCATCATTTCTTGAAATGTGGAGGCAATATACAACAGGAACAGAGAGGCAAGCAAATGGTTATTTAGCAACCCATCAGAAAAAACTGGCTTCTGGCAGCTAGAAAAGGGAAGATACCTGTTGCCTCTTACAAAAGATGAATAAACAATCAATCTGCATTTCAGGTGTGCCCCTATGTGTGAAAAGTGAAATATGGGAGATGTAAAGAGGTATTTTTCTGAATGGCTTGTGGAATCAGTTTCTTTACTTGGTAGTCCCATCCATATAAAATTTCTCAATGACTAGCTAGCTGAGCTCACTTAGGGACACGTGGTATTCTCTAAGAGTTCTCAAATGGAAGAAAGACTCCCAACAAGCAAGTCACCTACAAAAAAAGATGAACTTTGAATTACAAAAAGCAGAGGAGATGATCTCAGTGAGCATTTTTCAAACCAACAGAAGTATATAACAAAAATACAAGGCTAATTACAAATGAAAAGTTAAGAAAAGAATGTGAAGGAACTCAGAAGAAACAGAAAAAAAGCTTCAACAGATCTCATGGTTCTACATACCGATTATTCTAGAAATCCATAAAATTATCTTTTAACACATCTAAAATTAACCTTGCTCAAAACAAAAAGCCCACCAAATAAATGCCTAACTGTAAAGTACCTGAAACTTTCTCTGTAATTTTTAAATGTAATTTTAAAGCTTTGTAACAAGTTGGTTTTTAAAAATTTGCAGTATGTCAAATTTTTGTGACATTTCTTGAAAACCACTTAAAAATCCTCACTGAACCATAACCAGACATCAACTGTTGTAGAATTGGTAATGGCACTATACCAATTTTCACTTAAAACCATTAAAAAAGCATCCCTTAAATAGAGGGAGGCAATTGTCGACAACTGTTAACACTTTTACTATAAAATTACTCTAATTTCAAGAACTGTAGCTTTTACTACTGTCAGAGTCTTACTTCATACCTCCCTTTCCATAGTTAAAAAACTACTGATAGAAGATAACATCTTTCCAATACACTTTTTACTTAAAAAAAAAAAAAAAAAAAAGATCTTTACGAAGTCACTGGGAAGCCTCCTGACCTTCCATGTTTTTATTTAAAAGGCTGGAGGACGATATGATCTTCAAAGCCAGACTTGACATTTCACCATTCTCTCTCCAGCCTTTGCAGATACACTGGAGGAGATTCCTTACATGGATCTTTCCCTACTAGAGGACCTCTGGTTTTCCAGAATGGGAAACTTCTAAATTTTATGTCTTAGTCTCCAAACTCACACTGACAAAACTCTCTGCCGTAAGGGTTCAAGTGTGATTGTTACCTAAGAAAAGGACAATCCTGTGGGGTATAATCTACTAGTTACCACCTGTAAATCATGAGAATTAAGCTTAAATCCACCGTTTTTAAATGAACAAACGTTGTGTCCTTATCCAATTCAGTGCTTTTAAATGATTGTGACAAGACCAATTCTCTCATTACACCTTTATATTAGCAATCTAAACTAATGCATTTTCAAGAGCTGACAAATCAATCTTACTAAACACAAACTAAACTTACTAAACACAAACTAAGTTTAAAAACGATAAGGGCCTCAAAGTGAAAAAAGAACTCTTAAGTTGCATTCTAAGCACTCCTATCAAATATTTTAAGTAAGATTTCCATACCTGTCTTCATCACCATCAACAGGAATAGCTATGCTGAATACAGAGGTGGCGAGACTGTTCATAGGTGTTAACTGAAGGGGGTTTGCCAGGGCATCTGCAACAGGAGGCTTCACAACAGGCTTATTTTCAGCAATGAGAGAAAGTGGTGGTTGAGGTAGGGGTTCTGATTTTCTTCTAGTATCGTCAACATGCCCGACTAAAGGTTGGGTCTGAGTCTGAAACTGGCTTAGGTCAGACTGTGGTAGACTTGTTGGTGCACTGGGTGTGCCTTGCGCTAAGGGCAGCCCAACATGCTGGATTATGCTGCTGCTCCTGCTGACTGGCGTATGGCTGCTCAGCTGCTGCGACTGGACCAGAGGCGCGGGTACATTTGGCATAGTAACAGAGGTGGTAGACACACTAGGCACGCTTGGAGCGGGCACGGCTGCAGGCACGTTTGGAACTCCGGGCAGTACTGCGTGGGGGCCGCCAGGCACGGCTGACGACACACCACTGCCACCCATCTGCGGTGGAGGCACGGACTGGAGCTGCCCGGTCCCAGGGGGGACCAGGCCCGGCGGCACGGCGCATCCCACAGCAGCCAAGGGCACTCCGGCCGGCTGACCAGGCGCGGCCTGCCCGCCTGGCGCGGGTCCCGGCCCCGGGGCCACAGCTTCACTGGGCAAGGAAGACACGCCCATTATCTGCGCACCCACCGAGGCATTCGGGCCGGTGCCCACTGGAAGGCTGGCAGCGGTGGCGAGGCTCGCTCCGGCGGACGAGGGCTGCGCGGGGCTTGGCGGCTGCAGGCTGGCCACGTGCTGCTGTAGGTACTCACCCTGACCCGCGGGCTGGACTGGCAGCAAATGCCCAGGCGGTAGCTGAGGGTACGCGAACTGCTGGGGCGGCTGCGTCGTAGGAGCGCCGACGGCGGGGCCCGGCTGCTGCGGCAGGGGCACGCCGGGCTGCGTCAGGGTTACATTCGTCAGTGGCAGCCCCTGTCCATTGGGCCCCTGCGGGAGGACGCCGGGGCCGGTTCCCTGGGGCTGGCTTGGCTGCGGGGCTGCCATCATTTGCTGAGGCCCGGCCGCGGCTCCCGGGAACGGCGGCACTGGAGCCGCGCTTTGAACCACAGCCCCACCTACGGGCGGCGGTGGCTGTGGCTGCCCAACGCCAAAACTCTGCGGCTGGGCCGGGGCGGGCTGGCTCATTTTCTCCGACGGGGGTAGCTGTGACACAGCAGTCAAGGAACTGTCAGTTCCCGAGTCGGGCCCGTGCGCCCCCTGCATGGAGGCCACCACCACCACCACCGACCCTCCGGTGGCGCCCAGGCCACTGTCCCGCTCCGCAGTCTGGTCAAAAGTATTGCTGTGCCTAATGCAATCCCCGGACCTGGTCAGGACGCTGCTATCTGAATCCCGCTCATAGTATTCCATACACGTCCATCGGCCGCGGCGGTAGGGCTCCCCGCTCCCGTGGTCCAGCTTGATCACACGAAAACGGGAACTACAAGTCGTGGGGGGCTGTGGTGGGGCTGCGGTCCCTGGCCCGGCAGACGAGCCCGTGACCGGGGGGGCGCCGGGTGCCCCCGAAGAGGGGGCCGAGGTGGTGGCCGCCGCCGGGGTACTGGCCAGCGCCCCAGCCACGCTCCGGGCCGAAAGGGCTCCTCCTCCGTTGGCGGGAGCAGCCGCCGCGGCCGCCAGCTGCCCGTCCAGGAGGAGGTTTGGGGAGACGGTCCCCGGAGTCTCTGCATCCCCAACATTGTTGAGCGTCTCTTCGGAGGAGCTGCGCTCGCAGACCTCCTCAGGGCCATAATCCGTGGCCCGAGAAACGTCGAATATCTCGGAGGAGACGTCCTCTGTACGTGACTCGTCCGGGTCGTCCAGGCTCTCAGTGTCCTCGGTGATGCTAGTGGCCACCTGGGCCGTGGTGACACTAGTGATCTGGAAGCAGCTCTTCTTCTTGGCCGGCATCTTGGACATGGTGAGGAAGGCTGGAGGGCAGAGAGGCACGCCGGCTCCTCTGCGATCTTGCCGGAAACCAGGAAAGGCAGAGCAGGGGCTCCCAAAGACAAAGTCCGAGTCCGCGCTGGGGTCTGAGGCCCGCCGCTGTTAAGAGTCACTGGCTGATCCGGACGCTGGCCGCTCTGTGAGACATCCTCCTCCCCGTTTCCTTCTGAGTCGATCTCTACGGCTCTGCCCCCGTCGCACTCGCGCGGCGGCTCCTCCTTCCTTTTCGCCTCCCGCAGCCGCCGCGCCTCAATTCAATCCCCTCAGCGGCGGCGCGGGCGCGAGCGCGATCCCAGGGGCGGGCCGCCTGCTTCCTCCTCCCGTCTCCGGGGCCGCCGTGGTCAGTCCAGCTCGGCGCTCGGCGCGGTCAGCAGGCCTTGGCTGGGGGTGGGAGTGGGAGGGCGAAGGGGAGGAGGAGGCGGCGGCGGTGGCGGCGTGAGGGGCGGTGCTGCCCCGCTCGGGCTTCTCAGGCCAGTGCCGGCGTCAGCTCTGGTCTCTCGGACGCTGAGGGAAGAAGGGGAAGGAGTGGCGAGTCTGGCGCCGGGGATTCCTGATTGAGCCAGGAGCCGCGGGCTGGGGCTGGCTGAAGGTCCCGCGGGCGGACGGCGGAGCTTCGGCGCGGGCGGGCGGCCCCCTCCCCGGCTTTAGCCGGAGCTCAGCCCCAGGGACATGTCGACTGTCTCTGGCGGAAACCCGCTCCGGGGGAGGGGAAAGCCGGCTCGGTCCTCCCCTTACAGGGGGAGCCACCCCGCGGGCGGCGGCGGCGGTCTCGGCCTCCCCTCGCGGCTCCTGAGAAGAGTGAGGGGCGGCGGCGGCGGCGGTGGTGGTGGCGGCAGCCGCCTGGCTGGCCGGCGAGCGGAGGCGCTCCAGCTGTGTGAGGTAGCGGTGGTAGCTTTTTCGGCTCCTCCTCGGTGCGCCCGGTTCGCAGACCCTGGAGAAACTGAAATTCAAACTGCTGAAGCGGCGGCTGCAGCTCCCTCCCCTCGGCCAAGATGGGGCTGAAATGGCCGCGCCAGGGATGCTGGGAGGAGCAGCGGCCCCGCTGCCGCCGCCGCTGTCGACTAAAATGCCGCCGCTGCCGCAGCCACCGCCAGCGCCGCAGCCGCCGCCGTTCCGTGACGCACCGGCGTCATGACGTCACCGCCCCGCCCCCTCCGGTTTCCTGCAGTTTCGCGTGGAGGCTTGACTGGGGGAGGCGGTGGGCGGGACTAAAGGTTAAAAGAGGGGGGCGGTTTTTTTTATTTAAAATTTTTTAAATTAAAATTTACGCTGTAGGTCTTTAAGAGTTGAAGAGCTGAAGACTCTTAAATTCCAAGCCTAGAGGAGCTTACAACCGCGCCAACCGGTTTTGTTCCGAGACGCTGGAAGACTGGATGGAGGTCATGTGCTGTGTCTAATGTTTAGCAAAATCTTAGAGAAACAAGGGCGATAGAAATGGGGGTTAGGGAGACTTAGGATAAAGAGGGAGACCAGTGGAGGAAACGAATCACTTAAAAAGTCTTCTGAAAATAAATGTTGACCACTGTAGTCAGAGGAGTGAAATATTGAGAGAAATGGGGATGATTAACCAAGAATAGCAAGCCAGATTGAGTCAGAAAACTGATCTTTCAGCCAGAAATTCTGTCTCCAACAATGGCATCAGGAGATGGTTACTTGCCCAGGGTGAGGTCAGTTTAAAAAAAGATTAGAGGTTACCAACATATCCCCAATTTTCCTGAATTTGCTGTGATTTCAGCATCGAAGAGTTCATTTAACCTCTTGAGACTGTTTTTACTTTCAGCACGAAATCAGCTTATGGGCTCCATAAATGTAGACCCTACTGCGTTAAATAGTTATAGTTCTTTCTTTTGTTTATTCTAAAACTCCTAGTTGGAGCCAGAGTGTTACGTGGTTTGAATTGGGCCATGAACAACCAGAACAAGTCAGAAAGCACCCTTTCCTCTCCCAGTACAGAAAGCAGCTATAAAGTACTGGAGATTTTATCATCTTTTCGCTACTTTCTGGCAAAAGAAAGTGGTAAGGCCATTCTCTTAAACAGTTAAAAAAAAAATGGGGAAGGTGGCTCTTGAACTTTGACACACTAATACATCATGTAAGTAAAATTCAAGAAATCTTGAGGGGAAATCAAGATTTCATATCACAGCTTTAGCAGTCATATCATTATGACTTACATAAATCAGTTAATCATTATACTCAATTCTCTAATCTTTGAAGCGTAGAAATACTTTTTATGACAAAGGATGTTTTGATAATGACAGTTTACAGAAAATTCTTAGGCCCTTAGTTGTAAATAACATACAGACACATGTCTTTTAACCTTAGTAGAAACCATGTCCTCCAAACCCAAGTAAACGAGGTCAGGATGTGAAATAAGACCACATAATAACATCCCTGTTTCTTAAGAAGATGGGAGAGAGTAGAGGAACAAAGTGTAACGTTATGCTGCTATTGTGGCAGAGATAGCTAAAGGGATGTTTCATTTCTAAATCTGTAATTTTGGTAATTGTCAGAGATACTTTCCCTTAATAAGTTAGATCAACTGGTTAAATCCAATATAAACTTACGAAAGCTTAATTTAACTTTGATTTACCATATTGTTAAAAATGGTGATCAATTTTGGAAAAATAAGTATAAGATGCCTGCTTGCCTCATTACATTATCTTATTACATAAACTTCTTGATTACTTGTTATGATGATCTTAAATCACAAAGAAAAAATCTAAAGTAATCTGTAAGATGATTTCTCCTTAAAGAACACATTAAGGATTAATTATGAAATGAAAGTAATGATAAAGATAATTTAGAAGAGATCAGTAAGTGGGCTATATTTTTGGTAAGAATGGGGTTAAAGATGTTAAAAGACATCTTAGCCTAAAATAAGATGTATAAAGTTAAAATGTTTTATTTATATTTTTAAGGATTTCTGTGTGAATAAAATAGTTCTCTTGAAGGTAAGTTTTCCAAAAGTCTTAAAGGCCCTAGCTTCTCTTATACATTTGCTCCTTAGAAATGTAAAGAATTTATTGCATAAAATTGCTATGAAGAAATGATAAAAATTCTGGTTGTTACAAATAGGTTTGGAACCATTTTACAGAGGAAAAAAATCAGAACTGTCATCAGACTACATAACTGTGTAATTCATGGTTGGCCCACAAAGGATTAAAAGACGCCATATAACTAATTAAAATGATAGGAAACAAGATGTACCAGTCAGTATATATGCTCTGGGTGTGTGTGGAAAGTTGACAATAAGTAACATGGTAGCCTAACTCACTGGAACTGGAGAGATCTCTGCAGTCCCAAACCTCAAGACCAAGGGTCTTAATGCAAGTATCCTGGCTCCATGCTTACACCCAAAAACCGCATGTGGAAACTGTGGGAATCCTTGATTACTGCGCCAGAGCACCCAACTTGATTGTCCTACATCTGGTACTTCCCTCAAAGACTTACTTTAAAGCCGTGTATGGGAGGTATATTTAGGAAGAACAATGCAGGAGGAAAGAAAAAACAATTGCAGCAACTTAGAAACTAAGGACGGTTTCCACTGATGACCAAGAAAACCAAAACCAAACCAAACCAAACCCACAACTACTATAGCAAGATTTCATCTTTTCAGAGTATCATACTCCAAATTCTACTAGGTTATTATCTAACCATATCAGTACCAGATGGTAAATTGTTTCATAGTCACAAGATCCTGGAATGTGAACTGTAGATACTCAAGAAAACCTTTTTTATTTTCTCAGCAAGTACATAATACATTTAAGATAGTAATAGTACATTATCTAAATACTCTGGGGTAGAGAAAAGAAAACCATATTTTCAGGAGAACTTAAGCAACTACCTACCTAAGAGAAGTCGTCCTTTAGCATTAATACTATCAGTTAGTGACATTTATTGAGCCCTCCCTGTGTGCATTAAGAATTGAACAGCCTGTATCCTAGCCAACAACTTTTTCTGGGATTTAGAAATAGCTTATGTTTACTTTCTATATTTTTATCAGCGAATTGTTAGAAAAATACAAAATGGAGGACTAGTTTTCAGATTCCAAAAAGCATTTGCTAGAAATAAATATCAGCTGTCTAAACAAGTAGCACTTGATTTATTACTATGATTTTCCTGGGATTCCATTTCTGGAACCATATCTTACTAATAACCTCTTGCAGTTGAGGCCATTGTGTAATATTATCTGAAAAGTAAAAAACAAAAACAAAACAAAACAACAACAAAAAACTATAATGAAAGAAGACTAAGCCTAGTGAAATTCCATAAATACTTTTTTGAAAGAAAACATCTGATTGAGATGCATAATCTTTTCATCACTTGAGAGTGAATGAAGTGTGTAAAATTTTCACATTTAAGAAAAGTTCTATTAGATAGTCTTCTAAAGTTTGATACACTATGAAACAACAGTGTCTTTTTTAATAGTGAAGATTCCTTTGAGTCCTAAAGATCTTTGAAGTTCAGGCAAAATATAGCAATCTGATGGAAGAAAATGGTGCATTTTGAACTAGTAATAAATATAATGTCCTATTAAAGCCTGTTTTCTTCTATTATGGCACTTAATTTAGAATCTAAAACATTATGTGGTTCTGAAATCTAGCTTAATACTGCAATGTAGGGCAACTTCAATAGAAAATCTATTAGTAATTATATTACATATATATATAATTAGTAATTATATATCATACCAGATGGTAAATTGTTTCATAGTCACATATATATGACACATATATATACATATACATATGTATGTATGTATATATATAATTAGTAATTATATTACATATATATGTGTGTATGTATATATACACATACACATTATTTGTGACCAGTTGGGATAAAGTTAAATAAATCTACATTGCCTAATTGGAGAAAACTTGAGATCAAGAGTAAGCTTCAGGGATGCCTGGGTGGCTCAGTGGGTTAAGCATCTGCCTTCGGCTCGGGTCATGATCCCAGGGTCCTTGGATCGGGTCCCGCATCGGGCTCCTTGCTGAGCAGGGAGCCTGTTTCTCCCTCTGCCTGCCTCTGCCTCTCTCTCTCTGATAAATAAATAAAAATCTTAAAAAAAAAAAAAAGAGTAAGCTTCAGTTTTGTTGTAAACTTGTTTTGTGACTGTTGACAAGTCTATTAATCCCTCAATTTCCCATCACTGAAAAGAAGCAACATTGTGGTGACAAGATGTTAACCTACCAATCCCACTGAGAGAGTAGAAAGAAAAAGATAACACATATGGCAGTGTTTTGGTGTCTTTGGAAGAAAAGATGGCAACTAATGTGATACTATTGGTAGTACTATTTTCAATGTCATTTGTTAATTAAAAAGAAAGATACTTGGGGCGCCTGGCTGGCTTAGTGGGTAGAACATGCTACTCTTGATCTCAAGGTTGTAAGTTTGAGCCCCACGATGGATGTAGAGATTACTTTAAAAAAATAAAATAAAATAGGGGTGCCTGGTGACTCACTTGGTTAAGTGACTCTTGGTTTTGGCTCAGTTCATGATCTCATGGGTCGTGAGATGGAGCTCCTGGAGTTCTGCTCTGCCCTCAGCGGGGATCTGCTTGAGGATTCTCTTCCTCTGCCCCTCCCCCAACTCGCAGGCACCCTTTTTCTCTCTGTCTCTCTTGCTCTCTCAAATAAATAAATTAATTAAATTAAAATCTTTTAAAAAGTACTAGGTATACATGATCTTATGAAGAAGCCATATTCTGTCATAGATGAGCTATTTAAAGACATTTAATGGGATATCCTTTGGTAAGGTGAATAATCACCATCTATTCTGCCTTTCTTGTATATGTGAATTTGGTGTAAGCACAGTGTAATTATGTATTGCTTCAAGTGGTAGTATACCTGTAATTTTAAGTTGTAACTTTAACACTGACAAAAGAGCATTGAAAGACATTGCCAATTTCTAGACTTCTAGGTTATAGTTTGTTCTGTATGTTACTATTATCAGCTTACGAAGTTCAAAAAAAATGTATTTGAGTGTAGAAACTTGTATAAACTGGATTTAGACATGAAGGATGGTCTTAAGTGTTGACTGATAATCTGATGGTCATTCTGACCTGGCTGATTGGACTAATTTTAATTTATAGGAACCAATGGTGGAAAGGCACAAATATAATCTTGACTACTTTGTATTAGCAGTTATATTTTAATTCTAAAATAACTAGCACTTTAGTTATTGGAAACAAAGCACTTTTAGCATATAACTTTAGAATACTTGAAATCCTACTTTGCAGCATTCATACTCATTAAAAGCTCAATCCATGATCCATGTTTGCTCAAGAATTTGGGTGTTACTTAAAATGGTCATGTAATGAGCTGCTTCTCTGCAAATTAATTTTCACTCCTCTCCCCCATCTGTAACCTGGGATCTTTGGAGAAGAAGGAGGCTAGTAAGAAATAAGGAAATAGGGGGAAAATTGAAAATCAAGGTGAAATGCTAACCATATGGCCTTTGCAGTTTTGGCCATCAAATATCTGATGAATAATCATAACAGTATTACCATGATACCCATTTTGTGACATTTACCTCTTTTTTAACTAAATTGACTAGATACAAATATATTTTCATCTTCAAATATTTAGAATATTTTTCCATCTTCACCCCATTTCTTCCAGATTTTGATACTAATCTTTTTTTTTGCTTATTGCATGTGTTTGTTCAATAGCTGATTTAAATCTAGATTTTTAGTTTATAAATATTTCATTCCTACTTGCTTTACAGGTTCTCCATCAATACAATGGTTCTACCCTTTAGGGAAAAAAGATCAACCCTTTCACAAAAATGCGTATTTTAAAGAAAGATAAATTATGTGATAATGATTCATTCACATGTTCCACGTATTCTCCACTGAATTTCTTTAAGCTTAACTACGGTGTTTAAAATAATTTTGCTTATTAATATTTCATTTGCAGTATTTCATTTTGATAAAAGAAAAAAATTCTCCTAGTAAAATCAAGCTTATGTTTTGAACAAACGGCTCCAAATATCTCCTTGTTCATTCATCTAACATATATTTAGAAGACTGCTATTTGCTGGCCTCTTTGCTAGACTTGGGGAACAGTTATGAACTAGACAAGAAAAGTAAAGTGTTTGTTCAACTGGGTCTTATATTTTAGTACAGGAACAGATGCTAAAGAAATAAATGAAAAATGTGGTAACTTCAAAGATTCATGTATTAAGAAGTAACAAAACCACAATGGAAGGTGAGGGCAAGGGCACCTTAGGTGTCTGGCAGGTGGGCTCGTTTTCAATAGCCAGCATTTAAGAGAGGCAGGTACAGGACACTGGCCCTGTGGTGGAAACCAGTGTGTTGTGGGGAGGGCACTGCGGGCATCTGAGAAGTAGGCAGGCACCAGATCTTAGGGACCTTGTTGACCAAGTGAAGGAACTTGTAGTTTATTTTAAATGTAATGGGAAGCCACAGGAGGGTTACAAGCAGATGATTAACATGATCTGATTTGCATTTAAAAAGAAACCTGTTTTCTTAACCTCACATAGTTTAGAATATGTTGTATATTATGTTCAGAAAGATCTATTAAAAATAGTCAAAGTTTCTTTTTATATGGCCATAATTATTTGTGTCATACCAAAATGGTAGAAATATTTAACAATCTCTATGACATGTTTTATAGAGAGATTTAACAACTTTGTAGCACAACTCATTAAATACCTATAAGAGGAAGTCTTTTTCTCAGTAAAACCTTAACTAAAAGTCAGTGATTTTGATTACTCAAGAACTTGAAATGCCCCACTTAAAAAAAAAAAAAGAAAGAAAGAAAACCCAACTCTGAACAACAGCAAAAAAGAAAACATTTTGTTTAAAGGTAGTTATTAGATAAGTGTGATAGAACCACCTGACAAGGAGAACTTCTAACAAGTAGAGCTAATTTTAGGGAGGCTCAGGGCTGAGCCTCATTTTTTCAATGAGATAAAAATATACATAGATAAATCTAGGAATGATGTGAAACATTCAGTTAGTCATACAAGAGCTACAAAGAAGGGATCTTTATGGAAATTGTAGGCGGCAAGGCCATGCATTTCCGTATTGGTGGATTGCCTTTTCTTTCTTTTCAGGTACAATTGAACAGTGGATGATTCTTACTGTTTCATGGGCTATTTCTTTATTAGTAAGAGAATGCTAGAGTAGCATTTTTTAATGAGGTTACACTCTGGTGCATTAGTGATGACAACTGGCCTGGCCACTTTCCTTACTCCTTCCTTTATCTTCTCTCAATTCCAGTATGTGTATGAATGTTAAATTTATTCTCACCATGGTGAATTCCAAAGCAGGCCAACATGTCTGAGAGCTTCAGCAGAGATAGATGGATAGGCCATTATTTTCTCTGAAGCACACAAAGTTATTTTCCTGGTGAAACGTGGGAGAAGAAACACCTAGATGTTTTGTGCTACCGGCCCCAGTGTAAATATGAATGGGCTGGTATAAATTCCAAACAAAAAGGAAAAGAAAGCTTGCTTATCTAATACTTTTGAAATATATTGTTTATTATTTGATGGAATTTGATGTTTGTATAATTATAAAGCATCAAGACTAAAAAGAGAAAAGGGTAGGATGCCAAGGTTGTTCAAATTCTTTAAAAGGGGTACACGTGTTCCCGTGTTGCATTTTTGTTAAATATCATTCCAAAACTCTTAAATTATGTTATAGTCATGAAGCTTACAACTATTGATCATATTACTTTATGATAGTACCTTGTTATGGGTAGGAAAATGTTACTTTATACAAACTTTAGAGCCCACCCAATTAATGAACTTTACTGGTAGTTGACTTCCATTTTCAAAAGATCAAACCATTTTAAAGAGGGACATTTGTTATCATTTGATGACTTTTTAAAAAATGATAAATATGGTAAAATATTGAGTTAAAAAACATTAAACAAAATTGTATCTCATCTTTGAAAGAAAATTACATGTATGCATAGGAAAAGAATTTGGGGGAAAGTACATCAAAATTTAAATAGTGGCTATCTCTGGCTGATGAGGTTATTGGCCTTTTTTGCTTGATTTTTAAAAAGATTTTCCAAATTTTCTACAACAATCACATACAATCTTTATCTGAATGTATTACTTTTATGCTAAAAAAATATACCCCCATGCACCACCTAAACTAAATGTAACTTTATAAAAGTGTAGTGACAGACGAGACAACAATTTTAGTCACGTGATAAATAGCACTTCACAATTGCTATCTAAAAATAAACTGCCCCTCAGGAATAGTATATATTTGAATCCCATCAAAAGATAATATTAGGAACCATTAGAACAGGTCTTGACCTCTCCGGGTCTCATATTCTTTATCTGTAAAATAAGGAGGTTGACTGAAAGGATGACTATTTTTGGTTCTAATATTTCATGAATCTAGACTCCCCAAGGACAAGTTTGGAGTCTTGGTGTTGCATGCAACAGCCAACAAAATGTTTTTGCTTCAGTGTTGGTAACACTCAAATATGCTAATTATTGCCTGATTCCCCAAGGTCACTGTCTACCTCAGGACCTTTGCATTTCCTGTACCTTCTGCTTATTCCCTGAGAGATTTGCATGTTTATTTCCCTCACCTCCTTCAAGTCTTTGCTCAGATGTTACCTTCTCAGTGAGGCCTACCCTGACTACACTATTTAAAACTGTAAGCCTCTCCCATTCCCATCCTCTTTCCTCTTTTATTTTTCACTGTAGCACTTATTACCTTTTAATACATTGTCATTTCCTTATTTTGTTTGTTGTCTATCTTCCCACACTAAAATGGCTTGCTCCTAGGAGGGCAAGGGCTTTCATCTGTCTTGTTCATTCTTTTTTTTTTTTTAAGATTTATTTATTTTGGTAGGGGAAGGGGCAGAGGGAGAGAATCTTAAGCAGACTTCCCACCTAAAGTGGAGCCTGAGGTGGGGCTCAATCCCAGGACCCTGAGATCATGACCCCAGTGGAAACCAAGAGTCAGGTGCCTAACCGACTGAGCCAACCAAGCACCTCTCTTGTTCGTTCTTGCGTTCTTAAGATCTGTAATAGAGCCTGGCACATATTCGATTCTTAATAAATATTGTATAAATGAATTTTCCATTTTTACAACATCCTACATTTTCATTCAACATTATGAAAGTAAAGCAATAAATATGTTGAAAATCATGGAAGATTGGCACAGTGGGAAATTCCCTGCAAAAAATAGGTACTTCTATAATCATCTATCTTTAAGAGGAAATAAAAAAGAACTCATTTTAATTATTAGACAAATTTTTTAATCTTTATTGAATCAATTTTGTTATTTGCAGAAAGTTGAGAAAATATGCAAACTATACATCAGATCATATGCAGAAGTCCTTGAGAATACAGCATCTTTAGGATTTCATAGAAAGCACAGATTGAAATTTTGATCACGCATACACATTCCTTTGACACTAGCCATTCTTAATCATATTAATTTAAGGCACATTGAAATGTTTTCAATATTTGGTATAATAGTCTAAATAACATTTCCTTTTTCTAGGAAGATTTAATAAATAGATCTACTCTATGGGTAAAAAGTTCTTCCCATATAGTTATTTTATTTTTATTTTTTTAAAAGATTTTATTTATTTATTTGTGAGAGAGAGAGCGAGCACACAAGCAGGGGGAGCTGCAGGAAGAGGGAGAAGCAGGCTCCTCCTGAGCAAGGAGCCTCATGCAGGACTCAATCCCAGGACCCTGGGATCATGACCTGAGCCAAAGGCAGCCACTTAACTGACTGAGCCACCCAGGCATCCCTCATAGTTTTTTAAATGTAGGTCTATAGATAGGTCACGATAGTAACAAACTATTGGAAAGAAGGCTCTATTTTTAATTTAGAGCATCTAAATGCTATGTGTTAATGAATACCTAGGCTAAAAAAAATGTCTTTTATAGACTCCTTAGGCTTTGTTTTCTTCATCTGTTTAGTTTGGCTGCTCTCATTTACATACTTGTTCTCATTAGGGTTTGAATTTCAGAGCTGGCCTCACTCTGCAATGGGAACAAATGTCTTGCCATGTGATACTAACTTTCCATTACATCCTGAATTATTTGCAGTCCCAGAGGCAAAGAATTTATGGTTGGTACATGAGAGATGGAACCATCACATAAAAGAAGCCAAATTTGAAAACATATTTTTTTCTTGGTACCAATATAGTTTCAAGATAATGAGAACTTAGAATAATCAGCTAATGACCAAAAATGAATCATTGTTAAAATACTGTTTTGGGGGCATAAAAAAGCTAATGTTTCTAGTTGGTTGATAATTTTCATAGCAACCATGGTATTTGGCACGTCCCAAACACCTTTCATTAGAAGCCTTCAGACCCCTTTGAAGCAGCTCATTATACTCTGAAACAGTTCTGAGAATAAGGAAAACTAATACACAAGTTTTGCTGGTATTCTGTAGCTGTGTAGAGGGCATCGTGTAGCAAGTACTTAGAATGCATTACGAGATTTCTCAATAATTCTCCAGCCAAGTAGGAAATTGAGTAGATGCAGCAAGAGAGATTTGAAGTATTGAAAGTCAATCCAAGTTAGAGTTTGGTCAGAATTCCAAACTTAATTGTTTTACTCTTTACAAAATAAATAAATGAATCTTGGAGGCTATTTCAATAGCAGGGTTACTATTAATATCCATAAAATAACATGGCATCATATTTTCAAGGAGTTCTGTATACTTCCCAGCTTCTTCTTACTCTTCACTACGCTCTATGAGATTTTTTTGGTGGCAGGTTTTATTTTAGTTTTGGCCAGAAAGTCAAGAAAAAAGAGCATTGATAATAGTAGTCAATAAATGTAAGAACTCACCACAGATCTATTCATATTTCTGATCATACCTTGAATTTGCATCGTACTTTATGGTTGTCAAACTTTTACCATGTGTCATATCATTTGATCGTTATAACCCTATGTCTGTGTGACCTTGGGCAAGTCATTCAGCCATGGCTGTGGTTCCCATTAGGTCAGCTGAGTTTAACAGATGCCTTCTACTAAGCCTAAGGAATGCTTCAGAATTAATAACAAAATAGTTCAACACATTATGAACCCTTTAAAAGAAAGGTATTATTATAAATATGTTATATCCATCTAACTTGGGAAACTGAAATTTAGAGAGACCAAGTGAGTTGGTCCTAAGTATTTAACCATATTAGTCCCAAGAAACACATGGATTAAAATGTTTATAGCTTAGAATAAAAATGGCATGAGATTTTATCACAGAGAGCAAAATATTGTCTCAAGTAGAGAATAGTACTTTCTAAAAAGTACAAAGAAATATTCATTCTGAACCATGAACTCACTAATTTTACTTAAATGCTTTAAGCTGAATATAATTTCATCAGTTGTTGATCAGCATTCAGGCTACATAAGCTAGCTGATGATAAAACACAATTTTTTGAAAAGATACCCAATTTGGCAGTTATTAATCCCATAGTTATTATGAATTATATGAACTGAAAGGAGAAATAGGTAATATTTTTGGTAAAAATGTTTTCCAAATACATACATGTGTATATATATATATATATATATATAATCAAAATAGTATTTCATAAGCAATAGTTAAGGTGGTCAGCTGCTATAGCTTTGTCATATAGCTTACATATTAGAATAAAACCTCCTTAGGAACATTGGCTATTCTATGAGATGTCTCAATATGCATAAAATGATATTCTCTAGCTTCTAAAGTATTGTTTGTTAAAAATATATTATCACCCAAATCTGCATGCTTAAAAGATTATTTGTATTCATTAAACATTGCTAACATTAGGAAAGGATCATTTTTAATTATTTTATTTTGAAATTTTTATAATGGAAAATTCCAAATATATAGAAAAGTAGAACTATATAACAAATGACAATACATGCATATCCAACAGGGTTCCTAGAAAATGGAGAAAAAAGTGAGCAGCAGAGAGAGAATGGAAAAGAATTAGTTCTTAGTGTGTGCCAAGCAGTGTGGTAGCTATTTAAATGTGTCTTCATTTAATCTCTATAGCAACTCTATGGGATAAACATTAGCATCTCCATTTAAGAGATGAAGAAAGTAAGCCTCAGAGAGATTGAGGACTTCCTCAAGAGTTTAGAATCAGAACTGTATATGAACTGGGTCTGCATGCTCTTCAGGTCCATGTTCTCTCAATTTATGAGCCAGCAGATTAGATGTTTCCAAACTTGTGAGGACAAACTACTTTCTGGGTTTTTGTCTTGTTTTGTGATCTCATGATGGTGGAAGGAGAGGCCAAGAGAAAGGTTGAACCTGTTGTGGATGAATTTGAGGAGAAGAGCTGCCAGTGAGGTTCTTGAGTGGGAAGGAAGTGGGCGGGAGGTGGTTGCTTGTGATGTGAGAGAAGCGATGGACCAGTGCAGTTAATTAGACTGGTGGGTTGGGAACACTGCTATGGTTGGGGAAGGCTCTCTGGGGGACTTTCTATTTACTTATATTAAGGAGTAGAGTCTTTATAATATGAGATAAAGAATTTTATTTTTCTATTCTTAAAAAAAACAAAACAAAACAACTGGAGGTGTTGGTCTGCCATTCTATTGAAATGAAGATGCATCTTTAGCTGGAATGTATGTGTAACTGTCTTGGAATTAGACTCTCCAAGGTCAGACTATCTCCACACAGCAGACGAGCAAATTCCCGGGATACCAGGCAATGTTTTCAGCAGACTGCTGCTGCTTCCTGTCCCAGAGAAGAGGAGACGTTGGTTCTCATCCCAGCTCTGGAACTGGCAAATCATCTCACCTCTCTGGGCCTCTGTTTTCCCTCCCCTGAAAAATAAGGAAGCTGAAGTGGACAATTCCTAGACCCCCTTCCAGCCCTTCTGCTCTGTGGTTTCATGAGAACAGAAATCACAGCTATTCCTTAGGCCCTCTTGGAGGGAATAAAACCAAAACATGGTAAAACCTTCTGTCTGCTATATAAATTTTAGCATCCAAAGATTTAAAGTCCATTTATCCTAGAGATTTGCCAGGAAGCAGGTCAGTTGATATTTTCATACACATATGAATGTATTTTAGCATTGTTAGAGGATTTTTCTGTAGGCTGAAACTTTGCTGGGAGTTAATTCCATTTTTTTTTTTTTTGACATCTCATTTTGAAATTCAAAGTAATTGACTTGTTTTGGGTGCCCTATTTAGGTGCTTTCTAAATCTCAAATAATTTTGTCAAACACTCCAAAAATTATACTCTGTCCTCAGAAATTGTTTTAAGGACAATTGCTTATTATATGAAATGGGATGGATAGATGAAAACCTAAATGTTATAATATTTCAGTTATTCCAACATCCACACCTTAGCAATGAGTGCATGCTAAGTGGAGCCATCTTACTATAATATGACTTTGTGCTTTTCTACTGCATGAGGTTCATTTGTTCATGAATGGGTAGATGATCTTGGCGAGAAAATGAAAAGACTTTTACATATGTGAAAATATAGACTCATCTTCTTTCGGAGTTGTTGCTTGCTCGGCACACATATGTTGACTTCCTGCTTACTAGACAAGCACTGACTACTTGTTGAGGTTACACAGATGAGTAAGATATGCTCCCTGCCCCTGGAAAATCAAGGCTAGGAAAGGTGCTTGTAGTTTGCACAGAAAAAAAGAGCTTATAAAGTTTTTCTACTATATTACCCCGTTGGAACTCATGAGGGGCTATTATTATTTTCTTTATTTTACTCACAGGGAAACTGAGTCTCATAAAGGTTAAGTTACTGTAATGGTCAACTTGTTATTACTTGCTCATTATCTGTTGTCCTCTTTCACAAGGCCTGGGACCGTGTCTATCCTTTTCACTCTGTCGCCCCAGTGCCCAGCACAGTACCTGGAACCTAATAGGTGCTCAATACATTAGTAAATATTAGATTATTAGTACATCCAGCAAATATGAGATCACAGAATGGCATTAGTAGCATTAGTCTTCTCCCTCTGCAAGCAAGCATTCCTTCACTCTGCCTTGCTGACTCTTTAATTATATCTGGTTAGTATTAACAGAATGGATGCTTGAGGTCTGGAAAAAGAATTATGTACTACCTAATTTTATAAATGAGGAAAGAGATTGCCTTTGAAAAGCAGAAGCTAAACACCCTTGCAAAGCACCACGATAAATCCCCCAGAACTCGGACTTTGAAACTCAACCATCAAAGTACTCTTTCCTTCATAAAGAAACAATTATGTCATATGGATCAAGATTTCCAATTGTTTAATGGCTTGAAATAATTTTGAATTAGCCATTAAAAGAGATGGCAGCAAGTTTGAGAGTCTAGAAGAACTTGTGTGCTGTATTAGTAATTTGGCTGATATTTATGAAGCTCAGCTTATGGTGGATACTAAGATACAGGGCTATTAGCACTTTAGAATATAAGAATGGAATTCAAAATGACCTTGGCAAAACTGAGGGTTGTTAATCCTAAATAGGAACACATGTAGGCAGGAAAGACAAATGTACAGTAACTGTAATATGCGACTGTGGCAGAAAGGAATTTAGAGTTCCAAGTTCGGTAATCACAAAGTAATTCCTGTATTGCATTCTTTAGTCTGTTACTAGAATACTCTGGCCAGTTGTGGGTCTACCTGTTTAAGAGATTTGTAACAAATCGTATGAGATTCAGAGGATATAGAAAATAGTTGAAGGTTGGGGATTTGGGAACGGGAAAACATAGAAAATAAGTCGAATTTCAGTCATGTAAGGCCTCAAAAATTTTTACCTCTCATACACCCATGCTCAGAAACTACTTTAGGACGTGCTGCACCAAAATGAGGGAATGAAACAAGACAGAGGAAGGCAATGGAGACAGGATACAGGCCAATGAGGCCCCAGGAGACAGGGAAGCGGAAGCCTGGGTGGCAAGTGTGTCCCTGGTGTCCAGGGCCATCCATCTGGTCAGTGCACATTACAAGGCTCAAGGAGAGACTTCTTTAAGAAGATGAAATTAAAAAGAATCTTGATGTGTTTGAACATTTTAAGAAAAAGGTTAAATAATTGTTGGAGAGTTTGGAGTTAGATTAGTGATAATACATAGAATACTTGACCAAACAGAAAGTAACCTCAGGGAGACAAAAGTCTGAGCCAAAAAGAATAGGAGAAATATAGTTTATATGGCAGAGCTTAGCTATAAATAACATTTATATACTTACTATAATATGAACACTAAGTATTAATTGAACCAAAATTGTGATCTAATGATATTGAGCACATGAAGAGGTGAGAAGGGGATCTGGGCCTGATGGGGAGGGAGCAGGAGCCGAAAGGATGCTGTGTCCTTATCATCCACAGCGAGGAGTCCTGTCAATCCAATTAACAATAAAAACTAATATAGTATACTTAGAATTGTGGGAGTTAGCACCAAAAACATCAATCAACCAATTAATCAAACAAAGCACATAGCTACAAATGTTGGAAATGGTTGCTTTTGGAGTGGGGAGAAAGGTGCTAGGGGAGGTATGAAGGAGTGCTATTTTTCACAATAGACCATTTAATTGCATTCTTTTTTTTTTAAGATTTATTTTATCTATTTGAGAGAGAGAAGGAAAACACGAGCCGGGGAAGGGGCAAAAGGGGGAGGGAGTGGGAGAGAGTCCTCAAGCAGAGTCCCCACTGAGCAAGGAGCCTGAGGTAGAGCTAGATCTCAAGACCCAGGGCCACGAGATCATGACCTGAGCCAAAATCAAAGAGCTGGATGCTCAACTGACTGAGCCACCCAGCCATCCCTAATATGCGTTCTTTAAACTGTGTGCAAATTATTTAACTACCTAAAAATGTATTTAAGAGGTGACCTAAATAATATCCAAACATGGAGAAATTTGTCTTTTCAAGATAACTGCTTGTTGTATTTGTGAAGTCAAGATTTTGCTTAATGCTGTGTTCTGGTAAGGGCTGTTCTATAGGAGTTTCTAAACAGATGAGGCATTTCCTTTCCTGGAGCTGTGTGGCACTAACAGGCCACACTCACCAGCCTGGTATGGCTTGGCTTATATGCAGTCATGGATTAAGGCCCCAGTACATTGCCCTGGCTCATCTCCTGGGTTCTTTATAATTCTGTGGGCCTCTGGCAAAGGTGTGGTGTAAAGGACAGAGCACTGGCTTTGTAGACACACAGACCTGAGGTCAAACTCCAGCTCAATCATATGCTATTCATGTGAGCTCGGAAAAGTTACCTAACCTCTCTGAACCACGATTTCATCATCTGTAAAATGGGGCGGTGCAATACCTACCTCATAGTGGAGCTGAGGATTAAATGCAATTATAAAGCCTTTGGAAGATTCTTGAAAAATACCCATTCCCTCTCTTCTGACATAGTAATCTCACAGGTTCAGAGAAGTAATGATTTGAATCATATAATGACAGTGTCTGTTTAACTCGAATACAATCAGGTGGAAAATTTAAAGTATGTATTTAAATATATGCTTGTTTTTACCTTTTACATGAGACAAAACAACTGGTTCTTCCATCCCAGATGGATATGTTTTAAAAATAATCGATTTGTTCAAATTAGATAGCTGTTTTGATGTCTTGTAGACATAATTTGAGTGTTTATGTGTTACATGTGGTCTAGTAGCATGAAAAGACTCCAGAAATGCTCAAGGCCCGTAGGTGATGGAAGAGTCAAAACATGCCCCATCCAACCAGTCTCCCAAATTGCTACATAACCCCTTGAGACCCTGTGAATCATAGTTTATAAACAACTATTCATGGATCCAGGTATTCCCTCTAGGGTATTATTTATGTGAGACTGCTAAAGAGCAATTTTTTTTTTTTTGGCCTTGCTAAATATTAACTCTAGTGCCTGGCTCACAAAGACAAAGGGATGTGAGAGTGGAGAAGAATCCACTTAAGAAGAGCTTAAGAGACCCCTAGCAGAGAAAAGATGGCAAAAAAGAAAAAAAAAGTGTCAGACTTTGAGGAAAACTCTTCCTAAGGAACAAGAACCATGTGGTCCTAGGGTCCTCCATAATTCAGATGCCAAGAATAAATGATTCTGGTTGGTGAAGAGCAACCTGCCCCTCACTCAACTTTGTAATTCTGCCCCAAATGGATTTCCAGATGAAAGATTAAAAAAAAACAACTCCCTATGTTGCTGCCTCTCAAATCTGCACAGATATTGACAGTTCAGTGCCTATTTTCCACATCAAATTTCTGTCATTTGATAAAAATATTTTCATCTTGTATATATATATTTTTAAATGCAACCAGTAACCATTCTTATTTTTCCAGAATTGGCTCAGGTTAAAATAGATTTCTCCCCTTTGATCTAGGTGAAAGAGCATTGAGTTCCTCCTTTGTGTTATTCCATTTTCTCTACCTCAAACAGGAACAAAAATCCTTTCCATCATTCATCAATTGAATTAGTCAGTTCCTTGAATTGAGCACCTGGTAACTGGCTGGGAGGCACTCATTTTCTATTTAGGGATGATGGTGGAGGGAAAAGAACCTAGATTTGGAAATAGACAGTGATGATAAGATGACAATAACAATATGTACAAAGGTTAAGATAGCATAAAAGCTAGTAAGGCCAACTATGGGGTTTTCCGGAAAGGCTTCCACAGATGAGGTGAAGTTTTGGCTTGGTCTCGAAGGCCTTGTGAGAACTTGCCAGTCAGGCGAAGGGAAATTGAGGACGTTTGTGAAGGATAGCAAAGGAATGGTGAATGGTCAAGGAATAGAGTTTAGAACCAAACTGTATTTTGGGGAATGGCATGAGGCTCCATGTGGCTAGGGTAAATATGGGAACGTGGTAGGAGGTGAGAAACAGGAAGTAGGTAACAAAAGTGACAGGCTCCAAGATGCATTGTCAAGAGAACACTTGGAGAACACAGGGAGGATGGGCTGGAGTAGGCGAAACACTGGTGAGGAGTCATTCTGGTGAGGGATATGGAGTTCCTGAGCTATGGCAATAAGTACATCAAGCAGGAGATAATAAGTCATCAGAAGTCACTGAAAAATGTAAAGTACTATGTAAAATCATAAAAAGATACTAATTCCTGGTATTATTATCTGTCCTAACCTGGAGTGTGTTGTGACAGTCCATCCCCAGTGCAACTATCCCCTGTGGCCAGTCTAATGTACAATGTCATCTATAGTAGGTATGTGCTACCATCACTGTCCCCTCGTGACTTCCCAGAATTCATTATGAAGGCTATTTGTGGAACAAGCTCATTTTAGTCCCTTTAAAACATAAAATAAACGTAGATTGCCCATTTCATTTTCTTACCCTGCAGAAGACAATTAACTTTGCTTCTAGCACAAAAGATAGTGTCAGTATAACTTTTGTGGAATTGGTAGAATAGTGAAATCTAAGGATGTGACCAAGGATGCCTGCGATTTTATAGGCTTTTTCATTCAGATGAATGAACTGATGGCTTTGCCACAGCATTTTTAGCATTCCGGGCTTGTGGTAAAATGGAATCCAGTTCAAGTTTCTTTCAACCTTCATTTTAAGGAGCTGCGTGGCACTTGTGATTAGATATGTAAACATTTGTCAATATACATGTTTGGATTGGACAATGATTTAACATTCTGACCAAATACCTATGCTAAATCCATCAATAAGACAGCTGAGGAAAGAATTTCTGGAAGAATTTTTACTGTTCTTCAGTGTTCCTCAGCCAGGAAGTCACAGGAAATAATGTATTGTGGTGCATATTTCCCTGCAGGATTTGGTGTGTCGTTCATTGTGCAGCATTGTGCTTTCCAGATGCCTGTACTTTTTTTTCACGTTTTTGTACTTGCTTTTCCCTTCAGGATAATCTGATGAAGTCAGTTCCTCAGAGAGAGAAAATGTCTTTTTTATTTTTTTAAGGTCAGGCACTTTCCACTCCCCCCCCCCACAATTGAGAGATAAACTTGATTAAACAAAAGATTGAAGTAGCCAGAATTAATTATTTTGACATACGAAGTAACCATGATTGCAATATGAAATAGTCATTAGATAATTTGAATAATCTAATCTGATAAGTGTTTCTGATGAAATGAAAATAAGGTCTGTCAAAATTGGAGCAGTTTAAGAGGCAGTAAATTAGAACCTGGAATATGAAAATGAAAACCACCCTCTTCTGAGAGAACCTCACTATTATTTTATTACATATGGTTTTTACTTTCAAGTTTGTGCTTTTCTTCTCACTTCCCTTCACTCTGTCTTTATTGGAGAGTGAAACATTTTCCCTACTCTTATATGGGAAAGTAGTATAATGCTTTTAAGTCAGAACTGATATTCTCAAATTAAGCAACTGTTTGTTTGTTTTTTTTTTAACACCTATACCACTGGTTTTTCAACCCTGTCTGCATATTAGAATCACTTGGGAAATTAAAAAAAAAAAAAAAAACCAACTCACAGACTCCAACCCCAGAATTACTGATTCAGTTGGTATGGGGTGGGGCCTGGGTGTTCACATTTCTCAAAACCTCCTAGGCTGACTCTAAAGTACAGCAGAGTTGAGACCAATGACCTCCACTGTTCTTTGTCCGAGTGTCCCCAGTCTCATTTTCAACCTGCTAAACTTGACTCCCTATCCCCACTTAAAGACTGCTCTTGGGATAACTGTGGCAATTAAGAGCAGTAGTTTCCAAGGGAGGGGACCACGATGATTTATTAGGGTGCAGGGGAAAAATGACAACTTCTATCTCTATTTTTAAATCTCATCCTCTAATGATAGCTGTTTTTAAAATACTTTATGCTGCATATACTGTATTAGCACAATAGACTTTTTTTTCTTTCAGGTGGGGATGCACTATCAAAAAAGTTCACAACCTTTGAGGTAGGCCGAACAGAAAACGTCCTTTTCCCCATCACTTAGGTCCCATAATTCTTTGCTGTCATCAAGAGTAGCTCAGATGTTTTTGTGGTCAAGTGACTGATGTAATGATTTGTTTGTTTATTTATTTATGATTTTTTTCCAGTAATCTCTATACCCAACATGGGGTTCGAACCCACAACCCCGAGATTAAGAGTTGCGTGCTCCACTGACTGAGCCAGCCAGGCCACCCCCACTGCAATCTTTTAGAGCTGTGTATGGAGTCTGACAAGGTGTTCTCCACTTCACAACTGGCCCCTTCTCTTAGTAAAGTTTTCCCTAGCCCTTAGCTGTTCTAAAATGCACAAGCCCTTTTGGGTACAGCAATAGAAGGCGAGGCTTTAGCATAGAAATGACTCCAAAATAGCCCCTGATATTAAGAAATTGTTTTTAAGGTATAATAATGATATTGTGATTATTTAAAAAGAATAAAAGAAGAGATACATGCTGTATTTATGGATGAAATGAAACAGTATCTGGAATGTGCCTTAAACTAATATGAGAGTATTTTTAACCACAAAAATAAAAAAACAAACTAATATGAGAATGAGGGAAATAGATGGAGTTTGGCACAGTTAGCTGCGACTTGACAATTACTGATTCGACGTAATTGGGTATATGAAGGCCCTTATTATATTCTGCTTACTTTTTTGTATGTTTAACTTTCTGTGATAAAAAGTTTTAAAAACCTGTTTGGATCATTTATGGTTCATTTATTTAAAGAGAAAATCCTCAGCCCAATAATAAGAGCATCCCAAACCACCACTATTGGGCCTGCACAATTTCAGATGGGGGTCTCTCCGATTGGGTTCTACAGTGAATCCCACTCCTTCTGGGCTGTCTTCCTCCTCCCTCTATCCTTACGCTCTTTCCTCCCACCACCCCCAGCCATGCCTCTCTCTCAACCTGCTATCCCTTTCGACAGTGAGTAGCTCCTCTTCTGTCTTTTCTCCTTCATTTGTCTTCATGGTTTTCTATCAAATCATTTTAGTTTCTGCTTCACCCCAAAACCCCCTGAGACATCAAATAGTCAAACCTAGTCAGTGCTCTCGGTCCATTTCAGCTAGTTTTGCCAAGCAGGCTGAGCCAAGCACAATCCTCCTTCGCTATGCTTCTGTTCTTGGGGGACTGGTGTTCCAGCAGGGCGAGAAAAGCAGCTTCCCCTGCTTCTTTGGGGGGCTGATTCTTGATCTCGTAGCTCTGGCCTGGGGTCTTATCCTGTGTGTTCTGCGTCCTTGGGCCTCATATCACAATCCTGCCTGTGGGGATTTCAGATATTTGCTGATTGGGAGGAGGTGACCTTTCTGCTCCCTTCTGCTGGGCCCAGTGGAAACCACCCCCCCTTCCGTGTCCTCATGAAACAGAAAGTCTTGATGCAGGTTTCAGAGTTTCTGTCGGGGGAATTTCTAGGATGCCTATTTATCTTCCTGAGTTTTGGTACTCTTTTTAAATATGAATGGCTCTGAAAGTCCCTAAAGCATTTATCTTCATAATTGTAATTCATCCCTGATATTTGGAGAATTTCAGGGTTTTCAAATAACTTGGATGTATGCAATCTCACTTGAACAATCATTTCTTGTTCTTTTGTAATGCACACAGCACCACCTGCTTTGCACATTCCATGATGATAGGTGAGGAGGACCACTCTCAGCCACTTGGATGCAAGCTCCATTCCCCTTTCCGGATCTTGCTTCCCCGCCCCCCCCCCCAACTTCCTGGTCCCCCACCCCTCGCCTGGCTATTAGATATTGCGTCACCACCTCCCTTTCCCCTACTGCTCTGTGACCTACCACGTGAAAAGTGGTGCTCAGTGTGAAAAGTGGTGCTCTGTGACCTACCACGTGAAAAGTGGTGCTCAGTGTGAACAAGAACATTTCTTGTTCTTTTGTAATGCACACAGCACCACCTGCTTTGCACATTCCATGATGATAGGTGAGGAGGACCACTCTCAGCCACTTGGATGCAAGCTCCATTCCCCTTTCCGGATCTTGCTTCCCCGCCCCCCCCCCCCAACTTCCTGGTCCCCCACCCCTCGCCTGGCTATTAGATATTGCGTCACCACCTCCCTTTCCCCTACTGCTCTGTGACCTACCACGTGAAAAGTGGTGCTCAGTGTGAACAAGCTGGCATCACAGTGTTGGCAGCCGCATTCAACTTGACCTATAGCTGGGCCTGTGTTGGGAAACTGAGGGGGAGGGGCGGGAGCCGGGAGAGGGGAGAAGAAACGGAGACTTGTTCACTTTCTCTTCTCTCTCTGCACTTCCAATTTTAGAGTGGGGCCTCCACTTCAGCTTGCAGTTCAAGGACGCTAGGAGAGTTAAGCTTAGGACCTTCCAGCCTCACTTGCAGCCCCAGGACTGAGACCAAATAAGGGAAGGGGGGAGAAAGAGAAGACGACAATGCAAGGCGGTCCTCGCATTGGCGGTCCTCGGGAGAAGCGGGGGAAGGTGGGAGAGAGGTGGGAGAAGACGCGGCCAAGAGGGAGAGGAGGAGAAAATATTTACGGGTTCATTTGTTTCTTATGATAGAAGAAAGATGGATTATCGTGTGCCCTGTTTAACTAAAATGCATTTCACTGGACTTCTGAAGAAGTATTTAAAATGTCTAAATGGTAGGTGAGTTATTGACATGCTAGGATTTGGGGGGCAAAATGAGGCAATTTTTCAGCTACTTCGTAAAGCAAGAAGTTCAGGACATTGAAGGGACATTCATTTGTTGACGCATTTTCCAAGTTTCCTTCACAGCTCCTCAACAATATTCCATATAATATGTATTTCACACCAGGTTGACGTTTTGACTCAATTTTCCAGGCCATTGGAGGTAATTGCTTAAAACTCTTTCTTTTGCCTCCACAGACAAAGCCTATGTGTTGATAAGATTGGTTTATTCTTTTTGTATAAATCCTGGCAGGAGCATATAGATAACGTTTATCCTTTTTATGTAATTTGGCCACAGAAGGAAATACAGGAAATCCAGAAAAAGTACAAAAAGAAAGAAAGAAAGAAAGAAACATAAAGGGTCGAAAGCTCAGAGAGAATTGTTCTTACTATTTGGTGTGTATCCAGTCAGCCTGCTGTACATACATCCATTTCTCTCCCAACAGGGACCACGGTGTTCATTCTAGTCTGCATCCTTCTCTTTATTTCACACTGCACTATGGACATATGCCTATGTATGTGACAGAATTTTTTAAGCATGGATTTGATTGCAGTATAACACAAAATGAAAATACCCAAACTGTGAGTAGCTTGATGAATGTTGACACAGTGAATGCACCCATGTAACCAACACATGAACGCATGTAACTGTTTCTGGGGTGCACAGCAGAACTCACCACCTCCCCAAAAGCCTCCCTCATGCCCCCTTCTAGTCACTGTGCTCCATTTCAGGTGGAGTCATTATCCTGACTTCTGAAGCGTAGAGGCTTCCCCGCCCCTGGTTTTGAAGTTTATGTAAATGTTGTATTTATAAAATAGATGGTCTGTTATAAAATATTTATTAAAACGATTGTATGTGTTTTTCATTTTTGTTTTTGTCTAGCTTCTCTCATCCTTATGTGCAGAGCAGCATTATTCATTATACCTCAGGAGGGGCCAACAACACAAATGCCATGCAAAATAGAATGGTTAAATACGTTGTGGTAGAATACTATGCAAAACAATCTTCTGGTGGACATGCACATCCCTTTCTGTCCTAGAAAATGGATTGTTGGGTTGTATGGTAGGCATATGTTTAGCATTACTAGATGATTGCCAAACAGTTCCAAAATGGCAATACCAATTTTAGGCTGTCACCAGTAACGTACGTTTAAGGGTTCCTTCCACCTGTTTCTCATTCTTGCCAACACTTGATATTCTCAGCTTTAAAAGGCCAGGCCATTGAAGGTAATCGGTTGAAGCTCCTCTTTTACCTATATCGATAAGGCCTATATATATGTTTATCCTTTTTGTATAAACCCTACAGAAGCATATAGATAATACTTGTCTTTTTTATTATCCTGATGATACGTTCACTTAAAGAAATCCAGGACAATTTTGGTCATTTGGATGGGTGGGTAGTGGTATCTCATTGTGGTTTTAATTTTCATTTCACTTATTGACCAGTCATTTGGAGACCCTGTCTCGTGAAATGCTTGTTCAACTCTTCTGCTTATTTTTCTCTTGAGTTGTGTGCTTTTTGTATTGACCTGTAGGAGTTCTTTACATCTTTGAATGAGTCCTTTGTCAGATTTGTAGTACAAATATCTTCTCCCACTCTATGGCTTGCCTCTTAATGTCTTAATGATGACTTTTCATGGGATGGAAGTTCTTAGTTTTAATATAGTCCACCTTATCAATATTTTTTTATGGTTAGTGCTTTCTGTGTCCTGCTTCAGAAATCTTGGCCTATTTTGAGGTCGTGAAGACATTCTCTTATGTTTTTTCTAAAAGTTATATATCTTACCTTCCACATTTAGGTTTATGATATATCTAAAGTTGATTTTTACATAGTTTGTGGCAGATGATCAAGATTTTTTCACATATGTGTCTGATTGACCCGGTATCATTTATTTAAAATACTTCTCCCCACACAACCTGACTTTTACACAAGTCTATGATAGTCCACCATATGGATATAGATGTACCATTTAACTAGTTGAGAAAGCATTTTAATGGAGTATTTTCTTGTATATGTTCTTCCTTAACATTAGGCTCGAGTGACTTCCCAAAAAGGAAAAATTACTGCAATGAGTGCTGAAGCACTTTTTTCTATAAAGAATAAATACTGAGATGCTAAAAACAGCCACATGTATTAAAATATGATAAAAATTCTTAGTTATAATTTTGAATTGACTGTTACAAGACAAACAAAAGGTAGACTTGAAAAAGTGAATTTTGACTGAAGGCTTGTATAAAGTGATAATTCAGAGAGGTTTAGGTTTATTCTAGCTAACAATGATATTGTTCTTATTGTATTAGCTATACATTAATCAGCTGAATAATTAAGCTACTGTTTCATATTTTGACAACCAGTTTGGAAGTGTAACAAATTATTTGTTATTTATCAGGGGAAACTTGGTTTGAGAATACATTATATTATGAACATTTTGGTTATTACACTATTAGCATTCATTTCCTCAGTAACTTCTTTTGAGGTCTCCACTTTATTTGACATGACTCATAACTGTAAAGTTTTTAGAAAAATGGAAACTTGTGAAGAGTTATTTGACAAAGATGGCTATAATTAAAATTTAGGAAGTGGGTTTTATATATGCTGATGATATATACGTGAAATTTATGATTGAAATTTAACATTTCCATATGGTCAGAACAACCATTTTGCATAGTTTATTAGAATAAACTCAATCAGGAAACATAATGCCAATTTTCCAATGGACATTAAATATATTATAATATAAAATGGTATTGGAGGAACTTGTTATTAATCTTACTTTTAGTTACTGAGAGAGTGTCAGTGGTATTAATTAGTCTTTGGCATGGGTTTTTTCCCCCTCTGTTAACTATATTATTAAGTCTTATGTATTTGATTTTTAAAAATTAATCTTAAAGTGTGCTTAATAGTTCAGCCATTTAAAATGGTTGCAGTCAAAATAAGTTTGATTTGTAATAAGTAAACTTAATTTTTTTGCACTAGCTTGAGCAAAAACTATTAATTTTAATTTAGAAAATCCGACTAATCTGCAGTGCATAAAAATGCATTTGAATTGGATTTTAACCTTTAGTAATAGACTTCTTGTTTTTCATAGAACTTACACTAGTTTATATTCACATATACTTATCATTACATGCATTAACGATTTTTAATTCTGTTGAAATTATTGTTATTATTATTTTTAAAGATTTTATTTATTTATTTGACAGAGAGAGACACAGCAAGAGAGGGAACACAAGCAGGGAGAGTGGGAGAGGGAGAAGCAGGCTCTCCGTTGAGCAGGGAGCCCAATGCGGGGCTCGATCCCAGGACCCTGGGATCATGACCTGAGCCAAAGGCAGATGCTTAATGACTGGGCCACCCAGTTCTGTTGAAATTATTTTAAGGTGAATAAATTGGTGAAATTAGATTTATTGACTCTTGCACTCTTTACTTTTATACCTGCAAACCGAACTATTGTATCTTTTCAAAAATCCCACCTCCATATTTATTAAATGCTTCTACTGAACAAAATGGAATTGGAAGCTAGAAATTACAACAGCAAGGCTTGTGGGTTATGGAGAGTGATATAGACGAGAGCTTCCTGAAGTACTCATTCTCGGGACTTAGGCATTGCTGTGTTCAAACAAAGCAAAACAAAATAAAACACATACAATGGTCAAATTAATTTGGGAAATCAAAATTAACCAGGTTTTCAAAATGCTGAATTATTCAAAGCCTTTAATATGCTACAGTATATTATGAGTGCCCAAGTGGTTGGGGGGTAAGGGATGGGAGAGCAGTGTGAGAGGAGCAGTATTTCCCAGACTTGAGGGTGACTCTGGGGTCTAGGGTGGCATTTCTGGGACATTCTTCAGGAAATCTTGGTTTATAGAAACCTCCTTCACTCACCAGTTCATCCCAGCTCCTGACTGCTCCCTCCGACCCCCAAAGTTCCCAAGTCGAAAGTGGACCTGATTATTTTGGCGCTTTGCTCTGCCTTACATTCCTGAACTGAAAAGTGAGTATGATCCCGGTTCCTATACAGCAGGTGCTTGAATCTCCTTTACAGCCTTGGACTAGATCCCAACCAATCCCTTCCTTCTTTCAAAAGCATTCTGAGCTCTTACTTTTCCCTCAGCCTGGAACAATCTTGCCCTTGATATTCCCGGGCATGACTGGCCTCTCATCAGTTTATTACTCAAATGCCGTGATTAGGCCACTTTGTTGTCCTTCCCCTCCCTTAGCACTTTTTAGCATATTATGCCATTTTATTATCTTCACAGCTCTTGTCCCTATCTAAAAATATTTATTTTTGCACTTAACTTTGTTAATTGTCTGACTTACCCCCACCGGACCATGAGCTCTGAGACATCAGGGACTTTATCTCTCTTGTTCTTTGTATTCCCAATTCCTACAAGTGTGCCTGACACATAATGGGCCCTGGGAAGGGTCTGGGCTCTGTGATCAAGGAATGCACATTCCTTGTGCGGGAGAGAGATACAAACACAGAATCCCATATGTTACCGGCTGTGCTTGAAGTTTATGTAGGCTGCTATGGGACCTCCAAGGAGGAACGCTGCCCTTGGGCAGAAGTGGTGGGATGGGCAAAGGGTGTCATAGAAGACTCCTCATAGGCAACCTCTGAATTGAATCTTGAAGGCCAAGTTGGACATATAATATTTGTGGCCAAGGATACAGCCCATGCAAAGGGCTGAGGGTGAGTTAGATGACTCGGATCTGTACAAGTGGTTCAGGCAGGGTGGTTGGCAGAGCAGTGGACCTGAGGATGGCAAGGCTGGTGGCAAGAGATGGGGACAGGGCCAAAAGGCTGTGCTAAGGAGCTAGGACTTTATCCTGAATCTGATGGGGAGTAGGAAAATTGGAAGGATTATAATCATGTCGAAATTAATATTTCATTTCTGGCAGCTGCAGGGATGATAGATAGGAGAACATGAGACTATAGGTGGGAAAGCCAATTTGAAGCCTTTGAAACAGAATTTATGTTTGAGAGAACTGCGGCATACTTTGCCCTTTCTTTCCTTTGTTCACAGTTGTTGCTTTGGTGGAAAACATTTTTTCTTCCATCTCCACATGCTCTGGTGCTACCTGTTGTTTGAGGCCCAGCTTGAATGAATGAATATGGTCACTGTGGGCCAAAGAGAACCAAATATATAACCCTGGATCTGTTTCTGAGGGTATGTGGCAGAAGATTATCCTGACCATTCATGAATTCATTTCGGGCATTTGGGACTATATTGAACATTTCGATGTCTTGTTTCCTACATGCTAGACACTATGTAGAATGCTATATTTACAAGGATTATCTACTTAATCCTCGCAACCACCTGTACACTGGATATTATGATTAGCTTTACATTATGGATTAACCAACTGAAGCACAGTTTTGTAAAAAAAATTGCTCAAAGTCACACCATCATTAGTAAAGATTAAAGATAGAATCTTGGTGGATTGGCACTAGAACCATAATAACAGCATTATCTTATAAAGAGCATTAGACTAAAAGTTAACAGGGCTGGATTCTAGTTAATAATTAATAATGACCATATATCCAGCTTCATAATCCACTAAGATAGGTGTCATCATCCCCATTTTCATAATAAGAATACCATGGATTAGAGGGTTTTAATTAATTGTACAAGGCCACATAACTTTGGATTTGAATCCACGTATATATGATTACAAAGTTAATGATTTCAATCACTTGGAAATGCTCTTCCTGGTAGCTCTGGTCCTGATTCATTTGAATGGTCTATGACATTAGATTCTGAGCTCCCGGCACTATCATCTGTAAAATGGCAGGATTGGACTCGATGGCATCAAGGATCCTTCTGCTCTATGATCTATGATCTAAAAGTATCCCGGAGCCCCCACTGATTTCTTCCCCTATTACTCATCTTCACTGCTTTGGGTTGGATTTACTCTTTTGAACAATGAGAGAAGTATGGAGAAAAGGATGACCTGGATAGGTAGCTTGCAAGGTGAGCATGGGGTCAAGGGCAGAGGGCTGGCTCCCAGCCAACTGGAAATTAAAAAAGGAATTGAGGTGGCAACAAACCCGAAGCCAAGCTCCACACAGCCAAAGTATTGGAGGAGAACACTGGCGAGATGATGAGGGAGTTTCAAGGTCACTCAGAGGCCCTGTGAGAATCCTGAGGGAATAAAGGGTATGCTAGCAATGAGTGCTTGTGGCAGGTGTGGTGTGTGGCTAGGGCTGAGAATGGAATTCAGTGAAGAAAAACCAGGACTTAGCGGATAGTTTGTTGAGACAACATTGTGTTGAGAATAAAGGAAGAGAAAAGCAGGTCAGTTGGGTGACACCTGATCAAGGCAGCTTGTCCAAAACGGAAAGATCACATGCCATCTGGGGACATTTCCTAGGAAATGTGTTCGTAGAAAACCCAAGCTTTAGTAGATAAATCGTTAGGAAAGCTTTCAGGGGAAGAGATGCGGGTCATGTTTACAGGGCTAATTAGCTCATATAGAGTTGGGGCTTTGAGGTACACAACAATTTCCCTTCTTAGAGTTTTTATGTCACAGAAACAAAAGCAAAAGAGGTGAGAAAGGGTGAGGTTATAAGAGAGTGAAGAAAAAAAGGCATAATGGCCACATGATAAAGAAAGTAGGAAAATAGAAACCTTTGTTGTGCAATCAGTGTGTAACAACTGCAATAGATCATTAGGAAGGAAGGCCCTGTTCCCAAGTCTCTCAGGCCCCC
Organism: Eumetopias jubatus; assembly: GCF_037043125.1. NCBI lineage: Eukaryota > Metazoa > Chordata > Mammalia > Carnivora > Otariidae > Eumetopias > Eumetopias jubatus. Next base: position 111,240,725 of record NW_028274807.1, read on the forward strand.
CTACCATTGCTTAACTCTCTGTGTCTGAAATACGGAGGCAAAGTTATAACGAGAACAAATTGTCAGAGACCCAGAAACATTCTTGTACTGGAATGCTTTTTTGCAATATACATGTGATGAGAGTCAGTTCTTTCTAGAAGGATAAACCTAGTCGCATTTTCCCAACTGGGGCCTGATAATTAGAGATATCCATTTCATTATCCTTCTGTCTCATTTTCTCCATGTCGAATAAGGTTCGTTTAAGTAAAGCGTGATTCACATAGGTTAGAGAGACCGATTGCAAAGCCATTGATGTAAGAAATAAAGATTGGAGATATTGTGACGTGTAGAAGAAGTGATAGAAACATATCATTTTCATTTCTAGGGTCCCGAACGATATGACGTGAAGTTCTGAAAATGTGACCTGTGACAGTGACATAAGCAACTGCCTTGTATGTCACAACCAGGAGGAGTCTGTGACGATGAAGACAGGAAGAAAGAGATTGTGTTAGGGTGAATGATGATATGATGTAAGATAGTTCTCCAGAGGTGAGTGAGTCAGTAAGAAGGTAGAGACTTGAGACTCCACAGGTGTTAAAGTGTTTGGGAAACTATGGAGCCTTCCTTAAGCAAAGTAACACACATAACATGGTGCCTGATACTCAGTAGGTCTTCCTGTTTCTCCCTTTTGCTACTCCTAACTGGTGAACATGGGAAGAGAGAACGTGGGCTTATTTTTCCAACACTTTCACTGGACTAAAACCAGGTTTAGGTGAAGATACTACAGGGAAGTGAACTGGTGTCCATAGAAACAGGACATATCCTTTCAGGAATGGAGCAAGTAAATTAGCATGTACTATTTCTTGAACACCTATTTTGTTCCAGGAGTTTTATTATGCATCGGTGACTTCATTCTATGCTCACGACAATCCAGTCTTGATCTTGAAAATGAGGAACCAGAGAATCAAAAGTGTAAAAATATGCCCAAAGTCACATAGCTGCTAATGAGGCAAAAGTTGAGGATTGTCTCTAACCCCAATTGCATGCTTTCTGAAACTAGCTGACCTTTGCAATCATCATCAAGGTCATTAAAGGGCAACTGGGATACAAGAGGTAGATGGTGCAGGAAGATGACCTGGCTGATGTGCTTTAGGGATGATGTAGAGACAGCTCTTGTTCTCACCCCTACGTGCAGTTAAATAGAACAATAGTAATATTCTCTTTCTTCTTGCAAAGATAATACAAGTTATTCAAACCAATGGACAAGTAAAAGAAGAAAAAAAAGTCACCCAAATTCTGCTACCCAGAGGTAAGCAGGGTTAACATTTTTATTATATCTCTCTAATTTTTTTCTGTGCTTATATATTTAAAAATACTATGTTTATCCAAATACATGTACTAAAAAATGATCAAAATGTACATATTTGATTTACAAACTAATTTTCACTCATTCAAACAGATGGCATGTGAAAGAAGTTTTTCTACCTTAAAATTATTATTATTATTTTTAAAGATTTTATTTATTTATTTGACAGAGAGAGACACAGCGAGAGAGGGAACACAAGCAGGGGGAGTGGGAGAGGGAGAAGCAGGCCTCCCACCGAGCAGGGAGCCCGATGCGGGGCTCGATGCGGGGCTCAATCCCAGGACCCTGGAATCATGACCTGAGCCAAAGGCAGACACTTAACGAGTGAGCCACCCAGGCGGCCCCTACCTTAAAATTATTAAGACTGGGTATTAGAACAACATTTTGACAAACAAATCCATTTGCATTAATGGAAGTGTTACAATATTTATTAAAGTTATTGAGAGTGCCAGAGAAGTAAAACTGAGTGTTAATGCTATTGATGTCTACTAAAATAACATTTATTATGTGATGCATAATAACTTGATCTCGCACAAATTTGATGTCTATTTAATTAATAATTAATTAATATTAATATCAAAGTACTGAAAAGGCTAGGTACAAAGTCTAACTGTATTTCCTTTGAAACCGGAATTTTTATATCCCCCCAGTCAGTAACAAAATCACCAGAGTAACTTCTTTTCTGACATTATGAGACCTCAAATTATGTTATCACATTAGTTTGGCTGAAAGAAAAAATATTTGGAGAACACCAAGTGACTAGTCATCTTCTCCTCTAGGGTATTCTAAGTTCTATCCTTGGATCAAATAAGGTGTTTAGGCTATCACATATTTTTACATCTTGAAACCCTTTACTGACATTAATGAGGATCCCTAGAAGAAACACTTATGTGAAATACGCTCCCACATTTGCTATAGAAATGCTATTGAGGACAGTGTCTATCATACCACTTGATTGCCCCTACTATTAAACTCCTTCAGAGAATTTGTTTTAGATTTCAGTGCCAGGAAATCATGTCTTACTGGTAGTCTGATATATAATTCTTCCTTCATCATAGTAACAGCAATTTGAATAATTGTGACTCCGAAACTTTCCATCACCAACCAGGAAGCTTAGAGCCAAATTTGATGCCAAATCATATAAATTATGTTAACGATGTTACCATGTTGGCATTTTCCTTTTTCATAGTATTGTTTTCTATCTCCGCTTTATTACCCTCATTATTATATTTGTATGTAAATGGCAATTCTTCCTTATTTTCTCTCTTAACTTAGAAAGCTAAAGCAGATATCTTTATGTTAAAGGAATGTAATATTATAAATACTGTGTTTTACCACCTTACCCATTTATTTCGTTCATTTTATTTTGCCATGTGTGTGTAATCTCAGAGGATTTTTCTCTTGATCCTGGGAATTTAGAAAGTTCATCAGGATGTAGCTAGGTGTGACTCTCTTTGCAATAACCCTACCTTGCTATTAGTGAACTCTTGCCCTGAAGACTAAAATCTCTCTTCAGCTTAGAGAAATTTTCCTTTTTTATTTCTTTGATGATTGTTTCCCCTTCATCTGATCTGTCCTCTCACGAAGCTAACTTTGTCTTGCAATTAAAACACTTGTAAGATGGCCAACTCATCCTGGTTTGCCTGGGACTTTGCCAGGTTTAGTTCAAACCAGGACGGTCGGTTACCTTACACTTAGCTAAGTTATTGTGTCCCCAAAGATAGTGGTTTTTATAGTGACAGGGGAGCTTTTAATTTTTAAATTTGAATCCACTGTGGACTGATCTTTTGAAAATACTATACAAATAAATACGACAAAAGTGAAATTAAAAAATACAAGTCCAATTAAAAAAGTTATTTTTAGATTCAAAAGACCTACACTCACTCTGTCAAAATATTCCAAAGGTTTTAAATGCTTTCTCTCTGTTTCTGTAGGTAGCTTGTAAGATCTGGTGTCACCTTGTGGACCACACTTTGAGTAGCCCTGCTCCAGGATTTCTCTAATCTGCTCTGATAATCCCTTCCATCTCCTCCACTCCACATTCTGTTCTCTCCAGCCTGTGCTAAATGCCTCTTTTGTGTTAAAATACTCCATTACCGTTAAGCTGTGCGCTTCTTAAGGGAGACAGTTGAAATCCTATTTTTCTATGCCCAGCACCCACCACACTGCCCGACAGGAAGTTTGTTCGGCTGCTGTATTCATTCTTTATTGAGATTGTAAGAAAGTTACAAAGTTCTAGTTATGATTTTGGGGGGAGGATGAGATTGTGGGGGCTTTCCTTGTACTTTTCAGTATTTCCTAAATTTTCTCTAACACGCATGTATTACTTTTGAAACGGGAAAATTAAAGCATTATTTTAACAACTGATATTATGGAATAAGTGATATCCACCTCATGGTTTGCAGTCAGTAAAAAGTCCCCTTTCATAGTGTAGCTGAACTGTAGGACAGAGGCCAACTTGTGGAAGAAAGAAAAACAATGCTAAATAATCCCTGTCTTCACTGAGAAACAGGATCCTATTCTCATGCTATTTGGATTTGGAGAATCATCAAGAGAATGGAATGACTAATTGGAGGCTACAGTCCAGAAAATATTGTACAAATTTTCCCTTAAAAATAGAAGATAGAAAGTGTTTCCTTTTCACACTGTGTCCCTTTTCAAGTGGCCTGTAATGTTATGAAGTTCAATAACCACTTCATTGGCATGATTCAGACGCTGGAATAACTGGATGTGATCATTTAAACTGTGAGTGATGGGGCCCTGACTTCCCTAAGTAGACAATAGTGCTATTGGAACTGGCAGTTAATCAGTTTAAAAGTGACTTATCGGTAACGTACAATATGACTAATTTAGCAGCTAAGCAGTTTCATTGTGATCTTGGTGTCAGTGGAATTCCTGTCACCTATCCAACAGTTAAGTCATATTGCATAATTGTTGGGTGACATCACTGGGCTGCAAGATTATTGGCTGAAGAAATGAAAAAAAAAAAAAAAGAAAAAAGGTTTCCTGGAGTGTCAGCCTTTCCGGCATCTGAACGGACGACTTGCACTGTGACTGCAGTGCAGCCGGCGAGCGAAGTAAAAATGCGAATTGAAGTGGCTGGCTTTTGGTGTGTCATTGAAAACCCCAGGCTGTAGCACCCGGGAAGATTCTCCAACATGCCTAATTATGAGGTCTCTTCCCTTTATGTGGGACTTCACAGTGCCAGTCATTAAGGTAGGGGGTGAGGGCGCCGAGACAATGGCACTGTCTTGTAATGAGGGCATTTAATTTTTCTGAGAACTTTACAGTCTCCTCTGTGGAGAGAACAGTTTTAAAAATGCAGCTCACCATCTGCTATACACATAGACACTGAAAAGACGGTCAGCTGGGACCCGGTTGAAAACCTTTTATGGTTAAAAGCCTGGTTTATTTCCAAGGGAACTGGTAGTTCAGGTTAATCACCACAGAATACATAAACTTAAAGTTTATTTAATTTTACAAAATATCAAGCTTTAAAATGACCCACAGAAATGCATAAAAACTGGAGCTATGGCTGATGGGAATTTATACCACTAATGGCTAACATTTATTGTTTACCGTGCATCAGCTTTGTGCATACGAATTTATTTCATCTTATGAAGTAGCTGCTATTATTATCCCCAGTTTACAGATGAGGGAATGGAGACCCTGGGATCATACAACTGGTAAAGAGTAGAACAAGGGTCTGAACCAAGGTAGTTCAGCACTAGAACACATAGTCTTTCTTTTTTTTCCTTTCTTTTCTTCCTTACTTCTTTCCTTCCTTCCTTCCTCCCTCCCTCCCTTCCATTCTTTCACAGAGAGAGAGAGAGAAAGAGAACAAGCAGGGGGAGGGGCAGAGGCAGAGGGAGAAGCAGGCTTCCCACCGAGCAGGGAGCCTGATGCGGGACTCGAACCCAAGACTCTGGGATCACGACCTGAGCTGAAGGCAGAAGCTTAACTGACTGAGCCACCCAGGCACCCCTAGAACACACAGTCTTAACCTTTGCCCTCCACTGCATCTTTTTAAATCAAAACAACAACAACTACTATTTCCACCTGCTGAATCCCTTTCATGTGACAGTCCCTGTCCTATAACCATCGTATCCTCTCATCAACTCTGTGAGATACAGGCTGCCCTGTTATTACCTGACTGATAGATTAGGAAAGTGAATCACAGAAAATAACTTACACAGACAGTAGGTAATGAAAAAAAGACTCAAACCCAGACAGTCCAGATCCAGACTCCATGCTTTTTAACCACCCTGCAAAGCTGCTTTTCATAGTTACTATTTATTGAGTATCTATTAATGTGTAATCCTTACGACAATCCTGTGATACTTGTGATCTACAATAATACCTGCACTGTAGGAATTATTAACCCCAATTTATAGATGAGAAAACTGAGGCTATAAACCATTGGGTAACCTGCCAGCTTCTAAGTAGTGAGCAGAGCCAGAATTCTTTCAAGTCCATCAGACTCTACCATCCCACACCACCATCTGCAATTCTGATGCAGGGAGGTGAACATATGTCAGGTAAAGGGCTGGGATCTCAGGAGTCACTGAGTGTGAGGAGTAATATCTTGGTCTGGGCATCCCCAAAGGATGGGGCCTGCTTAAAGAGATGTCAGAAAGGTCCTGAGAGTCAGCAGTGCTCTGATGAAGAGGCATCCTGCCTTGAAAGCACTCTCTCCACTTGTGAATTCTGGGTGTTCTCCTGAATGTGGTCAGCCTCCCCTCTCTCCCTTAAATTCCATTTCTCTTTTCCTTCTCCTCGATATTTCCACAACTGCACTTCCCTGCCCTCCTTTGGTCAGTACAGAACCTCGCACATGCTCAGTTCTCTTGCCTTGTAAGGGTTCCTTCCCCACCCCCAAGCCTCTTTTCCTTTTGTAGCACGTATTCAGTTCTTTGGAATGTGGCCACCCATAAGCATGATACACATTTTCAAAAGGCTTTAGAAATGAATGTGATTAGCGAACTTAATATTGTTAAAGGGGAAATGCATCAACAGGGCACATGTGTAACCTATTACTTTTACGGTATCGGTGTCCTGCCTTCAAGGGTGTAATAATTTAAAAAAGCTGAAATCACAACAAAAAGCAAGCACAAACCAAAAAACAAACAGAAGATTGAAAAATAGCTTGAATATTACAAAAGTATTTACCTTCGAGTTTTCAAGAGTAAAGAGTTATTTTTAAATGTTATTCTAGTAAAGGAAATCAAATGTATCTATTTGTTCATTTAAGAATATTTAGTGTGTAAAAATGAACGAATATTTATTTTGGGGAAGTAGAGATTAAAATATGTATGACACACCCTAATATACCTAAGTCCTTCAAGAACAAACAAATGCTGCAAGAGGGAAAAAAATTGTTAAATAGGGTCGGTCCAATAAGGAAGTGAACTCTCTGGAGGGAATGATCAGGGGAACTTCTTGAAGGAGCAGACACTTGGCTAGAACTAGAAGAACTGGTAGAATTAGGACAGGTTGATCTTAAACATTAAGGAAAGGACGGTCCATCCAGGGGACTAGTGTGAGACAGAAAGACAAGATGAAGGTATAAGGCTGTGAATCCTTCTCAAAAGTACACAGCTATTAAGTAATATGAGAATCTTCAATAAAAATCTGCAGGGATGGCCAGTTATTTGTTCTGCTTTTATACCAAAGATTAATACGTAATGGGAAAGTGTGTCTCATCCCAAAATTAGGAAAGGGAAAATCTTAACATTTTGTTGTGCTATGAGCTGGCCATCCCCTGCACACATGAATCTCCCTTTAGGGAAGATAGTAGAAGACTCAGCATTCTCAACAGCATCCAGCATCCAGCTCATCTAAACCTCTCAGTGGACAGGGAGTCTACTGCTGGGTCATCTGATCTTCTTAGTGACCTCAGGTCATTCACCCTGATCTGAGATCATATTCCTGAAAAACGATAAGGTCCTTCAATTCGGAGAGTGAGTGAATAATGAATGCATTGGGAACCTCTCTCAAGTGATTTTTGTGGTCTTAGTGTCTGGGGTTGACTTTATTATAGCTGAGACTGCCTTAAGGTAAATAAGTTTGTTTTGGTTCTTTAATCACTAAGTGCTTTGGGATATGGTCCAGAGGTGGTTCATTCATTCATTCATTCATTCATTCATTCATCCATCCATTTAGACATTGAATAAGTGCCTACTGTGTTTGTCAGCCTCTGAGATGGCGCCCAGGGATTCCTGCCTCCTGGTATGCATGCTCTATATAGTGCCCTTACACATTTACCAGGGTAACTATGTGTGACCGTCAACAAAAGTGATGGTATGTCACTTCTGAGGTAGATTACTGAAAAAAAAATTGTGACTTCTGCCTGACTTTTTCTCTTGGATCACTTGCTCTGGAGGAAGCCAGCTGCCATGTCATGAGGACAGTTTAGTGACCTATGAAGAGGCCCATGTGGTGAAACTGAGGCCCTCTGCCAATAGCTGGACCAGAACTGAGGCCTTTTGTCAAGAGTTATGTGAGTAAGCCATCCTGGAAGCAGATTCAACAGCTCTCGTCAAGCCTTTGGATGACTGTAGCCCTACCTGACACCTTGATCTAAGCCTTAGGAGACCCTGAGACAGAACCTATTCTTCCAAGCTGCTTCTTGGGCTTCTGAGCCTCAGAAATTGTACTAGATGATACATGTTTATTGCTTTAAGTTGCTTTAATTTTAAGTCACTTTGATTTTTTTTTCACATTGCAATAAACAACTAATATATCTACCATTTATTTGTTACTGTGACTGGTGCTGGCAATGAATAGAGCTTGATCCGACCCTCTAGAAGCTAACAGTACCCAGAAAAGCAACAACTGATATATAAGCACCTACGTACAACAGAGTACAACAGACACTATAAGGGAGATCCCTTACAAAATGCCATAGGAGGCAGGAGATAACAATTAACTCCATTTGGAGAGAAAAGGGTCCCCAAAAAGACAGAAAAATAGACATTTGGAAATTAATTTCCAAGAAAAATCAGGACTTTTCAAGTGAAGAAGAGGGAATAGCAAATGCAAAGATCCAGAAATGAGAAACCATTGCATGTCTTAGGGAATGTGTTCTATATAGTTACAGCCAAGGATTGACATAAGGATTCCTTGCTAGGGAAGATGGATTTCTTCTAAGATATGAGAAGCCCTTGATTGACAGGGTTTAAGCAGAAGATTGACATGATCAGATATATGTTTTAGACAGACAACTATTGTGAGTTTCACCAGAAAGGCCTAATAGGACTAGAAGCGGGAAGAAATAGAGGTCATATAGAAAACTCTTGCGGTTCTTCTCAGCAGCTACTCCTGTTAGAGACTAGTGAGCTTCTGATGTGACTGTATCACTCATATTTTTTTATTAATCCTTTAATTAAGATATATATTTTTATAAGGGCACCTGGGTGGTTCAGTTGGTTAAGCATCTGCCTTTGGCTCAGGTCATGGTCCCAGAGTCCTGGGATGGAGCCCTACATCGAGCTGTCTGCTCAGCGGGGAGCCTGCTTCTCCCTCTGCCTCTGTCCCTCCCCCTGCTTGTACTCTCTCTCTCTCTGTGTCAAATAAATAAATAAATAAAATCTTTAAAAAAAAGTGTTCCCAATACTCATTTTAAAAAAGATATATATTTTTATAATAATTTTTATTTTTTGTTTACATTTGAAATTTGGATTACCAAAAGTTTACAAAACTAGTACAAGGAATTCCTATATACTGTTCACCCAGCTTCCCCAAATGTTAACATCTTACATAACTACAGTACAATTATTAAAATCAGGACATTAACATAGCACTTTAAACTAGTCTACTAAACTTATTCAAATTTCACCAGTTGTCTGATTAATATGCTTTTTTCTAGTCCAAGATCACATTTTGTTCTTTTTGTCTCCTTAATCTCCTTGAATCTTGAACAATTTCTCAACCCGTCTTTGTCTTTCATGACCTTGATACTACTGAAGAGTACTACCCAGTTATTTTGTAGAATGTTCATCAACTTGGGTTTAGTTTATCTGATATTTCCCCATGATTAAATTTAAGTTATGCATTTTTGGCAAGAATGCTACAGAAATGATCTTATGTGTCCTCAGTGCATCATATTGGAAGTAACATGATATGTCTCATTATTGTGATGTTAATTTTGATAACTTGGTCAAGGTCGTGTTTACTAAGTTATTACGATTCCCTTTGTAATTAGTAAGTATCTTATAAGAAGATACTTTAAGACTATGCACACTTTCTGTTTTTTTTTTTAATCAAACTTTTGCCCAGGAATTTTAATATCCATTAATGCCTGAAATAATGATTACTTTGGTGCTTGCCAGACGGTGACAGTCAAGAGATTTTGAATGGTGTTGTGTGGTCATTTTAAAGCATGTACACAAGTTCTTTGACACTCCGTTGTTCAAGACAGGAAGCCTAATTCTCCTCTCCTTTATTTTAGGCTACCTTCAGTGCCTCTCTTCTAATGCACAGAATGTCAGAAGTGACTTCAAAGACCAGGTCAGAAAGGGCATTGTGATTTCCTCTCTGCCCCTCTATTAGATCCCTCACTTTGGGAGAAGTCGGCTGCCATGCATGAAGACACTGGAGCAGCCCTATGGAGGCTAGCATTAACTTGCAGGGTGTGAGTGAGCTACCTTAGAAGTGAATCCTCTGGCCCTGGTAAACACCTTGACTGCAACCTTATAAGAACCCCTGAGCCAGAACCACCCAACCAAGGCACTCCTGGATTCCTGACCTACACTAATGAGTGTGAAAGATAATAAATATTTATGGTTTTAAGCCACTAGTTTTTGGTATAATTTGCTCCACAGCAATAGATAATGAATTCATGCTGGTAAGTAGAAACGAAATCATGAGAAAAATGTTAAGGAAGAGCAAATGGTAGGAAAGAAAGTGTACCCAAAAGAGGGGAAGTAGGAATGCATGTTAAAATAATAATGAGATCCTACTTCTCACCCGATAAGCTAAAATTAAGAAGTCTGATAGTACCAGGTATAAAGTATTCTCAGGGGTGCCTGGGTGGCTCAGTTGTTAAGTGTCTGCCTTCGGCTCAGGTCATGATCCCAGGGTCCTGGGATCGAGCCCCGCATTGGGCTCCTTACTCAGCAGGGAGCCTGCTTCTCTTTCTCCCGCTCCCCCTGCTTGTGTTCCTGCTCTCGCTGTCTCTCTCTCTCTGTCAAATAAATAAATAAAGTCTTTAAAAAAAATAAAAAATAAACCTGTAAAAAAAAAGGAATTCTCAAACACTGCTGGTCAGATTGTAAATTGTTGGTCATTTCAGAAAGCAGTTTGACATTATCTAATAAAGGTGAAGATACACATACCACCAGATAAGTTATCAGAATCCTACTCCTAGACACACATGCAACAGAAATAGGTACACATGGACGTCAAGAGACACGTACATGAAATGTTCATGGCAGTATTACTCGTAATATCCTGAAACTGGAAACAAACCAAGTATCCATCAACGGTAGAATGTGTAAGCGAAATGTGGAACATTCATTCACTTGAGTGCTGTATATAAATAAAAATTAACCAACTGCAGCTACAAGCAATAATGTGGATGAATCTTTTTTTTTTGGAAGATTTATTTATTTATTTGACAGAGAGGCAGTGAGAGAGGGAACAGAAGCAGAGGGAGTGGGAGAGGGAGAAGCAGGCCCCCCGCCGAGCAGGGAGCCCGATGTGGGACTCTATCCCAGGACCCTGGGATCATGACCTGAGCCGAAGGCAGACGCTTAATGACTGAGCCACCCAGGCACACCAGTGTGGATGAATCTTAAGAATAACGTTGAGTGGAAGAGATCCAGCCAAAGAAATATATATTGTATGATTCCATTTGTGGAAAGTTCAAGAGCAGACAAAATTAAACAATTTTTTTTGAGATGCATACTTAGGTGATAAATCCATTAAGAAAAGCAAGAAAAAGGGCACCTGGATGATGTAGTCGTTTGAACGTTGGACTCTTGGGTTCGGCTCAGGTCGTGATCTCAGGGTCGTGAGGTGGAGCCCCATGTCAAGCTCTGTGTCTGCTTGGGACTCTCTCTCCTTCTTCCTCTGGAACCCCCCCACCTCTCTCAAATAAATAAATAACTCTTAAAAAAAAAAAAAGCAAGAAAAGTGAATGTCATAAAAGTCAGAATAATGGTTCCTTTAGGGAGGAATGTAGGAATTGTGGCTGGACAGAGGCCACGGGTAGGGTCTTTTGGAAGTGTTTACAATATATCATTTCTTTTTGTTTTTCCTTTAGAAATCATTGCTATTGTGGTTTAACTCAAATGCAATAAAATTATTATAATATTGTATATATGTATAGTATATACATACTCAATGTATAATGTAAACCATGTATTAGTCACATAAATGTTGACTTTATAATAATTCATTAAACTATTCATTTGTATTCTATGCACTGTATGTGTTTTGTTTTACACTTTAAAAAGTTGCCAGTAGAGTTTGCATACAGGTGAGGATCTTGGGAATCAAACTGGATCAAAGGTGAACATGAACTGGCAATTAGGGTTCTGTTAAAAAGAAATTAACACACGCTGGGAAATAAGAATAAAGGAAGCACACAGTAGACAAGAAGCTATCCTCCCAGCTCATATGTGGAAACATCACTGAGTGGACCAGGGGCATATCCTGACTGCCAAGGCAGGTCTTAAACCTGGGCAGTTTGCCTTATGAGAATTTTACCCTGAGATCAGAAAGCATATGGGCCCAAGAGAAGGTAGGCTTGATGCTATCAAAATTATGAAGAAGATGAAGCCTTCAACATCTTTCCCCATCTGTGTCTCTGCTTGTGTTTCACTTCTCCACACCTTCTTCGGATCCTCAGCAGTCTGTGTATTTATCTCCCTTCCTTCCTGTCATAACCCATATCAGAAGTCAAGGCAGTTCTAAAGGCCAGCTTTGTTGACTCTTGGTCTAGTCAGTGGTATCACACTGGTGGAAGGTATTTGAAACTTAATCTAAATCTCTGATTATGAATGAAAGGTTTTGTGGCCTTTGGTGAAATTTCTGTCACCAGTGACTGGTTGTATGAGGTATTTTTTGGGTGAAGTAGGCCTTCCTGCCCGAGACGTGGCACCCTGTAAGAACTGGTATGGTACACCCTGGGGAGACGGTGTCAGGTAACTTTAAAAAAAAATCACCCTAGGTGATTCAGATATGACAACCTGTATCCTGTATGACAATATGCCTTCTTTCCACACCCCATCCCTCACTGAGAACCACCCATTTACAGGCCATTCACTGAGCAGATATAATATCTATCCATCCATCCATCCATCCATCCATTCATTCATTAAACAACTATTTCTTTCTTTCTTTCTTTTTTTTTTTTTTTAAGACTGAGCCACCCAGGTGCCACTAAACAACTATTTCTTGAGTTCTAACTATGCGTCTGGCCCTGGGCTGGCACTGGTGATTCAGGGTTGAACAAAAACAGTCATGGGCCCTGCCTTCTTAGAATGGTTTGGTGTACAAATTAATGAAACCAAGCAGATAAGTGTAAAATCACCAGTCAGGTAAGTGTTATAAATCTGGCTTTACTCATCAAGAAGAGAGCTAAATGAACAGTAGCTTAATAATCAGGATTTTTCAAATATAAGATGAGGAAATTATATGGAGAAAAATGACTACTTATTTTATGTTAAGGAAAGACATAAAAAAGACATCAAAAAAGAGGTTTGCTCTGTAACAACTAAAACTGATGAAGATCATTATTATTTTTTAAAAAGATTATTTATTTATTTATTTGACAGAGAGAGAGAGCACAAGGTGGGGGAGCAGCAGGCAGAGGCAAAGGGAGAAGCAGGCTCCCTGAGGAGCAGGGAGCTTGATGCGGGGCTCGATCCCAGGACCCGGGATCATGACCTGAGCCGAAGGCAGTTGCTTAACCAACCGAGCCACCCAGGTGCCCCGAGATCATTATTCTTGATATTTAAAAATCCTGTTTATCTGCTCCAGTTGTTCTCTCAAACTATTTTGAAAAATACTAGGTTATAAAATAAATGTAAAATTAATGTCCCAAGAAAACCACAGGAGGTTTGCTGTAGCATAAAGAATTTAACATAATAGTTATCACTATCAGAAAGTTTGTCCTGTGCCATGTGTGTTATTATATATATGTATAAATATATACAAATGTCTAAATATATTATAAAGATATAAATACACATTTATTATGTATATGTATGTACATATATATCAGTGATTATGTATATGATAAGTGATTATATATCAGTATTGAATATATATATTAATAGAACCTCACAGTACCCTAGAGAAAAAAGAAATTAAGACTCAGAGAGATTAAATAACCCAAGATTACACAGCTAATATATATATTTTAATAACACTTTTTTGATACATGATTCACACAGCATAAAATTCACCCTTTTAAAATGCACATTCCAGTGGTTTCCAGTACGATTCAGAGAGTTGTAAATTGCTGCTAACTTCTGGATCATTTTCATCACCCTGAAAAGAAACCCTCTGAACCTAAATTTTCCCTCATTCCTCCTCCTCCTCCCAGCCCTAGCAATCACTGACTACTTTCTTTCTATATGACCTTGCCTATTCTGGATGTTTCATATAAATGTAATCACAAAATGGAGCCTTTTGTGTCTGGCTTCTTAGGGTGACTTTTTTTTTTTCTTTTTAAATATTTTATTTTTCAGTAATCTCTACATCCAACATGGGGCTCAAACCCACAACCCGGAGATCCAGAGTCATGCACTCTTCTGACTGAGTGCCCCTAGGGTGATTTTTAAATAGCTATTCATGTTGTAGCATACATCAGTACTTCATCTCTTCTTATTGCCAAATAATATTCCGTTACATGGGTATACCACATTTTACTCATCCATTTATCAGTTGATGGACATTTGGGTTGTTCCCACCTTTTGGCTAGCATGAATAATGGTGCTATGAACATTTGTGTACAAGTTTTGTGTGGACACACGTTTTCATTTCTCTTGGGTATAATTTAGACATGGAATTTCTGGGTCACATGGCAACTGTATTTTAACCTTTTGAGGAACTGCCAGCCTACCAATTTCCATTCCCACTGGTAGTGTATAAGGGTCCTAACTTCTCTGCATCCTCACTAGTACCCATGGTTTATTATCTGTCTTTCTGACGATAGCCATTCTAGTTGGGTGTGAAATGGCGTTTCACTGTGATTTCGTTTGCATTTCCCTGAGGGCTAATGATGTCTTTTTCTGTGTTTATTGGCAGAATACTATGTATGATATGATAAATTTTTTTAAGTGCCAGTTATCAACACTTATTAAAAGCATAAGAAGACTATGTACCAAACTGTTAGCAGTGGGTATTGCTGTAGAATAGAATCATGGGACATGGTGGCTCCTTAAATTTTACCTTCTGCATTATTAATTTTTATAGCAACAGGCATACATTCCTTTTATAATTAGAAAAACAAAGCACAGTTAATTAAATAAAACAACATGCAGAGACTGACCATCTCTAATCCTGGAGGGTCAGAACATTCCCCCCAGACACTGTGTTGCCTTCTTCTTAGGTCCAAAAGTGCGGGAAAGCATGGAGGGAGGGTGGCTAAATGATTTCTGAGCCATGTTTTGGAATACCTTTCCTCAGGGTGACAATGTTATAAACCGTGGTGAATTTCCAAGGCTAGCCCATTCTGCTATAGATTAAGAATAGGCTTCTGAGGCTATCTGGTAAACTCAGCTATGAAATTTAGTATTGATCCCAAGGATATATGTGTTCTATTGTCAAAATGCTCAGCTTTTGGAATGCGTCCTTACAATCGGTAGAGAACTGCCTAGACAAGTAAATATAATGAATAAATACAAGAAGTTTGAGTGTGAATGTGCCATGTTATGGCAATGTGTTCAATATTTTTAATTCTCTTTCACCATGGAATGTTTCTTTGATTTCTCACTTGCTATCTGTGTAGCTTATGAAGGCAATTATATTTTTATTTTAGTATTGTGAGAAACGAAGTTGATAACAGAATGCATAAACTTTCAGAATGTATAAGACTTTCTTGTTTTCAAACAGATCAGTTTTTCAGAATATAGTGAAAATAAGCAGTTCTTTTGGGAATGGACTTTTTTTCTCCCCCAGACAGTTACCCTGGAGTGAGTACTTATGGTCTAGATAGAATCCCCTGAAAACAGAAGTGTTGTCATATTCTTGTTTGTATGTAACACTTATTTATTACAAACGGCCCGAAATGCTAATTTAAAACTAACTCTCAAAAATGAGTTCAGAGAAGCTTAGTTCAGAATTAATTTATAGCTTGAACACTGAGGGAATATTTGGGTCAATTTATTATTCACTGAGATTGTTGAAAATTTATATGATGATTATTCTGATTCCATCTCTAGGCAGAAGGTTACTCTCAGTGGAAAAAACCCAACAACTTCCAAGGTTATTGAAATGCCACGCATATAAGCATCCAAGCTCCATTGGCAATTTGCATATGTATGTGGGGTATGGTGTGTGTTCCCACCCCCACACACAATCCTTAAAATTACCTGGAATATTAACAAATAATATCCTTCCGTTCCATGTTAGTAATATCGTCAGAAAGATGGTTATTTGTGAGACTCTGTAGGCATTTCGCTAATGACTAGTTTTATATCCTGACTCCACCGTTCTGGGCCCACCGTGGTTTGCCCACATTCAGACAGTGAGCTAGTGACAGGCTCTGTGGAGAACAGAGCACTTCTCTGTCTACAGAATTCCAGGCACCAGGATGAACACATATGCACTGTATACTTTGAGTATTTTTATATGACTCAGTATAAATGTATACATTCATAGCTTCGTGAGCACATGTCTGTAAATATGGGGGTCTCAATAGCTTCATGCATTTTCCTCACTAGCCAGTGAGTTTTCTGTTATATTTTATAAATCCTCTATTATTCCTGGATAGGAAGTACTAAATTTCTGAGGTTTTAACAAATATCATGTTTCACTTAAACCGTGTAGAACTTATCCCAGTATAAGTACTTTTAAAAATGTTTTTGATTTAAATTTTATTTAAAAATAACATAAGTAATTCATGTTCATAGTGGAAACATATAAAATACAGGAAAGTAAAAAAAAAGTCACACCTGATCCCACCACCTGGAGATAATAACAATCATAATAAATTTGATGTATAATTTTGTATATTTTTTCCACATACCTTTATGCATGTATATAATTTTTCATAAAAACAGATTATCATACAGATGTCTCAAAACTTCCAAACCCTGCTTTTAAAATTTAATATACCATGCATACTTTTCCATTTCCAACATAATATTTCATGGCTGTGAGGCCATGGGATTCTAGTTCTATGGTACTGGGAAATTCCTTGCCCCCCACAAAGAACTCAGCCCCCTCCAGGGCCTTGCCTCCTAAGAGAGTGGTCTGCATCATTATGGAATCAAAGGGTAGCTATCTCAGGTGGCTGGATGTCCATGTGAATGTGAGTGAGTGAGTGAGTGTGTGTGTGTGGCACTTCACAGTGTAGAATCGGGGTGATCTGGGGTAGAAAGAGGAGTAGACTATAGGCCGTGGGCCAGGGACCAAGGGCCAGGGTCTGAGAATTCTAAATTTAGTCCCCGTTTCCAGATGATTATGAAGCTGTCTTTTTCAAGGTAAAAAGATACAATATATTTAATTGAATAGTTTGTTAGACTGCCTTTGTCATTTCAAAATATTGTGTGTATGGTACGTTTGTGATTCTCCATTTGTATTCTAGGTGGGCCCCTAAAATGTTAGGAGTAGGCCGAACATATATATTCTATGACTTCTACTTTCTAGAATATATATTTTGTTTTGTTTAATTTAATTTACATTTTCCTTGGGGATGAAAGGGAGTAGTATGTAAATGAGTATGCTCATTTATTGACTAGTTAAGATTCAGCTTAATATTTCTATTGAAGCTTTACCATAGCTCGGCACTCCACTGGGTATAGGCACAAGAAGTAAAAATACACAACCAGGCTATTGTGGAGCTCACAATATCCTAGGGATCTCAGACATGTGAAATGATTACTACATGGGGTGATAAGTACATCAGTCAGGTGTGGACATGGGTACAGAAGCCACAGAGAGAAAGGAGGGAAAATCTGTAGGTCAGGATCCTGGGATCAGTTAGTTAACCTGGTCAACTATACCGACACAGAAATCTTGAAAGGGCTGTAGAAACCATCCCATCCAAGATGAATTGTTGTAAACTTTCTAAGGGGCTTAAAGTTTTCAAAGTTTTTGATAAATTTGGTAAGTTGGTCACTTGACAAAGTAACCACTCAAGAATTCACTTTCAGCAAATGACTTTTAGCTAATTGGCTGGCTTCCTTGAGGGGAAGCGTCATTCAAGCTGGGATATAATGAATTCACAGAAGTTTGAATGGGAAAGAATGCAGTGCCTTACTGAAGAAAAATATTCTGTGAAGAGGGAACAGCACATGTGTCATCTTGGAGGCATGGAATGGAATGACATGTCCTGAGAACAGTATTTAGAAGTGCTAGAGTAAAAAGAGTGAGGTGCGGAAGCAAAAGGATTCAAAACTAGAGAGAAAGGCAGAGCCGTAGTCTGGGGGGTTTTGTGGCCCTGGATCCCAGGGAGTTTTATCCTATAGGAAATGGAAGCTGAAGTTGAAGAATTTGAAGCCAGGAAATGAGAACATCAGATTGCATTTTAGACAGATCGTTATGGCAACAGTACGGAGGAAGAATTGGAAGTGAGTGGTCCGGAAGGAGGGAGTCCACTGCCGAGAAGGCAGAATACTCCAGGGTTGCGATGAGGGCCGGTTCTGGATTCAGACTGCTGGGAGTCAGCACCTGTTTCTACCACTTAGCACCTGTGTCTTTGGGCAAGTTCCTTAGCCTCTCTGTTGACCTGGTTTCCTCATCTGTAAAAGGCAAATTATAATAGCTGTGAAGATGAAAGGAAACAATACCTATAAAGTGCTCAGGGCAGACACTGCCATATAGAAAGCTCTCAATACCTGCTTAGTACAAGTACTACTTGTAGTAGTAGTAAAAAATAATAATTATTATCTTTCAGTAGTTCAAAAGAAAGATAACGATGGTCTGAACTGGGGTACAGGCAGTGGAAAATGTGAGGAAGGGAAGGGGATGAGAAAGACAAGGAGTGGGTTTGACAGGACTTTTAGTTGATTAGATTCAGGGGTGGGGTAGGAGATCTCTTGATCTCTAGCTTGAATGACCGAGTGGAAGGTGTTGGTACCAAAAACGTTTGGGAAAGCAGGAGCACGGACAAGCTGGGCGGTGGGAGATAATGAATTCTGTTTCAGAGATGTTGAGTTTTAGATACTTGTGGGTCATAAAGGTGGAGATGTCCCAAAGGCAGAGAGATATGCAGGCTGGAGTTCAGGAAGGTGAGGTAAAGGCCACATGAGCCGAGTGCCAGGGTAACAGACTTATTGACTGGAAATAGCTGCCCTGACATACAAATATTTTTTCCTGTATTTAGCCCTTGATGCATGACGTCTGTTAGTACCCAGAAGGGAGGGCACCTTAACTGAGTTGCTACCTCAGGTGCAACTTCCAGCATAAAATCTTTGCTGATCAACCCAATCAGATAGGGTCTCTTTACTCTGAGACCCTTTGTTAAGGACTGAATGTTTACGTCCCCCCCAAATTCCCATATTGAGGTCCTAACCCCCAGTGTGATGCTATTTAGAGATAGGGCCTTACTGGGGTAATTAAGATTAGATGAGATCCTGAGGGTGGGGCGCTGGTCTGATGGAATCAGTGCCCTTGTAAGAAGAGACACCAGAGAGCTTGCTCTTGTATTCCACATACACCAAGGAAAGGCCATGTGAGCACACGGCAAAAAGGCAGCTGTCGACAAGCCAAGAAGAGAGCTCTCACTACAAACCAATCCTGCTGGATCTTGATCTGGGACTTCTAGTTTCCAGAACTGAGAAAAGAAATTTTGTTGTTTAAGCTACACTATCTATTTTTTTATGGCAGCCTGCTCTACCTAAAACACCCTTGTATGAGGCTTCACTGTATTTCTCCTATAGGTTGGCCCTCCTTTCACTCTAGTAATGCACATTTCCTCCTCCTGCTTCCAGATAGAGGCATTGGGAGGGTGGATCCTTCATCATACTTACAGTACGTTTCCCTGCAAAGCCCTGTTTTGCCCATAGTAAATGTTTAATAAACATCTGATGACCTGAGGTCAGCTTGGAAAGACTGAAGATCATGCAACACTTTGTGTGAAGAGGGTCACGGAGAATGTGCTTATTGTGCGGTACAAGGCAGAATCCTGGGGTACAAGACTGCAGTTTAGGTGGAAACAGGATGGTCTCAATATGAAACTGGGAGAGTACCAAGAAAAGACAGTTTCTCAAAGATCAGTGGGAAGAGCAAAATGGCCAATGTGTTCCACATGAGGCATATTTTTCATGAGCATTTTGTACCATGCAGACCATTATGTAAGATTACACGGTGGCTTATCTATTTCAAATTGATTTGAAAAATCATTATAGTCTTTGAGTTAGGATTTTGCTAAAGCAAATGAATTTAAGGGTTAAAATCAACAATGGTTCAGGACCCTAACAGTTTGATGCCATTCTGTTTCAAGAACAGTCAACCAACCAACCAAACAATCCAACAATGACAGTTTTCCTCCAAAGAGATGAAACAAAACAGATTTTG
The DNA here is from genome assembly GCF_037043125.1 of Eumetopias jubatus. NCBI lineage: Eukaryota > Metazoa > Chordata > Mammalia > Carnivora > Otariidae > Eumetopias > Eumetopias jubatus. Next base: position 111,260,763 of record NW_028274807.1, read on the forward strand.
TTCATTGCATTTCAAACTCTCGTCAACTTTACTGGGAATCATTTAAAGTTGACTGAGTGTTCTTAAGTAAAGTCTCAGGGGTGATGCTGTGAGTCTGTGTATTCTCTGTGGGATGCCAAGTGTGTGCTGGCAATCATGGTAAGAAATACAGGGAACTTGCCCCAAATGTGTCAAGACACTCCTCTGTCAAGAGGATGGGGGAGGGGAGAAGATTTATTTTTTTCTCTGGAGCGTCTTCCTTTACCATCTTGCTAATCTCTTGAGTGCTATGGAAGCAGGGACTTTCTAGCAGCATCCTCTCTGAAGCCCAACACTACAGAGGATAAGAGTGGAGTACATTTGTGCTGACCTATCCACCTAAGAGAAACCAGAAGCACATGGATCACTGGACGACACTTAGAGCCTGGAGCTGTGGAAACTCCTAGACTTGAACTCTGATATGGGTGCCCCTAGCCACAAGTGGCTAAGGAGCCCAGCCTGGACACTTGGCTAGTCCAAATTGGGATATTCTGTGAGGGTAAAACACACCCCCGATTTCAATGCCTTAGTTTAAAAAAAAGAACATAAGATAACTCATTAATACTTGCTTATGTCGGGGCGCCTGGGTGGCTCAGTTGGTTAAGCGACTGCCTTCGGCTCGGGTCATGATCCTGGAGTCCCGGGATCGAGTCCCACATCGGGCTCCCTGCTCGGCAGGGAGTCTGCTTCTCCCTCTGACCCTCTTCCCTCTCATGCTCTCTATCTCTCGTTCTCTCTCTCTCAAATAAATAAATAAAATCTTTAAAAAAAATACTTGCTTATGTTTATTATAGGTTGAAATAATATTTGTGGTATATTGAGCTAAATCAAATATATTATTAAAATCATTTTTACCTATTTCTTTTTATTTTCTAATTTGGCAACCAGAAAACATAAAATTACATATGTGGGTGATGTTATATTTCTGTTGGACAAAGTCTAAGGCTTACACCATCAAGGGGCAGATATACATTCTGGCCTTGACAGGATATAGAGCTTACAAGAATTTGTCTCTTCTCACATGACTCATGCCCAGCTGTGCATAAAAGCAGTTTTATTGTTTGTGTAATAGCCCTATACACATTCAGAGAGTCTTTCATCTGAGGATCTCAAACGTTAATTAATTCTCACTGAATAGCTGAGGAAGACTGGTGTTCTTAGTTCTATTTTACAGATGAGAAAACTGAGGCATGGGGAAATTTAAACAATTTGCCAAGGGCTACCCAGGGTAGAATGGCAGAGCTCAAACTAGAAACTGTGAATCATTATAATTAATCATGCATCTAGCCGGCAAACATTACTTTGTCTTCCTGACTAGGCGAACTCCTTCAAGGTAGGGACCATAATTTTAAAATGCTATTTCCAACTAGTAAAATACTGAATGCTCAGTGAACATTATACAACCGAAGGAGTCACTGCTTCCAGTTGAACACATTTGGATATTAACAGTTAGGTAATGTACAAGAGGTAAATAGATGGTCTTTTTCTTTCTGGGGAAGGAATCGTTATTACGCCTTACTTTGGAAGCGGATAAACAAATCCTACCTTTGATTAGTTCACTTGTTTTTAAAACTAGATTTCTAGGGCTTATTTTGATATTTTGAAGAGAAGATATTCCAAACAAAAAGCATGTTGGTCTAGATTTGGATTCCAATCTGGCAGAGGAAGGCAGCGCCTTTCGAGCTGCGTGGTACCTCTACCAACATTCTTCCATCACCTTCTCCCTGTGGAGAAGGATATGTTTCCTTTTACAAGCTCAGGCATCACAGCTCTGATGAGCGAGATCTCTCGAAAGCGTACACCTTTATCCAACTTATTTTGGAGAGAAGGCCATCAGAAACAGACATCAGGCTTCCCAAGCAAAAGCTACATGAAGCAAATAGTTTCTTTCCCCCAATCTTCATGTTCATTTTTCCTTATACTGAGTAGGGAGAAAAAGAAAAATCTACTACCAACTTGTGATTACATTCCCTTTGATTGAGACTGATTTTACTCTAAAATATTGGGCCACTAAAGTACATGAGTTAAAAAAAAAAAATAAAAGTACATGAGTTTAGGAGAAGATTCAGAGGAGCACCTGGCTGGCTCAGTCGGTAGAGCACACAACTCTTGATCTTGGTGTCGACAGTTCAAGTCCCATGTTGGATGTAGTGCTTACATAAAAAATAAAAATAAAAAAATAAGTAAAACGTGTATAGAAGTAGATTTAGGGAGTTCTAGAAACCATGCATCCATCCGTCCATTCATTTGACAATGCATCTCCTCTTTTATGTATTCTAAAAATATTTATTGTGACTGCATGAGTGAAAGGTTACTATATGCCTAATTCTGCTTCTTATAAAAACTATATGAATAAAATGTGATATTTTTCAAGAATGGTTGAAGGATGTTCATTTTTGCCAATGCATACATACTGCACAAAGGAGTATGCTCCCATGATGCCCTCTCTACCTTCATTGCCAACATCATTAAACCTAGCTCAGTTCTCAGTGTGTCATCTTACCCTTGTGACAGGAAGGATGACTGGAGTGCTGAAAGGTTTTTAATTATACTCGCACTCAAATAATGATAGCCTACTTGTGGGCACACGTCTTAGAGGAGAATCATAGTCTGTGCTTTGTGCATCAGATTCCTTCATTTCCTTTGCCTTTTGCTTGAACCAGAAAAATGGCTTAGAGAAATTCATGCACACTTCCCTACCATCTCCACCCATGGTGGTGAGGCTGAGTCAGTGGGGGAAGAGTTTCAATATCTTTGGCATCTTTGACACTCCAGGCTCAGAATGGTGGTGGTGGGGGGGGGGGTGGAGAGCGGGAGGAGAAGGGGAGTGGAAAACACTGCAGACTCCACCCTAGACAATCCTTCTGCACTCAGCATTTCTCATTCCTTCAAAGCTGATAATTCCACTTTTGGAGGGCGAGGGTGGTGGGAGAGGAAGGGTGAGGTAGAGGACTTGGTACGTGCATGTTGGGTCCTTTACAAAATTTTCCCCAAATGGTCTTTGCATAGATAGCTTTGGTCACCACTTCCTGCCATTCAGTTTGCCCCGATGTAGTCATACAGTATCTGATTGGGCAAAACATCCCACCACCAGAATCGTGCAACACTGGTTCTAGCACATCTCTTTGGGCAGAGAAATCAAGGAGACTTTTTAGCAATGGCCATTGATGAATTCATGCCAATGAGAAAGCACAGAGGGCTGAGGCTTCTGGACCTGGAGCAAAGAGGGAGTCATTTCATGGACTGATGCCTCGCAACCCTCTAGTCTAGGAAAAGGTCTGTAAAAACAGACTGTCTTCACTCTTCTACCAACTGGGCTAAATCTATAGCAGCGACCCTACCAGGGAGTATGATCTGAATGACAGTTGAAGAGACAATGGGGAGAACTGTTTCCAGCTCAGCTCTTTATGTGATAAAGCTTTACGCAAAGGATACATCTTCAAGTGATGATAAATTGAGGTAGTGAGAATATAATCATGCTTGAGTGGGGTTAATGAAAAAATGCTATTTTGCAGCAGGGGAGGCGAGGAAGGTGGGGGGAAATAATAGACTAATGAAATTTAAGGGTGTTCTAATATCAGAAAACAAATGTTTTCCCCTTGTGATGGGCCCTCTAAGGACAATTCTTGGAATGTGGCCCACAGAAGTTCTGTAGGACGGCAGCCCCCTCTCCTTCCCAGCAGCAGCAAGACATCGCCGGGGCAAGAGCGTGGCGCCTTCTGCCCAGGCTCTAATTCATGCCTACAGAATAACAATCTGCTCTCGGTGCACCAGGCACAATGAAGGCCCTCTAAGCTGCCACTCAAGCAGGGCCTGCTAACACTCCCAGCCCTTGTTTCTGGCTCTTGGCATTGTTGGGGCAGGGAGTGTGAGGAGAGAGGCACACTTCCATGCTGGGAAAGGCAGGGCCCCTGGCGGCCCCAGCCAGTCAGCGGATGGCCTAGACAACAGCAGTGGCCAGACAAGCTAGCAAGGGCCTTACACCTCTGAGCAAACTCGCTGAACATTCAGGACTTTGGGGATTGTGGTTTCAGAAAGTCTGACCTCTGCGCCCTCATCCCCCAGCTCCAAAAAACAAAACAAAACAAATCATTAAAAATTCTTTTGGCATGGCAGGCTGCTACAAAGTTTGATTGTAGCACCAATGTCTTTTTTTTTTTTTAAGATTTTATTTATTTGTCAGAGAGGGAGAGAGAGAGAGCAAGCATAAGCAGGGGGAGTGGCAGGCAGAGGGAGAAGCAGGCTCTCCCGTGAGCAAAGAGCCCGATGCAGGACTCAATCCCAGGACCCCGGGATCATGACCTGAGCTGAAGGCAGATGCTTAACCGGCTGAGCCACCCAGGAGTCCCAACACCAATGTCTTTCTAACACTCTTTAGATGACAGCACTGACAAATTTCCAACAGCACCGTGGTGGCCCTCAAACTATATAATCTTGACCTGGGTTGGATAAAAGGTGATGCTAGCAAAGATGACTGAAAAGGGATTATGATAAGCAGACAGATGACATGGTGAATTGGGGAAGTAGCAAGCTTATTGCTAATCTTTATACTGTAGGCAAAAGAAGTGACATGCCAAAAAACACCACACCCAGAATATATTCATTATAGGAGGGAGCAAAACATGCGTAAACTCAGAGTGTAGCTGCACATTGGAGGTAATCCTCAAAGCTTGTCTCAAAGCAAAGACTGGTGTTGATTCCTGGCCAGTTTAAAGGATGAAAGGGGCCAAGAGACTGTTTTAGGATAAAAATAATAACTACTACTTTTTGAGCCCTACGTTCCAGGGATTTTTAAATGCATTAGCTAATTTAGGCCTAATGGCAGCCTTGGGAGATAGAGACCATTGCTCCCGATTTATATACAACAGGGGACTGTGAGGCCTGTGGCCGTTGGGAAAGTTCTGCCCGACCCCAAAGCCAGTACTCTCAGATTCACTGTATTACTTTGCCTCTCTGGAGCTGAAAGGAGACACAAAGCTAGGGACACAAAAGGAATATTTGTTTTGTTTTGTTTTTTTCTTAAGAATTCCAGTTTTCCTTGAGCCTGGGTTAGAGCTTTGTCTTAAAGAAGTAATCACAGTTGCTCTTTGCAGGCAAACTACAACATCTAATACCGACAAAAGCAGTGAGTTTTTCCACTTCTGCTGAATGCGCCAAAACTGAACCAATAAAGTCTAGCCTTTGTGACAGTTCTTTGTCTCTTCTGAGGCTAAAAATGTCTGGACACACTGAGTCAGTTGGAGGGTCAGCTCTCTCTTGACCTGGCACAGAACTTAACATGAGTCACTAACAGGATTGGAAACTCAGGGAAACACTGCCGTTGAGTTGGTATAGCCAAAAATATTCGGGTGTCAACAGTGTGCTCCTGGATGTAGCCTGTTCATTCACCTGTTTGTTTATTCATTCAATAAATATCTATTCTAACCTACTCACATAAATATAAAACATGGGTAAAAAGTTTCATGAATACCAAATGACACAGTGAAAGGCAAATTTCACACCACAGTCCTCCAGATTTTCTGCTTAAGGACAACTCCTGACACCAGTTTTCTGGGAATCCTTCTAGAGGTGTTCAAGGCATAAATGTAACTATTATTGAATCTTGCTAGAGCCTAGATACTGGTTCATATAAAGTGATGGCCAAGATTTGGTCCTAGCCCCTTTGATTTTGTGGACACTTAAGCCAGTTGCCACCATAGGACTGGGGAGTGCTCTGATGTTTCTGGGAGTGGTAGTGGTCTGAGTAGATCAGGGCTGAAATGCCAATGTGTCTGATCAGCTGTCACGGTAAATTGTTGTTACCGGTCTTTGCAAATTACTATTGTTTTTAAAAGTCAGAGTTTATTCCTGTGATAATCACTTATTTCCGTGATATCAAATTAATATTCTAATTTGCTTTTGTGAGTGAGAGGGAAAGATGTGGAGGTCAAACCTGCTTGTGACCCTCGACATTCCCAGGGTATGTGCTCTTGCAAAGGTGATCTGATGCCTATGCTGGGAGGTTGAAAATTTCAGACGTCCAGTGGTCAAGGGGGCCACAATATCCTCAATTTCTGGGACGCCACTAGAAAAGCTTTCCCCAAATATTTTATGCTTCTCATTCAGTTGGGCTATCAGTCTCCCAGTTGCATGGTTTCAAAATATTCATACTTGTAATAGGAGGGAAGTCAGGAAGTGGAGAAGTCTCCCATCTGGATTGAATACAGTTCGGGACAGTAGTTTGTGCATGGTAAGGCAGATAACATTTTGCAGATTGAAGAGACAGCTGAGTCTGATGCATGTGGATGCAAGCTACTGGTAGAAGGCTTGGATCATATCCTTTCAAGACAGCCTAGATTTATGGGAACTACTCAGGCGCTTGAGGAAGGACATAGAGTGGTTATTTTGTTCACAAAGATTTTACTTCAGTTGACCTGGATTCTCACCCCATATTGAGTTTGACTTCCAGTATGAATGTAAACCAGCTCCAGACTCAGATGCAACCTCTGCTCAATGTCTGATAGGGAGTTAAAGAGAGAAAATAAAAAATGGCATAAATAAGTTTCACATGATTTCCAATCCAAGCTATGAGTTGGCTCTGTTTCACTTGATCAGCCAGGGGCAGAGAGAATTTTGCAAACTTCAGTGGCCCTTTCAGAAAGCCTGGTCTATATCTTGTTTTCGAAAGAAAACCCAGAACCTGTCAGATGTGCCCTATTTCTGTTTCTGTGGCAGATTGCCTCGTAGCTGTTCCAGCATAGAATGTGGCCCAAGTATATTCATTCTCTTCTTGTTCTTCCAAATGTGCCCCCTCTGAGGGGCAAGACATTTTGCTGGTTATTTTAACACATGAGGCAGAAATGCTTCTTGGAATGAAGCACAGCTGAATTGTTGAGGACAGGACCGTAAAATACAATCCTTCCCAAGGATTTCCTTCCTTGGGAGCTCAGGTGGCAGCCAGCTTGACAGCAGGGTTTCCATGCTCACTTAGGTTTTCATATTATGTCAGAAAAATAGAAATACAATTTTCTCCCCTCACTAAAATCCCATAACCCAAATCTGTATAGTTAAAGAACAAATCTCAAAGTCTCTTTTTAAAGTGCACTGTAAGGAGGGGAAGAATGAAGGGGGGGAAATTGGAGGGGGAGATGAACCATGAGAGGCTATGGACTCTGAGAAACAAACTGAGGGTTCTAGAGGGGAGGGGGGCGGGGGGATGGGTGAGCCTGGTTGATGGGTATTAAGGAGGGCACGTCTGCATGGAGCACTGGGTGTTATACGGAAACAATGAATCATGGAACACTACATCAAAAACTAATGATGTAATGTATGGTGATTAACATAACATAATAATAAAAAAATTTTGAAAAATAAAGTAAGAAAAAAAGTAAAAAAAAAAAGTGCACTGTAAATGCTATGATACAGGGTATGGAGTTTGAGAGGGTTTTTCCCCTTACCTCCCACCGATACTCTCTCTCCCTGCCCCCTTTCCTTCTTCCTTCCTTCCTCCTTCTTTCCTTCCTTCCTGTAACACGAAGCAGATCTGAATGAAATCTTGCTGTTTTGCTCAGTTTTTTTTCCCCCTAGCTGAGTTAAAGCACAAGAAGGGTCTATTTTCCAAGTACCTTATGGGATCCCGACAATTTATTTCTTCCCCTTGCTTTGAAAATGACCCCCAAAGAGATAAAATTGTTTGCATTAATTCTTACAGAAAAGCAGCCAAGGTTTTATTAAAAACACTGCCCTTTGTCTTCTTGCATATTTTCTTTCCCTCTCTAATATGGGAAGATATCAAATGTAAAAGAAACAAAAACATAAGACACTGCTCCTTTCATCTTTGCTCAGTTTCCAAAATCATCCAACATATTACCTTATTCTTCTTATTAAACTTTAAAAAGGACCAAGTGGAATGCTGCATTTGAATTTTGAGGGCTGAGGACTTGAGATAGGCTGTCTGCATTGTGTCATTCGTTAGATTCTCCTAAGATTTCTCACCCTGTACTGGGCCTGGCAAAGCATTATTATACTTTGGGGAACACATCCAGACTAACTGGTTTCCTATGAAACTAATTCTGGAAGTTCATCTTTGATGTGACTGGATTCTTTAATTTTTAAGAAAAAAAGATGAAAAGTATCATTGATACCTGGTTGAGTAGATAAACTTTAAAATAAGTTCAGGATTTCCCTTTCAAGATATTATTGAGTATTATTTATTTATTTTATTTTATTTTTTTAAGATTTTATTTACTTGTCAGAGAGAGAGAGAAAGCACAAGCAGGGGGAGCAGCAGGCAAAGGGAGAAGCAGGCTTCCTGCTGAGCAAGGAGCCTGATGCGGAACTGGATCCCAGGACCCTGAGATCATGACCTGAGCCGAAGACAGTCGCTTAACCAACTGAGCCACCCAATTATTGAGTAGTATTGAGTATTGCTTGGAACAGCCATACTCTAAAATACATATAAGAAATAATTCAGTGATGAAATACAGTGATGAAAAATAATATAATGAAAAATTTGTGACTTCAATTTTTCTTTTTTTAAAATTTCAGCCTAATTTTGTTCACTAAAACCTGTCCCTGTCAAAGCCACCTCTAAAAGCCATTAATTATGAAGTAGACTCTAGCAAAATGGAGGCAAAAGCTTGTGGTAACAGATTAAGTGAAAAAAATTCAAAATTTTATGTTTTTTATATAATTTTTTATTGTTATGTTAATCACCATACATTACATCGTTAGTTTGTGATGTAGTGTTCCATGATTCATTGTTTGTGCATTACACCCGGTGCTCCATGCAGAACGTGCCCTCTTTAATACCCATCACCAGGCCAACCCATCCCCCCACCCCCTCCCCTCTAGAAAATTTTATGTTTTTAAAGAAGACTAAAAGGAAACATACAAAAAGACTCTCCTAAAATTATTTCTCATATTCTTCTTCTTTCTTTTTTTCTTTTTTTTTGTGATTTGGGACAATTACTTTTCTAACAACAATAACAAAAAGACCAGCCATAGTCCTTATCTTTTTTGTGGGTCTGATTTATCCTGGACCACCCTGTACTTGGAGATGTAGGCCCCTGCCTTAAAAAAAAAAAAATTGTACTTTAAACTTTGAATAGCTTATCAGAAACTGTAATGGTATCTGACAAAATCTCAGCCTAAAAGAAAAAATACTGGAGGGGTACAGTACGTGCTGGGATAAACAGTTTGAAACCAAGTGAATAATGAGGTTACTGATTCAGTGATGAGCACACCTGAGTTTTGATAAGCATGACCCAACCGCATATGGTGAAATCCTCGATCCACAGAGGGTGTGTCTCATCTTTACTGAACTCACCAGAAGGAGCATTTAGTCCCTATAAAGCAAGGTGCAATAAATCAGGGAAAAGCTGCAGATCCTGTCAGACCTGCTTGCATTCCTTTCCCCTCAGTGATTCCTTAGTTCCAGAGGGTTCATCCTTTGGGAATATTTCAACACCCTTTTGCAAGCTATGCCAAAATCCAGGGATTTGACAGCTTGATAAACCTTATTTTGTCCTGAGCAAGAGAAAAACCTGACTGTGGGAAGGACTAAATTTTCAAAGGCAGTACCATGTAGCAGCTGTAAGTTAACTGGCAGATCTTGGGGGGAATGAGGGTGCCTTTGAACTTGCTGGGAAGCTTAATAGCAATGGTGCAGGTTCCTGGGAAAGAATCTGTTACTGAAAGAAGACAAAGAATTAGTAGTAGCTTTCTTTTTATTTCTTTTTATTTTTTTTTTTTAAGATTTTGTTTATTTATTTGACAGAGGAGAGACAGCGAGAGAGGGAACACAAGCAGGGGGAGTGGGAGAGGGAGAAGCAGGCTTGCCCCTAAGCAGGGAGCCTGATGTGGGGCTCGATCCTAGGACCTTGGGATCATGACCTGAGCCGAAGGCAGACGCTTGACGACTGAGCCAGCCAGGCGCCCCAGTAAAGTAGCTTTCCAGCTGGACAAAAAAGGCAGGAGATAGAATCCATCGGCTCCAGAATCCATGTTCCATTCTTACACCGGGGGGAGAGAGTAAATGCAGAGAAATGTATGCGATGGTGTTGAAAATAGAGATGCTACAAACAAGAAGCTGGGCGGATTCATTTTCCTTTAGTATTAGGGACTAGAATTTAAAATATCAGTTTAAGCAGGGAATTAACTGGACTTGGTGGAATGACAAGTCAGGAGCCATTGGGGATCTCGTGACTTACCGATGCCAGTGATGAGTTCAGCTCTCTTCCTGGGGACTCTCTTTGAAGACAGGGGAAATGGGGAACCGGGGACAAAGGGAAGAGTAGGAATTAGGGTGGGAATGGCCTTTGTAGTCCTATCATTTCCCTCAAACATTTATTGCTTTTCCCTTCCTTCTTCATTCAGCAAATATTTCATGACCTTCTCTCTGTGCCTAACATCCTATTGGGCATTTGGGATTTGAAATGAATACAAGAGAATTCCTGGTCTTGAAAAGTCCATAGGTAATGGCAAATACTGATCAATTCCCATTCCCTTTCTGATGAGGAGTAGCCCTGAGGAACTGATGTACTGCCCCGTGTTTCTATAATCTTATGTCTCAAATTTCAAGACATTTCTCATTTCACATAATTTTAACTCTTATTATTAAAAGCAATTCATTAAATGTATTAAAGTGGATTTAATTTTGATGATATTTATAAGGCTTTTTCACCTAAATAAATTAATTCATTTGGGAAAAAAAATTCCAAGTCAGACAGACCTTCCATTCTGCTTGCTGTTTTTTTTTTTTAACAATATGGCTTCTATGTTGATTTCATGAGCCACCCTTTCCCTCTGTTCTATGTTGGAATCTGCGGAGAGTACTACAGATTTGAGGGGGAAGGTGAATTATTTTTTATCAGTTAGACATCTAGCCAGTCTGAAAACAACCAGTAAAGGGTGTTTGTTTGTTTTTGCCTATAAAAATATTGACAACCACGCAATCAAAATGTTAAGGTTTGTAAAAAATAAAAATATAAAAAATCTCTACTCTGCCCCACCCGATCTTCTCTGAAGAGAGTGAGAAAAAACTTCTGTAACTTTCCGAGAAGTGAAACCAATTGACATTTTAAAAAGTCACATTATACCCATAACCAGTAATATTGTAAGTTTTTTCAGGCCACAGATCAGTCACAATATAAAATAGGGCTCAAATACCAATTTCCTTCAAATGCTTAAGTTATTTTGCCTAACAATCTCAATATTTCTTATTGTACGGCAAAATTTTAGTTTCGCAAGGATGCCTTGGGGATAGAACATTGGGGGCCCCTCATGATCCCTGCCTCATGCTCTGCATAGCCACCTCCAACAATCCACTGCATCAGGATTGGTCTATGTGATAAAAGAATATGGCAGAAGTGACGGTATATCCTTTCCTGGGCTAAATCATAGAAGGCATGGCTTCTGCCTCTCAGTCTCTCTCTTTGTGTCTTTGATCATTCCCTCCCGGAGACACCAGCTGCTGGGTTGTGAGGACAGTCAGGCAGCCCTGTGAATCATCATGTGGCAAGGTAGTGAGGCTTCCTGCCAATAGCCATATGAATGAGCCATCTTGAGGCAGACCCTCCCGTACCGCAGAAGCCTTCAGATGACTGCAGCCTCTGCCAGACAGCTTGATTGCAACCTCGACAGAGACCCTGAGCCAGAACCACTCGGCTAAGTCATACCCAGATTCCTAACCCATAGGAACTGTGTGAATAAATAAAGGTCTGTTGGGTTAAGCTGCTAAGTTTTAGAGTAATTTGTTATGCAGCAATAGATAATGAATACAAGGGTCCTTTCAAACCTGAGATTCATTGACTTTCTGATGCTCATATCACATTCATGATATCTACCATGTGAAATCTTCTTACTGGGGGTCTTGGGAAGTTGGAAGTCTCCTTAGTTCCCTGCATTTTTCATACATTAATTAATACATATATTGTATATGTGTGTATATATATATATATATATATAAAGTTAATACATTTTTTTCTAAATGCTTTTTATCTTTTATTTTTTTTTTAGAGAGAGAGAGGGAGAGCAATCACCTGTGAGCAGTGAGGGAAAGGAGCAGAAGGCAAGGGTAGAAGGACAGGGAAAAAGAGAATCTTAGGCAGGCTCCATACCCAGCATGGAGCCAGATGGGGGCTTGATCCCATGTTCCTGAGCTCATAACCTGAGCTGAAATGGAGTCAGATGCTTAACCAACTGAGCCACCCAGGCACCCCTCTAAATGCTTTTAAAAGCATTTTATAAATGCTTGAATAAAATGCATTTTATTTTTCATTTTAAAGACAAAATACATGCTTATTAAAGAAAATGTGGAGGGAAAGTTAAAATAAATTACCCATAGTTTTAACACCCAACGAAAACTATTGTTAACATTTGCCTATACTTCCCTTGATTATTCTTTTTCTTTTCTTTCTTTCTTTTTTTTTTTAAAGAAGTTGTGGCCATACGCTATATGCCATGCTTTCAACAAGCCAAATTCATTATCTTTAATAACAAAACCCAATAATGTGCCTTGCTCATTCTTGTCATTCAGCTCCCTGCTCCGAGTGACAGGTTCCCAGGGAAATCAGATGTGACTGTGCCCTGAGTGTGCAGAAGGCCTGGGAGAGTGTGGTGAGTTTGGAGCCAGAGCCTGGCAGGGAGTGATCAGTGCCTGGGGGTGCCAGACACATGGAAGATGATTTATACCAACGACCAGTCGTCTCTGCACACATTCTTTTTATTTTCAGTACTAACGTGTGTATAAAGGGCCACTCCCTGCCCAACAACTCATATTTATATCCATGAACTTCTTAAGAGAAACTACACTCCTTTATTCTCTGTTGGTCTTCAAATAGAGCTGCATAGAGATGTGAATTTACTAAGATGCTGATGAAGCATAAGCAGCAGGGCCCTCTCCAAGACCCTGGGAGGGGTGCTAGCAACGTGTTTACATGGTCATGTATTCATACAAAATTTGCAAAAGTACGAAACTTTAATCACGATTGCTTAAGATTGCCATCTCTTTCCACTCTGCTCCTGTCCTGCAACATGCTTATACTTTCCTTTATGCAGGGTGGTATCCAGTGTTCACGAGCATATTATTTTCATAAATTTTGTATTCTTTGTCTTTTTTTGACTGGGCTCCCAAAATTGTATGATTCGGGATACGTTGGGTATACGTCTTGGCCTCCGAATTGCAAAAGATGTATATTTAAACTGTTTTTTCAATTGCTTTGTACTGTAAACAGAATTTATTTATTATTTGTTAGCCTTACGTGTGAAGTCTTTGGGAATTTCAGAGCTGGGAGAGTCACAGAATTAGAGGGCTTCTAATGAGCTCAATCTATTCTACATGGTTGTGTGTAATTCCTGAGACTGTTTCATTCGAACCCATAGGTCCTCCTCCTCTTTGCTGACTCCGTTCTTTGACTCTACTCCTTCATTGACTTCTATTCCTTGACTCTATGGATATTTTTTGAAGAAAATGGCTGCCTCACAAGTTTTTCACTGTGACCCTTCCATTAAGAAAAAAACAGGGCGCCTGGGTGGCTCAGTCAGTTAAGCGTCTGCCTTTGGTTCAGGTCACGATCCCAGGGTCCTCAGATCAAGTCTCGAGTCGGGATCCTTGCTCAGTGCGGAGTCTGCTTCTCCTTCTCCCTCTGCCCCTACTCATGCTCTCTCTCTCTCTATCTATCAAATAAATCAATAAAATCTTAAAAAAAGAAAAAAAAACAAATAAATTTAACCTAATCAATGCAACACCTTTGAACAAAAAAGGAATGCAAAATGAATAATACTAACCAGATGGGTGATGGACTTTATAAAAGACTGTGCAAAACAAACAAACAAACAAACAAACCAAACAGAGAAGAAAAAAGACAAATAAAAAACCAGACTCTTAAATACAGAGAACAAACTAGTGGTTGACAGAGGGAAGGTGGGTGGGGGGGAATGGGTGAAAGAGGTGAAGGGAAGTAAGAGCACACTTATTATGGTGAGCACTGGGTAATGTACAGAATTGTTGAAAAAAAATGAAAAAACAAAAAAGGAGACTGTGCTACTCTGAATGTTTATTCATTTCACCTGTTGATTAGAGGAATTTATTCTTCTTTTAACAAACTTTTAAACAATGTAAAAATCCAATCAATGGCTGCCGTGGGTGCATGTCCCTTTAAGAGAAGCTGCTGTGGGTGGCTGGCAGAATGATAAGCCCAGCTGCCACATCTTTGGCACTCAGGCACTCACCCTGAGCCCCACCCTTCTGGGCTGCTGGCAGCCATTGACCAAACACTGCTGAGGTACCAGGGTACCAGTGCTGGTTCACCCTGCCTGACAAGGGGTTCTTCTCTTGGGCAACTTTTGCGCAGACCCTCCCCATCAGCCCGGCAAGGCAAGGCTTCCCCAGAACTGTGCCAGGTTCTGAGGCTCTTCCTATCCGATCTTTCCTTCCCCCTCTCCCTTCACAGGCAGCAGACCTGATCACAGTCTGACCCCCTCCCTCTCTCTTCCTGCTCCTATCTCCCTCTGTCCTTCACAGGCTTCCCCTCAATAAATCTCTGGCATGTCAAATCCTGTCTTAGCATCTGCTTCTCTGTGCATCTGAAGTGACATACATGTACATGTACGTGGTTAAAAATGACCAAATTCAGAAGGGCTTACATAAAGGAGCAACAGTTCCCTGGCCCCCCTTCAATAACCCCTTTCCCCAATCTCTCACATGGGGAAACACTTTCTTTTTTTAGCTCTTTTGGCAGTTACTATATCTCTAGAAGAATAGATTTGTGACATACTGTTTATTATTTATTTAGTTTGTCATTGATGATTTGTTATATATTTTTATATATTTGTTATGTGTTATATATATGATATGTATACATATATATTTTTAATTCCATCAACTAGACAGTATCTCTTGACTCTTCACTTTGTGAGGTGAATGTATGAATGTCCTATCCCTTGCTTCATCTCATTTCCTTCCTACCACAATCAAATGCTTCATTTTAACTTATGTTGTCAAGAAAGAAAACATGAATCTTGTTCTACCACCAGACCTGAGTCTTCCTTTTGCCTGGCCTGTGGATTGATTCCAAAAGCTGCAAATTGGCCCCCAGTGTTTACAACATTTTTCTATGTAAAGATTGCTCACAGGTCAGCCACATAGTAAACTACCATGACATATCTTTTTTACATTGTCTTGTGTGTTTCTTGGAATTTCTAATTGTCTCTTTCTGCCCACTCCATTTCCTGCATTGCTGCATTTTTTACAACTTGATATTTCAACTTCTTCAGAATAGTATCAAATCTCTGAATTCTTTCTGGTCATATATATTTTCTTTCCAGACATATTTTGGAGTCCTTGTTCTACCAGCTCCAAACTGGACCTTTGTGCTCTTCCTTTGGTGAAAACTTGTACCCTAGGTCTTCCTTCCATTTTCTCTCAATAGGCCTAGTTGTTTCTTGAACTCCACATGTTTTAGTTTTCTCTCTTATTTTGTTGGAACACATCCTTGAATCTCTTCCATAGAAAAGGGATATGGGAGGTAAACTTATTGAGTCCTTCCACGACTTAGAGTGTCTTTAGTCTACTTTCAAATTTAATTAATAATTTGATTGAATATTGAATTTTTCACTTAAAATCATTTCCTTTCAGAACTTTCAAGGCAGAGTTCCATTGTCTTGTAGCATTTGGTATTGCTAAAGAGAAGTTTGATGCCAACCTGATTTTTTAAAAAAGAAGACAATTTGTTTTTTTTCTCTGAAAATATTTGGATTTTTAAAAATCTTTGATATTCTGATAAGGATTGCATTAAATGTGTAGATTGTTTTGGGTGGAATAGACATTTTAACAATATTTGTTCTTCCAATCCATGAGCATGGAATGTCTTGGTGGGAATGCAAACTGGTATAGCTACTCTGGAAAACAGTATGGAGGTGCCTCAAAAAGTTGAAAATAGAACAATCCTACAATCCATTAATTGCACTACTAGGTATTTACCCAAAGGATACAAAAATACTAATTCAAAGGGATACATGAACCCCAATGTTTATAGCAGCATGATCTATAATAGCCAAACTATGGAAACAGCCCAAGTGTCCATCCATTGATGAATGGATAGAGAAGAGGTGGTATATATATATATATATATATATATATATATATATATATATATGCAATGGAATATTACTCAGCCATAAAAAAGAATGAAATCTTGCCATTTGCAACAATGTAGATGGAGTTAGAGCATATTATACTAAGTGAAATAAAAGACAAATACCATATAATTTCAGTCATATGTTGAATTTAAGAAATAAAACAAATGAACATATGGGGAAAAAAAGAGAGAGAGAGGGAGGCAAACCAAGAAACAGACTCTTAACTATAGAGAACAAACTGCTGGTCACCAGAGGGGAGGTGGGTGGGGGAATGGGTGAAATAGGGGATGAGGATTAAGGAGTGCACTTGTGATGAGCACCAGGTGTTGTATAGAAGTGTTGAATCACTAAATTTTACAACTGAAATTAATATTACATAATATATTAACCAACTGGAATTTTTTAAAAACCTTAAAAAAAATCTTCAATATTCTAAAATTTTACCATTCTGTGACTGTGGTTCATTTTTCATTCACTGTGTCTGGCATTACAGCATTTTCTTCTCTCTTTCTTCAGTATGGGGACTCATATCTTTCAGTTCTTTTTATTATTTTTTTATTTACATTTTACTTTCATTTTGTCTGTTCTCTCTGGAGCTTCTAGTCATTGGACATTAGCCTCTTGGATTTATACTTTACAATTTAGCCTTTCTTTCACGTTTTCACTCTACCTGTATTTTTTTCTTAGCAAATTCTTTGACTTTATCCTTCAATATGTGTATCAAATTTTTGCTAAACTACCGTATTTTTAATTTCTAAGAACTTTTTATTTTGGAGCCATGCCTTTTTTTAATCACATTTAGTTCTTAAATTGTAATCTTAATTATTTTTTTAATTCTCTCTGAGGATACTGCTTATAGTTAAGATATAATTTTCTAGTAAATGTTCTTAAAATGTGCAAGTTTGTGTATATTTTATATAGACATTGAGTCTGGACATGTCCATGGACATACATTTTCAAGTGTTGGCATTTGTAAAATCTACCAAGAGACATTGTTTTTCCTCCAGGTAGATGTAAATTTCCTCAGCATGAGCTGAGTTTTCAAAATATGGAGTCCACATGTTCAGAGTATGTACTTCCTCACTGAACTAGACCAGCTGCTGCACTGAGTTAGTCTTAGTGAAAGTTGTTTTTCTTCTTTCAAAAATTTGGGAGGTCCTTTCCTTTTTATTGTATATTTATATTCTGCCTGTCAGTTGATGATCTGGGGCCAAGTGGCCAATATTGGAATAATGTTTGACTGGAGACAAATGGGGAGATTTAGCAACCAGGAGAGAAACTCTTGCAAGGGTTTGGAAACTGATTGATATTGGTCCCTTAGAGGGTTCCTGGACATGGGGGTTGGTGGGGGGTGGTCATTAACCTGGTAGTTGGCCCTCTCAGCATCTGCCTTTCTTCTAGACAGAATAATTGTGTGATCTGACTACATGGTAATTCAGAGATTTAAAAGTACATGCAAGTTGACAAACTATGCATTAAAATGTTAGCCATGCTTATTTCTGGGTTTCAGCATCTGGGATATTATCTTTCCTTGTTAAAAATATATATATCTGGGGTGCCTGACTGGCTGAGTCAGAAGAGCATGCAACTCATGAAGAGCATAATCATGAGTTCAAGCCCCATGGTAGGTATAGAGATGACTTAAAAAATTTTTTTTTAATTAAAAAAAACACATTCTGGAGTAACTAAAGCCTCTTCCAGACATGCGTCTGCCCTTGTTTCACTGACTTTCCTCACAGCATGGCCCCCAAATGCCAGTCTTCACTCCTCCTCAAAAGAAGAAACTGAAACTGCCTCCTGACCCCAAGCTGGAGGCGACAACCCCTCAGCACTTCCCGAAGGGAGAAAAAGAACAGCAAGAAGCAACTGAACATGTTGATGGAGTACAAAATGAAATAGCAAGCCAGTAAGGAGATTTTGAAAGTAGAGCAGAACTATAAAAAACTCCACCAACCATTTATTCAGAAGAGGCCAGAATTGATCACCAAAATCCAAAATTTGGGAGTAACAACATTTGTCAGCCATCCACAAGTATCTGTCGGGGAGAAGATGCAGAGGTATTGCCTTATTTGACAAGAGTCGAAGTGACAGAATGTGAAGATATGATATATTAAATCAGGTTATAGAACAGATTTTGATTTTGATGAAACCCCTTGCTTTGAAAATAAAGTTCTGTCCAGAGAATTTCATCTGAATGAGAGTGATGATCCATCTTCAAAGTCCAATGAAATCAAATGGAAATCTGGAAAGAATTCGACCAAATGTTCAAATCAAACACGGGATAAAGCCAGCAGGAAGAGGCAGCATGAGGAACCAGAGAGCTTCTTCACCTGGTTTACTGACCACTCTGATGCAGGTGCAGGTGAGTGAGGAGAGGTCATCAAAGATGGTATTTGGCCAAATCCATTATAGTACTACGTGGTTCCTGATATGGATGGTGAAGGGCAAAGAGAAGAAGAAGATGATGATGATGAAGAAGAAGGATTTGAGGATATTGATGAAGAAGATGAAGATGAAAGTGAAGAAGATGAAGATGATGTTGAGGGGGAGGAAGGAGAAGCTAACTAACGGAATACTGATGAATTTTAACCTTTCTTGTTTAATTTTCTCCAGTCCCTGGGAGCAAGTTGCAATCTTTTTTTTTTTCTCCTCTTGTGCTCATTTGCCCTGTTTTTTGAAGGCTCTTTTCTTTCCCTTTATACTATGGTTCTCAAAGTATTTGGGGAGGGCGGGGGAATACCTTGAGCAGAATACAGTGGGAAAGAATCTCTGCCTGTTTCTGTTCCAAATTCATGTTTATCCCTTCCTGTCTCAACAAAAACTTTATGGGATCAACACCACCATGTTCTGTGAGGAAAAAAACACCTTCAGCTCCCTTAGCTCTGCTGGAAGAGGAGGGTGCTAGACCCCTGTGTAGTAGTGCGTAGGCTTCTAGCTTTTTTCCTTCTTTCTCTGTATTTTGGGCTCAGAGATTACACTGTGTCTCTATGTGAATATAGACAGCATTTACCATTTCCCAACATGTATCTGGCTGCTTTCTCTTGTTAAAAAAAAAAAACTTAAAGAAATGGGCTTATAGAAGGTCAGCAAAGGTTGGATTTGAGATGTATGGCTTCTCCTTTGGCATGCTTAATTGTGATGTTTAGTGGAGAGCCTTGAAGTTTAAGATGACACTTTTAAAATAAAATTCTCTTCTAATGATGACTTGAGCCCTGACACTAGATGGGAGAATCAGCAGAACCTATAGAATCTTATTTGAAATTGACATTCTCTATTGTAATTTTGTTCTGTTGATTTTTAATTTTTTTTATTTCACTGGAAAAGAAAGATGATGCTCAGTTGTAAACATTTAAAATGTACAAGTTGCTTCGTTAAAATAAAACTAAATGTGTACACACACAAAAATTTTTTAATTTAAAAATACATCTGTATTTCTAACTTTTTTACAATGACCATGATTACTTCCATAGTAAGAAAATAATTTACTTTTAAAGCATAGATAAGACTTTCTTCTGAATCTTCACTTGCCCTATTCAAAGTGGCAGGAAAAAAAAACAAATAAAATAAAACAAAATAAAAAAACAATTTTAACCCCAGGGCTAATGGCTTTACCTAAGATGAAAAGACTAAATCTTGCAACTGACTTGGTTCAACATACCTGAACCAAATAGGTGGGGAGGAAGAGAAGGGCAGGGTGGATAGTGTGGGGAGGCTGTAGGGGAGGAGATGGGAGCAGAGAAAAGAGGCCTCAGGTATACCCTCCTGCCCTCCTCAAAGCTCACAAATGACGGAAGAATGACTTTGGGGAAAAGTCTGGATTTGCAGATTGAATAGAATTGAAATAGTATATCTGAACTTTGAGGGATACCGTGGTACATACTTATGAGTTAGGTTTCCTGACCTGGTATGATAATTCAGAAATAAGCTACACATGTGGTTGGCTGGTATGTGCATCACTGACTGCCCATGTAAACAGGTGATATTCAGATCGCCCATACCACCCAAGCAGCCTCTGCTTTGAAGAGGGCTTTTGAGAGGGCACTGACTTCTCCCTACCGAAGATCTATTCATTTGTAAAATCAACAAATGCAATGGGACCTGCACTGAAATTTTTATTCAGAGGCCAGAATTTAAAATGCCATCAGGACTGAAAGGAATATATAAACCGTATCACCACAGAATTGCATTCATGAATGATTCAGGAGATGAACCAAAAGTAAAATTTTGATAATATTCTCAAGAGAATGAGAGCAAAACACTTGAGAACTGGCTTTTTGTATTCCCCCTTTGTTAAAAGAAGGGTAAATATTATCCACCAGAGAGAGTCCTCTCTTTTTGTAGGGATCCTAACCAATGAGGGATTTGCATCCCTGGGCATTATTAGGAAATACTTATGTTTATGAATTTTGTGCCTTGAATGGCTTGTTGGGCTATATTTCAGTGCTTGAGTCATACAACCATCAACTTGCCTCAGAGTCTTAGTTAAAAATTCTAACTCCAGAATATCTAAGGAGACTTTGAAACCAATCTCTATGTTTAAAAGAGGTCAAATTCCAGAATTGCAAAATTCAAGCTATAATCTTTTATTGTACTTCTGATTTAGTGCTTGTTGCTAAAAATGCATTAACAACACCTAATAATAAATCGAAGGACAAATTCTAACTGTAGTGTGCTCTCAGTGTATGGCATACCTCTCAAACTGAGCATTTTCAAGCTTATGGTAAGGGCAATAACGTACTATTTCTTGCCATACCTTCTATTATATTATCGATGTCAGGAACTGACACTTTCTTCATTTCGCTATATCCTGAGAACAAGGACTGAAACCATCCCCACTTCTCTCCAACCACTGCCCCAAAACAACTATACTGAAACAGTATAATTTCCTGTGACTTTTTTTTTTTTAAAGACTTTATTTCTTTATTTGACAGAGAGAGAGCACAAGCAGGGGGAGAGGCAGAGGCAGAGGAGAAGCAGACTCCCCGCTGAGCAGGGAGCCCGACATGGGGCTCAATCCCAGGACCCTGGAATCATGACCTGAGCCGAAGGCAGCCAGTTAACTGACTGAGCCACCCAGGTGCCCCTTCCTGTGACTTATTTTTAATGATCACCTTGGTATAACAAGATTTTAAGAAGTATAATATCATCTGATGTTTTTAAAAGCTTGCAGTATAATAGGCACTGTTCTTAAATATTTTACAAGTACTAATTCATTTCATCCTCACAATAATCTGATGAGGTACTATGGTTATGGGTTGAATTGTGTTCTCTCCCAAAAAGATATGCTGGAGTCCTAACCCCCAATATCTCCAATGTGACCATATTTGGAGATAAAGTCTTTACAACAGTAATCAAGTTAAACTGAAGTCATTAGGGTGAGCCCTAATCCCAAATGACAGTTGGCCTTACAAAAAGGGAAAATTTGGACACAAAGACAGAGATGCCTAGAAAGAAGACCATATGAAGAGACACGGGGAGAGGACAGTCATCTACAACCCAAGGAGAGATGTTTAGAACACACCGTTCCCTCACATCTTTCAGGAGAAACCAACTCTGCTGACACCTTGATTTTAGACTTTTAGCCTCTAGAACTGTGAGATGATACATTTTCATTGTGTAAGTCCCCCACCCAGTTTGGGGTATTTTGTTACAGCAGCCCTAGCAAACCAATACAATAGTACTGTTATTATTACTCCCATTTTATAGTTGAGGAAACAAAGAAGCAGAGAAGTTAATTTGCCCAAAGTTGCATGGCTGGTAAATGGGATAGGAACCCAGGCAGTCTGGCTCCAGAGTCTACCCTTCTAAATAGCTAAGATATCTGACCTTGATGAATTCCATTATTGCAGACAAGGCCCTTCCAATGCTTCCTGACAACATCTTGCCACAGAATGCGAAGCACAATTATGATGAACCACTGATTCAGGTGTACACACAGTGAAACAAAACTATAACTAAATATATAACAACAATCACAAAGCACTAATACATACGCTGAGTCCTTGTGTTGAGCACTTATTATGAGCTAAGTGTCATTCCAGGAACCGATACTATGAAGAGGGAAATGTTCTGGTCTCTTCAGGAGATCACAACTTAGAAGGGGAACATGCTCCTTCAGCTGGATGGAAAAGACCCCATAGAGGAGATAATCTTTGAGTTGGGCCTTGAGTTGGAAAGAATTTTGGCAGGTGGTTAAGTAGAGAAAAGTTGATAAATAGTTTCATTTTGATGAATGTAGTTGGACATGTAGGCATTATTAGGTCTAACTTTAAGAATATATGAATGAAAGAGAAACACTGGAGCTCCAGACAAATGCTTGGCAAGATTACCTGTATCAAATGAGAGAATAGCTTTAGGTAATAGGTAATTTCCTGCTTTTCACAGTTATACTCCAAAAAGCATTGGCTTAAAGTTTAATAAGCCTGCATAACAAATTGGGGAAAGTCTTAGAAACTTAACTGGATTTTGGGGGGGCCACTGAAGCCTGGGATCAGTAGAAGAAGCTGGCTGAGGTCCCAGGATCAGGGTACACTATAATACTGAGGCAGAGGCAGCAAACTCGTAGCCCTTGGGACAGCTCTGGATCTTGGTCATGTCTGACCTTCACAGTATTGGCTAATACTAAAAAAGAGATGTGTTTTCATAACATTCAGCATTTCTGTCTTCTTTAAAAAAAAAAAAAGATCTGGCAATACTGGGCCTGCATTCCTACAGGGGCTGCTTTTGTGTATTAGTGAGGATAAGCTATCTTGTGCTGTGGTAACAATAGACCCGAGGATGTACTGAATCTACTTGGAAAACTTTGTTTCTTACTCGTGTCAAAATTTCCATGTCAATGTAATTTATACAGCTCTTCTCTAAGTGGTGACCCAGGGATCCAAGCTTTTTCTATCCTGTGGCTCTGCCATATTCATTGCTTGGTTCCTAAGACTTCCCGGGGCATCTTTTGTACTTCCACTGAGGGAAAAGAAAGAGTATATTATTGAGCGAGAAACTTTTTCCTGGACCAGGACTGGATGCAGCATTCATTCCTGCTATTCACATTATACTGGCCAGACTTCAGTCACATGGGCCCAAATAAGTAAAAGGAGAGCTAAGAAATATAGTCTAGCAGGAAAAAAAGGATCTAGAACTTGGTAACCATATCTATGCTCTGCACTCACCATAGTTTCTGCTGTCTTCTTTACTAATCTGTTAGCTACCTAGCATCTGTAGGCATTTGAGTTCACAATCTCTGATTTAGATGTTTGGAGTTGTAGTGGAAATTACCCAAATTTGGAATTAGACCTATGTTTGCAAATTGGTTGGCCACAGCATTGCTTATAATAATGGTGTTTTAAGAGACACCAAAACACAATGGCTTAAATGAGATAGAAGTTTATTTCTCTCTCACTTAAAAGCCCAAGTTGGTAGGTGATGCCAGGGTGTAGGGCAACTTTAATCCATGAGGTCATTCAGGAACCTAAACTCCTTCTGTCTTGTAGCTCTGCCATCTCTTGAGGTGTTACCCTGGTCCGTGTGTCACCGTCACCACCAGCGGGAAGAAGAGAAGAGGAACTGGAGGGCATGGCCGGGAAGTTAATCACATTCCTTCCTTCCACTCACATTCCATTAGCCAAAATATAGTCATATGGCCCACAAAGCCACAGGGAAGCCTGGGAAAGGTGACCATCCATGTGCCCAGCTATAACTTGGGTAATTAAGTCATTAAAAGAAGGATAGAGGGGACAACTATCAGTAGGCTGCAGTCATTTACTATTTGTGTGGCTTTGGAAACATACTTCATCTCTCTGTGCCCCTTTATCTGTTTCTTAATCTGTAAGAGGGTAGTAATAGGACCTTCCTGTATGAGTTAGGGATGTGTTTAGCTACAAGTAACAGAAAATCTAGTGACAGTGGATTACACAAGTAGGATTCAATTTTCTTATGTAATAAAAGATCTAAAGGTAGTTTATTGCTTAGCAGGTTGATGATGTTTGGGAAAATATTTGTGATTTTTTTTTTTTTTTTGCCCTTCTTTTATGGTCTCAAAACAGTTGCCCAAAGGCAAGAGGGAGGGGAAAGACAACAGCACCATTTGCATCTTTCACCTTTATCAGAAAAAGCAAAAATCTTCCCAATCTCCCAGGCATTCAGTGAGTGACAAATACATATTATCCAAAAAGAGTTCATCTCTCTGAACCTCATCTATTGTATGGGATGGTCATACCTTTCTCGTGGGATTGTGAGATTCAATGAAATAATATTGTTAATATGTTTAGAACACTGCTTGACATATGATATACACTCAACAGAGGGAAGGAAGTATTATCCAAGGCAGCAGAATGAGTGCTGGCTTTGACAGGTCTGTGTTTGAATCTTGACTCCAATCTATGTGACTTTGATTAAGTCATTTACCTTCTTTGAATCTGTTTCTTCTTCTTGAAAAGTGGGGATAATATAATTTCTTTACAGGGCTATTGTGAAGATTAAATGGAGTTATGTATACTCAGCACTTGGCTTTTAGGAGAAATTCTTTCAAAGGTTAAGCAGGAGCCACCCTGAATTTACCTGGGCTGAGTAGGACACAGCTGGAGGTGTTGGGTGCACATTGCTGAGCTAGCTTCTGCCAGCACACTCACAGAGAGGTGGGGCTGTGTAACCACGGAGGAGTAGAGGAGCAAAACTACCAATACAGAGGCATCTTGATAGGATCTTGCAAGCAAAAGGCCTAAGGCAGGGCTCTGGGGCATACCTTCTGTAGCAGGGAAGCCAAGCAGCTGTGTTGGGGCCGGAGGATGTGCCAAGTGGATGTGGCTGAGGACAGTCTCATGAATTATAAGGAGGCTGGAGGTCATGACTGGCTATAAAGGGTTCATTTTCTGGGGGCAAATTTGACGAAGTAGGAAGAGGAAGAGGAGCCCTAGGAGGGGCTTGTTGGGGAAAGAGATATTGAGGGGGCAAGACTACACCTAATTCAGTATTTGCCCCAACCAGTCTACTCCCCTTCCTTTCGTCTACCCTAGCTCTTTATTTATTTCTCTTCTTTCTTTTCTCCTCTCTTCTCTTCTCTTTTCTTTTTCTTTCTCTTTCTTTCTTTCTCTTTCTTTCTTTCTTTCTCTCTTTCTTTCTTTCTTTTTTCTTTTCTTTCTCTCTTTCTTTCTTTCCTTTCTTCCTTCCTTCCTTTCCCTCCTTTCTTTCTTCCCTTTTCTCTCTCTCTTTCTCTCTTTCTTACAGCTTTATTGAGCTCCGATTTCTGTACCATAAAATTCACCCATTAAAGTGTACAATTCAATGGATTTTAGGATATTCACAGAGTTGTGCAACTGTAATCATTATTATCTAATTCTGGAACATTTTCATCCCTACAAAAAGAAAACCTATACCTGTCAGCAATCATTCCCCATTCCCCTCCCCCTCAGCCCCTGGCAACCATTGATCTACTTTCTGTCTCTATGGATTTGCCTACTCTGGACATCTCATATAAATGGCATTACACATTATAAGATCTTTTGTCACTGGCTTCTTTTCACTTTGCATAATGTTTTCAAGTTTCATCCGTGTTGTACAGGTACCAGCACCTCATTCCTTTTTTACAGTTGAATAATTTCCCCTTGTATAGACACACTACATTTACTTATCCATTCATCAGTTGACGGACAGTTGGGCTTTTCCCATCTTTTGGCTACTATGAAATAACACTGCTATGAATGTCTGAGTACAAGTTTTTGTGTGGCATATGTTTTCGTTTCTCTTGGGTATCTACCTCGGACACGAACTGCTGGGTCGTAAGGTAACTGCGCGTTTAACCTTCTGAGGAGCTGCTGGACTGTTTTCCACGGTGGCTACACCCTTTTACATTCCCACCACTAGATATGAGAATTTCAATTTCTCCACATCCCCAATACTTGTTATTGTCTGTCTTTTCTATTATAGCCATCCCAGTGAATGTGAAGTGGTGCTTCGTCATGGTTTTGATTTGCATCTCTCTGATGAGTAATGCTGTTGACTATCTTTACCTTACTTGTAAGAGCAAGCTGAGTGGCTCTTGTAGGAAATACTGTGGAGATCATGCAGCTTTGGGGGGAGGGGAAAGAATGGGCCTACTGCATCTCAGCAGAGTTTCTGAGAAGAGATGTAGCTTGTGCTCAGTTATTCAAGAAAGACTAAGGAGATCTGGGAAGGGCGTGTTCTGAGTCCACTGACCATTTCCTCCTGGTTTCCTAACTTGGGTTATAGAGATTGTTGTTGTCCCTCCCTGGGTTGAAGAATGGAGGCTCCTGCCCGAAGTGGAGAGTTGCTTTAAAAGGCAAGGTAGTTAATATAGTCAAATATTCAATAGTGTTAAGGCTGCTCCATTTGACTTTGCTAAAAACACGGTTTATGAATGAGGTCAAGAACTCATCAGGTACACTAGCAAGCCTTAGGCAGAAAGAATTTAGCATTTAGAGCTCTGATTCCCAGCTTCTCGCTGAATTCTAGTCTGTAAGCATGGACTAGTAATTAAAGACCCCAAATTGCTGAAAGTAAGTGAACAACATTTCATGCCATCTCCATGGAACCAGATGGAACTGCTCCCTCCTCCAGTACCTAGGCACCAAGGTCCTGGAGAAGCTGCCTCAGGCCCCCCGGGGGAGAGAGAAAATGAGCTATTTCACTGCCTATTTTCACTGCTCTGTTTTTTTTAAGCACTAAATTCACTGCTGCCTCCTCCCCAGAATTCGCACTTTGCCTCCTCTACAACCATAAAATGAGGTAGTAGATCTTCTGAAATCTTGCCTAAGTGCTCTTCATAAGGAATTCTCTTCAGGCTAGTTCAGAGAACTAGGAAGGAAAAAAAAAATCCTCCCCTCTCTGGGCAGAATAGGGAAAGATGGGAATGCCTCCTTAGACTTCCATCCAGAACGCCTTAGGAAGAAGCACTAACTCACAGCTCTACTGGTTATTCTTAGAAGTGGGAGAACCTGGTATTTTTTGAAAAACCACCACCATTGCAAACAGCATTCTAATGACCCTCTCACAGAAGGGTTTTAGAAGAGGTACGTAGAGAGGATGGAAGCTGGTTTGCAAAGGGAACACCAGTTGTCTCAACGATATGCTCCTTTGAAATGTCTGGAATTTTATTCTTCAAAGAACTACTAAGTGGACTCTGGCTTTCAGGTATTCTGAAAACTTCTGCAACTTTCCTAGCTTATGTGGAGACTACTCGTGTACTTATAAAAATAATAATCTATAAGATTTATCACATTCTATGTCTGTTCTGGGTAAATTCCCAACCATGAAAGACATGAGTCATGCTCTGTGATAAAGGGAATTGGCTGTATTTCTCACTTGTTGGTCAAAGATGAGAAATAAAGGTGGAAGGGATTATCATAAAAGTCAGGATAGGAAGTGGACACATGTATATGCTGCAATTCAGGGTCAAGAGATTTCTCTATGTTCTCTTGTATGATTTGGGATGAAAAATGCTGGTGGCAAAAAAAAAAAGAGAGAGAACAGGAAAAAGTATTTCTTCTGGAGGGTTCTTGGGTGGATGGAGTATTTCTTCTGGAGGTGGGGTGAGGAAAAAGGAGAAATGGTATCAGAACTCGTCTTTATTCTAATGATTGGTATTCTGATGGAAAAATGAATAGTGCAATCCCAAAACTGGCTCCAAAGCTATAAATTTTCCTAGAACCGGGAATTTATTTTCAATCCAAAATTTTAAAATCTTCCTGTTATTTTTTTCCTTAAATGTGTTCCCCAAATACCAACAGTTGCCTATTAACTTCTCTTGTGCGGGTAAAAGGATAGAAGGGGAGAGGAAATAGGAAGCGGAGAAGTTGCAACCAATTTATAATACTGGTGTGGTCTAGGAATCCAGAAATAAAAGACATTCCTGGTCCTCATTCAATTATAATTAATCCTTTTGGATTCTTAAAAGGATTAAGATAATTTACATGAAAATTTTTCTTCCTCAAACTCACCTTGTTAATCTACTTGCTGGAGGGAATTCATAGTCTCACTGAAAGTTAATGAGTTCTTAGACTAAAAACTGGAGTGTCTGTAACATATTTGTAGCATTTAGGAGGACTATGTGGGAGGTTAGAATGCTCTAAGTATACTGATTATTTAAAAATAAAACTATTTACATGCCAAAATTCATATAAAAGCATTCTTCCACATTAACAAGAAAATAAACACAACATTCTGGAAGAGGTTGTGTAATCATTTGGTAAAGAATTGATTCACTAATGAGAGAGACAGTAATGTATATATTGCATCTTTCATTGAAATCCAAGCCGTTTTATTTTGCAAGTGAGATTTGGAAAATTAAATAAATTTACAGAATTGCCAATGTAGACTTAAAAATAGTAAAAAGAAAAAAAGTTAAATTGCTTGTACATGTTCATTATAGTCAGTGACCATAATTTTAAAACCAAAAGCAGGGCATATAGTCTGCAAAACAGGATCATACAATCATTCATTTAGCATGCATTGCTTGAGTAACTCCTGTGTGCTAGGTACTATACCAGTTTCTGGGTATAAAATGATGAACTAGAGAGTCATAGAGGGTGATCATAGAGCAAAACATTTAAAATTGAAACTGCCTCAGAAAATATAGATGACTGGTTGTAATCATACATTATGACTCATTGAATATTACGAATTTTGCCACATGTTTTGATTGACTTTACTGGGTAATTTTTTTCATATGACAAAATGTCAGTATTTATACATAGGTCTCCACACATATAAAATAGTGCACGTATGTCGTGGTTTATGGGCTTTTGTTAATGTTAAGTCCCCGAAGCCTACAATTTAGAAATGGCTTACATTCCAGAAGTTTATTTACAAGTCACTTTATTCAGTGGTTGGTTTCCAAAGCCAATCAGCAAAAACCTATTTAACCTAAAAAAGAGCTGAAACAAAACACCAGTCTTATAATTAAAACTAACCACTGAGTTTAACAATGTGTCTAAAGTTGAGGGCATTCAAAGTTCAATTTGTAGTTCTAAAAGCACATATTTCCTAGAAGCAGCAAGGAGATGGGAGTGGGAACATTCCCCTGATTCCAAGATAATAAGGGAGTCATCACCTAAGTAGGAGCAGGTCCGGGTTTTGTGGCCTAAAGATTTTAACATGTGTGGGGCCTTCTTCAGGAAGAACACACCATTATGAATGCAAATGAGACATGGGACCTTGGAAGGGACCCGTGTGAGGACTTCTGAAGCTTAAGCTTCGTTAACATTCTAGTAAACCTGCATCTGCTCCTATGACAGGGTCAGGGCAGGAGTAACAACTGATGGATGGGAAATCTGCCAAAGGAAGTGAAGATTAGTGGAGAGCAGTTGAAGGACAAGCGGGACAGACGCCAGGACCTTCACAAGGTCATTGTATGGGGATGAGATGTTTAATAACTGGGATTGCTTGTTCCTGTGTCAGGGACTGTGTGAGGAGTCAGGACTAAGGGCACGTTGTTGACGGGGCAGGGCCTTTGGTGTAGCAGGATGCAGCCATATGTGGGGACATCAACAAGGACAATGAAAGGATGGTGTGTCTTAGCCCAAAGGCCAAAAGCGGAGAGGTGAGGATGGGGACAGATTCTACAGCTGAAGTGGGATGGGGTGCAGGGGTTCAGCTTAGCTCCGTATTGCTGGGGTTGGGGGTGGAAGGTCAACTTCAAGGAAGGGGATTGTGAGGGAAAGAGGGAAGTACATTCTTGCTTGTAGCAGATGGAGGAAAGAAGCAACAGGTGCAGGCGGGGGTGGGGAAGGGTGGAGTCCCACCAAATCCAGAAGAGCAGTGATGTAAGGTCCATGAATAAGTCAGAAGCCTTGAGTCAGGCACTGCCTGTAATTATGAAGGATGGTACTGCTCACACCAGGCCAGAATATGATTCAGATAACTTGTGAATTGAGAAAACCCAATCCTTTCGGTTGAATTAAAACTTAAACAAATTAAAATGTTTTAGCAAACCTTGATGAACCTATGATTGATCTGCATCAGCTAGGCTTAGGTTAAACTTTAGCAAGGACCCTGTGGTGACAAGAGATAGGCCCATGATTTTTAAATAAAGGCCGCCGGCCTGGTCAAGAACAATTGTGTTTCTCGAGGAACAAGGGAAATGAGATTTTGATTTCTAACACTAGAACAAACAAAGCCAGCTGAGAAATGGGAAGTCTGTATGTGAGCACCACACAGTCATTTCCCCCTAAAATCTCTCAGAGAGAAGCCATGTATCTGACTTTTTCACACCTCAGCCAGAGCTTCATCCAGGCCAGTATCTGAAGAGTCTGACCGGAGGGGTTTCCACATTTAATGTCCTAAGTGTTCCGGCTCGGAAAGGAATGCAAAGGCAAGTATGTATCTGGAGCATTGGGCAATGATGAAGAACGGTAGTTATAGAATATAGGGGTGGTTTACAAAAAGCCAGCCACGTGCTCAGTGTGTTTGGAGTTCTGCAATCTGAATCTAAGATCATATATTATATGAAAGACCCCTGATGTGTCTTTCTTATTCATGTGCAAGGATATTTCCAAGCAAGGTACAGAAAATGGGTACCTGTGAACCCATCAGGCTCTCCGACCAGTCAGGCTCTCTAACCAGAAAAGCAGAGCCATTCCAGGTTTTTCCAACAGAGGAAATGTGATACAAAGAATTGGTTGCCTAGGAAATGGAGGACCTGAGAAGGCAAACATGGAATCCAGAAAGGAATTCCAGAGATTAGCAACAATAGGAAGCCGCTCCCACCTTACTGGGAAATGTAGTTCCCTGCAACCAAAGCAGAGGACAAGACTCAGACGAGAGCCAAGTGGGTATGGACTGCATATCAGAAAGCATTAAATTTTGTATAATGCAGAATGTTACCAAACCCCCTTGGAATTAGTAAGCCCTTCTATTATCAACCCTGCATTATTTCTATAAGGTGACTAGAAAATGTTACTGTATCACCATGGAAATTTCTGAACTTAACTTTTAATTATCTTTAAGACAAAAATTATTTGTGAGTAAGTAATACAGGCACACAAAACAAAATTCAGAAGTCACATAAAGTTAAATAGTGAAAACTCTCCTCCACTCCTCATCACTCCTAGCCCCCTGGGGGTGACCAGGGTTTTTGCATATTCTTCTATATACCTATATCCATATTCATATCTTAATCTATACCTGTCTCTTTCTATATATGAAGGATACATATTTCCCCCTAGATGGGATCATACTATATGCACCGTTCTACTGACTTATACTTTAGAACCAAGTGGGACCTACCATTTAATACCTAAGATATTTCTTCTCTTTGGAAATACAATGGGTGTGTCCATTGGGTCAGGCATGTGCCCAGATGATGAAGGACTATAAATCATAGGCTTGCAGACATTCAATGTTCAACTAGTCATGCAAAGAATTCTCCAAGGCAGTAATTCAGCAGAAGTTTTGTCAAGTCTGTCAAGATGATTCAGGGGTTTGGAATGACTCATTGGGGCTTGGGTTAAATAATCTTGTCTTAATCATATCATTTGGAGCAAAGGTAAGTCAAAGATTTAAATCTGGTGGCTTAGTATCTCATCTGGACACTGGCAGAGAGATTCTCTACTCAACAACAGTGTCGGGGTCAGAAAAAAAAAAAAGTCCCAACTGCCTCACATTGTACACCATGATAATGTCCATGTGGCTTAAAGAATTTGTATATCCGTATATGTTTATGTACATTTATATACACAAATACATATGTTCATCTATATTACACATACACACTGAAAGGAAATATGAATTTGAAAATTTCTCACATCTCTGGAGCAGGGATATCTTTATAAGCTTAGAAATGATAGAAGAAATGACAAAGATAAAAGCAAATTGAATTCATTATAAGAACATTAATATGTTCTGCACATAAGAATGCAAGAACACAAAAAATATAACATACTGAGAAAATACTTTTAACAAGTATGACAGATGAAGAGATGATATCTTAACTATTTGACACATTCATATGAGGCTATCATAGAGTGTGATGACAGCAAGAGCCTCAGCTCTGAAGATAGACTTCTTATGACATGGACATATCTGGGTCTCAGTTTCTTCATCTGTAAAATGGTGACAACAGGAATACTTACGGAGCTTTGTAAAGTTGAAATGTGATATGTCTGTGTAGTACTTAGAACAGTGCCGCTTGACAAACACTCAGTAGGAGTTGACTATTATTATTAATAAAAAAATACTGTTAGATAAATAAATGGACAAAGGACCTTAACAGTTAATTCACCAAATGCAATTAATAAATTAATAAAAGAGAAACTTTAAAATTTATGACTCAGTCAAGAAGTATATTGTTCTACTTTTCCCAAATTTTAGTTTTAAAAATTAATACCCAGTGCTAACAAGGATGGAGTGAAACAATACACTTTTTGTGGCAACAACATTAAAATTTTCTTTTTTTTTTAACTATTCTTTTGAAAAGAAATTGTAATGCATATTAAGAGCCATAAAATATTTAAATTCTTGTTTAACTTGATAATTTTACTACTTAGAATTTTCCTTAAAGATATAATCCAAAGAGATGACATAATATGAACTTATTTTTTTCTGCATTATTTATGAGAACTGTAAAGTGGTTTCAATTTTTTGCTGTTGGAGACCTTGCTGCAGTTCTTATATTCCTCATGGGTACGTGTGAGTATTTCTTCAGAATCGATTCCTGGAATGAAATTGCTGGCTCAAAGATTTGCACGTTCAGATTTCTGATAATCATTTCCCAAACCATATTGTGAGAAGACTTTATCAATTTATAGCTCCATGAAAAAATTTGTAAAGAAAGTAGTCAAAAACAGAAGTCCCATGAAACCAACTTAAGACACAATCAAATGTACCTGTACCCAGTTGATCTTCACCTTCATCATCTTCATTGACAGAGGTAGGTTACTTATTTTTGGTTTTACTCTTTCACATATCCTCGTGAATTTGGCTACCTCATGATTCTACCATTGTCCGTACCCCCTTTTCATTTTGAGAATACTTGTGATTATCATCTGGTCAGAATACCCATTTCCGGGCTTGGTCCTAGAACTGTGTATCAGCTTGCTAGAGCACACTATAGATCAATGGCTTTGTAAGTTAAGCTCATTTTTATACATTGTTGTTCAGGGCATGGTCGTGCTGGTCACGTGGGCAGGTAGGCCCTGACATCTAGTGTGCTGCAGTCACCAAAGAACCTGTGCCCTGGGTGCAAGCAGGGGAGAGCAGAGTTCTCTTGGAGGAAATGGCTCCTTTTCAAGTTCAAACAAAGAGGCCTTCTGGGGTCTCAGCTGCCCTTGATCATTCATAATTAAACATTTCTCTATTTAACTGATTCTTCAGCTCTTTGTTTAACTGGCTTTATTGATAGAAATCATCATATTAAAAGGATGATGAAAAGTTTATATTAACAATTGGTCCTAGAATTTAAAATATAAGTACAGTTCAAGCATAGTTGAGCATTTGGCTATGATAAGAAAAAGTTTTGGTGAGCTAAGGAGCCCAATGAGAATACAAGCCATTAGGTAAAAAGCTATCATTGAAAATACAGACAGAGAGGGGGGTGGGGGGATGGGTTAAACAGGCGATGGGGTTGAAGGAATGTACTTGTGATGATGAGTGTACCGGGTAATGCATGCAATTGTTGAATCACTGTATTGAAACTAATACAACTCTATGTTAACTAACTGTAATTATAAGAAAAACTCTAAAAAACAAAAATACAATCTGAAATTTTCCTTATCATTGATAGATTTTAGAAAATTATAAAATTTGGGGCACCTGGGTGGCTCAGTTGGTTAAGCCTTGGACTCTCGATTTCAGCTCAGGTCATGGTCTCAGGGTTGTGAGATCAAGCCCTCATTGGGCTCCATGCTCAGCAGGGAGTTTGCTCAAGATTTTCTATCTCCAACTCCCTCTGCCCTGCCCCCCCCTCACGTGCACACTTGGACACATTCTAAACAAATAAATAGATAAGATCTTAAAAAAATTATAAAAGTTAACTCTGATTTATATACTTTCAAGTAATGAAATAAAAACAGAGCTAAGATAGATCTAGCAACAATTGTTATAGCTGTTGAGTATGATTCCACCACTAAAGTTTTTTTTTTCTCAAGTCCCAATTGAGATATTTTCAAGCAGATATAATTATTGTGGTGCAATGGATATTAAACAAGGTATTTCCCTCATCTGTAATTAGGCACAAGTAATGATTTCAATGGTTTGCTATCTGATAGGTTGTGGTTCGTCTTCTGAAATAAGAAGACATCTACATTACACTTTATATTGTTTAAACTAGAACATACACAGCAAAAGCAGTCAATAGTGAATGATTAAGAGAAAATACTGAGCATAGAGATGAGGGACTGACTGATGTATATAGACTGGGTAAGGATCTCACAAAACTCTTAGCATGGGTTAATCCTATGGACCTAAATAACATCAGGAAAGGTTTAGGTTAGACCTAAAGGACAGAAGGTAAATAGGAAGAAAGGAGGGAATGAAAGAAGAAAGGAAGGAAGGAAGGAAGGAAGGAAGGAAGGAAGGAAGGAAGGAAGGAAGGAAGGAAAGGAGGGAAGAAGACGGGGCGGGGGGTGGGGAGGAAAGGCCTTTGTGATGCACTAAGAGGGAAATGAGAACTGAATGCACAAGAGCTACAGCGCTCAGACTCCTTCTGGGAACTCCAAAAACTTCAGAGTCTGTGAAGACCCTTGTCCTTGGCTGTATGGGAAGTTTGGATCTACTAATGGGAAGTTGCCAAGTCACAGTAACATTGAGTCTAAACTGAGCCCAGCTATTGAGTTCATGAAGATCCCAGGCAAAATGAGAATGTAGAGGCTGATAGGACCCGAGTGTCTGATGGGCAGGCAGCATTAGACATGTGTGCTAGAAGGTAGATGGAAGAAGAGGAACATGTCAGCAACAGCTATTTGCCATATCCTCTGTGATGGCAGCAGCTTTGGGGCAAAGCATTTTGAGTTACTGGGGTAATAAGGGATGGGGCTGGTAAAGCCACAGCTCGTTCTTATATTTTATTGAAGCCTCAGAACCAGGCATCTTTCTTGTCAAACTACAAAACTGGGTCAGTTTACAAATAAAATTGCATTGATCTCAATTACCTCATCAATTCTTTCCTTTTCTTTTTAGCAAAAGGACTTTCTGTCAGAGAAACTAGGCTCTCTTGTCTCCCATCTCAATTCCTAAAAATGGAGGTACTGTGAGAAAAATATATCTTTGGGATGATTCCCTGGTTAACTGAGTGTTGTCTACATGTTTTTATCTAGAAGATATAGACCCTGAGGTTAAATCCCAGGTCATGATAAGACTCTCATCGCTTACCTTTATACAAGACAAGAAGCTCAATTGCAATGACAATAAAAATAGCTAACATTCACGGAGTGATTATGGTGAACTGAGCACTGAGCTAAGTCCTTGTACACATTGCATAATGCGATCTGGATGACATCCCCTTTGATGTCTTCATTGTATTGTATTTATTATCCTTATTATACAGATGAGGAACCTGAGTAATAGAGAAGTTAAGGAACTTGCCCATAGTCATTTAGCTAGTAAATTGCAGTAACCAACACATTTGCACTCCCATTGGCAATCACTATACTATATTCCCAAACCTAAAGAAATCCTAGCCCTTAATATACTAAAGGAATGGACTGGATCCATCTACCTATTGTAGTTTCCTTTTGGTATCTTTATCTAGGAATATAAACTATTTTTAACATCACCCTGGAAGGCTAGCTTTGAGTTGCACCCCTCCTGTGCATATGGCATGCACGTTAAGCCATACACCTAATACTATAACACCAGGAAAGACAACCCAGCCGGCTGCTTAGCGTACTGCAGGCTCTGAGTCCCCTTGCAGGACCCCCAAAGCAGATTTAATGCTCCTGGGAAAGCACTGTCCTCCCTCAGTCACAGAGTTCAGTGGCAACACCGTGACTCTGTAATCCATGACACATAGTGAGGGAGGAAACCACTTTATCTGTGGCCCAGTGATAAGGGACAATTGGAGTGGGGTTTTTTTCTTTCCTCATGGTTGGCAGAAGCCCAATCAAGCTGCTGTCAGCTCCTCCTGCGGCCAGAGGCTGAAAGGAACTTCTGGGGCTAGAAAAAGACAAAACAAAACAAAACAAAAAAAGAAACCAACAAAAAACTATGTCACCCAGCAGGTAGAGCATGACAGGTGACAGACGACACACCCAGCTTCCAGGTACTGTACTCACAGCCTGGCTCCAGCAGTTCCTTTAGCCGGGGCTTTGCATTTTCTCTCTCATCTTACTTAATACTTTGGGATGGGGGGATGGGACAGAAACACGTTAATGTAGTGTAATGTGTAATGCCGGCACCAGAGGGAGGGGCTTAACTCAGAGTGGTCCCCCCCTCTCCCCAGGCTAGGGTGGCTGTAGGTCAGCATTTGAGATACAGTTAGATTTGACCCAGCTGCACAAGGGAGTACCTTGCAACTAGCTAGTGATCTGGAAAATGTTCAGAACGCCTTGTGAAGTGAAAACAGCACCTTATAAAAACAGCAGTATGCTCAAAATACACACAGAAAAAGACTGAAAAGATAGACACCACAGAGTTAATAGTAGTTACCTCTAGATGGGAATATCAGTGATTTCTTTTTCATTTTATTTTTTTATTTAAACATTAGTTATTGAGTAGCTACCATGATTGAGGCATAACAAGTTCTCAGAAGCATTTTCTTTTATGTTTTAAAACATATGTGGTATATGAACATCTGTTTCTTCTGTAATAAGAAGTAAGCAATTTTTCAAAGACCACCTCATATCTATTAAGAAAAGTTTTACCACCTTGGAAGAAAATCCAATGCTCAAAACCCCCATATATATACAAATATGCTGGGAAGTGACCATTCATTTTACAAATGGATTCACCATACAATTCCTTTATATAGAATGTTCTTTAGCACTCAATATCTGATTCAGTTTGCAATAATTTGCTTCAATAATGAGGGGATTATACATTCAAACTTTATAAATTGTGCCAAAATAATTTACAGGCCTTTTGGTTTAGCCTTTTGATCCAAGTTAGAACCAATACATGAGAAAAGTAAACTAGGCTGACGAAATGATCTTGTGGAATACGGATACACAGATCCTGTGCTTGTAGGAGAGGTACCCTCCTGTCTAAGAACATCTCTAACAGGCTTGGCAAGCTGAGCTGGCTGCAGGCACTTGGCAACCCCAAGCCCACCCCTTCCCCCACTCCTGCACGCCTGCACTTTTCCCTCATCTTTAAGTGCATCAGCTACTGTGGAGGCCAGTAGCTGTGAGATCTGTGAAGAAAGAGGAGTCATGCTCTGCGGCTTGGTGTCATGGCCTAATGTTAGCTCTCAAATAACAGAAAATAAACCTCCCCATTTTCAGAGTTAACGTAGGACCCAAGCATCTGTCAAAGGGGGTTTTGTGTCATCCAAGAGGCTGAAGGAAGCCTCGAGTGGGGATAGGTATGTTGGTTGCTGAGACCCCTCACCCTGCTCCCATGGGAATAGAAGTTGTAAGGGCTTAAAGGAAGAAACAAGGATCTCCCTATAACCAGGGACAGTAGAAAGGTGAGTTCGAAGAATGGCTTCATATGCCTATTTGAGCCCATTTCTATTTAGTTCCTATCATGTGCCAGGCACGGGGCAAGCATGGTGATAGAAGTGGTTTAGAGGGCAAGTCAAGATAAAGCCTCCATAAGTACACAAACCCATAATATTGCAGGAGTAAGTAGAGGGATGTGAGAGAGAAATGTCAACAGAAAGTTA
Organism: Eumetopias jubatus; assembly: GCF_037043125.1. Classification (NCBI taxonomy): domain Eukaryota; kingdom Metazoa; phylum Chordata; class Mammalia; order Carnivora; family Otariidae; genus Eumetopias; species Eumetopias jubatus. The sequence continues at coordinate 111,298,663 of NW_028274807.1, forward strand.
GCATAGAGAGGATCCTTCTTACAGGACGGAAATGTTTTCTGGGGTGGGTGGCATTCAAAGGGGTCCAAAAATTAGACAGGCAGAGAAGGGGAGAGGGAAATCAGTGGATGGACTGGCCTGAACAAGAGCAGGGAGCCCTTTCATTTTTGAAAAGACTGAAATGCAGTGGTTTTTATTCTATTCTCTAAGTTGTACACCCAGCACCAGTATCTAATTCCAGAACATTTTCATCACCCCAAAAAGAAACTCTGTACTCACTAGCAGTCTCTCCTCTTCCCCCAGTTGCTGACAACTACTAATCTACTTTCTGCCTTTATGGATTTGTCTGTTCTGGACATTTTATATAAACAGAATCATACAGTATGTGGCCTTTTGTGTCTGGTGTCATTCACTTAGCATAATATTTTCAAGGTTCATTCAGTTGGTAGCAGATATCAGAACTTCATTTCTTTTTATGGGCAAATAATATCCTGCTATACAGTTATAATACATTTTGTTGATTTATTTATTAATTGATGGACATTTGGGTTGTTTCCACATTTTGGCTATTATGAATAAAGCTGCTATGAACATGTGTTTATCCATAGGCATCTGTCTTAGTCAGTTAGGGATGCTATTAAAAAAAAACCAACAACATAGACTGGCTGGCTCATAAACAACAGAACTTTTTTCTCCTAGTTCTGGAGACTGGAGGTCCATGATCATGGGGCCAGGATGGTGGGTTCTGGTGAGGGCTGTCTTTAAGGTTTTAGATTTCTCTCTTTTCATTGTGTCCTCAGATGGCAAAAAGAGAACTAGAGAGCTCTGTGGGGACTTGCTGGGCACTAACCCCATTCATGAGAGCCCCACCCTCATGACCTAAATCACACCCATAAGCCCCACCTCCTAACACCATCACCTTGGGGGTTGGGATTTCTACATATGAATTTTAGGGGGACATAAACATTCAGTCCATAACAACATCTTAAACAAATCAGTGGGAGCACCTACGCGAGTGACTGAAGTTCTAAGTATTTTCTTTTCCACCAAAGAATCTGGAGGTCTTCCTAGGGCTTCCCTCAGGCTCAGTCCTCATGAATCTAGATAAAGTTTTTAAGGCCCAACTTGGCTGGCTTGGTTTTTTTTTTGCAGGCTCTGGAATGAATCCATTTCTGAGATCCTGCTTGGTACAGTCTAAACCTAAGATCAGGTATTTCTTCCTCGTTCCATGTATAAACAAGGTGCAGGCTGCCCCCTGTCTGTGCCCAGCTAGGCTGTTGTTTTACTGGTGGGATTCCCATTCTCAGAGTATGCAGGCCGCTTTGCCCTTCGTGGCTATCTTCAGAGAGGCAGGATTTCCATCCTGCCCCATTTGAAAGAGAAAAACTCAAAACCCTTGGCATTCTTCAACCATCATTAATGCACGAGAATGTTACCTAAACGCCTCTTTTAAAGAAGGAAACATTCCAAGTTATTGTTTAAAAAAAAAAAACCAAAACCCTCACAGCATATCCTTAAAACTCTACTGTTGTTTGAGGTACAATTTTGAAATGTGTCTAATATGTGAACTGAGTCTAAGATAAGTAAATCTTGGCCTGAATCCATAGACGTCTCCTTAAAACTACTCTTCTCTCTTCTAACTTTGCTTTTAACCCCTTGCCCCAAACCACAGCCCTCTCTCCTCTTCCCCTCTCAATAACCATAGACCTTTCTCTCAAAAAGCCCCTAAATCATAGTTTCCCTTCTTAGAACTCTCTTTTCCAAACCACAGCCCCTGGCCTTTTCTTTCTAGTTACCTCATCTCCCAAGCCACAGCCCTCCTTTGCAAAACTTCTCTTTAAACTCATTTCCCAAACACGGTCTCTTTCCCAAAATCCACGTCCCTGAGCTACAGTCCACTCCCAGAAACCAAAAGACACACATGTCCTATCATTCACCAACGGTGCTGGGACAGAATCCAGGAGAGAAGTTTCGGGGTGTTGTGACCTGTGGAAGATGTGCAGCAACATGAGGAGGCTGTGGTGGACAGTGATGTGAGAACCATGATTTAGTGCCCCCCGGACAAGCCTCCGGCTATGGGCAGCTCCCTGCACTTGGCTGGGCTTTGATTTTCTCATTTGGCATGTACTGGGCCTCTGGCTCATAGGAGGCTTTCAGTGATATTTGTTGGCTTGATTAAGTGGTTGGGTGAAGTGTTGGGATGAGGTGACCTCCAAGCTCCTTTCAGCCCTACATAAAACGCTAATATCCACGTAGTCAAGATGAAGAGGATCACAGAACTATGGAACTTTGAATTGTCCCACCAACTCCCTCCCTTTATTCTTCACTTTGTGTAGTTTAATTCTTTTTTTGTCAAGGAGAATAAGTGGAATTTTACTGGGAAGGAATATAAGCCAATTACTTTTGCCTTTGGACTCCAAACTTCTTGAATGTATATCTGTCAGTGGGCTGCTAATGAAAATAGCTTTGGCTCCATGGGAATAACTGTGAGGACAATGAAATACAGAGATGTGAACTAGGAGTACAGGATGTCCACCCAGGATTGTTCTAAATTGCTTTAGAAGGCACTAATGAAAGGGAAATGCCAGGGTTAATAAATATTTGTTGACTGATTAAAGAGCATGAATACTGAAAATGCCTCTGATAAAGCTATTTTGTAGCTGTAAGCTTATATACGTACCAGGGAGCAGATGTAAATGGACATGCTGGTTTCAGTGAACAAGTAACCCCTTCTGAAAAGTTCTAAAAAAAATTTTTTTTAACTCAAAACAGATCATGGATAGAAATGTAAAGAGTTAAACTGTACAACTTTTAGAAGAAAACATGTGAAAATCTTCATGACCTTGGGCTAAGCAATGAGTTTCTAGAAAGAAATACCAAAAACATGACTGCCCCCCACATAAAAAATTGATGTATTGGTCTTCAAGAACATTTAAAACTTTGTTCTGTAAAAAAGAGAAAACACAAGTTATGGACTGGACAAAATTTTCAAAAATCACATGTCTATCAGAGAACTTGTACCCAGAATATATAAAAAATTCTTTTTTTTAAAAGATTTATTTATTTATTTTGAGAGAGAGAGGGAGAAAAAGCATAAGTGGGGGAGGGGCAGAGGGAGAGAGAGAATCTCAAGCAGACTCCCCTCTGAGCGCAGCGCCTGATGCAGGGCTTGATCTCAAAACCCTGAGATCATGACCTGACTCAAAACCGAGAGTCAGACGCTCAACTAACGGAGCCACCCAGGTGCCCCTCTAAAGAATTCTTAAAAAACAGTAAGAAAACAAACAACCCAATAAAACAAAGTAAAAGATTTGAACAGATAATTCACAAAAAAAAGGATATGTAGATAGCAAATAAGTATATGAAAAAATGCTCAAGAGTATATTTTGTCATTAGGGAAATGCAAATTAAAGCCACAATGAGATACAACTATACACTTATTAGAACGGCTAAAAATAAAAACAAAATTGACACTTCCGAGTGATGACAAGGAGGTGGACCAACTGGAACTTTCATACATTGCTGGTAAGAATGTGAAATGGTGTAGCTGCTCTGGAAAAGTTTGGCAATTTCTTCCTTCCTTCCTTCCTTCCTTCCTTCCTTCCTTCCTTCCTTCCTTCCTTCCTTCCTTCCTTCCCTCCCTCCCTCCTTTCTTTCTTTTTAAGAGAGAGAGAGAATGGGGGGATAGGGGGAAGGGTAGAGGGAGAGGGAAAGAGACTCTTAAGTAGGCTCCATGCCCAGCGCAGAGCCTGAGATGGGGCCCGATGCAGGGCTTGATCTCACAACCCTGAGATCATGGCCTGAGCCAAAATCAAGAGCTTAACTGACTGAGCCACCCAGGCACCCCAGTTTGGCAATTCTCATGAAATAAACATACACAAACCATAGGACTAGGAGTCCCGCTCCTAGGTATTAACCCTAGAGAGATGAAAACTCAAGTTCCCACAAAAACCTATACCCAAATGTTTATGGAAGCATCATTTATAATCACCAACAACTAGAAACTATAGTATTAATGATTTTTAAAGATTTTTTATTTAATTTTTTGAGAGAAAGAGCACAAGCAGAGGCAGAGGGAGAGGGAGAGGGAGAAGCAGGCTGAGCAGGGAGCTGATGCAGGGCTAGATCCCAGGACCCCGTGATCATGACCTGAGCCAAAGGCAGACGCTTAACCAACTGAGGCACCCCATAATATTAATGATTTTTAAATGCATTATGCTAAATGAAAGAAGTCAGAACCAAAAGGTTACATAATATGTAATTCAATTTATACGACACTCTAGAAAAGCCAAAACTATAGTATGGAGTTGCCAGAGCCTGGGGATGGGTGGAGGGTTTGACTCCAAAGGGGAAGAATCAAGGACATTTTTAGGATGAGGGACTTGTTTTATATCCTGATTGTGGTGATGGTTATATCACTTTATACATTTGTAAAAATTTATACAATTGTACACCAGAAAAGGGGGCAGTTAATTGTATATAAACAAAACCTTATTGTAAAAAAATTTTTTATTGAAGAAAATTCTGCAAGTAATGAAGGTGAAAAAAAATTGTCAGAGAATCACCCTAGGTTAGTCACGTGAGGCTTTAATGTTTACTCAAAATAGTTGTGCTTTTGGTGCTCAACTAATAGCACAATGAGTACAAGTGAACATTTTCCTGATACTGTATTTACATTGCAGCTAAGGTGACCCTTAACGACATTCCCAAATCTGGGGCAGCTGTATCTCCTTGCTTTTCCCAACCAAGTTATCTGACACTCAAGATTCTGTGATCTCAGAAGAATTATGACTGCCCAGTCAAAGGAAGTGTTGATAACACCACGCCCTGCACTTTCCACCTGAGCAAATATCACCAAGCCCTCCCTCATGTGCGCCATCTGCCTTGGTGAGTACGTTGGCCTGAATGCAGAGTCCATAGGAAGCTTCCATGACCTCCCCCCCAAATCCTCCCTGGCCTTGCCCCACTGATTGGCCCCTATCCTGATGACAGGTGAGACCCAACCTGGGTGCCTCCCCTGAGCTGGACTCACCTAGGACGAGCTGGATCTCACACTCCATTTCTTTCCCTTGGAAAGTCTATGTGTAACCCCGTGACCATTCATTGTTTAGAAATTAAAGTTCTCCTTGGAGTCTTTTGTGTCCTTGCCAACCCCTTGCCAGGCTTGCTACCACTATTCTTTTGCCAGCCCAAGGCTTTATTCGGAGGCTTAGGGAAGTGAGAGAGAACTTCGATGCTCACATCCGTACTTAACCTCTTTGGTTCTTCAATTATCACCCTCCTGAAAAATCATCAAAGTCCCAGGGAAACATCGTGGAGTCTTGGCTGTCCAGGAGAATTTTTGTGTTTTGGTCATTTTCCAAGGTTTATTGTATGAACTATCAGTTCTTCGTTGGAGTCTGTCATATGTCTGGATAATGAATAAGTTTCCAAAATGTAACTAACAGAAATTCCAGTTGGATTTCCAAGGCTAATAGAATTGTGTTCTCGCTCTCTCTCCCCTCCCCAACCCCCAACTGCCACAGCATATATTAAAAACTGACATGCCAAACTTGCCTTCCTGCAGAATTACCTCGGAAATGGAGCTGAGATTCCAGGGGTCCTGGCCTTGAAGAGAATCTAATCCAAGAAGACAAGCGGAACCGAGAAGCCTATGAAGACTTAAAGTTGGCAGGAAAAAATTCACAGCTAATTTGGGGGATAAACAGAAAAGTGGTTCTGCAAAATGTGAACACATTTTTCCAAGTGCTACAAGCAAAGGAAGGGGCTGGGGGTGGGGGCGTATTTAAGGAGGGGAACTGCCCTTTCCACCTTTGCTTTCCTCTCTTAGGCTTAGCATTCAACAACAATCAAAACATCCACAAAGAAGATGGATATTTCCCGCCCTGGGACTCCCGTGGCTTTACCCCACGTGTATCAGGTCTCCAGCCATGCCAGGGCTTCCTACCAATTTTTTAAAATTCATTTTTAAAAAAGATGTATTTATTTATTTTTGAGAGGTGGGCGGGGCAGACAGAGAGGGAGAGAGAAGTCACAAGCAGATTCCCACAATCCTGAGATCAGGACCTGAGCCGAAACCAAGAGTAGGAGGTTTAACCAACCGCACCACCCAGGCGCCCCTTAAAATTCATTTTGGTTGCTCGTGACTCCCTTTTACTACTTATCAGCTTTGTGTCCTGAAATTTCACTTTTCCTGGCATGCCCCCTTTCTACCATAGCTAAAGGAGAACTAAAATGGGCTTTCTCTCCAGAGCGGGAAAGGACTCAGCTATATGGGTTAGTATCTATTCCTTCCTGTGTAATTAATTTTTAAATTCTTGCTTAAAAAAAAAAGATTTATTTATCTATTTTAGGAAGGGAGAGAAAGAGAGAACGTGCCCATGGAAGCGGGGGACAGAGGGGGAGGGAGAGAATCTCAAGCAGACTCTCCATTGAGTGCTGAGTCCACTCAGGGCTTGATCTCCTGACCCTGAGATCATGACCTGAGCCATAATCAAGAGTCGGACACTCAACCGACTGAGTCACCTAGGCGCTCTTTAAGCCCTTGCTTTTTAAGATTTTATTTATTTATCTGACAGAGAGAGAGAGACAGTGAGAGAGGGAACACAAGCAGGGGGAACGGGAGAGGGAGAAGTAGGCTTCCCGCTGAGCAGGGAGCCTGATGCGGGATTCGACCCCAGGACCCCGGGATCATGACCTGAGCCGAAGGCAGACGCTTAAGTCTGTCAAGTGAATAGATAGAATCTTTAAAAAAAAAAAGTACTAAGAATGAACCCTAAAATAAAGTATGGACTTTGGGTCATTGTGATGTGTTAATGTAGGGTTGTTAGTTTATCAAAAAAAAAAAAAAGTAGAGTCTAATGGTACAGATTTGGGCAACTGTTAAAATTACACGGTAATTGTCCGTTCACACTGTGTTGAGTTACGGTGATGAATTTACACTTAGTGCAGAAGAAAGGAAACCAGCATCGATGAAACTGGCCATTGATGAATACTTATTAAGTCAAATAAACACAAACAAAATACTCTGAATTACCCTTTTCTTCTTTTGCCTGTGCTCTAGCGCTGTATAAAACACATAGTCAAGGCTTTCTGGGAAAGTTTCAGATTCTCCACTTCCTCAGAAACATGCACATGAGTATAAAGCAGATGAATGGCCAGAACCCTTGGCTGCACCCCAACAGTTACTAGGTACTGCAGACTCCCCGGCTAGATGGCACTCAAGAAGGGCCCAAATTGGGATTATAATTCCTGGAGATTCCAGATGCACTTTATTTATAATTTATCCTCTGTACTGGGATTTCTTGGAGAGTGAGAGGGGGCACAATTAATAGTTTTGCTGGGACTATAGGTGTAAACATATCCTAGATAAATCAGGATGTATGATCACCATGCCTAACTGGATCAGAGCAGTGGAAACAGTAATAATGGTTCCTGGGGCACTGGGAAGGCTTTTAAGTCAAAATATTTCTGCACATTTTCTTCCCTCACTGATGACTTAAATTTCACCAATACTGATTCATTCCTTTGGATTAGAAGTTCCCAATCAGGGGTGATCTCCCTCCCCCCAGTCTCCTCCCACCTTTGCCCCAGGACATTTGCCAACGTCTGATATTTTTCATTGTCACAATTGGGAGGGGTGCTGCTACTGGCATCTAGTGGGTAGAGGCCAGTTTCCTGCTAAACATTCTACAGTGCACAGGACAGGCTCCCACAACAAAGAATTATCCAGCCCAAAAATGTCAGTAGTGCCAAGGTTAAGAAACCCTGTTTTGGATAAAGTTGTCTGTCCTCTGGCTCTTACTTGAAGATGCATGCGTGTCAAGAGAATGAGAAGACAAGCCACAGACTGAGACAATATTTGCAAAATATATATATATATATACATATATATATATATCTATATCTATATCTGTGACAGGACTGTTATCCAAAATATACAAAAAATTCTTAAAACTCAACAATAAAAAAACAACTTACTTAAATAATGGGTAAAAGACCTAAACACACACCTCATCAAAGAAGATAAACAGGTGGCAAATACAAGTTTGAGAAGATGTTCAACATCTGTATGTCATTAGGGAATTTCAAATCAGAACAATGAGATACCATGACATACCTATTAGAATTGTGAAAATCCAAAGACACTGACAACACCAAATATTGATAAGGGTGGGGAGCAATAAGAATGCTCACTCATTGCTGGTGGGAATGCAAAATGGTACAGTCACTTTGGAAGTCAGTTTGGCAGTTTCTTACAAAATTAAACACACTTATACATACAATCCAGCAATCATAGTCCCTGATATTTACCCAGGTGAGTTGAAAATCTATGTCTACACAAAAACTTGCACATAGATGTTTACAGCAGCTTTATTCACAATTGCCAAAACTTAGAAGCAAACCAAGATATCTTTCAGTAGATGAGTGGACAAATAAACTGGTATATCTATATAATAGAGTATTATTCAGCACCAAAAAGAAATGAGTTATCAAGCCATGAACAGACATGGGAAAACCCAAATGCATATTACTAAGTGAAAGAAATCAATTTGCAAAGGCTATATATTGTATATTTCCGACTACATGATGTTCTGGGAAAGGCAACATTTTAGAGATCATACAAAGGTCAGTGGTTGGCAGGAGTCAGGGAGGAGAGAAAGATGAATAGGTAGAGCACAGAGGATTTGTAGGGCAGTGAAACTATTTCATATAATACTACAGTGGTGGATATAGAAACGTGGATATAGAAAATTACACATTTGTCAAAACCAAGAGTGAACCCTAATGTAAATTACGGACTTTAGGAGATGATGATGTGTCAGTGTGTGTTCAAACAACAAATGTAACATCCGGATGTCGATAGTGGGGAGGCTGTGCATATATGGGGGAGTGTGTGGGGTAGATGGGAAGTCTCTGTACCTTCTGCTCAATATTGCTGTGAACCGAAAACTGCTCTAAAAAAGTGAAGTCTATAAAAAAGAAGATACACGAGGAGAAATACATCCTTCCTATTGAATGATTTTACCAAACGATAAGTGACATTGACAGATAAAGGGGATGCCAAGGTCCAAAAATTACCAGCTTTAGCATTTTGCCCATGCTGACTCTGGTAGAGTAGACTGGGAGGCGGTCAGGCGATGCGGGAGGTGACTGCAACTCCCAGACGTTTCGAGAGATGTTAGGAAAGTTATTCATTCATCCTACTGTCGGCCATATATTATGGCCTAATCAGATTAAGAAGATAGAAAAAGGAACAAAAAACAAAAACAGATGATAAAAAAAATTGGGTGAGGATTACTGGCCCCGTTATTTGGGTGTGTGAGAGGACTGGATCTCCCCTCTTGTCTGCGGGGTCTGGAGGTTGGCTCGGGGAGCTACTGTTCCTGAGTATCCTCTGCAAAAGTACTCCTCCTGCCTTGATGACATGTGCACCGGAGGAGTTTCTGGAAGAGACATTTAATAGCCTCTAATGATTTCTGAAGGAAATTAGTGTTGCCAGAAGCATCAGAGAACTAATAGTGTGGCAGTCTAAGCAGAAGGGTAAGGAATTGAGAAACAAAGAAGGAACTGAAATATCCTACTGGTTAAGGAAATCTCTAAGTCTGGGGCTGCGTCTGCGGGTTTCCAGGTAGCTGTGTTAAGTTATTTCTCAAATGACTGTGATGAGTTACTCCTATGCTCTAGAGAAGCCACATTGCACTGTCCACATGGATCAAGCTTCCTTTTAAAGACCCTGGCCCCAGATTCCCAGACACCTAGTGTCTTAATGAAGATGAGCAGGAACTTTAATTTGTACACAGGGATTAACAATTTTCATATTTTCTCTGTGGCATCTTGCAGATGTACTTTTTTCTTTTTAAGTCACATGGAATTGAAGCAGTTTCAAATATTTCTTGAAACAGGTAAGCCACTGCTTTGGGATAGAAGTGTTCCTTTATGTATTATCTATTTGGAAGAGAATTTGCCTGTCTTAACTAGATTGCAAACTGGCACGTAATATAAATTTATTGGGGGTTAGAGGTACATCTTTTACAACCTTATATCCCCACAGAACCTAGCACAGAGCTCTGTACATTGTCAGCCCTTAACAAATATTTGCTCAATCAATGCACAAAGGAATTAATACCAAACCTCAGTGAAGTTGGAAGGGACCCTGAGTGATCAGTGTACTTCCCCATCTGGAATGAGGTAAACAGACACGTGCACATGAAGGGTTCTTTCTTCCTGGATTTGCTTTTAATATCAGAACAGCAGGGTCAGTCCCTCATTCTTGAGGATCCATGGGGAATTGGCATTCACAAGCCAAGTTCCCAATTCACGAGTGCTCCAAAACAGTTTGACATAGAGAAACTCTTAAGGACAAAAGTGTATCACTTATCAAAGGCCTTCAGCAATCAAGTCCGGCATTCAAAACAGCCCTTATTAAGTAACCATACAGGCGAGGCAACATAGGAGATTCAAATAAAATAAAATACGAAGAAATCAAAATCATGCTTTCTGAGAATTTATATTCTCAAATTAACATATAGATCTCATTAGACACACAGCCATTCCTTTTCCCATAACGTCAGGGAATATAAGGCTAAACCAAGAGACTTTCTCAGTTTCATGGCTGGGCAAAGGGGGAGTTTCTGAAAAGTGAAGGGGACAAAATGAAAATACTCTACACCCAGGTATGGTTAAAGAATTTACAGTGTGAATCAGCAGTTCATTTTTCCTTTTGACTTGTGTAACCTGTGACTGATGACTGGTTAGTGACTAAGCAAGCCCAGAACACATGTAAGGAAATGATGATTATTTCTTATCAACAGCGATAATTGTGGCAGTGTAATAGTAATTAAGTGTGCTGTGTGTTGGCACAACTCTACCTGAAGAGCGTATTTCTACAAATCGATGTTAGGATTACGTTTAGCACATTCACTACCTGTCAGCAAGACTTTGGCCCTCACCACACACGTTTACCGGCTAACACCCATACACAGCGCACTGGGTATAGCGCACTGGGTATTGGAGATAAAGAAATCAAGGAAAGATCAACCGCCTCGTGGAAGAGGGCTTTTGTTTTTTTTTAAAGATTTTATTTATTTATTTGAGAGAGAGAGAGAATGAGAGATAGAAAGCACGAGAGGGAAGAGGGTCAGAGGGAGAAGCAGACTCCCTGCTGAGCAGGAAGCCCGATGTGGGACTCGATCCCGGGACTCCAGGATCATGACCTGAGCTGAAGGAAGTCGTTTAACCAACTGAGCCACCCAGGCGCCCGGAAGAGGGCTTTTGTAAATGCCAATACAACCTAAGTAAGGGAAGCTGCAAAATTCAATTCTACAATGGGTTTTTTTTCCCCTGAAAAGATAACACATATATTGCTTCGTCTACATGATTTCCTGCCCCACCCCCCCGCCCTGCCCCTCACCTCCAATCTCACTTCACCATAACAGGGGTCAAAATAGACCCATGATTCAGAGATGATGATGTCACGGTCTCCAACACAATGGTATTTTTTACAAAGAATCTTACATGATGTAAGCCACAAGGCTCAAGTTTGCTCTAAGTCTGTATGTTGGAAACTACAATTTCATATGTGTTTTTCTTGATACATTTTGATTACTTAATTCAATATAGCAGTACCTAATAGCTACATGGTATTTATAATACCTCCTAATTGAGCCTCATAAAAATTTACAAAACATTTACATTATTTTTTTTAACATAACATGTTGTGGCAAGCACTGTCAGACAGATTATGCCTTATTTACTCTCATTATCACTTTATTGTTCTTTGTATTCTACTTAAATCTTAAAATAACTATTTTCTATCTTAGAAGTAACACATACAGCAGAAAACTTAGAAAACAAATACAAACTCAAAGGAAGCAGGTATGTAAGTCACCCGAAATCCTGCCACACTGAGACAGGCTTTGTTATGTTTGGCAAGGTCTTACAATGTTTTCTTTTGTTTTGGTTTTTTTTTCACGTATATTTATTGTATGTTGCTTGACAAAAATTGTATACATTATACTTATAGCTTTGCACTGATTTTTCTCCCTTAACAGCATATTGGGGTTGTTTTCTCATGTCAACAAAGATTCTATTTAATGACTGCTTAGCATCGAAGCGTGTAATTCTTAAACTGCTACATGCTGCCTTGCTGTGGCCCATTGGAAACAGAGCCCCTCAAGCCAAAGTTTTATGCAGGCCAAGAAACCATTCTTTGCATTCTCAGTAGAGGGTCCTCCCCTTCGGAATGTGGGGCTCGTGATGCCGAGTGTGTCCTTGATCTTCTGGGCAGGATGGAGAGCTCTTCTATTTTCTCAGGCTTCTGCCTGATAAGGGTGATCAAACAGCAAGATTCAAGATTTACTACTCGGTAATCTAGTTTATTTGCAGTTGTTTAGAGCTTTCATTAGTGCTCTGATCCCCTTATCCAGTTGCTGCCTTATTTTAGAAACTCACCAACTGAAAACAATACCAATCAACAAACCCCAAAAGGCTTTAGTTTGCACCGTGTATGCAATTCTGCATCAGTTGCTTTTCTTTTTTATTGTTTCTCTTCCCGTGTCATTGCTACTACAGTGATCAATATTTCATATTAGCCTAGTGCTTGATTTCTGTTAAATGCATCTAAAACATGTACCTTGTTAAAAGATATAAAGCAAATGGAACATTTATCTTGAAACCTGACTGCAATGAGTACATGCATAGATATCTATTATTATATAGAGATACTAATAGTATAATATATATATTATATGCATAGATAAGTTTTAACAATGCAAACCCAGTTTTTAAACATTTTCTCTCAAAAGTATCCATTAATAATTCCTGAAGTCATTAGCAAGGTGCCAAGCACCTTGCTACATTTTGGAGTGTAGGTTTTAGAAGTCCTAGAGAAGCCAAGATAACTGAAAACGATACATTCTTTTCTTTTTTCTTTTTTTTTTTATTTATTTATTTGACAGAGAGAAAGACAGCGAGAGCAGGAACACAAACAGGGGGAGTGGGAGAGGGAGAAGCAGGCCTCCCGCGGAGCAGGGAGCCCGATGTGGGACTTGATCCCAGGACCCCGGGACCATGATACGATACGTTATTTTCAAACCATGACATAAAACGATAACAGTAGCAGTTATTGCATTCATACTAAGCTTGTTCTACCTAAGCACGTCTTATGTTTCATTTCGTTAACTTCTCTGGGTGGCTCAGTCATTAAGCGTCTGCCTTCGGCTCAGGTCATGATCTCAGGGTCCTGGGATCGAGCCCCGCATCAGGCTCCCTGCTCTGCGGGAAGCCTGCTTCTCTCTCTCCCACTCCCCCTGCTTGTGTTCCCTCTCTCGCTGTCTGTCAAAATAAAATAAATAAAATCTTTAAAAAAAAAAAAAAACTGTAAAGGACAAGTGCTATGGGTGGCACAGGGCTGGCTCAGTCAGTGGAGCATCTGACTTGATCTTGGGGTTGTGAGTTCAAGCCTTGTGTTAGATGTAGAGAATCCTCAAAAATAAAATCTTAAAAAAAAAAAAAGAAAAAGACAAGTGTTCTTATAAGCCCCATTACACATATGAGGAAAATACAAGTAAGAGTTTCTTAAAAGCCTAATTTTTGGCCATTTTTGCTACTTTTCTCCTCTAAGAAACTCAGTATGAATCTCAATGCTGATTGTCCCTCTCTCAGAGCTAACAGTGATACTATTAACAGTAATATGAGTCGGGGCTCCTGGGTGCCTCAGTTGGTTAAGCATCTGCCTTCGGCTGAGGGCAGGTCAGGCTCCCTGCTCAGTGGGGAGTCTGCTTCTCTCTCACCCCACACCTCGTCCTGCTCATGCTCTCTCTCTCAAATAAATAAATAAAACCTTTTTTTTTTTTAAAAAAAAATAATATAAGGGGGCACCTGAGTGGCTCAGTCGTTAAGCATCTGCCTTCAGCTCAGGTCATGATCCCAGGGTCCTGGGATGAAGTCCCGCGTTGGGCTCCCTGCTCAGCGGGAAGCCTGCTTCTCCCTCTCCCACTCCCCCTGCTTGTGTTCCCTCTCTCGCTATCTCTCTCTCTCTGTCAAATAAATAAATAAAATCTTTTTTTTAAAAAAAGGACTATGAGTTATCATTCACTGAGTGTCTACCATGAGGAAGGTACTTTATAGATATTATTGCTGATCTTCATGTGGTAGATTGTATCTGTAGCCACGATAACATCACCCTTCCTTCCACATTCTCTTTTGCATTGTGACCTTGCCATTCCCCTATCAAGAGAACTCGATTTCTCCACCCCCTTCATTCTCTGTGGGTCCTGTGAAGAGAATACGGCAGAAGTGATATTGCCAGCCTCAAGACCCAGGCCTTAGGAGCCTAGCTGCTTCCTATCTCTCAGAATACTTGCAGTTGGAAGTCAGTCACTCTTTAAGAAGTATGACTGCCTTCTCACCATGCTGTGAGAAGCCCAAACTGTCTGTAAAGGCCCCAGAATAGGGGTCAGCAAACTATAGCCCGCTGGCCAGATTCTAGCCCACCTCTTCTTTTGTATGGCCTTTGAGCCAAGAATGGTTTCTACATTTTTTAATGGTCAGGGGAAAAAAATCAAAAAACTATTTTGTGGTATGTAAAATGTATATGAAGTTTAAATTTCAATGTCATAAAGTTTTATTAAGACACAGCCATGCTCATTTGTTCCCATTATCGTCTATAGCTGGTTTCACGCTATAATGGCAGAGTTGAATGGTTGTGACAGAAATCATAGGACCCTCAGAGCCTAAACTATTCACTCTCTGGCCCTTTATAGGAAAAGTTTGCCTACTTCCCACCCTAGAGGATGAGAGAGAAAGGCCAGGAAGTACTAGGGCACTGATCCATATGAGTACATACTAATGCCATGCACTTAGACCTCCAGCCCCAACCAACTCAACTGATGCCACGTGGAAGAGACAAACTGCCCGGCTGAGCCCTTCCCAAATTCCTGAACTACAATATCAAAATCAAAATAAATGGCTCTTTTCAGGCACTAAGTTGTGAATGGTTTATTGCTTAGCAGTTGGTAACTGAAACACCTCACAATCTAACCCTATTAAAATAGATTTTATCCAAATATTTAGATGAGGAAACAGGCTCAGAAAGAGTAAATAACTCCTTCAAGGTCATACTGCTGGTAAATAGGGAACTGGGATTTCAAGCCAGGTCATTTTGCTTCCTAAGCTTTATTTGTGGCACAACTAACCATAATATTCAACCTTTTCTCTACTGCTATCTTCATGTATGTCATTCCCCATGTCCATCTTCATTCATTCAAGAAACGTTTTTTGAGGGCGCCTGGGTGGCTCAGTTGGTTAAGCGACTGCCTTCGGCTCAGGTCATGATCCTGGAGTCCCGGGATCGAGTCCCGCATCCGGCTCCCTGCTCAGCAGGGAGTCTGCTTCTCCCTCTGACCCTCTTCCCTCTCGTGCTCTCTATCTCTCATTCTCTCTCTCTCAAATAAATAAATAAAATCTTTAAAAAAAAAGAAACGTTTTTTTTGAGAATTGTCACCACATGTAAGCACTGCACTAAGCTTTGTGGGGAAACAGATGAATTCAGATAGAATCTGAAATTTTTACCTAATTTTTTACTCAGCTGAGAAGATCAAGAATTATAATAATATGATGATACATGAAATATTTCAGATTCAAATTCAGCACACTTATTCTGAAGCTCATGGCCATAGAATCCCATTCCAGGTAATTAAACTTTCAGAAAAGCTCTGTGTTTGATCTTAACATCACAGTTTTAAGACTGTTTTTTTAGGGATGCCTGGGTGGCTCAGTCGGTTAAGCGTCCGCCTTTGGCTCAGGTCGTGATCTCAGGGTCCTAAGATGGAGTCCCTCATTGGGCTCCTTGCTCAGCGGGAGGCCGGCTTCTCCCTCTGCCTGCCGCTCCCCCTGCTCGTGCTCTCTCTCTGTGTGTCTCTCTCTCTCTGACAAATAAATAAAATCTTTTAAAAAAATGACTTTTTTAAAAAAAGAACAAGTTAGCAGTCAGTCCATAGCTGACTTAAAAGCTCATTTTACCTACCCACAAGGTTAGTTACTGTCAGTGTTTTTAAATTTTTTTTTTTAATTTCAGATTAACCATCTTCTTCCACGTTCAAAACATATGTAACCACACCTGAATGGAAGTTACCAGCTGGAAACCATTAGGATTGAAAAGCAACGAAAAGCAGGAAGCAGAAGCCTAGTGAAAGTGATTTTGAGGGACCAGGGTAAGGAATGTGAAGAGAAGTTCATGGGACATTCCAAGTTGCCAGTCTTTCTCTGAGGTCTTTGGTAGAGATGCATCACTCACTGAAGTAAAGACCATGAGTGGGAGATCACGCTAAGAAGACTGAGGCCACCGTGTGGGTAAAAGCAATTTCCTTGTCTTATCAAGGGCCTCTTTACTCCCCTAGTAAGTATTGGCTTCCTTGGGGCAGAAATGTGACACACAGTCAGTGGTGTGTGGAACTGGCTCATACCAATTTACAAGAGCTATTGTTAAATTTTCAGAAATTTTTGTGAGCCAATTGGTTAATCTTTGGTAGCTCAAAATCAGTCAAAGGAGGAGTATTTATACCATGGACATTGGCAAATGGCTAAAATCCCTGATTTGTAAATCAGGGCTCCCCCCCCAAAAAAAGTAAGTTTACCAGCACATCCCTAAGACAGGGTCAAGTATAAGGATTAACTAGTAGTCAGCAACCCTCTTCATATGGAGTTTATAACAAAATATGAAGCGATCATTACAGTTATGCTTTAAATAATTTTTAGTGACATGAGAAAAAAAAAGCTGGAATCAAAACTTTATCTCTTAGGGGCACCTGGGTGGCTCAGATGGTTGGGCGTCTGCCTTCGGCTCGGGTCATGATCCCAGGGTCCTGGGATCGAGCCCCACATCGGACTCCTGGCTCGGCGTGGAGCCTGCTTCTCCCTCTCCCTCTGCCTCTCCCCCTGCTCATGCTCTCTCTCTCCCTCTCTGTATCTCTGTGTCTGAAATGAACAAATAAAATCTTTAAAAAACAACAACAAAAAACACTTTATCTCTAGTATAGTCTCGAGTATTAAAGCATATGGTGATGAATTGAAAAATATTAGAAAATAGATCAGTATGTTCACAGTGATTATTTTTGGGTTGTGGATTTATAGGTGATTTTTGTCTTATTCATTATAATTGTATCTTTCAAGTATTCTAGTAGATGTGGCTGTTAATGTCTTATTTTAATACAAAAATTTAAAAAAATGATATGCCTACGTATTAACACTTTTTAATTTTGTGTACAGAGGGAACTGAGACAGGGGTTACAGGAAGAAGGAATAGAAGAGATGGGCTTTCCCTTCCTCCCTCATTCAGTCCTGTGAGAATGGAGGTGAAGAGTAACCATCACGATGTGATGGGGGCCAGGCTTCTGTCAGGAGTGGAGGTGGCAACAGGCAGACTGGCAGAAGGACAAATGAATAGAGAAAGGCAGCAAATGTCTCATAAGGAAACCTAGAATAAGAACGAACCAGAAATTCTATTTCTACATGTTAAGTCCCATGATGGTGATTCAACTTCTCGGGCATCAGTTTCTTCATCTCTAAAATAAGTAGGTTACATTACAAAATGATCCACACATTTCTGGATGTTCTGTGTGATCTTCCTCTGGAGGACAGCCAGCTTTCAAGGCAGATGTGGGGAAGCATGCAGCTCACCTGACAAAGGAAAGGGAGTACCAAGTAGACTCTGGAAGAGGAATGTTTGCTGGAGGGGAAGAAAGTGAATTTTGGCAAGGTGGCTATTGGAAAGTGTCATTTATCGGTGATGCTAGAAGAAAACTTTGTCCCCAGGGCACCTGTATGGCTCAGTTGTCAAGTGCCTGCCTTTGGTTCAGGTCAGGATCCTAGGGTCCTAGAATTGAGTGCCGCATCACCCCCCGCCCCCGCCACGCTCCCCCACCCCCACCCTCAGCTCAGCAGGAAGCCTGCTTCTCCCTCTCCCTCTGCCTGCCGCCCCGCCCCCCGCTTGTGCTCTCTCTCTCTCAAATATATAAATAAAAATCTTAAAAAACAAAAAAGAAGAAGAAGAAAACTTTGTCCCTAACTAAAAAAAGCCCTCAAAGGTATTATCAAAGGGATGTTGGGGACAAAAAGAAGATTCCAATTTTATTTTGCACATAGATGGAAAACTTTTGCTTTCACAGGTACATTTCTAACTTTACAAAGCATTTCTGAATGTGGTCTCCATGACAAGATCCCTGATTATGCATTATGAGAAAATCAGGGATCTTCTGATATATGCTATTGGTTTCCTGGAATAGTTTTCCATCTTGTAGTACTTTAGACACCTCTCTTGAAAGTCTAGATCTTTTCTAGGATCATATTATAAAATAGACAAATCTTAAAAATATAGTAGAATATTCATTCCTTGTCAACTCTGACACTAGTTCAGTTAGATGGAGATAGAAACTAATAATTAAATATATTGCTTTATATGTGGGTTCTAATTATCTATGCAAAGTTACTGCTTATTTCTACAGATTGTTTTATGTCTGTTCTAGCTATTCTCAATCATCTTTGAAGAAAAAATTCCCCTGATGTGATAAGACATGATGGTTCCAGCCAAGATATTTGGTAGGTTTTTATTTTTTCATAAACTTGATTCAAGATGTGCTATGTGCATGCCTTCTCCTCAAGGAGCATTGTGGTTTTTAAAAATCTTCATCAGTGAGCAGCTCTCATATACATATATGAAGTAGAAGCTAGTTGGTTCTTTCTCTCTGTTTTAATTGTATTTTCGAAGCACTATAAGAAAAACATCAATGTTGCTTGCCACTGAGTCTTCCTCCAAACAGCCCTGGATTAGTCTCGCTTCCCCAAGGCCATGGCCTTCTGTGCTATGTGGGGCTGGGTGTCGAGTACATGGACACATCTGTAATCAAACCAGGGAGCCACAGTGGGAGCCGAGATCCATTTCTCTGGAATGAGAGCCTCTCATTCCTTTGTTCTTGATATTTCCTGGCAACGTGTCCGCAAGCACATGTTATTAACAGATGGTGGAAGGCATAATTGGGATTTTTATCATAACATATCCTTTATGCTTCCATCATGCACCAAAGAAGCAGAGATGTATGGGCCAGTTCACTCTATCACAGCAGGATTAAAAACATTGACTTCAAACCTCCAAAGGCTCTTATGACAGGCTTGACCGCTCAGTTAGATGTGGTTTTCCATCAGAAGTACAGAGCTCAGTTCGGCAGACTCGTTCATATCAGATTCCTTTTAAGATCAGCGGTTACTATGAAAAAGATTGGTTTCCACAGAGCTGAGTTGATCCGGTAAGTTGAGGCAGACATCTGTGCTGCAGAGCTGAAATCTATGAGATTGGCAGAGAGCCCTGAACTCTGTATGGACAACTGCGCCTCAAAACCCACACAGATGAAAAGGTCTCCTTTGCTTAAACCCATAGCTATGTGCTGAGCAAGTTAAAAAAAAAAAAAAAAAAAAAGGCAGGAGCAAGTATGGAAAAGAGCTGATCCAAAAAAGCTGTGAGGATTATTTTCAATTTTTTTGTTATTGATGTTCAAATCTAGCATGTGCCTTCTCAGTTCAAAATCAAGATTGTCGGGGTCTGCTCTGTAAAAGCACATATACAGTGCATGTTTTCTTAGAGAAAGTTAATTCCTTCACGATTTATGGGTCTCTAAAGAAGTACTGTCCATAATGTTCGTTAAGTCTCTTGTGCATTTAAGTGGCTTGCATCATCCAAAGAATTTGAGTGGTTTTGTTAAAAGTATCTGCTGGTTGGGAATATTCCACATTTCATCCAAGATGATTAAAATTGCAAGACTGTCCTCTGGAAGTTGCCTGAACATTGCAATCAGTGAAGTTTGTATTTGCAGGTCAGTAGCATAGTGAAAGAAGTACCTCACAAGGCTGGAAATCTAAGAGGGCAGTGTTTATGCTAGCATGGTTTCTGGAATCAGGTGGCTTGGTTCAAATCTGAGTCTCTCTCCTATCAGCTAAGTGACATTGATCAAGACGCTTGACGGGGGCGCCTGGGGGGCTCAGTCGTTAAGGTCCTGATCCCAGAGTCCTGGGATCGAGCCCCGCATCGGGCTCCCTGCTCGGCGGGAAGCCTGCTCCTCCCTCTCCCACTCCCCCTGCTTGTGTTCCTTCTCTCGCTGTGTCTCTCTCTGTCAAAAAAAGAAATAAAATCTTAAAAAAAAAAAAAAAAAGACACTTGACTTTTTAAGCCTTGATTTCCTTATTTGGAAGTGGGCATGAAAATAGTACCTATCTCATGCAGTTGTTGTGAAAATGAAATAATATATGAAAAGTACTTAGCATCATGCCTGGTGCATAGAATGTGCTCAATAAACATTAGCTATTATTATTCACACAGTGATAAACAGGGCCAGGTACATAATTTTCAGGTACCAAGGCAAAGTGAAAATGTGGGGCCACTTATTCAAAAAGCAAGGAAAAAAAATGCTGTTGAAGTATGAAAATACATACCTTTTTTCTTTTACTCCAGTCCCTCTCTCCCAACTTATCATGTTGTGTTTAACTAATAGACTTTATTTTTTTAGAGCAGTTTTAGTTTACAGAAAAATCAAGCAGAAAGTACAGAGTTTCTCTATACCCCTTGTCCCAGCCCCTAGCTTCCCTTTTTATTAACATCTTGCCTTACTCTGGAACATTAATGTCAATTGACAAACCAATACTGATACATAACTCTGAGTCCATAATTCACATTAGAGTTCCCTCTAACATTTGTTCACTCATTTGGATAATTATCTAGGAGTGCAATTGCTGGATCATTTTTTTTTTTAAAGATTTTACTTATTCATTTGAGAGAGAGGGGGGAGAGCGCGCGCACAGGCAGAGGGAGACGGAGAAACAGACTCACCCCGCTGAGCAGGGAGCCGGACGGATGTGGGGCTGGATCCCAGCACTTTGGGATCATGACCTGAGCCGAAGGCAGATGCTCAACCAACTGCACCCACCCAGGCGCCCCTTGCTAGATCATTTTGTAAGACTATATCACCCTTTGTAAGAAACTGTCGAACTATATTCAAAAGTGGTTGAACTATTTTGCATTTCCACCAGCAATGAAAGAGAGTTCCTGTTGCTCTTACACACTTGCCAGCATTTCATGTTATTAGTGTTTTGGATTTTAGCCATTCCAATAGGTATGCAGTGGTATCTCAGGGTTTTAATTTAGGATTCACTAATGATATATGATGTTGAGCATTTTTTCATATGCTTATTTGCCACCTGCATGTCTTTGGTGAGGTGTGTGTTCAGATCTTGTGCCCACTTCTTAATTAGGTTATTTGTTTTCTTATTGTTGAGTTTTAAGAATTCTTTGTATATTTTGGACACAAATCCGTTCTCCGATATGTCTTTTGCAAATATTTCCTCCTAGTCTGTGGCTTGCCTTTTCATTCTCTCAATGATGTCTTTTACAGAGCAGAAGTTTCTAATTTTAATGAAATCTAATTTATCAATTTTTTTTCTTTTATGGATCATGCTTTTGGTGTTGTATCTTAAAAATTCATTGCTGAACCCAAGGTCACCTAGTGTGAAATAATAAAAGATATTTGTGTTGGTCTCTGTCCCCATTCTTGACACAGAGCTCCTAAAACCATGTAATTTCCTAAGTTATAAGAAAGAACACTAGGAGCAGCTTTTGTTCTAATATTTGATCTTTGATTAGAGCTCCTAAATCCCTTGGAGTTTCCTGGGTAATAGGAGTGTCTTTTGTTCTAATGAGGCAACTCTTGGTTGGTTTCTTTTTTTTTTTTTTTTTAAAGATTTTATTTATCTGACGTAGAGAGAGATACAGCGAGAGTGAACACAAGCAGGGGGAGTGGCAGAGGGAGAAGCAGGCTTCCCGCCAAGCAGGGAGCCGGACGCAGGGCTCGATCCCAGAACCCTGGGATCATGACCTGAGCCGGAGGCAGACACTTAACGACTGAGCCACCCAGGCGCCCCTCTTGGTTGGTTTCTGCACAGCTTCAGGATGGAGGCTGGTCACCAGAAAGTCCAAGCCATGAGTTGAAGTTAGAACTTTCAGTCCCGGGCGCCTGGGTGGCTCAGTTGGTTAAGTGGCTGCCTTTGGCTCAGGTCATGACCCTGGAGTCCCAGGATCCAGTGCCGCAACAGGCTCTCTGCTCAGCGGTGGGGGGTGGGGTGGGGGGGTGGTCTGTGTCTCCCTCTGCCCTTCCCCCCTCTTGTGCTCACTCGCTCTCTCACTCTCTCAAATAAATAAAAATTAAAAAAAAAAAAATTTTCGGTCCCATCCCCCATCCTCCAGGAAGCCGGGAGGGGCTGGAGATTGAGTTAATCATGGATCATACCTACATAATGAAGCCTCCATAATAATCCCCAAAGTATGGTGTTCAGAGAGCTTCTGGGTTGGTGAACACATCCATGTGCTGGGAGGGTACTGCATCCCAACTCCATAAAGACAGAAGTTCCTGTGCTCAGGACCCTTTCATATATCTTGCCCTACACCTCTCTTCCATCTGGGCGTACATCTGTATCCTTTATTATATCCTTTTATAATAAGCCGGTAAATGTAAGTAGGTGTTTCCCTGAGTTCTGTGAGCCATTCCAGCAAATTATTGAACCCAAGTCAGGGATTGTAGGAACCTCAATTTATAACTGGTCAATCAGAAACACGGGTGACAACCTGGGACTTTTGATTAGTATCCAAAGTTGAGGGGGAAGGCAGTTTGGTGGGACTGCGGTCTCCAGGTGAATAGTATCAAAATCGAGTTAATATGTGGGACAACAGCTGCTGTCAGAGAATTGCTTGAGGTGTGGAAAACCCACACATCTGGTGTGAGAAGTGAAGTGCACTGCAGTAGGAGTGTGAGAATAAAGGAGAAACTAGGAGAGATTTTCCATACAGCTACTACATTATCTTCTAGAAGTTCTATAGTTTTGTATTTTACATTTAGGTCTATGATCCATTTTGAGTTAATTTTTGTGAAAGGTATAAGGTCAAAGTCTAGATTCTTTTTTTTTGCATATGGATGTCCAGTTGTATTTGCATATTTACATACTTACATATTTGCATATGGATGTCCAGTACTATTTACTGAAAAGACTATCTTTTATCCGTTGAATTACTTTAGCTTTGTCAAGGGTCAGTTAACTATATTTGTGTGGGTCTATTTAGCTATGTTTGTTTGGGTTTATTTCTGCGCTCCTTACTCTGTTCCATTTTACTATTTGTCTATTCTTTCACCAATACCTTACTGTTTTGATATATAGCTTTATAGCCACTCTTTAAGTTGTATAGTGCCAGTCCTCCGACTTTGTTCTTCTTCTGTGTTATGTCGGCTATTCTAGGTCTTTTGCCTCTCTGTATAAATTTAAGAATCAGTTTGTCAATTGCCACAAAATAACTTGTTAGGACTTTCACTGGGAGTGCGTTGAATCTATAGATCGAGTTAGGAAGAATTGATATCTTAACAACAGTGAACCTTCTCGTCCATGAACGTGGAATTAGTCTCCATTTATTTAGATCTACTTTGATTTCTTTCATTAGGGTTTTTTAGTTTCCCTCATATAGATCTTATACATATTTTATTAGATTTGTACCTAAGTATTTCATGTCATAGTGGGTTTTTTTTAAGATTTTTATTTATTTATTTGACAGAGAGAGACACAGAGAGAGGGAACACAAGCAGGGGGAGCAGGAGAAGCAGGCTTCCCGCGGAGCAGGGAGCCCGATGCGGGGCTCGATCCCAGGACCCTGGGATCATGACCTGAGCCGGAGGCAGATGCTTAACTGACTGAGCCACCCAAGTGCCCCTCATGTCATAGTGTTTATATACTATCTAATGCTGTCGTAAGAAAAATTATATTTTATCATGAATTTTACCATTCATTTTATATTGTGCAAAGCCAGTTTTAAATGCAAATATAAGAACACTTAACTCATATGTAGAATCACCAAAATGATACAATTTGTATTTCATAGCTTATGCATGCATATCTTGTTCTTGCCAGAAAGAGTGGAAAAGTTGTACAAAATTAGCTCAGCTGCTCTAACTGCGCTTCTTGATACTCACACATTCCATCAACACTTTCTGCCTTCAGCTTACTCCTGAGCAAGGATGACTGCAAGGAGAAAGACTCATGGGTTGCCTTACCTTTTCCTTTCCTTCTCTGTCATCATTTTCAGCATAAGTGGTTGGCTAACACAGAGAAATGATATGAGTAACAAAGAATATGTTAGCATTCCTTGATTGTTCATGTATCTTAGAGTACTGCTGTCTTCTTTCTGAGTTTGAAGCAAGTTCTAGTTCAGATAGAAAGCTTGGCCTCTCAGAGCTGTCAGCAGTCCTGCTTACTCAGTCATAGACAATAACACACTTGCTTTGTACTTACATGGGCTTGCTGTACTCCTGGGCACTGTGGGTTCATTTGCATTCTGTGCCAGTGGGCATCTGGAATACAATGGAAATGGGGTGGCAAGGAATAGCAGTGAACATGCATATTCCATGTATCTCTTCTGCTTCTGTGCACCCATTAGACTTCATTTACAAAATACAAGTTCAAAGATGAAGTTATTAAGAATTTTAAACCAGGTTGCCTATTTTCTTCTTGTTGAGTTGCACAGGATATATGTCCATGAAGCCAGCTCTGCTGATAACTAAGAAGCCATGGAGATACAAGGCAGAGCAGCTGGTCATGGAGGAATTTTAACTAATTAGAGAATAAAGAAGGCTTCAGCTGGAAAGGGCATAAAGTTTATATCTGGTTCCAAAAACTAGGCCCCCCAAATTTAAAGTGACGGGACAGGGTCACATAGGCATATAGTAGGATGGGAACTCCTCTTTCCATTTAAGCAGCATTGTGGAAATTCATTATGTGATACTATTTCAGACTTCCTATTCACTGGATTTTAGGTCTCCTGGCTTCCAGATCTTACTGAGCTTGACTTGATGTTTCTGGAAACATAGAGATTTACATACTGGGAGTCCAAGCTAAAACCCAAAGCAGCTGTGACTGTCATAGACAGAGTAATACTCAAATCAGAACTAGTTGTAGTGATAGGTTTTTAGTATTAGGCACCAGGCTGCTAGAAAATAGGGAAAGAAGCTCATTTCTTCATGGAAGAGAAAAGTATCTGGTTTGTGTATGTTCTTGGCAGCAGTTTTAGCCATTAGACCCAAGCTCAGATTCAGAGAGAATATGAGATTCAAAAGAGACCTCAGCGATAAACTTATCCGGTGGGTTTTAAACCGGGCTCTGTGGAAACCAAAGATCTCACAGAAGTGCTTTAGGGGATCCACAAACATTTAACTGAATTTATTTGTAGTTATTTCAAAAACGGAGTTAGAAAATCATGCTACTCAGATGTGCTCTAGATCAAAGTTTGAAGCAATAGAGATCATGGACTGTGATCTCTTCAATTGTCTCATGAAGAAATGTTATATATGTCAATCTATAAATAAATTGGGTATGCCCCCTCCTATCTGCTCTTTGTATTGGGGAGCCATGTGAGACTCTATTTTATTGAAGGGTTCCCTTGCATCAAAGTAAAGTTTGAAAACCATTGATCTGGCCATCCTCTTCTATGTAAACCTCTTAGAGCAGTGGCTGAATTCAAAATAGGTGCTCAACAAATATTAGCTATTATTATTTCCTACAGATGGAGAGATCAAGTCCCACGTTGACCAAGTGGCTTGTGTAACACATCCAGATACTTAGCAGCAAAACCGGAATTCCAGCCTGTGTGCTAACTCCTAGATCATTCCTCTTTTCATTCTATTGCAGTTGCCTCCAGATCCAGCCCCATCCCCAACATAGCAACTAAAATTTGTTTTAAAGATTTCCTTGTTTGTTAGAAAGAGAGAGAGGGAGGAAGAGAGAGCATGAGCAGGGGGAGTGGCAGAGACAGAGGGAGAAGCAGGCTCCCTGCTGAGAAGAAGCCTGATGTGGGACTCGAGCCCAGGCCCCTGGGAGCATGACCTGAGCCGAAGGCAGATGCTTAACTGACTGAGCCACCCAGGCATCCCCATAGCAGCTAAAATTTTAAGTCTGGCAGGCATAAACTGTCTTAACTGTTTCTTTTTTTAAAGGTTTTATTTATTTATTTGACAGAGAGAGACACAGCGAGAGAGGGAACACAAGCAGGGGGAGTGGGAGAGGGAGAAGCAGGCTTCCCGCTGAGCAGGGAGCCCGATGCAGGGCTCCATCCCAGGACCCTGGGATCATGACCTGAGTCCAAGGCAGACACTTAAGGACTGAGCCACCCAGGCGCCCCTGTCTTTACTGTTTTTTGTTTTTTTTTTTTTTTGATTCTACCCTCTTCTCGGTCTTGGGCCAAGCTTGAGAAATAGAGGAAGGGAAAAAGAGGAAGAGGAGGAAGAGAAGGAAAAGAAGAAAAAGAAGGGGAGGAAGAAAGAGAAGGAGAAAAAAGGGAGGAGAGGGGAGGAGAGAGGACGTCTCTAAAATATGATTGCTTATCCTAAGGAAGTTAAAGGATGAGTTAAGAAGAGTCCCAGGGGTATGCCTGGGTGGCTCAGTCAGTTAAGCATCAGGTCGTGATCTCGGGGTCCTGGAATCAAGCAGGGTCCTGGGATTGAGCCCCATGTAGGGCTCCCTGCTCAGTGGGGAGTCTGTTTCTCCCTCTCCCTCTGCTCCTCCCCCCTCTCCTGCACTCTCTCTTAAATAAATAAAATAACAAATACAATTCTTGGGCAGCCCTCAATTAGGAAAAAAAAAAAAAGAGTCCCAGGTCCCAATCAAAATCAGAGCAAGTTATTTTATAGATATCAGCAAACTGATTCTAAAGTTTATATGGAGAGGCAAGAGACCCAGGGTAGCCAACACAAAATTGAAGGAGAACACAGTTAGAGCACTGATACTACCCAACTTCAAGACTTACTATAAAGCAACAGTAATCGAGACAGTGTGGTGTTTGCAAGAGAATTAACAAAATAGGTCAGTTGGACAGAATAAAGAGCCTAGAAATAGGCCTACATAAATACAGTCAGCTGATTTTTGACAACGGAGCAAATATAGTCTCTTCAACAAATGGTGCTGGAACAGCTAGACACCCATACACAGAAAAAAAGAACAAGAATGTAGACACAAACCTTACACCCTTCACAAAAATTAATTCAAAATGGATCCCAGGTCTAAGATTGGAAAATGGAAAACTTTAAGACTCCTAGAAGTTGGCATAGCAGAAAACCTAGATGACTTTGGATTTGACAATGAGTTTTCAGGTACAACACCAAAGACACAGTCTATGAAACAAATACCTGATAAGCTGGACTTCATTAAAATTAAAAACTTCTGCTCTGTGAAAGACATCATTAAGAGAATGGAAAGACAAGCCATAGACTAGCAGAAAAAAATTTGCAAAAGGCACATCCAATAAAGAATTGTTATCCCAAATATACAAAGAACTCTTAAAACTCAACAATAAGGAAACAGGCAACCTCACTTAAAATGGGCCAAAGACTTTAACAGACACCTCACCAAAGAGTATATACAGATGGCAAATAAGCATTTGAAAAGACACCACACATCACATTTCATCAGGGAAATGTAAAATAAATCAACAGTGAGAATATTAAAATAACCTATTAGAATAACCTAAATGCTGGCAAAGATGTGCATCAACAGGAACTTACACGTTACTGGTAAGAACGCAAAATGGTACAGCCACTCTGGAAGGCAGTTTGGTGGTCTCCTACAACACTAAACATCCTCTTACCATACAATCCAGCAAACACGCTCCTTGGTATTTACCCAAAAGAGTTGAAAACTTACATCTATACCAAAACCTACACAAAGATGTTTATAGCAGCTTTATTCACAATTGCCCAAACTTGGAAGCAATCGAGATGTCCTTCAGTAAGCGAATGGATAAATGAATTGTGGGTACTTTCAAACAATGGAATATTATTCAGCACTATAAAGAAATGAGCTGTTAAGCCATAAAAAGACATAGAGAAATCTTAAATGCAAATTACTAAGGGAAAGAAGCCAATCTGAGAGGGCTACATACCTTATGATTCCAACGATATGATATTTTGGAAAAGGTAAAACTACAGAGACAATAATAAGATCAATGGTTGCTGAAAAGGGTGGTGGGGGTGGGATGGGGAGATGAAAAGGCAAAGTACAGAGGACCTTTAGGGCGGTGAAAATATTCTGTATGATATCGTAAGGATAGATATATGTCATAGGTTTACCTAAACCCCTAGAATGTATAACACCAAGAGTGAAGCCTAATGTAAACCATGGACTTTGAGTGATTATGATGTGTCTGTGTAGTTCATCCTTGGTAAAAAATGTACCATTCTGGTGAGTGATATGGTACATTTTAATAAGGTATAATAGGGCATATATGCATGTGTGGGAGCAGGGAGAATATGGGAAATCTCTGTACCTCCTTCTCAACTTCCTTGTAAACCTAAAAGTGCTCTAAAAAAATTGTCCTTAAAAAAGGATTAAAAAAAAAAGAAGCCCCAGGCAGGATAGGAGAGAAAGAGAAGGTTGTGATGGAATTCTGCTCTCAGAAACTCAGCAACTAATCCCTGAACATTTAACTATATGAAGGACACTCTTGTAGGTTCTATAGGCTTTCAAAAAGTTGTCTTCAGAGCTTAAAATCTGGTTGCACAGATAAGACAAAAACCTATGAAAAGTTAAGTAAAAAGAAAAGAGACTGAGTAACTTCCAAAACTATGAGTTCAGTAAATGGCATTAAATGAAAACCATTTACAAAAGAATTAAAACACTATCTTCTCAAGTCCTATAACATCTCAAGCTTAATAATGCTCCACCAAAAACATAAAAAACATACTCTCTGTCCTCCACCCAATTCCTGACATGAAGAGACAACAAAAGTAGAGTACTGGGCAAAAGCATGCACTCTGCCGCAAAGCTGCCTCGGGTTCAATCCCGACCCTCTAACCTGCCTTCTGGGTGAGCCGGAGCAAGTTACCCAACTTCTCTGTGCCTTGATAACCTCAGCTGTTGACCAGGAATCATATCCCCACCCCAAGAGCTGTGAGGACTCCATGAAAGGCACTTTGAACAGTGCCAAGTGCACAGTAAGGCTTCAGTACATTTTAGTAATTATCACGTTGTCCACTCTTTTGATTCTGTCATGAGAATTTGGAGTCAAAGAAATACTTAGAGGGCTCTGGTGTTCCTTCCATGGGGTCACCTACACTGACATTTTTCTCTCTAGTACAGTCCCTGTTCTGACTTTCATTTACTGTGTAGACTGAGACAAGGGGAAATATCTCCTGTATGGGTAAGACACTTCTAAGAAATCACCCAGGTGGGGCACCTGGGTGGCTTAATCAAGTGTCTGCTTTCAGCTCAGATCATGATCCCAGGGTCCTGCATTGGGCTCCCTACTCAGCGGGGAGTCTGCTTCTCCTTCTCTCTCTGCCCCTCCCCCTGCTTGTGCTCTCTCTGTTTCTCTCTCTCTCCCAAAAAAATATGATCTTTAAAAAAATAAAAAAAAGAAATCAACCAGGGACATGACTGAATCTGGCCTTTGAAGACGATGGCCTGTGATTTTAAGGGAGAGGGGAGGGGTGGAGATACTATTACAGTTTTGGGTGCTATGGGAAAACCAGTGGCAGTTATTGAGAACACCAGGCTGTGGGAATGTGCCTTGAAGGAAATCAGTCCTGGCTGCAGATCCTGGGAGAAATGTTACATTTTCTTGTCATCACTCAAGGACCTTGGCTGACAGAGTAGCTGCCATCTTGAACATAGCTGACCTCTGTGCCAGAGAGAACAGAGTGCTCTGAAGACTCTCAAAACAGCAATTAAATGCTCTGATTTATTTCATTTTCTTCAACTTGTTGGTCAGAAATCTTCACATGGCCTGAGCCAACTAAAAAGGGCTGGGAAAATGCAATCTGACCATGTGTCAGACTGTGGAGAGTTAGAAATACCTGGTGAAGAGTTCTTTTGGTAAAAGCTGGTGAAAATATAAATATCTGTAGACTTGGGGTAGATTAGAGAAAAACAAAAAAACACCTTCTCAATTTTCCAGCAACTGGAGCTCTTTGGTCCGTCTTCATTATATATTCTCAGTGTGGGATCCAGAGACGGTGGAAATTTTCTGAGCTCAGCTGAAGCTAATGAGTGTAGCTGATGGGGAATGAGTTTGATCTAGGCTAGAAGTGACGAGGTAATTGATTCAAAATTTGCTGCTTATCTTACTAACCGTTGGGCCAAAGGACTTCCTTATCCATGAGGGATGATTCTCCACCTGCCCCGCCACCCCACACTACTCAGGAAGCCCATGGAATTTTGCTGGCTATGGCAACCAAATACTCTGAATTTTCTGTGACAATACTGACTTTAAATGTTCAACCCATTTTCCTCATAATGACATTTATATTTGTCAGACCATGGGTCCTGAATTTTGGTCAGAAATGTGGTCTCTTGGGGCACCTGGGTGGCTCAGTCGTTAAGCGTCTGCCTTCGGCTCAGGTCATGATCCCAGGGTCCTGGGATCGAGTCCCGCATCAGGCTCTCTGCTCCACGGGAAGCCTGCTTTTCCCTCTCCCACTCCCCCTGCTTGTGTTCCCTCTCTCACTGTGTCTTTCCCTGTCAAAAAATAAATAAAATCTTAAAAAAAAAAAAAAAAGAAAGAAATGTGGTCTCTCTTCCAGAGAATAGCCAGTTGTTCAGAGCTTGGAAGGCAGGGAAGAGCCCACAGCCTCCATGAAGGAATGAATGAAGTTCTGACATCACCTTCCACCTCTACACACTGTAGCACTACACACAAACTTAAAACATCCAGAAATCCCACTTTTGATAGTGTAGAGTCATTTATACAGCCTGTTGGGAGGGTGTTCTCCAACCACTCTTTTTTAGCTTCCTTCAACAGATACTTAATCTACTGGTCCCCTTCCATCAGTGGGCTCCATCTTCTATACACTGATTAAGTCTTGTCTATAATGTAGTTATCACAGTATCACACTGGGAGTTGTTCTTTATGTAATTGTCTTTCTAGACTGAATGCCTTCAAAGTAGGGCAGAGATAAATAAATTAGAATAAATGAGAAGAAACTAAAGACCAAGACCCCTTTTAAAAGGTTTAAAAGTATGATTAAAATGTTATTAAAAATCGACATGGCAAATAACAGAAACTCAAGAAATGCTGGAATTAATTAATTTGTGGTTTACATATTTGCATACATAACATTCATATACCTGCCTGTTAAAGTGATTGTTGCAAAGAGCACGGACTGATGAAATGAATAACCCAGGAAGCAAAGCCGTCTTTAAGGGTGGGTTTTGCCCCCGCCCACAGCACTTGGTTGCTTGCTGGTAGTTTTTTGTAGTGGTGGGGAGTGATTTGCCCAAATTCAGCCATCTCTAACCTGCTCCCCCTTGTGGTCAGTGTGAGACATTTTTAAGGTGGCTGGTTTGGGTTTCCTCCCCTTTGTGGAATCATCGACAGATAAAAACAAAACTCAAAGCCAGATATTTTGATATTAGATCAAATATTTTAACAGTAGACTTAGTCTAATGTGAACCCAGGAAGAGCGAAAGAGCCAGTCCATTTTCTTCTGATCTTTTCCTTTCCTGACCAGCCCCTTTACCTTTGTCAAGAATCAGGACAGGGCCCATCCAGAAAGATGATTTCTTGCTGTCTGGGTTTTGGGCTTCACCTTGCGGCTTCCTTAGCAAGATGCCTATCATTCTGTATGTCTGCTTACTGGATAGTCAACCCTACGGACTATGAATACCTCATGGTAGGGGTGAGGGTACAGGAACTGTGTCTTGCATCTCTTTATTCCAAAACACTTTTAGCACCAGCTGTGGAATAGTTGTTCAGTAAATATTTGTTGAAATAAACAAGTGGTTCTTGCCACTAAAAACTTTAGGCAAATGGTATAATGCTTTAGGTCTCAATTTTTCATTTATAGATTTAGGGACTTTGAACTTTAAGTCCGTAAAGAGCCTGTACAGCTGGCATTATTCCCTCATCAGGTTATTCTGTAAGAACTGTTCCCCTTTGACTTTCAGGTTCTTTGTGGGGGCTTCTGAATACTTTTTTGGTCCTATAGGGTTGTATGCTATATGTCATGGTATGTTAATATTGGAGATGGATATGAAAAATAACCCTGTAACTATTAGTAAGATGGGACTGAAGAGATTTCTTCACGGTATAAGTAATTGTACTTGAATAGTTCTTTTTCAAAGAAAAACATCTATTCCATGAAGAGGTCAAAGAAATTCATATTTACATATTTTTCAATTTGAAGACATACCAACTCATGGAAAGTTCTAGAAGTTTTTCTTCCCCTTGATTTGGAGCTCTCTTTGGTCAATTTTCTCAACATATCAAGTTTTAACAACATTTGACCCAAGGACCACAAAGCATTATTTAGTAAATATTCTGTTTGTAATCAAGACATTTGAGGATAATAAAAATGTGAAGAAAGGATTACTAAGTTTCCTCCATCAAGTTTTAAATTTCTACGTTGACACAACGAACAAACACTGAAAAATGTGTATGATTGTTGAGTCTAAGAACATTAACAGTTTATACAGATTCTGCCATAAAACAAAACTATCCAAACCGTCCAAGATCTAGAAGACATTAGAAAGGGCCTAATACAAGTTTGGCAGCGAGACCGAATGTCTCATTCCTCTCTGTTTTGATTTTGTGAGACTCTAGGTCTGTCTGTGGCAGAATGACTGTGTGGTCTCAGAGCTCTAGAACTTGTGTTCTCCTGAAAGTAAGAAGCTTTCCAAAGAAGTTGGAATCTTTAGGAGACACAATCTTTTAGAACTGAGGTGAAGAAACCTTTTCAAGTTAAACTAAACTAAATTTGGAGGCCTATGGATAGAAATGGATATTTTTAATGAACTAATTTGGGACAGGAGGAATCTCCAATTAGTAAAATAGAATTTTGAGTAAAGAGAAGAAAAATAAACTTTTTAGATAAGAGGATCTTTGTCGTTAAGCAGGGATTTGTTTTGTTTTAGAAAAAGCCTCACTACTAGCTGCTAAAGGTAGATTGTTAGGTTATAAAGA
The DNA here is from genome assembly GCF_037043125.1 of Eumetopias jubatus. Taxonomy (NCBI): domain Eukaryota; kingdom Metazoa; phylum Chordata; class Mammalia; order Carnivora; family Otariidae; genus Eumetopias; species Eumetopias jubatus. Next base: position 111,331,667 of record NW_028274807.1, read on the forward strand.
ATTGCAGTTTGAAATGTAAATTGGCCCCATAATGAGGCCTGTATTTACCTTTACTTGCAGTCTTTCCAGGAATGTAGTAGGTAAATCCGTGTGGACAAGATTACATTTGCTTCTGGCAGGCTAGCTAGGAAAGGTTAACGCCACTAAAATCATGAGGGTATTTTATTTCTGCTAGATAAAATATGTACAAAAAAACCTTTACCACATATCTAAGGATGGTACAAGGAGTGATCTCAGATCTATTTATCCTTGGGAATGTCTAATAAGTTGAATTCATAGTGTTTTTGAGCTCGAAGTATTAACTTTCTGTTAACAAAGAGCTGTCTCTTTAGTAACATGTATGTATTTCCATTTTTTTTTGGTCTGTTCCTAGGAAAATAGCTATATATTCATTTATCAGAGTCAGCAGTCATTTTTTTAAAGGTGTTGGGTTTTAACAGAGCCTGGCATACAAGAGACTCTCAATAAATATTTGTTGACTGTTATCAGATATCAATTTGGGAGATATAATAAAAATTCCACTTGGGTTATAACAAGTTTATATAATTTATCTTAATCACAGCTTTACCTAAAGTTTTCATTTTCCTTCTTTCATTTGGATTTCCTGACCTCTGAAAAATGAAAGATAATTAAGTCATCAAAAAAGTCACCTCTAAGACCTCTAGAATAGTGTGCTGTCTGGGATTTGCTTCAAAACAAGCTGGCAGAAGGCAGGGAATGGGAGGGGTGGAGATGAATGAGACTGGCCATGAGTTGATAATTGTTGAAGTTGAGTGATACTATTCTACTTTTGTAAGTGTCTGAAAATTTTTCAGTATATAAGGTTTTAAAATAAAGACTGGTAAGGCAAAGATAAGGACCTCTGTAACGTAGTTCCTGTGTCTTTACCAAGTGTTCTTTCCCTTCTGGGTGCCTTACTTCAAAGACAAATGGGGATGGGAGAGGCATTTCTACGATCCAAGTACTTGATAGCATTATTTATCTCCCTAGCCCTAGGCCTCCTCTTGAGGAGATTCTGGGCAGAAAGGAAGCTTTCGGGAACCTTCCCAAGATTTATGGCCAAGCAGCCTACTTTTGAGTTCCCTTCATCTTCTTTCCTGGACTGGAAGGAAATGACCTTTCGGTTCAGCCATCCCTGGGGGTGTGGCAAGGGAGGTGGTACTCCATTGAGACTAAGATAACGTCAGCATTCTTGCCTGAGAAAGGAGCTACAAAGATGTGTTTTCCTATTGCCTCAAGGTACACTCTGAAAAACTCTAGTCAGCTCTTACTGACCGGGCTAGATTTTCATGAATTGTTTTGGTAATCAAACTGGCAACTTTTCTTGGCTTTTGGAAAAAGCAAACACATTTAACTGTTTACAAAGCTACTAGAAGAAAGGTAAGAGTCTCAGGTACTGAACTAGGACACCTTGACCAAGTTGTATTGTGTCCTGTCAGCGTGGACTGCCAAGGTACTGACCATTTAATCTGTGAATCTTTTGATCATGTGCACTTTACTGGTAATCTGTTCCAACAAAGAAGAGAAGAAATCCAAAGGTTGTCTTTGCTCTTGCCTTGTGAGATTTTCTCACCCCCTCTAGTTTGTTCACTTGGCTTGCATAATAACTGAACCAGTTTTGGCTTTAATCTTTTTCTCCCATTAACAAATGCTCAAATTTACATATAATACAATGAAATCCAATATATTTCTAAGAAGTCTACTCTAAACAGTGTAAAAGGAACCTAGTACATTTGTAACATGCCAATAATGTAAAAATTGGTTTTGTTCAACTTGAAATGATTAAATATTGATTAATGGAATCGAATTTTTAGAGCTAGAAAGGTTAAAAAAAAAAAAAAAGCCCCTGGAGATTACTCTAGCTGAAACTTCTTACTTTATGCAGTAGTTAAGGAGGCCCCAAAAAGCAAAGGTACTTGTTCACGGTCACAGATCCCTTCCTAAAAAACTCAAGTTGCTTTTGCTCTCTGAAGAGCAGTTTCACAAGGTTTGACAAGAGATGCACTGAGCACATCCAGAGTTTGAAAGTTAATGCCTTGTAGGAGCTACAGCAGAGTAGAAAAAATGGAGTTGATATTGTCCTGGGTTTAGTTCATGTAAGACACATGCCACAGGGTCTTAAGCTTTAGGGTCTCTGGGAGACAATGTCATGTTTCTATTATAGAAAAAAAGAAAGAAAAGTCAGCCACGAAAGGATCCATTTCAAGAATTCAGTTAATGTGCATTTGGGAAATCAAAATATCCTTCTCATATTCAAAGAAAATAATTACTGTTAAAATCCATTTTGTAGAAGTCTGCTTTTAATAATACTTTCTTTAGAGACTAGTCACTCCAAAACACTGAGAAAATAGATTCAGCCTCAAGTCAAATATTCTCTATGCACCATACTGATAAGGGAGAAATGGGGGTGGGAGAGTGTTTTTGAAAAGAACCAGTAAATGGAAAATATATTACCAAGTGAAATGCATTCAACGTTTTAGTTCCGTTGAAAGAATAAAATGTGTATAAGCGTCAACTTTATTCTTCTTATAAACTCTGTATTATTTATAGCTATTTAAAGGTACTGAAAGAAAATAGAGAAAGGCAATTTAAAACTGTTTACATTCGCTTATCTTTTTAAAATTTTGACTTACTCCAACCACTTGCCACCACACATAAAATCTTTTCTAAAGGAGATAGAGACCACTTTGAACAACCAGAGTGGCTTTCAACACTTATCTTGTGGTTTGGGGGTGTGTGCGGGTGGGGGAAAGAGAAATAAAGAAGTAAGGAGGGTAGAGGAAAGAGCTCCTTTCTAACAACCTTTCAAAAGTTAGATTCTCAGGGGTGCCTGGGTGGCTCAGTCAGTCAAGACTTGGACTCTTGATTTCAGCTCAGCATCCTGAGATGGAGCCCTGGGGCTCCATGGGGGCTCCACAGGGCTCTGTGCTCAGCAGGGAGTCTGCTTCTTTCCCTCACCCTCTGCCCCTCCCCACTCAAATGAATAAATAAATCTTTTTTTGTAAAGAGTGAGATTCTTAGAAATACTTAATTCTTATAAACTTTGCCTCACACATTTGCATAGTGCAAAGAAAAAGAGTAAGGGAAACTCTAATAGTGGGCTATCAAGATGGAAAGGAGAAAGACAACAAAGACAAATCCGGGAAAGGAATAATGGCTGCACATAGACCCAGGACAAGGAAGTGGGTCCTAAATGTCAGGATCCTTAGAGCCTGTGAAGCACTTCCCTTCAGTTCATCTGAGGATGATGTAAAATAAATTAACATCCTATACTTCTTATTTTAATTCCAGTTGCCCCAAATGTACAAACTTTGAGAACTGGGTCGTCTGTTCTTCTTACTGCTGCTAAGAAATTTTGAACTGAATAATTTCACTAGGTATAAGCCTGACTATCAAAGGGATCTTCTGAGAAAATTAAAGTAGTGACAAACTATGGGCATTATTTTAAGGGCCCTGGGGCACCCTGGTAAACCAATATTTCCAAAAATTTTTTTACACATGATCCATTGTAAGAAATACATTTCATACACAGCACACATACACACACATAAAACTAAATTACTGAAATAAACGTTTCATGAAAAAATATTGTTCCTGGGGTGCCTGGGTGGCTCAGTTGGGTCATGATCTTGAAGTCCCAGGATCGAGCCCCTCATCAGGCTCCCTGCTCAGTGGGGAGTCTGCTTCTCCTCTACCCCTCACCCTGCTCATGCTCTCGCTCTTGCCCTCTCTCTCTCTCAAATAAATAAATAAAATCTTTAAAAAATATATTTTTCCTTACTAAGTATGATGCATTCTGATATTTTCTTTTCTTTTTCTTTTTTTTTTTTAAAGTAGTTTCCATGCCCAGCATGGAGCCCAACACAGGGCTTGAAGTCACCATCCTGAGACCAAGACTTGAGCTGAGCTAAGAGTCAAATGCTTAACCAGCTGAGTCACCCAGGTGCCCTAACATTCTGATATTTTCTGTTTCACTCTAATCTTTTTTTTTTTTTTTTTTTTGAGAGAGAGAGAGAAAGAGTGCATGAGCACATGCAAGCTGGGGCGGGATGGGGGGTGGGTAGGAGGCAGGGTCAGAGATAGAGGGAGAGAGAGAATCTTAAGCAGACTCCACACTGAGTGGAGCCCAAAGCGGGGCTCTATCTCATGACCCTGAGATCATAACCTGAGCTGAAATCAACATACTGAGCCACCCAGATACCCCCCTTCTTTTAAAAAATTCTGGTTTGTAACCCATTAAATTGATTTTACCACCAACTGAAGAACTGAGACTCTAAGTGTGAAGCACAGAACAAATCACGGTGCTGGTTGGACTCTAGAATTATATGAGATTCAAGGGTATTTTATTTGAAGCAAACAAGTTTTATAGAATCCAGAAGTTCCCAAATTTATCATTATTTGCTATAATGTGAAACTTCAAAGTTTTTTGTAATCAAGTATTTTTTTGCAATCAGTATGTAGATCATACTGGTGAGAGATGATTTGGCATTATAGCTCTTTGAAATATTATACATTTTGCAATAAGAAGAATGATTTCTTAGTTCCAGGACATCCAAGTATCAAGCTGGGCTTTGAAATAAAGAAAATAGTCTAAGAAGAGAATTGCAGGAAGGAATTGATAACAGTCTGGAGGTAGTCAAGAGTTCTAAAAAATTGCAAAACACTCACTATGACGTTGCACCTTTACCACTGAATTTGCTTTTTCAGAGGACAATGAACCCTTCCAAGAATTTCACAATTGAGGGATCTTAAACTTTCTCTGTCCAACATTCCACTCAATGAATGCAAGGTCCCCCTCTCTGTGATATTCTTTCATTCATAAAAATATATTCATTGAATATCTACAATGTGTCCAGAAATCCAAAAACAAGACAAAAAAAACCCCTGTCCTCAGCATGACTACAATGCATTAAAGGAGATAAAAGATAAGCATAAATACCCTGACACAAATTAGACAGTTACTTCCATAAGCCATGAGAGCCTTCCCTGGACTGTCTCTCTTCACAGGGAACTTAATTCCTCCAAATGGCAGCCCTTTTTTTTTTTTTTTTAAATTGAACAGCTCTGGTTCTTAGGAAGTTCTTCATATTGAATTATTTTCTCAGCGACATTTATCACCAATCCTATTTCTGTCCTCGGTAGACACACAGTTTAATAAAAAACAAATTTGTAGTAAACTCAGCTTAGTGGATTGACATCAAGAAAGGATACATTCCAAAGACATTATGGAATTCTGAGAGGGGCCCATTGACTGGCATTGCAGTTTGTGGGAGGGTACCTCCTGGACTGAATCCTAAAATAGAATCAACCATAGTCTATTTTAGTTGACAGAGACCCTATAAAGACTATCCAGCCAACTTCTGTAATTCTTCAAATAGGAAAATAAGTTTGCAACCAAATCTACTGGAATATTTTCTAGGAAACATGACTCTGATTTCATTAAGGACATCAGTGGGAAAATAGAATCCACTTTTCGGAAGTTTAACTCAGTCAGCTTTGCTGCAACAGAGTTTTTGCTCCCTGAGGCTGACATCTGATATGGTTCAGCCCCTAAAATAACCTTAGATATAAAGTTCTTTCCTTTTATGATGAAGAATTTGTGTAGGTAATATCCCAAACTGAGTTAAAGTTGGGAAGAATAGAAACAACTAATTGTAGTGCAGAATTTTTCAAGTTATGGGTCATTATTAATACACTGTATTCACAAATTTACAAAGTGTGTTCTCAAACCTCCTCATTTAAAGCCTCACAATAATCTTTGAAGAAGATATTTTTAATCCCTTATTTCATGAAAGGAAACTAAGGAAAAATACTCTCGCACACATAGCAAATCAGAACTATAATAGCTATCATGATTTTCTAATCTACCTCCCTGATTTTACAGAACCCAAGGTATGAAAGAGTTAAGCAATGTGTAGAGTCAGGACTAGAATTTAGGAAATAGACTCTTATGGGATCTTTTTGCCAGGTTCTGTTCCTGTTTATCAGAATCTTATTGGGGTACTTTCTAAGTCTCTTTAGGTTCCTCTAAACATTTATAAATGGATCATACATAGTGTTACAAACCTTTTTTTTTCCTCACTTGGCAATGACTTGGACATCTTTCCAGGTTGATACCTATGGTGCAATCTCATTATTTTTGAAGTAGGGAAGATTGGTGTCCTGGAGGTACAATCCAATACAGTATACCCATCATTTGTGGCCAGCATCAGTCTTGTCCATGACCATGCCATACTGACTATGACATATTTTGAAGATTTATTCCTGATCCTTTCTCTGTATTTCAAAAATAGGGCAGCTGAATCTTTCAATTCTTTTTTTTTAATATTTTATTTATTTATTGGAGAGAGAGAGAGATGGAGAGGGAACATGAGCAGGGGGAGGGGTAGAGGGAGAAGCAGACCCCCCACTGAGCAGGGAGCCCAATTTGAGGCTCCATCCCGGGACCCCAGAATCATGACCTGAGTCGAAAGGCAGACGCTTAACTGAGCCACCCAGGAGCCCCTGAATCTTTCAATTTTTGAATGTAGCCAATCATATTTCTCAAAGAACCTAGAACTCAACAAAGGCTTGAATTATGTGGTAGGCATGCAGATTTTCACAAAGCAAGGCGGGCCATCAGGTGTTTTGAGGGCAAGACTGAGGTCTTCCTATAGCTCCCTATGCGAAATATGGAAGTTGGTACTTGGTAACAACAGGTAACTTTTGTTGTTTGATTTTCAACAAGAATTCTGACTTGGAGCACCTTCCATGGGCATTATGATCATTTTTACTCATTTGAACCCATTTAAAGAAACTGTAAGCCTTAATGATAGTCTCCAATATTTAACAAGATAGAATTTCTCCCTCCACATGATCTTTAGTCAAATGAGCAAACAGTTGAGCAGAACATCCTTTTTATGGAGCCATCGAAATGGCTGAAAGGGCAATGATTGGATTGGTGGTAATATTGATGTCTGTCATTTGGTGGCAGGAAATGGATGAGGAAATATTTTGGAATTTTTTCTTAATTTTCTCCCCAAGTATAGTTTTGGAAGAATGCAGATTGTAAAGTGGTAGGTTTTTTTGTTTTGTTTTTTGTTTTTACTCCTAAGTTCATGATAGAAAACTTTTATCTCCCTGTGAATTCTTGATGTTTTAATATTTTTCAGTTTCATGTGTTGCCAACACTTGTGACTTGCAGAAAAATAGAACAACTCTGTAGCATTTTAAATTAGATTTGAATGATTTCGACTCAAATGTCCCTCAAGATGATAGTCACATAGTGCTGCTGTTGAGTGTTTGGGGATTTACAACACATTGGGAAGGTGAATCTCTTCTTTTGCAACAAATGAGAAAACATAATTAACATTTGTTTCTTTTTTTCTTCCTGTAACCATCAGCTCCCCCCTCCAGATAATAATAATAATAATAATAATAATAATAATAATAATGTAAAACTCAGGAGTACTGAAGGGAAGGTGTCTAGTCAGTCTGGTCAAGCAAAGAAGGAGGCTGATGGGGCTGATGGGGCTGATGCATGGTATAGTTCCCCCCCACCCCACCCAGGGGACTCAGTTTTCCAAGATCTCCAATAAATGGAATTTTTGTTTATTTTCCAGTGACACATTTGCTCACAGTATTATACCTGCCACCATTTAATGGAGCCCAGTAGGAAATCTAAACAAATTTACTTAAATACTTACTTCCCACTTATTTCTTACAACTTTCTCAATTTATGGGATGGAAGAAATAGAACAAGAAACAGGAATACCTTTTGAGGGCCTAAAAGTCCTTTTTTTGTACTGTATTACTGTAATATCGAGGCAAACTTTAAATTAAAACAAAATTTACACTCAAGACAGAAAACATTCTTCTCATGTTATGACAGAGAAGTATATATTGCCCCACACAGGTAATGACATCGCAAGTAGCTAACAAATATGTCCTTCCCTGAATTGTAGGACCAACTCTGAATACCTGTCATTCCAACTTCAGCACACCAGATCAGTCAATATAGTTTGGTTTAGGTTTTCTTATTTTAGGTACTTTTATAAAAACAACAGGTATTGCTTTTGATTCTTCCCCTACACACCCACAATCATATTATAAAATTGTATATGACTTTCGAATGACAGCATAGCCCTCTCTGGAGGGTCTGTTATACTACCCTCAATTTTCTCCTGTACCAACAAACTTATTGATAATATTTCCATATCTGCTCTTAGATATTCCTTTCTTTGATCTAAGATCTAAGAATCTTGTTTAAATGAAAGTAAACATCCTTAAGAAGAGTAATGTGTAAAGATGGTATCAGTCATTAACACAATAGCATAAATTGTTGAATTCAGGTAATTAACATTTATTGTCGGGCCTCTGAGGGTCTGTGTCAGGTTCAGTGATAGGCCCCTGAGGAGCATTTGACCTTTGTCACCATTTCATTGGACAATGTTGGACAAGCTGACTCAATTTTGGGCTCAAGTTTGTCATTTGTGAATTGAAGGAATTGGATTAGATTGATGTTTTTCAAAGTCTGCAGATTTTCAAGTTCCCCTCTGGGAAGGGAAAGGGCTCTGACCAGAGCAGCTCTTGATTATCTTATTTATATGTTGGACCTTTTTTTTCAATTTTGTTTTTTCTGAAGAAAGAGTTTTGCAGCTAATATATTAAGCATTAACAATTTTGGAAATAACCCTACTGGATGACTTTGAGGATTTTTAAAACTAACTTCTGATGATTTTCAATATTTTATAATTTGACCTTATTTTCTCTATTTACAATAGGATAGCCTCCTGAAAGGACATTTTCACAGAAGAGAGAGAAGTGAGAAAAGTCTGGGGCATAGAACACTTGCCAGGATGGTTTCCAGACTTTGGCCAGACTAGGATTCAAGGTGCTTGGTATACGCCTGGGCCAGTGTGAGAATGTAGGAGGTCGCAGCAAAGCCTGATTTTGCCAGGTACTCAGTTTTGCCAAAGGCTAGCCCCAGGTCTCAGTAGAGCATGGACCACTTGATTTGTGGTTGATCCTTCTGAGTGAGAGAAAAATTCCCTCTGAGAAACAGAAATCTCCATAATAGTTCCACTTTGCAAATGTTATCCTCTCTAGGAAGTATATTTTTTGCTGCCTTTAAGAAAAAAGTTTAGAGCTCAATAATTCCACTGGCCACATTTCAGCAAGTAACATGTAGTTTAAAAAGTCAGCATAAGAAAAAAGAACTTTTTATAAAATAATCTTATCTGATATAAAGAAGCTCTAAATACGAAAAGTATTATGCCTTTAGGCCTTTTCTCCCACCCCGAACTTGGAATCTTTTCTGGAGTTGTTCCAAAACAACTCTTAACAATGTCAAAAGAAATTTTAGGACACTCTTTCAAAATTTCCTTAAAATATTAGGAAGTACAAAATCATTAAATAACTGATTTGACCTGACTGAAACAGAGAAGAGCTGTTGATATTATTTCTATCATGCTCAGATAAAATCTGTTCTTGAATTAGGAGTAAGAATGGAAAAGTTTGGAGCTATCTAGGATAGGTTACCCCTGGAATCCTTTTCACTGAGGACCATGGGTTTGAGACTTGAGAGAAGGTGCCTACCACCCCCCACCCCATGAAACTCTGGACATTTAGGATCAGAATGATCAAAGGGGCAAATTTACAAGGGCCTCAGGTGAAGCTTCCATAAAGGTGAAGAAGATGATGGTTGATTGTTGGTCCTGGGAGTCTTAATGCCCTCTGTTTGTCATGACTGTGATAGCATATATGGTTGGAGGTCTGAAACATGACATCCACCTTAGAGAAAATAGGGAGACATCAGTAAAGTTGGAAGAGTTCCCCAGATTAGAGGGATGCAGGCAAGCAAAGCTAAGAAAACAGTAATGGGCTAGCTTGGTGACTAAGACACAGGTAAAATCAAATTATCCAAGATGTGCTAGTGAGTGACTTCTGGCCAAGAACAAGCCTGGATTTTAGGCTCATGGTAGGTGTAAATCTTATTTTTAATGTCTCTTGAGATTTCTTCTTTGACCTATGTATTATGTACGAGTGTGTTGCTTAATCTCCATGTATCTGGGATTTCTAGTTGTCTTCTGTTACTGTTCTAATTTAATTCCACTGTCGTCTGAGAGTAGATGGCATGACTTCTATTCTTTTAAATTGGTTAAGGTGTGTTTTATGGCCCAGAATGTGGCCTGTCTTGGTGAATGTTCCATGTGAGCTTGAGACTGTGTATTCTGTTGTTGCTGGATGAAGCAGTCTATAGATGTCAATTACACACAGTTGATTGATGGTGTTGTTGAATTCAACATGTCCTTACTGATTTTCTGCCTACTGGATGTGTTCATTTCTGATAGAAGAGCGTTGATCTCCTACTATGATAGTAGATTCATCTATTTCTCCTTGCAGTTTGAACAGTTTTACCTCATGAAGTTTGACGCTCTTTGCTAGATGCATATACATTAATGATTGTTACATCTTCCTGGAGAATTATGTAACACCTCTCTTAATCTGTGATAACTTTCCCTGCTTTGATGTCTGCTCTGTCTGAAATTAATAAAGGTACTCCTGCTTTCTTTTGATTAATGTTAGCATGGGATATTTTTCTCCACCCATTACCTTTTAATCTGTGTGTATCTTTATATTTAAGGTGGATTTCTTACAGATAATATATAGCTACGTTTTGTTTCCTGATCCACTATGATTAAAAGCTAATCATATTTAGTTTTAATTGGCACATTTAGATCATTGACATTCAAAGTGATTATTGGCAAGGTTGGATGAATAGCTCTCATACTGCTTCTGTTTTCTTTTTGTAGTCTTAGTTCTTTGTTCCTATCTTTGTTTCTGCCTTTTGTATATTTTTTAAGACTTTATTTACTTATTTATTTAGAGCCGGGGGTGGGGCAGAGGGAGAAGTAGAGAATCCCAAGCTGACGCTGTGCTCAGCAAGGAGCCTGCCTCGGGGCTCCATCTCACATCATGACCTGAGCCAAAATTAAGAGTCACTCGCTCAACCAGCTAAGCCACCCAGGCACCCCATGCCTTTGTGGTTTAATTAAGCATTTTATATGATTCCATTTTCTGTCCTCTTCTAGCATATAAGTTATACTTCTATTTCCCCCTTTTTTATGGTTGCCCTAGAGTTTGCAATATATATTTACAACTAATCCAAATCTACTTTCAGATATCACTATACCACTTCATAAGTACTGTGAATGCCTAATAATAATGATTATCATCATAATAATTCCTTCCACCCATCCCTTATATCATTGCTATCACTTATTTCACTCCAGCAAATATAAGCCATATATACCTGATATATACATAATCATACATAAATGAATATATTGTTGCTATTATTTTGAACAAATTATTATCTCTTAGATCAATTAAGATTAAGAAAAATAAAAGTTTTTATTTTACCCTCACCTCTTCCTTCTTTGATGCTCTTCCCTTCTTTCTGTAGATCCAAGTTTCTGACCTATATTATTTTCCTTCTGTCTAAAGACTTCTTTAAAGATTTCTTGCAAGACAGGTCTAGCGGCAATAAATTCCTTTAATTTGTGTTTATCTGAGAAAGTCTCATTCACTTTAAAAAAATAATTTTGCAGGGTACAGCATTCTAGGTTGGTGGGTTTTTTTTTCTTTTTTCTCTCAACACTTTAAATATTGCACTGTGCTCTCTTCCTGCTTTCCTGCTTTCTGAGGAGGTTGGTTGTAATTCTTATCTTTCTGCTTCTATAGGTAAGTTTTTTTCCTCTGGCTTCTTTCAAGAGTTTTCCATTATCTTTGATTTTCTGTAGTTTCAAAATGATATGCTTAGGTGTAGATTTGGGGGCATCTATTTTGCTTGGTGTTCTCTGAACTTCCTGGATCTGTGGTTTGTGTCTGACATTAATTTGGGAGAAATTCTCAGTTTTTGAGTACATTAATGAATTTCAATAGTTTGAAATTGTTATTTCAAATATTTCACCTGTTTCTTTCTCCCTTTTTCTTCCTTCTGATGTTCCTGTTATGTGTATGTTACACTTTCTGTGGTTGTCCCACAGTCCTTGGATATTCTGTTCTGTTTCTTCTCACCCTTTGTTCTCTTTGCATTTCAGTTTTGTAGATTTCTATTGAGATTTCCTCAAGCTCAGAGATTCTTTGCTCAGCCATGTCCAGTCCACTAATAAGCCTATTAAAGGCCTTTTTCCTTTCTGTCCAGTATTTTTTTTTTAAGATTTTATTTATTTATTTGACAGAGAGAGACAGTGAGAGCAGGAACACAAGCAGGGGGAGTGGGAGAGGGAGAAGCAGGTTTCCCGCTGAGCAGGGAGCCCGATGTGGGACTCGATCCCAGGATTCTGGGATCATGACCCTAGCCAAAGGCAGATGCTTAACAACTGAGCCACCCAGGCACCCTCTGTCCAGTGTTCTTGATCTCTAACATTTCTTTTTGGTTCTTTCTTAGGATTTCCTGTTCTTTGCTTACATTGCCCATCTGTTCTTGCATGCTCTGTACTTTGTCAGTTAGAGCCCTTAGCATGTTAATTATAGTTCTCTTAAATAACTAGTCTATAACTCCAACATCTCTTCTATGTCTGGTTCTGATGCTTGCTCTGTCTTCAAATTGTATTTTTTCCTTTTAGTATGCCTTGTAATTTTTTGCTGATAGCCAGAACTGCTGTAAATAGGTCTTTAGTAATGTGCTGGAGGGAGAGGGAAATCATTCTGTAGCCCTACGATTAGGTCTTAGTCTTTTAGTGAGCCTATCCCTCCGGACTGTAAATTTCACAAGTGTTTCTCAGTGTTTTTTTCACCCTTTAGATAGGACAGAATGGCCAGAGTGAGCTGGAATTGGGTTTAGGCTCATGTTAACTAGTTTCCCCTGAAGGCAGGCCTTGTTAAGAAAAACAGAGTGCTTAGGGGCACCTGGGTGGCTCAGTTGCTTAAGTGGCTGACTTCAGCTCAAGTCATGATCTCAGGGTCCTGGGACTCAGTTCCATGTTGGGCTCCCTGCTCAGTGGGGAGTCTGCTTGTCCCCCTTCCCCAGCTTGTGCGTTCTCTCTCTCTCAAATAAATAAATAAATAAATAAATAAATAAATAAATAAATAAATAAATAAAATCTTCAAAAAAATAAAAAAGAAAGGAAGAAAGAAAAATAGAGTGCTCTGACATTATTTTTAAATGATTCTTTTTCCTCTCCTCTTCCAGGAAGCACAAAGGGGTTTTTCTCTGATATTTACTGTGAGAACCGGGTTGAACTGCTGGAGGTAAATCTTCCAATATTGTGGGGGGGCCCTGTATGACTGGGGTCCTCTAGAGTTTTTAACTCTTAGGCTTGTCCCCACTGAGCTGCCAGCAATTCATCAATTCATCAATTATAGTTCAGGCTTTCCTACCCTGGCACTGGTTCATGTAGGTAATTTCCATTCTCAAGTCTCTGTTTCAATAAGCCAAGGCTTTCTGTATTTGCCTGGCTGTCTCTCCAATCTTGGGTGCAGGTATCTGTTCTTCCCTCTCTTATGAATCCAAGAAGAGTTGATTTTTCAGTCTTCAGCTTTTTACTTGTTGTTAGGACAGAGAGATGACTTTCAAGCTCCTTATATGCAGAACAAGTTGTAGATCTTGATAAATGCCAGTGTCACTGAGAGAACTTTTTATTCAAGGTGGAAGAATTTAAAATATATCCAAAGAACCCAGATGCCCACTGAGTTCTAATTATAAATATTTTACTCCAGCTATGAGGATCAGAACAATTGTGAAGAACTTGGTTGGAGTAATGGATGGGCTGGGGATTGAGAAAAAGTCTTGTTGCAGTCACCAGGCTACCTAGACAAGGTGCTGGCCTTTCTTTAATCTCTGTAATCCCTCTTGGAAAGGCAATATTCATAGTGAAGGGATCTAACTTAACTCAGGCTTGGGCCTCCATAAGGGTATATTTCTAGTTAGTAAAGATGCTCGGAGGATTTGCTCTATGTATAGTGTTGTGTTAATTTTTTTCTCAACAAATCCAAGGTAGGTATCCCTTGCCAATTCTTTCTATCAGTTCTAACTCTCACCTATTAGTTTTTTGAATAGAAAATGATAGAGTATGATGTTTCCTATAACATTGAAAATTTCTTAAACAAACAAAATACCAGGCTATTCATTGTGGGGGGAAAGTGAAAAACACAGTGTATTTATATCTCTAAATAAAACAAAGCCTAAGAAATAATACAATCTTTTGTGTTAAGTAGATGATGCTGTGTATTGCATATCATAGTGCTTTTTTGTTTTTGTTTTTGACTCCTAAGGTCTGGTAAAGAATCTACAACCCTGTGTTGAGAGAAGGCTGGGCTCTGATGGAGAATGGAAGAGATAGGGTCTGATAAAATTGGCCTGTGCCTCCAAGTATAATAGCAGTGCCTTCTGATTTTGCAGTATCTCTAGTCAATGAAGCCACAAGGTGAGATCATTTGGAGCATTTTATATTAACTTAGGGGAGGCAAGATAAGGGAGAGAAGCAAAACTTTAAAATACAATCTGGTTTAATCAAAATCAGGGGACCATGAACTATTTGGGACTCAGATGGAAAAAGGAGAACTTGAAACTGGTTATAATAAGTGAGCTCCAATGCTGCTGCCTATGATGGCTTCTACTTAATAGAACGCTGTGGTTCTCCAAGGTAAAGATTATAAATCTGATTAGGGATCTGCCTGGAACAGGGAGTGTACTCTGACCTCTGGGAGAGGGTTTTGCCCTCTCAGAAAGCCTCACCACATCCTATGTGTACACTGGATGACTAATATTTATTATAGAGTCATGTGATGAAAGAGTGAACAAAGGTTGTCCCTGGTCACTTTGAGTCCATCCTCACAATTGCTCCTCTTGTGGAATGTGACATATTGCTGGCCTCCCTCAGGAGTTTTTGAGCCACCAACAAATGCTATTTTGTGAATATAGCTCAGAACCCTCAGGCATGTGTTAGCGTAGCTTATTGGACATATTGCATACTCACCCTGACTCTCAGTTGCAAAACGATTCTCCCAATACTTCCTTTGCCTTTGTGACTGTGCTTGAATTGGCTGTGAATGATGCCATGACACTGTTTACTTTTCCTGGTGAAGGCAAAGATCTAAGTGTGATGTGCGTGTCCACGTTGTATTAGGTAATAGGAGAAACTCTGTGTATGGATCTTGAGCCATGTTGGACTCATTTACTATGAGCCTATGATGTGGCAACTCAATGAAATACACATCAAATGTGTGCCCTTTGTTATTTACAACTTTTGGAAACGTCTGTTTACACTGGGTCCTTTCTCCTGGACTATCTTCCTAAGTTTAGTATTCAGGCTCTACTGTTAACAAGTTGTGTCTTTCCACAAACACAAGGCAAGCTACCAGGCACAATTTAAAAAGAGATTTATTGATAGAATTCTGCCTTGACAAATTTTTAAGACAAGGAAACTTTGTTTATATTGAGAGTTGAATTGCAGGTCTTCGCAGCTCATTTCCACAAAGCAGAAAATGCCTGGAAATGAGGCATTTGACTAGGTGGTTTTAGAAAAATATTAACATATTTCATGAACTTAGAGTAGATTAGATACTTCTCATTTCTAGGGAGGTAGGAAAATACTAATCATAGAGTCTACAAAAAACTGTTTAAGTCATAAAGTTGAATGTGTGCAATACATGGATGTCATGGAATAGATGTCCTGGAATAGACCAAATTTCAGGAGAGGTAAAATTCTATCAAAATGTCTTCGAAGTTGTTTTCTTTCTTTTTTTTTTTTAAGTATGATTTCACCCTGCTCTATACAAATATATGCCAGTAATTTTGGTTGCACTCTCAAAATAAAAACAATAATTTTTCACAATTACTTTTGTTATAAATTTGGAGGTAGAATGTTCAATAAAACATTATAGACTCCAATTAAATAAAAATTGCATTTGAGAACCCAAGGAGTATCCTGAGGCGTTTGGACATTTAATACTTTCACATCCTCATTATTCCATCCACATGATAAGCCTAACAAACATTTGTTAATGCTGATAAGAGATATTTCACATGACTTTAGCATACCCACTAGAAGCAACTGTATATTAAAATATTCCTCAAGGTTAATTCTTGTTTCATTGATAATTTTGGCTAGCTCTATGGGATTTCCAGAAGTTGCATTATTCTTTCAGGGCATTCAGCACAACTCACTTACTTGAAACTGCATTCCTGGACAAAATTCAGAATGCCTTGTTTTTATTATACCACATTCATGTTCTAAGAAGCAAATTTACATTATATAGATCAACATAATTTTGGGTTCCCATTGGAGTATGTATTTATCTAGAACCTATCAAACTTCTTTAGGTAAATATTTATAGATATTAACAATTTCCTAAAATATTTAAAATTTTGAACTTAAAAATAAATTTACTGTAACCATATTTAAGAAGTTCTGTAAGGCATTATAAATCATTAACCTGTACTGTGCTTTGTAGAATCACAGCTTGGACAAGACCACTTGGATTTAAGGATAATCTATGACTCATAACATCAGCCTGTCCTCAGACACTTCCTGTGATGGGGAATTTACCTTTCATGATAGCTCTTTGAACTTTATATAGCTTTTAGAGGAAATTTAGCTGGTTGACCTTGCTCAACGTTTTTAACCTTTTGGGTCTCAATTTTTTCACTTGTAAAGGTGTTCAAGACATTTTTTGCATTCCTACTATGGGTCAGACAATCCCAATTTTTTTTTGTGGGGGGGTGGAAACCAGGGTAAGGTATAAATAGATGGATGAAATGAAAAAATAAGGTGCACTGAAATTTTAAGCTTTGGTGATATAAAGTTGAACAAGACAATAGTCTAAAGGGAGAGACTAGGACATACACAAATATTTATAAAGACAGTACAATGAACAATTTAATAAGGTACATGGAATTCTGGACACACTGAGGACCCTGCTATTTGCTCTTTTAGCAATTCCCTTCTACCCAACGTCAAGGTGCTGATTTCCTATAAAAACTGACCAATGGCCATGCCCTCTAGATCAGGACTTCTCTCCAGGTGCCTTCTGTCTATTCCCTCTATTCCCCTAAACTCCTATCAAAGCAGGGATTTCATCTTTTTTGTTCATCCAAATGAACCATATCCAGAACCTAATGGGGAGCTACTAAAGGAAATTATATAAAGTAGAGACATGAACTGCCCTTTCCTTATTACCCTATCTAGAAATATAATTCTGTTAGCAGTGGGGACATGGATCAAAAAAGACTTGAACTAAGGCGGCTGTGAAGGAGGGTATTGCAATAATTCAAGTAAGGACTCATAAGGGAGTTAAAAAGAGTGATGCTGAGGATACTGGGGGCAGCCTCGATGACTGGGTATGGGGGTGAAGGAGTGACAGAAGTTGGGATTACTTTCTGAGTTCTGGTTTTATATATGTGATCAAATTAAGGCACATGGGAGGAAGAGTAATTTCTAGGGGAAGAATAGGAGTTCACCTTTGGACATATTGCATTGAAGTTGACTGTGGACAGTAAGTTGGGGAGACAGTCAGTGGGCACGCATTAGAAGACGTCTGGGGCTGACATTGCAGCTCTTGTTGACACCTCGACACCTATTCCGTCCTCTCTCAGTGTGATTTTGGAAATTGACCTCATCTTAAACATGGGCCTGATTGATCTAAATGTACTTATCTAAAAGTAATTACTTGCCAGTAATTAGTTCAAGGATAGGCATGTGATCTAATTCCCATCAATGAGAGGCAAAGAGATGTTTGCAGGAGGCTTTGGGAAAGGTGCGGGAAGCCAGGCTTTCTCTCCCAATGGATTTGGATGAGGAAACCTACAACCCTGGTGCTCCTGATGGCTTTCCTACAGCCACAAAAATAACCAGCCACAGGATGAAGTCAATTCTGGACTGCAGAGTGGAGAGAGAGAATCTGCTTCCTTGATGGCATTGTTGAACCTGTGCGTCAGCCATTTGGGAAGCTTATACCACCTCTGGACTGCCTCTTATATGAACATTTCTGTATCTTTCATGATCATTTGGGTGAGAATCTTGTTAAAGACAATTGAAAGCATCTTAACTGGGGGCGCCTGGGTGGCTCAGTCGATTAGTCTGCCTTCGGCTCAGGTCATGATCCCTGGGATCGAGTCCCACATTGGGCTCCCTGCTCAGCGAGAAGCCTGCTTCTCCCTCTGCCTCTTCCTGCAGCTCCCTCTGCTTGTGCTCTCTCTCTCTGACAAATAAATAAATAAAATCTTAAAAAATATATATTTAAGAATAAAAAAAAAGCAAGCATCTTAACTGAAGCAGCTGAAGATATAAATTTGGTGGTCACCAGCCAATGGGTGACGGTTAATGCCAGGGACATTAAAGAGATTCCCCAGAAAGAGTGGCTGAGAATGGAGTTCTGGGCACCTTACACTTAATGACTGAATGCAATTCTGAATTTCAGCCTATGATTCAAGATCCCTTTTTAATCAAACTCAATCTCCTTCAACAAGTCCATCCTTTAACAAGTAGCTCTGTGACTCAACATTCTGCAAATCACGTAGGTGTTTCAATGAACTCAACTGTGAATTGAAGGTATGTATTCAGTCTATCTACCCATATGGACAGATTCAGGTTTTCTAGGGTTTGAAATGTACAGAATTTTGAGAGGCCCTCTTAAAAACTGGGCACAAAAACTGGGCACAGAGTCTTGGAAGGAACCCGTGCAAGTGAGGGACCATAAAGCTTCAAGGTCCATCTTCCTCTTATTTTGTGGAATGAGTGAGATAAAGCAGGAGCTTAGTGCATGGTAATTGTTCAAGAAAGATTAGCTAGCATGATTACAAAGAATTTAATACATGATTTAGATCTAGATTGTGGAAATACACAAACATATATACTTTTTGAATTTTTGTATTGCTCATTTTAACTCTGCCCTTGCTTCTAAGCAAAGTGTTCTTCCTATCTCCCTCTCCCTCACTCTATCTGTAGGGCCAACTTAGCCATTAGACACAGTGGGCACAGGGGCGCCTGGGTGGCTCAGTTGGTTAGACACAGTGGGCACAGTGCCTTGGGCCATCATTCTTTCAGAAGCACACAAAAATATGTTTATTTCTTTTAAAATCAGAAGCAAAAGATGAACTTTCATTTTTGAAGAAAAATTTTAACGTATAACATAAGGGTAGTTGTCTTTATTCTGATGCAGTAGTAAAATCTCATTTTTTAATATTTTCTTCTGGAGGAAAACAGAAGTTCCCGGGGCCCATAAAAGTCAGAGTATAGCCCTGCTGTCTGCTTCTCCCTTTTGTGTTGCTTTTTCTCTCTTTCCATTATTTTTTACACCTTCATCTCTTCTTTTCTCTCTCTACTCTCCACCATTTTATTTTTTTTATTTTAGAGAGCATATGTGAGCAGGGGAAGGGGCTGAGGGAGAAGGAGAGAATCATCAAGCAGACTCCCCACTGAGCAGGGAGCCCGAGGCTGGACTCCACCTCCCGACCCTGAGATCATGACCTCAGCTGAAATCAAGAGTCAGCCCTGCTTAACTGACTGAGCCACCCAGGTGTCCCTCCACCATTTTACTTACTATTCTCCCACCTCTAGCATTTTCTGGCCTTCTCCCTGTGACTCTCTCCTGTAAAATGAAAATATAAAAAATAAAAACAAGCATTTTCCATGAGTTAGCTTTTCTTTCCTGTCTCAGCAGCTTATTTCCTCAGGTTATCAGCTTTCAGAGGGAAGACACATAATCCCTTTTAGAATGGAGGGCTCAGAATAGAGTTTGAGACACACCTTCTGAAATGGCAGCCTCTTGAGAGCCTGATTCCCAGTAAAGAGTGTTGCTGCTCCGCATTTTTCACATTAAACATAGTGAAGACAACGAACATTAATTAGGATTACAGAGCCAGGGAGGCTTACCGCCCTGTGACAGCTCATAAGAAAGAGAATGCCACTTCTTTTTTTGGATGCAATTCTGAGTGTCACGTATGTATTAATTCTTGGGCTCAAGCCAAGTTACTTTGGGGGTAAAATGTAATCTGTTATTTTTAGGTCATATCGGGTAGGGGGATAGGCTATTATTTTAGGTTAGTAAGAAGGTAGGTTTGGCTAATTTTAGATGATCAAGTTTCCTATTATGCACCTTCCTTAAACTAATTTTGAAATGTTATCATTTATAGTTCATGCTTATGAAGAACTTAATGTTGGAAGCATTCCTTAGTTCAAGGGGATTTCACGCCTGGGTAGTTCTCAAGTTTTATTGTTTTCCAGCTTACTTGCCTGACTTAGGATCCCTACTGCTTCTTAAATTTCACAAATTAAATGAAGTAAAGAAAAAAGCATACACACCAAAAACAAACCAATACTTAACTCCCCCTTCTAACAACCCCACTGTCCAGAGGGAGATACACTTATGTGTAAGAAATAAAGTGGCAAGTTTCCTGTTTCATGAATGCCTTGGATTCTAATTATTTCTTACAGACAGATTTAAAACAAAGACTTATGAATAATGTACAGATCATTAAGATTGTAATCTCTAAACTCTGGCATATAATATAAGCCTCTGATTCACCATATGAGTTCACACTGATTACCCAGGATGATTTCCAGATGTTTACTCTCTGCATGTAATTAAATTTTGGTAAAAATTATAACTTAGCTGCTTTAAAAAAAAACAACAACAAAAAAACCTCTCAACAGAAACATGAAAGAAGTTTTCACTGAAATATTTTTCCCCCACAGGAGTCACTTCTCTCATGACATAAATCTCCTTCCTCAAAAATCTCTGGCTTACTTAAACCCACTCCTGATTGTAACCAGAGAGGAGAGAGTTTCTCTAAGAAATGGTGACAGATTGATCACCTCAAGTCCATCATTTGGGAGGAAATTGCCACAGAATTTGCAAAACAGATAGAAAACTGGTACAAGTAAAAATTATTGAGTCTGTATTCACAGACTTAAAAGGAAATAGGAACATATTACAATGGGCAGTAAAATTAAATCTTCAGGGAGAATCAAAGTATCATGGAAAAACAGGATATGAGCATTGTCTTGTTATGTGTTGGGAATTGAAATTATAAGTTTGAGAAAATCTGTGCAATGCATCAACTGGAACGTGACAGGATAATGTGCAACAGCTAACAAAGAGACAGATGCCCCAAGATGAAAAAGGAACAAAAGTTAGATACACGAGAAAATAGTTCAAAGGTGCATATTATGTAGAAATCACTTAAATATATCAGAAAAGAGGAGATGGTAAAATAATCAAATACAGAGTAATAAAGCAGAGGGGAGACAGAGAGACGAAGGGAGAGGCAGAATAATTTGACGAGAGAAAGGATGGAGAGGCAGAATGAGAGCAAACGCTAGGTACTGGTTCTGTAATGACCTGTTTCTCATGAAAAATGCATTATCCTAGAAGGGAATGATTTTTCTCCTCCCTCACACTCCTGTGATTTGTGTGTCTACAACACGCCAAACCCCTGGGGATGCAGCGGATGGATTCAGAGTTCCAGAATGATCAACCAGAGACTGCCATTCCAGACACCAAATGCAATGTAAATAATTAAATATCAATGCAAGTCAACTAACATTTATTGAGTGTGCACTCCCAGAACAAAGCCCACATCAACATTCTGACAGAAGTTTTAGGATCTTGACAGAAAAGCAAAAACCACAGTGGTGGCTCTGGTTTGGGGGCGGGTGGGAATGGGACTCAAAAAGGGTTAATGTAACTCAGCCTAGAAGTTCTTGACCTTTTTTGGAATAATAGACATTGCATATTTGATGAAAGCCTCAGATTTTTACCCAGGAAAATACACATTTGTGTGTACAAACAAAATTTTGTTTATATCGGGAGGTTTAAGGATCTTCTGAAGTCTGTGTTCCCCCTAGTTGAAGATCTTAGAGTTCTGAATTTAATAGAGATACAATATGTAATATGCCACTATTTAAACTACTTGCTGATACAGTTCAGTTACAATCTTAGGAATAATTGGAACTACTGAATTTAACGAAAGAGTGAGGCACAGATGTTGTCTCTGTGAAATCTTTATTAAAACAACTACTTCCTCAATCTTCCAGCAGAATTTGAGGTTTTGGTTTGCTTATGTAATATTTATACCTTGCTGTGTTTTAGAAAAAAAATACTGATTTTTAAAATGCATACACAAAATTACAAAACAAATACGTGGAGGCAGCAGGGTAATAGGAAAACATGGATTAAAAACAAACAAACAAACCATAACCAAGAGGCAGATGGCCGGCTCAGTCAGTAGAGCATGCGACTCTTGATCTTGGGATTGTGAGTTCAAGCCCCATGTCAGGTATAGAGATTACTTAAAAATAAAATATTTTTAAAAAAAAAGCTCACAATCTAGAGACAAAAATTAACAGAGCATATAGTCTCATGTAGACATTGTTACAATTTTGTAACTTCCCCTGGGCCAAAGCTAAGACAAGAGTCATGCTTAATTATAAGATTTATAACAAGCCATACAATGGAAACCAATCTGGTTGTTGGATTACTGGTTAGAGCATTTTGGGCTGCAAGTAACAGAAATCCCAACTAATAATGGTCTGCATGAATTGGTGGTTATTTTTCCCCCTCAACAAGAAGTTCAGAGGAGGGCATTTTTCAGTCATGCTATCAAAGATCTAGGCTTTTCCTGTCTTTTCCATGGTCCTTAGGGTGTTGCTTTTCTTCACTCTTGTAGTTCCATTGCTCAAATCAAATGAAGACTACATTTTTTCATCAGGAAAACAATTTCCATCCAAGAAGCTTCTTTGCAGACTTTCTTTTATGTTTTATGGCCAGACTGGATCATGTGAATACTCCCTGCCCCTATAGAGGCTGGAAAATTGAGCATCTACCTTTTTGGCTTTTATAGAAAAAGGAAGGCAAATGAAGGCTTTGGGGATGGCTTTGGGTTGGTGTCCTCTACACACGAAAAGAACAATTTTTCCTACTGTTGAGCAGCCTCACTCCTGGGTGTTCTCAAAAGGAGGATACTATCTATACCTCAGCTGATGCCCTAAGCATAAAACCCTGCAGTAAATGCACCAACAATTTCCGTCATGTTCCATGGAACTTAATGTTTCTCTTTGGAGGCTGATGGCTTAGGCTAAGGGACAAATTTAGAAAAGGCAGGTCTACAAGGAATCAAAACAAGACATCAAGTTCACAGCCCTGTTATGACCTGGTTTAATTCAAGGGTAATATTTAGCCTATCTAGAATAATGTATGGACAGCAATGCCCTTGAACCACTCCTTTGTAAATATTATTTCTCACAACTGGCCTTTGAATAAGAATGGATCCACAGGGAGTTAAAGTCTGTAATCTCCAGCACAAACCTACCTGGAGCACAAAAGTCTGCATGGCTGATAAGGGCAGGGACCTGCTTTAAAAAAACCAACTGGCAACAGAGGAGGGCTAAGTGCTCCTTATGCAAATTCAGAGGCATAACAAAGACATATGCCTGATGGATAAACATTCATTGACTGGTGGAGCCCCAAGAAGAGGTTAATCATTCTTTCTAAGATATTCCCTTAGCCCTTTGTCTATCTCAGTGATAGTCTATGCAACCCAGATTTATGTAGCTCTATCCTACTTATTTTGTAGCCCCAGACCATGTTATTTTTCATATAACAGACTTATGTTTTTAGAAACAGGAAAAAAACATTCTTCTAGTGAACAGTGGGTGATGGTTTGCTTAGGTAATAATTGGAAGGACAGCTTTGCACAAAGAAATCAGCAACAATGTACTTAATGCTATTTTCAGTAGTAATTTTGTTGTTGTTGTTGTTGTTTTTAGAGAGTGAGTGAGAGAGGGAGCACAAGCAGGGGAAGCGGCAGGCAGAGGGCGAAGCAGGCGCCGACTTGGGGCTCCAGCCCAATCATGACCTGAGCCGAAGGCAGACGCTTAACCGACTAAGTCACCCAGGCGGGCGTCTATTTTCAGTAGTAATTACTTGAAATAAGCATTATTTGAATGCTTACTGTTTGAAGACTAGAAGACTCTAGATGCCATGGTCTAGGCACTAGAGGACCAAGGCTCACGGGAGGGGTTTGGGGGGGAGTAGAACACATCTGAGAAAGGAAACCAGAACATTTACAAACACTTTTTTGAAAAAGAGGTGAATTCTACACTGGGCAGAAAAAGGTACAATTTGATTACAATGCTTTTGTATCTAATCCATGTTTGATAAAAAGGATTAAGGTCTATGACTTGTTATATAATTGGAGGTGTTAATAAATGAAAAGAATTGGTAAATGGGTTACCTGATGTGAAACCTTAAAATGTACCTGTGAAATATATTCTGCATCATTTATAATCAAGCTACATCTTTTGCATTGTCGGTTTAGAGTAGAAACGGAAACACACGTTGCTAATTGTTTCTTGCTGCTATAGACACTAAGGAGGCATTCCCATCTTATTTGGGGTTTACTAACAAAAAGAAAATAACATCACACAAATTACACACTTAGTTGCAAGAATAATAGGAAAAGGAAGATGAACAAGAAATATCGGGAAAACAAAATGCTTATTTGTTGTCACAGAAAGTTAAAGAATTAAGAGGAGGGATGTCAGCTAGGGAGCATGAAATTCTGGGCAAAGAAGTTCAAATTTCATATGCTAAGAAACAGAAAGTGACAGTGCTTTTTAAAAAGTTTTTCATTGTTAGATTATAAAATTGTTGAGAGTAATAACTGTCATTGAGGTTTACATTTATTCACTTACACACTATGGCGCTATGGGGGATCAAAAATAAATACAAAATAATCCTTGCTCCTCTACGGCTCATGGTCTACTAAACAAGAAGTAATGTTTACGTAAAAAGCTGTAATAGAAGGTAGACTGTTTTAAATCCCATGAAAATATAGATCAAGTTCCAGGGATTCTGATAGGAAGGATTATCTCCAGCTGTAAGGCATCGGGAAAGGCTTCATAGGGGAGGTGACATTTGAGCTGGACACTAAGGGATCAACAGCACTTGACATAGGGAGATGGAAAGAACATTCTAGGGAGGAGAAACGGTGTTGGTGGCAAAAAGGAGAGGCATATGTATAAAGGATAGAAAACAATCCAGTGTTTCTGGTCCACAAGAGCACATTTAGTGGAAAAATGAGAGAGAAGGTTCGAAAACATGAGTCGAGGTCAGATTCTAGAGAGTCTGTTAGGCTTAAAAGAAGGCAGTTGAACTTCAGTTGGCAGATAATGAGTAGCTATGGATGTTTTTTGAGTACCTGATAGACGCTGAACATACGTTTTCCCAGTGGGAGAGGTATCAGATGATAGGAACCGCGCTATCACTCTGCGTACCTAACACAGTGTTAGCAAGAATAAATGTACAACGGTATTTGTAAACTGTCCACAGAGAAATGTACCAACAAAGAAGCCATCTAAGAAAGTTACTGAGACTGTGAGACGTCTGAGAGAGCCAACAAGGGAGGGACCTGAGGAGGTGGGCTGGCGCTTGGTATTCCTATCCACCCCTGCTGTGCGCGCTCCCTGGGGCACAGGGCTGGAAAGGTGAGCGGCCGGTCTCAGGCTCCCTTCTGCTAGGGTCTGAAATGCCTCCCATGGGATTTAGAAGGTGAAATGCAAGTGGAGGTCATTTTTATTTTTACAGCAGTGGCAGGTTCTGGCAGAAATGAGTTTTTAGGGCGCCTGGGTGGCTCAGTCGGTTAAGCATCTGCCTTCTGCTGGGGTCAAGATCCCAGGGTCCTGGGATAGACCCCTGTGTGGGGCTCTCTTCTCAGCGGTGAGCCTGCTTCTCCCTCTCCCTCTGCCTGCCGCTCCCCCCTGCTTGTGCTCTCTCTCTGACAAGTCAATAAATAAAATCTTAAAAAAAAAAAATGAGTTTTTGCTGTGGCAGACTTCCCATCCCACAGTCTAGTGACCAGCTTCAAGAATGTGGGGCAACTGTGAAATTGGCAGCAGGTCCCTGACATCGGGGTGTTGACAGTGATTTTCTAAGCTCTGGCTCACCGCTACTGGGTTATATACCAGGTGATGGCGGCAGCACGACCTTTCCATCTAGCGGGGCCTCCTGGCTTACAACTCGGCAGCTCCACCAATGCTTTTGTAGCCCACCCCCACCCCACCCCACCCCCACCATTCCCTGTATTAAATTCCTTTCTCCTTGAAATACCTGAAATGGCTTCTGCTTCCTGCCATGGACACCAACAGGAAGGGGTGGGGGCAAGGAAACTTGCAAAGCAGGGGGAAATGGTCGTTCAAGGACAACTCATTATGGGGTGGAAGGAAAGAAATTCAAGTCAGAAGTCCTTTTGCACTACAGAGGGCATCAGTGTGCCTTTCAGTCTCATGCAGGCATCTGTTCTCCATCCTCTCTTATCTCTATCTTAAAAACACACACTTTCCTCCCCCCCATTACAAAAATAATGTAGATTCATTGTAAAAAGCTTGGGAAATATGAAAACTTATAAAGAAGGAAATAAAAATCACCTGTCATGATACTCGAGCTACTTCTTGAATCAACGAGGATGAGGTTCAGCTGTGACAGAAAAGTCACTCAAGCAGTCGCTTAAGTAGACACACATTCTTTCTCTCTCACATAAATAAATTCATGGGTAAGCCATCCAGGGATGGTATGGTGGCTCCATGACCACCGGGAACCCAAGCTTCTTTTCATATGTACCCATGTAAGTGTCCAAGCTGACTGCTCTAGCTCACTCTCTCAATCTGCATTTCAGGCAGCAGGAAGGGAGAAGGAAGATGAAGATCCTGCTCTTTAAGGAAACCATATGTGACATTTTGCTCGTGGTCCTCCGTTCCCAGTGGTCACATCTGTTTGAAGAGGAAGGTGTGAAATGTAATCTTTATTCTGTGCAGCTGTGTACTCAGCTAAAAATGGGGCGGGGAGAGCTTCCATCCTAGGAGAGGAGGCAAGAAGGGATACAGAGGAGAGTTAGCACTCCCAGTCACGTCACCATAACCATCCCCTCTCCCTCCTCCAAGCTTGCTGTTTTCCTTTTCTTTTCTTCTCTGGTCTCAACACCACCCCCATCCCAGGTGATAATCTTGACCCACTGCTGATGTCATTTTTGGTCACTTTGCCCACTTCGCCCCACTTGGCCTGGATCATTTTGCTCCGAGTGCTTCTCTTCGCGTTAGCAACTTTACTTTTAAAATTCTTTCTCCATCAGCTTACCCCTGACCACCTGATTTTCCCTCTCCCACCTTATAGGACTCCCTGAAAATGTTACACCCACTGGGCCCCTCAGGCCAAACTTCTGTAATGCCCTCTTGTAAAGGCCTCTTCTAGACCCTTCTCCAAGAAGGGCTTCAGCCTGTATGGCTCTTCTCCTGACCCACCATTCTACTTTTCCCTCTAAAAGTCCAGTAGTTCCTGAAAACAACATCTTTCCTGAAACTTCTCTGGACTAACTACAGTCCTTTTTACACTTCGCATGAAGCTCTAACCAATGCCCCTTGTGTGCCTTACCAGGGCTGCAAATCATGCTCTGTAGTATAAACTGCGTCTCTTCTGATTTTCAGCCAGTATTCTTTTAGGGCTCTTTGTAGTTTGTGAATTTTCTCCAACCATATTTTTCTTTTTCCTTTTTTTCTACTTTCACATTAAAAGCTGCTCAGGGACTGAAGCCCTCTGACCACAGAAATATATGAAAACAGACACTTTAAAAAAAAAAAACAGACACTTAATTCATGCATTCTGGTTGATGAAATTTCTCTCTTGGCTCCCTTGAGGCTAAGTCAGCCTCAATGAACATCTTCCTGAATCTTCTAGGACTATCATGGCTCTCCTCTACAACACCCTGGGCTTCTCAAAGCTTCAGGCTCCGGGATGCAACCCTAGTCAGTTAACTTCAGAGCGACTCCCTAGAGAAATTCCTGGCTGTGAAAGCTCCCATTACCTCAATAAGGTGAAGATGCTTTCCCAAGGAAGTTGAGGATTTGACTTCAATATAATTCAATATTTAATCTCTGTGAGTGCACCAGGGCAAGGGAAGGAGAGTCATCTGGGCCTTCAGCAATTATAATAGTCTAGGTCATATTGTTGTAAACCTGCAAATCTTAGTGGCTTTAAACCAAAAAGGTTGATTTCTTGCTCATACTACTTATCTCTTATGGGTTGGCAGCTGAGTCTAACATAATAGATATTTGAAGACTCAAGCTGATGGAGAAGCTACCATCTCAAATACTGGTGGCCCCCATTCCAAAGATGAAAGAAAGCTCTGGAGATTTTTGCATCAGTAATTCAATACTCTGGTCTGCAAGAGACCCTTATCACTTCTGCTCATTGGCTAGAACTAGTCACATGGTCCTATTCAAATACAAGGAGACCCGGAAGTATATTCCACCTTGTGCTTGAAAGGACAGAGAACTGGAAATATTTAGAGAACTGCATTAATAATATCTATAGAACCTAAGAAAAGTCGAGCCAGTTGTGATAATTCACATTCATAGGCCACTATTTGGCCCAGACCAACTTCAGGCAATTGCAATCCATATTTCTAAACCTCTTTGTGTTTCAATCAAAGGAAATAACTTTCATCATTTTGCTCCTAATTACTCTGTATCCTTTTCAAACTGTTCCTACTTCAAGGTAAAATGTTTTGAGAACTGGGGTGCAGACTCCCAGGACTGTCTCAGCTTCCTTGCTAACATCCTTGGCACTTGGGCTCTCCTTGAGTGTCCTCCCTGCCACCCACCACCAACCCCAGCCTCCCAGGTCCCTCCCGCCTCCCCTGTCACCCTGGGAGCTGCTTACATGCATCACTGTTTCAGTGGATGGCAGCAATACACAAGGGCACCTCATTGTTGGAAAGGAACTGCCTTCTGCCTGCCAAGGACAAATGCAGACACACAAAGCAGTATCAAGCAAGACTTCACATCAAAGGGAACCCTGCCCGGGCTTGCCAAGAGCAGGGCTGCCTCTGAGGCTCTCCCTTCAGCCTTGTTAGTATTCTTAGGGCCCAAGGGGCCCATGGCGTTCCTACCAGGCCCCCTCATTTACCCAGCACTCCTGTTCACTCTGGCACCTGAAGCTCAAGCTCTCCCCGAATCTGGCCTCGACCACTTGAAAAGAGCAGACTGCCAAGTGTTTAACAACCTTGGGTGATTAGGAAGGAAAATTCATGAGAAATATGTACCCCATGAACTCCATTTGAGTAGGAGAAAGGAATACTCAACTTCTTCAGTGCACCAACACAGAAAATTAAGAAGCTCCTGCCTCAGGCCTCACAGAAAAAGGCACACCTCCTGAGGAAGCAAGGATGCTTTATGAATGGAGGTTGGGGAACACTAGAACCAAGGCCGAAATGGAGACCGGTTGTCCTAGGCATTTAGACCTGGTGAGGAGAGGTGGTGTGTTAGACTGAAGATCCAGACAAACTGAGTTCTCCTTTAAAATTGAAATAGGAATTCAAGTTCTGTTGCTTTAAGGAAAAGACAAAGGCTTTGTTTTCAAAGAAGGATGAGAGAAAAAAGTGGAAAGGGGGACAAATGGGGACAGGGAAAGGGATAAAAACTTTATTTTAGAAAACAGGTAAGGCTTTCTGTTCTGGAGGCTGAAGAACTCTTTTGGAAAGATACATCAACTGTCCAAATACATTGGCAGTTTTAAAGTCACCTCTTGTGAGAGCTGGGAGGGGAACTTAAGGTTGGTCTTTTCCAAATGATTTTTTGAGTTAAGAAAATCTGAGGCTTAGGGAGCTCAAGAGGCTTTTTTGCAGCCACACAAGCTGGTTAGTGACAAAGCTGTAGTCCGAGCTGCTGACTCTCAGGCACGGTAGACAGCGCCGCGCTGGGCATAGCATGTGATCAGAGCACGCAGCTCTACAGCTTCATCAAGTACAGTATTTTTAACTCCGTGGCTTCAACCCTTTGACTAAGATCTTCCACTGTGGCCAACCCTACCACCCCGTTCCAACAGCTTCCCAGAACGGTAGTAATTAGAGCAAGAAAAATAATGGATAGGGCCCAGAGAAAATGTCACATTTCTACAAGTGGGAGGAGGTGGAGATAATGCATTGACATAATTTCCAACTTTCAGAGCACTTCATGTGACCATAGGTCCCATGGAGAGAACTCAGGCATTCCATGATGGGGGGGCGGGGGGGGACTTACATCTTTTATTAACCTCCCATTGAAAGGAAGCATCTCCTTCATTATGAATGTGGGCAACAAACCACAACAGTATTTGTAGTACTTGGACTCCATCACTAATAGAAGTAATAAGTATTCTCATATTAGTTGTGGTAGAGATCTTGAATTATCTTTACCCTCATTACCACTTTGCAATTATGGTACTTAGATCTCCCACTAGATCTTGTTATTTAGTGTTTAATAAATAAGCACATATATGACGAAGCCACAGATTTTTGTAAACATTTTGATAACAAAATTTCAATGTAATTAGATTCCTTTCTAATTATGTGTTTTCTTTTATGCAGTTAAAGGTATTATTCTGCGAAGGGATCTGTAGACTTCACCGGACTGTCAAAGGGGTAATTGGCACAAAGATTAGGAAGCCCTTGACATGTGAGGGGTGAACAAGTGTCAGGTTGCTGTTGGATACCCATGACACTTGGTCCCGTGTCCCCGTTCCATCACCCTGTGGGCTCGGAGTGACAGAGATGCTCACTTGTCATTCTGGCTTGGAGAATTGCCATCGTCTCCTGCCACAGAATGTGTTTGTAATTTCAGGGCACAGCAGACTTTGAAAGCTGGTCTGACTGTATTACACAATGTGACAGGAGAGAATCCATTGTGGCATTATTATTAAAATTCAGGCTGATGGGGATTTTATGGCATTTATTTTAAGAGGGTGTGTTCACATGCCCCATGGAAGTTGACTTTTCTCAGGGAATGGGCACTCCAAGGTCTACTCACG
Organism: Eumetopias jubatus; assembly: GCF_037043125.1. Lineage (NCBI taxonomy): Eukaryota > Metazoa > Chordata > Mammalia > Carnivora > Otariidae > Eumetopias > Eumetopias jubatus. The sequence continues at coordinate 111,362,489 of NW_028274807.1, forward strand.
AGGAAACTAGTTTTTTCAGAGATAGCTCAGCTGGTTTGGTGTGGCCAATAAATGCTTAGAAAGAAAATGAAATTTTATTTTATTTGATTTGATTTTTTTAAAGATTTTATTTATTTATTCATGAGGGACAGAGAGAGAGAGAGGCAGAGGGAGAAGCAGGCTCCCAAGGAGCAGGGAGCCCAATGCGGGACTCGATCCCAGGACCCTGGGATCATGACCTGAGCCGAAGGCAGACGCTTAACCATCTGAGCCACCCAGGCGCCCCAGAAAATGAAATTTTAAAATATCAAGGCGCCATTTTCCACCTCTCAAATATGCAAAGAATTTTTAAAGATGATAATTCTTGGGATTGGTGGAGCGTAACGCAATGGGTATTTTCGTAAACTTCCCACAAGACCAAAAGTTGGCATAACTTTTCTAGATGGCAGTTTGAGCCCTATGTTTTAAGTTCTTCTCACCCAGTAATTTCACTTCTAGGAATTTATCCCACAGACAGAATTATAAAGATATTCTTACAAATAATATTTTGATGGATATCCTTCAAACAGTAAAAAATTGGAAACAACATGAATGCCAACAATACGAGGTTGGGGAAATAAATCATGCTACATCTGCTGGACAATTATGATGGAGCGAATTTAAAAAAAAATAGCCATTCCAAGAATATTTTATGAAATGGAAAAATGTGTAAATATAATGTCAGGCTTAAAATACAAGGCATAAAACTACAGGGGTAAAATAATCCTGTTTTTTAGTTTGAAAAATATTCATCATATCTCTTTGCAATCTTACTTATATACATCTGCATGTAGAATATGTATGTGTTTAAAAAAAAACTGGCAGATGTGTCAAAGGGTTAGTATTGGCAGTCTTTGGGTAGTGATATTTTAATTATTTTGTTTACTTCTTGTTACTTTTTTGTATAATCTAACCTTAGATAAAACAGTAAGACACTGTTTTTAAAAAGATGAGCTGGTACCGCAACAGGAGCTGATTGTGTTTGCAGTGCCTTCTTGTTGCTCCAGACAAAAGTTTGTTTTGCTGGTTGCTACTGAGTGTTATTTTTCTCCTAACCTTTGCTCTCTTTCTCCACCATTGGCTTCCAGATGTCTGATTTAACCAAGTTCAGGGCACTCAACTCATGTCCTTCTCTCCCCTAGCTTGGACAGAAAATTCAGAAACATCAATCCTGCCAATCTGATAGAGTCAGCACCAACGTGAGTGTCAATTAGAAACCCCTTGGCAGAATGAAAAATCGTGCGAGGGGGGCATTTGAAGCTCTGGGAAACAACACTGAGGATTGAGCTTAAAATCAGGTGAGACTTCGGGGAGGCATCTGCCCCTTGCTCTCTTCACCTCCAGCTTCATCTGAGCCTAGAGCTTTGTGCTCGTCCAGGGCCAGGAGGGAAATGACAACAAATTCTTGCAGAACCACTCTGCCTTTTGCTGATATTTGGTAAAAGTGATACATATTTCAACTTCCCATGGTTATTTAGCATGTAGCATATATATAAATCGGCTGGAAAAAAAATTTGTTTGGCTAGATGAAGACATATTTTCTTTTGATTTTACCTTGAAAGTGAGAATCATGAAGGTAGTTTCCCATATGTAAATGTTTGTTTTAAGGTTCTACTATTTGCAGTACCATTTAGAAATCTGAAAACACTAGAGCCTATATTCCATTCCTTCTCTCTCTTTCTTAAACTTGGATCAATTTTCTCCTGGGTGAAGTTTAAAATAATAAAAACTGAGAAACCATTTACTCAATGCCTCCTGTTGCATAGCAATCTAAACAAACAAGCCCCTTTCCTTGGTTAAGAACTTCCAATAAAACAAATCACAAAGGTTGTGTTTTAAAAAGATGATTTCCAAGCCTCCTTTTTTTTTTAAGCTTCCTTTAAAAAAAAAAAAAAATAGGGGCCAAAGATTGCAGGCAAAAAACTCAATTGGCTTTTCAGTGAGTCACTTCACTTCTCATGCTACTGAAGGGATTTGAGAACGTTTTTGATTGTGGTGAGGCCAGAGGGGCTGAGCTGGGTACATGAATACCAAGCCAACCAAAGCAGGAAAAACACTAAGAAATCATAATAACCCTCAAGTCTTCGGTATCTTCTGTGTGCCAGGCTCTGGGCCATGTCAGTTATCTAATCCCATAACAAACCGTCTATGTTGTGAGTCTTCCATTCGCACCCCCAGGGTTGTTCTCGACTCTTCTCCATCCTGTCCTCTGCCCAGGAACGATGACCTAAATGGACTGAAGAGAAGGCTCCCTTGCCCAGGGCACTGGCAGGAGAGAGGCAGGAGGAGGGAAGATGGGGTATTTATTTTCCTGGCTACCTCCCTGCTGGTTACGGCAGCTTGGCTGTGTCCCTCCACCCAGAGTCACGGCTCCTGCCAGGCGGCCCTCTGCTTTCAGCTCCCCTCCCGGAGTCCAGCAATTGCACCTCACGCTCTGTCCCTTCAGGGCTTGCGTTGGTAAGAGCTGCAGAGGATGACTCGATCCCTGATGGCAGAGTCCAGCCCTACCAAGACCTCTGGGAAGAATCTCTCTGTCAACCCTTTTCAGTCACCCCTTTTGTGTAGGTCATTGGTTTTCCGCGTCTCCGTTTTCTCTGCCGCCACCCTCGAGGAAACCGGTGAGAGTTCTGGTGAAGAGGACCGCACTGGCCTCCTAACGGACTCTTACTTTCCAGCTTATTTAATATACTGTAGCAGCACACACCTTTCCAAGGCACTGCCAAGGCACTCCATCAACCCCCAATGCCCAGAGGAAAGTGTTCAAACCTGCCATCTTTAGACTTTCCTGAGCTCTTGGCTTTGGTTAACCAGTTTGTGCTCGGTCTCTCAGAGAGATGGTGCAATGTTCTCCTTCCACGTGATTGCTCACACAGTCAATGGGCCTTTGCTACCCTTCCAAAATTACACTCATCTCTCAAGATTGTCTTCCAACCCCACCTTTTCCAGTCAGCCTTCTTTCCCTGATGTTCCATTTGGAAGTGAACTCTCAGAGCAATGTCTTCCTGTGTGATGTGTTGGGAATCAGTCAGCTAGCACCTTGCTACACATCTTCTGGTGTCTTGGAAGCATTAATTATATTTTAAATTCTTTGTCTTTTCAAAATCATGGGCTTTGGCACCAAGGACTTTTGGCCTTAACTGTAAGCTCTGTCAACATTGGAAACCCGTACAAGTTATTAACCTGGCAGATCTTCCTTACTCAAAAATGAAAGGCTAATAGTAATACCTGTCTTATCCTGTAGTGAGAGCATTATGTTTACATATATAAAACTCTTATTACAGAGTATGGCAGATACATATTATTTTACTTCTCTTTTTTCCTTTTTCTTCCAACTAGGGCTCAAAACTAGCTAAAATTCATCGCGTGCTTATTATGTGCCCTGTACTATTCTAAGCGTTGTGCACACATTAATTTATATAGGCAGCAATCCTATGTCCTGTTATTCTCCCCACTTTACAGATGGAAAAACTGAGGTATGAAGAGGTTAAGAACCTTGTCTAGGGTATACCATGACATAAGGTGGGAGCATTAATTCACAACTAGACTGTCGATTTCTTGAGGCAAAGATCTATTTCATGCCGACTTGCTTTCTGTCTTTCATGGGGCCTAGCAGGATGTCTTACATAGAATGTAGTCGGTGTTCAATAAATGTCGATTTCATTCCAAGAGTAGCGTCGCAATAGGCAGGGGCTAGAAACACACTTGGTCAAAGCAACAGCTCCTTGCACAAAGCGAGCCGTACTGTGTGCAGCTGGGAAAGGCTGGGATGCCAGGTTCTGGCAAACCGAGGAATGTGGCCGCTGCCGGGAGTCAGAGAGTGGCCAGCGAGAGGCTAGGCAAGAAAGAACCCGAGCCAGGAGGCCAGCAACAGCGCAGACTTGCTCCACTGAAGCCCGAACTCCTCTCTCAGCAACCCTCCAGGGTCTGAGGAGACACTAAATCTCCCTCCATCCTGTGGTTACACCACTGGAGCATCTTTAAAAATACTTAGCCCCAAACTGATGAGCCCTTTCCTGCTGCTTTTCTACCTGAGCCAGCAGCCTCAGAGCTTTCTGGGATTTCTGCTAAAAACACTCAGATCCCAGGAATCATTCCCCACCAACACAATTGTTGCTCACGCCAAGCACGGGACATATGGCTGAGCATCTGGGAGGGGGCAGATTAGCCTGGAGGGCCGGCGAGCGGGACATGCTTTCATTAGGAGGGATGTGTCACAGTAAATCATTTCTGTAAACGTACCCTCCCTTCTCCATGCATAGCGAAACATAAAGGAAGATGAATTACCCAAAGCACCATAATGCCGTTTGAATATGCCAAAGCTTGTGCCTGAGACACTTACTGACATTTCCCTAAATATCTTTTTAATATCTTGGCCAGGTCAGGCATACCAATGGCATTACAGAGCTTGCAAATCAATGCCCCAGCTGTTTTGGTTTTTTAATAAAACTGAATGTGATCTCTTGAAAATGATTGCCTTCCGCCCCCCTAGCTTTTTACAGGGCTTTCAGAAAGCAGGACTGTGGGAGCCCTGAAGTCAGAAGTTGGCTCTGAAAGAGTAGTTGTTCCTTTCCAGGGGTGGGGGGGCGGGCGCAGAAAGCAACCATTTGCTGGATTATTGGCGTCATCCGTTCTTAGTCCCCTGCCTCACAGATCCGATCTACAGGATTCCCAAGACCAATTTGTGGTTTGCTGCTGTTAAAAAAAAAAAAAAAAAAAAAAAGAATTTACCAGGAATCTTGCTGAAAAATCTGAAGGTTTCAACTTCTTAAAATCACATTGGTTTCTCCATCTGGGATCAGTCCAAATGATTTATTCATAATTTTATTAGAGAGATCTTTTTCCCGGGAAATTCTTTGTATCAACATAATGGAAATTAAAAAGAGCCACTCTACCAAGACTCCAACCGTATGCATGTGACTTTTGCCCTCTGAAAAAATGGAATATGTTAAACTGTCATCACAGTCACCATCCTCACCATCCTGGTCACTGGAGAGCCACCGTCCCCAGTTACAACAGGAATTCCTCATGCAAATAGGGACGCAGTCCTGTCAAATAGGAGGAAAAATCCGATGTAAGTGCCTATAAATCAGAGTTTTATAACGATATTAGTTGACTGCTACTTATGTGGGTCATAAATGTGACACCACAATAAACAGTCCAGTTTCTTTGAGAATGTGTTTGAGGACTCTCAAACTGGCTTTGAGAAGTTACAGTCCCTCTCCATCAGGAAAAGTCTCATTTGCTTTTGCAGTTTATTGCTTTTATTTTCTGTAGCTGGTACAAAATGTCTAAACTTTCTTCCGTCCAATATTTTGCCTGGGCTATGTTAGTGCAAGCCTGTGTTTTCCTGGGCCTGCAGAACCACAAGCCAAATTAAGACAAATGGGGAGTTGGAGCCTCAGCTGGGCCCCCCGAGAGGCCTCCTCCCACTGCTTGTCCGCTGCGCTGACTTTTCACAGACCAGCTTCGAAGCAACTGAAATTTCCCTTTTTGATTTTTTTTCCCCTCTGACCACAGGCAAAGTCCTGTCTCCTCAGTTCTCTGAAAGTTACCCGTTCCTGAATTTTCCCCTTAACCACAGTGGAGGAAAGGGAATAGCTGAGGTTAGGAAATATGGAAAGAATGTTAACAATTTACCACTAAAATATACATTAAGAATATTTTCAGCAAGTATAATCTCCACGTTGAACTTCTAAATCTAGAAGTCTCCTGTCATGTGACCTTTCCTTGCACTGATGTGTGCCCCTTTCGGCCTCAAGTCATGCCTTCCTGAATGAACGCTCTGTAGAAGGTAGGACTGATTAAAAATAGACAGATTCAGTCTCCAACTTTTCCTCCCTATTCAACATTTGGCTGCACCGGTTATAGATGTTCAAGCGGTTAGGTTAAAAGAGCCGTCTTTTGCATGAACCAGTGCATGAAGATCATCAGAGATTTTAACAGGCATAAAAACAGAGGTGAAAATTCACGCACAGATAGTGCCTTCAATGGAACAGCTATTTCTGTTAATAGAAATTCAAAGTCATAAGTACTTTTGCTTCAAGACTGTCACTGAATGTCACTATCAGAAAGAGACTTAGAGATCCTTTCATTCATTCCCTCATTTTACATAGGACACAATTAACGATAATCACCACTGCCCGTGTCTGTGTATCATCTCATTTAATCCTAGCAACCCCAGAATATGCAACCCCATTTTGCACACAAGAGACGAGGCAGGGAGAGGGGAAGTAAGTTGCCCAGGGTGAAATGGTGGAGCGAGGATCTCAGGTTCCTAACTCAAACATCGGGTTGGACAGCCTCCAAGGACTTGAACCCTTGTGTCCAACAACTGGCCTGGTTTTACGGGCTCCTTCTGTGTGGCCCGCCTCCCGCTCAGGCTGTTCTCAGGTCAGCCTGGAGTGGCTGTCAGGATCCGAGATGAATCTGCCTCGGTCCCAAGGGCCAGAGCCAGTGCCTCCGCAGACATGCATGCTGGGTTGCATCTGTCGCTAATGGCATTTCCAGATTTCTGCCTCTTCATGAGCCCCTCTCTTGGCAGGTTTGCATGGCTGTGAATCTAATATGGACAGTGTGCTCCTCAGCTGTGCCAGGCGGGCAAGAGAGCAGTGATGTCTGTGGCCAGGTTACCTCTGAGGGCACATGCCTTGGGGAGGAGATGGCCTCCTACAGGGTTCAGGTTTCTGGGTCCATCTTTGCAGGGCTGAAGCTACCTTGGGAATGCAACGTGTAATGTGATAATGATGACCCTGGACACGCCCACCACTCGTTTCTTTAGTTACTAAGCACCTCATATATTATTTCTTTGTAAGTGAATTTTCTTTAGAGGTATTTTCTCCCCTTTTTCCCCCTTTTTTCTTAGTGACATAGGATAGTAACTTGAAGGTCACTGTATTGTTCAATTCTGTTTCTCTGTTAGTTAGCATAGGGCATTCAGCTTTGGAAACTGACAAATGGTTATTAAATGCGAAAAAGAAAAGCCTGTAGTAAAGCCCTCTTTTCTTACTTGATGTAGTGGATTTTGGCCTTTTCTTGGCTACCCCCAACCATTCTATATCCCAACATCCCTGCTTTCCTTTTAGGGAATTCACCCTCCCTCACAGTGTGAGATTGTAGTTGTAAGTTCAAGCACCCACTGCCCACTCTGGAAGCTGAAGGGGGAGGTCCCTATCTCTCAGGGTGATAAAGAATGTTTAATGAGTGAATTCAGATAGCATCTCAAACATGGAATAACTCCTCAGTAACTATGAGCTCCTCTACTTGGCATTCTTCTTCCTCTTCATCTTGATCTTGTTTGCCTTCTCATTTTTGTTATTATTATTAGATTACTATTCCTCTATGGCAGTCTGAACTTGGCCACTCAGACTCTTTCTTCTGGCATATTGAATGTTGTATGATTAACACAGGACAGGAGGTATGGTCACATTTTTTTTTAATTGTAAAATATGATAACATTTCGGGAAGAGCACATAAAACTACACGGAAGATTTATAAAGAATTGAAACAAGTGCTCATGTAGTATCACTGTCATGATTATTTGCCTCCTAGAGCCTCCTCTGTGCCTCTCACCAATTGAAACCCTTGTCCTCATTCAGGGATGACTTCGTGGGTGTGTGAGATGGGCAGCCACACAGGACTCCCTGCTCAGAAGTGTCCAGGGCTTGGGTTAATGTTCTGCAGTTACCATCTTGAAACTCTATAATCTTTCAACAAATGATTCTACATTTTGCATGGGGCCCTATAAATTGTGTAGCCAATCCTATCTTTACTTCTTGAAGTTAACATATCCCAACTTTTGCAAAGGTGATTTTCTTGCTTTTCTTTATAATTTCACCACCTATGTGAACATCTAAAGCTCTTTCACCCAGTGACATGCTCAGACACATTGTCCTGCTATGAGGCCTACCAGTCCTAGGATTCCTGTTTCAAAGGCCCCAGAGATGCCCTGTCTGTTTCCTTTCAATATTCTCCCAATACATTTTACTTTGCTTAGATTTGCCAGTGTTGATTTCTGTTGCTTGCAACCAAAGAAACACAACTGGTACTGTTTGTTACTAAAAGACTCTTGAGGGGTGCCTGGGTGGCTCAGTCAAGCACCTGCTTTTGGCTCAGGTCATGATCTCAGGGTCCTGGGATCCAGTCCCACGTCAGACTCCCTGCTCAGCGGGGAGTCTGCTTCTCCCTTGGCCCCTCCCCCTATTCTCTCTCTCTCTCAAATAAATAAATAAAATCTTTAGAAAAAAATAAAAGACTCTTGATTGAGAAATAGACAGTATATAATAGTTTTTCTTTGTTTTGTTCCTTCCTGCCTATACCCCAAGGTCTTACGAGTGTTCTACAGATTTGAGATTTATTTAAAAACCAGTTAACATTCAATCTGACAAATTCTTATTTTCTAGGAGAAGAAATTGAAACTTGAAATTGTGAAAGCATTTACCTATATTTAGGAAAATATCATCTTCAGAACAGGCCATGAAGCCCAAAGTACCTGCCAAGGACACTTTTTTTCTTTTCAGAAAAATTACTTTCAGGTTGTTCATGGATCACCACTTTCTTGGACCACTCCTTCCCACAACATGTGGCTGAGATAGGACTCTAAATCCCTGACAACATGTGCATCCCCATCCCCCTATCCTCAATGATCGGTGCAGGGGTAGGCATGGGACCTAAAAAAGATCCAATAATAATCTTCTCTAGGAGTGTTCTGTTTGAACTATCAGGGAAGTTGATTTCTGGTCTTTGGAGTTCCTGGAAAGATATAGGCTTAAGACTGCCAAGGTGTGGAGACTGAGGCCAACACAGAAAATGTGGTGAGCAGAAGCCATGACGCAGTAGAAACTATGAGATTTGGTAGTTGGGGATTTGGTAGTTGATTATGGCATGAAAGCAGAGACAGAGAAATTCTGGCTACCAGACTGCTTTGAGCCTCTGGGCTTACTGTGGTGTCTAGAGGAACATTTCGGTCCTCCACGAAGCTTGGTTTGATCTCTGTCAAGATGGTTTCCTCTGCTTCCTTACTTCCTGGTGTGTCCTAAGATAAACTTCCAACACCTGCATCAGCCTCTAGCATCAGAACTGGTGCCTGTAATGAAACATATTTACAAACCCTGGACTGGATCATTTGACTTGAGATCCCAAAAAGAACCCTTCTGCAGACTCCCTGTGCTTTACCAACCTGTGTTCTTACTAACTCAGGAGCTTCTCTGTGCTCAATGCCTGCCTGAGGGAAAACAGCTCAAAGCCAGCAACCTTAAAATAATAACCCAATGAAGGGGAGCGAGCAAGGACTGCCCACAACACGGGGATACTGACCTGAGGAGTCCTGAATTCTTTCTCTTCATCTCCACTCTCTCTAGTGTATTTCAGGAGATTAGAACCCTTCACCTGGGTTAAGGCTGGCCTCCCTGCTTGCGGTCTGATTCCCTTCAACTCCACAGAGCAGCCAAAGCAGAGATTAGAAAATCAATGTTAAAGCAGCTACCCATTGCTCTCAGAATATGGCCCTAAAATCTTAGTACGATTTTGAGATTGCTACGATCTTGGTCCTTGCTTACTTCCCCAGCCTTGTTCCCACTACATTTCTCCCACCTCCACCCCAGAGCTTACACTCTCTGCTCTATAGCCTCACCCCCTTCCCTAAATTCACTTTTTTTTTTTTTAAGTAGGCTCCACACCCAGCATGGGGCCCCAATGTGGCGCTTGAATTCACGACCCTAAGATCAAGACCTGAGCTGAGATCAAGAGTCGGACACTCAACCCACTGAGCCACTCACGTGCCCCTGCTGTCTCTGCTTTTACACAAGTTTCCTTGCTTCTTCCCCTTGCTTTCTCCTACTCTTCTTTAAGGTTTTAGCTTAAATGTCTCTTCCTCCAGGAGATTTTCCCTGAGGCCCAAAGACTGGGGTTCATAATCATGCATTCTGTAGAGTTCTTTGTTTTGCATTAGAGTGGCCCTTTAACTTGTCTGTTTCTAAGTTGACTGCACATTTTTGAGGGTGACTGGCTCATAGTTGGTGCACAAATGCGTGTACAAGATTAGAAGAAACACAGACCATTTCTGCTCTTGCAGCCAAAGCCCAAGTTTATGGTGTGGGTAAAGGGAGATCAGAGGATTTCAGTAGCAGCTGGGACAAAATGTGGGCCAGGGTCCCAACCACTGGTTTAAGAAGATTGCTAGAAACCATGAATTACCCAGTGAACTACCACCTTAATCAGTTTCATTTAAGGCAATCCAGCAAATCCATCCATCTTCTTTTCTTGAGTATTTTAACCGGCAGAAACTAACAGCCCTTCGCAGCTAGTCAATACTTATATGTCAGACAAATTGCCTATTTCATCCTTTCTAATAAAAGCCAAGGACAAGCAAACAATAACCACAACAAAACAAAAATCTGTACTAGAATCCTGGCTTGGGGGCCCATTAATTGAAGTTGGATTGGTGGAAGGATGAAGTACAAATGGTTAAGCAGATTCTTTAAATTCTGCTAAAATAGGAGGAAAGAGAAGAAAACCAGAAATGTCACCTCTAGCCTGGCTAACGTTGGGAAGAGTTGATAGGTGGATGACAGTACATTTTGATCATATAGGAATGTTGGTTTGTTTTTGTTTTCCTTTTAAAAGATTTCTTTGGGCCCCTGGGTGGCTCAGTCAGTTAGATGACCGACTCTTCATTTTGGCTCAGATCATGATCTCGGGATCGTGAGCTCGGGCTCCGTGTCAGGTTCCATGCTGGGTGTGGAGCCTACTTGGGATTCTCTCTCTCACTCTCCCTCTGCCCCTGCCCCCCTCTCAAAACAAACAAACAAACAAAAACCAAATTTCCTTTCTTTAGAAGACCCTTATACAAGCAAGCAGACGCTGGAAGGCAACATCTTGTGGTTGAGAGAGCACTGAACTGACAGTAAGATCCTGGGTAAGTCACCTGAGTTCTTGGAGCCCCCATTTCTTTATCTGTAAAATGGAATAATGATAACAACTGAGCTTTCCTGCCTGTTGAGAGATGCCTCAGGAAAGAGTATAAAAACTGCTTTGTAAAAGCCAGAGCCCTCTGTAAATGCAAGAGAGCTTTAACCCCGCCTATCATGGCCTACAAGAGAAAGAAAGGAAAGGAAACTGAGTCAGTAAGCATCAGGTTTGGAGAAATGTTTCTGAACAGAAGTCATAAGATCAAACTTTATGATACCCTTAAGTGGGAGGAAAGCACAGAAATCACATTTTCTTTGATAAAATTAATTATTTTAAATAAATTCCCCCTATCAGTTGTGTTATATTATTTTGGGGCATCCCAGGCAGTTTTATACAATGTCATGGTGCGTTTAATGCTCTTTGTTCATCAATTTAAATCAATTAGTTGGCAAAATAGTTGCAGGAACTGAGGTTCCCCTTTCTCTTCAACACAGAGAGGGGACACCAAAGGAATGTTCAAGAATATATTTCTATCTGGGTCTCAAGTAAAGGTGGCCATTGGTACCAATTATTTTTTTTTAAAGATTTTATTTATTTATTTGAGAGAGAGAGAATGGGAGATAGAGAGCTTGAGAGGGAAGAGGGTCAGAGGGAGAAGCAGACTCCCCGCCGAGCAGGGAGCCCGATGTGGGACTCGATCCCGGGACTCCAGGATCACGACCTGAGCCGAAGGCAGTTGCTTAACCAACTGAGCCACCCAGGCGCCCCATTGGTACCAATTAGGACTGGACTGAGGATAATCACAGGACATGCACATAGCTACATCCCCTCACCATAGCAACCACCAGCAAGCAACCACAGCACCTTTTCCCTCCGTAAGCCTGGAGATGGCCTCAGAACCCTTTCTATCTCAATGGTTAACTTGATCAGATCAGGGTGAAATCCATCTGTTGTGCCCTATCTAGATCAGAAGCAGGACTCTTCATAATCAAGGTGTTAGGCCGGTATTAGGTGATGCCGTAATTCCTTATGGAGAAAATTAAACCAACAACTTATGGGTTTGTGACTTCTTCTTTCACTTTCAGAACACTTCTTGGTTGCACTTAACTCTCGGCAAAGGAAACAAGTTCACAGGGTTCAACCAAAATGCCTGGGTTGTAATTCCATAGAAGTTCCTCTCTCTTCGTCCAGTCATACAGGATATTTGATCCTTCTAATGCCATTAGCTATTGGCTTCAAACAACTGTGAAGAAGAGGAGGAAACCTGACACTTTAGCTGGATGATGTTTACACAGATGCAGCTTCTTCCTCAGCATATTTGGTTAGGAAGAGCTCAATGAGCTAGAGGCTGAATCTCAGGAATGTGTAAATAAAGTGACATTGACACAGACCTTTAGGAACATTTACAAGCCCATTCTAACCCCACTAAGAGCAGGGGTTCTTAATCTTTATTGGGCATGGATCCCTTTGGCAGTCTGGCAAAGTTAATGGACCCCTCTCAGAGTGCGGTCTTTAAATAAAACAGTAAAAAAAAAACAAAACAAAAACACATTGGGTTGTAAAGAAATCTGATTATACTGAAATATAGTTATTGGGATAGTCTTTTAAATCTGTGATAAAATAACATGTGTGCATCTTTATTAAGCATTAGATAGCTAGGTCTAACTGCAGGTTGAATAACTGCATAATTCGGGAGTAGCGATGAGGACAAATATTTTGAGATACCTGGGACAACTGTCATGTTCTATAAAATTATCTGTGATTTCTATTGGTGACTAAGTCACAGGTGCTGACTGATAATACTACTGTGGTTTGTGATCATTTCTGAAAGAGGTTAGTAAAGATAAAGATGGATTTTTGTTCCCTGCGTCCAACTAATCATGAGCCGTCGGAATTGTGTCCTAGAATCCCAGTTACAAACCTCCGACTTAGACAACTTTGGCCTTGGGGATCTCCGAGCTTCTGAGGGGCAACATTCTTACCTCTAGTTCTTCATTGAGGGAATACTTTATGCAAAAGAAAACAGTTCTCTGCGGATTGCTTTGCTTTGGTGTGTGATTGCCAGGCTCTTCTCAAAAAGAAAATCTTCTGTAATTTCAGAGCTTTCCCCCGAGGGTCACACACAGCTTAAACACATTATCTGGCATAGAAACTGTGCGGATGCGAGGAAATGGGGGCTTAAGCAGGTTAAGTGACCTGACCTCCAGAACTAAACAATGGGCAAAGCCCTCAAACCCTGCAGCCTCTCATTTCTAGAGGCAGGATAAAGTTCTGTTACTTACTGTCACTTTCTATCCCTGGCAAGTTGAGGGTTAAGAAGGCCAGAAGCTCTTTCTAGATCTGACTCAAACCAGAAGTTCAGGAAAGGAATCTCGCAGATCATCAGGGACTCCTCATGGTCTAGTGGGGTTTATTTGACACAGCACCTACCCCTTCTGCAGAGGAGACTCTAAAGAGGTAGATGACCCCCTAAGCCCACGTGGTGTTGGTGGAACGTGCTCTAACAGTGTATCATTGAAGCATTGTTCGTGCTAGATACTCGTTTTGTGGTTGATCAAACAAAATCATGGATGGATGGGTGGGGTGGGGAACTGGGTAAGAGGAGACATTTTAGAAAGTATTACCCCTAGGTACAACAGCCTCTGACACAACATTATAATTTAAATTCATATTAGAATTTAGATTATTTTCTTTATGTCAGCATTAGAGTTGATTAATGATTTATTTTAACTGCAGTATCACTGTTTTATTTATTCATAGGTGATCACAAAAAGGCTCCCTTGAGTTACTTAATGCTAGAAAAATAACTCCTGAGAGCAAATCAAATAAACCATCTTTTTCCAACAATAGGGAAGCCCGAAAACAAGTCCAGTACTCCTAGTACACTACTTTACTCTGATTCGCTGTGTTGGCATTATTCCTGCTGGCCAGGAGGGGAGAGGGGAGCTTCTGGAGCATCTCAGTTTCTCCTGGATTTAGCTGATTGTGGGGAGTGAAGGGAAGGAGCAAAGACCACTCTCAAGGGACCTCTCGGACGATCTCTTTCTTTCAATTCAGTTGCTTTTTCCCCCACTGGAAAAAAAATTACCCAAGTACTACATGCTCTTGTAAAAACGTAAATAATACGGAAGTGAATTAAATAAAAGTTAAGGTCCCTTTTCCTTTGCCAGTCTCCAACCTCACCCCCCTCCCTAGAAGTTGAGTATCTTTCTAGGACTTTTATCTGTGTTTGTGTGTGTGTAGATATGTAAATGCACAGAAAATACATAAATGCAAATAAAACACACATCTCTTTACATAAATGGGAACATGTTATAATTATACATATGTTTCTTTTACTTCCTTTGTTTTATTAACAATATTTCTCAGATATCTTTCTGTGTTTGCACGTGTAGATCTATCTTATTCTTTTTAATGACTACAGACTGCCCATTGGATAGCTGGGTGTAGGGGCGCCTGGGTGGTTCAGTTGTTAAGCATCTGCCTCCAGCTCAGGTCATGATCCCAGGGTCCTGGGATCGATTCCCCGCATTGGGCTCCCTGCTCAGCAGGAAGCCTGCTTCTCCCTCTCCCACTCCCCCTGCTTGTGTTCCTTCTCTTGCTGTGTCTCTTTCTGTCAAATAAATAAAATCTTAAAAAAAAAAAAGATAGCTGGGTGTACCATATTTGTTTAACTATTTCCCTATGCATGGACATTCCTGTTTGCCGGTTGGGTTTTGTTGGTTTTCTTGCTACTAGAAACAGCACTCCAACATTATCCTACTGAAGGATGGTTTTTAGCAGCTTAAAGGAGGTAGGATAATGTTGGAGTGCTGTTTCTAGTAGCATCCTTCAGTGTGTCCTTTCTCTCTTCAGGAATCACAGCCAGGTAAGAAGAATAGAAAAGGCAGAGTAGGCAGTCATTTTTCTTCTCCTTGATGGCTTCCTTTCCATGGCCCACCTGAGTTCCAATGCAATGCACAAAAGGAGAGCTCCCCCTGCTGGGAATGCCCTCCCTTCCTCCCTCTCACCTGGGGAACTCCTTTCAACCTGCAAGCCTTGCCTCACATTTCTCTTCCGTGGCCCCGCCCCACCGCCACGCTAAGTCAAGGGCCCCTTTTCCCTGCTCCCTTGGTTCTTGCTGCATCCCAGATCATTTTAAAGTTACCTGCCTATGCACCTGGCCCATGAGGGGAGAGACGGAACTCACCGTGTGTCCTCAGCCTCTAGTACCACAATTAGCACGTTGCTCAGGGACACACCGGTGACCCGAACTGAAGGGCCCCCAGGTAAGCAGCTCCTGGCATAGTGTATGCTTGGTCTAGTTACCTATAAATCTGTGTTGAAGCCAACAACATGAGACTGTGAATCATTTGGATAGCCTCTGAGATGGAACAAGGTGTACAGACTAAGAATAGCCTTGCAGGAAGTTAAAGTAACACAAGTGTCGCCTGCACCGGCCGGTCCCTTTTCTGGTTTTCCCCACACTCATCACATCCATGGGGATCGCTCTGATCTTGGCAGGAGGCTCCCACAAACTGAAAAAGAACAATACCTGTTCTGCAGTTGTTATTTTCCATTTGTTTTAGCATTTTTATCTGTGCCCCGCCGGCCGGCTCTCACGTTGTCACTCCCTTTGCAGCTGCAGCCCTGCCCGGCCTCCTGCCTCTGCCGTGGCTGCTGGGATCCAAAGGGCTTCCCGACACCGCACTCCCAACTTTGTAAGCCAGGGAGGGCCCCAGCAGGCTCGCAGCTGCGGCAGCTGCAGCAGGAAGGAGACTGCGCTTCTCCAGCCGGCTTGACCCGGGAGGGCAGAGCAGGAAAAGAGGGATGGCAGAAAGCCCGGAAGGGGGCGCCTGAGTGGCTCAGTCGGGGAAGCGTCTGCCTTAGGCAAAGGGCATGATCTCAGGGTCCCGTGATCCACTCCCGCATGGGGCTCCCCGCTCAGCGGGGAGTCTGCCTCTCTCCCTGCTTGTGCTCTCTTTCTCAAATAAATAATGAAATCTTAAAAAAACAAAAAAGACAAAAACAAAAACACAGAAGGGCTGGAGAGAGAGTCCATCTGAAGTAGCCAGTGGGTCAGACCGCAGAGTTGAGGCTGACATTTTGAATCCTAAAACTCTAGGCGGGAAGGTATTTTGGGGATCAGCTGGGAAGTATTAGAGCCAAAGAGTGGCTTGGGGTGGAGGCGGGGAGGACACCATCGCATGCCAGCTTCATCCTTTCACCAGACTGCCGCTCCCTAGTCAACCTACATAGAAAGTCTGGGGTGACAGGCCATAGGCCATGATTTCCCGCTGTGGCTTACACAGCCAGCCCCGAGTAAATGCTGTTATCAGTACAGCGCCCCCAACAGTGAGGCAGGAGGAGAGGAGATGGTGGGCGGAATGCTGTGGACTGGGTCTTCCTTCTGTCCTTCGTTGTTCAGAAAAGCAAATGGACACCCAAAAAGGTGAGGAGTCAGGACCGAATCACTCTGGTGGTCAACCTGTGGTAAATGTCCACCCTTATTTGCTGCTCTTTTCTATGTCCCACGTTTTTAAGAAGGGAGAACAGGCATCTGCCACACTTTTGGGATCATCTATGTCTAGGGGAGGGCTGTACTATGGCTAAAATGCTTCCTCCACCTGACTTGCCAGTTCCTCATCTGTATTAGTTTTACTCTTTGACCTCAAGTTTGGCTCTTTTACAAATGCAAATACCCCTGGGAGAAGCAACGGAATCTCATCAGGAATAATTTCATTAAATCTTTGCTGTAAAGCATACTGAGCAAAGTAAGCTGTAGACGAATAAAGGCCTGGGGAAGAGATGTGAATGTGCTGTTAAGGTTTCCAACACTCCAGAGGGTATATAGGTGCCTGAAAGGAAGAGATGCCGCTAGGTTTCCTTTTTGCCTAGAGGCTGGTCTGACATCAGGGACTCCCCCCCCCCCCCCCCCCGAGAGTGCGCGTGGTCCCTCGGGCCACAAAGTGCAATACTGAGTCACCATAGTTCACATCCTGGGCTGGCTGCTTCTACAGCTAGAAACTCCCACTAACCCAGCTACTTCCTGACAGCCCGCAGGAAGGTGGGTCTATGCTGATCAGCAGAATCATTCTTTAAAGTGGAAGATGGCCAGGGAGATGTGTCAGCAGCTCTCCTTGGCAGCAGGAGGTGGGGGAGCTTGCCTTTTGAGCGAGGTGTATCCTGGGCCAACAGCTCATTCCTGGGCTCCCGAAGTCATCTACCGGTTCCCAGGCAGTAAAGAAGGAGCCCCCTTTCCTCCCTCACAGGTGGACTTACAAGGTCGTTGTGTCACTCCCAAAGCAGGGGTGCCTCCAAACCCTGACAACTGCCCCCATTCTGGTGGCTCTACCTTTCTTCGTTCTTTTAGGTTCCTTCTAAGCTTTGTCAAGTCTCCACATTTCTCCTGAGTTAGAGAAGCCCGGAATGGACAATAAGGAATATGGGACTGTGACAGCTGAGCATGCCGAGAGGATTGTTTAAGGAGTCTGGCCCCCTCATTTTCTTCATGTCCCTTGTGAGGATGAATAAAAGAAAGTAATGTATCCAAAGCTCTCTGAGCTCCTTGGGGAGAGGGATTATGAATGCCCAGATTCTGTGGTTATACAGGGCATTTAATAATACACTAACAGTTAGACTTTCCCTTCCTTGACAGAATTTGATTACATGAAGCTCCCAAAGGTCTCCTCTGAAATAGAATTTTCTAAAAGTCAACCAAAATGGAAAACATTGCAGTCTTCCAATAATGACTGACCCCAGGCAAGGTTCTGCTCAGTCTGGGGGAGGGGCTGCCTTTCCTAAGGGACGGGCAGAATTCTTCCTCTCTGGAAGGTCTCAAAGACTGGAGCCCTAATGGGAAACACAAGAGCGAGTTTGACTACTGAGACTTAATAAGGCCTGACATTTCTATGCCTAATCCTCATATATATTCCATTATGGTGATTTTTCAGGACAGACCCCTCAAAGGAGCCCTCTTATGTGTGGGGGGTGGGGGAGACACAAGGCTATAAAAATAAGAACAATCACAACCCCAACAAAATTTCTGGGAAACCCAGCCCTGACTTCTATTTCTCAAAAAAAATTCTCCCTTTAAATTATCTGCAGAGGCTCCAGGGAGATCCTAAACTATGTTCTTCTATGCTTAAAATATGAAATCCTATGTAAAACTAAACGTTTTAGAAATAGAGACACGAAATAACATTATGAAGAGCTGGGAGAGAGAAGGTTTGGTAAGTCAACTCTTTCTAAAATATCTGAGCCTGCCCTGCCCGGGGCCGGGACAAGGGAGGAATTCAGAACCCAGCTGTGCAGCTGTGGCTCAGCCATCCTTCAGTGGCTCTGGAGGTGAAAAAAAAAAAACCAGGTAACCTGTTTCACAAAAACTGAGCAGCTCCCATTCGAGACTGTTAGAACACACAGAAAATCGGGACTGTATTCACACTGGCCCAATCAATGAGAGATAACACGCCTTCTGTAAAGGTTACAGTACCATCTACCCTCGAACAGAATGAGTAATTTTGTGCTATTTTTGGATGGTGTGGTTCTTTAAAACAAAGTGATAAATTAAAGTGGCCTCAGTAATGCAGCAAAAATGTTAAGCTGTTTTAAGGCAAATGGAAAATGTGGTCTTCGTGTACAAAGAAGGAGTCAGCAGATGGAAAGGTTTGGAGTCAGCCCTCTATGGAGTTCAAAAGAATTTCAGCCCGTCAGTCTGGTATTGAACTTTGGAAACTATGTCGTGCCCAGAACTGTGCCTGGGCATGAGGAGTTTTTAAAGAGAGGCTTTTTTTTTTTTTCTCTTCTGAATTTCCAGTCAATAGAGAATTCCTTGAGGGCAGGCACGTTGTCTGTTTTTTTTTTTCCATGATAATATGACCCCCGACTTGCCTCGCCCCATCAACATCCCACCTTTTAGAGTTCTCCCAGACCACTCAAATGGCTTTGTGTTGGTCACTGGCAGCACGCATCACCTCCTCCCCTGCTCTCCAAATCCAGGCCCTCTTTCCCCACATTTCTCTTAACTAAATCCTACATCCCACCCAACCTTCAAGGTCCAACATAGACCCCCTTGCGTTCCTTACTGCCTTCAGCCTGGGCCGGCCCCACCTTCTTGCTCTCCCATTGCACATAGGGTTGGCCCACACAGAGGGGTTTAGCTGACCAGAAGCGAGAAGGGCAGAGTGGGTGCCCCCAGTGATGGGGGAGGGGGAGAATGGGAGAGAACAAGGGGAGCGGGAAGGTGGAAGAGGTTGGATACAAGTCGAAATCCAGGTCCCTCCATGCCTGAGGTGGGTAATTTGGGGGCAAATGCTGTTATGTCCTGGAGCCATGGGTTCCTCCACTCTCAGAGACCTCCCTTTTGTGAGTGACTGCCCGTAGCATCTGTAAGACAAAAAAAATCCATTGAACCTAAATCAAAGTGGTGCACTGGGATGAGGAGGGTATGAAGTAAAGGGAGTTTCAGGAAAGCTTTCTGAATCAGGGTCTCCTCGGTGATCCCCTCCGCAGCACCAGGTTCTTTTTTGTTCTTTTTTTGTTGCTGTATCAGTTTAAGCCTGGAGAGGTGTCTGTATGTGTGGTTGTCTGGCTCCCTCACTAGGCTCTATGCTCCCTGGACAGTGATGTGGTATTTCACTCACTGTTATATCCCCAGGACCAAGCCCAGCACCTCAATAAATATGCATGGGATCAATGAATGAGTTCACCCTCAATGTGCTGGTAGCATTTTAACCGACTGAGCCACCCAGGTGCCCTTAGCTGGTAGCATTTTAAAAAAAGCTTTAGAAAGAGTGTTCTGGCAATGGTGTGCTGTGTAGATGAGAGAGGGAGAGGCTCAGAACCACAATTTCAGTGGCATAGCTTCTGAACTTGAGAAACTTCTGGCAGTTGTTGCATTTTCGTTCTTGCCAGCGAGGGCACCCCTCTTCTCAATCCTAGCAACAGTTTCTGCTCTGTATAATGACCACCAAAGATCTTCCAAGGGAGCCCAATGCAGAATTAACTTCATCATGTTTGGTTCAACATGATGCACCTTAACAAGATTTATTGTGTGCTTGGTATGTGCTAGACACTGTCCTAAGGACTTGACATGTTGTATTAGAGTTCTCCAGAGAAACAGAAACAATAGGATATATACGTACATATATGTAAAAAGATTTATTATAAGGGATTGGCTCCTGTGAGCATGGAAACTGAGAAATCCCAAGATCTGCAGTTGGTGAGTGGGCAACCCAGGAGTGCTGAGGGTATAGTTCTAGTTCAAGTTGAGTCTGGAGGCAGGACAAGACTAATGTACCAGCTTGAAGACAGGCCGAGAGAGAGATCTTCAGTTGATAGGATGAGACCCACCCACATTAGGGAAGGCCATCTGCTTTACTCAGTTGGCTCAGTCAAGTTGATACATAAATTAACCATCATATATGTGTTAATTCAATTAATCCTCACAACAGTCCTATGAAGTAGGACTATTATCCTTAGTATTTGGGAGGAGCCAGGATTTCAGCCCATCTGACATCAGAGCCAATAGGTTTAACTAATACTGTGTACTGGATGCTTCACCCTACCTTGGAAAACCATCCTAGGGTTTTCCTTCATACTTGCAAGTGATTTTCATTTTATTTTATCAAATAAGATAACTTAGCAGCATCAGGGGCACCTGGGTGGCTCAGATGGTTAAGCGCCTGCCTTCGGCTCAGGTCATGATCCCGGGGTCCTGGGATCGAGCCCCACATCGGGCTCCTGGCTCAGCAGGGAGACTGCTTCTCCCTCTCCCTCTGCCTCTCCCCCTGCTCATGCTCTCTCTCTGTCTCTCTCTCTGTATTTCAAATGAATAAATAAAATCTGAAAAAAAAAGATAACTTAGCGGCATCAAATAAAAATTTAAAAAATAATTTATATATTTATCTGTTACTTTCTGGTCCTCACTCACTTTTACATGTAATTTCCAAAAGGGCCTGGTTTGACTCAGTTTTACACACAAAGTTAGAAGTGATGCTGGCATAAAGAGTGTCACCCTCATTTGGCCCTTGTTAGTCATTCATAAGAATAATGATAATAAAATAACATGAAATTATTATTACCAATTAATTGTGTTAAATAATTATTTAATAAATATTTAACATACAACAGTCTTTTGGTTTGTGGTTTAATTTCCTGAACATGAGCCCAAAGAAGTGAATCTATTAGTTATCACAGAAGACATTTACATCAAATTCTCTTCAGATCAAGGGAATAAAAGATACCAAATGTTGGATCTGAGTGATAGGAATACAGGTAATTTTGGGGGCTCCTGGGTGGCTCAGTTGGTTAAGCATCCAACTCTTGATTTCAGGTCAGGTCATGATCTCAGGGGTGTGAGATCCAGCCCTGTGATGGTCTCCACGCTAGACATGGAGCCCACTGAAGATTCTCTCTCTACTTCTGCCCCTCCCCACTACTCAAAAAAAAGGAATACAGGTAATTTTCTTTTGGTTTCTCTTTTCTGCCCTTTTTTTCATATCATAATGGAAAAATTTATAACTCATCTTATTTTTTTAATGGTGTACAATTACAGCATTAATTAAAACAAGACAAAATTGGGCCAGGGACACCTGGGTGGCTCAATCGGTTAAGCATCTGCCTTCAGCTCAGGTCATGATCCCAGGGTCCTGGGATCGAGCCCCGCATCGGGCTCCCTGTTCAGCGGGGAGCCTCCTTCTCCCTCTGCCTGCCGCTCCCCCTGCTTGTGCTTTCTCTCTCACACACAAATAAATAAAGTTTAAAAAAAAAAACCTGGGTCAAACTGCCTATAAGAAACACTTCTTCTGCCTGCAGGAGCATCATGGCTGGTCTACAAGCCACCGCCAATTCCAAAAACCCTTTAGCAGCCTTATCACACCGCAGCCCACAACAGAGCCAGAATATATGGATCCCAACATCAATATCCCAACATATTGACTTCCTCCAAGATTATTAGTTTTTTAGTGAAAGGCCAAAGAACAGAACCCAGGCATCCAGATTCCCCACTCTCTCATCTGCTAATTTTATCGCAAATGAGCCGGCTTCCTGAAATTTTTTTCTTTTTTTTTTTTTTAAGATTTTATTTGTTTATTTGAGAGAGAGAAAGAGAGTGAGAGAGAGTATGAGAGCGGAGTGAGGGGTGGAGGAAGAAGCAGACTCCCCACTGAGCAGGGAACCTGACATGGGGCTCGATCCCAGGACCCCGAGATCATGACCTGAGCCGAAGGCAGATGCCCAACGTACTGAGCCACCCAGGCGCCCCTGAAACTTTTTTCTAAAAAGGTTTCATCACATGCATTTTCTTGCTTCAGATTGGGTCCCTGGATTCATGGCTATAGGAACATAAATACAGTAATTAGGTGCAGGGGTAGCAAGAACATGGTGTGTCCTCACCTCCTCACCCATGGCTGACATCATTCATGGGTCAGAGGACCCTTTTCCCTGAGCTCAGCTTTCCTTTAGATCCTTCTCAACACAGTGCTCCAGGCAGCCGCTACAAATAGTTGGCTCCAAGGGTGATCCTACTTGCTCTGCCTAGATAGGGTAGTGATGTCAACTTTGATTCTTTCTCTTCCTTACATCTGGCCTTGGTTCTACACTAGTCACAGCTGTAAACTTGCACTTCTTTCTCACTCTGCTTGAGAGAACAGATTTTGAAAGTGGTTATTCAGGCTGGAAGCTACTTTCATCCCAAAGCAGGTTTCCTGAGACAGGAGGGCTGGGGAGTCACATCTAACCTGTTTAGTTTGCCTGCTGAGAAAGCCTTAAATGACCGATTCAAGCTCACGCAGCTGGATTCAGGGCAGAACACAAACCGCCCCCTGGCAAGCCGACTCTTTGTCCAGTGCTCTTCACCACTGCCTATTTGACTCTGGCCTTTATCAGACAGAACAGAGAAAATGTTCCTGGGATCTGACATGTGTAAACACTCCTCCATCACCCTGGCCATGGCCGCTTGCCAAGACAGGATTGAGGCCAGATTTAGTGGGTCCTTCAGCCCTGTGACCCTGATGGAAACAATCCCCTGATATAGAACAGAGAGAGCCAGAGAAAAATGTGCTGTCCTACAAAGAACAAAGCCTGGGATGATTCATTCTCCTGATCCTGGTGATTTACCACTGGATGCCGGTCACTTATACATGGCTGTCAGCAACTTTGCAGGAATTCTAATCTGAATGCTTGTCCTGAACACATAATTCCCTAGTTACTTCCTCATGGTTCCCAAACATTCAGAGGTTTCCTGGGAATGCTTTTCTGATTGTCCTCTTAGTACTTTGCAAGAGACCTTTTTAAAATGCCAAGTAGTCTAGAGGCCTTGGGTAACTAACTCCCTTAGCGCCCCTGGACCTCAGCTTTCTCATCCTTAAAAATCAGCAATTGGACTAGCTGGCCTGAAAGTCCTATGACAAGACACATTTGAGGAAACCCTTTTAAATAGGAAAAACTTATTTGAGGTTTCTCTATCTTAAAACTTGGCTGGTTAATGGGACCAGTGTTAATGGGACCAGGAAGGTAGGGTGGGCCAGGATGAGCCAGGGCCGGGCTGTGGGCATAGCCTCTGGGAAGGGACTCACCCACCATGCTTCTGCTCCCCTGCCTTTGGTCTCCCGCCATGCCCTGGAGGGATCACTAATGCTCAGGTCACTAATGATTTATTTCTTGCCAAATTTAGTAAACACTTATAAAGTAAAAGAAAAGTAAATTATATAAGCACCATAAAAGTATTATGAAAAATCAACAAAGCAGAATATGTGTATATACAAAGTCACATGTATATAAGTAAACATTTACATGCAAACATAAACATTTACAATATGCCATTTTTAAGGGGACACATTCTGGGTGTTTTTTTTCCCTAGGTGTATTAATTTAGTCTTATTTTTACAGAAATGGGATCAGTTGGAACACATTACTCTGTGACATACTTTTTGCACTAAACAATATGTCTTAGAGTGCTTTACTATGTCAGCTCATGAATCCTCTTAAAATGGCTAAAAGGACAAAGGGTCCTTTGTGTGGATATATCATATCATGTTTTAGCTACTCCTTTTTGTCAACCACTTCTCCATTGATGAATATTTAGTTTGCTTCTAGGCTGTTGCTGTTTCAAAAAAATATTGCAATAAACAAATATTCTTGTCCAGATATTTGACCATTTCTCTAAAATAGATATATCTAGAAGCAAAACTACAGGGTTTACAGAAATGCACATTTTACACATTTGAAGAATTCTGCCAAATTGTCTTTCAGTAATTTGGTAATTACTTGGTAATTACCAAGTAACTTGGTAATACCAATGGGAATACCTATTTCCCCATCTCATTGATCTTCCATTGTTGTTTTGTGTTTGCATTTTCTTTATTACCAGCAAGGTTGAGCACATTTACATGTTCTTTTGGCCATGTATATTTCTTTCATGGATTGCCTATTTATACCCATTGCTTATTTTTCACTTTGGTTGCCTTTTTTCTTATCAACTTGTAGGAGTTTAAAAATGGTTTTAATCAGCTTGTGTACTCATACCCAGCTTTGATATTATCAACTCAGGGCCAATTCTACCCCATGCATGGATTATTTTGAAGCAAATCCCCAACATCATACCATTTCATCTGTTAATATTTTAGTAAGTAAACCTAAAAAAATCAAAGCTCTTAAAAATACCACAGTATTATCGTATCCAAAAAGAAAAATAATTCCCTTAATATTATCAAACACCCAGTGTTCATATTTCCTTCATTAGCTTATAGTTTTAAAAATAAATTACCTCAATGTCATCAAATGACCAGTAATTTTCCTCCATTGTCTCATAAATCTTTTTTAACAACTTGTTTGAATCCAGATCCAAAGAAGATCAATGAATTTTCATTGGTTAATAGGTCTTTTAAGTCTCTTTTAATTTATAGATTCTTTCTCTATAGAGAAATTTGTTGGGAGAATTCGGGTTATTTTTCCTTGGAGTTTCCCACAGCATGGATTTTGCTGATTGCATCTGATGGTATCATTCGACATGTCCCTGTATCCTGTGCGTTTCTTGAATGCTTGTGTCTAAGGCTTGCTGAAATTCAAGATTGATGTTTTGACAAGAATACCTCATAGGTGTGTTGTGTTTCCAGCAAGGCCACATGACTCTGGCTGTCTCTTCTTGAGGTTGGTAGCAGGCATTCCTTTATATCTAATCATACAAAGAATGATTAACTATGTTAGGAGAGTAACAATGAAGAAGTATGGTATATGGTATCCAATATCTAAGGGAGAGTACTCATGGAGAAATGAGCTTGGAAGTGGGAGTTCCCTGAAGACTGAGACTCCCACTTAGTTGGAGTAGGTCTGGTTGCAGCACAGTAGATAAAGGCCAGTAAGTTCACTGGGCTTCTTGGCCAGAGCTATTCCATAGTCAACAGACAAGCAAGCAAGAATCCATGAATGCAGGCAAGCATGGGTGCAGGGTGCTGCTATGGGTGGAAGGCCTGGTGTGCAGCATTCATGTTGGGAGGACGGGAGGGACCGACGTCCTCAGGCAAGAGGCAGCTGATGGTGAACATTGCACAGGAGGAGTTGGGGCTCCACTGCCCAGACCGAGGCCTGGAGTGCACAGTGTCTACATCACAAGTGCTGAGGCGAAGGTGGTCGCTGGGTCCAGGCTAGGACTCTGAGATCTCTAAGAGACTGCACATCCTGAGCATGTGGCCAGGGCAGAGCAAGCATGGTGGAGAGGCCATGCAGTTGGAGCCAAGAAAAACAATACAGGAACGCGGACTGACAAAAGCCCCCTTCCTCCAGCAATGTCCCTACAGCGCCCTCTACTGACAAAGCTTAACTTTGCACTCATTGTAAAAGAAACGCTTCAAGAGTCCAATCCATTATTACCGAGCAGGTACTGAAGGGTGGATAGGGGGGCTGAGAGGCAATAAATTGATAACTGACACAATGATCAGTAACTAGGTCCTTTATTTCTTTAGGGGCTGCAAAATGGTTACATTTTAATTCTCGCTATCTTCATTTATTAGCTGGAATACTCCTAGAGGGATATGCTTTCTACATCTCTTTGGCTGCCCTGAGGCACAGAATGTACAAGAACCTGGCTCTTTCTCCACCGCTACCATTTCTCCCCGTCTCACATAGTCTAGGTCCTTAAGGTCCCAGTGTTCTCTTCCCATTCACCACGTCTGATGTGAAGTTTACTTTGGCTCCCTTGCCTCTTTCTCTCTCTGGTCCAATGCCTGACTTCAGGTCAAAGCTCTTTTCTTAACACCTCCTGAATCCTGACTCTGCCTATAAATTCTGTAATGGAACAAACAGGAAGTGGAACTTTTCATTCACAAACCACGGAATCGTCACAAACACCTTATGAAGTGGGTGTCCTTGTCTGGGTTTCACAGATGGGGCCCCTGAGGCTTAGAGAACGGAAGAGAGTGCTTCCAGATCCCCCAGTGGTAATGGGCAGAGAGGGGGCTACCCTTAACTCTGCTTAACTCTGAGTCAGGAGAGCTTGCCAGCCCTGAAAAACTCCCAGCCTTCTGCTTATTTCTCTCCAGGTAACTTCCAAGGCACTTGTCTCCTGACTTCTCACCAGTTCTCCATTTGCTCCTGAATTTCCAGGTCATGAAAAATGTTCTCCCAGAATCATCACTAGAACTCTCTGCCAGGATCACCTCCTCCAATATCCAAACTAGGGCTGTGGTTTCTTTTCAAACAGGAGCCTAATTCCATGTAACTGCATTTAGCTCCATACAGTTTAGTGGCAACTTATTTTCAACCTGGTCTCAGGTTGACGGGGCAGACATCTCTCTAGCTTTCAAGATGCTGTTTGCCCTCCCCCCTCCCCCACCCCCCCCCACCCTCCCCAACACAAACCGACAGAAGGGAATGAGGATAGAGGTGAGAACTTCTCTTCCCCAGAGGCACTTAGGCTACTCAGGGGATTGTAAAGAAGGAAATAAACAACACCAAACTTGGCACGGACATTAAACGTGGCTCTCTTCATTCTCCACTCTCAGGAAACCACAGGCCAGCTGTGAAGTCCTGGCCATTCCAGCTGTGTGGAGACTGCTGAAAATCCTACCGCAGTCCCTTTCCTCTCTTCCCTCTCCAGTTCACTTTTCTTCCTCAACAACACACCTGCCACTTTTCCTTTTCTCTTGAGTCACCTCCTCTGCCCCACAGTTATCACTCCCACCTCCTGGTCTTCCTTAGCCCTCTCCCCTGCATTCCTTCCTTTTGGTCCATGGCCCCCTGTCTTCCTCTCTTTCCTTCCTCCTACCCCAGTTTTACTGGCAAAATCGAGCAAAATAACAAAAGAATGGGGAATAAGTAAACAGCTGCCTACCCTCACTTGGAAGTCCCTGGAAGTGGCTTCCTTCACCTCCATTGATAGAATGTCTCTGTTTCAAAGTGTTTGGCCCTCATTCAAGGCCAGTCAAAGCGGCCGTGGAGTCATTGTGTTGAGATGAAGGTAAATCCAGGCACTTTCTATTTTTAGATGCAATTGTGTTTCTGGAAAAGGCTGCACATAATAGGAAATCCTGAGTGTGAAGACTGTTTCCTGCCAGTTGAAGCATTGTCGTCTTTGGCGGTTCTGACAATAGCAGAAGCCTTCGAGTAAGCACACAAAGGTGTAGGGGCAGGGTGAGGAAGGAACCTGGGGTGTTCGGCAGATGAGAAGCAGTCGAGTGTGGAGGAGTTGGGGAAAGTGGGAATTGCCGGGGAAGGCGATTTAAAAGTCCAAGCGAAAGCAAAGTTACAGAATCCTGTCAGAGAATGAAAAAAAAAAAAGGTTTACTTTGTATCTGTGGAAATGGGGTCAGCTAGGGCAAGGCATTGCCTGCTCCGTACGTGCTGTTATAAAAATCGTCCGTGATGAAGTGCCTACCTCATGGATACTGCTCGATGGTGATAATGGGGACAGTCACTGACAATGACGAGGGGGATAGTGATGATGGTGTTGGAGAGTCAGTTATTTTATTTAGGCCTAAGAAACTGAAGACTCTTTTCTGCTGGGGTCTCTGGATAGTTCTGAAGCAGGGCTTCTCATCCTTAAATATGGATACAAATCACCTGGGAGCCCATTAAAAAGAGATTCTGATTCAATATTTGGGATGAGCCTGAGATTTTGCATTTCTAACAAACTCCCAGGTCAGTTCTGCTAGCTGATCAATATATCCATCCTGTTTATACACTGAGGGACCAGGAGAATACGTATGGAAATTCATCTTCAGTGTTGAGTCCAGATTCTGGGGATAGGAAATAAGGTAGAACTTTTTGATTTGGGGGCACTTTCACGAATCAGGACTCACATCTTGGTGGAGGCATGGTAGACACTTTCTTCATTGGTTAAAGAACCCATTAGTTGGTAGGGCTGACACCAACATCCCTGAGCAGCTCAGCAGTGGCAGTGGCTGTCTTCTGCAGACCAATACTGACTGAAGTGGGTGTTACGTTACACTTGGGCTCTAGTCATTGTGTGTGTGTGTTGGGGGGACGGGGGGGAGGCATTTGCCCATCAGAGGCAAGGTGGAAGTAATTGCCATAATGACAAGCAAGGCAGAGAGATAACTCTCCAAAGGCCTTTGATAATGACTGCTAGACCATGGTGCACGTGGGGGTCAGGTCAAGGGAGCTGGTACGGGAACTTCTTGGCCTACGTAACTGAAAAGATCAAGAGCAAATGAACAAAGGCCGATGTCAGCTGCCACAATGAAGAATGGCAGCCCTCACCCAATTTCTAGATGTCAGTCGTCAGAGCCAGAGCACGTTAAGGACCCTGCCACATGCTATTATTAAATATACTTGGTAGCTCTTCGCCTAACCCTTCCCTAAATGTTCCCGTAGCTGTCTACCCAGTAATTATACCCTGAGGAAAGAATACCTAGATCTTTGCAAGATCTGAGCTGGAAATGGTAACAAGGGACCCAAAACACCAGCATGGCCCCTATTCGAATTGACCACAATGGAACTATGAGATAAATGGCCCAAATGGCCCAAGTCAGTCTCCAAAGGGTCCAGCGGACTCATGTGGATCATTCTTTCTACCATTCCAATTGTTCCTGGAGCCGGGTTCTTGAGACTGGCAACAAAAAAACGAGCCGGGACCCAGCCAAGCAGACACACACACAGACAACGCAACATACTTCTCAGACTGGTCTAAGACAAACGCGAGGCCTTCCTTATATAGAGAAAGTGCCCATTCAGGTTCCCACTCCGGTCCGATATGCTAATAAGGGAAAGATTCATTCTGATTGGTTGGAAAGACCTTGTCCTGATTGGTTGGAAGAGCCTAATCCTGATTGGTCGAAATGGGCAGGCAATTCAGGCAGTTCGTTGGTGTCTTTTGGAGCCCGGGTCTTGTTTTTAAAACCTGGCTTGTGTATGGGACCGACTCCTGGACATATACTTGTTCTGTTCTGTTTGAGAAGCTGTCTAACTACAACAACCGATAGAAAGCACGCTGGCTGCATAATATTTTTCACTTAGGGCTTGCTCCTAGGGTCCCTGTCCCACAATGATACGCTGATAGCCAGCTCTCTATGAAGAAGAAGAATGGGGGAGCAGAGGGGAAGTGGGTTGAAGGGGGAAAAGGAGAAGAAAATACTCTGATTTGAATATGTGGCATTTGCTGATTTGTAGTTTGGACATACTTCCACCATGGCCAATCTCAAGGCACTAACATGAAGGGACAAGATGTTTAAGTTCCTCGGTGTGTAAGCAGGATGCATATATTGAATAGCGAGCAGAACTCACCTGGGAGTCCATTAGAACTCAGGCCAGGTCTCGTGAATGATCCCTTACTTTCGATAGCAGGGATACTACTCGCTTTCCAAATCTTGCTATGACTTGACCATAATTATTGATACAGATATAAAGAGGAGATGCAGGAGCAAATCTCAAGGCTAGCGAAACACTGTCTGGCAAGGTGTCTGGCTTGGGCAAGGCCTTTATCTAATCTCTAGGTAACAAGTGGCTGCTCTTTTAGCGAGTGGGAGGGGGCTACTGTTGCCAGCCTAGAGGTTCTAGGGCACATCACCCCAGATTTCTCACCTCAGGGTCCCACTCTTATCAGGGCCCTCACTTCCTCATAGGAGACGTGCCAAGGCTGTGACTCCAACCTCTCTTGTTACAGCAACAGCCTGAAAATCCGGTCCTAGATCTGGTTTTCTTTATGACTGGCCCTCCAGCTGCAGTAGGTGAGGGTTTTAAAAATGCTGCCTGAGAAGACTTCTGGCTTTTTTTTTTTTTTTAAGATTTATTTATTTATTTGAGAGAGAGAGAGGAGGGGCAGAGGGAGAGAGAGAGAGAGAAACTTTTAGCAGACTCCTCGCTGAGCTCAGAGCCTGACATGGGGCTCTATCTCACGACCCTGAGATCATGACCTGAGTCAAAACCAAGAGTCAGACACTTAACCGACTGAGCCACCCAGGCACCCCAAAGTCTCTGGCTTTCATGCTGTGTTCTAAGTTGATGGTTGGCTGACCTGAGCCTGTCGTTTTCTTCAATAATTAACCAGCTCTATAATCTTTTGCCACTGTATCTCTGACATGCCTGTGCCAGAGCTATTGTATAAGGATGCATCTCCTTCGAGCAGACTCCATTTCAGCACAGCAAATGAGTCTTACCAAACTTATCCACAAGCTAAGGGGAGAATCTTCTAGAATCTTTCTAAGCTCCACATAAGACTAACAATGGGGTCTCCTTACCATCGGGCTGCGGAATGATCCGATTCCACAATTCCATTCCAAGGGTCTGTTTCCCAGGATAACTTCCAGTACCAACTGTCCTAGGTTGCATTTTCCTGAATCAGACTCAGACACAAGGATTTGGGTGCAAGTAGTGTATTTGTGAGGGGATCCCAGGAAGCACTAGTAGACAGGGAAGGGCAGGAAGCCAATAAGGGTGTATAATCAAGCAAGAGCCCTCTGGGAGACACTGGGACTTAATCCCACTGGGAAACACTCTGGAACACCACTGCCCAAAGGATGAGAAAGTGGATGTATTTGTTCACCCACACCTCCTCTGTCTTTGCCAGGGGGCTGCATCTGGGGGCATTAACTCTCTGGCATCCCAAAACAGCCCTCAGCAAAGAAAAATCAGGTGTTTACAAAAACAGCTGTTGGTATTTAGAGGTGCGTGCCAAGGAGATACAGGCTGGGCATCTTGGCCTCTGCTACAAACTTGTATCAGAACTGAGCTAAGGGTTACCCCACTATGGTAGCAGAAGCAATACCAAAAAAATATGACCCAGCCCAAATGGGGGCGGTGCTTGAAAACTCTGTGGGGAAAAAGAGAGACATGGTAGAGCCTGGGTGATCTTGGCGCTGGAGCCACTGGCTAGGTAACACAATGGTCAGGAGTTCCAGTTAAAGAGCTAGAACCCTGCCCTGCTGTGTAGGGTGAGTCACCAGGCCAGTTCCCTCATGAGCCTTTCCACTGGGATGGGAGGAGATGTAATCCACGGACGGATTCATCTGACAGACTAGCTGCTGCAGATTACCATTGGGCCCTCCAGGTAACAATGCCTTGCCCAGTCAGGAAAACCCTTTAAAGAGTGACTCGGTGGGTAAGAATTTCGAGGCACAAGTTGTAGGAAAGTATTTTGAGAAACACAGCTTTTTGAAGGGCCAAATTATACTGAAAATAACAGAATCTAGCTGCATTTGTATGGGGTTTCCAGAGCATGTTCACATATTAGTTCAAGTGACCCTCACAATGAGGCAAGGAAGCAAAATGAGGGGGTATTTTTGTCCTCATTTCATGGGTGAAGAGAACTTGAGACTCAATGAGGTTAAATGACTATTTCTGTTACACGATTTCTTTTCCTTTAGTGCCTGAGGTTCTTGGTCATGCCGCTTTGAAGAATGAAGAGATACACCAGACAGACTGGTGGGCAGCAGAGCAAAGTCTATGGAGCAATAGTACAAAGCTCCCGAGGAGGGAGGGAACTGGAGAGGGTTGCCACAAGAGTTTCTAAGTCTCGGGGGGTTTTTATGGCCTCCTTGGAGGGCTGTTTTAATCTGATTAACCCTCCCTGCTCCTGTCACCCAATCAGGTTTTTGTCATCTACCTATCACGTGGGAAAGGGTGGAGGGCTCCTTCCAGGGTGCTGTAAAATCCTTTTAAGGGTGGTTACCTCTTAGGGTGGCCCCTTGTCCCTGTTTGCCTTTTTTCCAACTATCCTGCATTGTTTCGAAGGTCACAAACTGCATAGTGGTGGAAGAGAGGCTCAAGCTCACATCTTCTGATTCCGTGCCATTCGGTGCTTTCTCCTAGGCCAGCGTTTCCTATGAATTGTCTCCCATTAGCTGTAAAAGAGAGCCTTGATAGCAGGATCATATCTGATGCCTTTCATTGTCCCCAGTGCTGGTATATTTGATTGCTTAATATCTGTAGGTAAAGCAAATGAATTTTTTTTTAAATTTTTATTTATTTATTTGACAGAGAGAGACACAGCGAGAGAGGGAACACAAGCGTGGGGGGTGGGGGTGGGGAAGGTGAAGCTGCTCTCCCAGGGTCAGGCCTCTCTGGAAGAGGCTGGCCTCTCAGTGGTATGCAGTGACCCACTACAGCCACAAGAGGGAGCCAGTGGTGCAGGAAGTCGGGCTTAAAAGAGCCTCCAGCCGCAGGAATGACCCCCCAGAGGCTGGACTGAACCCACAAAAGGAATCCGGACGGCAAGCCAAAGTGGGAGAAGGGGGAGGCCTAGCGGGGAGCAGAACAGAGAGAACGTGAGAGAAAACAGAACTGCAGAGTTAAACAGAGGGGGAGGGTGTCAAAATTTTAATCATGTTTTATATAAAAAATAAATCGCTGGGGACTTTCATCTTTTACTTTGCACTATTCTGATTTTTTTCTCCAAAGAAGCATACATTATTTTCTAAATTAACAGCGCATAAATAAACCTATTTAAAACAAATGGGAAACATAGAACAAGCAATGAGCAAAATGATGGAAAAATCCCAAAGTTGCTCTGGAGTTCTAGGAAACATCAATGTCATTCTCGGATTTTTGCTTTGTTATGAGGCACTACCCCTCCACTTCCACATCTGTACTCATTTCCCTGGCTTCTTTTTCCTTCATTCAGACTCTTATGAATTGTAATTGCCTTCTGAGCACACTACCTTTAGCCTGAAATTAATAGAAATAAATTAATAGCAGATAGTGTGAATGTTTTGCAATGATTCTTAACTGAAGCTGTTATCATTTCCACTTTTTTTTATGATGGTAAAATTCCAAATGATCGATGCCATTCAATTGTTAGAAATTCATTAGAAACAAGAGTAAAGCTATTTCAGTTGCCTCTTGGAAGCCTCTATTTAGAGAATTTGTTTTGCATATCCTAAGAGGCATAGCTATAAAGCAGTGACAGTGATTTCAATTAAACATCTTAGACCTTTTGTATCTAATTGACACTCTTCCCGCAAAGCACAGGAACCAATATGATTTTTGCAGGCATCAAAGCATTTGGCTTAGGAAATTGCCCTTGGAGTCCATTTAGGGAAAATTTTTAAAAAATTGACTTATGTCATGCCTCTTTGGGACTCCAAATGTTATTAGCCATCCTAAAAAGTGTTTTATGCATGTGAATTTAGCCTCGGGTGGCTCAAAGCTTTTCTGGAAATGAATCCACCTTCAGAGGATAAAGACTCACCACCTCCATTAGGGGCTACTATTCCAGGACAAGGAGGGAGGAATAAACAGAATCCAGCCTCTGTGATGAGGGAGGAGGTTGGTTGCCCTAGTTGTCTTTGTGGCATGCTGTCTTAGTCTCTCCCTGGTTCCTACACAGCTGAGAAAAGCCTGGGGGCAGAGGGCAGCCTCTACTCAACCTCTACTCCTCTGAAGGTGGGTCTGAACTGGTATGGGCCCTGGAGAAGTGGGCTTATACTGTCCCAATGCTTCCCAACCATTTCTATATCACAAATGCATAAAGAGAGCTAATTTTTGTATAAAAAGCTAGAACTAAAGGGGATCTGGAGGCATCACCTTCTATTACATAAGTATTAAATTTGTATGAAACTTTCAAATAAAATCTTTTAACACTTTTAATGAGAAGCTTGAGTTTGCTTTCAACAGAATTTTTAAATTGGATTTTGATGCTTAAAATGGCTCCTTGCAACAATTCCTCAAGACATTTTAATTATCACCTCTTCAGAGTTTTGATAGTCACCATCAACGATTTTGTTTGCTATTGAAGGTGATAAAATTTTTAAGGCCAGCTTTACAGCCATTCAAAAATTTACAACATTTGAAATTATAACCAAAGAGAACCCAACTGCTCTTTCTCTTCTTTCATTGAGAAAGGGAATGTAGGCATTTCCAGTAGATTATGAATTCAATGGAATGTTTTCAGATGAAATATTTCAAAATAAGGGCTCTCATTTGCAGGGGACACATGTGTCATTAGGGGGCTCACCTTGCTGCAAATGGCCAGAAGTAGCCCAGAGATATGAAGACAGATATTAGGGATCTATGAAGCCTAGAAGCTGGGACTTTTTGTCTCCTTATTCTCCACTGGCCACCCCTTGGGCTTCATTCTTGCTTTTTGGGTCCCTCATCCAGAAAGGCATTGCTGCTCTCTGCAGGGGATCTAGCTGCCTAGGGGAGCCGGCTCCTCCTTCACTGCCTTCAGTTCAGCCGTGTGCAGCAACCAACACAGATGTCCCTAGTGATGCCCCAGCCTCTCAAGCCTAGAGGCCTAAGAAAATCGGGCTCTAGGGCACACTAGTAACCCATTCAGAGCACCCCACTACAAACCACTGTGGGGGAACTCCTCTTCTACATTGAACTCAAGGAATCTTCACTCACATTCTGCTTAGTCAGCTCCTCAGGGAGAGGAGCCGAAGGAAATCTCAGGTCAGGGCTCTACCGGTATCAGAGTGCCCTCAGCTGACTTCGCACCCAGGGCCAAGCTCTCCTGGAGCTCACCAGGGTTAGCCACAGCCACAGGAAGAAGTTTTAGGGTTCCCGTCTTTGGGTATCTGTTACTTTTGAGGTGTGACCAGCAACTTCTGGTCTAAGTATCTAAGAGTTGTTCCAGACATGGTTGGAACAATTGTGTCATTAGAGTAAATGTACAGTCACTCAAGGTGACTATTTTGAAAGAAATGGCACTCATTTGGATATTAAGCTGCTCATGTTAGAATAACTTACCTCTTCCTATGCTTATAGATAGTCCTCTTTCATCCATAGATCAAGAAGTCTGCATTTCTGAAGCACTGTTTTAATGCTTCGGTGAGTCAGCATGAAATGAGCTTGGTGAGTGGGCCTCTTCTAATATTAATCAGTTGTAGCTTTGTACCTCTCGGATGTTTGTAGCCCCTCACTAAATAAACGAATTACCCCACAATTTAGCAGCTTAAGATAACAATTACTACCTCAGGGTTTCTTTGTGCCAGAAATCAAGGGGGGCCTAGCTGTGTGCCTCTAGCTTTAGATACCTCATGAGGTTGTGGCCAAGCTGTTGGCTGGGGACCATGGTCTCATCTGAAGACTTGGCTCAGGGAGGATCAGCTTCTAAGCTCACTTACATGCCTGTTGGGAGGATTTAGTTCTTTGTAGGCTGTTAGACTGAGGACCTCAATTCCTGACTGGCTTTTAGCTGGAGACTCCCCCCAGTTCCTTTTCATATAACTCTTTCCATAGCGCACTTCATCAACATGGCAGCTATCTTCCCTCAGAGTGAGCAAGCAAGAGAGAGGAAAAAGCCCCTAAGAGAGAAGCCACTAAATTTGCAACCTAATCTTGGGAGTGATATCCCATCATTTTAGCCATAATCTATTTCCTTGAGTCCAGCCCATACTCAAGGGGAGGAAATTATACAAGGACATGAATAACGGGAGGCAGAGGTCAGTGTTAGCCATCATAGAAGCTACCCGCCACATTTCCCCAAACATCCATACTTGTTCCCTCTCTCTGAGGCTCTATCTGGATCATGTGCTGGTTTCCCCATCCTTTTAGGATAGGAGCATTCCTTGATTCTCATTAGCATGTCCTTCATATTCCTTCCTTCAACAAGTATATATTGAGGCCTACCGTGTGCCAGATTCCATGCTAGGCACTTGGGGGCCAGGGGAAGTTAGTGGATAAGAGGCACAGAGTTTTTTTCCTTCTGATCTCTTGCCTAAAACCCTGTGGCCTACTTTAATCTTCTCAGAGGCCACCTGGTGCCTGGATGGCCCACATGGATTAGCCAGGTCAGACACAGGGTGCCTGCTGTCTGCTGATGGGGCCTCTTCCTGATGCTGCCTCCCTCCGGGCACCATGCTCCTCCATCAGCCTGGTCACTGTCCCCTCCTTCTGGCAGCCAGACTTTGTTTCTCCATCCTGGCCCTTCCTAGATCAGCTCATCCTCCTGCCTTGAGTGATGGCTCAGTTTCCTCACAGGATAATGACTTGTATAGTAAACTGAGTTAATAAAAAAAAAAAAAAATTCTCTGCAGTAGCGGCCAATAGTAAACATCTAAACTATATCCTTCCCCATATTGTTATTATCCTGCACACCTGTTCAGGCAGCTACAAAATAAGCCACGTTGCCCCTGAAATCATAACCCACACCGTTGCGGGAATGGGGACATCAGTAAAAAGGTTATATAAGCTTGCTCCTTCAACTTAATCATCACTTTGACGCTCTTTTTTTTTTTTTTTAAGGTTTTATTTATTCATTTGAGAAAGAGAGACAGAGCCCAAGTAGGGGGGAGAGGCAGAGGCAGAGGCAGAGGGAGAAGCAGGCTCCCCGCCGAGCTGGGAGCCCGCAGCAGGACTCGATCCCGGAACCCGTCTGGGCCACCCAGGGGCCCCTGACGCTCTTTTCTTAAAAGCACATCTGATTTCATTATGGAAACCTGAACATCTCACCAGCACTGGTTCTTCCCTCAGAGGTTCCTAAGCTGCCCCCACCGGGCCTGCCGGCGCAAAAGGCCGTTGGAGGACGACTGGCGGTGAGCAGCACCCAGCTGTCACCTCGCCTAGCTGTGGGGCCCGTCCTCCTCCTCTGCTGCCCGCCCCCCAGCCCCGGCTGCAGGCAGGAGGATTCGGGCCAAGATGTCCTTTCCAGTTCCCGGGGGTGGCCTGGCCCTGCGGGCCGCGTGGGAAAGGGCACACGAGCTATTCGGAAACGAGCGCGAGGAAGCCAGGACCGTGTTGAAGGTGAAGCCCCTCCTCCTGCCACGGGCGGGCGGGAAGGAAGGAAGACGTCCCCAGGCCCCGCCCCGCGTCCCAGACTCCCCCGCGGCGGCCCGCGGCTGGCGCCCC
Source organism: Eumetopias jubatus (assembly GCF_037043125.1). Lineage (NCBI taxonomy): Eukaryota > Metazoa > Chordata > Mammalia > Carnivora > Otariidae > Eumetopias > Eumetopias jubatus. The sequence goes on from NW_028274807.1 coordinate 111,399,632, forward strand.
GCCTCCCCTCCACAGAGCACGTGTCGTTTCGGCGTGAGGAAACGTGCTCTCTCAAGCGCGCGCCGTGTTTCTGGCTGCCCACGCTTAGGGCCGGGCGGCCTGGCTCACTTGTGGTGGAAAGAAGTGTTTGCGTTCTCCTCTTAGCCCCCATGTGTGGCCTGCTGGATAAACAGTTGAAGTGGGAAAGGTGATCGCTCCCCACCAACCAAGCCTTCTGAGAGCCAGAGAGGAGGGGCTATGAGAGGGTGCTTGGGGCGAATTCAAGAAGTGTTGTCAGTGAAACACGGGTCTGTGGTGCTCTCTTCCCGGAAGCCTTTACCCCCTGCTCTGGCTATACCAGCTTGCTCCTTTTCTGGTATTTTCCCCTCATCCTCTCATGATTTTCCTTCTTACCCCTTCACCCCACCCGCCTCCACCCAGCTGTCACTTCTCCCATAAGTTCATCTCGTCTTCGTCCTCGCAGGTGTCACCTCCTGGCCCCTGGATCTTCCATCTGAGAAGCACCACCCTCCCATACGGGAAAGGCTCTGTTCTTCCTTCTCCCACCCACAAACCCCGCCCTCCTCCAGTCCCTGCCCCTCTGCGGCAGCTGTGGCTGGGCATGGAGGGCAGCCGAATGTGGGTGCAGGTCCCGCCATCCGTGTACTAGGGCGCAGGCTCACAGAGCTTCTGCTGGGGATAACGCTCAGTAAGCGCTGAGAAGCAGAATGCGAAGGTTTGTCTTGATGGTCCAGGGTGACTGGCTTTAGAGGAGGGTAGGTGGGTATGGAGTGGTAGATGATTTCTCAGTTCCCCCCTCATCTCCTGCTCTCTCCAACATCCAGGTTCATGTCTCCCATCAAAGGCATGTTTATCTCCACCTGGATCTCTTAAGACTACCTGACAAGTGAGTGAGTGATGGATGATTAGCAAGGATCAATCAAGCAATCTCTAGAGTATATAAAGAACTCGTACGGTGCAGCAACAAAAAGGCAAACAACCCAATTAAAAAATGGGAAAAGGACCTGAATAGACGTTTCTCCCAAGAATATATCCAAACTACAATGAGATGCCATTTCACATCTAGTGAGGTGGCTATTGTCAAAAGAAAAGTAACAAGCGTGGGTGAGGATGCGGAGAGATCAGAACAATTGTACATTGCTAGTGGGGATGTAAAATTGTATAGCTACTGTAGAAAACAATTTGGCAACTCCTCAAAAATCTAAACATACAATTATCATATGGTCCAGCAATTCCACTTGTAGGTCTATACCCCCAAAGAATTAAAAACAGGGACTCATCCATGCAGTTCAATGTTCATTGCAGCATTATTCACAACAGCCCAATGGCGGAAACATCCAGGTATCCATTAAAAGATGAGTGGATAAGCAAAATTATGGTATACAATTGAATACTATTCAACCATAAAAAGGAATGAAGTTTTGACACATTCTACAACATGGATGAACCTGAAAACATTATGCTACATGCAATAAGTCAGTCACAAAAGGATAAATATTGTCCCTTTTATGTGTAATATCTAGAATAGGCAAATTCATAGAGACAGAAAGTAGAGTTGAAGTTATGGGGGAAGGAGAGTGGGGAATTTGTGCTTAATGGGCACAGTGTTTCTGTTGACAAAAGTTTTGGAAATGGATAGTACAATGGTCGCAAAACATGAATGCGATTAATGCCACTGACATATACTTAAAAATGGTTCAAATTGCAAATTTTACGTTATATATATTTTACCACAATAAAAATGATTCAAACGAAAAGAGCTCCAAAGGGCAGGTATATGAAGATGGGCTCTATAGGTTGAATTTTGTGGGGTGTTTACTGAGAGAGGCCATGGGCAAGTCTTGTCTTGACACCTTGGACAAATCCTGCCTGCGGTTTTGGTTTTCTCACCTGGGGTCAGCAGACTGAAGTGTGTGAAAGCATGGGCTCTGAAGCTGAGGTCCTGGGTCCAACTCCCACTTTGATCGTCAGTCAGCTGCCAAGCCCCCTTGCTCCATCTTCCCACCTGTGAAACGGAGACCTCATTGGGGTTTTATCAGGATTGAACAAGTTAATTTGTGTCGAGTTATTTAAAATGGTGCCTGGCACATAAGAAGTGCTCGATAAATATTAACTGTAAAATAGAAGAGAAGTGGGCGGGGTTGGGATCATTTAGAGGTTGTAAGCAATGAAATTCTTTTTGATTAAAATTTAAAAATTATAAAATACTAAAACAAAAACTCTTAGGCACACTAGCAGTATAATAGCTTTACTTATTTCCTCTAAAATTTTAGGTTTTGCAAATTCCAGGTAAGTTTATTGAAGCTTAAATTTTCCTTTTCTTTCTTTTTTGATCCTGCTATGCTGGTGCCCTAAGCATTTTTAAGTCAGCCCAAGTGGTAATTCACATTGGCTATTCAGGAGAGTTGCCAGAAAAATTATATCTTCCTCCAGAGGTGATTTTGAGGCTTCCAAAGATAAATGTACGTGAAAAACTCCCTTTTATGGCATGCAGTGTTCCTCAGTTCTGTGAGAACCAAGGCCTCCTTCTCATAACAGGTATTTGTTTATAGCCAGTGGCAAGCAGATATCTAGGAGTCCCCCCAACCCCCCCAAGTACACACCGTCTTTAATCCCCTCCCTTAGAGTGTGGGCAGGACCAGGGGGTGATGGGATGGGCTGTCCCTCTCATGATTAGGTTACTAATCCATTGATGGTGAGTTAATAAAAAAGATTATCTCAAGTGACCCTTGATCTTTAGAAGAAAGTGAAATATCACAGTGTCTCAAACAAACTACCACACTGTTAGAGAATCTGTAGAAGGAACCACCTGGCAAGGACTTGCAGGAAGCTTCTAGACGCTAAGAGCAGCCCTGGCCCATGGCCTGCCAGGAAACCAGGACCTCAGTCCTACAACCTACAAGATTCAGGGAGCTGAATTTTGCCAACAACCCAAGTGAACCTGGAACCGGTCTTGTCCTAGTTGATCCTCCAGATGAGGACACAACTAGCAAAAACGTCCCTTGATTCCAGCTTTGTGAAATCATGACAGAGTACCTCTGGACTCCTGCCCACAGAAACTGGAGAGAATAAATATGTTATTAAACCACTAGATTTTTGGTAATTTGTTACACCACACTGGAAAAGTAATACCTTCTCCATCTTGAAAGAAAATTCATAGATAATATAGTCTGCTTATATAACATAATAAAATTTCAGTGTAATGTCTTCACTGTATTATAAGGAGAAGTAAAAGGAAGGTTTTCTAAAAGGAGAATAATATATATATTTCAACAAGTGAGTGCCCAGTCATAATCACTCAAGACGACATATGAAAGAGCCAGATATTCGCACCTGTATACAGAACCACAGAGAATGTCACAGGTACAGCCTGACCACATTTTTCCAAAACAGTGAACAATCCCTGGTAAAATTTTGTACAAAACAGAGTACAGTCTTCTGTCCATTTATATGCTAGTGGCAGTCCCCAAAATGTCAGTGTATATTAAAACCTCACAGGGCGCCTGGGTGGCTCAGTTGTTAAGCGTCTGCCTTCGGCTCAGGTCATGATCCCAGGGTCCTGGGATCGAGCCCCGCATCGGGCTCCCTGCTCAGTGGGAAGCCTGCTTCTCCCTCTCCCACTCCCCCTGCTTGTGTTCCCTCTCTCGCTGTGTCTCTCTCTGTCAAATAAATAAAATCTTAGAAAGAAAAAAACCTCACAAAAAGTACCTTGTAATTCAAGTTAGGTTTTATACACATATAACTATAAACAGGTCTCTCATTTACCCAACAGTCCAACGGACATTTACAAGTTATCCAGGATGCAGAAAAATTCTTGTTTGAGGGGCGCCTGGGTGGCTCATTAGGTTAAGCGTCTGCCTTCGGCTCAGGTCATGATCCCCGGGTCCTGGGATCGAGCCCCACATCAGGCTCCCTGCTCAGTGGGGAGTCTGCTCCTCCCTCTCCCACTCCCCCTGTTTGTGTTCCCTCTGTCTCGCTGTGTCTCTCTGTCAAATAAATAAATAAAATCTTAAAAAAAAAAATTCTTGTTTGAGATGGGAGCCCATGCCCTAAAGGCTGGGAGCCCCCTTCCAAAGTCATGGTGAAATCCAGAACCCCCACAGATTTCCACAGTGACCCTCAGGGGAGGGTGCTGCTAGGGCAGCAGCATAACATTCAAGTGCTGTTATTACTTTGTGGTGCTCACTTCCCATGTCCTACCGGATTGGTCTTTGGAGTTGTCACCCTGCAAAAAGGTACATTGTTAAACACTTAAAACACTTCTGGTATAGGGATTTTTTTGTTTGCTTATTTGTTTGGCAAGATGACAATATTGAAATTAAAAATACAAAGCCTTCCAGTGGTGATGGCCAAGAATAAAACCACTGCGGAGTGTCCCCCCTGCCCCGCTTTGCACAGTGTGCAGCTTCCCTGCAGAGCCGTGTGTGGCGGCCAAGCTGTGAGACCCAGTGCGGTGTGCCAGAGTTCTGGAAGCACAGGATGCAAATGGAGCCGCCTGCCCACGGCTTTCTGTAGCTGCAAATGTTGTTGGTGACAAGGTCACTCTGGCTAGTTAACAAGATGCCTGACTTGGTTTACAGGGATCACTGATGCTCATTTCTGCTGATGCAAAGGGTACCATGGTGAGGTGCAGCATGCTTCCCAGCAGAAAAGCAAAAGGCACTCAGAGAGAGCGCCATCAGCTGAACTGAGGCCCTGAGAAGTGTGACTGCCCCCACTTGCCACAGGCAGGCAGGGGGGCCTTCCTCACCCCACCAGACGGGCCTGAGCATGCTGAAGGAAGGTCCTTGGGTTCATTCTGGACCCAGTAAAACAGCACCAGTCAGATCCTTCTGTGAGAGACTCTGAAAGGAGAAATGTTCAAAGGTCACTGCTTCCAGCCTCAGGGCCCAGCACCCCAGCACAGCCATGGGAGGCATTCCTCCTGGGACTCCCAGCTGCCCAGGGCCTCTGCCACAAGACTGAGAATAGAACAGCTCTCTAGCAAACCCACAGGCTCCCTTGGCACCTCATGGCCTCAGAATCATGAGTTGGTTTTTAACTGGGTGTTAGAGAAACCTCACTACTTCCCCAGTACCACCAGAGGGAATCCACTGTTGGGATGTGCTTTCCCTGCCAGCCCAGAGAGCCTCTGATGGTCTGTGAGTCTGGATGCCGGCTTTTGGTGTGAGTGCCTGCCTCAGAGAATCTGGGGGAGAATGCTATGTCAGCACTCAGCTCTGGTGTGGACTTGTTTTGGAAAGTATGCAATATATTTGAGTCCTGTGCTGGTTCCCATTCATCATGAGTCATCTCCTCTCTTGGATTTCCAGGCCTGTTCTTTTGTAGTCTACCTACAAAGAAGCATTTCTGCTGCAAGCCAGGAATGGGAAGGGCCCTATTTCATGAAATTCACTGGTCAGACACAGACAGATCTCATCACATCTTTTTGCTCAGACAGCAAAAAAGAGCACCTTGCTGACACCAAATCGGACAGTACTTTCATTGCTGAGCAACAACCTTTTTCCCAGCAGATGGCTAGAGCAAAGGGATCTCCACTCCACTCAGCACCACTGAGGAAAGAGCTACTCTCCAAATGTGGACCTTGAAAAAGGAACCCAAAGTAAGACAGGAACTTTCAGCTTTAGGACCAGTACGATGGACTGGAAATGCTTGGTTCTTTCCTCCCTTCTAGAGTCCCACCTTATACCCAGGGCCAGATGGTCCTCAGTTACAAAGCATGCATTTCTTACATTTCAGCATCTTTAAAATTAGACGTGCCTTGTATATCTCTTAACATTATGACATTGGGCAATATATTTTTATCTCTCATAGTACCTCAAATAATGGTATGTCTTATAATTAATAGTATCAATGGACTTTATGAGATACAACACATAGGCAAGGCAGCTCCAGAGAAGAGAGAACCTTTCCTGAAATTCAGAGCAGTGGGAAATGCATTGTGAAGAAATCTTAGGTTGTACCTTTTGATGCGGTTATCAGATTACAAATGGCATAAAAATAGTAAAATATTTCCAGAGCATCAAAAGGATAGTGTCTTAGTTCGGCTGCTGTAACACAGTACCATATACTGGGTGACTTAAACAATAGACATTTCTTTCTCACAGTTCTGGAGGCTGTGAAGTCCAAGATCAAGGTACGGGCAGATTTGGTTCTTGGTGAGGGTCCTCTTCCTGGCCACCATCTTCTTCTGTGTCCTCACAGGGCAGGTGGGTGGAGGAAGGGGCAGGAGAGAGCAAGAGACTCTGGTCTTTCCTTGTAAGGGCATTAATCCTTTCATGAGGACCCCACCCTCATGAGCTCATCTAAATCTAATTACTTCCCATCTTAGCCTGCTCCAGCTGCTATGACAAAAAGGCCATATACTGAGTAGCTTATAAATAGCAGAAATTTATTTCTCACAGTCCTGAGGCTAGAAGGCCAAGATCACGGTGCCAGCGTGGTCAGGTTCTGGTGAGGGCCCTTTCCTAGGCTGCAGATGACCCACTTATTATTATGTCCTCACATGGTGGAAGGAGCAAGGGAGCTCTCTCAGACCTCTTCTGTAAGGACACAAATCCCATTCATGAGGGCTCTGCCCTTGTCACCTAATCACCTCCCAAAGACCCTACCTCCTAACACCATTATCTTGGGGGTTAGGATTTCAACATATGAATTCGGGGGGCACAGACACTCAGACCATAGCACCTCCCAAAGACTTCATCTCCAAATATCATCACATTGGGGTTAGGGCTTCAACATATGAATGGAGGTGGGGGGGGGTGTACAATGTAGTCCATAGCAGGTATCATTCTCAGTGAGGTGTGACCATTTGGATGACAGTTTTCCTAAGTCATTTCTGCTTGAACATCATAGCACATACAATGTAGTGATTAATTTCTGTGTCCAGCTGATGGTTATTTTTGATGTGCCACAAAACACCCAACCTTGACCCTTTTCTAGCCAATGATTTTCTATCAATAATTTTAAACAAAGGTATCATAAAGTTGTTTATCTAGTTATAGTTTATTCACAGCAAGGAGGGCAACTTATATCCTTTGTGGGAAAACAATTCCCACTGAATAAAATCAACAATGTGGAATTTAAAAAAACAAAGCAAGGATTCATTTAGGTTCAAAGAATCAATGGCCTATGTATAAGATAAGGAAGAACATGATCAGACCATTCCTTGTAGAGGAAGGTTTATTCAACATAAAGTCTGATGTGAAGCAAGAGTGTAACACAGTCATGAAAATGGGTAGCAAAGAATTGCATTCTAGAAAGTATTTTGACCTTTATAAAATATAATGGTTCTACTGGACTCTGGACAGATTCATATAAAGCAAAGTTTCTCAACCTCAGCACTATTGACACTTTGGATCAGGTAATCCTTTGTCGTGGGGCCTGTCCTGTGTATTGTAGGATATTTAGTAGGATATGTAATATAGATATAGATAGAGCGGGGGCGGGGGAGAACAGGCAAATATGGCAATATGCTAACAATTGTTAAAAACTAGGTGGAGTGTGTATGGTTGTTTTTGTCCTAGTTTGTCTTTTCCGTATGTGCGAAAACGTTGGGGGAATAAATGGTTTGGGAGAAAAATTGGTCTCATTGTTCAAAGGGAGACCAAGTAATTTTGTTATTTATTTTTAGAGCCAAAAACGATTGACCTTTTCTCCAAATAGAGCCCAAATAACTTTATTTACTTCTCTAGCCTCTTATCATTTCTGGAGACACTTGGAGTTAACCATTGAGAGTGTACAAACTGTCCATAGTAATTTAACCTGAAAGTGTTTTTTAAATAACCCCTTTGGGGACTGGTATGTAGTTACACAAACCGTGCCTCACACAAGGGGTGTAATTCACATAGGCAACTTCATGAGGAGCCCCAGCCCCGGAGCTGTGCAGGTAGGATGGCCAGTTTCTGCCGGTTTGCCCTGGATGGTTCCAGTGTTGGCACTGAAAGCCCCTCCCTGGGGGTTGGTCACTCTATGTGCAGTGCAGAAGGCCTGGCTGTGTTTTACAATGTTGAACAATGAGGAAGAGGGCAGTGTAAATCCTTGACTCTTCTTAGCTTGTAATAAGATGTTTTGTTCGTAGATGGTTCCAGCTCCATGCATGATCCCACTAGGCCACACCTCTGCCTGTCAGCAGGTGCCTTCCACCCACAAAGTCTAGTCCAAAGGGGTTACGTCAATGTCAGAGACACTCTTTAGAAACTATGACATAGACCGCAGGCTTTGAAATAGGCAGAACAAAAGGCCAACATCACCAGCCCAACATGGGAAACTTATTTTTGACAGGTTGCCTTTCCATGTTATTTTCCCTCTTAGTGTTTATTTATTTTATTTTTTTTAGATTTTTATTTATCTGTTGAGAGAGAGAATGGGAGAGAGAGAGCATGAGAGGGAGGAAGGTCAGAGGGAGAAGCAGACTCCCTGCCGAGCAGGGAACCCGATGTGGGACTCGATCCCTGGACTCCAGGATCATGACCTGGGCCGAAGGCAGTTGCTTAACCAACTGAGCTACCCAGGCACCCTCCCCTCTTAGTGTTTATAAACCATGTCATTCTTCCCTTATCCTCTGCCTTCTCCGCTCTTTGTAATCATGTAATTACGACTTTGCCAAGGAGCAAATTGAGGCCTGGAGAAATTAAGCAATTTGCCCAAGGTCCCAGACCTTGAAAGGGCAGACACAGGACTTGAGATCAGGGTTCCCTGAATCCAGAGTTCCTGCTCCTAATCACTTCATTCCTGCTGTCAACTGTGTCCCCCTAAAATTCATATGTTGAAATCCTAACCCACAATATGATGGCGCTGGGAAGTGGGGCCCTTGGGAGGTACTTAGGCATGGGGGTGGAGCCCTCATCAAGAGAATTAGTGCCCTTATTTAAGAGCCCCCCCTGCCAGAGCTAGCTTGCTCTCTCTCCACCATGTGTAGATATAGCAAGAAGAGACTGCAACCCCAAATAGGGCTCTCACCAGAACTCAACTGTGTTGGCACCCTAATCTCAGACTTTCAGCCCCCAGAATCATAAGAAATAAATTTCTGTTGTTTATAAGCCATCCAGTGTATGATGATTTGTTATGGCAACCCGAACAGACTAAGACTATTCCTTCCCAGCTCATCACATTCATGAGCAGTGAATTCACCTCACTGGTTCTGCCGTCTCAGGAGGAGTTTGTATTTTTACAGGAATTTATAAACACAGAAACCCCTGCAGGACCCCGGGAAAGGAAAGCACACTGGTAATGGTGGCATTTCTGACAGCACAGAGTCATGGAATGTTCTGTGCATATCAGATGCACATCCCACCCATGACTCGGGGTTCACAGCCTCTTAACCCTTAGTGTGGAGGAGTGGTTGAGAGCCACACTTTGAAAGAAGATAGACCAGGGTTCAATACCTGGTTCTGCCCCACAACCTGTGACCTTGGACAAGACATTTGAACTGCTCTAAGCCATAGTATCCCCATCTGTAATACGGGGATAATAATAGCTATAGCCCCTACATCATAAAGTTACTGTGAATTTAAACCAGTTAGTTCACGTGAAGTACTGAGAGCAGTGGCTGGCGCATTGTGAGGGAATCTTAAAAACACTCTTAAGATGCCTACAGTATTGAGGGAAACCCATGTGGTCCATTTTCTCCATAAGATAAACTAACACATTTAATGTACCTCAGTGGAGCCAAGTCACACATGACTCAAACTGAGCATAAAGTCATATTTTTAACATTTAAATATGAAAAAAAATAGGTTTTTAAAATTCAGTCTTTATTCAAGTCTTTTGAAGGAATGGAAGGATAATCAAATGCAGTCCTTAATGATCTTTCTAGTATCCCCTTGTCTCTTCTTTCTGTTTTAATAAACCTCAGTCTCCCCCAGCCTCTCAGCTAACTCACCCCCAAACCCTCCTCCTCATCCCTAATCCAGCAGCTCTCTAAGACACTGCTTTTGACAAGTCCTTTCTACCTCCTCCTCTGCCTACCCCTCCCCCACTACCCTTCCCCTTCCCCACTGTTTTTCCCCCTCCTCCCCCAGTTTGGCTCAACTCCATCCTTCACTGTCCCTCCTCTGATTTTACAGCATAAAAGTCTTGGGATTATACATATTTCTGGGAAACACACTGAAGTATGTGGGAGTGAAATAACGTGACGTTTGAGATCTGTTTTAAAATACTTCAGAAAAGAAAAAAAATGCAATAAATGTGGCAAAGTCTTGATAATTGTTAAATCTGGGTGATGGGAATATGGGTGTTTTTGTTTTTAATTATGCTCTTTTTTGTGGAGGTTAGAAATCTTTCACAATTAAACAAGTATTAAGTCTTAGACCAATGTGGCAGAAAGACCCGCCACAAAATGGGAGGGAGAGAGGGGGAGAAGCAGGAGGGAAGTTGTTGAGTCAGGCCTTATGGGGGCTGGGCAAGAACCAGGAACTGCAGGTTATTAGGAACCCAGGCCTCCACTCTGGGGGGTCTCCTTCTGGGGCTACATGGTTTCTAGTCTTTCTTCACTCAGCATAATTACCTCCTACTTTTTCTTTCCCATCTGGCGCTTTGTATCTTTATGTACAAGGCAGAACAGGACCACTCCCTGTGTCCCAAGTTCTCATATCCTTGGCTGGAGGCAACTGGTAGAGGCTGCAGGGCTTTCCCTGAATTCTGACTTCCCAGTTGCCGGGAAAGAAAATCTGAGTATCTCCCTTTGGTCAGGGTTTATTCCTGGTCCAGTTATCTGTGGTACAAACATGTTCGCTAGGTGCGTGCGTGTGTATGTTGGGGTAAGAGAAGTAATTCTCAAAGGAGCCCTCCTCAGCCAGAATGGGGGCTTTCTCCTGTAAGTAACCCTAATACCACAAAGTGAACTTCAGTTTATAAAAATTATCAGACCGTTCCAAATTTTTTTAAATTTTGAAATATAAAATCGAGGCCTTGCCAGAACCTCAAAATGCCATCTGAATCACCACATCAAAGGAAGGATAGGTTAGAGCCTCTATATCTGTAAGTGCTTTCTGTTATCATTCTGAGTCTTTACAAAAATCTGTCATTTATTTCTGAGCTGGGTGGGGATGCCGAGCTCCCCAGAATATCCTATTCTCGGGCCTGCCAAATAAATAGAGGTTTACTGTCTTCCCTGGAGTCTGGAATGGTTTCGGTCAAATAGGCTCCACATTTCCATGAGTTTTAAGATGCTGAATATCAGCCAGCTCCACCCCACCAAGTGTAATTGTTGACAGCTGTGTCTTGAAAAGACTTTCTTTTGTTGCTCATCCTGCTGAGTGAGTCGAATTGCTTCATTAACATTTAGGCCATGTTACACATTCAAGTGCTTGTGAGGTATTTGGATTTCAGATGAGGTTTTTTTTTTTTTTTTTAATTCTTGTTCCAAACATGACAAGCCTCCATTTTTGTAATGAGTTTTTGTGTATATGGGTGCCACTGAAAGCGAATTTGCATCTTTGTTCATTTGTCATGCAAAGATGTACAGAAATGATTGGTATGGGTTGACCTAGTTATTAAGGCCTTTTATATTTGTGAAGAGCAAATTTCAGACCATTCCCTAGAGTAGCTGTGGATGCTGGTGCTTCATTCACTGCCTGAGAAGACAGTGTCAGTTTCAGAGGGTGCTCGGTGGGGGAGGGGAGTCACTCCCTTACTAAAAATCGCAGGCTTCCCTAAGCCATCCTGATAAATGTACAAATGAATTTAAGCAAAAAGCAGTGAACTTGCTCTGAAAGTTCAGCTTCCGTCACCTACCCTTCTGAAGAGATTTATGCTTTAAGCCATTCCTCTATAGGAATTCAGGAGCTGTAGCAGCAAGCAGCTTCTTCTCTGCTTGAGGCTCTAGGACAAAAAGAATTTTTGTGGCATACGCTCCTGCTTCTCTACTACCCATTCTTCTTTGCTAACTTTGGTTATTATGAGGGTAACAATGTGCTGTGCTAAAATACTTACCTTCTCAGACTCCCTTGGCGGGTTGAGGTGGCCCATGTGATCCAAATCTTGCCAATGAAATGCATGGCAAAGTCACCGAACGAAACCTCCAGAAAAGCCTTTTGGACAAAGCAGATTTGCCTGGCAATCTCATAGGCCTTTGTCCCCTCATTGCTCTGCCCTTACCTCTTTTTACTGTCTTGAACACTGCTGCAGTGGTTGGAGAGACTGTAGTCATCCTGGAGGGAGTGGGAGGGTAGAAGGAGCCCAGCCTTTAAGGGCAGCCGGCAGAAGTTGTCCCCTTCCAGGATGCCTGGCTCTGGACTTCTGATATCTCTTTAAGCCACTAAATAGGGTATTCTGTTATTTGCAGCCAAACATATTCTTTATTGAGACCCTCCATGAGGGCACAGAAAGGGGTTTTTGTTGGAGGGGTTTCTGGTTGTCTATTACTGCATAGCAGACTAGTCCAAAACTTAGAGCTTAAAGCAGCAATTATTATCTTTCTTGGCTTTGTGAGTCAGAAATTCAGGCAGTGTCAGCTGAGCAATTATTCTGATCCATATGGTATCAACTGTGGTCACTGGGTGGTACTCAGCTGGTGGAGGGTCTGGAGGGTCCAAGACAGCTCCACCCACATGTCTGGTGTGTTGGCAAGGAACCTCTAAAGTAGGGCTCAGTGGGGTCTCTCAAATGCAGCGCATACACATGGCTTCTCCAGCATGATGGACTCAGACATTCCATGGTGGCTCAGGGCCCCCAGAGAGAAAGAGCTCTAACAGACAGAAATTTCTAGTTTCTCAAACCTGGCCCTGGAAATAGGCACTGCATCACTTTTACTGTATTATATTGGTCAAAGCAGTTACAGAGCTTATCTAGATTATCGAGCAAAGGGACTTAGACCTACCACCCAGTTGGAGGATTATCTAAGACTTTGTGGCCATCTTTAATCCTCCACAGGTGCAATGAGCTATAAGATTACCTGGACATGATCTACAGACCTAGAGCATAGCTCTGAGAGTAGGCCCAATACTCCCTGTGATTTCGCTAGGGAATACAGACTGTCCACGAGGTGTCAGGAATTAGTCTAGGCTCTGGAATATAATAAACACAACCAAAAAAAGCCCCCTTCTGTTAAGCTGGAGGTTCTTATTGGACATGTAAGAGGAGAGAGAAGACATATTTGAAAATATATGTAACTATGATGGTTAATTTTATGTGTCAGCTTGACTAGGCTCAGGGGTGCCCAGATAGCTGATAAAACATTATTTCTGGGTATGTCTGTGGGGATGTGTCTGCAAGAAATTTGTATTTGAATCAGTAGACTGACTAAAGAAGATCAGCCTTACCAACGAGCCTGGGCACTTTCCAATCTGTTGAGGGCCTGAACAGAACAAAAAGTTTGGAGGAAGGATGAATCTGCTCTCTGCTTGAGCTGAGACATCCATCTTCTTCTGCTTTTGTACCTCAGTGCTCCTGATTTGAAGGCTTTTAGACGTGGACTGCGACTTATACCATTGGCTACCCTGGTTCTTAGGACTTCAGGTTTGGGCTAGAAGGACACCACCAGCTTTCTTGAGGCTCCAGCTTGCAGACAGCAGATCATGGGACTTCTTAGCCTCCATAATCATGTGAGCCAACCCCATAATAAACCTCTTTCTGCCTGTATATGTCCTTATTGGCTCTGTTTCTCTGGAGAACTCTGACTCCTACAGTGACCTAAAGTGGCTGCTATGGTGGTGTAAAGAGCCTGGCCCACAGATGAGGAGTCCTGGGTTTTCATCGCCAGCTCAATGCTAAGGATCTGCGTGACCATGAGAAAGTCCAGTAACACCTTCAGGCTTTAGTTTCATCATCAGGAAAATGATGGGACTGGATTTTATAATCTCTGAGGTCTCTCCCATTGTAAAGTTGTATGGACCCAGGCAATCACCAATTATGATTATGAAAAGAACTGAAGTCATGATTTCTTCTATTAATTCTTAAAAATAACATGCTTTTTCTGTTGTCAAATTCCACTGTCCTTTTCTTCCAGAGACTTAGTTCATTTATAGAGCAGACCTCAGAGAGAACTCGGGGTAAAGGCAATATTTTTGTGAAAATTAAATCTTCCCAGATAATTTGATTTCCCTGACTTTCCCTGAGAACTTGTTTTTTCCAAACTTACCCTGCTGTTCTCCTTTTAAAATTATAATATAAAATGTTTCCATTGTCATTGGAACATGACAGCCGACTCAGGATGGCCAAATGTTCCAGGATTCACTGGGTTCTGAGCCACAGGGGAATCTGAGAAGTCTTAATAACAAAGTGAATGAACAAGAGTCTCACAGGGAATCACTTGGGGTTCAGTTATGACAAGTGGACCCTTCATGACTGGAAGATGAATGCCTAGAAGTATAACATTGAACTTGGTGGTGGGAGAACAACCACAGTTACTTCTTTCAGGGAATTTATTCCTTACTTTCCACCTCAAAGATTTGCAGTCATAATGTGTAACTTAATCCCATAAAAATTGAGGCAGGTCTAGTGAATGCACTGAACACCTGAGTGACTCAGAGAACTACAGCAAGTCTTGGGGATGTGAGACTGTCAAAGCAAAACCAGAGCTGGAGAGTAGTTCAAGCAGTAAAACCTGAGTTCATTCAGGACTCTGGCAATAGGAGAAAGGCAATCTTGTCGTGGAACTGGGCTCAATTCTGAATACAGCATGGGCAAGCGGGAATTTATTGCCAAGGAGCAGAGCAGGAGTCAGTGCATGGAGAATTACTTAGAGGAAGCATCAGGAGTCAAGGGGGATCTGGCTAAACTGACCTAACAGGATTCTTGCTGCAGGCAGGCCAGGGTGACCAGACATCACCCAGGGAATGTGGAGGCTGAGGAAACTGAGTAGATGTCCAGAGTGATCAGAAATGGAGGAAGGGGGATCCTGGGTACACTGACTTCAAAGTTCTTGCTGAAAGTGGACTTTGTAAAGAAGTGTGTAAATGGGTCTAAGAAAAGCTTCAGGAGCCTGACTTAAGTTTGGTCAAGCAAAGAATCTTTGTCAAGAGGTAGAAAAACCTGTTTCCTTCTGAGGGACAAAAATACATATAATTTTGGCCTTGACTTCCTGAGGTTTTCCAGGTAGGTCTATTAATTATGTCATGATTATTTCATGATTATGTTATGGATATGTTATTTGGGTTTCCAGAAGAGAAAAAAAATCTGCAGTATATGCTTTCTACTATATTAATACAGAGCACTACTATGTAAGGTCTATAATTTGGGCAAATAAACTGTTGTACAACCTCCCTGTAACTCTATCATTGGGATCCATCCCAGGAGACAGCCTTATAAAGTAAGACTGCTTCATACGGAGGCCTTTGTGCTTCATCAGTAATTGGTCTTCTCTGGATTGTTTCAAGAAAGTTGCAACGTGTGCAAAATAACACTTTATAGTGAATAGTGTTATACCAAAAATCACTTAATAATAATAATAACATAATAATTGGGATACTTATCAGTGACCACATGCCAACAGTATGCCAGACACTGTGCTAGAAGCTTCTCCATACATTGTTTCTAATCCTCACAGTAGTCCTGGGAGGTGTTACTGTCACCATCTGAAAAGGCTGAGGTTCAGGGATGTTGAGTCTTCATACTGGTGAGTAGTGGGGCTGGAATTTTAACCTAGTCTGTCTGTTGCAAAAGTCTAAGTTTTCTTCACTTTCGTCTGTGTCCAATTATCCCTTTGTGGGTAATGCAAATATTGATAGAACACCATAGAACCATAGAACAATTGCAAACAAACAATTTGTATCTTGCTCACTTGGTAACAAAAGACAAGACAATGAAGCAGCAATTAACATTGCTGAAACAGGATATTTTCCCTTTAAGATTTATATGGTAAATACCCATTGTCAAGTATTTCTGGATTCTACTGAGCTCTCTCTCACCTCAATAGATGCTATTCAGGGGTTCATGGAAACCACAACATAGACTAGCTCTGTCTGATGGGTGAGAAGTAAAAATGCTCATAATTTTATCAAGTACTTCTTCTTTGGATTATTTTTATTTTTGAATTTATAGTCTCCTCCACTCACCTTGTCTTTTAAGTGAATTCTTCTCTCCTAAAGCTCTTCTTTGTTACCTTCACTCTTTATTGCCTCCAAGGGCTCCCCTCCTGCCCGTTCATTTGCAAACACCTCCTCTCTAAGATGGGCTGGCTGCCCTGGCTCCTGTTAATCTAAGATCATTAAAAAAACAAACACCTTGACAAAAGCATCTCTTTCAGTAATGACTGCATATAATACTCCTCTGCCCTAGCCCAAATTCTTGATTTTTTTCCATCTTCCTCTGCTAGGTGACTTTGTAGATATTTCAATCCAGGGTCCTTGCCATTAAGTCACGAAGAATAGATAGTAGAAAAATAAATCACCCCAATTGGCTACTTGTTGGCATCTTCTGTAAAGATTTTGAAAAAAGTAGAGTAAGACCAGTGTCAAAAATGTAGTATTTTAAAATTTTTCTCATATTGAAATACTTATAAATTCACAGAAAGTTGCAAAAGTAGTATAGACAGGTCCTGTGTACCCTTCACCCAGTGTTCCCCAGTGATAACAGCTAACAACTATAGCAAAACAAGGAAACTGATATTGGTACAATTCACAGACCTTCTACAGATTTCACCAATTTTATATGCATCATTTGTGTGTATGTGTATGCATGCGTGCACATTTTATGCAATTTTATCACATGTGTACATTCATGTACCCACCACGACAGTCAAGAACTATTTCATTACCATAGATTCCTCATGCTACCCATTCATAGTTATACCCACTCTCCACTCCCCTCATCCTCTGATACTTGGCAACCGTCTATCTGTTCACCATCTCCATAATTTTCTCATTTTGAAATGTTGCATAAATGGGCTTATATAGTACCTTTTGAGATAGGCTTTTATTACTCAACACAATTCCACTGAGATCCCTTTTGGTGAAATATCTGTTCATGTCTTCTGCCATTTTCTAGTGGAATTATTTGTTTTTTATTTTACCGTTGAGTTTTTAAATATATATGTATTCCAGATATGTCTTTTGTCAGATATGTGGTTTGCAAATATTTTCTCCCAGTCTATGTCTAGTCCATTCATTTTCTTAGCAGAGTCACAGAGCAAAATTCATAATTTTCGTGAAGTTCAACTGATAGTTTTTTTTCTTTGATGGATCATGCTTTTGGTATCATGTCTTAAAACTCTTTATCTAGCCCTAGATCCTGAAAATGTTCTCCTTTGTTTTCTTCTAAATGTTTTATGGTTTTATATTTAAATCTATAATCTATTTTGAGATAATCTTGATAGACGGTATGAAGGTTTAGGTTAACGTTCATTATTTTTGCCTATACATGTTCAACTGTTCCAGCATCATTTATTGAAAAGAATATCCTTCTTCCTTTGAAATGCTTTTGCACATTTTTGGGAAGTCAGTTGGCCATACTTGTGTACAGGCTCTATTTCTGAGTTATCTTTTCTCTTCCATTGATCTATGTGTGTGTCCCTTTGCCAATTCCACACCATCTTGATAGCTGCAGCTATATATTAAGTCTAAACATCAAGTAGAGGGATTTAGTCCACTCTGTTCTTCTTTTTCAAAATTGTTTTAGCTATTCCAGTTCCTTTGCCTCTCCGTATAAATTTTAGAATAAGTATGCCCATATCTGCAAAAATTCTTGTTGGGATTTTGATAGGAATGGGACTAAAACTGTAGTTCAATTTGGGGAGAACTGACATCATTATCATGTTGAGTCTTTCGATCTGTGAACATGGTACATTCCTCTACTTTTTTAAGGTCTTTAATTTCTTTCGTAAGCATTTTGTATTTCAGCATACAAGTCCAGCACATGATTTATTAGTGTTATGCCTAATCATTTTACTTTTTTTCAGTGATTACAAATTGTTTTTAATTTTGATTTCCATATACTCATTGGAGTATATAGAAATATAATTGATTTTTGCATGTGGATCTTATATTGCACTAACTTGAAATAGTTTTGTAGATCCCAAAATATAGATTTTATTTAGTCTAAATTTAAATTGTGTGTGCTTTCACTTTCATTTTCATTATTATCAACATGGATTTAAATCCAGAAAGTACACTAGATAGGAACATGGTTCCTGGTGTTACCAGGTATATAATATTCCTTTAGAAATATCATTAGCATGCAGATATAGAATCCTAAATTCTCAGTGGGCATAATAAAGATTTGCTCTATACTATAATGTATTTCTTAAACCCTAAGCATAACTCTCAAAATATATAGACTTAAAGCCAATTCTCTTATTCTATTTGTTGCTTTTTTTATCTATGTGCCTTAGCTATACATACAAAGAAAAAGCATGAAAATTCACTTTTATTTCTAATGAATGATTAGTGTTTCTATAGCAAATAAAATTATTGATAATAAGCTGTGTTTTGCTTATTAGAGTGATAAATACTATACGTATCTTCTGGATTAGTCAGTGGGTGGGAAAAATAAGACTATACAATTATCTCATAAATAGATTTTCTTTAAGCATACCTCTAGCTAAGTGTTTTCTAAATAAGAGAAAAATACCCTGAATACTTTTGCTCTAGCGTATGAATTGAGTAAGATTAGAGTGGATAATGGAAGGTAGTATATTCAGATCTGTCTATAGATCCTGAGACCTTAAAACCCAGGGCCGGACATGGTCAGTCTAGTTAAACCAGAACTGGTCTTCTGGTGTCCCATTCTGTCTGATTGTGGTAATACCTAAGTGGACCAAACATCATATTTGTGGTGAGGAAAAATTAATAATGTTCCTGTTTAACATGCTATGCCTAAGGCGAATTATTTGTTTTAGGGCATTTCTTCAAACTTGTATTTTCCATCAACATCCTTGTTTTTGTACTTAAATGAAGATTTAGTATTTCTTTCTTTTTCTAAGGTTCTCTCCCCTTAAAATTCGCTAAAACAATTAGTTTAAAAAACCATTAGTTTAAAAAACCATAACCCTAAACTTCCAACATCTGGAAATGGGGAACTAGATAAATGAGACCAACCCACTCATTGAGAAAAATGAGTAAAAAATGGAAAAAAAATTATATATAAATAGATATGTCTGAAAACATGAGAGAGCTTATAAGGCCAAGAGTGGGAAGAAAATGAAAACCCATAAAGGCAATGTTTATGCCTTGAAATTTTTGTTGATTTAGAAGAGGCAGTTGAAATGCCAGGAGGCCAATCAGTACTCTTGTTAGTTTTAGAGTCAGAGACATAAAAATTGGAGTAAATGATCTGCCAAGATAGGGCTTTGGTGAGTCCCATTTTGGTCTGGGACACAAAGAGCTATACCCTGGAACTAAGAGTGAACCTCGAAAAAAGTCTCTCACAGACCTCTTACAGACCTCACACAAGTAATCCAATAATGCTAGGGATTCCAGATGCTTGGCAGAAGCAAGCCAAAATGCTCTCTGGAGAAATATAATATCACCTTGGCTTCCAAATAATTTCAACAAACAATTTTTTGCATACAATGCCTGGCACACAAAGATAACTGAGCATGCAAGAAGACAGAACAACATGAACTATAATCAGTAGAAATAAAGACAATGGAAAAAGATTTATGGAAACTGCAGATATTGGAGTTATCAGAAACAAGTATTAAAATAGCTACAGCCTACATTCAAGAAGACAAAAGACAAAACTGATTAACTGGCAAAAAAACTGAAAACTTATTGGACAGCCAATTAAAAAAAAATAGAAATTCTAGAACTGAAGAATAACAACAGTGAAATTAAGAATGCAATGGATGGGTTTAATAGTTGATTATTCACAGCTGAAGAAAAATTAGTGAACTGGAAATAGTTTAGAAAAAAATATGCAGAATGAAGCACAGAGGTATGAAAGAATGCAGTAAAGATAAAGGAACGCAGTGAGAAGATCTCATTTAAATTACAATTAGAGAGAAAGAGAAAAGTGGGGCAAAAGCAATTGTTTGAAAAGAAAATGGCTGAGAATTTCCAAAATTGATGAAAGATATCAATCCACAGGATCAAGAATCCAAATTAATCCCAAGCAGGATAAATACGTAAAAATACATATATATATATATACATCTAGGCAAAAGAGAGCGAGAAAGAGAGAGAATCTTAGGAAGATTACTAAGAATACTCAGTCAATCTGAATGAAGTCAAAGAAAGGGACGATATGTGAAAAATGAGTACAAAGAATAACAGAGATAAAATCCAAATATATCTGTCAATTACAGTAACTATAATTAGAATAAATCTTTGAGTTAAAAAACAAAGATTATTAAGTTACTTTAAAAAATAATGGGACTATCAGTTTCCAGTCCAGCTTGTAAGGAGTTTGGACATCATTGCTCTATCCTAAAACAAGTAAAAAGCTGAATAAATTGAAGAATCAACTCCTCTTAGATTTGTCAAGAGGATTGAGCTAAGAGGGCAAACCACTGCCCCCTCAATCAGAGAGACAGGCAAATACAGAGAATCACAATTTACTGAAGCAGAAACCCATGAGCAGAAACCTCCCTAAGAATGAGTAGTGGGGTAGGAAAACCTAAACTGTAATCGACAAGTTGCTGGAGGCCCACTGTGAATAAGTCTGAGAGTTAAAAACCCAGTCCTAGGGGGCCTCCACATTTTTGTGAGTTTTATGTCAAAACACAGCAAATTTCAAAGCAAGGAAAGTTATCAGTGATAAAGAGGGGCATTATACAATGATAAAGGAGACAGTTTTGAGCTTGAGGATATCTAGTAGAACTTCAAAACATATGAGATACATATGAGGAAAACTACAAAACTTTGATAAATGAAATCAAAGAGGAACTAAATAAATGGAAAGATATTCCATATTTTTGGATAGAAGACTCAATATTGTCAAGATGTCAGTTCTTTCCAACATAATCTATAGATTCAATGCTATCTCAATCAAAATTCCATCAAGTTATTTTGTGGATATTGACAAACTGATTCTAAAGTTTACATGAAGAAGCAAAAAACTCAGAATAGCCCAAGGATAAGAAGAACAAAGTTGGAGGACTAATACTACTCAATAGTAAGACCCGCTATAAAGATACAGTAGTCAAGACAAGGCGGTATTGGTGAAAGTAGACAAATAGATCAAGGGAACAGAACAGAGCGCCCAGAAATAGACCTCCACAAATATAGTCAAGGGGTCTTTGACAAAGGAGCAAAGGCAAAATACAATCAAGCAAAGAAGGTCTTTTCAACAAATGATGCTGGAACAACTAGATATCTATAGGCAAAAAAGTAAATCTAGACACAGACCTTATATTTTTTACAAAAATTAACTCAAAATGGATTACAGACCTGAATGTAAAATGTAAAACTAAAAAAGTTCTAGAAGATAACATAGGAGAAAATCTAGATGACCTTGGGTTTGATAATGACTTTTTAGATACAACACTAAAGTCATGATTCATGGATGACCTAGGTTTAATTAAAGTTAAAAATTTTTGCTCTGCCAAAGGTGCTGTCAAAAAGAACGAGAAGACAAGTCATAGATGGGGAGAAAAAGATATTTGATAAAGGGCTACAAAAGACTTATCTGATAAAGGGCTGTTATCTAAAATATACAAAGAGCTCTTAAAACTCAACAATAAGAAAATGAACAATCATTTTAAAAATGGGTAAAAGACCTGAACAGACACCTCACCAAAAAAGAAATACAGATGGAAAAAAATACATGAAAAGATGCTCGACATCATATGTCCTTAGGGAATTGCAAATTAGAAAAAGAATGAAATGCCACTAGACACCTATTTGAATGGCTGAAATCTGGAACACTGACAACACCGAATGCCGTCAAGGCTGTGGAGCAACAGGAACCCTGATTCATTGCTGGTGGGAATGGAAAATGGCACAGCCACTTTGGAAAACAATTTGGCAGTTTCTTACAAAACTAAACATACTCTTATTATAGAATCTAGCAATCACACTCCTTGTTATTTACCCAAAGGAACTGAAAACTTATGTCTACACAAAAACCTGCACAAGGATGTTTATAGCAGCTTTATTCAAAATTGTCAAAACTTAGAAGCAACCAAAATGTCCTTCAGCCGAGCCATGAAAAGATATAGAGGAGCTTTAAATGCATATTACTAAGTGAAGGAAGCCCATCTGAAAAGGCTACTGGTTGTATGATTCCGACTATCTGGCATTCTGGAAAAGGAAAAACTATGACGATAGTAAAAGCATCAATGGTTGTTGGGGGTTAGGGTAGAGAGGAGGATGAACAGGTGCAGCACAAGGATTTTTGGGGGCGCTGAAACTACTCTGTGCGACACTACAGTGCTGGATACAGATACATGTCATTATACATTCGTCAAAATCCATGCGATGTACAACACCAAAAGTGAACGCTAATGTAAACTATGGACTTTGGGTGATAATGATTTGTCATGTGTATTCATTGGTCGTAACAAATGTGCACTTTGGTAAGTGAGGTTGATAATGCGGGAAGCTATGCCCATGTGGGGGCAGAGCATATATGAGAACTCTCTGTTTCCTGCTCAATTTTGCTGTGAAGCTAAAACTGCTCTAACAAAGTCTATTTAAAAAAATTACAAAAGCCTAAAAAATCAAATACCTAGAAATAAGTCCGATAAAAGATGTTCAAGATGTCTATATGTAAAATCACAAAGTATTATTGACAGAAAGTAAATAAGACCTATATAAATAGCCACGTTTATTGATTGCATGCTTAATATTATAAAGATGTCAAATCTCTTCCAGTATCCTACAGATTTAATGCATTCCTGGGATTATAAATTTTATTCATAAGTACGAAGGTTTAAGAATGTCCAAGACGCTTGAAGAACAAGGTGAGAGGACTAGCTTTCCAGGATATGAAGACACATTATAAACTTCCAGCAATTGGGACAATGGAACAGAACAGAACATTCCAAAACACCCACAAATGGACACCTGATTTAAGATGAGTGTGGTACTGCAAAACAGTGGGAAGAAGATGATCTTTCCAATAAACAGAATCGGAAATCCACATGGAAGAAAATAAAAAACATGAGTGCTATCTCCTACCAACAAAATTTCAGTTTCAGGAGAGTGCAGACTTCAATGCAGAAAGCAAAACTCTAATAAAGCTTTTGAAAGATAATATAGGACAATGTCTTCTTGTCCTCAAGGTAGGGAAATCGTTTTAAAATAGGACACAGAAAATACAAGCCATAAAAGAAAGGATGTATACATTGACTTCCATTACAGCGTCTGTTCATCCAGAGATGCCATGAAAAGAAAATGAATAAAGAAGGCATGAGACATATGTGATAAAGGCCTCTTAACCGGCATAGGTAATGAACAAATAATTAAGAAATAATTAAGAAAAAGACAGATCATGGGAAAATGGCCAATTGGTAATTCATAAAGGAGGAAATTTAAATAGCCAAGAAACTTATGAAAAAGTACTTGACTTCACTACTAACTAAGAAAATGCAAATTAAAACACCACAAGGTATCTGTACCATACCCGTCAGGATGACAAGAGTGAAAATGGCTGACAAAACCAAGTTTTGGAGACAACAAGTAAAAGGCACCCTCATAGAGTGTCACTGAGAGCATAAATCATTGTATCCCACTTTGGAAAATCCCACTCGGCCATTATTCACTAAGGCTGAAGATATGTGAACCCCATGACCCATCAAGTGCAAAAACGGGTACAAAAGCTCCAAAAAGTCACCTATGTGCCGGACCCAGTGTGTATGTCTCCCCAGAGTCCTCTGGATGTTGTCAAGGCCCCGGGCCCCCTGATTTTATAATAACAAACGAACCTGTGTGTGGTGCTGGGGTCGGCCCCTCTAGGAGGAGACATTTTATGCGTCGTCACGGACAGCAAGATCTGAAGGCCACTGGGTCTTCCTTCCCAGACAAAGGTGAACCCCACTTCTACTTCGCGCTAAACTCCCCCAACCCAGCAGTTCTGGCTTGTTAGATAATCTTTCTTGACACAAGACAAGGTGTGTTCGTTCACCTGATGAATCGTCCAGGGTGCCTTTGGTCTTGTTTTGTGACAACACTAGATGGAGCTCCTTCTTTTCGTTCCCTCTCGACTCGCGCAGGCGGCTAGGCAGCCGGCGTGGGCTCAGCAGTTTCTCCGAAACCCAAGCCGAGAAGTGGCCCCGGCACCGCCGACTTTACAAGGACGTCAGCTTCTGCCACCACAGACGTCTTTACTCTGGGGAGGGTGGGGTGCATCTGCTCTCAGGACAGCCAAGGTGCTTAGGTCTTCTAGGCGGCTTTATTCTTCTGCCTCTAGACGAGGATGAGATCAAATTATTTCAAACCGCAGGTTGCTGCCTTTTCCTTTGGGACCCGAGGAAAGGGGAATCCCTGAACCCCTTCTTCGGCGGCAACCTTGATTTTATCCTTTTGAATAGCAAATGTCTCTCCATAGCAGACAAAGAAGGGTTCAATGCGTGTTTATTGTCCACTGAAAAAGAACGTTACATCAGTGTGGAGCGGAGGGAAAGAATTAGCAGTAGAAACAAGTAAAGGATTAGTCTGTAGCTACATGTGCTGGGGTGACTCTGCTCCCGGGAGACTAGACTTCCACCCCCCCAAGGTGTCTGCAAATTCCTTATGGAATAGTCTCAGCTTCGATATTGCCTCTGCAAGGCCACCACCCATTCTCAAGTAGATCCTCCATTCCCATCACATCCCCCACTTTGTTTTCTCACTTAGTTACTCAGTTATTTATTGTCCGTCATTCCCCTAGATTGTGAGTTCCCAGAGACCTTCTCTGTTGGGCTCAAGGCGTTGTCCTCATGTCCTAGAATAGTGCCCGGCACATATTAGGTGCCCAGTGACTGCAGAGTGGATGGTCACTATGATTCCAAGCTCTACCACGATCAATTCTGTTCATAGGTCTTCACCCAGCTGGCACAATTATGTCCCTGTCCCACAGTTTGTCAAGCCATTTGCAGAACTCTAGCCCTTCCTTGGGGGCCCCTGAAAAACCTCCCACAGAAGATGTCTTGGTATGAAAGCTTTCTCTGATAATGGAAGAAACAAGGACTCACATGGAAGTGACCAGATAGTCCTCCCCATCACGTCCCTAATGCTCACACCCTGCTAAGCTTTCTGGCATCTCAGGACTTTGCTGTCACTCCTCTCTACCTTTCTTCCTTTCCTCAACTCTCATCCTTACACTTAACTCAACCAAACCCTTTGCCAGTTCCTCCTCCCAAACTGAGCTCTCAGCCCAGTTTTTACCTACCTTTTACATGGAAGATTAGCCCGACTGAAGAACCACCTCCCTTAGCACACCCACTGGTCGGAGATACTATGATGTTGTCTGATGGTTAGCACTGCCCTCTTTTTCACACCTCGTTTTCTCCTGTTTATCTGATTCTGTTACTCTACCCCTTTTCCCCACAAAAAAAGCTAGGCTAAACAACCCAGTGTCCTTCCTATTCTACAATGTCTTATCTAGAATCAAAGTGGTTTAAAAGATGTCATCTTAAGACAAGGACTTAAGAAAGAGAAATCAATCCCCCCAAAGTCTGGAGCCTGAAGCCTAGCGTAGAGGCAGGGAGGGGAAGGGAAGTTTGCCTTTACTTGGCCTTGGTGATTGCCTAAGACGCATGTGGGGTGGCTGTGTTTATTGGCCCATGGTCTTTAATTTGTGTGGGGGCAGTTCAGAGGAGTCATCACCTTGATTCTTGAATCGCCTCTGCTCCCTATAGGCCTCCTCTGACCTTTTATATGTGTTAAATAAAGCTAGGTGCTGAAATAGATAAACCCTGACATCTCGGAGACTCAAAACAATAAAGTTGCTTTCTAATTCCTGTTGCAGCCTGACGCAGGTCTTAATGGCCTTCCATGTGATCATTCAGCGGCCCAGACCTCTTCACCTTGTGGTTCCTTCTTCCTCTTCATCCTCTTAGAAGCTGACAAATGGAGAAAGAGATTATCTGGAGATCTGTGTGCTTTCTTGGCCCATTGGCTCACTTGACTTTTTATAAAAATCTTCTGCTCACATTCCATTGGTGAGGAGCAATCACACAACCCACCGACATGTAAGGGGTGGGAAATGTAGCCTCTGGCTGGCCAGGGAGAGCATGAACCTGTGGTGATCAACTAGCTGTGTGTATCACATGTCTTTAAAGTCCAAATTTCCATCTGGGGATTCGTCTCCTCTCCTGGGCCTCCCAACTTTCTTCTAGCATAATTTCTCATCTTTTCAGCCAAGACTGCTCCTCTCAATCCCTTATAAACTCCCCCAAATGCTTTCCCTTCTCTTCTTTCAGACTAGTACCTAACTTAATACCTTTTTTCTCCCTGAAAAGGTTCATTGATTTGGGGGGGTACGTATACATGGACCTGTTTCTTGACTTTATCTTTTCTCTTGCTGGCCAAGCCTGTGTCTCTTTGTTTCTGATTCCACTTCATGAATGCGTTGTCACATTCTCAGGAGCCCTCAGGACTCAAAGAGCCCTAGGTCCTTCTGCCCAACCAGGGGCTACACTTCTCATCCTTCCCCACCCACCTGCCCATTT
Source organism: Eumetopias jubatus (assembly GCF_037043125.1). Classification (NCBI taxonomy): domain Eukaryota; kingdom Metazoa; phylum Chordata; class Mammalia; order Carnivora; family Otariidae; genus Eumetopias; species Eumetopias jubatus. Next base: position 111,426,102 of record NW_028274807.1, read on the forward strand.
TCGTCTAGATGGACGAAGTGGCTGATTCTCACCGAAAGACTGTGAGCCAAGAGTTTTTTAAAAGACCTGAATAGTTAAGAAATAGGACCCTTCTCCACAGGCTCTTTCCCAATCTGCTAGCTCATCTGAGAGGAAGAAGGGGCCATTAGGTGCAGTAGGCCTGGGCTCTGAATGATCACACGGGCTTTACAACTTGCCTTCAATGCTGACTCACTCTCAGGAAAACAGCATCTACAGCAATGATGTCATATGTATGAAAGTGAGCTTGTGACACCACCTCAACTCCTTCCTGACTTTTCTCCTCCTGTGTGGCCACTGTCCCCTGTTTTCTTCTCCTTCTTCCTAGACTATTAAAAGCTTAAGGTGTCAGCCTTTCAAAATAGCTTCTTCAATAAAAGTCTTTTCTAATAAGACTTCAAAACTCAGTAAAGGAATTATAGGCACTGTGACAGGCAGAGAGGGAGCTATTTTTGAACAAGGTACTTGCCCAGAGCTCTTTAAATCTCCTACAATTATTAATATCTACCATCTATTGGTGATTATCACAGACTGTGCTTAGCACTATATACTTGCTGTCATTGAATTTTTTCTACAAATTTATGAGTTTTATATTAATATTTGTCTTCTCCAACCTTTGGGCATCTGAGCTAGGGACCATCCCTGGGAAATCTGCCAAGCTGTCTCCTTCTTCTTTCCTTACTCAGTTTAAAGCATCTGCTTATTTCCCCCGATATCATAGGTCCATTCTATTTTCTCCATCCCACTGGACTGTAAGTTGATGTCTGAGAACATCCCTGTCTGTCACCTACCTACATGCCTTTCTTGTCCTCTGCTCATGTTCAAAGGCAGGTAAGGCAGCCTAAGTCTTCTACATATTTATAAACCCCACAGAACTTAACTGAGCAACTTTTCCATAGAAGATGCTTAACAACCATATATTTGAATAATAGATGAATTCCAACGATTTACATGTTACATTCTAACTACCCCTATAGTTCCTAAACCTAACTGTATATCAGAATCAAACAGGAGAATTCGTTATGAAATATCCAAACTTTTTAGGATGGGTTTCAGAAATCTCTATTTTTAACAAGTTCCTCACGTGATTCTGAAGCAGCCAGCTTGATCCCAGCCTGCACACTGGTGTTTGAGAACCCACGGAGCCCTCTTTCTTTCTTCACCTCAGAATCGCATATTTCCCCTTTCCTCCACCATCCACACTGCCCTAACCATTTTCTCGTAGCAGCCAAAACCCCGCAACCAAGTTGATCCATCCTGAGACTTTTGCCCTGAGACAAAGATCTGCCCCAAAGTCTAGAAAACAGTTAGCTCCACCAGACATCCAAACTTCCCCCTACCAATGAGCCCCTTCCTACAAATGGGGGAATGTTCCTGCAACTCAAGTAAAGAGAGAGACCTACTTCTTGGATATGATTACCCATGTTGCATATTTTACTGAGTTTGTCTTTAGACTGTCTTCTTATCATCTACCTGGTGTTTAGGGGGGATCCCATGTTCTCAGATGACCTGAATCAACTGTTTTCTCATGCTGACCCTACCTGCAGCATACTCATTTGGGAAGCTTTTTGCAGAGAGCCTGTTAAAGTAGAACAGGCAGATTCAAGAAAACTGCCATCTGGTTTCCATGCGGCAGATGCCCACACGAGTCTTGAAAAATCTAGCTGGGGAGGAGGTGGAAGATCCTGTGGGCTGGCTGATAAAGGAAGAGATGAGAAGGGTACTTTTTCCCCCTTAATGTTCCTACAATTGGGTCTAATCACCATAATTTGAGAAAGAGAAAGAGAGAATGCGCTCATATCACTGTTGGGTAGCGAGATCTAAAGGCTTCAGAAAACAACCCTATTTTTGAATTCTATATTCTAGAGACATACAGTGTATGGCCCTTTGGTGGCTCTTCAGTGCTGCCCAAGAATGGAGTTCTTATCTTATCTAATCTCTCCCACTTTTTCCCTTGCTTGTACCTCCGGCCAAACTCCTGTTGTGACAAAAGGAACAAGACAAGTTTCCATCTACTTGTATGCATGTGTATATCCTTTCATTGTATATATTACATAGGATTATTTTCTACATTTGCTAAAGGCAAGGTGGAAGTCAGGCTATGAAAATTTAGTTTTATTTTTTTAAAAATTTAAAATTCAGAGCTGAAAGACATCCTAGAGATTATCTAATCCAGTCAGCCCTTTTCTAGGAAATAAAATTGAAACCCCAACTGATCTGCCCAAGTGTACAGAGCCATGGTGGGACCAGGACCAGATCCATGGTGGTCTCAGTAATGGATCCCCCAGATGTCTCTTAAAGGATTTGTTGCCAGTGCTGCTGGGAGGGCCATTGAGCTAGCCGGCAGCTTTTAGCTGTCAGCCTCTTTAGGATTTGCCCCAGTTGCAGAGAGTAGCCTTGCCCAGGAACAGGCCTTTCCCAGGGCAGCCCATATCCAGGGACTGATTGAGATGGCAGTAGAAAAGCCCGGCCTTTGACTTCACGTGGGACACCTGTGAAAGGACTATTTTAGCTCCAGAGATCTCTGTAGTGTTGGCAGAGGCTGTCAGGCAGTCATTCGGTGGGCCTCATACTTCCTCTGCTTTATTTCCCCCTTTTTACAAATGTTCATCCCAAAGGCACTGCTGAATAAGCATCCTGCATACTTACCTTCATCTGAGTGTGTCCAAGAGAACAAATCTTGAATAAGACCAAACATAAAAACTGTCTAAAAAAAATACTGGTTCCTGCTAAAATGTCCATGTTGGAAGTACCTGTGTGTGGGTGTGTGTGTGTGTGTGTGTGTGTGTGTGTGTCCCCATCAGTGAGTGTATTTGGATTTTTTTTTTTATTCAGAAGAAATGACCAACAGGAAAATAAACATACAGGTACACAGTGTAGATTTCAATCAGGCCCAAACTTACTCCAGAATTAATCTGCTGTTCTTAAGGATCTATATAAATTATTATGAATATATAAAATAGCCATACATTTAAAAATATTCTTAGAAATTTGACATTTGAAAGGGAACTCTAAATGTATACCATATTTTCAACCATTTGGCAAATACCTTAGTTATTTTCATCTCTCTTCTCCTTCTATTCATATCCCATGAACATTACGTTTTAAGTGTATTGACACACTGACATTTTTATTTTAAGCCATTTGTCTTTGAAGATTTTTCACCACCATCCCCTGTCTACTCCCTCTTAAGAATGAAAATATCAGAGGGATAAGGGAGCAAATAATATAACTAAAAACAGAGTTGCCTATTTGATGAACAGGTAGCCTTATTGGATTATAGAAAAGACAGACTGCTACTTCTGGATACATTTTGTAAGTCTAGAAGGCCCTACATTAGTTTCTCAGTGGAGAATAATCAAGATGGAAGAGAAGAAAGGAAAAGGAATACTAAGCAATGAAAGTAGAGGATGTTTATGTTTAAAAATATAGTATATATTTTGAGGAGAAAATCATCATAAAACTTAAAGGTGATAAATGTGGTTTAAAAAAAAGAACAGATTATGAAAGAATTGCCCTATACCCTTAGTAATGCCATCTCCCTTATAAAACATTTTAATACTGAGATATTTTATTTTGTTAAATTATTAGTATTATATTTTATATTGGTGAATTTATTTATCAGCACCATTATTTTGGGCCAAAACCTAGCCTCCGGATTTCTGATAGAAACTCCATACAATACAGAAATGAGATCATTTTGACAAAATCCCCACGATGAGAATATAGGGCATCCTTTCCCTACGATGTCGATCTAACATTTATGGAACATGAACTCTGGGCCAGGTACTAAGTGCCTACACATGTTAACTCATTTACCTTTCAACATCCTCTTGCAGGCCGGCTACAGCACTTTACAGTTGTGTTACCCTTTGCACTTTACAGTTGAAGAAACTGACTTGGAGATGACTCTGGTCTGGGGGGCAGCTGTCAGCTCCACTGCTGGTTCTGACTCTGCCACGATTTGTGACGTGACCTTGGGCCGCCACTTCCAGTCGCGGTCAGTTTCTCATCTGAAACATGTGGACGCTCCCTCGCATCCTCTTGAAGGATTCCCCTTCCCCTAAAATAGGATTTTGTGCTTCTATATTTTGTTCCTAGAAAACTCGATTTTGGAATTGCTGAAACATCTTTTGTGGTATTTTTTTTTTTTGACACAGAAAACAAGACTATTATAATGAAAACTTCAGCATTTGTCTGACGGTGCAAAATGATGTTGCCTGCAGAATTTGTCTTGGAAGTGAGAAAAAATAAGAAATTATGGTGGTGTGGATCACTACTTCAAAAGAAATATATATATTATGTATATATAATATATATATGCTTAGAAGAGGGTAGCATGTACAAAAAGCTTTAAGGGGAGGTAAGTGAGGGATGTAAGAGAGGGGAATTGAACACCACAACATATTTTTCCCTTTAGAAGACCATCTGCTGAAATTCTGAGCATGAGAACAAAGTAGGATTTGAAGGATCTGGAATAAATGAAGTGAAAGAAATGCTGAGAAATCTTTTGACTGAGCAATTTCCAGACAAGCGAAGGAAGTCATGTGACTCGCCCTTCTGGTCCAACAAAAGTATGCAGGATCTTGGAGGGCAAACTGTGTGGAGGCTTCTCTGGCTGAAAGCATGTGATTCTGAGACCGTAATAAGAGCCCATAGCAAGGGGGAAGGCAGATTTCAGAGTGCGGGCATTCGGGCATGCCACACAGGAGCAAAGAGGGCAAACACCGAGGCCCAGGGAAGTGAAGGGACTTCACAAAGCTCAGTGCTCTAGGAAGCAATGCGCTGAGGATTCATAGCACGAATTTTAGAAATAAGATTGATGCTTGAAAAATACTCTTTTACACTCTTAAAATATGGGAAAAACACCAGGAAGGGGAAAAAAAAAAAACTTCCCCAACGAAGGCACTGAGTGGTAATCGTTAGGCCCCTCATCAATCTGTTTTGAAGGGTATGGTATTAATTTATCATGTCTTCTAAAGCTGCTGACTTGTTGGATATTTTTTTTTATGTAAGAAATTATGAATCAGCTGGATTAACAAACTTATCTACTGTTCTTATAATGTCTCATTTAGGGTAACATTAATAACAGAAGATGCTCTACAATGCAAGAATTAAAGCAATAGAAAATACATGTTTTTAAAAACCTACCAAACAAATCCAAACAACCCTCCTTAGAGGAAAGCAGCAAGGATGCAAGGGCCTGAGAAACCAGAGAAAAGGATAGAAGATCTACCCATGGTTATTTTTAGCTGTTGTAATTTTTAAGCTTTGTGCATTAAAAGGAAAGAAGAATTCCTTGGAATAGAAATTAAGATTCATCACTGAGAAAGAAAAACAATGGTATACACGTTTTCCGTGACTTAAAGGATGTTTCAATCTACCTGCCAGATTTATGGCCTACCACAATTCTCCATGCCTCACATTTTCAAAAATGGCAAAATCTGCAAATAATATAGTGCTTTGGAAGTATTTTTTTCATGATTGGAAACTGAGGTTTTGAGCAGTGAGCCAGGCCTTCGGGCTCTCTGGCATAGTCAGTAGGGAGACTATTGCTTGGGTCTCAGGGATGGGTCTGTGGCATCTTTTGCTTCCTTTTCTATCTTTAAGTCAGACTGTCACTAGCATTTCATCCCTTCCTTTCAAAGAAGAGCCAGTTTCAACCTCTGCTTTTTGACTCCTGATTCTTTCATGAGTGCTTTTGAAATTATGGACTCCGCATACTTTCAGGAGGCCAGGAATGAAGGGCATTGGGACAGAAAGAACCTTTACCTTTTTTCCCTTTAATTAGGGCAAAGAAACCAAACAGCCCATTGGCTTCTGACATGCAGGGCCTGGCCTTATGGAGAGGGCAAGAGGGGGAGGAGGCGGTGACTGACCTGCCTCTCTCCCTTCAATGGCCCTCCACTACCCCGAGATTTCTCTCAATCAGGCCAAAAGCACCAGAGAGCTGACTGCAACCAGCCGAACAACCTGCCTTAGGTACAGTCTCCCCTGGTGGCTTTGAGGACTGGACTGGAATGAAGATCATGGATAAATGCTATAGTTGGGATTTGAGCCATTTCAGCAAGTCAGGTACCTCTTGGTAAATATCCTTTCTGAGAGTAGCTTGACATGCCATTTTGTACCATCGGTGGCTGCCGGTGGCTCCGGGGGCCATTTAGGCACTAGCGATCCCTGCGCAGTCAAGTTCTTTCCTGTCCTTGAAGAGGTCCAGGCACATTGCAGAGTAGTTTTGAGTTCCTCCGTTGCAGAGCTTCCTGTGAATTTCAAAATTATTTGGGTACCAGTTTGAAGGGTGTAAACATTTTTAGTAAAGATTTCTCCCTCCAATTAATTTCCTTTCCACAGTTACTTCATTCAGCCACAACTATTTCTCTTCTGGATCTCTGGGACTGCTCCTCATTAGTCTTGTTGCCTTAAAGCCGACCTCTTTCCCACCAGCTGAACATCTTCCCACATTGACTGTCATGCTTCGGTGCTCACAGCCCTCCACTGCCTACCCTGCATTCTCTGATGAGCATCAAGGCCCACCAGAGTCCGGCTGTCCCTGTCCAGCCCCTCCCTTCATCACCTCCCCCTTCATACTCCTCACCCCACCAGGCAGGGCTCCACACTCTTCCCACCTGGGCCAGCCTTTTGACAGTCTGATTTGCTAACACCCACTGCAGACTCACTTTGAGACGTCAGGCCCAATGTCACCTTCTGTGGGAAGACTTCTCTGATCCCCCTCACACTGGGTCAAATGTCCCTCTGCTGGGCCCCTACCACCCTCCGCTTCTGCCCACAATGAACTTGACTGTGCACATGTCCATCACCCTCACCAGAGTGTGAGCTTCTACAGCCCAGGAGCTGGGTCTCCCCCCTCAAGTCCCCAGAGCCGGGTCCGGTCCAGGGCTTGACATGTGCAAGAGCTCAACACATGTTTGGGGAATGAATAAAGGGTTTCATTGACCCCCAACAACCAGAGAGAAGGAGCGGCCTGCCACTGGTAGCAGATCTGGCTCCTTCTTCCATTCTCCATTCCTCACTGGGGCCAAGAGAGTGCCAAGATTCCCCAGTCTCCTCTTGGCAGCCAGGAGGAGGGTGAGGAGAGGGGCCTTTATTCCTCCTCCAGATGGCTGGAGCTGGGATGGAGCCCAGCAGCTGTGTTTGGGTGGAAGGCAAGAGGGCAGATGGCCTGGTGTCTGTTTGCAGACAGCCTGAGAGGCTGCAGCCCTAGTACAAGACATTCTCCGAGGTAGACTCACCAGGACAGTGGTGAAGTGGGGCAAACGCCAGGGCGGCCACTGTGTTAGCATTCACCGCTCGAACACTGGCCAGCGTGATTACGAAAAACAAAAAGAGAATCCTTTTCTGCATAAGACCCTTGTGTTTCTTCTGGTCTTGGCTTTTAATGTTGCCATCTAAACAAAGCCTTTCCTATATGAAAACTCTCTTAATTACTATCATTTAAAAATTGGTTTAACACAAGCAAGCCTCATTAGATTTCAATTTCGTTGTCTGCAAATTTTGGCAGCCATTGAATTAGTCACCCAACCAATCCTGCTGGTAGGGGGGCATAAGTAGAGGAGGGATTCTTCCTTGCTGAAAAATTTTTAGAACCAGAACATAATACAAGGCCTAGAAATTTATACCCTGGGCAGTAGTCACATGCTTGCGTACTTAGATCAAAATGAGCTCATTGATATCTTTGTATCATCAAGAAATTCTTTCATTTAAAGAAAAAAAAAAGGGGGCAGGATCCTAAAGGACCAGGGTAAGAGCTGAGGGTGGTGCACTCACCACCTGGCAGACTGCTCCTCCTCTCTTGATCCAAAGCCAGTCAGCCTGAAAAGCGAGGCACTTGTGTCCTAGGGATGTATGTATGGCTTCCCTAAAATGCCACTTTGTTATGGACGTGCTTGCAAGACAGCCCCCTTCCAAGTCTATGATTTTTCGATCATCCATTCTGATCATCTTTTCCCTAATTAAGCACTGACCCATGACTTGAAATCCCTTTTTAGTTTCTTTTGAAAGATGGAATGTCATGGTGTTGTCACATAGCACAGTATAAACCATCCACCCCCTAAAAATAATCTTTAACAACAATAAGGAAGCTAATTCTACCCAGAATCACTTAGGGACATCCCAGCAATGAAAGTGCAATTGTCTCCTTTCTTCTCATCATTCTGCCCTCCCACCCCTAGAATACACAACATTACCTACTGTGTGGAAAGGAAATCCTCTAGATCAGGAGAATTCAAAAATCCATGATTCTTTAAGGCACCTGTAACAAAACAGAGCTGTGGTCAGAGGGGCTCCCAACTTTCTTGTGCCTGACACTTTAGTGTCCCCTCACCAAGGGTTCTTGGCTGCCAGATAGGCGTTAGCCTGAGCTGTCCAATATGGTAGCCACTAGCCACATGCAGCTAGTAAGATAAAACTCAAAGTAAGTGAAATTAAATAAAATGGAACACTTAGTCCCTCAGTCACACTAACCACATTTCCAGTGCTCAGTAGGCACATGCCACTAGTGGCTAACATATTAGCACAATGAAGAGCATTTCCATCATCACAGAAAATTCTACTGGGTAGCACTGCTTCAGACTATTTAACTAGGCAATTCACTTTGGCATCAGTTCAGGCTTGCTCGATTTCATGGCTGAATTGACCCACTGTTTGAACTTATTAATCGGTTCAGTTGGGCTAACTGTGCACTGAGGCAGCTGTTGAGGAGGTGACAGAAGTGATTTGTTCCATAAAATGGCAAGAGTAAAAGTGGAATTATGAACAACAGTAACAGCTGACATCTATCGAGCACTTATGATCCAGGCACTGTGCTAAGCACTTCCTCTGTGTTACTTTATAATCTTCATGAAGCTATTATTATCTCAACAAGAGAGGAAGTTAATAGCAGAGGTAGAAAGAGTCTTTAGCATTCATCTAATCTGACACCTCAGGTGACACAGCTCAGACTCTGGAGTTCAACTGAGTGAGCTTTGGGCCTGTGTGCCTCGGTTTCCCCATTTGGAAAATAGAAGAAATAGTAGGATCTAGGTTACAGATTGTTGTGAAAATTAAACATGAATGGTTGACATAAAGTACTAAGGACCCAGTAGGTATTAACTACTTTGATTATTTATTACAGGTGAGAAAAATTCAGGGAGGTTAAGGACATGCCCAAGGTCACACAGCCTAGCACTCTTTCCATTATACCAAATGAACCCCTCTTGCCTATGAGTCACATTGTGCCCTCTCTTCCACCTCCCACGTGCTTTCAGCTAGCTTGCTCCCTTTTATCATAACCACTTGGCAGCCAACTGCTAGTATCATGAGTCGTATCAGCACTGTTCCATTGGCAAAATGTGCAATGACTGTCCCTTGGAAGCAGCCAATTTCCATGGCTTTCTGGCTTGTTGATATTTGGAGAATAGCCTAGATGATTTCCAAGGTCCCTGTCATTTCCAATGTTCTCAGAGGACTCAAGCTAAGAAAGCAAAGGCAGTTTTCCCTGTTAGGTAAAAGAGAATAAATCTTTTGACCCAGTTGTCTGGACTAAAGAGAAGGCTCCTTAAGATTTTCTATAGTAGGATAATATTTGAGGAAGGAAAAAAGAGAAAGAAAAAAAAAAGTAGTTCACTAGAGTGACCCCATCTAGGTGACCACCTACAAGGTACAATTTATCGATGGCATAAACATTTCAGCCTCAGTTAACTACTGCTTGTGGGTATGTCAGAATGGCCCCCAGTCCCAAGCCCTGGGGATACTCTCTGGTTTACTCTTGTGCTGATCCAAGATGCTCACATTAGAGTCTTTTTCCTAAGAGGACATCAACTCACTGAGGGTCCATGTGTTTGGGTGTGTCCTCTCTTACCTGGAAATTTTAGGACTGAAAAAGAAAACTCTCTTATACACCAGCACCAAGAGTGACCAGGCAACTCTGAATAGCTGATTGGTTTTTATCTTTTGCACACTGACTATGTGAGTCATAGTATTTTACCCTTCTCATTGGCCCCTAGAAGCTCAGAACCAAATTTACAACCTATTTCTAGCAAAGTACACTCTTCAATATGGTCTAGATTTGGCACATAAACCCTACTCGTGGTGGCTTTTTCATATTTTGTTACCCTTATTTCCATTCTTCTTTTTAGCACAATTTAAAATACAGGATATACATAATAAAGATGATCTCTGGTGTCATTTCAGGATCAGGAAAAATCCCTGGACATCCCAGTCTATCAAGTTTTCTCCAAAAGGCTTATTTTTTCTCATTTCTTAATTGGAGGGAAATTGTAAATTGTAGACACCTTTAATACTGTTGTTCTCTGTGGAGTGATGGCATTTGAAGTGTTGCACAGAGCATGTAATATAGGAGAGAGGTAGAATAAAGAGAAAGCACTGGTTATTTAAAAAAAGTAAAGAAGAAAAAGGAGGACCCCAAATATAAAAGGAAAGAACTGGAATTGAAGGAGTTGGTGTAGGGATACTGGAGATAAATCTGCCTGTGTAATTGTTTTTTTCCCAATCCAGTCTCGGGTACCAGCCAGCTCCATCTGGCACAGGTACCCAGGCAGGCTTTGTGCAATGCAGTTTTAAAATCTATTTTTAGTGTCCTATAGAAGCAATTCCCAAACTATAAAGTGCATACAGATCACTGTAATCCTTATTTAAATGATTCTGATTCAGTAGGTCTGGGGTGGGGCATGAGATTCTGTATTTTTAACAAGCTTCTAGCAGATGTAGATGCTGTTGGTCTAAGGTCCACACTTGGAATAGCAAAGATCTGCAGAATTTTTATAGCAGCGACTGGCAATTAGAAACCTCTGGACTCAAAATCTTCCTGGTCAATCTCATCTCTTGTAGTCTTGCTGGTGTGGATATCTGAGGCTTACACTCAGTTCCTTTCCAAGCACTTGCATAGACCCCAAAAGGCTTCTTGAGAACACACTTGCCCAGGCTACCCCCACTTGATAGGTTACCTCCTACAAGGCAAGGTAACTCTTCAGTGGACTAGCATTTACATCTGCTTCTTGCTGTCTCTTGTAATTGCTAAGTTAGCAGGCAAGGGCTATCCTTTGGAGGGGGAGGGATGGGAAAGCCTTGTATCCAGAATATATAAAGAATTCTTACAGCTCAACAATAAAATTAAAAGATGCTCAACACCAATAATTATTAGGGACGCACAAATAAAAACCACAGTGAGACACTTCTTCATCCCATTAGGACGGCTATAATAAAAAAAAGAGAATATCAAGTGTTGGCAAGAATGTGAAGAAGTTGTAACTCTCATATATCGGTGATGATAATATAAAATGATGCAGCCACTTTGGAAAACAGTCTGGCAGTTCCTCGAAATTTTAAACATTGAGTTACCACATAACCCAGCAATTCTACTCCTAGGTATATACTCAAGAGAAATGAAACATATGTCCACAAATAAGCCTGTATAAATGCTCATAGCTGCATTATTCATAATAGCCAAAAAGTGGGAGCAACCCAAATGTCTATCAACTGATGAATGGATGGAAAACGTGTGATATTCACACAAGGGAATTGTCTTAGTTCCTTCAGGCAACTGTAACAAAATACCATGGCATGGGTGGCTTAAACAGTAAACATTTATTTCCCACAGTTTTGGAGGATAAGAAGTCCAAGATCTAGGCACTGGTGGATGCAGTATCTGGGGAGAGCTCACATTATGGTTCATAGACTACTAACTTCTCACTTTGTCCACACATGGCAGAAGGGGCAAGGAAGTTCTCGGGGATCTCTTTTAGAAGGGCACTAATTCCATTCATGAAGACTTCATCCTCATGACCTAATTACCTCCCAAAGTTCCATCTTTTAATATCATCATATTGAGGGTTAGGGTTTCAACGTATGAATTTGGGGGAGGGGCATATTCAGTCCATTGCAGGAATATTATTTGGCAATGAAAGTACAGATAACATGCCACAATATGGATAAACCCTAAAAACATTATGCTGACTGAAAAAAGCCAGTCACAAAAGGCCACGGATTGTGTGATTCCATTTATATGAAATACCCAAAACAGGCAAATCCATAGACAGAAAATAGATTAATGGTTGCCAGGAGCTGGGAAGAGGGATGGTGGGGAGTGACTGCTACGGGTACAGTGCTCCTTTTGGGGATGATGAAAGTGTTCTAAAATTAGATTGTAGGGATGGTTGCACAACTCTGAAAATATCAAAAACTACTGAATTGTATGTGTTAAATGGGTGAATTTTATAGTGTGTGAATTGTGTATTAATAAAGTTGATAAAAATTTTGTAGGGGCAGAGAAGTGGGGAGCATGTCTTAAGAAAACCCTCCATCCAGGTGGTAGCACTCTGCCCCCATAGAAGTTTGTGCTTCTTTCCCCCCTCTTGGAAACCCTACCCTTCATTATGTGCTGTCTCAGGTCTTAGTAATATATCTACATTTAAACCAATCTCATCCCACCTTAGTCTTCAAGTATCCTTTCAGTATACTTGTATCAACTACAGCTGATTACGCCCTGTGTTCTTGTTTACTTAATATTTTTTTTGAAACTGACTTGGTTTTTACCTAAATATGTTTTTTTTCAGAAGAAATCTTATATCATTACCATGAATGGAAAACCAGTATTATTTGCCATAAACTGAAAGTAACTTCAAAATAAGTGCCATGAAAACCAAACAATTTTATTAACTTCTGGCTTGATCCTGTTGCTTGACAAAATCTCTGAACCCTGGGCCTGTTTTTGTTTTTTTATTTGTTTGTTTTTTTAAGATTTTATTTATTTATTTGAGAGAGAGTGTGAGAAAACAAGCAGGGGGAGCAAGAGAAGCAGGCTCCCCACCAAACGGGGAGCCCAATGTGGGGCTCGATCCCAGGACCCTGGGATCATGACCTGAGTCAAAGGCAGATGCTTAACTGACTGAGCCACCCAGGTGCCTCTGGGCCTGTTCTTACTAGAGAGTTACTAAAACTTTCAAGTGGAAAAACTTTCTTCTTGATTTAATCAGGATTGAAGAGTAATATAAAAGGGAATACATTTCTCAGCATGTGATTCAACATTCCATAATATCAAGCCCTAGTGCTATTTTGTGTACCGCCGTGACACACATCCCACACTGGTGATAGAGTTCAACAGTGTACAATGCACTATCTTGGCAGAATCTTCTGGGATCCTCTGAATCCTACTTTTCTTTGGAATGGAGTCCTGGTCTTCCCAATTACCAGAGTGCCTTTCCTTACAACCACCCATCATGCAACAAACCTAGCTAAATCAGGATGGAATCAGGCCATAGCGTCACCCTCATGTTCCACCCCAAGAACACCCTCTTGTGCTTGTTCTTCTTTGATTGTTTCCTCATCCCCTCATTCCCCATCCCTTCTTTGACCTGTTCTCCATCCTAGGGATTACCTCCTAAAGACTGGCTTGGATTCAGCTACAAAAAAACAACAGCAGAAGATGAATGCGCAAGAGGAGAGTGGCCAGAGTATTTGTCATTCCACTCCCTTTCTGCTTGGTGAAGTGGTTCTGGCAATATCATCATCCCTTCATAGCTTCACACCCCTAAGAGGGCCCTATCCCCTTGGTTCTAGCTATTACTAGCTTCTATGAACAATTTCCTCACATTGCTCCTTCAGGTCTAGAGGTGATAATGACATCCTACTGATGATGAGTCAGCAGGGATTTAGCATTCCTTGTTTGACCCTTCTGTCCTAGTGACACTTCCATAATAATTTCTTATTAAAATATCTTCATATGAACCATCTAAATTGGGGAAATTTTCGTTTCTTGCCAGATTCTAAGTGATACAGAGGGAATCTTACTTTTCACTGTATATGCATTTGTACATGTGTTTTCATGTGCTTGCATCACCTATTCAAAATATAAAAATAATAAATCAAAGAAATAACAATATGACACATCAAAATTTGTGGAACACAGTCAAAGCAGTGCCTGGAGGGAAATTTTTAACTTTAAAAGAAGAAGGTTGACAATTAATGATCTCAGCCTCTAGTCTAAGAAGGTAGACAAAGAAGCAAATGAAGCAAAAAAAAAAAAAAGAACAGAAATTAATGAAATAGAAACTAAAAATTTATTCTTTGAAGTGATCAGTGAAATTGGTAAACCCCTAGCATGGGATCAATAAGCAAAATACATACATTAGCAATGTCAGGAATAAAAAAGAGGACATAACTACAGATCTTAAAGATTAAAAAAATTTAAAAAGGTAATATACTTTATGCCAAAAATTTGATAATACAGTTGAAATTGACAAATTCCTTGAGAAACATAAATTACTTAAACTGACACAAAAGAAATAGGAAAAATAAACGGTCCTAAATTGACAAAAGGAATTGAATCTATAATTAAAATCCTCCCTTCTCCCCGACAAATCCCTACAAGCCCAGCCCAGATGGCTTTGTTGGTAATTTTTTTCTGAACATTCAAGGAAGAATTAATACACTTTTAGAGAAGAAAGAAGAAATAATTCCAAACTAGTTTTATAAGGTCAGCATAACCCTGATACCAAAAACTGCCAGGGATATTGTAAGAAACGAATGTGACAGGCCATTATGTCTTAACAGTATAGATACTAAAATCCTGAAGAAAATAATGTTAGTAAATTGAATCCAGTGATAAATAAGAAAGACATACATATGACCAAGTAGTTTCATAAAGCTACAAGATTAATTTAATACTCAGAAATCAATATAATTCATCAAATTAACCATATGAAAAAGAAGAATCATAGGAGCACCTCAATACACACAGAAAGAGCACACCTAGGATTAGAAGGGAACTTCCTTAATTTATAAAGGTATTTATAGAATACCTTGCTAACCTGAAATAAATGTGATGTTGACCTGAAGATAGGCAAATAAGTCAAAAAAATGAACTACAGAATCCAAAAATATACCCAAATATATACAATTCCTCAATGGGCAAAATAACACAATGGCAAATGGATCATCTTTTTTTTTAAGATTTTATTTTTAAGTAATCTCTATATCAATGTGGGGCTCAAACTCAAAACCCCGTGATCAAGAGTTACACACTCCACCAACTGAGCCAGCCAAACACCCCCAAAAGGATAATTTTTCAATAGTGGTGTTATAGCAATTGTATATCCATATGGAAAAAAATAAACATTGCCTCTTACCTGACATCAAACACAAATTATTAATTTAAGATTGATAGTAGGCCTATATGTGAAGGGTGAAACAATAAAGCTTCTAGAAGAAACAGAATATTTTCATGAACTTAGATTAAGGAAAGATTTACTAAACAAGACACAGAAATTGCTAACATAAAAAATTGATAAATTTGGCATAGTTAAAATTGAGAACTTCTGCTTGCCAAAAGTCAGATACTTGTAGGGAAGAGAAAAGGCAAGCCATAGCCTAGGAGAAAATATCTGCAATGTACATATCCAACAAAAGACTTGTATCTAAATGTATAAAAGACTCCTAAAAATCAATAAGAAAAAGACAAACATCTAAATAAAAAATGGGCAAAAGACTTGAACAGACACCTCACAAAGGAAGATATGCAAATAGCTAATAAGCATATGAAAAGGTGCTCAACAGTATTACTCCTCAGGGAAATGCAAATTAAAACTGCAGTGATGTAACCCATCAGAATGTGGGATTCCATGCATTAGAATGGCTAAATTCGAAGTCTGATGGTACAAATGATTATTAATTAGGATGTCAAGCTACCGGAATTCTAATACATTGCTGGTTAGAGTATGGATTTGTACAACTCCTAAAAAGCCATTTGGCATTAGACACTAAAAGTAAACATGCAACTATCTGATGACCCAGCAATCCCACCCTAGGTATATACCCAAGAAGAATGAAGCCTGTGCGGGCGCCTGGGTGGCTCAGTTGGTTCAGCGACTGCCTTCGACTCAGGTCATGATCCCGGAGTCCCGGGATTGAGTCCCACGTCGGGCTCCCTGCTCAGCGGGGAGTCTGCTTCTCCCTCTGACCTTCCCCCTCTCATGCGCTCTCTCTCTCTCTCATTCTCTCTCTCAAATAAATAAATAAAATCTTAAAAAAAAAAAAAAAGAATGAAGCCTGTGCTACTAGCTGACATGTGCAAGAATGTTCTTAGCAGCTTTGTTAATGAGAATCAAAAATTGGGAACAACCCAAATATCCATCAATAAGAGAACAGGTCAATAAGTTCTGGCCTGTTCATACCATGGAGTCCTACGCAGTAATTTTTAAAAATACAGAAAACCACATGAGTGAATCTCACAAATATTAAGTGGGGCAAGAGCATCCAGACACAAGAAAGTACAGTATAAGATTCCGTTTATGTGAAAGTCGAGAAGAGGAAAATGGTGTACTTCATTTTATAGCAATCAATCTCAGATGCGCACACAAAAGTTGCACTTGTATAGTACAGGAAGATACAATAATCTCCACTCTTTAAATAAATGGACACGATCAAAGGAATCAATTATACTGACCGTATGAGAGCAGTGTCTTATAATCTAATCACCACCTAACAGGGGAGACTGAGCAGGAGTGTGATATTCTTAGACATTCATAAAAAGCCAAAATCAGCCCTCGCCAAACATTACATATCAGACCCCTGTGGTGGAATAATATTTTAAGATATTAACCACAGGGCCCCCACCCAGCCCCAGGATTTTTCCATGGCCCTTCCTCCCACTCAAGCTCAGTGCACTTTGCCTCTGGGCAGGAATGACACCAGGGTGGGGCTGGGGTGGGGGGCAGGGAAAGGAGCCTTTGTAGCTCTGAAAGCCTAACCCACAGCAGGGACTAGAAAGAGCACAGGACATAGGACAAAAGATGCCAAAGAATACACAAGGACCCAGAGCCAGTTTTTCCCACCCTCCAAACTAGCTTTCCCAAATCCCCTAGGTTGCCAAGAGAAGAGAACTAGAGGGGAGTATAAAAAGCTGGGCCCTGAAGAGCTGCTCTGTGCCTTGCCTTCCCTGAGGTCGGGTGTCGGGGGAATGCTAGAAACCCTACACAGGTCTGGGGGATTCAAGTGCAGAAGGTGTTTATTCTTACAGCCCAGATGGAACCCAAGTGGTGATAGGCCTCCCCAGTTTATCCGGCACTGGGCAGGAAGCAGGAGCAATGGTTAGGTGGGGTGTCTGGGTTGATGGGCTTGCAACAGCCTCATTGAATTCCCTCATGCTCCCAAGCAGAAAAGGAAGACGCACCAAAAAGTGGGCCCAAGAGTGGGCTGAGAGAAGCAAAAAGAGCCACACTTGGAGAGGCCCAGAGGTCAGAAATGGGGATGAAATAACAGTACATGTGTGGACCAAGGAGAGGAAATGCACGTCTAAGCAGATGCCAGCCTAATAGATGGCCCTTCCCAATGCTGTGACATAATATTAGCCTCCTGGAACTTAGACCCAACCTCAGAGAGATGGGGGAACTCTGAACGAACATTACGTTTCTAGCAGCAGATAGGATGAAAGCTAAAGCATGAGTACAGTTAAAGGACAACAAAGGAAATTTCTGTTTCTTGCACAAGTGGGTATATGTCCTGAGGTTTGTTGTCCACGATATGCTTTCCCAGAGTGCAGGCTGTTGGTCTGTGGTGCAGTCTAATGATCTGCTTCTCAGCCTCTCCTGAGCCGCACAACAAGACTTATCTGGAGACTCTGGGTTTCCTTGCGCACAATCCCATGACGACTGCCAGGTCTAGGGCACAGAGAAGCAGCAGTAGAATGGGCAGGGTAGCTTCACTCACTTGTAGGATGTGTGGTAACAAAAAAGCATCAATATATGAGAATTCTCAGATTTCCTCTCCCAAGTTCATTGCAGTGGATTCTGCTTTACCCTCTTCACCATTAACTGTTCTAGTGCCCTCTGGGAGAGATCTGCCTTTGCCAGAGAGGTTCTCCAGAGGCTTCTTTATGGAACTGAGAGGCAAAAGGGAAAGGTAGAAGAATGAGAGAATGTCATTAGGGTCCTGGGGAAGGACTTTGCTGAGTGACGGGAGAAGTTTGCAAGGTGCAAAGCAAGTGGACAGAGAAGAAAAGGTAGCTTACAAAGTATTGCCCTAGACTAGTATTGCCTTGCTTTGTGTCTGAGTAGTAAATTTGTCAGATATTTTGAAATTACTTTTAGATGGCTGAGTCTGTACCACTTTAGCTACAGTTTCAATAGGATCACAATAACCCCTGGCAGCTACAGTTCTCAATAGTAACTCTTGAGTGGCAAGTTCCATTGCTCTTACTAGTAAGCAATCGCAAGCCACACATTCTGGTGGACTTAAGCTTAAATGTTGTTTATTAAAAAGGCTTTGGATAGCTCACAGAAATTGGAGGGAAGAAGAGAATTGGGCTTGGGTCTATATATCTAGAATAATCCTAAAACCTCACCATGAGTCTTACCAGTTTTATCATATAGCTCATCTCAGTTTTCCTTTCCTTCACTAACTTTGGTTCCAAGTCTGGGACAGGTGTGCCTGAGAGGTAAAGTCCAGGTCATGCACCTGGGATCTCGGAAAGTGTGTAATTGTCATTTTCAGCTTCATGGCGGGTTGTGGTGGTCTCTCTCTGACACCTTGACCTGGAAGGAGGAATTTCTCCAGAAATTCTCCATTAGAGGGAGTCATTGGCTAGGAACCAGGAAGATGGGACTTGTCTACCATTGAGGTCAACTACCTCAAAAGCCCTGCCTTTGGGCATCAGGTTTATTCTTTAGTACTTGTTAAAAAATGCAGATTCCATGTTCCTTCCTCTGAATCACTGAAGCTGAGTCTATGAGCATGGGGTCCTGGAACTGTTATTTTTTTAACCAACATCCCTAGTAATTTTTATGTACCTCAAGCTTTAATATATACCCCCATTGGTATACCTGATACTCACTTTAAAAATCCGAATATGTTAGAAGCATTGTTGCCTTCCCACCTGGGGTAGCTGAAAGAAAAAGTATAACTCTATACTGTCCATTGTACAGCTTTAGAGTATAATAGGTGTTGGTTTGAATCCCAGTTCTACCCTGTATAGCTCTGCAATTTTAGAAAAGTTACTTTATCTCTCTGAGCCTTGGTTGCTTTGCCTGTAAAATGGGATAAAAATAGTATTAACCCGTATTAGTTAAGGTAGGACAGGCTATGCTGCTGTAACAAATAGTCCAAAGATTCAATGGCTTAAGATAATAAAAGTTTATTTCTTGTTCCGCAGGCAGGTACAGATGGATGGCTTTCCCTGGCAGCTCTCTCTGACCATGTGGGCTCCTTTCACGGGGCACAACTTGGAGTCATTTGCTTACAATTTTGTAGATGAAGAAGGGAAAGCAGAAAGAACTGTGGGATATTATATGGCCAGGCTGAAAGGGGGCATCTACATTCTGCTCGTGTTCCATCGGTCAGAGGTCTGTAATGTGACCAACCTGACTTCAAGGCAGTCTGGGAAATACCGTGAAACACGCAGATTTGGTAGAAAACCAATGGTTTCAGCTACAACTATCTCATAGGATTGTCAAGAGGACAAAATGGGCCACATGTATGAAGCACCTACAAATATTGTTTTCATTCCATTTTATCAAGTTTTTTTTTTTTTGGTTTCTGTTTTTGCTTTAAGAGAGGAAAATGCCAGATGGTAGAGTTTTTGTGGTTTTATTTACCACAAGTAAAACATGCCCATGAGCTGCCTATTCATTTACTTTGCTGTGCAGCCTAGCAGTGGGACTGGTGACTCTGATAACCAGCTGGGCTCCTCTTTCCACGATGGCTTTGTGGTTCTTGGAGGAAACCATTTTTTGAGCAATCTCTGCACAATAAGGTCTGTTGCACATCAGCAGCGCTTACAGCTCTGTGATGTTGTGGACCAGGAATTTCTGGAAGCCACTGGGCCACATGTGCTTCATTTTCTTGTTATTCCCATAATCAGTGTTGGGCATCACAATCTGGCCCTTGAATGTTCTCTGTACCCTGTGGTCAAATGCTTCTGTGTTCCCACCAGTTACATTTAATTTTTTTTAATTAAAAAAATAACTTCAGACACAAAATTAATAGATATTCAGTGTAGAAAAATTATATAGTACACATAAGCAAAGGGTAAAATAAAAATTAACTATAATCCTCCCCCTAGAGATAATAACTACTAAAATATGAGCCTTTTATTTTCTTTTACAAAAAAAAGATTTTATTTTATAAATCTTATATATATATATATATCATCTTAGAAGCTTTTTTTTTTTAACATGGTGATAGAGTACAACCTGCTTGGGTTGTCACTGGGTACTCTTCCATATCATTTTCAATAATTATGCAGTAGCGAATGAGTGTTACAGATGTACTATAATATTTTTTAAGCACTTCACCAATTGTTGGGCATTCTTACTACTATCATCAACTCTGAGATGAACATTGTATGCTAAATCCTTGCACACATCCTTGGCTATTTCATTATTAGCCTGGGTTTTTCCATTTCCTTTACGTTGCTGTGTTGGAGCTGGCTGGCTATGCTGGTCATTTAATCAGCCATGCAGACTGGAACCGGTGGAACAGGTTGGGTTTACTGCTGTAAAAACCAGCCAACCCTAGCTAGGACTCTTAAAATTATTGCTGTTCCCTGGGGATTATGCCCCCAGCTCAAACTCTCTGGCAGACGCAGTGAGGGAACTGCCTTATGTGTCACCTCATATTCTCAAGAGAATACAGGGTCATCTTTGCCCTAGTCAAGAGAAGCCCCTGGCAACATGGGCTATGCTACTATTTATACACCATGTTTTATACATGCTGGAGGGTGCCAAATGTATTAAGTCAATGAGAGTCACTTGCACGATGCATATGGGATCAGGATATAAAATGATTTGAAGTCCTTTTTTTGTACAATGAATCTTCTTATATAAAAATCTACAGATCAGCTTCCAAACAGAATTCTTAAAAATCTGGCCAAAAGGTTTCATAAGAACTATTCTTCTTCTGTGGATCTTTGCTTACGCTCACCTCTGGTTAAGTGGGGCTCAGACAGAGGGGAGTAAAACCCTTAAATGATTGTGCCATGCCCTATTTTTAAAATGCACACCCCCCCAAAATAATAAAATAAAATAAAATGCCCCAGCCCCTTGATTGCCTACAGAGGATGAAGTCCCAACCTCTTAGCACATACGATTCCTTTGACATGCGGAGTCTGGCCCCAAACCTTCCCCTACAGCTTTATCTCCTACCCATCACTTCTTTCTTAGTGTTACATGATGGATTATAATACTTTGTATCACAATTGCTTTAAATATCTGTCTTCCCCTCCCCATAACTTATCTTTTTAACCACAAAATACCATTCTTCTCTTCTGTTTATATCTAAGAACCTAGTACCTGGCACATAGTAGACTATAAATGTGTGTCATTAATAATACTAACATATGATAAGAAGGACTAGCACTTATATGTTTTAAGAGATTTATTTGTGTTATCTCACTTAATCCTCACAATAGGCCATGAGCTTGGTACTATTATTATCCCCAGATGAGGGGATTTTACAGATGAGGAAACTAAGGCACAGAGTTAGTTAAGCCAAGTCACCCAAGATTACAACAATAAATAGAGGGCAGGAATGAAATTTGAACCCAGGCAGTAAGTCCCCAAAATCCTAGTTCTTAACCTACAATGAATGAAATTCATTATAGAATAAGCAGTGTTAACCATGTCCTTGAGAAAGAGACCACATGTGAGGCAATAGTTCAGTTTTTCTGATGGGTGCACAGGCTCCATGGACTGACTACTTGTATTTAAATTCTGTTTTCACCACTTAGTGGCTTGTGAGTTTGGAACAGTTATTTAAGTCTTCCAAGCCTCCGTTTTCCCATCCATAAAATGTGGAGAAAAGTAGCCCTATCCTGATAAATGTATAGTGACCATGAAATGATATAATCCTTATTAAGCATCTGACATTTCATAAGAGTGCAATAAACACTGCCTACCCACAGCTATTATTACCAGATCATAAGACTTGTACTTACTGCTATTTGCCGTGGAGTGAGTATTTCAAATGCCTTGGCAAACAGGTCATTCATTGTCTAGTCACCTGCTTTGAGCGTAAGTCTCTCTGTGTGTGTTTATGTGTGTATGTGTGTGTGTGTATTGGTCACACAACATTATTCAGGTTGTGTGAAAATGACAAGGTTCCTAATCCAGCTGGAGGTCCTCCCCAATGTGTTCTGCACCAGCCATATGTGTTACAGGTTTTCGGGGCCACATCAAATAGGGCTTTGGTGTCACACTACAGAACAGCTTTTAGGGACCCTCTTGTTTCAGCATTCCATGTGTCAAAGATTAAGGCTCTCCTAGACCTTGGTCAGTCATGAAGACTTGGGGGTAGAGCAAGGGTTGGAGGCAGCTCTAACCAGCACCCAGAAAAGAGCTCTCCCTGCAACCCATCAGCTAATAAGACACCAGTACACAGCATCCACCCCACAAGCCTTTTTGGGCTCAAACTGCCGGAGACTAAATTCTCCCTGGGCTCTTCTCCAACCAGAGGGAGCCAGGTGGGATTTGCCCATGACCTCATATCTCCTCTTGTTTTATTTCTAGTGGGTTTAGGCAGCTCTGGCCTGAAAATATAGCTCTGACTAGAAGAAATACGATCTCCTTTCTTTCATCACCAAAGCTCGAAGTTCAGGCCAAAAGTAAACTGAACTTCTGAGAAGGAAAGGAAGAGATCAGCACAGTTTAGAAGGGTGTTGGGAGAAAAGAGAAGCAGAGTACCCAGCATGAGGGGATCCCAAAGATGAGGCAGCAATAGGCCACGGCAGTGATGATAGCCAGGAAACACAGAGCCCGCATAAGTGGGGAGCTCAGAACCTCTATCCTCAACTCAGCCTAAATTCAGCTTGAGTCAGACTTTATTGGTGAAGAAGGGCTGGGGGCACACCATAATCTGCCTGGGATCACGTGAGTCCTTAGAGGGCTATGAGGACCTGCAGCATTTCCTCTGTCGTTTCAGAGGACATAGTCCCTGGGAGGGGTGCATAGACATAGAATTTTAGTGTTGGAATCTATCCAGCTGTGCCCCCTCTTTTTACCCCCTCCTTTCAGGGTGAATCCATTTGCCCAGGGTCACAAAGCTAATTTGTGGCAGAGCATGGCTGCTAGTCTGTCATCCTCAAAATGACACTTTCGGCCTCCTACAGCTGACTCACCCATACCCCTTCCATTTTACCCGCTCTTCATGCCTAACATGAGGGGGGCTGCATGTTGGAGCCTGTGACCCATCCCTGGTGTGCTGCCAAGTGGGAAAGGCTACCTACGACAGTGTTTCACGGGACATATCGTGGCATCTGTTTTTCTGACCACTTGTGGAAATCATTTTGTTTTAGACCCCATATATGGAGTTATTTTTCCACCCGGAGAGGAAACTGCGGAGCTCCCAGGCCAAAGAGAAACTTCCAGGGCTATGCTACTCAGGGAGAGGCTTTAGGTAATCAAGCAGATGGAAGGGCCAATAAAGTTGTCAAACATTTGATAGAGCTGTTCTTTTGCTACACATGGCTGATGATTATTAACGTTTCCTTAGCAAGAAAAGAATCATTTTCAGAATGCTTCTAGTAACTTTTATTGAGTGCTTACTGTATATAGGCAATATTATTCATCCTCAACCACACCACCAAGGAGTTACTGTTATCCTCATTTTAAAGAAGAGGAAATTGAGGCATAGAAAGGTTAAGTAACTTGCCCAAACTTGCCCTTGCAAATAATAGTCTGACTCCAGAGCCCGACTCTTCATCATGTTTTTGTTAATATTGTCAAACTGTGTGTATCTCTTGCCCTCATAGCATGGGTTTATTCACTCTCATTGAGTTCTGTTCTCCTTATGAAGGCCTAAATTAAAGTACCCCTCCAGGTATTACTGTTGATCAACTCCTGAGCCAAATTTGTTTGTAACAGTTGAGATGCTGGTGTTCAGTTAATTTGCAGTCCTTACAAAATATTGCAATACTGCTTTAAGACTTTTTTTTTGTTTGAATGCACTACATACTATATAACCAATATTAGCATGGTGGTATATTTCCTTCCTGCCATTTTCCTTTTTATTTAACATGTGTAGAGGAGGAAAAACTTTCTCCTCTACCCTCTTAGGTTAGGCTCTGGGGCCCTGCAAATTAAACTGACAAAGAACAGATGAACAGGAGAAGAAAAACCCCAGAGTTTATGTGTCCAATGTGCACATACACTGGCAGACTCAGTAATGAGTCACTCGAAGGGGTAGTCAGAATCTGGGGCTTATATACCATCCTAACAAAGGATGAGAAATTTGTGGAGAAGTGCAAGACAAAAGAAAAGGGATTTGGGCTCCTGGGGGTGGTAAATTGTGGGAAGGTAAATAAACGGAGGAAACTAATGGAAGATAAGAGTTATTTCAGTATGATTTGTCTGTGCAGACCCGTCTCAGGGCCATCTTTCTGTCTCCAGTGATAATGACTGCTCTCCTGGTCCAGGAGCAGGGAGGGGAATACCTTCACAAAGGAAGATTTATATCCTGCTTTTAGGCAGATAGGGGGAAGACAGAAAGCACTTTCTGTATTTGCTGCTCCTTAATTGTCATCAGCTCAAAGCAATTTTTATGCCAAGTTGGCATATTTTGGGGTGGCATATTTAGATTCCCTTCACCTAATAAAAACTGTGGGGCATGTTTAATTTAACTGCATTCTCCCCCTTGTTATATAATGTATTTTTGTATGTGTGGCTATATAGTCTTTGTTACTACCATTTTTCAATGAGTAAATAACATTTCATTGAGTAGATCTATCATTATTTGCTCATGATGATAAATAAATAGGGCACATAAAGCCCTAGTATGAGATGTTTGGGCTGGTCCCAAACTCCTCATGTTATCAATAACTGCAGTATACTTCCTATTTTCTTTCCTAACCAGACGTAATTATTCTAGGTTAGCAGACATTTAATTCTCTTAAGTAGGCTAAAAGCATGCTTTATATCTTTGTGAGTTTAGGAAAAAAGGGTTTAAGGAGAGGTAGATGGGCCATGAGCCAACCCAGAAGTCTCAGTAAGTTCAATGAACAACATGAAAGGCCCGCATAAATCAGGAGCGACAAGGGGAGCATGTTGCCACACCAACCAAGAGAATATGTACAAGTAATTTAGGAAGGCTAGAAATACCACCCAGTCTCAATGTCTTAGCTGGAGAAACAACTCCTGTCATAGGGAACACTGGCTACACTTTCACACAGGAGCAATTTTTGACGATGACAATCATGATTCCCAGGTACTCGGTGCATTCTCCATTTTTTGCAAGAACCAAATGCACAACATACATGCACACACACACACATACACACACACAATCCAGAAATGGCCATTTTCTGCTCATTCAAGTAGCAAAGGCAGCAGACCTTGGGATTAGGAGGCAAGCAGATCTCAATTAGGATCTCGGCCTCATCCCCTCCCATCAATACGGCTGTTACTCAACATGGCTATTTCTCAGTCTTCGCACCTATAAAATGGGTATATTATTTAAAGGAATGGTTGAATGGTTTATAAAATTTTTGTCAACTACAAAACAGTACATAAATGCTAGTTTTTATGTACTATTGGAGCATATCGAAATACTGGCTTTGTTATATAACCATTACCCATCTTGAGGCCTGAGGTAGAAGTGATTACATACCCATAGTCTGGTATTTTATACTTACTTAACGGGTAGTTGGAGATTTGTAAAATGTGAGATATTGATTAATGTTTTATATCTCCTGCTGTAGACGATTCCAATGAAGATGTGCTATTTTACTCTCAGTCAGTCCCAGTGGTGTTCAATGTGAGCTGCATGCCTCCAGGGGCCCGAGCAGCCTTTCTCATGCCACGCACCCAGAAGACCTCCCCACACCCCCACCTTCTTGCTGGTGAGGTGGGAGCCCATTTTGCTCATTTGCCTATCTACTGGAGCCCTTGTATTCTTTCAACTGAGTCCTCCTGCTGCCTCCCTAACCTCTGTCCACAGTACCTCTTGCTTTGTGTATTGTGATCACCTATTCGGCCTCCCTGCTTCTAGTTTTTCTCATTTCAACCCATCCTACACATCACTGCCAGAGATTACCTTTCTAAATAATATCACATTTTGCCTCAAAATAATCTATCAATCTCCAACCTGCTTGATGAATTAACTACGAACTATTCTACCATGGTATTCGGGACCGTCTACAGAATATCCGTGTATCAGAGCCTACTAATTTGTCCTCTCCCTCCTCCTTAATAAAAGATATTCTTTCCCTACTGAATGCTAGCCCCAGACTTCAGGCTGCTCTGAGTAAGGACTACATTCTCCAGCCTCCTTTTAGGTTAGGTGTGGCCATGTGACTTACTTCTGCCGAGGAGGTATAAGAAGTGACATAAACAACTTCCAGGAAGTACTGTAGGAGGAAGACCATGCTTTTTGTCCTCCCCTTCCTTCTTCCTGCTGGCTAAGATGCCAATGTGGTCACTGAAACCCAAATAGCCATCTGGAACCATAGAGGGAAGCCACATGCTGAAGATGTCAGAGCATGGTTCCCTGACCTTGTGGAACACCGCATCAGTCCTGAATTGACTGTCTTGGGACTACTTTTATATAGAAAAGAAAAAAAATTCTATCTTAATTTTACTTTTCCAAATATGCATTTTTAACAGCTCCATGAGGTATAATTTGATATGGAAATGCTGGGGTTCAGAGCGAACAGTCAAGAAAGAATTCTTGAGACAACTTTGGTGCAAAAAGGTGGTTTTATTAAAGCACAGGGACGGGACCCATGGGCGGGAAGAGCTGTACCGAGGTCAGGAGAAGTGGCCCATTATATACTTTCAAGCTGGGAGAGGGTTAGGGATGGTGTAAGTCTCTAGGGAATTTTGGAAGCAAGGTTTTCAGGACCTTGAGGGGGCTAGCCATTGTTGGGAAAAGCTCATTTATTACTGTCTAGTAAAACCTTAATTATGAGATCCTTCAGATATGTATCCGTGGGCCATATGCTTGAAGGATTGCTAACATATATCTTGGGGGATAAAGATAAAGGAAGTTTCCAAAAGAATTTTTGTATGTTCAAGGAGACTTGCAGGATCCTGGAGATTGGGACAATGTTAACCTAAAATTGCCTTTTTTTTTTTTTTTAAGATTTTTTACTTATTTGAGAGAGAGAGAGAGTGAGCAGGAGGGAGAGGGAGAGAGAATCTGAAGCAGACTCCACAGTGAGTGCAAAGCCCTATGCAGGGCTCCTCTGCAAGATCATGACTTGAGGCAAAACCAAGAGTGAATGCTTAATCAACAAGCCACCCAGGAGCCCCTAAGATTGCCTTTTGCCTTCAGCGAAGGATCAACACCAAAGAAGCTGAGTTCTTAGAGGAAGTTCACTCTGCCTGTTTCAAGGACTTGTCAATGGGCTGTAAGTAGTAAGGAAATTTATTTTTTTCTTTTGCCTTTGTTTCCCACATCATAATTGATGTACAAAAAATGCACATAT
Source organism: Eumetopias jubatus (assembly GCF_037043125.1). Lineage (NCBI taxonomy): Eukaryota > Metazoa > Chordata > Mammalia > Carnivora > Otariidae > Eumetopias > Eumetopias jubatus. The sequence goes on from NW_028274807.1 coordinate 111,453,544, forward strand.
TTAATGTATATAACTCGATGAGTTTGGACATAATGTGTATACTCATGAAACCATCATTGCAGTCAAGGTAATAGACATGTCCATCCTTTCCAAGTTTTCTTGTGTCTCTTATTATTGTAAGAACCCTTCACACGAGATCTATCCTCAATAAATTTTTAAATATACAATTCAGCATTATTAATTATAGGCACTGAGTTGTACAGCAGATCTCTACACCTTATTCATCTTGTATATCTTAAGACTTTTTACTAAACAACTCCTATTTCCCTGCCCCGCCCCCCCAACCCCAGGCAACCACCATCCTATTCTCTGCTTCTATCAGTTTTATTATTTTAGGTACCTCATATAAGTGGAATCATTTGTCCTTCTGGCTCATCACTTAGCCTTATATCCTCCAGATTCATCTGTGTTGTCACATATGACAAGATTTCCTTCCTTTTTAAGGCTAAATAATATTCCATTGTGTGAATTATACCATATTTTCTTTATCCACTTATCTATTGATAGACATGTGGGGTTATTTATATGTCTTGATTATTATGAATAGTGCTACAATGAACACAGGAATGAAGATATCTTTTCAAGATCCCGATTTCAATTATTTTGGATATATACCCAAATGTGGGATTGCTGTCTAAATATATATTTTTAATAACAGATGTGTTAAGACAGAATTCATATACTATAAATTTCACTGTTTAAAAGTGCCACCTTCTCATAGATTGGTCTCCTATCCTTTGGATCCAGAACTTTTTTATTTATTTATTATAGTTGGCCTTGTTTTATAATTATATGTACCTGTCACATCTCGTCAACTCCTATACTATAGTACCTCGCACTTTTAGGACCTCAGTTGTTTACTTGTTAATTTAAGATTTTGTGTGCTCATTAGATTTGTGAACATATGAAAATATTAAGTTCAAATTCCAAGATGAGCACAAATCAAATATATTTGAAAAACGTATACATAATTGGACCTAGAGAATGAGTATTCTATTTAAGGCAACACATTAAATTTAAAGAAGTTTAGCAACATTAACAACAGGATTCAAAACAGGATCTTAATCAAATTGCCAATTGTTCTTTCACTATGCAGATTTCAGTCGGGGTACTGACACAGACAAAAATAGGACATCTCTTATGGTTAGTAAGTTTTAGCAATTCCATTTTGCAAACGAGGAAACTAAAGCCCAAAATGTAAAATAGTATTATCTCAGGAAATGGTACCTCATTATTAGATATTATCTAAAGATTTTCATCATAACCAGTTTCCTGCAGTTATGAGGATCTTAATTCTTGCACATCAATCCACACTTCCCAAAATTGGTTGGTAGAAGACTACCAGATGCTTGATTAACATATGGATGCTGGGGTCCCACCCAATGCCCATGAATTAGAATCTCTGGGCATGAGGCTCAGGAAACTGCATTTTTACTAAGCTCCTCAGAAGATTGTGATGCACGTGGGAGTTTGAGAACCTAACTGATCCCTAATTAATGATACGTTAGACCAGAGGCTCCCCTTGAACTTACCCTGTTCTTGGGCTCCATCCCTAAAGATTCTAAGGTAGCCACTTTTGAAGACTGTTCCACTTCATTTTCACTTAAGACTCAACTATCCAGAGGTTTAGATTGTTTAGTGGGCGATGTATTTGGATGACAAATGAAAAATCAATACTCTGAAAGATCACCTAAGGCACTGAATAATATCTGGACATAGATAAGATTCCTGTATGTCCTTCATGCACAGCCATCCCTACTTCAATGAAGAAAGTTGGAGTACTATATTCTGGAAAGATTTCAACAGAATTGTGTCGACTTCCCAAAAGACCAACAGGAAAACCTATTAATTAAGGAAAAACTAAGCTTCTTATCCATATTGTATTGAAAGAGAACTGCCTTGACAGTCCAGGTTGTGTCTCAAAAAGGGAAAGTGAAGGGAGGCTATTTATAGGATTTTCGGGCCTAAGATGGATGACTTAAAGGCAAGACTTAGAAGGCAGGAAACTGGGATGGACAGAGTTTACAACGCAATAGCTTTGGGTTGTCAGGCTGGGAGGAGAGAGTCTTGAAGGTGAGTCTTACTGAGCAAGTGTTACTTTTGGTAAGTCATCTTAACTAGTTCTCAGTCTTACTGTCTGGGAGCAAGTATTTTCTGGAGCAAGTAGGTAACCAGGTCTTTGGGCTGGTTCCAGGATTGCTGAACATGAGGAAAATATGTTTCCACTCTAGTTGAAATAAAAATATTTGAACAGAAACCTCAATTATCCCTAAAAATCCATTTTCCAAAGTTTCACATTCTGTAAGCCCTGTGGTAGAAATCATCAACATTTGTATTTTATTTAACAGTTTACAGAAAGCATTCACACACATTGTGTCTTTTGATATAACTTGTGAAGTAGTTATGCCAGGTGATTTAATATTCCCATTTTATAGATAAGGAAATGAAAACTCAGGAAGTTATGTAATTTGTAAGTTATGTAAAGTGCTTTAGTTTTTAGGAAATTGAATCCTAGTATTCAGACTCCAAAATCCATACTCTTAAACAGCACCACAAACAAGTTTTTTTTTTAAGATTTTATTTATTTATTTGAGAGAGAAAGAGAGAGTGTGCACACGCACAAGTTCAACAGTGAGGGTTAAAGAGAGGGAGAACCAGACTAAGCAGACTCCCTGCTGAGTGAGGAGCCCCAGATGAGTCACAGCTTGGCTCAATCCCAGGACCCCAAATCATGACCTGAGCTGAAGGCAGACACCTAACCAACTGAGCCACCCAGGAGCCCCACAAACAGGTTTTATTATGTTACACTGGAGGCTTTTTTTTTGAACTGCTGAGAAATCTGGGGATCGCCCTTGAAATTTGTTAACTTAATTTGGTCGTAGGAATATTGGAAGGACTTCTTTATAACTTGGCCACAACTACAAACTTCCAGAATCATGGATCCTAGAGAAGGAGCTATAAACTAGTCAACCGTAGAGAGTAATTAGCAAAGTATAGATCAATTGAGAAATAAGGAATAAACGATGACTTCCTGAGTGCCAGAAGCACCGCATAGCACTTTTGTCCTGGCTTCTATTAGTTCCCTAATGCAGACAGCCTAGAAGCAAGTTTTGTGGGTTCCACATTATAAACTCTTACGGAGTCAAATGTGTTGTTTCAAGTGCGCACCCTGCCCGGGCTTGACCAGGAAGTTATAAAGCTTTTCAAGTGGAAAGTTACTGGTGGGGCTTAATGAGCCATGTCACTTCCATTAATGAAATGAAATATACCACATTTCCAAATGTCCCCTTAAATTGCAAATTCATCTAAATGGGTCTTTTCAGATAAACAAATGCCACAGTTCTTTCAGGATTAGAAAAGCACCCTCTGACGATCTGGGTAAAAAACAACAGCAACACAAAGTCAAATAAGGGAATATTTCACAGCTATCTTGGGCACAGCTATACTCTCTCCTCCCAGCCTGACAACCCAAAGCTATTGCGTTGTAAATTCTGTCCATCCCAGTTTCCTGCCTTCTAAGTCTTGCCTTTAAGTCATCCATCTTAGGCCCGAAAATCCTATAAATAGCCTCCCTTGACTTTCCCTTTTTGAGACACAACCTGGACTGTCAAGGCAGTTGTCTTTCAATACAATACAAGGTATGTAATGAACCATCTCTTGGAAACTGACTGACCAAACAGATGAAGTAAATAACCACGGCTGCTCGAAGAGCGGAAGAAATCAATTGTTCCACATGCTTTCTTCAAGTGGGGCCGATTCTTTAAATCAGAGGCTGTCAGCCCTCATTGTCAAATCACCAGGGGAGCTTTGACAATTCCTGATGTTCTCGTTTTACCCCAGACCATGTGAGTTTTAAAATTCCCCAGGTGATTCCAATGTGCTGCCAAAATTTCAAACAGTGCTCTGAATCCGTGGTTCTCAAATTGTGGTCCATGGGCCAGCAGCATCACCAGCACCTGTGAGCTTTTTAGCAATGCACATTTTCCAACCCCACCCCAGCACCTCTGAATCAGAAATTCTGGGAGTAGGACCTAACAATCATTTTTTTTTTCTCACAAGCCTTCCGGATGATTCTGGTATATGCTCCAGCACTATTGACAAGCACTGCTCTAAATAAAAACGCTATGTCTCTCCACCTGGAGCTTAAGGGAATACAAGCCTGACCTGCCCCAAACACTGCTTGAGACATATGACTTTTGTCTAAAGACAGAAGCCACTATTGACACCACATCTAGGCTTCTGGCTTTAAATTGAACTGTGCAGGACCATGTAAGTATAAACTGTGGGGCTTTAAGGTAAAAGGGAACAATAGAAGTCCCCAGCCCCAACTCCAGAGCTGGTCCCACGTGGCAGGCTGATTCCATATGGAGCATCTGCTGGGGACTACTGTCCATAACCCATGGCCAACATTTGCGGTTTGCCTCCCAGCACACAATATCCCTTCTTAGGACTGTTGGCTGAGACTTTGTTTAGGGATCCACATCTCCCCGACTTTCAGTCCCTGGGTGGAGCCCATGAGCCAAGCCATCACCTAAAGGCTTTGCACTGAGAACCTTGACCCAGCCTTCCTTTCCACTCCATCTGCTCCCTCCTGCTGGCAACAGAAACATCACCGGGAATGACCATTGGTTCCTCTGCCACATACTTCCCGAACGTCATTTCCACTGAGCTTCCCTTATACTCTACTTCACCCATTACTGCCCACAAAGCTTTTAAATTCACTAATTCAAACATTTCCACCCTTCTAGCGTCTTTGCTTGAATGCTCTGGTTTCAATTCTTTTTGACCTCACCTGTGCTCTCATCTATTCACCCCTCCCTCTGCTCCTCTGTCACTCCTCCTTAGACAATGAAAGCCCCTTTGTCAATGGTAGGGAGAAAAAAATGCACATATTTCATATCTCAAAACACCCTTCCTCTCACTATTTAAATTTTACCATTCTCCTCAAATCCCTGCCCCCCTATTAGGATGGAGCAAGTCCCTTCTGCTATCCAAGGCAAATCTCCCCAGATGCATTCCCATCCCTCTCCACTCCTCTTCTAAGAAACCTCATGCTACTCAGTATCTGCCCTTATTCTCTGCTACTTTTTCAGTCTTATTCTAGCAACTGGATGCTTTCTATCATCCGTTAAACATGTTCCAATCATTCTTAATTGAATTTTTCCCTATATGAAGATATTACAGGTGCTGTTCTATTCCCACCCTTTTTGCTCATTCTACATTTGTCTACGTTTCCTCTTTTGACTGGTACCTCATTTGTTCCTTAGCCCTCTCTGATCTGGTTTCTGTTCCCACCACCCTAGTGTCTCCAATGAGCTCCATGTGGTAAAACCCAGTGGATGCTCTTCAGTCCTCACTGTCATTGACTTCTCAGAAGCATTTGCCACACTTGAGCACTCTCTTCCTCTGCCTCCTTCCTTATTAGCCCTACCTGTTAATCCCCACCAGAAGATAAACTTCATGAAAACAAAGACCCTGTCTGTCTTGTACCTGCTGTATTTGTATCCTGGGACAGTTCTGGTACATAGTAGATACTCATTAGATATTTATTCAGTGAACAAATGAATCTATTACATAAATACTCATTATAGTACATGATGGAAAGTGCAGCCTGGAGAAGAGCCTATGATGGGGATCCAACCTCATTTTAGGAAAAAGCACTTGGGTCTGGAGACTTTTGGTTTCCATGAGGCCATGCTCTCATGCTCTCATACTCTTATTTCCACCTTTCTGACCTCTCCTTCCCAATCTCCCTGGCCACATGCTTTCCCTTTCTCTCACCCTGATGTTTTGTCATTCCTTGGGAATTGTGCCCAGGACCTCTTCCTCATATTACATTCCCTCCCTAGGTAACTTCAGCCCTGTCCTTTACCATCTATGTACCCACACCACCCCCGTTAGAGGTCCCAGCCTAATCCTCTCTTCTGAGCCCCAAGCCCATACATCCACTAGAGCTCTGCCCGCTCAACATCTCCACCTGCATGTCTCATGGGCACCTCAAATGTAACATGTCCAAAATCAAACAGACAAATATGCTTCCTAAAGACCCCCAAGCAGGAGATCAGAGGATCTTCTCTGGAGAAACTGAACTACCACAGAACAAAGATACCCAAAAATTGACATTTGAGCGTACTCTGAAAAAGCTAGATTGTCATGCAATTGCCCTACATTAAGGTCCACACCAACAAACTCCATCCAAGCACACTGGGTAGTTTAAGCTGAATTATGATATGCAAGGCCTTTTAAGAACAGCCTCCACTGTGAAAGGGAGAGATAAAAATTCCTTAGAAAGCCAAAACATAGAGGAAAAAGAGACGATCAAAAAACAAAGTTAAACTTTGGATCCAGAAAGAGAGGGGAAAAAAATAATGGAAAAGGAAATTATATATTAAAGGAAAATTATATTAAGTTTAATATTATATATTAAATTATTAAAGTATTATATATTAAAACTCAGTAATATAAACATTTTTTCAGAACATGAGCTTTCAGATTGAAAGGATCTAAGAAATGAAAGAATAAAGATATGTATCAAGGAACATCACAAAATTTAAGATCTCCAATGTTAAATAGGGGAGCTCAGAATCTTTAGAGAGAAAACATACAAAAGAATTAGAAGTTAGAATGGCATCAGACTTCTCAACCACAACATTTAAAACTAAAAGACAATAAAACAAGTTCAAAAATTTGATGGAAAATTATTTTCAACCTAGAAGCATTCTAATATGAGAATAAAGACATTTCAGACATGTTAAATTCCAAAAAATTTATTTCTGATGCTTCTCAGAAGCTACTGGAGGAAATGCTTCATTAAAATGAGACTAAACCAAGAAAAGAAGACATAGGATCCGGGAAACAGGGCATCCAGAAGAAAAAATACTAAAAGAAATAACCCTGGAAGAAAAATGGATTGGATGAACCCTGTAATAGTTTTGACAAAGTGGAAGATTATACTCTTTAAGTGTTTTATAGAGCTATTCAAGGTGGGGGAATACTCTTTAAGTGTTTTATAGAACGATTCAAGCCAGTGAAGAAATGAAAAAAAAAAAGAGAGGCAATTAATAACTCCAGATAGAGCAGATCTATAAAAGAAAGTTTTATGTATATATCTCCTATAATTGGGATTTACCAATATTTAGTAGACAGGGAAAAAAGAATAAGGGGCCTAAGAGAGACAGAATTCCATTTATTAAAATAGATGATCTCAAAAAAGGAAGATCGATATCAGTTATTTGTATATTAGTATAGCTCATTGCAAGGAATGATGTTAATGTTGAGTATCAACAAATTAGAATTGCAGAGAGTTAGTACCATGCAAACTTATTAATCAATTATGTCTAATATGTAAAGAGCATTAAAATGAATTTAGGGGTGCCTGGGTGGTTCAGTCAGTTAAGTGTCCAACTTGGTTTTGGCTCAGATCATGGTCCCAGGGTCCTGGGATTGAGCCCCATGTCAGGCTTCACACTCAGTGTGAAGGATTCTGCTTGGGGATTCGCTCCCTCTGCCCCTCCCCCTGCTCATGCTCTCTCTCTTTCTCTCTCTTTTTAAAATAAAAAAATAAGTCTTCAAAAATTTTTTGAAAAAATGGGTGCACCTGGGTGGCTCAGTGGGTTAAGCATCTGCCTTCGGCTCAGGTCATGGTCCCAGGGTCCTGGGATGGAGCCCCTTGCCCGGCTCCCTGCTCAGGGGGGAGTCTGCTTCTCCCTCTGCCTTTGCCCCCGCCCCACCCCCCACCCCCCAGCCCCCACCCCCGGTTGTTCATGCTCGCTCTCTCTCAAATAAATAAAAAATCTTTTTTAAAAAAAAACTTAAAAAATGAATTTCTATGGCAGAAATTTTGCATTCTGACCTTTCTTAGGATCTGACACTATCTCTTTAGGGCGAGACGGCTGTGAGCAGCTGGACACCGACGTGATGGGTTCCATGTCCTTCCCACTGCCTCCGGGTTTGAAGTGTCTTTGATAATTCCGATGTTCCTTTTGCCCACAGGATTTTTATGTCTAATAGGAATCCAGCCCCACTGATATGTAAAATTTAGATAACCTGACTCTCAGGCAATGATATATTTGTGGCAAATCTGTGTGGTGGGGCTCAGACAAGCCTCCATTTTGTGCAAGGTTGGGGTGATGGGAGGTGGAAGAAATGGAAAGAGGTTGGTGAAGAAAATGTAATGTTTCATTGTTTAAAAAATACTTATTTATTTGTCAGAGAGAGATCACACAAACAGAGGGTGTGGCAGGCAGAGGGAGAAGCAAACTCCCCACTGAGCAAGGAGCCTGTTGCAGGACTCGATCCCAGAACCCTGGGATCATGACCTGAGCCAAAGGCAGCCGCTTAACCAACTAAGCCACCCAGGCGTCCCTGAAAATGTAATGTTTCAACTAAAAACATCTGAGACTATGCCTTTAACCCATGTCTCTTGCCTGACTTTCCAGGTACAAAGCTACTTGAGTAGTCACTGTCCATTTTAAAAAATTATTGGATTTTGAAAGTTGTCCCTAACTGTGGCAACAAAAAAACAAGTGTGATGCCTCATAAAAAGGACTTCAGAATTAGATCAAAACAAGATTTTTGAAGGTGTGTGGGAAAGGAAGCTGGAGACTCTTTTTCACACTTGAAATGAAACCACTAACACAGTGCCGTCTGTTGTAAATACACCTATGTTACTTAAAATTTTCAAGTAGCCTCATTCAAAAGGATAAAAAGAAACAGAATTAGCTAATTCTAATAATATACTTTATTTAAATCACTATGTCCCCAAAATTATCATTTCAGTATGTAATCAAGGTAAAAAAATCATTGCGATATTTGACATTTTTGGTAATGTGCTAAGTCTTTGAAACACAGTGTGCATTGTACCCTTCCAGCACATGTCAGTTGGGACTAGTACACTGCAAGGGCTTAATGTGGCCAGTGGCTATAGTATTGGACAGCACAGTTCTTAAACCTTTTATTGTCAAAGGTAAGCGAAGGGTTGTGATAAGAATCCGTAAGCTCGAGGTCAAAAATTGGTTTATTTGAAACATTCAAATGTAAAGCAAGTTTTTTGCTGACAAGAATTCTACCATTCAGGGGCACCTGGGTGCTTCAGTTGGTAATGTGACCAACTTTTGATTTTGGCTCAGTTCATGATCTCAAGGTTGTGAGATTAGGCTCTATGTCCTGCTCCGTGCTCAGCACGGAGTCTGCTTGGGATTCTCTCTCTCCCTCTGCCCCCCACCTTGTGCTTTCTTGCTCTCTCACTCTCCCTCAAATAAATAAAGTCTTTTAAAAAAAGAAAAACTATACCATTCAGCTGAGAAAACTCTGGATCTGATGGACATAGGCCTTGAAGGCCATTGAATGGAAACAGTCTTCTGAAGGACCAGCCCCACTAGCTACAAAATTCTGGGCATTTTCCTTTCCTGAAGCATCTAGCATTTTTCCTCACTTTACCAATTAAGACTTTTATTTTCCCCGATTTCCAACGTGTCCCGTGTAAGGACTAAGATATAATTTTATGAGCCTCTTGGGAATCTCTGGAATTCAGATGGAATCTCATCCATGTGTGATGGATGAACAAAGCAGAATGGACTCCATCTGCTCTCTGGGGTGGATGGGACTGAACCCAATTACAACTAATTTCTGCATTAATTGAACAAGCATGAATTCAAAATAATGTGTTCCTTCGCCTCACAATACATTAGCTTCTCGGGATCCCAAATGCATTATCAAGATGACCTAATTCCTTCTTGCTCTGTAGGCTGGTTGTTTTGGTTAGTAAATGCCCAATTTTATCTGACTGCTTCATTCCATGAGCTAGAGCTTGTTGCTCCTAAAAGAGGGGGCTGGGGATAGGAGGGCAGGGGTTGCTCCCACTCTAGACCAGCTGGCTTCTCTTGTTCTAGGACTCTCTTTGCATCCTGTTCTGCCATCTTCCATGCTATTCACAGATAGGACCGAGAGGCATTCATGAAGACCGAAATTCACACAGAAGCCCCATGTTTGACTTTCAGAGGATCCGCGATGTCACTTTTTTTTTTTCCCCTTTTTTTGGTCTGCATAAAGGATGGCATCTTGAAATTTTCCAAACTGGGAAACCAACTCTGCAGACAACCTGCTCATTGTCAAATCACCCACTCAGGCCAAGGAAGCCACAGCACCTGGGCCTCCTGACTCCCAGCATCCCTCTCCAACAAGCCTCTCACACTTCTAAAAAGGTGACATTTTAGCAGTCTGTTTATAAAACTGCCAAAGGAACCTTTATCACGAGGTGCAAACAATAGAGGCACTGGAGAGGGATGTTTTTCACCAGGCTTTAAAGAACCTGAAACATGCCTCCCAGACCTCCCGACACCTCCTGTTAGCCCGCACGGCCCCTCTGCTATCAGCAGAGAACATTCCAGCAGAACAGGGCCCCCAGAAGGCAGACACGTTCTGAGGGAAACTTGGGCTGGCAGGTCCAGGGTGGCTGACGTGTCAGAATCCTCCACAACAGTGTCCGAAGGATTATTAAAAGAATATGCTGAGGGGAAATTTTTCTGATTATAGCAGGGGACAAGAGTTCAGGAGGTCAAGGAATTGCTGAGGCAAAATACCCCTGACTGAGTCTAGGTGCCCCCAGCATTATGTTAAATTTTGACAGTCTGCCCAAGATTGAAAAACAAATAGACACTTCCTTCAACAAGACGGTGATAAATCAATTGTTCTCCAGGAGCAGCGGCCCCTGAAGCACAGACCTAGGAGTACTATGCTGTTTTCTCTGGTGATTTATCCAGCTTGCTCTCTGCCAGCTCTTTGGGGGAAATACCAGAATCAGAAGTTAATGTCCTGAGTAGAAGCTACCATGAGAACATTACTCATTAACTGAGAACACCTGAAAATAATCAGAAAGATCTGGCTGTAGCATTGATGCCAGACAAATATGGAGCCTGCTGTCTCATTCCTGTGGAGGTCAGGTCATGAGCCAGGCCATCCATGACACCATGGGAAATAAACCAGTGGATCGACTGGTCTTGGGTTAATACTGTTGAAGCTCAGAAGGGTGCAGAGTTACAAGGTATTCTGAGCATCACAGGATGTCCCCCGATACTGGCCTCGGTCAAAAGTTTATGGCCAATGTAGGGACCTGATCCACCTTAGATCCAAGCATCTGTAGGCTACCACTGCCCTAGATACCATGCGGACTCTCTCTATCCTTCTTGCATTGCCTCCCTTCTTCCCTCTCTCTTTTGTCTCTCCTCCTCTCCTCTTTCTCCATCTCTCTGTTCTTGCTCTCTCTCTTTCTCTCAACCAGCAAATGGAAATGGAGACTTAAGGGGGCAGAGATGGGAGTCAGACAAATTCTGTGGTGTTCTGGGAAAGGAGAGAGATAAACACCTTGGTCCCCATCAATGAAAAGCTGCTCGGAGTCGGGGCGCCTGGGTGGCTCAGTGGGTTGAGTGGCCAACTCTTGATTTCGGCTCAGATCATGATCTCAGAGTCCTGGGATCCAGCCCTGCTCAATGGAGAGTCTGCTCCAGGATTTTCCCTCTTCCTCTACCCCACCCCCTGTGTGTGCTCTCTCTCTCTCTCTCTCTCTTTCATTCTCTCAAATAAATAAATAAATCTTAAAAAAAAAAAAAGCTGCTTGGAGGCACCACTTTCTGGATGGGGCAGGCAGCAGGCAAGGGACCCAGCTAAGTCTCACGCTGACATATTTGTTTACGTGACTGCTCCTTCCTAGGCTGTGGGCATCTTGAAAGCAAGACCTATGTCTTCAAGTCTTTTAAAACAATACGTATTTTTCTCTATGAGAAAAGTACATGCTAATTATAGAAAAAAATGGAAAATATAAAAAAAGAACTTTTTAAAAGTAGCTTTTAGGACAGTATTTGGAACAAAACAGACACTCAATAAAATCGTGTCGGAGAGAGGAAAAAAGGGAAAGAGAAGTCAAGGATAGGCTAACTGTGACATCATTCTCCTCATTAAAATGCACATAATTCAGCAGTGGCCGCGTGGAGGCCATGAGTCATGAGGCTCAAAGCTGCAGAGCTGTTCCGGGTGGGGCTCTTGCTCAGTATCTGCGTGCAGCTCTGGCCGCCAGCCCTGTTTTGGGTCTCCTGTGTCAGAGTGTATCAGGCCATCTACGGTGAATTCGCCGCATAGCGAGAAACTGGGATTATTTAGCCTGGAGAAGAGAAGCCTTGGGAACAATTTAGCAATTGCTATGGTGCTATTAATTCCATTACAAAAGGTAATTTATGTTTATTAGGAACAAATTGGGGCATATACATGAATCCTCGGAAGTTGGCACAGCTCCCCAAGCATGTTTCCTAGACATACATTTTTGTCATTTGTTGTTTTCCATCAGTGGGGTCATGCTCAATCCAGGCAGGGTCATGAGTTATCAGTGGTGAGGAAACTCATGTAGTGAGCCTAACCTTGAAAAAGACAGGATGGAAGAGCATATAAAATGCCAAAATGCATGGCATGCAGGGTAGGCAAGCATTGTTTCATGCAACCTTCATGTCACTGACAAAAATACGTCCGTGCGTCCTGGGTCAGGATGTCAAATGAACTGTTTACTGTGGGTTGTGGTGAAAAGGTTTGAAAAACACTGTAGAATATTTTTTTCTGTTTGTTCCACTGACCAATTTAACAGAAAAATGGTTATATTATATTGCATATTAATGGTACTCTCATTGTAATTAGTCTAATATGCCATCAAGTAAACGTACTGTAATTTACCTAACACTTCTCCTACATTTAGTCACTTCATTATTAGAAATAATTTGGAAATAGAACATATTTCTGCATAGTATTTTTTTCTTTTAAGATTAGATTCCCCGAAGTGAAATGATTAAAGGCTCTATGCACGGCAGAGATGAACTTTAATGGACTACAGAACTCAGAAACACAGTTTATAAATTTCTTTACTTTCTAGAACTGAACTTAAATAGCCCCCATACCCTCGTGTCTCCTCATAAGTAGAAAACAATCCTACCATTTCAAAGTAAGTTAGTCCCTCTAGTTTAAAATTCCACTTGCTCTTAGTAACTGCTCCATCAATTTAGGATTCTTATTCCTCCTGTGGTTTCCTCTGAGCCAGATGAAGCCCCTGGGGAGATGCAGTTCTGGTCCACAGTTATCTGCTGGCCTTGCTGACCTCCCCTGAGGTGTAACTGGCCCCCCAGCTCTCTGGCTTCACTCTGTCCCTGCTGCACCTACTTCCTGTGGCCTGGGGCACTTGGTCCACATACTCTGCCTTCTCCTAGTCTGACCACGAAGTCTCTCTGGTCTTCTCTCCCTACTGGCACGGCTGCCCCCCATCCCGGGATCTCAGGACGGCTCAGCTCTTTTCCCTGGACCAGCCAGGGTGTTGCAGGATGCTGTGAAGCTACCCACAGGTTCATCTGCTTCAACACTTCCCCAGACATTACCACTCCAACACTCAAGCACCATTGTCCTAGTTATGGACTCTCTGAGGAAGCCAGGCAATGGTGTATCTTCTGCTCTAGGATCCTTCTAAACTTATCTGGAGGATTTCCACGATCCCATCTTGTCCAGCCACAGAACTGTGCAGGTTGGATCTCCCTTTAAGAAAGAAACTTGCTATTTAGATGCAAGAACGGCTTTAGCTCCTAGGCCCCACTCTCTGCACTGTCAGGCTCTTTCTCACACTTCCGAGGCAGGGCCCTGCCAATAACTGAGCACGCAGTGGGATACTCGGGCCTTGCCCTTTCTGCCCAACATGGGATGCCTCCAAGGGGCAATCTCTGTACCAGAGCCCTGCTTGTGCTGGCAGATACTTTGTCAGATTTGCGTTGTAGGGGCACCCGGGTGTCTCAGTCAGTTAAGCGACCGGCTCTTGATTTTGGCTCAGGTCATGATCTCAGGGTGGTGAGATCGAGCCCTGCATCGGGCTTCACGCTCAGTGTGGAGTCTGCCTGTCCCTCTCCCTCCCTCGGCTTGCTCTCTGTCTCTCCCTCTCTCAAATAAATAAATAAATAAATAAAAAGATTTGCACTCTAGTCTGAGTCCCCCTGCCCCATCTCCCCCCCTTTTATCTTTCACAGGCTGCCTCTCCCCAAGGTCTCACCCACTATACGCTCCTAACTCCTTCCCAGAACTTTGGGCCCTAGGAGCCATCAGCACCTAAGCCCTTGTCCGTTCCCTCCAATTCTCCCTTTCTGACCAATGGTCAAACTTAGACTCCCCTTGGATGGGAAGGGTATAAATTCTAGGGTGTAAGTTCCCTGCTTCTGTGACTCCGTAGCCCTCACTGTATGGAGCGTCGCTGCCTGCTGAGCACGTGCCGGCTGCTTTCTCTGTCCTCTGACATGGAATCCTCAGAACCACTGTCTCTGTCTTACAGATGCAGAAAGTTAGATTCAAAGTCACTCAGGTACTATGTAGATCATTCCTGAAGAGCAAGTGCAAAAAGAAGTACCGAGGTCCCACCTAGCCAGAAGAGGTTATGGTCTTCTTTCTTTTTTATTTGCCTGCATCGACTTAACCTTTAGCTGTCCTTTGGTAACTTACATGACTCTTGACTTTTCTATTAATAAAAAGCTAATTTCTAAAACTTGATAGAGGCAGGAGAGCTCTTGTCTGGTTATTTCTTCAGGACAGCTCAGAAGTTGCTGATTACAAAAGGCCTTAGGGAATTGCTAATCATCATCGTAACTTTGATAAAAAATGCAGGAGGTATGGCTTACAAATGATGTAAAGGAGTTCCATCTGTGTTTGAGTGGACGAATGAATTGATATGTAGGATGTAAGCAATGTAACAGCAAGGGAGAAACCCCCGAAGGTGTTCATTGCTCCCGTATCTATGACCTCTACAGCTCTAGGGTGAGAGCATCAGTGATGGGCGGAGATATGCTAGTATTAAGTGAAACCCAAGGATTCGGGGAAACTGGTTCTTTGGTGCAGGTTGCAGAGAAGCTGAAGGGAAACCGAGCAGACAGTCCTGGCTGAGAGTGTGCAGCCGGCATTCCACGGGGGGAAGCAAGTCTCTGTGAATCCAGCCTCGGCCACCATCAGCAGCACCAAGCCAGGCTCAGGATTTACTGTGCACGAATCAAAGGGCATCTGATTAAAATGCATATTCCAATTCAGTTGGTCTGGGTGGGACCTGGGACTCTGCATTTTTAACAAGCTCCTAGGTGATGCCGCGGATGCTGCTGGTCCCTGGGCTACACTTTGTGTTCTGGGGACTTAGGAGATGCTCCGAGAACCCTATGCATAATGCCAGAGGCGCAGAAGCTATTTAGGTAACTTATTCCCTCCCCCATTCCCAGCCCACGTTTTCAGATTCCCGTGGGAGTTCAAGTGCAGCTGACAATGTGCAGTTTGGATTTTCTTATTGAGAAAAATTATCAAGAAGTCAACATAAGCCAGTCACAGCCACTGCAGCCTTGTTTCTGTCAAGCCAGCCTCTCTCCCAACCTAAGATCAGTCTTTCTCAAGTGAGGCTTGTGTGCCACTAAGGTGATTTTGTCTGATGGGTAGCCATGGCATTCAATGACCTTGAATCAAGAAGGATATTACTCTCCTTCCAGTTCTTTTTCAATCCTCCTGATTATATCGAGAAGAAGGTCTCTGTTGGATGCTAGCATGTTTTTGAACGCTCACTTCTCTCCCTGTACTGGGATGTGATGGGTTGCTAACAACAGAAAACCCAACTCAAAATGTTCTCAGTGACTGCAATAGCCTAGAGAGGGAGAGGGAGGGGCTCTGGCTGGTGTGCTCAGCTGGCTCTGCAGCCTCTACTGGGCCGGCCTCACTCTTGGACTGACAGCAGCTCTTCCAGTGGTTGGGGCAGCTCTAGGCCTTGCAATTTGTCCCCAGTATTGGCCCCAGTCAACATCCAAAGGAAGAGACGCATTCTTTTCCAGGGGCCCCCAAAAGAGAAAATCTTCTTTTTTCCCCAAACCTCCACGAAATTTCCCCCCTCATGTTTCATCAGATTGACTCACAAGGCCTTTTTCTGAATAATTCCAATGTCCAAGAGTAGTCTTGAGCCTTAGGCCTGGTTAGGGGACTGTGTGCTGACTGGTTAAAACAAGACTCTTTCCATTCCCTTGTTAACAGAAAGAGAGCAGGCCTCTGGCTTGTTGCCTTTGGGCAAGCAACAGTGTCTCACTTGATTTGAATAATGTGTGGGGTATTTGTTTTTGCCTTTTTTTTTTTTTTCCAGTTGCCTTCTATTAATGGCAAGGGGGACTGATTTCATTATCACAGTTGTAATAAGAATTTTGTTTTTTATTCCTTATGTTTCAGTTTTAAGTGTAATTTAATTTAGAAAAAAATTTAATTAAAGGATGGAACATGATACATGAATGTGGCAAAAATTATGAAGGTGATAAAAATGAGAAGTTTGAGAAATATCACTAAGCTCTTACTTCCTGGCTAACAGATATTTGGGCCTTCTAAATAAAGGAGGTTGTCTAAGGGACAACATCAGCTGCTCAGTTCCTGTGGTTGTAGTCTGATGGGTTCTCAAGCCAAGCTGGATGTCTTAGTCTGTTCAGGCTGTTGTAACAAAATACCACGGATTGGGTGGCTTATAAACAACAGAAATATATTTCTCACAATTCTAGAGGCTGGAAGTCCAAGATCAGGGTACAGGCATGGCCGGGTGGGGGCCCTCTTCCAGTCACAGACTTGGCTGTTGTATCCTCACATGGTAGAAAGGGCAAGGGAGCCTCTCATTCATGACCTACTCGCCTCCTAAAGTCCCCACCTCCTTATATTATCACACTGGGCATTAGGATTTCAACACATTTATTTGGGGAGGACACAAACATTCAGACCACAGCACTGAATTAGAATCACATAGGAGTCTTGAGAAAGCAGATGCCTGGGCCCCACCCTCCAAAGATGGTCTCTTATGGGGTCTGGGAATACGTATTTTTTAAAACTTCACAGACTTTTCTAATGGACAGCCAAGGTGAGAACAACTGCTGAGAACTTTAGAGAATCCTTTTGAAACTGGAAATTTAGGGGCAAGAGGAGTTTGGTTTGGCACCGTTGCCAGGCTGTCTCCATTCCAGAAACGTCTTGTCTTATGTTTGTGTTCATTGTCAGTCCAGTCAAGAAGAACATAAAGATGTGCACTGTTGGCCAGAGAGCAAAGGGGGCAAGAGCTTTATTAGGGGTGAACACAACACATTATGAAAATACTCTTTCCCAAGCAGTGTTCTCACGATAGCTTTGCAAGGATAGCTACAAATGCAAGAGGTGAATGTTAGATTGCGGTGTCTCAACTGCGTGCTTTGAAAAGAAGTGTACATTGGGGCTTGACGTGTTTGAGAACTATTTTTAAAAATCAGTGTCCATTTTGTAATTATATTCTGGGTCATATAAAATATCAACCTAAAGGTGTTCAGCTTCAAACTTCAGCTATCCATCTGCTCCAGATTTTAGCTAGGTGTTTGAAGATGCGTATAGTCACTGAAAGACCAGAATTATTATGGTTTCAACATGTAATCATTGTCAAGTTCATTTGAAAGGTCATATATTTATGCACGAGTGCTTTTCTGTTGCTCATGGCATTTACAATATTAAGTACCTCACTCTTCACTCATCATCATCAATGTCATTTAGGAGGTGGCTCATCTTCTACTTCCATATTTCCTCATGAAATTACACTTGTACCTTTGGTCTTCCTTCTGTGTCATGATAGTTGACATTTTTAATCCAACTACCTTGTAGCATAAATGAATGTTAACAAAGGGGCTTTGAGTTCACATGTTCCAGCTAAAGGTGAAATGAGAGTGAAGGTCCACAACATGGAAGAAACCCAGGCACAGGATTGAATAAATTTCTGCAACCCTGAAAGGTGCCTGCTTTGCTAAAGAAGTTCCTGTAATGGCCCTGGTGCTAGACCAGGAATGAGTGATTTGTTGAAGATGGGCCATCAGATGGAAGAGAATGTACCACCACCATTTGCCCCACTTCCCATTCTGCTCATGTTTTTTATTCAACATTCATTTATTCAACAGATATTTATCAAGTACTTATATGTGCCAAGTTCTGGCACTGATGTAACAAATGCAAATACAGATTCCTCGTTGGAGGTCAAAGTCAGGCCAGAAGGTAAGACCTTGGTCTCCAGCTAAAGCGCTCTTAGGAGAAAGAGGCTGACATTCAGTTCCAGAAGGACTAAACTCCTATTTAGATCATAACAAGCATGTAAACCTTGGATGGGAAAGATAAAAGTCCTTCAGATGGTGTCAGGGTATTTTTTTTTTTTTCTGGAGAGCTTTCATATATCTAGACTGCATGTGACCTAGCGGGCAAGACTGTTTCCTTTCCTTACCCTCCTGACCACTGCCGCTCTTCTAGCCCTCCCCTGGCCCAATTTTTGCCTAGCCTCACTAAACCACCATCTGCACCTGACCATTCCTTACCTGGACCCCTATTCTAGGAACCACATCCCTGGTATGGTTCTCAAACATTGTGTCTGTATTATGAACCATTAACCTTGAAACTTGAGTTAATACTCCAGAATCATATATGAATTTCCCTTTTTCCACTTTTCCATTCCACATTGAAAAAAAATTTTTACCTGAATTATTTTCTCGAAGAATTTATAAAGCAGGAGGGTAATTCAGAACCTAAATCATGTGTATTCCTTGATGCAACCATAAGTCCGTATATGGTCTTATATATAATACACACAAACACTCAGACATTGAAACTAACAAATAATATGACTGTAGAGCATCAACAATATTCCTATTACAGAGGCCCGAGAGGGATGTATTATATAACATTACTTCAAGTTGTAAAGCAAGTCTCTCAATCTGGCATCATTTGAAGTGTGATAGCACATAAACAAGATACTTAATTCCAGAGAGAACCCATGCATTACCACCTGCTAACTAGCCAAGTTGTGTTGTATGTGTATTTTTCATAGACTGTTACTTTTACCCAACCTTGCTTTTTGACCAGTGTCCATTCAAATGCATGTCATAACTAGATTTTTTTTAATAAAATATTTACTTGCTACCAACCAAAGATAATATCCCTTGAAATCTAGTTCAGAAAGTGAATGGGGCTGAAGGGTGAGGCCTGATACATTCTCCCTCTAATTTATCAGCACTGAATGATTTTATGGTTATGTTTGTGTGCAGAGGAAAAAAAGGGAGAAAGTCATGCAAAACAAATTATTACCTGTAAAATTGTTTCTTCTCTTCTTTTTAATTTAGCATTAGTGATTGTGGCCCCAACAAAATGAATTTTTCCCCTTTCTACTTAAAAGCACTCTCTCCTAATTAATGTTTAAAGCTTACAATCACCACAAGGGACGCATTTTGTTTGCATCCATGAAAGCTGCCTTCATTTAAAGGGTTCAATGTTATAGTCTTGGAGGGCAATTAATTTATTTAGTTGCCTTTGGTCAAAATGGTTTCTGGGCACTTGAGAAGATTATTGATCATTCAGCCCACTAAACTATTTGCAGAAAGGCAGCTGAAACCACTTCGTGCCTTTCATAAAAATCTTTTCAATTATAGTCGAAAGAATTTTATTTACATCTGCCAATGCTGTCTTCCATGTCTATGTTTTCCTTTCTCCAGAGTTTATCTTCACTCCGTCATATCTTTAAATAGTGCGAGTCACAGTGATTATGGTAAAACTCATGAGGAAATATGGGACTCCCGTGGTGGACAGTTTCACTTTTTTTTGAGATAGTCATTAGAGCCATTCCCATACATTCCCACTCTCCTTGCTTCTCTATTCATGGTAGGATTGTACCTCCTTGCCCGTGGGAGGTCAGGAGTGCTCACGAGACTTGCTCTGAGGGAGCTGGTTGTGGAAGTGCCTATGTCACTTCCAGACAGAGATGTGAGAGCTGGTGTGTGCTTTATCACATTCTCTTTCCCCATGGCCATGGCCACCAACCAAGATCCAGAAAGCGGCTTCTTCAGCGGGTCCCAGAGAAAGGACCATAAGGAGGTGGAACAAAACTCCTGCTGACATTTGATGGGCACGTGGCATAATTATAAACCTTTGCTGTTTTAAGCCATCAAGAGATGGAGGCTGTTTGTTATTGCAGGATAACCTGTACTCTCTCCTATTATATCTGTTGTTTCAAGTCTCAAGGAGAAACTAACTTTTAAGTGTTAATTAAAAGGGAATTTTGCTTAGGAGTCACGATGAGAACATTACCTCTTACCTAAATGGAGTCAGTTAAAGTTCTTTATTTATATAACGATCAACCAGTTCCTTCTCCCTCCCAGCAATACTTTTATTCTTAAGAGGAAAAATCATGGGGATTTTGGGGGCTGTGAACTCTCATTGTCATTTTCATTTTGAGATTTTTTTTTAAAAGATTTTATTTATTGAGAGAGAAAGAGCATGAGGGGCGGTAGGGGTGAGGGGAGAGAGAGAAGCCAACTCCCCCGTTGAGCAGGGAGCCCCAGAGGGGTGGGGGTGGTCCTCAATCCCAGGACCCCAGGATCAAGACCTTGAGCCAAAAGAAGACACTTAACCAACTGAGCTACCCAGGCACCCCTGAGATGTTTTTTTAATGCCCAGTTTATTACTAAAGAACACGTGGCCCTGAGCAAGTCACTTCACTTTTCTAGACTTCAACTTCCCTACTGTGGAGAAGGGAGAAATTCAAGTCACTTGATGGTCCTGTGATTTCTCGCAGCAGTAACATTCTGTGCTTAGTTCACAGAAAACAGTAGGAAAACTAAGCAGAACCTAGAACTCAAGTCTTTTAGTGCTGCTTCTAGTTTCTGAAAAGTGTTATCAAAGCAGTTTTGTTACGAGGCTATAATCTGAGAGAGATACTTATACTCATGAAACAATACTACCGTGAAAGAAAGGATTTTCAAAGAAATAAAAGAGTGTTGGATATTTTTGTTTTGGTTTTTCGTTTGTTTTGTTTTTATGCGTTTGTTTTATTTAGTGAATGTCTGATTGAAGTGTAATCTACATGTGAAAAAATGCACAAGCCATAAATGAGGAGCTGCTGAATTTGCACAAAGTGAACACACTCTTGTAACCAGCATTCAGAAACCCTCCTTGTCACTACTCCCTGACACAGGGTTACCACCATCCTGACGCCACTAGTCTTAACTTTTTTTTTTTTTAAGATTTTATTTATTTATTTGTCAGAGAGACAGAGAGAAAGAGAGCACAAGCAGGGGGAGCTGCAGGCAGAGGGAGAAGCAGGAGCTGAAGACAGACACTTAACCGACTGACCCACCCAAGCATCCCACTGGTCTAACTTCTAAAAGCAGAGATTAGTTTTGCGGCTCTTGACTTCATCGAAGAGTACCAAATGTGCTTTTTTGTGCTTTCCTCTTTCATTTAACTATGGATTCATCTGTGTTTTTGCACGAAGTTGCCCTTTGTTCCTTCTCATTACTGTGTGGTATTCCACTGTATGGATTTACACAAGCCATCCATTCCATTGTGATGAATTCTCGGGATGTTTCCAGCTTTGGGCTATTATTAATAATGGGCGTTTAAATGCATGTCTTTTGGTTGATGTTATTTCTTTGTATTTTCATGTGTGGGGTTCAGGAGGTAGACGTCCTTAGACCTAAGTAAGAGGAGATAGCTCTGTGGCAAAGGATTGTATTTTGGAGCATCTCCCTAGGAACAGAGGGGAGAAAGTTCCATAGTCCCAGGGAGGGAGAAGGAAGAGGGGCAGAGGGACAGGAGGAGAGAGCCAAAGTTCTTTGGAGCTAGAGGAATGAGTGCTGCTGAGCTCTGCTACTCCTGGCAGGAGTGTCATTGTCTCTTAGTTCACTCCTTTGAACCCTCAGGTAAGGATACCCTGTAGAATTTCCTCTGAAGCACTTTCTGGAGCAGCTCTGTTATGTCAAGGTAGGGAGTCAGCAAAAATGGTAGATGCTTAGAAGGAAAATATTTTTCTAGATTTGCTATTCAAAATTGAAGGAATCTTGTAAACAAATACAGTATATCAAATATTAAATAAAAATTGCATTAAAATTCATAAGGGAGATGAAGACTGTGAGCAATTGCTAATTCACCTGATTTTGTTTTGAGCAATCTTGAAACCCGTGCTCCCTGTCCTCCACTCCCTTGGGGTGTGCAATCGTTTTTTAAAAACGGTAACTGATCCTTAGGCATGTCTTTTTCCTTTTTCTTTTCTCCACAAAACCATGAAATAAGGAGGTAAATAAGAGGCAGCACACCCATAAGCTTGTCAGTTCAAATGTCATACTTGTTTTCATTCCTGAAATGTGGGGCTTGTTTTGGCCTCTGGGAATGCAAAATCCTTTTCTCATCAGACCCATCTCATTTCACCCTGAATTTCCAACTCCTCTCTTTAGTCCTGTTTTTCTTTATGCATGCTTTGGTGAGTTAATCCACTAGTTATTGTTCAAAAGAAAGCAGTTGTTTCATTACATTAATGTAATTTATTGAGGTCTTTATGAACATTCTCTCTAGTCCTCCGTAGGGTTTTGAGCATTATCATCCCCGTTTTCTAGATAAGAAAACTGAGGCTCAGTGAGGTTAAGACCTGTGGCTTAAAAGATGCAAGGTCGATATTTAGATGTAAGTCTGCTCTTGCCTTCCATCTTTCCACTTGAGGTATACCTATGCTGAGACTTATTTTTTTTAGTTTATTTGAGAGAGAGGGAGAGGGAGAGCACAGCAGGGGGAAAGGCAAAGGGAGAGGGAGAAGCAGGCTCCCCGCCGAGCAGGGAGCCCGATGTGGGGCTTGATGTGGGGCTTGATCCCAGGACCCTGGGATCATGACCTGAGCTGAAGGCAGACGCTTAACCGATTGAGCCACCCAGGCGCCCCTATACTGAGACTTACACTCTCAACCCAAAGCTGTAGAGATTTAACAAAGCATACCTTGTATCCTTAGAGCACTGGATCTTACTGGAAGGTTATTTTGCCCCCCAGGGGATGTTCGACAATGTCTGAAGACAACTGAAGGGTGGAGGGTACTACTAAAACGAGTGGCTAGAGGTCAGGGATACTGCTAAACATCTTTCAATGCACAGAACAGCCCCCCGACAAAGAATTACCCAGGCCAAAATGTCAATAGTGCTGAGGTTGAAAAACCTGCCTTACAGTGTTTGTACATCATAATGGTGTTTATGAAGCCTAGAAGAGCGATAAATTGCATTTGAAGGGGGCAACGAGGGATAGTTGAAAATATGTCAGGAGTCAGAAGATCTGTGTTTTGGTCCCAGGTCCACTGTTGACTAGCCTCATAGCTGTATGAAAATAGACTCTTAAAACCTTAGTTACCCCATGAGTAAATGAGTGGTATGAGTGTCTGTCTTATCTATTTATTAATTCATCAAATTTCTATCCATTACCTAGGAGACACAAGCACTGTATTAGACGCTGGTTATGCAACAGACAACAAAATAGGCATCATCCCTGTCTGCAAGTAACCTAGTGGGAAGCAGAGATAAGATAAATGGAACAAGGTGCTGTGGTAACGTAATCTAGTCCAGGGCAATCAAAGGGGAACCATCTAAGCTGACAACTGCAGAGCCAGAAGTTGGACAGGAAGAAAGAGAGAGTAGAGGATACAGGGTCTGCAAAAGCCCAGAAGTAGGACAAAGCGTAGGACAATGAAGGACCTGAGAAGTGTGCAGCAGGACTGAAGTGTACTGTGAGAAGGGAGGAGAGAGGTGTGCCTGGGGAGGGAAGCGGGGGGCAGCTTTTGGAGGGTTTTATGCCCAGGCTAAGGAATAGAAACTTCAGCCTAAGGCAGAGTGGAGAAAATGAAAGGTTTTGAAAGCTGAGGGGTGACATGATCCGATTTGAGTTCTAGAAAGATCATTCAGGCTACTGGATGGAAAATGGATTCTAATTACTCTAGGGACTGGGAGACCAGGTGGGAGTTTGTTGCTGCTGACCCAGGAAGAGGTCACTGTGGTTTCAGCTGGAGTAGAGGCAATGGAATAGACTGAAGTGAGTGCCCGTAAGAACAGATCAATTCCTACTACTGATGGGTTGACAAGATATCCCTGTTTTAGAGCTGCAAAATTTCCAGAACGACGTATGACTGCCACTGCTATGTTTAGAAGCTGGAAGTGTCTGCAGATACTTCACCAGATTGGATTCTGTACAGGGCCTGTGTCTTTGTCTGATAAGTGTGAAGTCTTTGTGGGTATGGACTGGCAGGGCCTAGGTCACACGTCTGCACTCAGACGGCAGGGGGTGCTGGGAAAGTGAGTATCTGGCTTCTCCCTAGGAGGAACATCCTGAACTTCGGAAGGATGTTTAAGAAAGACAGACTAATATGCCCTACAGTACCAGTAGAAAGTGATTTGTTAGCGCCTATAATTTATTTTTATTTATTTTAAAGATTTTATTTCTTTATTTGAGAGAGAGTGTGCTTGAGCACACGCACAAATGGGGGTGTGGTGGGGGAGGGGGCAAAGAGAGAGGGAGGAGAACAAGCAGACTCCCTGATGGGCACGGAGCCCAACATCAGGCTGGGCCTCAGTCCCAGGACCCTGAGATCATGACCTGAGCCAAAGGCAGACACCTAACTGACTGACCCACCCAGGCACCCCTGCTAGCACTTATTTAGAATGCAAACCTGATAATATGTCTCAAATTAAAAATACTCTTTTTCTTTAAAATCTCACTTTTCATAATCTATTCTATACAAGTAAAATTACCCATACATAAGAGCATATATGCTACGGATAGTATGTAGCACTATTCCTTGTGGCAAAAATTTGGTAACAAAGTGAATTTCATATGCAGTCAATAAAAATAACTGAATTAGAGTCAAACCAGTTGGGACTGGGACTCTATGAAAGGCTGAGAAGGACATGCTGGGGCCCTTCAAATAGTAACCTCTTCATATTTAACACAGATTTTCATTTATACCATATCCCAGGGAGTGAGAGGGGGAAGACTGCCTTGTTCCTCCTTCTAATTCAACACCCCGATCCAGATCCAAATCCGTGCATATTTAGCTCACAACTGCTGCTTCGCTCAGAAATGAGGTGGCCACTGATAACCGGGAAGGCACCAAACTTTGGTTTACCTATCTTCCTACAGAAATCTGATTCTGGGTCTTGGACCTATCCTGGATCACCTGTGGGCCAACCAGGCTCTATAACTCAACCCCGTTATGCAGTAAGCAAGAGCCTCATAAAGAAAAACCTAAAATAAATCCCTGGGTCTGAGTGGAAGCTCTTCTGCCTATAATTCCCTGACTCCCTGGGTAACAGCTTGGTTGTGACAGCTAAGTGGTCTTCTTGGGCTGCTATTCCAAAATACTGAAGACTGGCTGGTTTAAACAACAGAAATTTATTTTCTCATGGTTCTGGCAGCTGGGAAGTCCAAAACCAAGGGGCCAGCAGATTCAGTTCCTGGTGATGGCACTCTTCCTGACTTGCAAATGGCTGCCTTCTCGCTGTATCCTCACATGGTAAGGAGAGAAAGCTCTAGCGTCTTCTCTTTTTGTAAGGGTAGTTATTCCATCATGGGGCTCCACCCACATGACCTCATTAAATCGAATTACCTCTCAAAGGTCCCACCTCCAAACACTGGGAGTTAAGACTTCCAACATACGAATCTGGGGGGGACACGAACATGCACTCCATAGCATGACCTCTGAGGCATTACAGTGTGGTTATCAAGAACACAGTCTCAGGGGTCGGATCGCCAGACTGAATCTTGGTTCTGCCACCCACCAGCCATGTGACCTTGGGCAAGTTACTTAGCTTTTCTGTGTCCCGGTGTCCTCATCTCTAGCATGGGTTAGGAATAGTATCTATCTCATAAGGTTGTTATGAGGATAAATTACCTAACACATGTAATATGTCTACAGAGCAGCACCTTTGACATACAAAAAGCCCAATGAATGTGATTATCATCATTCCCTTCTGGATCCAGATATGTCTTTTTTTTTTTTTTTTAATATAACTTTATTTTTTTTTTTTTAAGATTTTATTCCTTTATTTGAGAGAGAGAAAGCACATGAGAGGGGGGAGGGTCAGAGGGAGAAGCAGACTCCCTGCTGAGCAGGGAGCCCGATGCGGGACTCGATCCAGGGACTCCAGGATCATGACCTGAGCCGAAGGCAGTCGCTTAACCAACTGAGCCACCCAGGCGCCCTGGATCCAGATATGTCTTAATTCAGTCTCTTCCCCAAATATTCAACCTGGTCGAATTACCCCGGCAGCTTTCTTTCTATCCTAGCCTTTGGATGACGCTCCCAGTTTAAAAACAAAACAAAGCTGTATTTATTACACAAATAACATTATAGTAATGGGGATTCATGAAGGACAGGACTGAAATTCCTGGGGGTGGGAGAGGGAAGGAGGAATTTCGGAAGTTCTCCACAGTCATCCCAGTTTGGGGATGGTCTGGAGGGTGTTCTAGCCCAGTGCTGTTCTGTACTTGCAATGTTGCTATTTTCTATTTTCAAAAGCTCTATTTAACCATTGTAATTTGTGGCTTTCTTCAAAGCTAAGTATAGAGCAAAACATAATAATGCAAACTGGCTCCTACTGAGCTGAAATGAGTAGTGTTCTCTCACCAAATTCTCTTGCAGGCTTTAATAACTTCTTTAATTTCTCTGTTATTTTCCAATCTTGTATACCTTTTCCAGAAGCACTCATTTTGTCTTTCTTAAACTGGCTTTCCTCTGCTGGGAAAATGACCAAATTATTCTGCTCCCGTCCCGCTGCCACACCTCTATTTTTTGGTTTTCGGCTCCTATTCTGGGTTTATAACCAATTTCACAGTTGTTGATAATGGTGAGAGGCTATAATTGAGTCAGTACTGGAAGAAGGAATGACTTGTCAGAACATTTTATTAGAAGGAAACCATTTCCAGGACACAAGGAGAGAGAAGTAACAGGAGCATACATACTCATTGTCCTTGCTTGGGAACTAATAGTGTGGGTTCCAAAGTAGGGTTAGGTTAGGTTGTTTTCTTTGACTCCATGACACACCATTCCCTTTTTTTTTTTTTTTTAAGTTTGAGATTAGCCTCTAACAGAAGGCAGTAAAGTTCTTGTCTGGGTTGAGGCACAAACACTGTGTTTAGACTATAAGCTCTCAGGAAGGACAAAATATTAATGTCACAGGAGCTCAGAAAACATAAATTAAAATCGACAGACAGAAAGAAAGAGCCATGCTTGCAAAAGACAGTGGGTTGGTCAGTGGTTACCATATGGCTGCTTTTGCAGGTCATGTGTAGCCACGTTTGTTTCTATATTTGGTATTCCTACCGAAAGGAGAATGTCTGGACAATTCCAATATAAGAAGGGTGAGTAGCTGGAGCTGAAGTTTTGGATAAAAGGTACAGGAAAGACCTGCTTCCTTGCTGGAATGTGAGAGGGGCTCTGGAGTGCTTTCTAGGAAAGTCCAAGATGCTCCTCTACCCACATTCTCTCCAGACTCAATTGCCTACAGTTCCTTGAGCACTCTTTATGCTTCCGCATCTCCGTGCCTTTCTTTTCTCTGCCAGACAGATACACTCACTGCCCCTACCCAGATCCTATTCAAAAGATGCCAAGTCTTCTCCCTGCTAGAATTAGTCCCCCCCTCGGCTCCATTCCCATAACACTCTGGCCGTGCCTCTGTTACTAATCACTCTAGTGCCCATGCTTCTTCTAAAATCAGACCCTGAGGAAGGGATTTGAATATAAGAATTTATTTGGAAAGAGATCCCAGGAAGCACTGTGAGTGAGTAGGAAGTAAGACCAAGAAAGGGGAAAAGCCAATAAACGGCTTTTTAATGAACAGGTTACTCCTGTGAACAACTGGGGCTCAACCCCATTAGAGATCTCCTGAGAGTCTGGGTGGCACATGCTCAGAAGTGTCCTACTGAAGGGCAAAAGAACTCCCGCCCTCATTGGTTGTGAGTTGTTCTGGAGATAATCCTCTAGCACTTCCATCCTGCCTCCAAGATGCTGAGCTGCTCGAAGGCCAAAGAACACCTTCAGGTGAAGAGATGAGGGAAGCCATAGCCTCTAGGGGAACTATCCAGAGTAGACTGAGGATCAGGTTGAAGGGGTATGGGCTTCACAAGAACAGCATACAACAAGATTGACAGTGCTGTAAGCTTTTTGAAGGCAGGGAATGAATTTTACTCATCTTTATAGACCCAAAATAATCAACATGCCGCTTTGTGCTTAGGAAGTGCTTAATCACTGTTAAACAAACAAGGTTGATTATCATTATATCTGACGAACCAATGATACATTCAACAAATACATATTGAAATACTGACTATGTGCCACAGAGAAATCAAATGGGCCTTGTTGCTGCCCTTTGGGGAGCTGACTACCTATCACCTGATTCTCAGCAGATTAGATTTTTATCTTCCAGGAAGGGAGAGTTTATTTCTCCTACAGAGGGTAGGGACAGAGAATAACTGATGAAAATTTTTTGGTGTGATTTCATACTCTGGGTTGATGGACCTGGATTTGATATAGACATAAAAAGAAATGATATGGAAATGTAGAAATACTACTTGCTGATTCTTTTCCATTTTTTACTTGAAAAATGAGCTGTTAAATTAGCTAAGTAGATTCTGGATTCCAGAAACCAGAGGAAAATGTGTATTTTCTTGTCTTGCTTGATAAATAATTATTCAGGGAATGCTAAAAAGAAGCTCAGAAAAGAAAAGAAAAAAATGTTCCCCCAAAGTGGGCTTGTCTATACTGATTTCAATTTGAGATGAAGAGGCTGAGCAACATAACCACCGAAACTTGTGACCATAGTACTTTGGTTTTCTAGAACTTTAAAAAATAATGCCTTGAGGAATTCCCATTTCCAACCCAGCATGTAAGGAGCCTGGTATTTATCTAAATGAATTGAAAACTTATGTCACACAAAAACCTGCACACAGATGTTTATAGCGGCTTTATTCATAATTGCCAAACCTTGGAAGCAGCCAAAATGTCCTTCGTTAGGTGAATGGATAAGTAAACTGTGGTACATCCAGGTGATGGGATAATATTCTGCACTAAAATGAAATGAACTATCAAGCCATGAAACAACATGGGGGAATCTTAAATGCATATTACTAAGTGAAAGAAGCTGATCTGAAAAGGCTACATGCTGCAGGATTTCAACCATATGACATTCTGGTAAAGGCAAAACTATGTAGACAGTAAAAAACTAATGGTTACCAGGAGTTGTGGGGGAGGGAGGGATGTAGAGGTGAAGCACAGAGTATTTTTAGGGCAGTGAAACTACTCTATATGATACTACAATGATGGAAATTGGTATATGTCATTATATATTCACCAAAACCCATAAAATGGGGGCACCTGGGTGGCTCATTCTGTTAAGCATCTGTCTTCGGCTCAGGTCATGATATCAGGGTTCTGGAAGAAGAACCCTTCTTCTTCTGGAAGAATCCCCACATGGGGCTCTCTGCTCAACTGGGAGTCTGCTTCTCCCTCTCACTCTCCCTCTGTGCTCTCTCTCTCATAAATAAATAAAACCTTAAAAAACAAAACAAAACAAAACCCATAGATTGCACAGCACCAAGAGTGAAGCCTAATGTGAACTGTGGACTTCGGATGATAATGATATGTCAGTGTAGTTTCCCTGATTGTAACAAATGTGGCACCATGGTGTGGGATGTTGATCGTGGGGGAGGTTGTGCATGTGTGGGGACAGGGAGTGTTCGGGAACTCACTGTACCTTCTGCTCAGTTTTGCTGTGAACTGAAAACTGCTCTAAAAAATAAAGTGTATCAATTAAGAAATGATTGAATTGTTAGAAACACAAACCAATATTTGCCAAATTAAAAAGAATTCTTTTTCTGAATCATGGTACCATTAATTAGCTTTTGGGTGACATAATTTGACATGAGAATTCATGGAGCCTTTTTACATTTATATTTAGACTAAATATAATTCAATAAAGTACTTATTATGGATTCTACTGCCACTCACTTTGACAAGTACTATTGAGAAATATTAATCTTAAAATACATAGTTCAGAGATGCTAGATCATCTTTATTCATGAAATTATGTTCCCAGAATCAGTCTAGATTTCATTAACACAATTTGTGCTTCCCTGCATTTCATTCCTGCATTTGTATTCTCTGCCTCCCTTCCTAAGTATACTAAGGGCTCCACATAAGGGTGCGTGATTTGCAACATACAGAGAAAGAACAGTCCTAAATTGCTTTAGATTTTAAACTTGAGCATATATTGATGGGTAATTGTTAAACTATTTATTATTATTCTAACTACGGATAATAACTATTTTACTAGTCTTATCTGTCAACAAAAGAAATTTTAGCCGCAGGGAGATTAGGCAACTGAATGATCCTCTTGTGCCAGACTCTTTAAGAATACGAGAAGGTAGTGAATTTGGGGGCCAGCTCTCACCTAATGTCTTCGATTCAGAGAACATTTCACTGATACTTCTGCCTTCTCTGGCAACTTACCCTGAATCACCTGCACATTCCTTCTTTTTTTAAGTCAGATCACCAAGACTTTGGTTTTGGTTTTGGTTTATCTTTTTTTCTCCCTATTTTTGTCTTTAATGAGCATGCATTATGGATATAATAAAAATCTTTTTAAAGGGGCATGATGTTTGTTTGTTTGTTTGTTTGTTTGTTTGAAAAGCTTCTGTGTAAGAGATTTCACTAAGGAATTCTTAACCACTTTTGTCTGTGATCCCCTCTGGCTGTCTGAGGAAGCAGAGGACATTTTCCAGAAGTAAATCTGCTCTAGAAGAAGAAATGCTTGCTGATCTGAGTAAGCCTGGGGTCGCACCCAGATCTGAGTTAGGGCAGTGAATGTAGGAAGGAATACACAAACAAAGAAAAGGAAACTGATAAAGGATTTTCAGGAAACTCCTGAAAAGTGTCTGATGGGATGCCTGCTGCTTTGTTACAACAAATGCCCCATTTAGGTGGCCAAGCCCCACCTTCTTTATTATATGAGCATTCCAATCACGACACTTAAAATATTAAACATCCCCGCTTTCCAAAAGGCAGGTTTAATTTGCAGACATTCACAGAAGAGAGGTTAGACCTTGACAGATGACATTACTCTAAGTGTGTCTCCCCTCCCCCCCCCCCCACCCCCAGGGGGCTGTGCAGGACTCCAGCATCATCAAAGGCCCTGCGGGTGGCTTATGGCTTAAGTCTATCAGAATGACCTGGCCCTAGCATTTGGCGAGGCCCCAGGGCATCTGGGAGCAAGGCAGGAATTCACAATGAGGAAGTTATTTGTGGCCTGTGTTGAAGATCTTTTCAATTAAAGCTTTAACATTTTTTACAAGCAACCCCCAGGGATTCCGTCATTCTAAACACCAGTTTTGATGGATGGCAGGCTAACACAGCAAGTGACTCGCCCAGCTCACTGCAATTATTATCAAAACTCAGGTACCCTCCCTTCTCCAGAGACCTCCCTGTGCTGCTGACAGGAACATAGACCAAGAAAACTTTAAGAAACATTGATTTTACGTAAATAAATGCATAAATGCTGTTTTGCAGCAGAAATGGTTGTTGTTTCTTGTTTTCTCATTGAGTCATTAAAGATGAAGAGAACATATGATCAACAAACTACAAGGCAACCTAGAGAATGGGAGAAGATATCTGCAAATGACATCTGATAAATCGTTAATATCCAAAACATATAAAGAACTTATACCAATCAACACCGAAAAAACAAGTAACCCAACCAAAAAATAGGCAGAAGACATGAACAGACATTTCTTCAAAGAAGATATACAGAAGGCCAACAG
Source organism: Eumetopias jubatus (assembly GCF_037043125.1). Lineage (NCBI taxonomy): Eukaryota > Metazoa > Chordata > Mammalia > Carnivora > Otariidae > Eumetopias > Eumetopias jubatus. Next base: position 111,485,218 of record NW_028274807.1, read on the forward strand.
ACACATGAAAAGATGTTCAACATCACTCATCATCAGGGAAATACAAAAAAATCACAATGAGATATCACCTCACTCCTGTCAGAATGGCTAAAATAAAAACACAAGAAACAACAGGTGTGGGGAGGTTGTGGAGAGAGGGGAACCCTCTTGCACTGTTGGTGGGAATGCAAACTGGTGCAGCCACTCTGGAAACAGTATGGAGGTTCCTCAAAAAAATCAAAGATAGAACTACCTATGATCCAGCAATCACACTACTTGGTATTTACCCAAAAGAGACAAAAAAACTAATTCAAAGGGATACATGCACCCCAATGTTTATAACAGCATTATTTACAATAGCCAAGATATGGCAGCAGCCCAAGTATCCATTGATTGATGAATAAAGAAGATGTATATATAATATATACAATGGAATATTATTCGGCCATAAAAAAGAATGAAATCTTGCCATTTGCAGCAACATGGGTGGAGCTAGAGAGTATAATGCTAAGGGAAATAAATCAATCAGAGAAAGACAAATACCATATGATTTCACTCATATGTGGAATTTAAGAAACAAGTGCACATGGGGCGCCTGGGTGGCTCAGATGGTTAAGCATCTGCCTTCAGCTCAGGTCATGATCCCAGGGTCCTAGGATCGAGTCCCGCATCGGGCTCCTTGCTAGGCGGGGAGCCTGCTTCTCTCTCTGCCTCTGCCTCTCTCTCTCTCTCTCTCTCTCTCTCTCTCTGACTCTCATGAATAAATAAATAAAACATTAAAAAGAAAGAAACAAATGCACAAAGGGAAAGAAAGAGAGACAAACCAAGAAACAGACCCTTAACTATACAGAACAAACTGATGGTTGAGGGGGCACGGGGATGAGTGAAATAAGTGATGGGCCTCAAGGAGTGCTCTTGTCCTGATGAGCACTGGGGGATGAAATTAGAATAAAAACTTAAAATAGTGAATTCAGGATGAGAAAAAAAGAAAGATAAAGGGAACAACGTCCTGTGGTCTCCTCATCGACTGGGTGGCAGCTTGGTATCAGGGGCAGCATAGTCCTGATTCAAATCCCTGCCGTGTGACTCTAGGCAAATCACTTCACTTCTCCAAGTCCTCTTTCCTTCAAATCTGCAACGGGGGTGGTAATAATACCCAGTTTTCATTTTTAATTGAGGGGATGGACCTATTCAGTACGTAAGGTGTAGTTGCTACTATTCCTGGCTATAACTGTAAGGGGCCTTACCTATGAATGATGTATGCACGTGGTATGTACGTACGTGTGTATGTATCTATCCATCTATATGTGTCCTATACAGATATATGAGCCAACACTTCAGAACTGAAAAAATTGGGGCGCCTGGGTGGCTCAGTCATTAAGCGTCTGCCTTCGGCTCAGGTCATGGTCCCAGCGTCCTGGAATCAAGCCCCACATCGGGCTCCCTGCTCCGTGGGAAGCCTGCTTCTCCCTCTCCCACTCCCCCTGCTTGTGTTCCCTCTCTCGCTGTGTTTCTCTCTGTCAAATCAATAAATAAAATCTTTACAAAAACAAATAAAAGAACTGAAAAAATTGCATGTAAAAACCTCAGATTTCCTGTTTCTTTTGAAAGTAAAATGAGAAGATCTGGGAACATTGGGCTGAGTCTGAGTGGCCCCTGCCCCTTGAGTCATGGCAAGTGTGCACAGTCCCACCCTTCCTGGACCACTTCATTATTCTGGGCTCAGCCTGGCCCCTTGGGTCATCTGACTGTGCCACTTTATCTTGGTCCCCCCATCCCACCCCACCCCCCACCTCAGGTCTCCGGGCAGGAGCTCTTCAGAAAGATAGAGGCAAACTCCTGTTTATTTTCCATAGACTGGGGTGGGTAGGTGGGTGTTCACTTTCAATGAGAGGCTTCCCTTATCTCTTAACTTGTTGGGTGGTTAAACTTGAAAGAGAGGGATTCAGAGGAGATGAATTAAAGTCTTTGTTTTTTTTCATTTTTTATTTAAATTCAATTAATTAACATATAATGTATTATCGGTTTCAGGGAGGTAGAGGTCAGGGATTCATCAGTTGCATAGAACACCCAGTGTTCATTCCTCCACGTGCCCTCCCTAATGTCCATCACACAGCTACCCTATCCCCCACCCCCCTCCCCTCCAGCAGCCCCCAGTTTGTTTCCTAGGATTAAGAGTCTCTTAGGGTTTAAAACAAGATGAAATCAGAGAGGGAGACAAACTGTATGGTAAATAAAAATCTTTAAATTAAAAATTGGTTTTGGTCTAACCCTGTTCAAGAAGACCCCCTGTTCTTCTCCAAATCTTAGCTGCCTTAGCTAAGCAGATAGGATTGCTAGAGGTAGAGATGAAGCAGTGGGTCCCAGAGCATATTTCACCTATGACTTTCTCCATGAGGGCAACGCCATACTGAGGGAGTGTGTTGATAACTTGTGAGATTTTTTTTTTTCCGGTTGTCATAAAGATTAGAGGGCAACATTGCTTTTAGGGAGTAGGGCCAGGATGATGGATTCCCTGAAATATGCAGGGAATTTCCCTGAAATCCCCTACCCTAAAGGATTTGTTTTACCCCCACAACTTCTGAATATCCTGCCAGATATTCATATAGGTAAAAAACATATTTATAATAACCTGAACCCAGAATCTGACTCCGTTATACATACAAAATGCTATCACACAGTTTCAGTAAGCACTGAATTTTCTGGGAATTCAGGTACTGTATAAATTAGGGAAGCATATACTTTCTTTGCTCAGAAATTTACCATTTCAAAAACTACCAGAAGGCATCACTGTTTGATGGACTTGAGGTGACAATTCGACCAACTGAGTTATTCTGCTTGGGTAGACACTTGATTCAGAGTGTTTTTACCTATAGTAGCATATGTCTGATTAATCCATTAAGGATGTGTAGGCAAAAACTTGTATTTCTATGGAAAACCGGGTGCTGTCTATAGCACACCCCCCTGGGTTATCTGATTCTGATTTCATGGTAGCTATTCTATAACTTATGTAAAGGGTAGATAACTGATAATAATGCAAAATGATTTTTGTCTGTAGATACGCAAATTCTGTCCTAATAAAGGTACAATTGGCCTCTCTTCCACTATTTAAGAAACTAGTTTTGCCTCCACATATACATTCATTTCAATACTTTTGATTTATAAATGTGTTCTGTACATTCTTTGGTTTCCTCTCTTGAACAGGTTATATTTGCCGGGTTCCTCATTACGACTTAATTAAAATATATGCATATGCTCATTTTTCTATCTGGATAAGAATCAAGATTTTACTTGTTCGATTTTATAAATTGTCTTTTAACAGTAATCTTGTCTGGGTATTTGCAAATTGAGATACATATCTTATTGTAAATTAATTTCCTTTTAGTTCTCTCTTTATAATAGGATTGTTATATATATATATTTTTAATGCATCATATATAAATTTCATTTCAGGATAGTAGAAAGGTTGTTCCTGAATTTATTATAGGGGCACCTGGCTGGCTCAGTCAGTAGAGCATGCGACTCTTGATCTCAGGGTTGTGAGTTTGAGCCCCCGTTGGGTGTAGAGATTACTTAAATAAAATCTTTTAAACAAATTTTTGTCATAGGGGTGCCTGGGTGGCTCAATCTGCCATCAGCTCAGGTGATGATCCCAGGGTTCTGGGATCAAGCCCCACGTCTGGTTTGCTTCTCCTTCTCCCTCTGCCCCTCCCCCAATTTGTGCTCTCGTTCTCTCTCTCTCTCAAGTAAATAAATAAAATCTTTTTAAAAATTTGTCAGAGGGGCGCCTGGGTGGCTCAGTCATTAAGCGTCTGCCTTCGGCTCAGGTCATGATCCCAGGGTCCTGGGATGGAGCCCGGCATCGGGCTCCCTGCTCAGCGGGGAGTCTGCTTCTCCCTCTCCCACTCCCCCAGCTTGTGTTCCCTCTCTCGCTGTGTCTGTCTGTCAAATAAATAAAATCTTAAAAAAAAATAAAAATAAAAATTGTTATAAAAGGAAACATGGGGGGGGCACCTGGGTGGCTCAGTCGGTTAAGCATCTGCCTTCGGCTCGGGTCATGATCCGGGTCCTGGGATCGAGCCCCGCATCGGGCTCCCTGCTCTGCGGGAAGCCGGCTTCTTCCTCTCCCCCTCCCCCTGCTTGTGTTCCTGCTCTCTCTGTCAAATAAATAAATAAAATCTTAAAAAAAAAAAAGGAAACAGGGGGTCTGAAAATGTTGGAACTACAGATTCCTTTGGAAATTCTCTGAACGAGCCCACATATGTAACTGATCAACTGGGTCATTATTTTTCTGAGTCAGACACAGAGTTCTGAGTTCCAGCCTATTTAGAGCAATCACTAAACTTTGAATTGTTTTGGGAACACCTATCCTTCCCCTCAACTCAGACTTTGCTTAGACTTAGTACTGAGAGTCAGTACTGTTGGCTGGTGCTGTTACAAAGTAGCCGTTTATGTGTACCACTGATCACTATCTTCCCTAGGTCATCAAAAGCCAAGAGTATTCCAGACAAACTGCATTGTCTGGCCATCAGAGGTAATGTCAAAAAAGACTAAACGGGGGCATGTTTTCTTATTTTCTCCTTCCTTGATCTATATTTTTTCATCCCAGGATGAAAACAGCCCAGAGTACTCATTCTCCAGGTCCCCTCCAGGGAATCCTGATCCTGGCTTGTAGCCCTGCAGTAAGTCTTAGGCCCAACTATTGTAATACAATCATCTGATGCCACATTTTAAAGTCTGGGAAGGGTAGGATCAGAGGTTGAAATTTCTTTAAGACCAGGAAGAAATAGTGAATTGGCTTACCTATCTTGATGCCATAAATTTCACCCCTGGCTGCTGGCTGGGAATGTGTTCAGCTGACAATGACAAATGAAAGGGAAAAAAGATCCACTCCTGGTTGTTTACTACTAAAATACCCTTATTTAAGATATCGCTTTTCTTTGTATTAAATAAACACACTTATGCCCAAAAAAGTACAGAGGAGCTTGGCAAACAAAAATAAACTAGAAAATTTATGAGCCTGGCTTATATATATTGCTTTATTTAGAGGATAAGTCTCACATATTTTTTTCTTCCACCTACCAAAAGGAACATGCATAATAAATGAACTAAGCTTGGCAGGAAATCCATCAATAAGGTTAATTTAAAGTGTAGGCAGAACAGCAAATCTCCATGTGGATATCAAGGGGCTTGTTCTTATTTCAAAACCAATTGACTTCCAGACATCTGAATATGCCTCTCTGAAGAACCAGACAGAAGGAAATCCCAGCAACTTAAACACCCACCTCCCCATCCTGATGATATGTCTTCTGGGAATTCATTTTTAGGATCACTTACAACATAGGAGCAGAGCTGAGGCTAGATATGGGGCTGTGCTGGGAGCAGGTGCTCAAGACATGGGCTTCGTGGGTTTAAGCTCTGGTGCCATCACTCACAAGCTCTATGACTTTGGGTAAGATACAGAACTCCCCTAAGCCTCGGTCTCCTCATCTGTAAAATAAGGACAGCACACGATGCTGTATGACATTACAGATTGATACATGGCTGACGTGACCATATTGGATAACTCATTAAGAAGTCTTACAAGTTGCCTGGCATAATTATAATTATGAAATATTGAAGACCTGGGTTTTTTTTAATACCAGAAATTGGTGAGGGAGGTGTGTGTGCAGATAAATGGGAGAGTATCATTTTAAAGATTAATGATTGTAGGGGCCCCTGGGTGGCTCAGTTTGTTAAGTGTCTGACTCTTGATTTTGGCTCAGGTCATGATCTCAGGGTTGTGTGATCAAGCCCTGTGTGGAGCCTGCTGAAGATTCTCTCTCTACCTCCCCTCTGTCCCTAACCCCCCCTTCTAAAATCAATCAATCAATCAATCAAAGATTAATGATTTTAAAAGAGCAGCTCCTCCAAAGAGGAAAAAAGGAACCAAAATAAGACCTCAGAATATGGCAGAAATTTTTGTCTTTCAGCAGAAAAGAACTTGGTTCTCCACAGGGCATTACTCTTTTCTTGGCCTAAGTCCTCTACCAAAGACTGTGCTAGGGAGAACTCTGAACCATACTGGGGAAAAGATAAATTTCTTTTTGATTCCGTGGGGATTACTTAAAAATACAACTACTATCTGATCTAGCAATCCTTCTTCTGGGTATATATCCAAAAGAATTGAAACCAGAGTCTCAAAGAGATATTTGCACACCCATGTTCGTAGCAGTAGTATTTACAATAGCCAAGAGGTAGAAGCAACTGAAAAACCTATCAATAAATAAACACATAAACAAAATGTGGCATACACATACAATGGAATACTATTCAGCCTTAAAGGAAGGAAATTCTGTCATGGGCTACAACGTGGATGAACATGAAGGACATAATGCTAAGTGAAATAAGCCAGTCACAAAAATACTTATATGCTATATAATCCCACTTGTGTGAAATATCTAAAGTAGCCAGACTCATAGAAACAAAGCAGAATGGTGGTTATGTGGACCTGGGGGAAGTGGGGAAGGAGGAGTCATTTAGTGGGTACAGAGTTGCAGACTTGAGAGATGTAGACGTTCTGGAGATCTGTTTCCTAACAATAAAAAATATATATCTGTTTCACAACAATGAATATACTTCACACTACGCAGCTGTACACTTAAAAATGGTTACGATGGTAAATCTTATTTTTTTAGCACAATTTTAAAAATGAAGAGATGCACGGATGCTTGACATGTAACACAGGTACAGTAAATACTAGCTATTGGCTATTAGTAGGGTTATCCCATGCCGGTCCTCGAACATGACTCTTTCCCTAGCACCTCCTCCCCAGCCTTTTTCTCATAGATAACAACATATCTTCTTTCTCCATCTGCTCTTGCACTCTGTCCTGTTTCATAGCTTTGCTTGCACCTTTGTTCTGTCAAATGCAGGGGCAGTGAAGTGCAGAACACTGTGTGCCCTGCTGAGTCCTACCCCGAGCCATGCATGGAGTGGGTGCACACTCTTTTTAGGTTTTGTTTTTTTTTATCTTTCCATTACGAGTATAGCAAGTCATTGATACAGAGAATATTGACAATAGCAAAGTATGAGGAACAGGGAAAAAAATTATCGAAGTCCGGCCGCTTAAAAGCAATTACATATTAATTTGTTGTTGGTGGGTTTTTTTTTAATTTTATTTATTTTTAAGATTTTATTTATTTATTTGAGAGAGAGAGAGAATGAGAGAGAGAACACGAGATGGGGGAGGGTCAGAGGGAGAAGCAGACTCCCCGCTGAGCAGGGAGCCCGATGTGGGGCTCAATCCTGGGACTCCAGGATCATGACCTGAGCCGAAGGCAGTTGCTTAACCAACTGAGCCACCCAGGCGCCCTGTTGGTGGGTTTTTTTGAGTAACTTTGTGAATTAAGTAGAGTGAAAACAAATGCTAACTACCTTAAAAGGGAAGGTAAGGACTTAATATTCAAGTAAATTTGGGAATTGTTTTCCTTGAGAATATTCTAGGGTAGTTTGAGGTACCTGGTAGCTAAGAACTTGATGGGTAAGTTGGAGTCAAAGAGACAGTGTAACTATGATAATACAAATATAGCTCTTTTAGTTAATATCATTTTGATTGCAGTCAAAAGAACCCAGCTCTGGCAACCAAAGCATAAAGATGAATTAATTGCTGTCGAAGTATAATTTTCAAAAAGCTAAAACATGGGTCTCCTATCCAATGATAGAGTGTACCTGCGTCAGAGATTTATTTAACTAATTAATGAGGGAACCAGCAGGATGGTAAAGCTGGTTCAAAGGAAGATGCAGGAGATTGATGTATACATAATCAGTGAAAGACACGATGCTAGAATCAAATTGCTAAATTAAACGCCAAAAAAAACCCCCAAAGGAATACAACTATAGCCTCTGTGGATATCCATTCCACTGAGCAAAAATGATTTGCATTTCTATTAGACAAAAAATCATATGGAAATTAATTAGTTAACATCAAACGTTAGGAAATGGGGCTCTAATCAATAGTCCACTGTGAGCCAGAGTTCCTTCCTTCCAGGGTCATGTGACCCCCAAAGCAGGCCTGTTGGACAGATAGTTCTCCAATATGCCATTGAAAGATACATAGTCATCCTTCCTCTTGCCTGAGTTCCGAAGGTTTGATAATTTTTCTGAACTGGGAGCCTCAAGTCACTGGGCAATCATTACCGTCATGTGCTGCACATGTCCCGTGGGCCAGGCCTTTGCTAAACACTCTCCTTGCCATGCCTCCTTCTCACAACAGCAGAAAAGGGAGTATCATTCCTGCATTTTACAGAGAAACCACCTAAGGTGTAGAAAGTTCCATACTTTCCCCAAGGTGATATGGCTGATACAGTAGCAAAGTCCAGGCAGGGCTCTGTCGGGCCAGCTCTAATTCCAACTGGGAGTCTCCCAGGTATTCCCGGAGGTCACCCAAGAGGAGGCACTGGGGTGGGAAGGGGGGAAAAGAGCAGAACTCTCCCTGGGGATGACCTAAGCTCTCGTTCTTTATCATTCCTGTCATATGCATACTTTATGGTATCTAGATGAGCATAGTAGTACATATGCAGTTTCTGAATGGATAATTATACATATTTCAGTGGGCCACAATCAGAAAGGTTTGCAGCCTTCTGCTGCAAAGCCTTTCAGTTTGTCAGGAGCATGGTTCACGGTGCACGTGCATTTTCAAGTTTGCTGCTGGGCATTTCCGACTTACTTCTCCAGTCTTACTCAGCTTGTTTCCTCAAAATGTTTCAGATTCTGGTGTCTAGCCATGAAGACTGAAAGCCTCACACCTTTTCCTTGCAGTGTGAGAGGTGCAGCATTTTCATCTCTAGGGAGATCAGGAGATGCTTACAGGCAACGTTGTTGTCCTTTTCCATGCTTGCTGGGAAGGCATGATGAAGGTCAAATCCATGTTCTCATTTGCTTCTGTCTCTAGCTCTGGGCTTTGTGAGAGTGAGGGGAAGGGGGATAGCCATGAAATGGAGAGTGATTCACACATAATTCTCAAGTTCCTACTCAGGGCTTTCAGAAATCACCTTGGTGGGTGGCTGAGTGATCTGAAGATGAAAGAAAGTAAATTGTCAAGTTCTAGCCTTAGAAAACCAAAGAGCAGTGAAGGCTGGACACAGAGTCTATGTGAATTAAGGAGATTTGCTCCCAGAGCAGGGCTGGCATTATCCCCAAAGCCAGACTCCAGGGACCGCTTGAAGCTTTTGGAGCAAAGCATTCCAACTGTTCTATAACATTAGTATTATTGGGCATTCTCTGAAATTACTAGTTACACTCAGTTGAATAAATGCTCCTAAATGCAATTAAGAATGTATTATATGTTGACTTTATGGATGAGCTAAGAAAAATACTCATTATCTTGTCTCTCTGGGAAATACTACATATACTTAGAGGCTTTGTGCTCTTGCACAGTTGTAGGGGACAAATAAGCAGGGGAGAACCAGAGTTCCCTGGCCCAGCTGGGAGTGCCTCTTCTGTGCCCCCACATCCACACATAGAACCTGGCACCCCCATCACCTTCCCAAACTTGGAAGGCTTCACTGAGAAAGCTGTATGTGGTGAGGCTGGGAAACACAGCTTGCTGCCTGGTCCCAAAAGCAACCCCAAAAGCAGATAGCCTTCAGGGACTTCTGGGTGATGGTTCAACAGGAGAGTGTGGCCCCAGGTAAACAAAGAGGTCTCAGAAAGGGCATGGTGGGGACTCCTGGCCCCCCCGCTGGAGTCCTTCTAACCAATCCTCAGGTGAATGACAGAAGCCCACCAGCCGATTGCCTCTCTGTCTCCCTCTTCATGAGTGTAAAGTGCTTGCAGGACAGACTAGGTCCTGGGCTCCAACTCCTCTCTTCAGAGAAGCTCTGCCATTTGTTTGACAACTAATTGTGCCTGGTACTGTGCTGGGATGTCCACACTCCTTGCCCGAGGGGCCCAGAAGAGTTCAAAAGCCTCCTTACTGGAGCAGAGACCCAGCCTCAGCAGCCCAGCATTGCCTGGAGGCCTGTTAGAAATGTAGAACCCCAGCCCCAGCCTGAACCTACTGAAACAGAAGCTGCATTTCAACTGGATCCCCCCAGGTGGTTTGGATGTGCCTTAGTTTGAGAAGCACTAATCTGAAGTTTAACTGGTCCAAGATCACATCCCAGCCCCACCATTTGCAGGCAAGTCACTTCGTTTCTCTGAGCCTGAGTTTCGGTATCTGTAAAACGGAAATAGAAACAGGTCCCACCTCGCAGGCTGTTGCAAGAAGGAAATGTGCTCCTGTATGTGAACTGTAACACCTACATTAAGTAAGTGCTCAGAAAGTAACATCTAAGAGTAATGCGCCATCCCCCACACATGGAAAGTGAACGCCGCCACGACTTTGTATTAAAGGGTGTCCGCATCTGCCTGGCATCTCCTTTGCTCAGCCTATATTCTTGAAAGGCTGACGAATCATCCTTTACCTGGGGGTGACAGTGAGAGCTGGCTTTGATACCTTTCAAAGACCACCAGTGGGATTCACTGACTGTTCTCTTGCAAGAAGACAACAAAATTCAGTCTTCAGCCAATCACCCACTGTGGTAGCCAGCCTCCAAGATGGTCCCAATTATCCCTACCTCCAAGTCTTCATGCACCTGTGGGGCCCACTCACACTTGAAAAAGGCTGACCTGGGGGCCCCTGGGTGGCTCAGTCAGTTAAGCGTCTGCCTTCAGCTCAGGTCATGATCCCGGAGTCCTGGGATCGAGTCCTGCATTGGGTTTCCTGCTCGGCAGGGAGTTTGCTTCTCCCTCTCCCTCTGCCTCCCCCCCACCACCACTGCTCATGCTGTCTCTCGCTCTCTCAAACAAATAAATAAGATCTTAAAAAAAGAAAAGAAAAACAACAAGGCTGGCCTGTATAACCAATAAGATATTGTAGAAAAAGTACACAAGTGTGACTTCCAGGGGTGGGTCACAAAAAGACATTGCAGCTTCTGCTTTGCTCTCTCTTGGATCACTCCCTCTGGGGGAAGCCAGCTGCTGTGTCATGAGGACACTTGAGCAGCCCTAGGGAGAGATCCACAAGGCAAGGAAATGAGGCCTCCCGCCTGCAGTCATGTGAGTGAGTCCTCTTGCCAGTGGATCCTCGGCCGCTGTCAACTTCAAATGACTACAGCCCCACAGCTCCAGGCAGCATTTTAACTCCAACCTCTGAAGAGATTCTGAGCCAGAACCACCCAGCTAAGCCATTGCTGAATTCTTGACCAGCAGATACTTTGTAAGATGATGAATATTTATTGTTGTCTTAAGTCACCACAATGTGGCAATTTGTTATGCAACAATAGATAACTGATACATCCTCTATAGTAGCCAAGTATTTCTCTCTCTGTGTGTTCATAGTCCTTCCCAATAAAATTCTCATTATCTAAGATCAGTAGAAAGCAACGAAGAGAATAAAATTATCTTTCAGTCTCATTTGATAAAGCATTCCAACAGTTTCAGACAAGCATAAAGCATGTAGATCCAAGATAAGAAGTGTTAACAAAGGGGACACTTCCTCCCCACCTCCCCATAGAAGGAATGGATTAACCACTCCATTTCCCAGGAGGAGAGAGAGAAAAAAAAAAGAAGCCTAAGAGTCGCCCTCCCAGGAGCTTCTTTTTGTCCCCTTTTTGTCCTCAGGATGGGGGGGGGGGCGGTGCAGCCTTACCAGAATGGCGCCATTTGGGAGAAGGAGCTGAACATCCTCAGCTGGACCAGTGCTCCCTCCCAGCTCTAGGGGGAGGCTGATTCTGCAATTTCCTACGGGAGCTTAGGGAAGTGGGGCATGTGGGGAGGGCCTGCAGTGGTGTGCATCTTCCAAAGAAGCTGTGCAGAGTCAAATGTGAGTATTGGGATCCCTGTGCCACATGCTTAAGCCATGTCCTCCAAGCCAGCTTTATCAGTAACAAAGCGCCGCTTTGATCTCCATTTGTGTGTGTACCTCTTAATGGGCTCCAAATTTGGAGGAAGAAGGAAGAGGTGTTATTAGCCCACTAATCCTGAGCAAGAAGCATACATTCGACATAGGTACAAGTTATTCTAAATTAATTTTTCATGATCAGTCAACATTGTCCCAGCTCTCACTTCCCCATGCCACCACCAACAAAAGAAACCTCTGGTACACACTAATTCCGGTCTCTCGTTCTCAACATAATTGTTTATCTTCCAACTCCAAGTGCTGCATAGTAGAGGGGGAGCCAGGTGCTTGAGGAAGTCAGACCATCTCATAAAAACAATAATGGCATGTACTATGCACTACTATACTGTTTATGTATCTTTCCTTTAATCCTCACAATAATTCTATGACAGAACTATCACTTATTCCCATTTTATTAAGCAAGAAACTGAGGCTCAAAGGGATGGCACAGATGGGGAGTATGTGGAACATTGTAGGGTTTGAATGTGGGTCCAGCTGGCTCTGAAGTCTTTGGTTTCTAATACACAGTATTACATTTTGAGCCCTACTTGGGAGCCCAGGCCTTAGTTTAGGAACCATTCTTTTAAAGTTCTTTAAATGTTTGACCTAAAGGGTCAAACTCTGATATTTTGGTAAGCATTTTGGATTTGGTCTGCTTTGGAAGCTGTCAATTACTGCCACAAAATCCATCTTTCTTAGCTAGAAATAGACTCAGAAACATCATTTCTGACACTTTCAGGAATTCCTGGCCATTTGACCAAGAAATACCACTTCTTTTGAAAGGAAAACAACTCCCATGCTTTCCTGCTGTAAAAGCCCCATTGCCACAGGAGGAAGCACAGGCGTATACTGTTCAACATTGCTTGTACAATGGAAGCCACTGAGCCACCACAGGCCCAGCCTCAGCCCCGTGGGAGACAAGTCAGAAATAATATAGCTCACTCTGGACTTTTTCCTTCAAGGGTCCTTCCAGGATGTGGTAGAAAGCAGTGAAAAGAGCACTGGCTTCAGAGTCACATGGCCCTAGGTTAGGTCTCCATGCTAGGATCCATCACACGGGTCTGTGACTTTGGAGATGTTTCTTTAACCCTGGTCCTTGATTTCCTCACCTGTGAAATGGAGACAAAATATCTAACATGACAAGTTGTTGTGAGGAGTAAAGGAAATAATATTTGTCTAACATCTAACGTAACACTCGGCATGTAGTAGGTATCCATAAATCAGAGTTCCCACTTCTGGGAGCCTGAGAATCACCTGGGGCCCATTTTTAAAATATCCATGCTCAAGACCTATGACCCAAGGATTTGACTTAATTGTAAATTTTTAAAAGTTCCAATGTGAGTCTAAGCTACACCCAGGGTCATGCGCCCAATCCCTCTCCCTTGCTTTTGCCCAATCCTTCTAGAGATGGAGTTCTGTTCCTAAACTGACTCCACGCCTGGCGTCTGACTCAGACATGCTACCCCAGGTCTGAAAATGTTGCAGTGTATTCAAGTTATCTCCTGGTACATGTTTACTGTAATTGTACATATTTAGTTCCTTTCATTGTGCCAGAACCTTTGAAATATGTTTTCTCAATTAATATTAATTATCCCTACAAAGTAAATTGTATTCTTGTTCCCATTATACAGAGTAAGAAACTGAGACTCATAAATGTACCTTCATTCTTCCAACAAATATTTATTGCATGCCATTAATAAGCCAGCCACCGCTCTAGGAGAAGGACTTGTCCAAGTCACAGAATTTTAAGTAAGGAAGGGAGCCTGGATTCAGTCTCAGACTGTCTGACTCACAGTGAGCTTTCTCCCACAGCTCACCACCTCACAGCAGAACCATTGAGTCCAGCAGTAGGCACCAGGAGAAGGGGGTTTCTACTTAAATCATTCATTCAGCCCTCACCCTCCAGGGAGCGCTACTCACATGGTGTTCTGGCTGAGTGATGCTCCCTAGAACCATGCAAGCAAGCAGCCCTGCCATTTCTATTTGTGGGGGAATCATTTTACAGGTGGGGGAACCAAGGCACAAAGAGGTTCCTAGGGTCACAGAGCTGCTAAGTGCTTCCCAAGCCTCAGGTTGGTTTGCAAGCTTCCAGAGGACAAGGTGCTCATCTGCTGTGTGGCCCTGGAAGGCAGCAGCCTCCGATAGAGTGGGTATTTGAGCCACGTGAAACAATGGCAGAGCAAAGCCTGACGGAGCCCTCCTGAAGGAGTCAGTGCCCTAAGGGATCAGGGCAGTCTCAAGTCTCATAGTTGTGGGTTCCAAGCAGATGCCAACCCGAAGCATGTGGTGACTATGAGTCTTCATGATTATATTTAGCTTGCATTGCATCACATACTCAACCAAACATATTAAAACACAGTATCTGTGTCCAAAGGACTAAATATACACAAAAAGAGAGAAAGGGGGATGTGTCTGGAGGAAGCGAGTGAGCCTCTCCTTTCTTTGCTCTTTCGGGATTCTGATTTGCACTGAGAGCTGATATCAGATACTGCATCAGTATGTACTGCGTTTTTTTTTTTCTGACCGGTAGGTACAGTGGAAAGACATGGACATGAAAGCCTCACCATGTTCTCTCTGCACCTGTCCCTGAGGTACATTAACATGTGAGCAGCTTGTGCCTTGGTCAGGTGGGGTCCCGGCCTCATTCTGGAACTCTGGTTCGTGAACTCTGGTGTGTGTCAAATGATCCAGAGAGCTTGTTAGGACACACATTTCTGAAGGGACGCCTGGGTGGCTCAGTCAGTTGGGCGTCTGCCTTTGGCTTAGGTCATGATCCCAGGGTCCTGGGCTCGAGTCCCGCATTGGGCTCCTTGTGCTTCTCCCTCTGCCTGCCGCACCCCTACTTGTGCTCTCTCTCTCTCTCTCTCTCTCTCTCTGACAAATAAATAAATAAAATCTAAAAAAAAAAAAAGACACATTTCTGGGCCTCATTCCTAGCGTTTCTAACTTATTTGCATTTCTAACAAGTTCCCAGGTGATGCAGATGCTGCCTGTCTGGGGACCACACTTTTAGAACCTCTGGTCTCCAATAACAAGGTAGCTCCGTAAAGGCTAGAAGGGGCCAAATCCAAGATATACTGTTGAATGTCTAAAAAACAAGGGCAGAGGTGTGGAGGAGGCAGGGGAAGAGTTTACCACTATTTGCATTGAAAATGGGTTGACATATACACTTGCAGCTTGTATATGCATTGACTATTTCTGGATGGTTACCCGAAAAAAATGCTAATAATTGTTGCCTCAGGGGACTGAGTGTCCAGGGTGCTATGCTGGCTCTTCCCTGGGTCTCTCCCCAACTCCAACACCACCCCAGACCATTTTCCTTTCTCTGCTCCGTTCCCGGCAGGGAGTCTGTCCTCCAGGGCCTCCATCACCCCGGTTCCCTCGAGGGTTGACTTCCTCCTGGGTTTGGCTAGTGGAGGCAGCAGTAGGAGATCTGAGGGTGGGCGGAGAGGAAGAAGGACATTTGTGCCGCACGCTCTCCCTTCTTTGTCCACAGCTAGCTCCAGCTCTCCCTGGTTTCTGCTTGCACTCTTTTCTTCTTCAGCTGTTGCTAGCTCCTCGGGCCTCCATGTCCCTTGTTTATCCCCTGAACCCTGCCCTCACCTCGGTAAGTGGTCCCTTCCTTAAGGTTCCTGAATTCGGGACACTCTGGAGGTGCATTTTGCTTTCTGCCAGGATCCCAAGAACGGGAGGAAACTTACTATTCACTGTGCGTCTTTTTGCGTCATTTAAATATTTTGCAATGTGCCTATAATACGTGTTCAAAAATGCAAATATTAAAAAATACATTATAGGAATAGAAATTCAATCTTAAATCATCTCACACAGTAAGTTTCCAAAGAGAATTACTGGACAGTGGGTCTACTTCAGCACCTAATGTCCCTTCATCACGTTTGGCTTTAATCTGATGCTAACAAGGAATTGATACTTATCTTCTATTCCAGCCCTGGCAGTGCAGTTAAGGTGAACGTTCCTGGAGGACAAGGACCAGAGCTGATGCCTCTTTGCAGTGCACGTGGTATCTGGGTTGTCAGGGTAGGAAATGACGGAAAGGAATTTTCAGCTTTGGAGTCACACACACTAAATTCGAATCACATCTATACCACTTTCTTTCTCTGATTCCATGAGTCTCCTGTTCCCCCTGGTTCCCTTAAGGGGATTCATCACACCCCACGGTGGGTTTGCACTATTTGGACATGGTCTCTTGGATGCCATTAACATTAATACTTTTACATTCTGCCGTGAGCCTAAGAAGTAAGCCGTTAAACTCTTAGCTGTTTTCATCCCAATGTGTGCCCAACGTACCCTCACCCTGTGCCTGAGCCACACCCCCTCCCTGGCAGGAGTAGAGATGGCCCAGGGGTCAAGCATGGGAAAGGGGCTGGACCTAAGGCACTGAGATTTAGAGGACACAAAAATTGTAAATAATGATTTTGAAAGCTTAACATCTATTTAGCAAGAGTAATGGTTTAAAGTGGGAAACCGCCAGATGGTGTGCACTGTTAATAATGCCCATCTGTGAGCCATATCATGAATTATAAAATTGATTTGGAGGAGAACATCTCCTGCTGTTTGCCCCAGGTGCCAAAATGTCTCCTTATAGCTCTGGAGGTCAGGTACAGGGTCAGCAGACTGAGGTGCATGTTGCTTAAAAATAATACTGTGTAATATTTTTACCTAACAACAAGACAAAACCTGACTGCTAATTTTTTTACAAGTTACAAAATATTTGCAGCATTCAGAGGACCATGTCGGAACTTTCTGCTTTACACGCAAGCCGGGAGCATGGGGATGCCTGGCTGTAGGCAGAGCCCCTCTCTCCAACGATCTGATCAACTTTTGACCTTCTGCCCTGGTTCTGGGGACCCTGGTTTCTGAACCCCTGGACCTTCACCTGGGCTCCTGACAAGGGCCTCAGATTCTCTTGCATTAAACACCAGTTTGCTCCTCCTTCTCCCCCTTGACCCTGCAAACTCTCCCCATCTGCCATCACAGCTGCAGATAACAGGTGTTCCCATTTCTCTCCTTGGTCCTCCTTAGTCACCTGGATGCATGCCTAGCTTGAATGATTCTATTTCCCAACCCCTTGAGCACATTCTTTCTCCTACTTTTTGTCTCACCTGGAGTGAATGTCCTCCCCTGCTCCCCACAAAGCTCTAACTCTACACTTACCCTGTGAAGACTCTTTACTATCTCTAGCCACGAAGGTCTTCTCTTCCTAGAATCCCTGTAGGTAGAGTACCCACCTGATTATATTTTGCCTTATGCTGCCCTCAGTTATCTTCACTTGTGCTTATCTTATCTCTCAAATAGGTCAGAAAATCTCCTGACACCCATGCCTCCTGTCTTTGCACCTTCTCCCCAGGTGCATCTGAGCCATAGCTGGAAAGACAGAGAGAGCTTAATTACCCCTATTCCCCGTTTAATGCATCTTGTCCCATGACGTAAGTTTTCCTCTACCTTCACAGTGCATTGCAATCACCTGGGGAACTTTAAAATATGCAGATTCCCAGGCCCTACACCCGGAGATTCCGTTTCATTTGGGCTGGAATGGAGCCCACTTTGTGGTGTTTGTTTGAAATCTCCACCAGTGATTCTAACATACAGCGGAGAGCGGGCACCACAGCACTGTATGAACCAGGATGACGGCCCTCAGCTCTACTGAGTTCCCCAGGCCGCTCAGTTTGTCTTCTGGCTGCACTTTCTCCATATTTCAATTTATATCTTACAGGTTAAATTGCCACCCTCAGCTCCTTTCTGATACAACCTACAAGGAATCGTCTTTAGGCAAGTGAAAACTTTCTGCCATTACCTCACTGGGCAGAAAGTCAAGCTGTAAAAAACCAGCCAAGTAGTTCCCTTCAGAATGAGCCACTCATTAATCAATGAGCCGTCCTCCAAGCACCTGCGTGAAGCCAGGCGGTCACCATTTGTGACATCCTACTTCCTTCCCCCAAATAAATCAGACGGGGGAGCTAGCAAACAAAAGACTAAAGGTGCTTCTACGTATTGAGGTCACCAATAAGTAATGATAAGAGAACAGAAAATGGGGAAAAACAGGGATGATGAATTAATGAGGCTATTATGACAAAATGATTTAATGGCAAATACGTGCAAGTGAATTAATGAGGCTTTGATGGCATTTCCAAGTTTCATTTCCCTTGAGTATCTCAGTGAATCCAGTATCTCCTGGAAAACTTGTAAGAATATTCTGTTTTGAAGACTTTCTGCTTACAAGACAAGAAAAGCAACCTTGAGGAATATTTTTCTCATTCACCTCTTTCTGGCTTACTGCAGTTTTAATTACTGGTGAAATAAAACCACGGGTGAAAAGGGAAAAAACCAACAACCCACGGAACTCTTAAGCAGCCTAGGTGCTTTTAAATGTAAATTTCGTAAGAGGGTTAAAACAAAGAAGAAAAGGAAACCCTGAGGATGTAGACACTATATTAAGGGATTGTCTCTAAATTACGTTTTTCAAAATTATCCATCAGGCACCAGTAAGTTTTTAAACACTCATCAGATTCATTTTCTAAGTAATTACTTTAGAAGGAGCTCTGTTTACCTATCTAGAACCAGGAGAGCTCTTATACTTTGTTATAAGCTATGGAGCTGCTTTACTGAGCATCTATTACTTCAACTTTCTCTCTGCAATACAGTTGAACTGGACTCTAGAATTTAATAATTTCCTTCTGCATCTACCCAGTCACTCTAAGGAAGCACAGTTTTCTTTACGTGAATCTCTGGTATTGAATGGGTTATTTTTTTTCCTTGGAAATCATTTCACAACAATATTTCTATCAAAATTTGCCTTTTTTCTTTTGCAGGGGAGCCCACTAGGTGACACACACGCTGCTCACACACCCAGAGTTTTCACACTTTTTAATTCCTCCCTCTAAAATATGAACAGAAGCCAAGGATCACCAAAATTGAGAAAACCTCCAATATGAAAGAAAGTGACACAAAAACAAATACACAGAGTGAAAGACTGTAGCTCAATGAAAGGTAATGAAGAGAGCAGAAAAAAAAAAAAAGACACTGAAACAATTAGAATTCATATCCCTCAGGAGAAAAGAAAAGCTACTGTGTCCACTAAAACAAATCAAACCCAGGGGAAAAGATACAAATAGCAAGAAAGAGCTCATAGAAATAAAATATATGATAGCCCAAGTGAAAAATCCCAGTGAAGGATGGCATGATAAAGTCACAGAAACCTACTACAAGTAGAAGAGAAAGAAACAAAAATGAAAGAGAAAAAAATAAGAAATGACCCTGGAGGTCCAACAGCCACCTCTAATCCAGAAAGGGAAAAAACAAGGGGCGCATGGCGGGGAAAAGGAGGAAATTATACAGAAATTATTCAGAACTGATGGATATGAGTTTTAGATGAAAAGGGATGGGGACGCCTGGGTGGTTCAGTAGGTTAAGCGTCTGCCTTCTGCTCAGGTCACGGTCCCAGGGTCTTGGGATCGAGCCCACATTGGGCTCCTTGCTCCACGGGGAGCCTGCTTCTCCTTCTCCTTCTCCCTCCGCTTGCTGCTCCCCCTGCTTGTGCACACATTCGCACTCCCTCCCTGTCAAATAAATAAATAAAATCTTTTAAAAAAAATTTTTTTTAAGTAAGAAAGAAAAGGGATGGACCCCAGGAAGTCAATCATAGTGATAGGGGTTGGAGACAAACCAAGGCAAATCATTTAAAAATTCTAGAACACCAGGGTTAAGAAAACATCTTAAAACTTCTGGCGATTATTTCTCTCAAGTTCACATTCAGTGGAACAGGAATGAAAATGGCTCCAGGTTTATCAACAGCAGTGTTAGATACTGGGAGACAATGGAGAGATGCCACCAACATTCTAAGAAGACTCAAAAATTTAACTCTTATCTACACTTCCTTAGGAAAGTATCAAAAAAATACATATACCAGCAGAAATAGGAAATGAACTAAGAAATAAGAAGTCACTGAATCTTTGGAAGCAAGGGACCATAAGAGAATGGTGATAGGAAGTCCCAGAAAGAGGGAGAAGGGAAGTCCAAGGCCAATATCAGTGGCCAGATTGGAGTGGTCAGAGGTCTCTGGAAGTTCTCCAGAAAACAAACAAACATAAAAAAGAATTTCCAAAATGGAGGTTCCACCTGACATTCCCCTTAGTAATGATTGAGAGTTCTAGTTGTTCCATATCCCTGTTAACACTTGACACTATCAGTTTTGGGGTTTTTTTTTGTTGTTGTTGTTTGTTTGTTTGTTTTAGCAAACTGAGGGATGTGTACTGGTATCTCATTATGGCTTTTATTATAATTTCTCTGATGACTGATGATATTTGGCACTTTTTCATTTGGTTATCAATCATTTAGGTATCTTCTTTTTGCCTGTGTAAGCATTTTGCCTATCTTTTAAATGATGTTGTCTTCTTTTTTTTTTAATCTATAGGATTTCTCTTATGTATTTTGGATATGAGTCCTCTGTCAGGTTTGTCTTTACACTCTGTTCAAGGTATCTTTTGATGAATAGAAGCTATTTATAAAGTGCAACTTACCAGTCTTTTCCTTTAGGATTAGTACTTTTCAATATCCTGTTAATTTTAGAGTTTTCATCCCAAATTGGGATTATTCTGTACATTTTATAGAATTTTTAAAATTTACTAATATATTACAAAGCATTTGACCTCATAATATTTCTTCAAGAGCACTCTTTAAAACGGGTGCGTTGTATTCCATGGTAAGGATATATCATTCCTTATGGAACTCAACATTTACTCTTGTATATTTAGATTGATTTAGAACATTATTTAAATAAGATTATAAAGTTAATGAGTGCATTACAAATTAGAAACTAGAGATTTCAAATCCAAGTTTGACTAATTCCGATCTTCATTACCCAATGAGTACATATGGAGGAGACCTGATGTTTCCTCAACATTATTCTGGAGGATACAAAAGAAAACCTGAGAGGAGACCTGTCCCCAAGGAGCTGACAATGTATTTGGTGGCCAGACACTTGACCTGTTTAGCAATTAAGGAATAATTGATGGCTCAACTGTTACTAACTATATATGGAATAGGAAGTGGTTGGGGTGGGGGGCAAGCAACATGAGGATAGGCTAGAATAGTTGGCTTTGGGGAAGAAATGGGTCTTAAATCTTCTTCACGTGTGGGGCGCGTGAAGCAGATGCTGCTGCACAGCGTTCCATAGTGCAGGCAGGGAGTGCATAGTCAGAAGGTGTGGAATCAGGAACAAGCAGTGTGTGGCTGAGTGACAGAGGTGTCACTCTAGATTGAAAGTAAGAGTAAATGTTGATTTGTTGTAAGAAATAAGAACAGATCATTAGGATGAAACCGCGTTGGTGAGGGCTTTGAGATGTGGATTTCGGATTTCATTCTGTTGGCAATAGGGCCACTGTAGGGGGGAGAGGGGTGAGGAGATGGGCTGGGTATGCAGTTGGGAGCCAGGCCAACAAATCGCAGTTTCATTAAGCTTCTTTAGTTTAGTGGTGGGGTGGGGAGAGTGGAGTCAGAAGGACAGATTTATGTCTATAGGAATAATCCAAGGGCCAGGTGATGTTTTCTTAAAATAAAAATTTACAGCTAATACAAGTTGTAAAAGAAACAGAAAACTGGATATTTGCCTCCATGGTCTCTTGTCTGATTCTAACTATTAACCTGAGTTATTTTTTTAAACGTCATTTCAAAAAGAAATAAAGTATCTTCACAATAATTATTGAGACATCACCAACGAGTGTCCTCTTTAATAAACTTCTCTATACACAAGAATAGTTATGATTCTGTCACTTCCTGGAAAATAAGAAAATAAGATTTATTGAACAGTGCTTTTATGCTTCACTTCCATAGAGAAGCATTAGAACATAATGGTCTGGGTTCAGATTTCAGCAATGCCATGTGAGAGAAGTCACCGAACCAGAGTCTCTAAAGTTGTTTCCTCATCTGTAAAATAGGGCTAATAATAATTAGAAAAATACCTGCCACATAATAAATGTTTGTTCTTATCCTGGTCTGTGAAGTAGATGTTATTATCTTTACAGATGCATTAATTAAAATATCGGCTGCATAGAGCCAATTTATAGTGGAAAGAATCCTGCTATTTATTATAGTGGCAAATGAGGAGTTAAGGGATATTGTAAGTAAAAATTAAGTAACGGACACTGGGAAATTTAATCAAAGATGCTAAGGACAAAGCACCCACTCCTTGGCTTTGCATCTATTATAACTATAGCATTATTAATAGTAATAAAGTGCTTGGTTTCTACGGAGCCTAGGATTTGGGAACAAAGCCAAGTGACATATGTATATATTTATTTAATGGTGGGAGACCCGGCACATTTGGCGACAGGCGCGGTGTTCCACTCAGTGGGATGGAATGCGTGCCTCATGCCAGCCTCTTTAGAGGGACTGTTATTCATCACAGCTGTAACGTTCCCTTCAGAGAGCTCCCACCAGAATGGAAAAGGCGCACTGGCAATTTATATACAAAAGCCAACCCACGTTTGGCTTTGAAAATTCACTGGGAAAACTGTATGCAGTCTGTTAGTTATTCATGGACATGCTCTGGTTTCTGATGGAAGTGCTGTGGTTCCGTTTGTTATCATCACAGTAAAATTAGAAAGCAGCAAAGAAAAATTAAAGGACCGGCACATAGACATCTTCTAGCCAACAAATCATTATAGGTGCAAGATATCACGGTTCAATTGCCGTGTAAAAATAATCATAATTCACACAGCCCCATGTTTGGAGTGCGTACTCGGCCTTTGCCCGGACTGTCCAGCCCTGCCCCCACCTTTCTTTGGTGAAATTACACAGTCATCCTCTGCCCTGGGAACACACAACACGCCCTGTAAAGACCATGGATTTGGCATGCACTAGCACCCTGCCTCCCAAAGCAGTGCCATTTACGAAAACTATATCGGAATGTCTTTTAATACCTAATGAAGTGGTGTAACCGAAAATATAGATGTGCAAGTTACCTTACAGTTGAATCTTGATGCAAAAGGAATATTGCTGGGGCACCTGACTGACTCCAACAGTAGAGCATGTGACACTTAGTCTCAGAGTCTTGAGTTCGAGCCCCACATTGGGTGTGAAGCCTACTTAAAATAAAACTAAATTTAAAAAATTTTTAAAAAGGAATATTGTCTCCAGTTAAGCTCATGGCCAGAATAGTTTCCCACCCCTTAGTTGGATAGGTTCCTCAATTTAGACACCAAGATTTCTCCCCAGATTACATATTATCTCACATCTACAGAGGGATGATATGCTATTCTAAAAGGGCATTCATGGGTACTATCACATCTGATCTTCACAAGAAACAAGAGAGGCAAGTGTTACAATGCCCATTTTATCAGTGCAGACTCTGAAGTCCAGGAAGATGAACTAACTTAGCCCAAAGCTCACAACCAGGAGGCACAGAGGAGGGGTTCAAACCCAGTGCCCAGTACCTTCTGCTATTTTCCTGAACTATGTTTTGCAAGGGAAAAAAGGCTTGGCCTCCTACAAAGGTGAGTTAAATCTTTAAATGATAAGTAATAAAAGTAAGTTTCGTTTAGTCTCATCCAGGAAAACAAGCATGATACCACATTGCTTATGTACAGAATATATAAGAAATACGATGCTGCCATGTTATAGGTTGCTTTTTCCCCAGGGGATCAGTTCTGTACTCATTTTAGTTCAACCAGTCTTGAACTGAATAACCACTATGTACCAAGCAATGTGCTGGACACCAAAGACATAAAGGATCAAGTTCCAGCCCTCGACCTGACAGTCCTCATGGAGATAGGCAAGCAAACAGATAACAACCCACAGTATTTTAAATGCTGTGATAAAGAGGGATGCACAGGTTGCCAGGGAAGCCCAGAGGAGGAGCGGGGTGTGCCAATTCAGGAAGATTTTCTGCAGAAAGAAAAATCTAAGATTAGTTTTGAAGGATGTACAAGAGTTCTCCAAGCAAAGAAGAGGGGACGGGAATTTTGGTAACGTTTAGAGACATGGAGATACAAGGCACCAAACAGGAATAAATACACTTTCTGCTGAGGGGCACAGGAAAAAGAGAAGAGATCATTTTAAAAGGGAATGGCACGTAACCATAATGATAGCTAACGCTCTCCTGGAGCTTGCCAGGCGAGGCTCCACGGACTTCACGCATGCGTACAAACGCATTTAAGCCTCATAACCTACCCTGGGAGGAAGGCGCGCTTATCATCTCTAATTTTGCAAACAGGCAACTGAGGTAAAAAATATTAAGCAACTTGGCCAGTATTCCATGGCCCATAGAATTTCTAATGGCTTTTGACACTTTCTGTACTGGCTTTCAAAACCGTTTGTGGGGGAGGAAGTGGGGGGGGAGAAGCAGAGGAGGATGGAGAGGAAGTGGGAGGAGGGGGGGAGGAGACATAGGAAGTTTCTAAAGAGAGAAACAGAGATGAGCAAAATTGGGGGAAACATGTAAATTTTAGAAAAAGATTAAACCAATTGAGGGGTTTATTCTGGAGAAGTGGGTTGAGAAGGCAGGCAGTATGAAGGAAATGATCCTCAACATTATTAAGGAGCCTATAAATTAAACGCAAGTAAGAGTTTTCTGCTGATCAGAAGTAAGCCATATTAGACCTGCATCATCCAGGGCCTTGTCAACCATCCTTCATGCAGGCTGTGCTCCTTGTAAACATTTTGACTGGTCAGGACCCTGCCAGGTTACTAGGGCAGCATGAGAAAGGCACGTGAGTCGGCTGGAATGCATAAGCCCTTTGAATGCAGATGTTCAATAAATATTGACTGATAACAACTCATATTTACTGCTAAAACTAAGATTAGTAAACTTAATTGGAAACACATTTAATGTTAGCATGGTGGTTATGATTTATGGCTAACAGGTAAAAAGTAAAGTAAAAGTCAAGTTTTACGCATTCTCTCTTCTCTTTCTTAAGGACTTTGGTGTAGATAAGCTGTCACTTGCTATTAAAAGTTCAAAGTCACATTTGCAGTCACTTCTGACAAGGAAAAAAAAACTCTGTGGTATGTATTTTAATTGCTAATCTTGCTCTCTCATGTTATCTTATTTTTTCAATGCTTATTTCCTCTCCATATCCACTCTTTCCTTTTTAAAAATTTTATTGCACTATATGTATCTTTGAAAATAACCGCACGTTCTTTTGCAATGAGGTAAGGTACAATTAAATACAAACATAAACCAGATGTTGCTTGAAGACCCCTTAGAGACTTAGTTAAAATTAGTTCATCCCCAATCCAAGAACCTCAAAGTATCCCCAGGATTTCTACACCCCTGTGGGCCGTGTCAGTTCAGGCCCATCTATTCATTTTTTTACTCATGCTTTCAACAAGTATTTATTGACCACCTACTACCTCCTAGGCATTGTTACAAGTGATAGCAACACACTAAGGACTTTAGTTTGGTGAAAACCAAAGGCAAGACAAGTTCCTGTCCTGGTGGTACTTATGTTCTAGTAGTTGGGATGCAGACACACAAGCAAACAAAAGTAAGAGAACATTGTGTGTGAAAAGATGGTTTCAGACAGCAAAAATCTGATGAAGAAAATGAAACAGGGTAGTGTGAGGTCCTGTGATATGGGGGTGGGGGGTACTTAATTTCCCTGGGGGGGGTGTTGGGGGTCAGGGAAGGCCTCCCTGAAAAGGTGACCACTGACTGGGACCTGAATGGCTGGTTGGTGGCCTGAAGATCTGAGGGAGGGGTTCTGGGCCGAGGGAGCCATCAGGGCCACGTTTGAGGCTGAGCTTGAGCTTGACACGTGGCAGGAGACCGGGAGGCCAGTGCAGCGGGGTCAGCTACACCACTCGGGAGAGAAGGCCTGCGATGAGGGGGGGAGAAGGGGCCAGATCGTAAGGGCTGCCTAAAAACCAAAAGAGAGAGATGAGTGTTTATTCTTTGTGGGGGTGTGAAGGGATTTGCTTTACGACTGTAAACCACCACTGTTTCTGTGTTATGGAGAGAAGATGGTACGGAAGCCGGAGACCCTTTAGGGAGGCTCTTACGGTTGTCCAGGCCACTAGAACTGGGATGGGGAGTTAGACATGCAGGTGGGAGTAGGTGGGGGCAGGGTTGGTTTTGGTGATGCTGAGGGAGCAGCCAGCTGCCCACCACAGTCCCCACCTGCTCCCCTCACTGATTTCTGCAAGAAATCCAATTGCACCAAGATTATGAGTTTTGGAATGTTACTTCAATCTGTGGGGCCAGAAGAAGGAGTTCACTCACCCGCCCCCCCCCCCCCCCCCGTCTCACTGCCCTTTTAAGGGTCCATGGTGCCCACTTGTAACCTTCCTCTTTATGCAGTCCCTCTAACACATGCAATCCTGACCCCACGGCCAGCTTCCTCAGAGGGAGCGAGGGCCTGGGCCTCTGTGCCAGCTTAAGATCATGGCAGACATATTAAATCCCATGGAAACCCACCCGCATTCCACAGTCGGTATTATTTATATATGAGCTGACTTTTGGCTGGCTAGGTGATGGGCTGTTATGGTTTGCAGGCCTTTAACTAGATGCTCAATTTTATTTTATGATTTACTTTTCCGTTGCCTGACACGTTTTTTGGTAGGCCTCTAGCATTTGGTAGGCCGCTGCAAAGCTCGCGTCCTCAGGGCCCGTGGAACTTGATGATTCACAGGGCCGTGATCAGGCCTATAGGTGCGGCCTAGGCTCATCAGCATTCTACCCAGTGACATGGTCTCCGTGTCACCGCATGCGCACATGCAAGTGCTGCCCGCTAGTGCGGGTGGTGGGCAGGTTTCCCTGACATGCACATCAGTCTCCCCACACTCCCTCCTGCTCCCAGAGCCCTGAGCCGCTGTATATAGAGAAGTCAGGCCCCAAGAGTGCAGACGGGCCTTCCTCCTCCTTGCAGGTTCCATTCCATCCCTCACTCCTCCACTCCCTGCACCTTGGGCCCTGAAGGGTCAAACCATAGCTCAAGGCAGCAGAAATTCGGGGCCCTGGGTGTCCCGTGGCTGACTTGGGGCCCTGCCATGCCCTCTACTGAGGATGCCGAGGCCAGAGACTGGAGCTGGGGGCAGGGGGTGTAGACCAGAAGGAGAACACCACTGGAAAGGATTCAGGACCACCACAGGCGGGCACATTGGGGCGAAGAGATGGGGATGAAGCTGGGAACAAGAGGGAGAAAGCGGTGCGGGGAGAGAACACGAAGGGGAAGCTACTGGGAAGGTTGGGCCTGGGCCGGGCAGATCCCAGCAAGGTGGCCTCATCTGCCTCTGCTCCTGCAACCACACAGGTCACCCTGCTTTACCCTTTCTGGCATCGACCCACGCCTGTCCTCCCACCTTCTTTTCCATCTCTACAGGTCCAGGGCATCTCGGAGACCCAAGGCATCCTCCCTACGGGGGGGACTTTTGAAACTGAGACAGCAGATTGGGGAATTGAACACATTAGCTCCGAAGCTGCACTGCTTGGGCTCAAACCCCAGCTCTGTGTGTAATCACCTGTGCACCCTGGGCGTATTTCTGAATGTGCCTGTGCCTCAGTTTCCTCACATGTAAAATGGGGTGGTAGTAGTTCCTCCTTCACCAGATCGTTGGAAAGTTTCCTGCTAAATACCCAGCGTGTGATAAAGACTCCATAAATGCTCAGCTGTTATTATTTGAGAGATGGTCAAAACAGGATCCCCAAATTATGGTATATTTTAATGTTTACGTTAAGAAATTCTAATTCAAAACACACAGTAGCATATAACTGTGCTATTCACAGGTAATTAGAAGAGTTTGTTTGCTTGTTTTTTAATTAATTCGTAGCACCCGAGAGGTAGTACATGGTCCAATCATGGGACATGAGTTTCGAGTTGAATGAGAAACATCTGCATCTGTGACCGTATGTACGACCTCTTTGCAAACAATGCCAAAATTCTAAATTTGAGCTCCTTCATGAATGTTTGTCTCCAGGCCAAATGCTTTCCATGTCCTTTCCTAACCCCCATTCCCTCCCACATTCATATCTGAAGATGACCAGAGCAGATCAAAGTGGGGAGTTGGAATCAAGTCCACTTCCCATCTCTCTGATTTCACAATTAAATTAACAGGGTCCTAGGCCTTTGATTTCGTAGTTGGGTGATTTATACATGTTTACACACATCAGATATATGTATGTAGCTTAAGATGCAATTGTACAAGGAGAAATAACGCCTCGCTAAAGCTCATTTGTCCTGGAAACAACTGAAGTCAGACCAGCGTTTAGGAGATGATGGCCGGGAGGTCCTGGCCGAAGGCGAAGTGTGGGGAGGGCGGGCAAGCTCCCTGTCCTGCGCAATTTTGTTTTAACTCATTTTGTTTGCACGCTCGGTAGAAGCTGTGTAACACCAGCCAGGAGTGGGTGATTTTCAACCGAATGACACTTCATGGCTACAAACGTGACCCTAAATTACAGCAGCCCATAATGCAGGAGCCTGAAGAGGGACGCGAAGTTAATACTGCAGCGTGCTATCCCCCTGGAAATATCAACGCTGTGCGTGGAGGCTTTGTGGCTGCTACCCAGGGAATGTAGCTTGCAGAACTTTAAAAACAGGAGCCTTGGCAGCACACCGGGAAGCTGAGATGAAAGTCTGCCTAGAGTAGAGCAGACTGGCTGACCTTTCAAAGGCCCTTTTATCCTTGAGAGTCTATGGTTTTGATGTAGTGTTGAGTATTTTTCAACTTCCTATCAAGAAGAGTCAATGAGGATATGAAAAATAAAGTCTGGTTCTGCATTAATTCCCTCATGCATTTTTAAAAGGTTAAAAAATGGATAAACATTGCAGCTACTCAATAAATAATAATTCTAAGAAGATGAGAAATTTATATTTTTCTACGTTGCAAATCTAAGAGTTAAAAATTCCATGGGGCGCCTGGGTGGCTCAGTTGGTTAAGTGGATGACTCTTGATTTCAGCCCAGGTCATGATCTCGGGGTCCTGCGATTGTCGGGTTCTGCATTCCGTGGGGAGTCTGCTTGAAGATTCTCTCTCTTCCTCTCCTTCCCCCACTCATACTCATTCACTCTCTCTCTCTCTCTCTCAAAATAAGTAAATAAATCTTTTTTAAAAAGCCTTAAAATTAAAAAAAAAGAAAAGTCTTATGAAGGCATGCTTGAGGGGCAGTCGGAGCAGGATACCATTTTTTTAAATTTTTTTATTGTTATGTTAGTCACCATACGTTACATCATTAGTTTTTGATGTGTGTTCCATGATTCATTGCTTGCGTATAACACCCGGTGCTCCATGCAGAATGCGCCCTCTTTAATACCCATCACCAGGCTAACCCATCCCCCCTCCCCACTCCCCTCCAGAACCCTCAGTTTGTTTCTCAGAGTCCATAGTCTCTCATGGTTCGTCTCCCCCTCCAATTCCCCCCCCTTCATTCTTCCTCTCCTGCTATCTTCTTCTTTTTCTTTCTTCTTAAAATATGTTGCGTTATTTGTTTCAGAAGTACAGATCTGTGATTCAACAGTCTTGCACAATTCACGGCGCTCACCATAGCACATACCCTCCCCAATGTCTATCACCCAGCCACCCCATCCCTCCCACCCCCCACCACTCCAGCAACCCTCAGGTTGTTCAGGATACCATTTTTTAAAAATGGGAGACAAATCCTTGTTGCTCTGCCCATAAGAGGGACACAGCACATTTTTGTTGAGTGAATGAGTTATTGAGGAACACAACTTTCCCTGTCTTAATATTAATTATCTTGGAGGAAATAAAGTCAATCAGTATGATGACCACTTGAAAAAGTAGATGACATTTATTGAATGCACTTTACCTCAGTTATCCATTGCTACATAGCAAACCACGACAAAATGTAGTGGCTTAAAACAATATTTTATTGTTTCTTAGGGTTTTATGGGTTGACCGGGCTCCATTGGGTGGTTCTTCTGGTCCACATGGCATCTGCTGGGACTGCAATGTCCAAGATGGCTATCGGGAGCCTCAGTTGGAACAGCTAAGGTTTGACGGGGCTCCTCTCTCTCTCTCTCTCTCTCTTTTTCCAGGGGTTCTCTGCAACTGAATAGGCTAACTTCTTTATATGATGGGTCAGGGCTCCAAGAGCAAGTATCTCAACAGGACAAACTCTTATGTGCAAGCACTTATTAGGACTCTGCTTCTTGCAAGTATCTCATTGGCCAAAGCAAGTTATCCAGGCAAGGCCAGAGTCACTGTGGAAGGGCACTACATACAGGCTAAATCCCGGGGCCGGGGGAGGGGGGCATGGTTCATTTGGGGCCACCAGTGTGACAATCAACTGTACAACCCATGTGTCACTCCTGCGTTAGACGTTTTACATACATGTTTCCTCTTTAAAAATTAAAACAACCCTGTAAAGTGGATACTACTTATAATTTTTATTCTAAGATGAGAAAACCAAGGCACAAAGAGGTTGTTGACTTTAGTGCCACAGTCACACTGATAAGAAGTAAGAGAGGTGGGACTGAATCACGCCTTCTAACCCTAGAGCCTGAACTCACAAGTCTGAAGGCACAAGCACAAGGATAGAAAATGATCAACTTCGAAAGTAAATAATATCTCAGAAATATTTAGGGAATATTTGAATTAAATGTTTACACATTCAGAAGCATTTATAAGAATTGTATCCTCCTCTCTCTATCAGAGGTCATATACGTCTTACCTCCTAAAAGAATTGTGAGCCAAGCAAAGCAAGAGCACTGGCTTCATGAGTTCCGCTGACCTAAGTTAGAATTTTTTTCTTATTTATTGAGTCACTTGTTGACTTCATTTTCTCAATTACAAAATGGGAATGGGAATATGTAGGGCTGTGGTGAGGATAAAATGAAGTAATATAGTGAGCATAGAGTGTCTGGAATGTTCTTAATGCATAGAAGGTGCTCATGCCCATGTGTGTAAGTTGGCATACTGGACAGAGCTGAATTTGGTAGGACATGTGGGGAGCAGATTTTGGGGGGATTCCTGATCTACATGAGTTCATTGGAAAATGATTAGAGCAGTGAATTTTAACCATAGTATAAGCTGTTATGCCTGCCCACAGCTGGGAAGCATGGACCAGAACAGGGTGGGAGAAATTATGGGGCTGAAACACCCCACCCTAGGAACAAGAGAAAAATAGACACCACAATCCCTGCAAGACTCATGGCTGGTATCCTCACAGAACTAGTCGAAGTAACCCAACCCAACTTGACCAGGGTCTATTTAATCCATGCAAATGTAATCCAGGTCTACAAATCTTTTAGGGCATCCCCCAAATTTGGAGAGTTATGTACTAGCCCAATAAAGTTCAATTATCTAGTCCTGGTCACTTTCCAGTACAGAAAACTATTTTGACTCTCGTGAAGATGTGAAAAAGAGAGAAAAGAAAAAAACAATCCGTTGTGGGTAACTTTCCAAACCTTAGTTTCCATTGTCTGGTTATGCCAACAGCTGTCTGCTGGTTTGGAGGCGATTTACAGCTGGAAGAAACAAGACTCCACATTTCTTCCTCTGGGGTTTGAATGATGGCTTTTTCCATGGTATTATGGTCATAGTTCTATACATGAGTTATGGCGGCTTTAAATTACAGCCACAGTGTTATGGGAAAAAGGATAAATCCCTCACTGCTTTCTTTTATCTCCAAAGCAGTTGGGAAATGGGGAGGATGCCTCTTACCGCAGAGGAATAAATCGGTGGTGGGGGTATGTCGGTGTCAGACAAGGCAGATGGTAGCAGGCTTTGCTGAAATGCTCTCAAATGCTAACGCGTTATTATACAAATCTCTCTTCCCCAGATGCAGGCGGAAGGACAAAGTGAAAGAGGATGAGTTAGAGGAGAAGAGGGCAAAGCCTTTTACAGTCTGCTCCTTTCCCTTAGGTCACCGGGAGCACATGGCCCAGACCAGGCTCTCCAAGCCCTCGAGGACGCTCTTGCCAAGGCACGGTCTTTGGTTTTCTTAAGGTAGTGTTCCACAACTCGTTAAATGTGTTTCTTGCTACCTCGCAGGCCTGGGTAATCCCCGAGTGCTGTGCCGCTATCCCGTGACTCGGGTTTTAGCTTACTGGTTGTGTAAACTCACGTGAGTGATCTAACCGCGTTGAGCTGGGTTTTGGTATCTGTGAAATAGACGTGATGACCCCTACATCACAGGATTCTTGGGGGAGCTAAATGAGGTGGTTTGCGCCTTCCTTCCTGTCCCCTTTCTTTCAGGCTCTATCAGTTCTGTATCCCACGTGTCTCTGAAATGGATTCTCCTCTCTCCATTGTCTTGCCGATGCACCGATGCATCATCTCTCACGTGAACTGTGGCTGGAGCCTCCGACAGGTTTCCCTCCCTCTGATACTAGAGGGGTCTCCAGAATGCACACTGCCTGGCCTCTGCCTGAAACCCTTGCTCAGTGCCACTGGCTATGGCATGAGGTCCAAACCCTAGAGCCGAGGACCCAAGTCGCCCATGTACCGCCCCCCTCGCCCCTCCTCCCCCACCTCACTGTCCACACACAGGTTCCAACTTGGTGAGCCGGTAGGCCCATAGCGTGGCCTTTGAGGGGAACAACAGCTGTTTGTCAGTTGGCAGAACTGAGAATCCGAGAGAGTTTTGCAACCGGGTGGTCAAATGAGCAATGGCTAAAGCTGAAGGTTTGGTATGGAGTTTGTGTTTGAGTTCCCTATCTTTGTCCTTGGGAGACCTTTAGCAACCTAGGTTTACTTTTGGACAAATGCCTTCCCTTGTATTCTTTCCCCAGTTAAGAATGGTCTGTTGATTATAATTTTAAAAAAGAAGAAGAAAGGCAAGAGGTACTCTCTTGCTTTGATTAGAAGAATCCCAGGAATTCCAGTCCTGGGAAGAGATGGAGGGAGGGACTTGGAAGCCAGCTCGGGGAGTGAGAACTCTGAGACAGCAGCGTGGCATGAGGGGGACACTTCCGGGGTCAGAAAACCCTGCTCCACCTGTGCTCCTTCGGTGGTGTTACCAAGGGCTTCAATCTCCGTATTGTAAAAATGAAAGAAAATTGTTTGAATGGGGGACTTTATATTCTATGCAGAAAAGAATCTGAAGCTGAAGGACAACTTCGGAAACCACAGAAGAACAACAGACTTCTCAGCAATGAAAAGCAACAAATCACTGATAGGTACAAAATCATGGATTACTTTCAGAAGCATTAGGTTAAGGGGAAGAAGCCAGACACAAAATGTTGCATACCGCATGATTCCATTTCTATAAATGACATTCTGGAAAAGCAAAATTTCGGGAACAGAAACCAGATCAGTAGCTTCAGAGAATGGTGTTGGGGAGGGTGACAAAGAGGCATGAGGGAATGTGGGGGGGTGATGGAGCTCTTCTGTGTCTTAATCGTGGTGTTACTATGAGACTGTGTCAACACTCATCTAACTATATACCTAAAAAGGGTGAATTTTACTGCATGCAAATTATACCTCCATAAGCCTCACTTACACACACCTGCACTCAGGATGCTCCCGCTGGAACTGGTTAGAATCAGGGTCTGCACGGAGGTATCCAGAAAATGGCCACTTGGGTTCTGCCTGTGTTATACATGAAGATTCCGTGGCAGATTTTGTTTTAGAAAGAGTTCTGCTGCTAAAAATATTTGGAAACCACTGACTAAGACTAATGCCAGTGGGGGGCAGCCGAGGTTTCTGAAGAGAATGCTTTCTTTATATTGTTGTTGTTTTTTTTTTTTTTTCCCCCAGATGCACCTTACTAGGAGACAGAAACCAGAAGGGGCCGGGGGCGGGGCGGGGGGGAGACCATATATTTACTTTCCCTGAATAACCCCTACAGTGTTTTCTTTGCCTAGAATTTCATCTTAATAAGAAGTCTGCTCTCTAAATTTAGGGGCAAAGGTTTGGGAGCCATCTGTCTCTGCCAACCTGCACGGGCCTGCTGACGGACAGTCCTCAGCCCCAACAAGCACCCGATTGGCTTTGCCGGCCCCCACACAGCCACGGGAGCGCGGCGATACAAGGACTTTGGGAAGGTTTGCCGGCAGGGAAAGCTGACTGAACGCATTGCCCCTGCAGCTGTGGTTTGGCTCAGGTAGTGGACAGCTCTCCTGAATTCAGGTCGTGGAACCCTTTTACCACAGTCCCCCCTCCTGTGTCTGCTGTGGCCCTGTCTCCTGGCTGAGCCCTGAAGCTGTTAACACTTAGGAAAACAGTTAGGGTTTGCCGACAAGTATTGGAGCTGAGGGCAGACCCGGAAAATGAAATTCCTTCTTTCCAGTGTCTCTGCTTCACATCAGATGTGCTCAGTCGTCCTCGGGAGTCCCCACCTCCTGTGTTGTGCATGTGCACGGGGACCCTTACCTCAGACGGCCCAAGACCTGCTAGACTCCCAACTTCATCTCTGCCCCCCACACCCTCACAGAGGCCTCCAGAAGTCATCTGACACAGCTCCTGTTGGTGACCCCTCTTGCATGGCTCCTTGTCTTCCCAGATGCTGGCGACAGCTCCCTCTTCTTGTCCCCTCCAGGTGTGGGGGTGGAAAGAGCTTCCCTCCGTTGTGGGCACCTGCCTGCTGGACCACCCTTCTTCCCTGCTTTTCCACCCTGCTCACGCCTATGCCAACAGTCCTTCCATTGCATTCTCTTCAGTTCAACCCTCTCACTGTCGCATCTGATTTCTATGAGGACGGCGACCATCACAACTCCCCTGCCCCCATGACTTCTCAGAGCCCTTAGCATAAAATCCAAACCCCTTCTTTTTTTTTTTTAAGATTTTATTTATTTATTTGACAGAGAAAGAGAGAGAGAGTTCACAAGCAGGGGGAGAGGCAGAGGAAGAGGGAGAAGCAGACTCCCCGCCGAGCAGGGAGCCTGATGCGGGGTTCGATCCCAGGACCCTGGGATCATGACCTGAGCTGAAGGCAGCCGCTTAACCGACTGAGCCACCCAGGCGCCCCCCAAACCCTCTTCTGCCCCGCCTCCCTGACCTCTCCTGCTACCCTCCTCTGGTCCTGGGGTTCCATTCTGTTCCAACTCTTTTGGGGACCTTTGCATCTGCCGTTCCGGTCAGGAATGTTCTTTCTCCAGATGTTGGGGCAGCTGCCTTGTTCTCATCATTTTGGCGGTGAGGTCAGAGGTCATGTCTTCAGAAAGGCCTTTCCAGGCCACTCTCCCTAGGCTCCCTAGGTAAGGAGCTCTCCTCCACTAGACCGTGACCATCCTATTACTGTGTTTACTTTTTTGTTGTTTTTTAGCCCTTATCACTTTCTAAAATTATATAAATTACATTTGCCATCTGTCTGACTCTCCTCCACAGTAACGTAAGCTCTGTCTTCAGGAGGGGACACCCCCACTCTGCAATGATCCCGAGAGGAGGAATCCCAGAGAACTGACAGCTTTCCCACAAGAAAGCAACAATGGCACACTCAAACGGAGTCAAATTAAAAGAGTTTAATGAGGGAACCGCTTAGAAAGATGAGGGCAACCCAGGAGAGCACAAGAGCCTGGGGCCAGTCACCCCAGGGCCATCCGTGTTTGCCAGAACTCGGAGAAGGGTGCCGAATGGAGGGCTGCCTGACAGGAGCCAGGGCCCTTAGCAAAAAACCACAGCCTCCTGGCAGGGAAGCAAGTTTGCTGGCCACTCTTCTCCATTCCCCCCTTCCAGTCTCCTGCCAGTGCTTCCCATTAAGTTGGAGGGCGGGGTGCCTGGGTGGCTCAGACTGAGCATCTGCCTTCGGCTCAGGTCATGATCCCGGGGTCCTGGGATCGAGCCCTGCGTCAGGCTCCCCGCTCAGCAGGGAGTCTGCTTCTCCCTCTCCCTCTGCTGCTCCCCCTGCTTGTGTTCTCTCTGTGTCTGTCTCTCTGTCAAATAAATAAATAAAATCTTTTTTTAAAAAAGGAAGTTGGAGGGCAAAAGAGTTGCAATCCATACAGGTCTGCTTCCTGGGACACTGAGCAGGGTGGAGAAGATCAAAGAATTCATCCAGAGGCGCAAAGACGCATGAACAGCATAGCCACTGGATTCGCGGGGCTCAAGACAATGCTCGGCACCAGGCCCACCACATCTGACGGTCCCGGGGAGCACCATTTGCCTAGAGCTGTGCACCATGGCAGCCCAGCTTGGCAATAGGATCTCAGAGAAGGAGACATAGAATGAATCCATAAATTCCTGTGGCTTTGGCTCCAGGTTCCGCGCACTGATGGAGGAACATGTACTCCCTCCTTAACACAGGATAATCAGGACAGATAGAGCCACTCCATGGCGGGCCTCCTGCGTAGGGCCACTGAGATTGCCTCCACGCCCATGCAAGATGGGGAGAGCGAGAAATCCTTTGGCTGGTAGGCTTATACATTCTGTGCCAAGGACATTTCTGAAGTTGAAGAGCAATCTCTATTTATGTGCAGTGGGGCAACAGGAGCTTGTTTTGCATTGTGTTTGGAGGCAGAGAGGAATCAGGTAGCAAGCGGGCAATGCCGCTGATTTGTCACGGAGGGCAGAGCTCTCCAGGCTTTGTGGGGGCAGGAATAAAATCATCCACCTACAGGATTAGTGGCTGAGTGGGGGAGAAGCCAAGTCACCACACACGGCTGCTGCCAACTTTTAGCCAGGTGTAGTTACTATGGAGACATGTGTGGAGCAGGGAGAACTAAGTGGATCATTAACCAGAAATTCTCCTTGAGTGCGTACCAGGTATGGGAAGGAGTGAGAATTCACAACAAAGTGAAGACGGAAGGTTACTTTTAACGAGAGACAGTGAGAGGAGTTGTAGATGCAGGATTGAGAACCAATTACAAGGGGACATATTACATCACTAAGGGTGGAATGGGAGATACTTGTCAAAAGGATTTTTGGCTAGAGAATAACTAGAAGGTGATGAAAACTACAGCCGGAACAATTTCCCCCATTTCCTCAGTGTAGGACAGGTTGAGAGAGGAAGTGACCCGGGATGGCTATGAAAATGGAGAAGCGGGGGCATATAGGACACAGGGCTGGGGTCCGCAACTCGGTCATCCCGTCTTCGTCTGATGGCTGCCCTGTGTCATTCCATAAACACAGCAGAGTTGCAAGCAGCTATGAGTTCTGTGCTGCTGCATTGACCTGCTAAATTTAATTTTCCAACACACTTTTCTGTTGGATTCACCCGTTATAACTTGCAGGAAATAATGTTGTCATTGCTTTCAGTTGTTAATGCTTTAGCTTTGCTGCATAAGAAAAAGGAATGGCAGACACTTGTTAATTTCTGGTAGGAATTCTGCTTCCCCGTAGGGACAGCTGCTGCATGTTTCATTGACTGATGACACCCTGATCCACCCAAAAAAGAATAAAACCAGGAAGTACATGTTCCTCAGGGGACATTAACTTCCAACTTACCATGCTGAAACTTGTTCTTTCTTGTCAAAAACCACCCCAAGTCACCAGCTGATAATAGATTAAGAAATTTATTTTCTATGTGCAATTTGCATTTGAGACCTTTATTAAGTGAGATCTTTATGTATTCAACATTTATGGAGCCCTCCCTATGTGCCAGGCTCTGTGCTAGGTGTGGAAGATACACAGATGGACAAGACGGGGCAGATACCTTTCCAAGAAGCTTGCAGTCTAGAGTGTGGGGGTGAATGTGGGAGACAGAGCAATGCTGTGATGGTGAGAATCACAGGGTCCCTAATAGGAGAGACTGCTGACCGAGCTGGGGGCTGGGAAAGTGTTGTGGGTCTCTCAGGTCCTCTCTCCAGCCTGCTTTGTGCCATGGGACTGGCTGGTAGGCAATGCCTCATGGGCTCCAGTACCTGCATCCGGTCAATGGGGAGCCCTAGCAAAAGCTAAGTGGGAGGGAAGAGGGTAAGGCTGGGGTACTAATTCTCCGGGATTCCTCCTCTAGGATCATTGCAGAATTCTGCAGAATGCAGAATCCTCTCTTGAAGGACGCAGCTCCTGTCGGGTAGCCCACAACATACATCTCTATCCTCTGGCATCCCTGTAACCCTCTCTCCCCCGGTCCTTTCTAATCTCTGAGATGGTCATGGTACTGCTAGCTGCGTTTTTTTTTTAAAATCTAAAACCACATTTTGGTTTCCTTAAACCTGCTTACATCTTCATAACTAATCCCGTTACTAATTCTCCCCAATTACTCAGTGATAACGTGTCACCTCCCTCCTGTTGGATCCTGACAGCTATGGAAGATCCCCAGAGAGAGGTGACTCCAGAGCTGAGTGCAGAACGGCAAGCCGTTATTTGGGTGGAAAGGGGGAAAGGGTCCAGTCAGAAGCAACAAGCACCCTGTGCAAAGACATGGAAAGAAGAGAGATCACCATGTGTTCCAGAAACCGGGGCATGATACCGGACCCGTCTCCTTCCCCCCAACATCCACCTGGACACCAGGCCCTGCACGTTCTACCTCCTCACCCTCTCTCCAACCTGCCCACTTCTCTCCACCTCCACCACCCTCGTCATTTCTTACCTCAGCTACTACACCAGCTGTGCAACCATTCTCATTATCTCTGCTGACAACCCTTTGCTGAATGCTCCCAACCTCAGCATAAATAAAACTCCTGGGCCCTCATCCCTGGAGCATCTGGGCCCTGCCTTCTCGTCTCCTGCCTGAGCCAGACCGAACTTGCTGCCTCGGAGACAAGGTCTCCCCTCCTGAGCGGCCCACACCGTGCTCCCCTGCTGTGCCACTCAGCCTCTCTCCATCTGTTCTCTAGGCTCACTCCACATCCCACAGGAAGCCTCTGGCTTCATCCATCTGCCTTCAGGGACCAGCCTCCCGCCCTTTGGAGTGAGACGTTATTGCCTGTCCATCCACAAGGCACAGAGCTGCTTATGGAATCAGACAGAGGATGAAACTTCGTAAGAGCAGGGACTTGGCTGTGCTCACTGCTGTTTCCCAGGGCCCTAGACAGTGCCTGGCACACAGCAGATGGCCCAGAAATATGTGAGCAGTGAATGGTATCCCAATCCCACCATTTACTAACCATATGACTTGAGCCTTAATTTCAGCCCTGTATGCCTTCGTTACTTCTGTATAATAGAGAAATAACAGTCGTAATTAACACAGAGGATTGGTGTGTTGATTCCATGAGACTAGTACATGTAAGCCACTGTGGGAACTATAGCAAAGCTGTCAAAGAATATTGCAAAAGTCAAAAGTCCTGGCTAATCCCAGAATAATTTCCCTCTAGAACTGCATTTCTTTGTCCTTAGCTTTCAACACACAGACGGGCAACTTCTCCATTAGACTCATTGCCTATGGACATGTTTTTATTTCTTTTAAAGTAAGAAGAAAAAGGAATAAAAGAATAGTGAATATGTAATAATAAATCCAGTCTGGATTCTATTTGCCCTTCTCCCAATGCAATTATACAATATGATTTTAAATCTTTGTTTTTTAAAGTGGAAGGAGGGCCCCGAGAAGGCACAAGTGTCTCTGTTTCTCTCACTTTCCTACTGTTGTTATTCTAATAGATAATTGGATTCCAAACTTGATTATGTAAGCAGCTACTATAAGCCACTGCATTATGCAGAGGGAAGTCTAAAAAAGAGTGAGGGGGCTCCCCAAACTCAGGGTGCTCACCAGATGTTTCCTGGGTAATGGCAAGGAGGACAGTATGAAGATGGAATAATCCAGACAGAAGTCCTGTTTCCTCAAAAAGCAATGATGTGGGTGGATGGGAACTTCCCAACACATGATCCCAGCATGATGAACTCTGCGTCTGGAGGAAGGTGACACAGCATGGTGGCATCATATCATTTTCCAAGTCAGGAGCCTGAAGCTAAAAAAAAGAAAAAAAATTTTTTAATTATATGGATGATAAGACATGGATCAGTACAGGCATGATTTTCCATCTTGACATTTGTAATGTATCCTGTCAGAATTAACCTTGATTTTGCTGAAATACCTAATTATAAGCTCTAAGAAAAATGGTAATAATGTGCAGAATGTGAAGACATCAATGGGCTTTACAACATGCGTAATCAGATAAACTTTTGACCACTTAGTTAAATAGGAAAATGGAAGGAAATAGAACACTGCAGGAAGTATTCTGCCAACTCCGGGATGCAGCACTCTCAAGACCTCGGTAGAGTTGACCACTGCGGGGATGGAATTGTGGGTTATTTTATCTTCTTTTTCTTATCTATTTTCTTCTGTTTACAACGAACACCTGTAAATTTTGTCTCTAAAAATCAATACAGGGGCACCTGGGTGGCTCAGTCGGTTAAGTGCCTGCCTTCGGCTCTGGTCATGATCCCAGGGTCTTGGGATCCAGCCCCGCATCAGGCTCCCTGCTCAGTGGGGATTCTGCTTCTCTCTCTGCCCCTCCCCCCCACTCATTCTCTCTCTCTCAAATAAATAAAATCTTTTTAAAAAATAAATAAATAAATAAAAATCAATACAATCTTCCAGACCCAACTATACAAATTATAATGTCACACATTGAGAATTTCCTTCAAGAAAATAATTAGAGATACATGATCAGGTTGTTTACAAAACTGGAACATTGAAATAAGCTAAGTATTCATCAGGACAGAATTGATTAAATACATTTTATTCTACCCCTAAGTGGTCATTAAAAATTATTATTGAGATCTATATTTATTGATATGAGAGACATTCACAATATATTGTTGAATACGATGTATAAAAATGTATAAAATGGTATACATGACATAATTCCTTTTTAAAAAAATTTAAAGCCAGAAGGGAAATACAGGTAGTTGTTACTTCTCTATATCTTTCTTTCTAGTCTTCGTCTTTAAAAAATTTTTATCCTTTTGTTCTTTTCTAACTAGAAAAAAAAAACTAAATTATTTCCACTTTTTTAAATTAGATTTCCAGATTATCAGGTGGCCATCAGAGAAGAAGTTTTTAAAGAACATTTCCCCTGAATAACATTTCTTTCATTGAAATCCCATGTGATCTTGAAAGGAGAAACCAACCAACAAAAAAATGCTACCACATTTACCAAATCATCTCCCCATCGAACTTGCTTCTCCTCTGCTTCACTTATTGTGACCGTTCTTGAGCTCAGAAACTCAGGTACTTGTTTCCCAAGCTAAAGCGTTGCAATGGCTACAAGGTTCTCATGGCAAAAATGAGGTTATGTGTAGGATGAGGTGCAGGGAAAAGGCATGCCTGGCAGGACGAATCCCACAGACAATGGCTGGGAGTTGAGAAAAATGCACATTCCTTGGAAAATAGTGCTGAGATCCTAGCAGATAAGTGGAGAGTTTGTTGGGGGGGGGGGATGGGTGGGCAGTGCAATAAAGTGGGCCAGAGTAGAGGGTCTTAAATATCAGACTGAGGGATCCTTGCCCTATCTAGGTGATGGGGCCATTGGGTGTTTGAGTAGCAAAAGGACAAAAGGTAATTGAAATTTGAGAAAGACTCATCTGAGGGCTGAAAGCAAAACGATTCCTTTTCTGCTGCTGTTCATACCTGGGATGAGAAGAGTCTGGCTGAAGAGAGCAGTGCGAGAGGAAAGAGTGACAAATGAGAGGCCTTCCGTAGTAGTCAGAGAGAGAGAATACATCTACAAGAGGTTTACTGTAAGGAATTGCTTCATCAGTTATCGAAGCTGACAAGTCCAAGATCTGCATGCTGGAGACTCTGGAGAGCTGACGGGGTAAGTTTCAGCCTGAAGGTGAGTAGGATCAAGACACAGGAAGAGATGATGTTTTCGTCCAAAAGCAGGAAAAGACCAAAGTCCCAGTGTGGAGGCAATCCAGGCAGGAGGGGTTTCCTTTTACTCCTGGGTTGGTTAGCCTTTTGCTGCTCTTCGGGTCTTTGGCGTATTTGACAGGGCCCACCACATTGGGCAAGGCAATCTGCTTTACTCAGTCTACTGAGTCAATGTTAATCTCATCTAGAAACACCCTCCCAGAGGCACCTAGAATAATGTTTGGCCAGATGTCTGGGCACCCTATAGCCCAGTTAAGTTGATACATAATAATTAGCCATCACACTTCCCAAAGGAAGAGAAAAATGACTATTTGCATTCAGGATGTCCACCTGCCAGGAATATGTTGACAGGGTTGTCCCACCTCACAGAAGACACACCCCCTGACATCTCAGACACAAGCCTGACACTCTTCCATCCCACAGGGGCAATGGCTATGAAGTTGACTGCTGAGCCACTGGGCAGGACTCACAGTAGTGGCCGTCACCCATAGCTGCAGACACATCTG
The DNA here is from genome assembly GCF_037043125.1 of Eumetopias jubatus. NCBI lineage: Eukaryota > Metazoa > Chordata > Mammalia > Carnivora > Otariidae > Eumetopias > Eumetopias jubatus. Next base: position 111,527,222 of record NW_028274807.1, read on the forward strand.
TGCAGACACACCTCAGGACATCCCAGTGAGCAGGTGTTACAGTGTTCTCCTCCTACCCAATTTAAAGATAAGGAAAACCGAGGCCAGGAACATTTTGATGACTTGCTAAAAGTCTCACAGCTATTAAGTGGCAAAGACAGAACCAGAGAGGAAAATAAACTCCTGAGCTCCCACTGTGGATTAAGCAATGGGCTGGGTGCTTACTATACTTTACTGTGGTCAACCCTCACAGTAACCTAAATGCTATTATTATCCCCATTTTACAGGTGAAGAAGCTGAGACTTAAGAGCTTAGGAATCTTGCCCAAAGTAAGCAGGGAGACTCAGGACTGGAACTCATGTCTGTTTGATTTTAAGCTCTATGTTACAGTTCCTGGTATAAAACAAGTCACAGAACAGAAGAAAAAGTTACACTGCCAAGGGCAATCAACCAACCCAGCCCCAAAGCCTGGAGTAAATGAGCCAAGAAATTCTGATCCACTCTTTGGTGTCTATAGGGATATAGTCCATTCTCCCACTACTCAGTCCTGCAGTTTACCACAGACCTGATCTCCTAGCAAGTTTCCTCTTCCATCCCACACACAGGCCTGTGTTCAAATATTCAGTGCTGCTTGGAACCACAGAAGGGCTGGACTTTTTTGATCACAACAGAGAGGAACTCAGTGTTAGCAAACTGAAAGCAGAAATCCCAACTGTCAGAGATACTTACACTTGGTGCCTATTCCCTTAAAAACCAAGCAGCCCCAACTCACCGTCTGTCTGACTAATTAGCAGAATGTTCTTTCAACAGACAGAGCTCAGAAGCCTCCAACAAAAAAGTAAGATCAACTCTTTGGAACTGCTTTATTCTCCCTTCCAGAACAAAATCTGAACAGAATGCTCTGTGGGCAAGTCTCACCAGGGTCCTAAATACAGTTTCTTCACGGTAGGGAGATCAGTGGATGAAGAAAAACAAAAGAGCGGGAGCTCCCTTGAGAGTTCTGTTCCTCTTTTCTGTTGGTATCATTCTTGTGTTACCTTGCAGGGAAGGGACGAGAAACTAAAAATGAATAGGATTCGTTGGGACCATATTGTTCAGGTTTACATTGAAATAAGACATTTGTTCCATCCCTCATCTGCATTTACCTAGATTCCTAGAGAGGCCTGTTACGATCTTAGAGACTAGCTACCAAAAAAAAAAAAAAAAATCTTTAAATTCTTAAAAAAAAAAAAAAAACCCACACAGCTAACATTTATATGGCATGAAAACAAGTCTAATGACCCTAGTGAAAGATATACCGTCCCCATGTATGAGCATTTTCTATTCCCTATACACCCAGCCATGTATACATTATCCACATTTATCTACACTTTTCCCAAAAATGCGACAGATGACTATCACCCCCAAGAAGAAATGTTTAATTTTCTCACATTGTACCTCTGCTTTGGCACTGATATCCAACAGACACATGGAGAGGGCCTCTCTAGCAGATTAGAGAATGTGGAACTACATGCTATTAAGAGAGTGTTGTTCTATGTGCACATTCATGGAGAGGGCCTCTCTAGCAGACTGGAGAATGTGGAATTACATGCTATTAAGAGAGTGTTGTTCTATGTGCACATTCCTCTCTCCCCAGCTGACCTGTCTCGTCCTCGAGGGTAGGGCCCATGCCCTGTGCGTCTTAGAGCCCCCAGAGAGAGTCTAGTTTGTGGTAGGCATTCAATGGATAGGTTAGAAGTTACAGCCCAAGAGGGCAGGTCAGGGAGATGACCTGCAAGGATGGCAGCTGCAGAAAGAAAAGCCAAATGCTGCCAAGCATCTAAAACCTGAGAACAGGCTGCCCTGCAGTACCTGTGATAACGCTCACTTGGATCTGATTTTGCCACGGAGTTCCAGTGGTGCAGGAACAAAGCCCAAAGCGGTGTCAGGTGGCCACGGCGGGGAGAGGAGGCTGCAGCCCGTTGGCAGCTAATGAACTGGCCTGAGCAAGAGGAGAGAAGGTTCCAAGAAAGCAGTGAGTAGCACCTGTAGCTCTCTGCCAGGGCCTGGTACGCCCTGGAGACAATTGGTAAAGTTTCAACAATTACCCAGAGTTCTCGGCCCCTTGATTGTGGGCGGCACTGTGCTGCGACACAGTCTCTAAGTCCTGGCAGGCTTTGAGAGGGCAGAACAGATACTTGCCTTTGCACAGGGATTTCCATATTTAAGGTGGTTGCCTCATCTGCTATTTTGGAAACAGTCAGGACTAAGCTAGGAGGGCTTCTCTGCAGTGTTGTTCCTTTGTAGTTGGCATTCTCTGTTGTGAAAGGTACTTGTTGGTTCTTTTTTTCAAGAGATGACCTATTCAATTACTCCGTGTTTGTGATAATAATTACAAAGCAGGATTATCTCATTTATATTTAAGCAAGAAGCCAGAGTCACTGATCTTTGTTTTTTGTTTTTTTGGTTTCTTTTTAAAGATTATTTATTTATTTATTTGACAGAGAGACACAGCGAGAGAGGGAACACAAGCAGGGGGAATGGGAGAGGGAGAAGCAGGCCCCCCCGTGGAGCAGGGAGCCCGATGCGGGGCTCGATCCCAGGACCTGGGGATCATGACCTGAGCCGAAGGCAGACACTCAACAACTGAGCCACCCAGGCGCCCCTGATCTTCGTTTTGAAGAGTACCATGCTTGTTGCGAAAACCATGCATTTTATAGAACGCTTAGTGGTAAGGGTGGCTCTAGAATCTCTTTTTTTAATTTAATTTTATTTAAATTCAATTAATTAACATATGGTATATTATTAGTTTCAGAGGTAGAGTTCATCAGTGATTCATCAGTTACATATAGCACCCAGGGCTCATCACATCACGTGCCCTCCTCAATGTCCATCACCCAGTTACCCCTTACCCCACACTCCTTCCCTCCAGCAACCCTTTGCTGTGCAAAAGCTTTTTATCCCAATGAAGTCCCAATAGTTCATTTTTGCTCTTGCTTCCCTTGCCTTCGGTGATGTTTCTAGGAAGAAGTTGCTGCGGTCGAGGTCAAAGAGGTTGCTGCCTGTATTCTCCTCTAGGATTTTGATGGACTCCTGTCTCACATTTAGGTCTTTCATCTATTTTGAGTCTATTTTTGTGTGCGGTATAAGGAAATGGTCCGGTTTCATTCTTCTGCATGTGGCTGTCCAATTTTCCCAACACCATTTGTTGAAGAGACTGTCTTTTTTTCCATTGGATATTCTTTCCTGCTTTGTCGAAGATTAGTTGACCACCGAGTTGAGGGTCCATTTCTGGGCTCTCTATTCTGTTCCGTTGATCTTTGTGTCTGTTTTTGTGCCAGTACCGTACTGTCTTGATGATGACAGCTTTGTAATATAGCCTGAAGATCGGAATTGTGATGGGCTACCAGCTTTGGCTTTTCTTGTTCAATATTCCTCTAGTTATTCAGGGTCTTTAATGTTTCCATACAAATTTTAGGATTATTTGTTCCAGCTCTGTGAAAAATGTTGATGGTATTTTGATAGGAATTGTATTGAATGTGTAGAATTTCTATACAGGAAGAGCTCAGTGTGCTGATATGCCTGGAAATAGAGGAGGAGGCTGGAAGCTTCATTTGCTCATACCTTTCATAATATTGAGCAAACCTCAGGTGTCCAGAGCAAATAGTGAGTGGGGACTAAAGCCTGCTAACTATAGTCCCCATCCTTCTCACTCTGAGCTTTTGCTGCTCAGCTTAATCCTGCATTTCAGCATGATCCACAATCTTTTTCCACTCCTCCCAAGAAAAGCCTTGTTTGCCTTTAGCATTTTCCTCACAAATCCAGTTCGCTGATTTTCAGCTTACAATTTAAATAGCAGTATGAGTTATCCCTGATGCCTCTCTTTTTCATCCCTCCCCCTGGCCCCCATCATCTCTCTCCTGACTCTTCCAAAACCCTCCTGCCTTCCTCACACTCATCCAGTTGCCCAAAGGAGCTCTTTAAATGTATGTTGGGGCAAGCCACTCCTCTTCTTTAGCAATTCCCTGCAGTATCCAATCAGGCACCCTTAGCATGCCATCTCTAGGCTTTTATGATGTGACCCCTGCCTACCATTCTTAGAATAATGAAAATAGTCCTTTCTGTCATTGTGGAGGTTAACAATATAATGGAGGCCTCTGCAAAAGGCCTCCATGATTAGGCCTTGCTGGACATGCTTCTGCATTTTGCAGCTGCCCCCAGGTGACTTCCAGGGAGCAATCTCCACCCAGGAAATAATGGCCATCATTTGATTCTATTCAAAAATGAAAATGAACCCTCTTAAGCTCGTCCCAAGATCTGTCCTACCAGGGAATATGGCTTCAAGTCAGGGCAGGGTATATACGGTTCCTCTCCCAGGTAAGTGTTTGTACCTTGGTAGCAAGCAAAGGTTTATGAGTACTTTTCAGCATTCTGAAAGCTCTGAAGAACTACAATTGAAATAGCCTATCCAATAACTAGCATATTCAGATGCCCTTAACTCAAGGACCAGCTTATTAAACAATAAGAGAAAGAACTCCAGGTGGGCCCGATTGAGCCCAGAGCTGTAGGGGTGTTGGTTTGTCCTAAAAGATCTCTTGTGTACTTTGCTCTGTACTTGGCAACTAGGGCCTATGGGAGATACTTTCTCTTTGGGCCACGACGTCCATACTGATGGCTTATTAAAGACAAGTGGAGGTGATGGTGGGCACACTTGAAGCTGAGAGAGAGAGACCCACTTGGCCTCGGAACCAGCTAAGCTGGAAGGGACCAGCCCTTGGCAAAATGCCCAAGGGGATGAGGTTTGTCTCCTCTGTTGCAGCATCCCTTGATGGCGTTCTCCGTGACACCTCCTCAGAGTGATATGGGGACAGGGTTGGCATTGTGAGGTCATCAGATCCAGCTTCAAATCCCCTTAGATATATGGCCTAGTGCGGGGCTTGTCAAAGTACATATGGTCTGCAGGCCAAATCCAGCCCACTACCTAATGCTGTAAATAAAGTTGTTTTTTTTTTTTTTTTTTTTAGAATGTTCAGCTAATTCATTGATGAATTATCTACGGTGCTTTCGCCTTACAACAGCGGAGGTGAGTAACCACAACAGAGACCAAATGGCTTTCAAAGATTAACTGAATATTTAAAATATTTATTATCTGACCCTTTACAGAGTTTGCAGACCTCTGGCCTAGAGCAAATTCATTATCTCTAGAATGCCATTAAGAACACTATTCCAAAAAGTTTTTATGGTAATGCTAACAAGTGTTAAATAAAAAATAAATAAGTACTTTTGGAAAACGCTTAGGTTTAACAGGGATGTGTTTCTTTCCTGCGGGCCCTCACAGAGCCTTGAAGAAGCCAGTAAGGAAATCTGGTTGCATTTCCCCGGAACCCTGTTGTCATGAAGTGTCCTTGATGCTGGGATGTGGGTACCTGAAGGGCACACGAAGACTTCCCAAGGGATACAGATCATTTAAAAGGAATCAATTTCTTTTATCAAGCTGATGCACCTGAGAACAAGACTGCCTTCCGAATACTGTGGGCTTTTCCCCTTCATCAGAGAGAAGCTGGCCCCTCCCTCCCCCCAGATCTTACCATGAGGGCCTGCACTGAGATCCAAGTACTCCGGATTGCCTGCTCCTTGAATGTTAAATCATGAAACACTTAGGGTCCTATCTTACCCAGAGCTTTGTTGCACCTGCAGCCGAGCATGAATGCAGTGTTTGGGACATGCTCCGAATTCAGAATAGCTTAAATGATACCGATTTGTGATGGAGATTCTTTAGCCTATAATTGGAATGTTTTCTGAGACCACCAAATGTTTTGAGATACATGAAAGGAAACTTACGGGTAAGAATTTTCCATTTTTTTTCTTTCAGATTTGATTCTCTATTTAATAAGTAGTTAAAATTTGTTTCAGCAAGTCTTATTGATGTAATTTTGGGATGTTGGTGAGGTCTGGAGCCGATGGCCAAGAAAGAATTCTTGAGACATCTTTGGTGCAAAAAGGGGATTTTATTAAAGCCTGGGGACAAGACCTGTGGGCAGAAGGAGCTGCTGCACTGGGGTTGTGAGGGGTGGCTGCTTATATACTTGGGAGTTGGGGGAGGTAAGGAAAAAGGGAGGTGTCCAAAATGACTTCATATGCTAAAGAAGATTTACAGGATACTGGAGGCCTGGCTATTGCCGAGGTATGGTTGTTTTTCTTCTAGTAAGGCACTGACATTAAGACAGTTGGGAGCTTTCTGAAGGAGTGTTATACTCTTCCTATTACAAGTCCTTGTCAAGAGGCTGCAGATCATAAAGAAACGTAACTTTGTTTACATTTCCTTATGCCTCTGTTTCCCACACCACTCATGGAAGGGAGGGTGATGTTAGGGCTCCAGAAAATTGAGTTATGGGTCTCTGAAAGTTAGGTTATTGATGAGAACGCTTTTTCCTTGTAAATCACTAAGACATTGGTAAACCGATGGCGACTCCTTTCTTGCGGGACTGTGATCTCTATTAACCATTTGTGTTTCCTTCCCTTAGCTTTAGGGCAGCTGGGAGTGTCTGAGGAATGTCACACAGATCCCACCCAGGAGTTGCAGGGAGGGCGTTGCGGGGTGTCAGCTTGTGCTTTGCCCTCAGCTTGCCTTCTGCTCCGTCATCAATATTATAAAACATTTATGCCAATTGTGATTGATCCTCACCTGAATTTATGTGATCAAATGTTTTATATTTTTTACTATTCATTTAAAAAAGTCTTTAAGGATGAACATCTTAGATGTTCACCTAAAAACATATAAAAGGGTGCAAGATTTTTCGGAATTCTCTTAGGAAGTAGGAGAGCAGCGAAGTGTAGAGACCTGTCTTTTGCAGGACTAGCTTTCCCCACATTCTTGGAAAAACACTGAATTAGGGCGACGTGTATGAAGAGCCATCCAGAGGCCCAGCACACAGCAGCTACTCAAGAACCATCAGTTCTCTCCTCCCGGATTCTTCTGCAGCCTTTTGAATCAGTGCATTCCTGCTCTCTCTCCTCTCCAGAAGCCCAAACTTGTTCTCAGGACCAGTCAGCAGAATTAGTTCAAACCGAGGGATGACTGGTATCATTCACGGTGCATGCTCAAAAAGTTCCTCAGCGTTTGCATTTGAACACTGGAGAGAATACAAGTCAGTGGGAGAGGAACAGCAGTACTGGGGAGCTTTCCTGGCTCTCTGACGTCAGGCCATTGAAAGGAACTGCCTATTCCTGCAACTTTCCTTCGAAGGTGACTTCCTACTGGAAGGAGTGGGGGGTGCCTCTTAGCCCCAACCAAAGAATGCTTCGGCATAGAGCCTCAGGATGTGGATCTGGTCCCTGTGGCCCAGGGAGGCTGAGGCTGCGGGGTGGAATCTGGTCTCAGGAACACATTCCCACTGGAAGGATCACGTGGGGTGGCGGGGAGGGCTTCAACCAGGAACACTTCTGCGCCTTCTCCTGGCACCACCCACACTCAGCCAGCTTGTGGTATTTGGGGCTGTCTTACTTTCTCGGAAGTTAGAGAACAATCTGAAAGGGCCAATGTTTCTCCAGCCTCACAGATGAATTCAGCAAAACATTTAGCAGAGCGCGAGAAATTCTGACCTACCTCCCACCACTTTAGGAAAGCCCCAAAAGCAAATCAAACACAAAATGATGACATTCTCGCTATTCACCTTCTGAACGTCATTACTGGCCTCGCACAGCCTGTGTTCAGTTTTGGGTAGGGACTGCTGCTTCCAAAGGGAAGCCCCCACCAGGGGGGACTGCTCTCATATTCCAAATCACCATCCCAAGAGAAACCAGGAGGATTTATTTTCTAAAAGACTTGATTCCTGAAATGGGAGGACTTTGTAGCCCATAACTCCTCCTATTGGATTTGCTCCCTTCACGCATCGTTAATGCATCAGTTAAGACTATGTTGAAAAATGAAAACAGAAAATCCCATTCAAATAGGCTCAAATAATAATAAGCGTATTCACTCATGTATCTGCAACCCAGTGAGAATTGATGTTTCAGGTCAGGTTTGATCCAGCAGTTCAGACGACACCACTAAAGTCCTCACCTCTGTTTTGCTACAACATAGGGACCATCCTCAGGCTCCACATGACGTGCCTACAGCCCACCTGGCCCCACACCCTCCACCCCATGGCTACAGCAACTGTAGACTTCACATATTCATACTACTGCCTAGGAACAAAAAGTCTTATTAAATAGGAAAGGAAAAGACTTTTTTTTTCATAGAAGCCTTAGCAACCATCTTATTTCTTACTGTCTCAGACTGGGTTATGTGCCTAGGAACCAACCACTGGGTTAAGTCAACCAGGACAAACCCCTGCTATGGGGATAGAGTAAACCCCACCTAAGCCATAGGTAGACTCAGTTCCTTGCCCACCTTGGGTCCACCTCCTTGTTAAAATACAATGAAGCTGGTCATGAGTGTTATTCTGACTAACCTTCTGAAACCTTAACCTTTGCCTTGCCATGACCTTCAACACGGAGCCCCTTCCTTGGCCCTTCTGACAGATACCCTGGCTTCTACATTTCTGTCTTTTCTGGATGCAGTGTGGGTCACTGATCCCAGACTAATGCCTCAATTGCCTGCCCCATTGCACTGGAAATTAGTTTTGATGTGAACATCTGTCTAGTTCTCTCCTCTTCTCCTAAAGAGCTTTTCCCTTGTAACATAGTGTCAGAGCCGACCATCTTTAGTACAGTGAGAGGGAGCAGTCAGGTCAGGGATGGGTCCCCAGCCTCAGTTACTTTGATAGGTTAGCATAAACATATACCATCCCAGTCTGTTCCAGACCATCCTTCCTTCGGTCCCTTCCAGTGAGCTGCCTCGCTTGTGGCTCTAGCCTTTGACAAAGGGAAACACTAATCATAAGCATGATCTCTGCTTTTCCACCACGGGCTTCTCCATCAAATCAGCTGTTTGCATTTCTCTTTGGGCAGCCCATTCAGAGTGTAGCTACAACCAAGATGGGATAGGAATTAGCCCCTGAAAATATGGCAAAGATCTGCTCTCCTGTTCAAGCTCTCCTGGAGGCTCATGTAGACCCTCTTCCTTCCTTTCAGGCATCTGGACTCATGAACCTCCGCTGGCCCCTCGGGGTCCGTGGCCCATCCCTGTGTGGTGCACCCTTGCCTGGGCACCTCGGCACCTAGACTTCACTCCTCAGCCACGTCAGAGCTCAGCCCGACACGCCCGCGGCTGAGTCTTCCTCTGACCGGTGGTGACAACCCAGCCAACCCCCGGGATAGCTCACTGTGCTTACGCTGCTTCTGTGAGCTGTGTGATTTGTCATTCCAGGTGCAGGGGCTCTGGGTACCTGCCTATCCTCCCCAGCCCTGAGCTCTGGAAAGTCTCAGGTAACACATATGCGTCCTTTCCTAGCTGAGCCCTGTGTCCACCCCTTGACTTTGGAAACACATGCTCCCTCCCCAGGCACAGTGGCACCCCAGGACTCTGGTAGCAGAGATTCCCTAAGCCAGCCTCCCATCTCTTCTATTCCTACACGGCCCCCGTCAGATGAACACCCCCCTGCTTTCCTTCCTAGCCTCTTCCTTTGTTTTTCCTCCTAAAAGCCACATGTTTCATTATGACTTCAGGCTCTACTTTCTTCTCCCCTGTTCCCATCCTAAACTTGCTAGGTAGCCTGCTCAAGAAAAATAGGCCGCCCCTCTCATTTAATATTTGAGGCACAGGTAGCGTGCTCTTTCCTATTTTAAATATTTTAACATATTTTAAAATCCAGCTTTGTCTTTTTTCACAGCAGCTCACTGCTCCGGGTGTGCTCCATCAGTTCACAGAGTTCAAGGCTGGCTCACGATCGTCCTCCCAGTCCTTCTACGTAGCACGAAAGATGTTCTAGACTCTAGAGGGGCTGAAAACTTAATATTCCTTCCTTTGCATTGAGTCCTTGGGTATCTTTTTTACACGCCTGTGTTACTATAGGTGAACATCAATTCTGGGTTTTCCCAAAGAGGGTATTTGGATAAAAAATGTAGTGGACACCACACTTTTCTGAACTCCAGTCCTGCAAGCAGGCTCTTGCAATAGAACTCGAGGCTGGGGAGGAGGTTCTTAGCATCTGCCCTCTGGGAGGTAGGTGAGGCAGGAAGGGAGTGGTGGTAACACATTGCAAAGGACTGAGGGGTTGGGGTGGGAGGGCAGAGAGAGTGGAGAGAGGGAGAAGGCGTGTGGGGGAGGGTGCCTGTCCACCAGGGGTCACACAGGGGCTTGAGTGTCTACACCTGAGGCCTATGACCATGGCCAGGATTAGAGGCAGTGGACTTGACCGGTGACATCATTCCTGAACCTTCTCCACCCGGTGCCCTCTGGGTGGACTAGAATTGTCCTTGAGCTGAAGCGAACAACTATTTGACTGCCCCCCGCACACCTCCCTTCTCCAGTAACAGCCAGGTTGTAAGAATCAAGGCAGAGAGTTACACTGGCCTTGAGAAGAGTCAAAAAAGTCCTGGCAACCCAAAGTAAGGTTCAATCATCTCCCAACCTGTTTGTCAGCCAACATTCCCACAACTCTCCACATGACAGGTGGGGGAGCTGAGGGCTCAGTAATTAGGAGTCAGAACAGAGAACAAGACTGGGGCGAGAGGTCCTATGTTCAATTCTTCCTAAGATCCTGCTTCCTGGCCTGAATGAATAAGCCCCGACCCCATATGCTACAGGTGGAGGCCTCCTGCACAATTGCCAGGCTGAACCCAAAACTTTGCATCAGCTCCTCCCGGCCTGTCAGGCCCTAGTCAAAAGCTCTCTCCTCACCGACAGCAAAGCTATTTCTCCTTTGCTTTCCTGAGCCCGAGGAGACACAACAAGCCAATCAAAACCTAAACAAATGAGGAGGCCAAAACTTACTCGAACATTCAAAGATCAGTGTCATTATAAGCATCTCTTTACTTTCAACTATTTCATTATTAATGTGAAATTAAAACCTGTTCTGAGCCCTCACAATCTGGTAAGTGTTCTGTCATCGTATTTACTAATGTGGCCCTGATATCGAACACTTGGGAACAGATACAACAAATAAAGCATGTTGCAAGGCTCAGGTATGATCACTTTCAAATCGGGGGTTGGAATAGGGCTTTGCTGAGCCACTTAAATTCTCTGAGCTTCAGCCTTTGATCAGTAAAACAAGGGTAATTTACCCACCGCCTAGGGTTGTTGTGCAGATCAAATGAAGTAAGATTTGAAAAAGGCCCAACATAACTTTTGAAAATATAGCACGTTCTCAATAAATAGTACGTATTACTATTATGCTACATGAATCAAAAGTTGCAGCAGAGTGTAATCAAATAATCCAGGTAAACAGAATGGCTCTTAAAAAGTTTTTTCTTCCTTTTTGCAGTCAGTGTTGATTGAGCACCTCTGCTGTCCCAGACACCATCCCAGAAGCAAGAAATAACAGCAAGAAACAGGACAGGTAAGGCCTCAGCTCTCCTGGAGGTTACTTATGACAAGCGGGGAGACAACAGTAGAAAAAGAAATAATAAAGAAGATAATTTCAGAGATTCAAGTGCCGGCAGGAACTTAAGCAAGGTGATTTGATAGACAGTGACTGGTGGGTTTTTAGGGACTGCCTCTCTAAAAAGATCCCATTCCTGACAGGAGGAGCCACAGGAATATATGGAGAGAAAAGTGGAGGAAAGAGCAAGTATACCAAGACCCAACGTGGGGTTAAGCCTGCCTGGTTTAGGAGAACAGAACACAGACAACTGTTTCTGGGGTGTCATGAGGGAGAAGGAGAACGGCATGAGATGAGGTGGGAGGGCTAGGCAGGGGTTCTGGGCTCCTATCTCAGCTCTGCCACCAGTTTCACTTTGGATAAAGCTCTTAAGCTCTTAGAGCCTCAGTTTTGCTGTCTGCAAAATGGGGGAAGGGACTGACCTCCATATTGTTAAGGTCCTGTCAACTCTATGATTTGAATAGAATATAGATCGAATACCATGTTACTCTTCCTGTGATGATAACATTGGAGTCCAATATAACTCTTACTGTTTGCCTGGTTTTGTTTGATTGTAAATATATTGATCTTCAGGAAAGAGTTACCTATAAAACTTACCAGGCCCTGTGTTGTGGAACCCGTATCTCAAAGCATCCTTTGAATTAGTTGTGCCCAAAAGATTAGCTGACCACAGATTGCTTTTGGTTCCTGGTGGCAAAGTGCTAGCAGCTCACAAATGTCCCAGGAACCTAGTTTTAAATTTTTATTTTGATTTTTCTGTCCTGTGACACTTTTTTCAAACACCTGAGGAGCATGTATCAAGTCACACAACTGGGTTTGGGAAAACTTTCAATTCTATTCAACAGCATTAACTCACATGGAAAATCATCCTGAATAGTTAAAATAAGTATCAAAATGCTCTTTGTCGATCTTCATCACCTGGAATACTTAACCAACTCTGACTGCGTTCTACTACCACCCTCATCACCAGCGACATAGCTAATTTAGGGTCAGAGGACAGCTAGGGGCACCTGGGTGGCTCGGTAGGTTGTAGGCTGAGCGTCTGACTTAGGCTCGGGTCATGATCTCTCGGGATCCTGGGATTTAAGCTCCCCCAACTGCCCCCTCCCTGGGCTCCAGTGGGAGTCTGCTTCTCCCTCTCCTTCTGCCCCTCCCCCTGCTCTCTCTCTCTCTCAAATAAATAAATAAGTCTTAAAAGAAGGAGGAAGAGGAGGTGGATGAGAAGATGAAGAAGAAGGAGAAGAAGAGGAAGAAAGTAGTAGTAGTAGTACTACTAGTAGTAGTACTACTAGTAGTAGCAGTAGTACTACTACTAGTAGTAGTAGTACTAGTAGTAGTACTAGTAGTAGTAGTAGTACGAGTAGTAGTACTAGTACTAGTAGTACTAGTAGTAGTAGTAGAGGAAGAAACTGCCAGCTAAATGAACTTCTAAGCATCTAGATGAAGAAGGTTGGAGCTCATTGTGAGATGGTCCTAGTACAACAGACTGACACAGAAACTATCCCAGTCAAACGAGTAACTCTCCTGCTTTTAAAGGCCTCTATTTTTCAAGCCCTTGTAAGTTCTTTTTTTTTTTTTTTTAAAGATTTTATTTATTCACGAGAGACAGAGAGAGAGAGAGAGGCAGAGGGAGAAGCAGGCTCCCAAGGAGCAGGGAGCCTGATGCGGAACCCGATCCCAGGACCCTGGGATCATGACCTGAGCTGAAGGAAGACATTTAACCATCCGAGCCACCCAGGTGCCCAAGCCCTTGTAACTTCTTTGATGAACTAGTCCAGAACTTAAAAAACACTAAATTTGCCAATTTCTTCCTTATTCCTCATCTGAATCTCCCATATTGTTCTCTGGGCTATTCCAAATTCTGCCTGAGTGGTGACTAGTAAGCCGGTGGTCTCGCTCAGCACACTGACCTTTTAAAACAACAACACCATAGTGCTTACTCTCCTAGGTTCCTGTCAGATTATTCCTTTAATCCTCACGGCAATCCCGTGAGGAAGCTAATGTGATAAACCCCACTTTACAAAGAGGAAGATTGAGGTACAGAAGCCACCTGAGGCAGAGCTGGGATTTGAACCCATGCCACCTGACTCCAGGGGTCATGCTTTCACTCCCGTCACCCTTTTGCCTCTCATAATTAAAATTTCCAGCTGGGTTGCTATGCAAAAATATACCTCCTTCTTTGTGTAAGTGATTCCTAAGAGAAACCAGAAACATTTTTCTTTTTTCTCTCACATTTAATAAATAAATGTGTTACATTTTCTTCTTCCTAGAAATGGAAACCCAAGATCTATGCTTTGTCTCGAAGCTTTCCGAAATGGTCTTTGATTTATTCATGCTTTGTCATTAATGGAGAAAAAGACCTGCTGGGCCAAACTCAGCCAGTGTTTCCCATCACCATCTAATTGTTTCAGAAAGTGGGGTCCAGCTCTGAAGTTACAGCAGGAATCCCACCCACCTACTGTGACAGCACAAGAGGCCACAAGATTAAGTGCATAGTTAAGGCTGGCGAAGTAGATGGGAGACCCCAGGAGATGTACTGTTCAGATTCATATGGAAGCCTTAGAGGCACTCTGGCTTTTCCTCCATCGTTACAAGAACTGCTCTAGGCAGACAGGTGGTAGCTTAAGATATCTGTCTGTCTGTCTATCTACACCATACACACACACACACACACACACACACACACACACACACACACACAGAGACTTTCTTTTTATTTTCCTTATTGGAACCAATGTGATAATTTTCTGCTTACCCTCTTGAGCCTTTATCATAGATAGAAAAGAAAAGCCCACTCTCCTAATTGTCTACTTCCCAGCAAATTTCCAAACCATAAATATAAGATAGAGAATGCACATAATTTAAATATATAAAATACATTGTATCTATCATCTACCTATTATCTATTTATAATGGACATGTCTTTAAATACAGAACACAAATTTAGCAGTATAAAATATATAACTTTATTTAGTCTCTTAATAACCAAACTTAGTATGCCTTTTATGGAAACAATCTCAATCAAGGAGGGTTTCTCCTGTCCTTTTAAGTTGCTGGGAAGAACTGAGTGTCTGCCTGGATGAGAGTGGGCATCTAATCTGGGTCGTTATCCAACCAGCGATGGATATCAATCCATCCATCCATCCATCTTCATTCCTGTCTGGTCTTCCATTGTCCCTGCGGGGAGGCCTCCAGCCTCCCAGGGTTCAACTCTCTCAGGGGTCATTCCAGGGCACCCACGCTGCCCAGGGCACGGGTAGCTCTGAGAGGCTGCCTGGGGCCATCGACCCAGAACTCTCGCACATATGCAGGTATTCTAGGGGACCCTGGTTCTGGCTGCCTCCCCAGCCTTTGACTGCATTGGAGGGGCGAGGGAGTAGAGATGCTTACCACTCTCAGATCGTAGGACCTCATTTGTTTTTTGTTTTTGTTTTTGTTTTTTTACCTTTCTCTTCACCTTCTACTCAAGGCCTCAGCCTCGAGGAGGGAGCAATGCGCGGAAACCCCTCACAGGCCACGCCAGAGTTCAGCTAACCTCCCTTTGCCTTCCCTCCAATTCTCTTTCCTCTCCCCTCACCTGTGGGTCTTTGGGGGAATGAATTGATGAGAAGACTCATTCTTTCTCCTTAGGATTTTTCTATGCCCTGAGACCTTGCACCTTTGAAAACCAAAAAACCTTTTCTCTGCTATAATTGCTTGAGACAAAGAGGTTCTGTGCCTCACCGACACAATGGGGCAAAGGGAAACAATGCAAGAGACGTTGGGCTCTTCATCAGTCACAGGTACTCATTTAGGAGTGTATAGGGGCGCCCGGGTGGCTCAGTCAGTTGAGCGTCCAATTCTTGGTTTTGGCCCAGGTCATGATCTCATGGGTCATGGGATCAAGCCTCACTTCAGGCTCTGTGCTTGGTGGGTTGTCTCCTTGAAAGGTTCTCTCCCTCTGCCCTCCCCCTGCTTGCACGGGTATGCGGGCTCTCTCTCTTTCTCTAAAAATAAATGAATAAATCTTTTTTAAAAAGGAGTATATAATATATGTCTACTATATGTATCAACATGATATATACCTATATGTATTTAATACATAAAAATTCTATTTACACATACAGGCAAGACCCACCCCTTTGGTTTTGGGCCATGGATTATAGTTTTTGTGAAAAATTAATCTATCAATAAATAGTTATATCCAGTTGTTTTTAAAATATTTTATTTATTTATTTGACAGAAAGAGAAAGGAGCGGAGAGAACAAGCAGGGGGAGCAGCAGAGGGAGAAGAAGAAGCAGGCTCTCTGCTGTGCAGGGAGCCCGACGTCATGACCTGAGCCAAAGGCAGACGCTTAACCGACTGAGCCACCCAGGTGCCACCTAGTTATACCCAATTATTAAATATTTAAGTCAAAATTATTTTTGATTTATGTTTCTAATTTAGGGTTTGTAGGATGTTGAGAAAAATGGAGCACCAGAAAAGAATAGATTAGATAGATGATAGATAGAGAGACAGATAGATTTCTCATTACCAACTGCAGAAGCAAGAATTCCTGACTCAAGCATTCTGTAACAGTTGATTTACTGTAACCCCAGCCATGTCATTTAGCTTAACTGACAGCCTCATTTTCATCATTAATAAGAGTTTAAAAAGTGCTCGAATACATGGCAAATATAAGATCACAGATTTCAGATAATGAAGTTGATTGTGCTTGAGGTTTAAAATATTGTCTTATTCATGAAGACATTTTAGAGCACTAATCAGAGAATAAAGAATCCCTAGTCCTTATACCAGATGCTACGATTCGGTATGTTTTCTTGGTATGAAATTGCCTTTAAGCGAGATGCAGACACACTTAGAAAAAAGTCAGATCACGTAAGATCTTTCTCTACAAACTATATGTAAAAGGAGTTGAAAAAGAAGCAAATCAATCTTTGGTTGGATTGATCACATCTTTAACTTATTGCTCCTAGTCTAAGGCAAGAATTTAATTTTTATTTCTCCCTAACCATGCAAAGAGAAGTATTTCTCCTATAGTAAGGAGATTCAAGGTGGCAGTTTTTGATCACCTGTGTGGAGGGGACAGCTATTTAGAGAAAAGATACCCCCATTTTCCTGACTAGTCTGAGTCTTAAGAGGACAATATTCCTCTTCCAGGTTGTTGGACCTGAGTCTGTTTTTGTTCCTGGATGTGTAAACATACATACTGTCACTGTAAACCCTAAATGCTCTGATTCGGGGAAAACGTAGTCTCAGGAATTACCTGGAAGGAAGGGACAATCAGATGAAATCCTGGGGCGATGTGGCCGAGGTAAGGTTTGCCAAATTTAGAAGTAAAACTACAGGATGCCCAGTTAAATTTAAATTTCAAAAAATAGGGGCGCCTGGGTGGCTCAGTGGGTTAAGCATCTGCCTTCGGCTCAGGTTATGATCAGGGAGTTCCTGGACTGAGTTCCTAGATCAAGCCCCACGTTGGGCTCCCTGCTCAGTGGGGAGTCTGTCTGCTTCTCCCTCTGCCCCTCCCCCAATTCGTGTTTTTTCTCTCTCTCTCTCTCTGTCTCTCTCAAATAAATAAAATCTTTTTAAGATATTGTAAAACTGTCAGGAGGGTACCTGGTACTTCTGTACCCTCTTTAAAAAAATAAATAAATAAATTTCAAAAAACAGATATAAATAAATCCCAAGTACTGCCTGGGACAACCCTACCGAGGTGGCATTGTGTGAAGACAGGAAGTGGCGCCCGGAGGAGTGCTCAGTGGAAAAAGGGCTCACCAACCAAAAGAGTAAGCAAGTGGCCACAAGGACCCCCTGACCCCCCACCATTCCAGCTTCAGAACGTAGCGCAGAACCAAATTCCTCCCCAGGAGTCCCTAAAAGTGTAGCTGGCAAACTGAAAAGACGCTGCTAACACGAGCCTGCCTTGGAATCAGCCTGAGCAGCTTCCTGCAGCATCCAAGGGAGACCAAAGTGGGACAGAGGAAGGAACAAGAGCCAGCGTACCCAGGTTGCCGTGTCTGTCGTGCCCATCTGTGGCTCGCCTTTAAATTATCTTAGCACACAAAGTCTGTGTTCAAGAAGCTCATCTGTTTCTGTACTTCTGTATTTTCCTTTTTTGGTCTTCTCGTGCTTTCCCCTTACTTCTCAATCAAATTTCTTTTTCAAAATCCTAGCTTTTGTGTCTGAATAATTAACATCGAGGTCTCCAGTCTTGATTACCCTCATCAGTCCATCTTCTTTGGCAACCTGACAGTGCTCTCTTTTATTTTAAAATCAACTTTATTGAGGTATATTTTACACATAATATGCTTCACCAATTTTATGTGTACCGTTCTATGTATTTTGTTTTTTTTTAAGATTTTATTTATTTGAGAGAAAGACAGAGGGAGCATGATCAAGGAGAGAGGCAGAGGGAGAAGGACAAGCAAACTCCCAGATGAGCAGGAGCCCCAAGTGGGGCTCGATCCCAGGACCCCAAGATCACGACCTGAGCTGAAATCAGATGCTTAACCAACTGAGCCACCCAGGCGCCCCAGTTCAATGTTTTGATAAATGGATAGTTATTTAAACACCACCACAATCAAGATAGAACATTTCCATGACTCCAAAAACCTCCCTTGTACTTCTTTTCAGGTAATCTCCTCCTTCTGTACTTGGACCCTGGCAACCACTGATCTGCTTTCTGTTACTACAGTTCCGCCTTTTCTAGAATTTCATATAAACGGAATCATATTGTATCTAGCCTTTTGCGTACAACTTTTTTTCACTTAGCATAATGCTTTTAAAATGTATCCATATTGTTGTATCAGTTGTTCTTTCCTTTATACAGATTTTCCAATATTTTGTTAGATTTATACCTGTTTCGTGAATTCTGATGCTAATGCAGATGTTATTTTTATTTCAATTTCTAATTATTTATAGCATATGGAAATAGAATTTATTTTTTCATGTTGACATTGTGTCTTGCAAAGTTGCTAAATCACTTTTCAGTTCAAAGCGCTTTTTTATAGATTCTTTGGTATTTTTTATGCAATCTTGATATCTATGAATACAGTTTTATTTTTTCTTTCCAATCTATATGCATGTTATTTCTTTTTTCTTGCCTTACTATAACTAAGACCTCTAGTAAAACACTGACTAGAGGTCATGAGATTGGACTTCCTTGCCTTGTTACTGATGTTAGGAGGAATGCATTCAGTCTTTCACCATTAAGTATGAAGGTAGCTATAGATGTGTAGTAGTTGTAGTGAATGTTCCAAGTCCACTTGGCAAAAATGTGTATTCTGTTGTTAGGTGAAATGTTCTAGACATGTCAATTAGGTCAAAAGGGAAAGATACCTTTTTTAAAGAAATATTTTTTTATTTATTTGAGAGAGAGAGAGGGAGCGCACATGAACAAGGGGAGGAGCAGAGGGAGAGGGACAGACTCTGTGCTAAGCATGGAACCCAACTTGGGGCTCGATCCCAGAACCCCGAGATCATACCCTGAACCAAAACCAAGAGTGGGATGTTCAACTGACTGAGCCACCCAGGTGCCCCAAAAGGACAAAGATACCTTTTGTCAAGTGGAGGACTTTCCCTTCTATTTCTAGTTTGCTGAGAGTTTGTATTATGAATCTATGTTGATTTTTGTCAAATGCTTTTGCTGCATCTGTTGAAATAATCTTGTGCTTTTTCTTTTCTAGTCTTCGGATATGATAAATTATATTGGTTGATTTTTCAAATGTTGAACCAGCCTTGCATTTCTATGATAAATTTCACTTAGTCACAGTGTATAATCTTTTTATATCACTGAATTTCATTTGCTAGCATTTTGTTGAAGATGTTGGTGTCTAGGAAAATTGGTCTGTAAGAATACTGGTCTGTTGTTTTCCTGTAATGTCTTTGTCTAGTTTTGGTACCAGGGTAATACTGGCCTGAGTGAATGAGTTGAGAAGTGTCCCCTCCTCTTCTATTTTCTCAAACACACTGTGTAGAATTGACTTTATTTCTTCCTGTAAGGTTTGGTAGAATTCACCAGGGTAGCCATCTGGGCCTGGAGTATTCGTTGTTGAATGGTTTGTAACTGTGAATTAAATTTATTTAATAGTTATATGGCTATCCAAATTCTCAATTTCATATTGGATGAGTTGTGGTAGCTGGTGCTTTTCAAGAAACTGGTCCTTTTCATCTAAGTTGTCAAATTTACACATGTAGAGTTGTTTGTGGAATTCCCTTATTATCCTTTTGGTGTCTGCAGGGTCCGTAGTGGTATCTTCTGTTTTATTTTTGATATTTGTGATTTGTTTCTTCTTTTTTTTTCTTTGTCAATCTTGCTAGAAGTTTGTCAATATTATTGATTTTTTTCAAAGAACTGGGGTTTTTTTGTTTCCATGATTTTCTCTATTGTTTTTCCATCTTAAATTTTATTGATTTCTGCTCTTATAAATATTTTCCTCTGTTTGCTTTGGGTTTAATTTACTCTTCTTTTTCTAGTTTCTTAAAGTGAAAGCTTGGAGACATTACTTCTTTCTTAATATGAGTCTAATTCTATAAATTTTCCTCTAAGCGCTATTTTAGCTGATATGCTAAAATGTTTTCATTTTCATTTGATTAAAACTGTTTTGTAATTTACCTTGTGATTTCCTCTTTGACTGGTGGGTTATTTTGCTCTATGCTGTTTAATTTCTAAATACTTGGGGATATTCAGGATTTCTTTCTGTTATTGGGCTTTAGTGTAATTCAGTTATGGGAAGAGAACATACTTTGTATGATACTTTTTAATTTGTTAAGGTTTGTTTTATGGACCAGAATATTGTCTATATTAGTGAATATTCCATGTATACTTGACAAGAAAATGTACCCTGCTGTTGTGTGAAATGCTTTATAATTATTAATTAGGTAAAATTTGTTGATAGTGTTTCTGGGCCTTCTATATTTTTTTCTTTTTTAAAAATTTATTTACTTCAATTTTTTGTTGAAATATAATTTAATACTACAAAATTCACCTTCTTCATGTATAAAGTTCAGTGTTTATTAATATATTTACAAAGCTATACAAAAACACCACTACCTAATTCTGGAACATTTTCTTTTTTTAAAGATTTTATTTATTTATTTGAGGGAGAGAGAATGAGAGATAGAGAGCACGAGAGGGAAGAGGGTCAGAGGGAGAAGCAGACTCCCTGCTGAGCAGGGAGCCCGATGTGGGACTCGATCCCGGGACTCCAGGATCATGACCTGAGCCGAAGGCAGTCGCTTAACCAACTGAGCCACCCAGGCGCCCTGGAACATTTTTTTTTTAAATCACTCTTTTTGTTTTGTTTTTGTTTCTTGTTTTTTTTTTTTTTTTAAGATTTTGTTCATTTATTTGACACAGAGAGAGCATGAGCAGGGGGAGCAGGCAGAGAGAGAGGGAGAAGCAAACTCCCCACTGAGCAGGGAGCCTGACGTGGGGCTCAATCCCAGGACCCTGGGATCACGACCTGAGCCGAAGGCAGATGCTTAACCAACTGAGCCACCCAGGTGCCCCAATTCTGGAACATTTTAATCATCCCAAAAGAAACCCCACACCTCTAGTTGTATCATGTCCCATTTGCCATTCCCTAACCCCTAGCAACCACTAATCTGCTGTCTGCCTGTCTCATTCTGCCTATTCTAGACATTTCATAGAAGCAAAATCATACAATATGTGGCCTTTTGTGTCTAGCATCTTTCACTTAGCATAATGTTTTCAAGTTTCATTCATGTTGTAGCAAGTATCAGAGCTTCATTCTTTTTTCTAGCCAAATAATATTCCATTGTATGATATATAGTCAATCCTACTTATTCAGATTCTACATCTTGTTAATTTACCTACTCACTAAAACTTGTTTGTAACCCCAAAATCAATACTCACAGCATTTTTGTGATCATTTGTGCCATGCACAGAGTAGGGAAAAGCCTGTGCACAGGCTCCCAACTGGGGTTACACAAGGTGATGCTCAAGCTTCTTGCTTCAGTTCTTTTACTATAAACAAGTGTCCTTTTTTCAGTCTATTTAGTGCCATTTTTTTTTTGCATTTTTGGGGGGCTTTTTGTTGATGATTTTGCTGTTTAAAATGGTCCCACAAAAATAATGCTGACGTGTTGTCTGGTGTTCCTAAGCACAAGAAGGCTGCAATGTGCTTTATAGAGAATAGAGAAAATGCATGTGGTAGGTGAGCTTTGTTCAGACATGAGCTGTAGTGCCATTGGCTATGAGTTCAATGGTAATGAATCTGGTGTCTTTGAATAAATAAGGTATCTCTAAGCAGAGCCAAACATAAAAGAAGATTGCAAATTAATCCATTGACCAAAATGTTGTGACCAAAGACTCACAAGAACCTCTCTGTATTTCCCTAGATGTAGTGGTTCAACGTTAGCTAATTTCATGTTCATGGTGATCTTATCAACTGTATTACACTTTGTTTATCCAGTCATCAGTTGATGGATTATTTGTGTTCTTTCTACTTTTGGGCACCATGCACAATGTCTATGAATATTTATGTACAGGTTTTGTGACGATTTTCTTTCTGATTTTCTGTCTACTTATTCTGCGGCTTACTGAAAGAGAAATGCTGAAGATTCTAACTGTAATTGTGGATTTGTCTATATCTCATTTCAGTTCCATCAGTTTTACTTCATGTATTTTGAAGCTCTGTGTTAAGCGCATGCACATTTAGGATTATTACAGCTTGTTCTAATGTTATGTAATGTCCCTCTCTACTCCTGGTAATATTTCTTGCCTTAACTGGATGACAAATACTGTGAGGATTACATGTTGGATTTCGTGATATTCCTTTAAATAGTGTTGGATTCTATTCTGGTGCACATGGAAGTTACTAGGAATCATTTGCACTCTTTTGAGATTTGCTCTCCTGCTCTGTGGAGGTGAGTTCAGAGCACTCTGTAGCATGTGGCTAATTTAGCTCTACTACTAAGATAATACCCTTCTGAGGATTATACTCAATGTTCCTTATATTCTAAGGTCTTTCTACTCCGGCTTGCTGGAATATAAGCAATTCCATCTCTAGTCATTGTTCTTTCACTCCTTTCCAGTGGTTTTTTTCCCTGCCTCTGATACATGTGTAGATAGATACTCAGCCAAACATTTGAGGATCTTCCTCTATCGATCTCCAGAGCATTCTCTCCTCTCTCTCTCCCGCTTTCCCTCTCTTCCCCTCTCTCTCCCCCTTTCCTTTCTGGTATAACACTCAGAAAATTCTAGCTGCCTTGACTTCCCCCCAAATTCTGATCTCTGTCTCCTCAATTCAGGGAGATTGTTGAGCTGTACTGGGTCCCTCTTCCCTGTCCCTGTGCTGTAGCCTAGAAGAAACCTGTAGGCAGTGAGCTGGAGTTACCACGGGGGGCACCTCATCCCTTCCCCTCTGGCGTAGATCACAATTCTGCACTGCCTGTTGTAGATCTGAGAACTGCTGTTTCATATATTTTGTTTGCTTTTCTAGTTATTTAAGGCAGAAGGATAAATCTGGTCCTAGTTCCTCCATAGTGACTGAAAGTAAAATTCTGACCCCTACCTAAGGTAACATATAGAGTGTGACATGTACTTGGGCATGTCATAGTGAATTATGGACAGAATGATTTTCTTTGGTGAACTTAACATCCTGTCACCGTATAATTTTCAAAAAGTTGTACAAATATAACATGAACAAATGTCAAAGATTTTATTTAAATCATTAATGAGGAAACTACCAAGACAGTAAAGCTGGTGCAAAGAGCATTGGAGGAACTGGGAACTTACAGGCAATAAAAAAAAAAAAAAAAAAGAGGTTGCTAGATTCGATACAAAACTGGTTATAAAACCATAATTTTTGAGGTTATCTTTTCTGCCAGAAAAAAAATCATTTGCATCTCTACCAGACCAAAAAAAAAAAAAATAATCTACAAGTTAACATGTAATTTCACAGAGTTTGGGACCGTTAAACATTAATAAAAAAAAAGGAGTCAAATGAAGACATTCTCCCCTAGACATTTAAATACTCATTGGTGGGTTTGTGAAGCAATGCCCCAGTATGCTCCTGAAAGGCTGTGTGGCTTTATTTCCACACAGGCTTATTGGTCTTGTTTCCAAGTTTGGGTTGATTATTTAAAAAAAAAAAAAAGCACATTAGGAAACCTTAAGTGTCAAGGGGTAATAAGGGATGGGTACAGGATTTATGGGGCCTGTAGCTTATGTAATATTGGGGTCCATCTTTTAAAAAAGATTGCAAAAATATTTTACTTTTTCAAATCTTAAAAAAATTTATGAAGATGAGAAGACGTGGTTTACATTTTTCCAGGGCCTTAGAAGGGGCCCTGCACAAAAATGTCCCTGAGGCTCAAACTACCTTCACTTCATGGTCAATTGCCTTGCCTTTGACCATAGCATTATTTTGTATAAAAATAATAAAGCAGCTGGTATAACAAATATGTATCCCTGGCTAAATCCTATGATTTTTTTGAGTTACCTAGTACTGTGCATCATGTTCAGATCGTTCACTGTTCCAAGTTATTAACGTGGGCAAATCAGTTGAATAAATTCTCTGCAGCCTCGCAAATTGTCTTGAAGGTTTCATACCGGGAAACACACGCAGACATTGAGTTTTCACTGGTCAAGAAGACACAAGGAGCTAGTGTGAATAAAATGATTCATTTATGTTTAGTCCATGCATGACGGGCAAATTTTTAAATGAATGTGTGTTGTTACCAGACTCTCTTTTATCCCCATTCACTAGAGAGGCTTCTGTCTTCACCAGCTTAGTTCCTTCCAGCCTCCAAGTTCTGCCTTTACCGGACTCTTGAGGCTGGGGAAGGAGAGGAAGAGAGAAGGGAGATGCAAGGAGAGCATGAGAGGCAAGTATGTACAAATGTACTGAGCGTTTACCTGATGCCAGGCATCATTCTAAGACTTATATATGTGTTAACCTACCCGAGGGGGGCACTACTACTTATATCACAATATATTATTGCTACTTATATTACAAAAGAGGAAACCAAATGATTAAATCACTTTCCCAGGTAGAGCCAAAAATCTTATTTCTATCCCAGAGGAAAATCGCGTTCAAAGAAACACAAAAGATTTTGTGTTTTTTCTTTGTAGGGCCTTTAAAATCCTTAGAGTTAAAACACAGAGTTTTATCTACTCTTATTAAAATCTTTTGGCCTCTCTTAGTCTCTAATTCCCTGTGTATTTGGTTTCAAATGATAAAAATCTAACTCAAACCTTCTCAAGACAAAGGGGTACTAGAAGTGTCTCCCTTCAGGCATGGTTGGATCCAGCACCCTTTAGTGATGGTGTCAGAACTGTGTTTCTCTCTCCACCTCTTGGCTCCTCTTTCCTCTCTGTGATGGTTTTCTTCCACGTTCGCTTTCTCCCACACTGCTGCGGGAAATTGCCTCTGGCAGCTCCAGGCTCACACAACTCCTGCAACTAGAAACCTCAGAATAAAATAGAAGCCTTCTCTCTCTCTCTCTCTCTCTCTCTCTCTCAATGTCTATACATCATGTCACAGCAAAGGCCAGTGCCGTGAAAGACTGAGACCTCTGACTGGTCAGATAGGGTCATAAGGAGGTAGGGAATGTCAGGGGAGAACTTCCTCCAGGACCACACAGAGTAGGAGAAGCGTAGTGCCTCAAAGGAAAAGGAGCATTTCATTATCAGACAAAGGGGAAATAGCAATCAGGTGAAATCAACAGACATCCATTGTATCCTGAAAGGCCCTGCTCTCCCTCCCTCTGCTGACCCAGAACTCCCTGTCATTCATGCTATTCAGAAACAATCATCTCAGCATCAATCTACCAGGAGCTCTCAACAGATTACGTTCCTGCTTTGCAACTCCCCACTTCTGTGGCCACCTCCTATTTTAGAAGTACATGTCAATCATTTACATTTTAATGTGATTTTTTTTGCTAATGCACTGTCTCCCAATCATATGTGGTTGTAAAGCCTAAGCAAGCAATTAAAGCCTTCATTCCCAGCTTAAATTAATTTTAGTCTACGCAAATGGGGAGGAAGGCTCTCCTCCGCAACACAGGAAAAGCCCAGCAGATGTCCAGTTTTCCCCATGCCAGGCATTATCAGAGCCTCCAATGTCAAGGCCTCCTGCCGACCACGCACCAGATCATCACGGTAGGGAAACAGAACCTGACTGCAGCCAGTACACAGAGAATTCCTTACACCAACAGTCATAAGATTTCTTTTAGTTCTGGGACACATGGGGCAGCCACTTCTCAACGGGATTTATGAGGCCTCAGAATGATCTTACCTTCTCTGGTTACCCAAACCAAATAGTTGGCTCAACACTGGTTTCATCTCATGCCACTCTACCTGAGCAGCCTCTTAAATACCCTAGAGTGATTCTCTTTTTCTTTATCCTTCCTCTCTGGGTTGGAAGAAAAAAACACTTTATAACCGCCCCCCGCCCCCCCCGCCAGGCTAAGCCATTTTTGACCACTTAATGCTTCTCTCTTTATCTGCAAAGTAAATCTTTTGCCAGGCCTGCTACAGCCACAAAGGAAGGGAGAATTACATTGGCAGGATGATGGAGCAGCATCCCAGATGCTACAAACAGCAGGAGTAAATGGAACGCCACATTTCTTGCCCAGCACTGGGCGGAGGAGGCTATTAGGAAATTGACTAAGAACTCACACATGCCCAGAGCTGCAGTAGCAAGATCCCCACTGCTGGGCCAACCTTTGGCTTTTAAATACATTCTGCCCACAGGTGGCCTAGTGTTTTCTCCAAATTGTTTCTTGTCAACAAATGAGCTCACCCCTCACCCCCTACTTTTCAGCTCAAAGCACAGCGAATTCTACCGCCACCCTGCAAGCAAAACTAAAGTGTATTTCTAGTGGAAGAAAATGCATTATATATTCTTTTATTTTTTCCACATTCTTCTGGTTGGATTGGCATTGATTCATGTAGCACACTTATTCCCCAAGGAAAAGGCTTTGCTAATATAGGAATGCTAAACAAATACACACATGACCAGTTTATTTTCTTCATTCTGTAGGTGGCATTGGCCCCTGTGGGCCCGTAATCAATAGGAGCTTGCTATTTCCTTGCTGTAAAACACCTGGATGTAAAATATTGCCTTCCCTTCCTGTCTTCCCTAGGGCAATGTTCCCCTGTCAACCAATTCCGTTGTAGCCGAGGTCCCAAAGACAGCTTAGGTTGTGTTTCCAGGAAAATTCAGGCATGTCCAGGTACCTCTGGAACACTGTGGACTAATAACAGGAGTCCATTTGTAGATCTTTTTGCATGAAAGTCCAAAAAGCTAATGGGAGGAAACTCCCAAAAGTAGAGGAGAATTGGCGTGTGCAAATGGGAGTGCAGGTGTAATCTGGAGTATAATGGAGGATGCAGGGCTCATGTTACCCTCTGGATTGGGCTTCCTGCTTCCCGCCCTCCTCTTGGTTAGCCTCCCGCCGCCACCCTTCTCCTTCAGATCCCTGGCTAGAGGGGGAAAGATGAAACATGAAAACAGAGGAGAGATGTTTCACTAAAACCTCTGGAAGGCTTTGAGAACAGAAAGGCATCTTCTCTTGTAGCCCAGGTTACAGAGTGTAACACAAATAGACAAACGTTTATTTTCCCCATTTCACGGGGGCAACGTGGGAGCCCAATATTGCCAACCAGAGCAGCAAAGAGCCAAAGCCACCTGGCACCGCCCAGCACTATCTGGGTGGAGAAAGCTAGAAAGATGTCACGGGAAACACGTGCAAAGCAGGGAGGCTTTGCACATCCTGCACTATTTGGGAATAATCTGGTGGGGAGAGGGGATGGGAAGGAAGCTTAGCTGGAGTTCCTGTAATTCTGGGATGAGTGGCTGAGTCGATAAAAGCTAACTTGATTGCACTATATCTGTAACTGTTTTCCCCCAGGTTTTGTGTAGGGAACTATGAAATTCACAGGATAAAAATGCATTTGTTCAATTGTCTGTGCTTCCCCCCCCAAATATAATTTTGACCCTAAGTTACCCCATTTTCTAGTTCCTAAATGAGCTGACATTTGGGATCAATCTGGTGTTTCTTTGGTTATAACGTACACCATTTCCAAGAGGCCCCTGGAGGTGTGGAAAGTCAAGGCAGGTCTAGAGATTACAATATTGGTTTCCAATAACAAGCACACTTCCAGTGGGAAAAGGAGAGTGGGCCAAATCTTCAGTCAGACTTCTATTGGGTGTCCCTTTTTTAAGGCAATTTGAATGCCTGCAATTATTTGCATTTTTGTTACTAATTGCTCCTGCCATTGGTGCAACCAACCACTTTTGGGTGCAATTACCCCCTTGTGGGAGCAATTACATATGAAAACAGTTCTGCACGTGCAAGTGATTGTGACAAAACAAAAGGAGGCTGGGGAGGACAATTTGGCTCATCAAGTTGTAACTCTAACTTCAAACATATACCAGCTACAAAAAGGCACAACAGCGGGACAGGGTACTCACACCTACTCTGGGCTATGGGCTCGAGCATTCCTGCCTCTGGTTACTCTATTTTTAGAGAATGGTTACTCTATTTTAGATGGTGGACTTATTTAGTTAGAAAAGAGCAACTCATTTCGGCTACTCATTGGCCTTTTGTTGAAGTGGGTTCTGGATACCAGATACCAAATCAAGCCTGGGAGTCCTCTAATCACCCAGACTCTCAGAGAATGCCAGATTCTAATGAAATCCTTTTTTTTTTTTTTAAACAAAGAACACTGACACATCCATCCCACTGAATTATAACGTACACACAGGTCTCCCTCCCCTGTCTCTCCTAAACATGCCAACATAACCGTTTCAGCTTTAGGATTGGAAATGATGGATTAATGAGCTGACACCCGAGGTCTGATTGCCAGGAGCAGTGGTCCAGGTTGGCACAATGTATCAAGTATTTTACACAAACAAAATCTTAGGGTTTCCAGGCAGCCCACACGATGGACAATCGGCCTATCTCACTGTCTGATTCAAATTTAGGAATGACTCATTTCATAAGAAATGAAAAGTAGGAGTGCATTGAGTCCACCCTCAGCCTGCCTCCCTACTTAAGTCAAATTTGCACATGCACGCGCATGCGTGCGCGCACACAGAGCCTACTGTCCCCTTGGCTATTTTTTCCGGGGAGGCAGTTAAGCGCTCAGGGTCCGGAGCCTGCCCGCCTCCATTGCATCCTCTATAAAATGAGCACCACACAGGCCCTGCCTCACAGCGTTGTGACGGAGCCTAAAAGAGCAAATACATGAAAACAGCCCCCAGCACGCCAAACGTGTTAGCTATTTGTGTCATCACTTATGCTATTTCACTGTGAATATTTATTTCTAAATCTGTCCCCTCTCTGAATTGCTAAGAAAAGTTATCCAAAACTTCAGATAACCAACAGAGGCTTTTAAGTCATACTCAAGCATCATTTCACACACAGGCCTAAGGGGAAATTAACTTTGCTTGACTTACTACTTTCTATCGATTAGAGGCCACATTCTGACAAAGTTCGTTGTTAATTTGCAGATTGGTACATTGCGAATGACTTTTATCCAGGAAAGAGGCAAACTGTCTCTCTTCATTGAAAAAATAAACCCAAAGTTTAAGGTTTTTAGGTTCCTGTAGGACATGAACCAGTTTTGTTCTGAACTTCACAATCTTATTCCAGCATTGTTTTTCCTATTGTCTAAATGTATCCATTTTTCCTGTTTTCTTTTAAACCAGTTTTGCCATTTTGTGGATTCCCTCATTAATGAATTAAGTAAAGCTTTGACACAGACTCACTATATATTTTTCTGAAATCATGTTTTTACCTTTTAAAATAGGAATTTTTTCCCCCAGAAGCCAGGAGCTCCTTGCAGACAGGACTCTACCGCAGTCACCTCCAGTCCCCAGTTCCATGTTTCTCAATTTCATGTGCATCTGAATCAACTGAGCATTCAGTGCGGCTGGGGAGGAGCCTGGAATTTGGAATTTGTAGCAGATGCTGCTGGCCTCGGTCCCGAGCACAATGCCTGGACTTGGAAAATGCAGGCGCTTGGAAGATGTCTGTGTAAGGGTTCACCTGTGGGAGCAATGACATGTCTTACTCCTCAGGCCACCTCCCTCCAACAGCTCTCCTTTATTTTCACCCCTTCCACACGGTAACACCGAGGATCTCGATCGCATGGGGACGCAATTAGTAAAGCTTGCTTATCACAGTGACCCAGTTAGGTGAGAGGTTAATGAGAGTGCGAGGAGAGATGGGAGACGGTCACCCATACCAGGAGAACACAACTGGTTAGGATGTCGAGCCTAAGCCACCTAGGATGGTTACGGGACGCTCCCGCCTCCCACCCCCCTTGAGGCCCCATCGCAAAACTCTCAGCCAGAGGGCGCCACCAGCATCACCCACCTCCCTCCCCAAAAGCCAAGGGGATCCCCTTTTAGGCTTCAGTGAAGTGAGCCATAGCTGGCCTCACCAACACCGTGGGGTCTTCGCGCCCAGGCAGTGGACTTAGGGTCTGACTCCTGTTGTCTTGGAGCACCCCACCTCCACGTGTCTTAATGTATATATAGTAATCCACTAATAGAAAAATGAAATAATCAGGGGCTCTTTTACAAATCCAGGAGGAATTAGGAATGTCTACCACAGTGGTTCTCCACCCTGGCGGCCCATTCGAGTGGGAGCTTGAGTGCAAACATATGCCTGGTGTCATCTGCAGAGTGTGCTGTGATCAGTCTGGGAGGGGACCCGAACAATGGTGTGTTTAACTTTGCACGGTGTCTTTAGGGGAAAATAGCCACATTCACCGCACTGTCATTGAGCAAACGGGAACGATGTTGGCTATCGATTCCTTTGCTCAGTCCAGAAACACATTAAGTCAAAGTGTCTGGAGCCCTCTTAGGAGAACTGCAAATTTTCAAAGACAGTAGCTTTCATTTTTTGTACTTTATAACATGAATGTGTTAAAGCTGCTTTTGAGGGGAAAGTACTAGATGCTACAAAATCTCTGCCGTGGGCGACCCTGGAAGCCTGGCCATGAGGTAAGCCTTCCCCGAGCACATAATGTTTCATCTGTGTTGTGTGAAACACATAAGGTTTCACATATAATGGATATAATTAAGCAACCAAGAAATGGTGAATATGGGATTCTGAAGTTTGCTTTGGTCTTGTTTATAAAATACTTACATTACTGAAAAACTATTTCCAAAATAAAAGAAATTGCTTTGAAAAGAGTGGTATGAGAGAAGAACACAAAGTCCTCCATTTCCACAGCCTCTCACTCCCCATCACTGCTTCTCAGTCCTCCCAGGAACCACACGGCTGGTCTGCAAGGGAAGGAAGGAGAATTCAACCTGAAAGTTGGTCCGCTTTAGTACCTCCGTCAGTGAAGAAGATGCTTCTGGACTATAGCCGTCCTTATTCTGAGAAATAGACCTAACATTATGGAAAAGTGTCATTAAATACCAACAAAAATAATGTCAAGCACATGTACCTCTTTGGAAAGAGTGGAGGAAGGAGGCGGGAAAGGAGAAGAATAGCTGAAATGCAGAAGACAAATGCAAACAAGCAGCGATAGATAGCGGCTACCCCGTGTTGCCTCTGCGTGCCCGCTACTTGCTATGTGTTATTTGATACAATTCTCAGAAGAGCCCAGTGAGGTGGGAGTCATTATTGACGTCTCTCAGATAAGGTCTCTTTTCTGTCCTGGCGGCTAAATCAGGATCTCCCCCGACTCAGCCAATTTAGATCATTTCCAGTTTTGATGTCAGGAGGAGAAGGGCCTTAAGCTGGGTGCTATTGGTGGGAAGGAGAGGACCCAGGGGGCATCGACGACAGTGAAGCCCCAAGAAGGAAGGAAGCTGGGCCCTGAGTGAGCTCAGGGACAGCCGATAGACCAGGGACACCCACACTGTGTGAGTGAGCAAGAGATGAATGTGTGTTCATTCACCTATTTGTTCATTCTTTCATTCATTCATTCAGAAACCACTAACATAGAGTTACTACATGCCAGGCACAATTCTAAGGGCTTTATAAATATTAACTCATTTAATACACAGAACAACATTGCCCTCGTTTTACAGATAAGAAAACTGTCACATAAACAAGCTAAATAATTTCCTAATGGCGCAAATATTGTGCGAAGCCACTGATTAGGAGGGTTTTTTTTTTTTTATTACAGCACTGAGGTAACCCTAATTAATACAGTGTCATTATGTAGATATTTTCTATTCAGACTTAAAGGACTCACTTTGTCGAGAAGTTTACAAAGCCCATCATAGTGACTTCAAAGACATTGGAAGTGAGCTTCAAAAGACATCTCCCACTCTTGGTGTCTTAGTTCCAAACATTTATGACAAGGGAGAGCTCATTTGGATGGTGGAGAGGGGAGGAACACGTTGAGTACTAGTGATCTTTGGGGAGGTACCCATACAATTTCATCTACAAAACGTCTTGTGAAATCCACTGTCTTTTACGTGAAGTGAATTCGTTGATCACTGGGATCCTGGTGCCTCCGTGTTCTCCTCTGTTAAATGAAAGATAAGGACTGAGGAGCTTGGAAGTAACTTCCAGCATCAACATGAAGCGTCCAACATTAAACTTCCCGAGTGGAGACCGTCTCAACACGGGAAATTTAGCTTAAACAGGGAGTAATTGCTTTTCAAAACAGTTCACGTGCTCAGGGCCAAATCCCAGACTCTGATCCCAGTCTCAGCTCAGAGCCTGGAACAGAAGGCATGAGGCATCCGTGGGAGAATGGGAGCATTATCTGCAGACGTCCACGAATGTAAAAAGATTGTAAACTGCGCTTTAATTTGCTATCTTTTTTTTAATCGCACACATTCTATGATTTTACAATAAATAAAGTGAAATTAAAAAGTGAATAACCAAGTGAAACATTTTCCTTGGCTGCAAGGCTGCCGCACAGCTGCCTCCTATTTCCAAGAGAAAACGTGTCAGATCAACCGAGACCCTTTGGCTTCCTCTCCCCTCCATCATTTCCTGCTCCCCTTTGTTCTCTTTTTATTCCTCCTCATTAGAGCCTCCGGCTCTCTAATTTTGCGGTTCCATTGTTTGACATTGAACTCACCTTTCCTTTTGACAGGACCCGCTACTTTATACTTTCTCTTCCCGCTCTGCAAAGATAAAATCTCATTTCTCAATGAAAACGGAGACTCAGATACAAAGTATACTCAGGAATGGGCTTAACTGGCAAAGAAAAAAGAAAATTATTGAAGGAGCCAGATAAGTGACCCCAGGCCAAACCCAACTTTGAATCTGGCATAACTATTGTGCTTTTACAAATGCAGAACTGAACCCAACTCACTAGCTGGTGAAAGTTGTGTGAAACTTAACGAGGCCCTGCAGCAGGTGTGTGACTGGTGATATTTACAATGAGAATCCAGGGCAATAAGCTGCGCAGACACTGGCTCGAACCTACACCAAACTGGAAAGACCTCGGATGCAGCTAGAATCCCAAACCCCAGCAGAACGTGTTACGGTTCTGCTCCATTTAGGGCTAATGAGGCAACGACTATTAATTTTATCAAGTAGACTTGGTAGACTCTAAAAATAAACAGATTGGAGAATTTGGTTTTACCCTTCAGATAAGTGGGCTCTTATTTATATCTCCAGCTGAGGTTGGATACCATAGCTTCTAATATTTCTTTCTCTCCTCCCCTCCTTCCTTCCCCTCCTTCCCTCCTCCCCCTCCCTTCCTCTCCTTCTCTATCCCCCTACTCTTTCCCTCAGTCCTTCCCCCTCCCCACTTTGCCTCTCTCCCTCCCAAGTCCTCTCCCTCATCCCTCTTCCTCTTTTCTACCTTTGATCAGGGAATGTGTGCGGGCAGGGATGACCTCCCAAGCTCAGCCTTCTTACACTTCCTCCTTTAAGGGACCTAATCTATTTTCATGAATCCAGCTCCTTATCTCTGTGATTTCTACCTTCTGTCTCTAGTTCTGCCCTTCCCCCCAGCGTCCAGGTCTATGGGACGCAGTCACATGGATGCTCTTGTAGCTTGTCTCCAAGAAAGCTGCATCACTTCCTTCCTTGACAGGTGCAGCCTATTTCTTCACCCCCTTGAATCTGAGGGGCCTGTGCCTGCTTTGACTCACAGAACATACGGATGGAACGCCATGAAACTTCTAAGGCAAGGTTCCAAGAAACCTTGCAACTTCCACCTGAGTCTCTTGGAACACTACTAGTTCTGGGAGAAGCCAGGCCCGGGGAAGCCAGCCCCTGGGAAAGAATCCAGCTACCCCGAGACCACCATACCGTAAGGAAGCCCACGCAGGCAACAAGGAGAAGCCATACGGAGAGAGCGATGCCCCACCAGCCCCCCAATGGCCTAGATATCACAGCCTAAGCACCAGACACGTGAATAAAGAAGCCATAAGATAACTTCAGCTGAGCTGCCATCTGACTGCAACCCAAGTGAGAACTACCAGGTGAGCTTATCAAAACCACAGAATGGTGAGAGCTACTAACAAGTGGTTGCGTTAAGCCATGAAGTCTCGAGGTGGTTTGTTATGCAGTCATAACTGGAAGAGATGTCGAACTTTTATTCAGCTGCTGACTCATCCACTTAACACTTGTTTGTTGAACACTTACTATATGTGCTGCAACTTGCGAGGTACTGGGAATAGCAATGAATAAGACAGATCCAATTCTTGCTTCCATGGGGCTGACACTGTTTTGGAAAGAAAGATATTGAACAAAAATTGATCAACCATTTCAAACTTGCAACACCTCCTTCCCTGCTCTCATGCTCAGTTAGTAACTTTCTTAACATTTTTCACTGAAATAATAGAAATAATCAAGGAGGGAGTGCCTTGGTGGCTCAGTCAGTTAAGTGTCTGCCTTCAGCTCAAGTCATGATCCCGGGTCCTGGGATGGAGCCCCATGTCGGGTTCCCTGCTTAGCGGGGAGTCTGCTTCTCCTTCTGCCTCTCCCCTAGCTCATGCTTGCTCTCTCTCTCTCTTTCTCTCTCAAGTAAATAAAATTAAAAAAGAAAGAAAGAAAGAGAGAGAGAGAGAGAAAGAAAGAAAGAAAGAAAGAAGAAAGAAGAAAGAAAGAAAGAAGAAGGAAAGAAAGAAAGAAAGAAAGAAAGAAAGAAAGAAAGAAAGAAAGAAGAAGGAAGAAAGAAAGAAGAAAGAAAGAAAGAAGAAAGAAGGAAGAAAGAAAGAAAGAAAGAAAGAAAAAGAAAGAAAGAAAGAGAAAGAAAGAAGGAAGGAAGGAAGGAAGAAAGAAAGAAAGAAAAAGAAAGAAAGAAAGAAGAAAGAAAGAAAGAAGGAAAGAGAAAGAAAGAAAGAAAGAAAGAAGAAAGAAAGAAGAAAGAAAGAAAGAAAAGAAAGATTGATTCATAGAGGAACTCCTTCACCAACCTAGGATATAGACTCCTAACCAGGCAGCATCTATGTGGAAATCTCTACCCACATTCTCTCAGTCTTTAAATGAAGTGTCCCCAGAGGCCACTCCATCCAGTTGAGCTCTGGATCCCACTTCCTTCACAATGACTTCTCCATCACTTTAATCAGAAGCAAACACGCTCCGATGATCTCAACCAGGCTCTTGACTTGAAATACCGTCTTCAGGATGAGGTCCAGGAATTCATATCTCCAGCCTTGATCTCCACCCAGAACCCACAGACTGGTATATATCCCACCACCTGGCTGGCTCCCCAACTTAGATATAAACTTAGATATCTTACTAGGCATCTCCAACTTAATATGACCCCAACAGAACTCTGGATGCTTCACCTGCTGCCTACCCTCTCTCACATTCTCTGCTGTCCCAATAAATGGCTTCCTCATATTTCCATTCCAAAGATAGACAAGTTATCCTTGATTCGTTTCCTTTGTCTCCCCCACATCCAATCCAGCAAGCACCTGTTGACTTTACTTCCAAGACATACCCTGAATGCACTCACTCTTCTTCAGCTTCGGCATCTCCATCCTGGTGCAAGGCACCACCTCTCACCAGATGGCTAAAATTATTGCCTTCTCATTTCCATTCTTGTCCTTTTACCATCCGCTTTCCTTACAGCATCCAGAGTAGCTTTTAGAAACATGAATTATATCATGAGACTTCTCTGTTT
Source organism: Eumetopias jubatus (assembly GCF_037043125.1). Taxonomy (NCBI): domain Eukaryota; kingdom Metazoa; phylum Chordata; class Mammalia; order Carnivora; family Otariidae; genus Eumetopias; species Eumetopias jubatus. Next base: position 111,562,683 of record NW_028274807.1, read on the forward strand.
AAATGGCTTCCTAGTGGCTTCCATTGCACTGAGAAAGCTTCCATCTTTGTCTCCTTGCTTTTAAACTCCGTGTCCCTGTTTCCATGATCTGGCCTCTCAGACTCCATTTCACAGGACTCTTGCCCTCGTCCACCGCATTCCAGCGGGGAGGTCTTTCACTCCTGGGGCAGGCCAAGTTCATTCCCACTTCAGGACCTTTGTACCAGCTGTCGGCCCTGGTCTTGGCTTGGCTGACTCTTGCTCTTCAGCCTTTAGCTCTGTCTCCTTCTCAGACTACCTGACCTAGTATAATGGCACTGTATTTCATTTCTTCACATAGCACCGCTCAAGCTCTGACGTGGTTCCTGTTTCTGTATTTTTTAACTTTTCTGTGTCCCGTCACTCCGCATCTAGAAAGTAAGCTCCGCACGCACGTGTGGGGGCTCTATCCTGTTCACTGGTGCCTCCACAGCACCCCAATCAGCGCCTGGGGCATAGTAGGCGCTCAGTAAATATTGATGGGCTTGCAGAATGAAACAATCACTAGTGTGATAAGGATTATAAAGAAGAGAGCTGGGTGCTATAGGAGCAGATAAATGAGTGGACTAACCTGGTTTCGGGGTGTCAGGAACCTTTTCCTTGAGAAGGTGTCAGTTCAAGCAGAGACCAGAGGATTAAAAAGAGAAAGCCAGATGGTCCAGCTCCACCCTCACCTGAAGCAGGTCCAGGTCTGTGGGCAAGTCACTTCACCTCTCTGTGCTTTGTTTTCCTCATCTGCAAAATGAGAGCAATACTGGTCCCCGAGTCAGAGGGTTCTTGTGAGGGTTATAGGAGTTTACAAATGTAAAGTACTTAGGACAGTGCCTAGAACACTGAGCACAAAGGAGGGTGCACTATTTTTGTTTTTCTTGTTTTCGGTGCATCATTTCTGTTCTAAACTCATGAAGCGTGCAGGATCGTTCGCATTGCAAACTTACCCATTGTCTTTAGTCCCACTTGTGTTTTTCCTTATTTGTCCCCAAGACCCCCAGTGGGATGCTCATTTCCGTGAAGACAGGGAAACAACAAATGTGTTGTGCGCTGGCAGCCCCGGGGAATGCCAGGGTGAACCAGACAGGGTCCTGGCCCTCAAGCTGCTCTCGGGCCGGTAACCCTCATTCAACACCACGGGGGCTGGAAGTGGGGTAACAAGACCACAGGGACGGTTGGGCAGGGGCTGTGGAAGCGCCATGGAGGAGCTTTCTGGAAGCACGGTTGTCCAACTTGCAGGGTGAAAGAAGAGCAAGAATGAGGTCTATAAAGTAGGAGATGGAGGAGACTGTAAGCGATTCATTCTGACCCACACAACCTGAGCTCTTCTTCCTAGAGTGCTGTTCAGTGGAAGTACTAACTCCATCTCCAGAAAGCACTGGAAAGGATTTTAAAACTTTACTGAAGTTTTTAAAACAAACCTAAACCAAGACACACTGCAAGGCTCAGAGCACGTTCTCCTAAAATCCCTCCTCAGCTACCCTTGCCCGGTCTCCACAGCAGCTACCGAGAAGACTCTCCTGGCTCCTTTCCCCTCCCAGTTCTAGAACTCTCCACCCCATCTCACAGCTGCGTCCCGCTCCCTCCCCACTTCTGCTCAGCTCTTCACTGACTAGCTGCATTTCACTTTTCTAGGCCTCCTTCCCTTCATCTTTTATTCGCAGCAGCAACACAAAGCCAGGCTCCGAGGCCTCCTTAGAAGAGAGGGGGAGGCTGCAAACAGGTATTATCCTATACTTTTTCTTTTACCCCATCACAGATTCCCCCTAGTGAAAGCTTCGGGAACGTGCCTGTGAAGGGGGCACGGCACTGGGTCCAGGCCACCCTCCGCCCACCCCAGCACTCTTCCCCAACACATCTTTCCTGCTGGGTTGAGCCCGAGCCTCCTCTGCCAGCAATGAGGGTGGGTGGGGGGACCCTGAGGCTGCCCGTGAGGCCTGGGTGCTACACAGTGTCTTCTAGAACAATAGCTTTTGAACTTTAAGACTCACTGTAAGAAATACATTGTACATCACAGCGAAACGCACACACGGCACACGGTGCATACACACATGCAAATGAAATAACAGCTTAATAAAACAGGACTTCACTTTTATTCTATGGATGTCCTTTTAAAATGGGAATAATCATTGTCTTTTAGGGATACAAACCAAAGGGTTTACAGATAAAATGATGTAATAATTCATTGAGACAGATGGCTTCCAAATAATTGAGACAGATGGAATGACATGGAGATGAGATAGGACTGACCATGAGGAGGTAGTTGCTGAAGCTGGGTGAGAGGCACATGAAAGGATGTCAGACTATTCTCTCCAATATTCTAGATATTAGATATCTTCCATAGTAAAAAAATTTAAAATAAAACAAAAATATTGGTTCTGCCCTACTAAATTGATTTCACAATCCACTGATAGGCCAAGAATTATAGTTTGTGAAATACCTTCTAGAAAATCTGAGAAATTTGAAGCTAGATGGCAGGAAAACATGTCAACATCCAGATTTTATCTAATACACACAGACACCCCACCCTCCAAACAAGGTCTGTTCTCCTCCCAGTGTTGGGACGTGGGGTGCGTGCTGAGTTTTGCTCCCCTCCTCAGCGTACAGGTACTTATCGGACAGCCCTGTTCGCCAAAATGGAAACCAACACAGCAGTTATCTGCACCTACCAAGATTTGAGTCCGTTTCTCACGAACTCAGATCTTCTGAACTTCAGAGGGTTTGTGCCTGAGGACCACAGCAATCCTGTCTATGATCAACCCTGTCAGGCTAGAAGCAAATTAGAGGATGTTGTCTGTAACCAAAGCCCTGCAGGGACTCTGAGAAGGCTCTGGATGGGGCATGAAAACCCGCTCATCCCTCCCCTACAACCAGCTGGTCACCACCTCTGACTCCTCAGGTGCACCCTGGTGCCTCCTGGTAGTCTCTGAAGAATTCTGTTCACTCTCTCCTTTCCTTCCTTTCTAATTAGTTAAGTGAAGTGAGAGTTCAGGCAGCCCTTTTGTTTGCAACCAAATGTAAGGTCATTCAGTATCTCTCGGTCACAAGGTGCTCTGAACTAGCTTCAAAACTCTTCATCCCACCATGCCAAGCGGACGTTACCGCCAACCCTGGTGCCTGAAAGCACACGGGGACCATTCCTCTCTTCCCTCTGGTATACAGTAGGGAATTCTACATAAAAACCCCACTTCGGTGAAAAACCTTTCCATAGCTGAAGCAATTCTGCCACAAAAAAAGAGAGGCTCACAACCCTGTGTGAACCCACACTTCTCCCCAAGGGAAGTCTATCATCTTTATAACTCAAGGTTCTTGTTTCCCAGCCGACCCACAATTTCTGCATTTTTTTTTATTTATAGCAAATAATACCTACTGTTGGTTCCCAAACCCTGATCACTCGAACCACCATGGGAGCCCCATGCTGTCAGTGTCTGTATGGATAAAATCTAATATGGCAGGGTGGGGAAAATGCACAAGGAGGTGACAGAAATAGCCAAGGTGGTCCTGTATGGTGTCTGTTCTAAGCAAACAAAAAGGGAGGTGATTATCACCTCAAATCTAGACATGAGAGTGGGATTTACCAGAAATATTGCCCATTGTGGTTATCAGTGTGTCCCCGTGGAATGCTTTATAAAGTTTGTATTTGGTGTCAAGTTACCAGCCACTTGGGATATAGTCTCCATTTTGGAGGTTACTGTCTTTATGGAAGAAGAGAAGCTTCTGCTTGAGGAAGGCCGGGTGGTGCCTATTGCCTATAATGTAGAAAGCGTGGTGCCATGCCCTTTCTAGACGAGATGGCCATGTAGCTTGTCCTGAGGTTGACTCTTCGTCTCCTGGATATCCTTGTCTGGGCAGTGATAGGCCTATCTCAGGAGGGCCCTTGCTGTGTGGCTTCTGACCGTGGACCTGTAGTTCCTGTTAGACCTGCTGTGGGGGGACTGGCACGTGACCTCAGCGTCATCATTCCTGGAAACCATCAGCAAAAAAGTCCCAGCCCAAGTCCTCCAAACCCTAACTGAGTACATGGAAAAGGAGGCCCCAAAATACACTATTGAATTAGTCTGGGATTATTTAAACAAGATTGCAGAATGGTACTCCTAGCTTATAAATGTATAGACTACCTTCTGGAAGAAATTATAAACCATCCCCATTCCCATAAAGTGGACTATGAGAAGGTTGCTGACGTCCTTCGTAATTACTTACATGCAAAGATTAGTGATTCCAATGGTAACTTTCTTCACCACCTTGGAAAATATGATAGTCCACTATGGTGGGACGACAGTGAACCCCTCATTTTGTTTCTTGCAACCCCCTGCAGAAACCTATTCCCTCACTTGCCATTGAGCTACCACCAGAGCTCTCTGGGAGATGACCCTTCCCCCACCCCACCCCCCACCCTGCCAGAGCCCTCATTGAGTGTCAGTTCCTCCCACTGGCTAAGAGAAGAACTGATCCATTCATGGTGACTCTGAGGACTCCTCACTCCAGTAAAGAAAAAAAAATCACACACACTCAGGAAGCTCTTTCTCTACAGGTGTGATATGGCTGCTACTATTAGTCCAAAAATAGACACCAGTCCAGCCTTGCTGGGGTCAGGTACTATGAAACCCCAGAAGCCTGGAAGAAGGTCTGGTCTAGGACCTGGTGGTAGTATAGTCCCTTGGCTTCAGGAAACCCTGCTGTCCAAGTCTTCCATCACTGCGGGGGATACCTGGCTAAGTGGCATGGCCAGATGACCCCCAGAGTGAGAGGAGCAGCTCTCGGAGCAGCTGGGCCTAGGGCCCCATTGCCCATCCCCTGCTATCTACCTCTGACTTCCTTTCTTTGCTGGAATGGATTCACATTTCAGAAACTGTGTCCATGGAGGCCTAGATAAACAGAACAAAATGAAACAAAACAAACTTCATCCAGCCTGCAAGCTGATGAGGGAGTGAACCTTCTCCATCCAGAGCCATGTCTGGAGGCCCTGTGCAAGTCAGACTCTGTTAGTGCAGCCAGTCCTGGCTCAGACATTTCTCCAAACACTGGCTCCCACAGTTTCATGGTGGGTCCCACCACTTCTCTAGGACTCTGAAGTGCCACGCCACAGAGAGAGGCCACTCTCCTGGGTCCGTGACATCTACTTGCCCTGGAAGACCACCGGCAGGCAGGCTTGGAGAGGGTAGCCCTGAAGCTCAGTTCCAGAAGATATTTAACTCAGTGGGTGATTGGGACCTCGAGGCCAAGGTCCAGGATACCTTCTTCCATTTTTGCCAGGTTGGGCACACAGAGTGACTAAAACCAGAGGAGTAAGGCTGGGAAGTGCTAAGAGATTACCACTATGTTTTCTACTTTTCCTTGGCAGCTCATGACAGAGAGTTGAGGACCTAAGAGGCAGGGCCACATTATGACTTTTGAGGGTCCTAAGCACTTTTAACTTCATAGGCCTCTTCCTCCATAAAAAATATTTAAAATTATATTTTACTGTTGTATTGCTATAAAGGACAAATATGTTAGTATTATATATTAAAACTTTTTCCTTAACCTAAAAGTTATATTCAGGGGACAGAGGGTTGCAAAAAATGCTTCACTGTGTTTCCTTCCATCTTTCACACTGGCCTTGAGCTTCCTGCTCTCAGCCATGATTTCTGAATCTCCAAATCACTTTGAAGGGTGGGGAAAGGTACGTGAAGGGAAGCACCATTTCCCACACACAAATCACCACAACGCTATAGTAATAGAGGATTATTACAGTGTTCAGTTTTAAAGGAAATTTTATTTAAGCACACTAGCAGAAATATCAAGAATAAATTTTGTCCTTTACTGCAAACATCACTGCAGATGCTAACATTAGTCATGAGAAAAACCATTTAAAAGATGTTTACAAAGCTACCTTCAGAATCTTGGCCTTCATTATCATAATATTTTCCAGCTGTTGATTGAGTATCGTCATGATCCACTGAGTCACAAATAGAGAGACATAAGATTGGCAATGGCTCCTGAAATATTTCACATTTGTCATTTTCAGAATTTATTATCAAGAGACAATTTATTAAAATTTTCTTTGTCAGTGTGGTTCTAATGCACTTTTTCCTACCTCAGTCTATAGGTCTACAGATGGATGGAATCCTGAAAATTTCCTATTCCTTTCAAAGGATATTTTAGTTTACTTTAACCAAACACAGAGATGCCAAGCAGCACATTTAGCAGATTTTGTGTGTCCTCAAATGAGGATGCAGTGTTACAAAACTAGAGAGATTGAGAATTGCTCTTCATATTGTCAGAACTAAGTAAACTAAATTATTAATGGGGAGAGATAATTTTCCCTCTACCCTCCTAGGTTCTTGGCTGAGACCCCTCCCATGATAAAAAGGGTAACAGGAGAAAAACAAATTTAATTATGTATCTGTGGGAGCATCACAAAGCTATGACCCAAAGGCAGCCAGGCAATTGAGGCTTATATATCTCCTGAACTAAGGAAAGGGATAGGGGTCTAGGGCTTCAAAGGGGAGGGAGACTCTTCATAGGAAGGTGAGAAAAGCAAATGTTTGGTAAATAAATATTGCCCTGCCTTACAGATAAGTCTCTCAGATGAAAAGCTTATCACTGGTAATGACTCTCTTCCTGGTAGCCGACCCCATTCTAATTTCACTTAGGCAGTTAAGGGGGAGGTAAAAAGCTTTTCCTGTGTCTGCTGGGTCTTGATTGCCTTCAGCTCAAAATAATCCACATGCCAAAGTGGCACATTCTGGTGTGGCTTGTTCTGAACCCCTCATTATCTTAGAGCAGCAGTAAGCAAACTACAACCTGTGGGCCAAATCCAGCCCACTACCTGTTTTTGTGTGGCCCAGAAGACTGGTTTTCATTTTTAATTTAAAAAAAAAAATTAAATGAAAAATGAAGAATTTTTAATGACAGTTAAAAATTATGTGAAATTCAAATTCCAGTGTCCATAAATAAAGTTTGATTAGAACACAACCGTGCAAATTCAATTACCGATTATGGCTTCTTTCTTGCTAAAGGACAGAACTGAATATTTTTGACAGAGACCGTATGTCCCACAGAGCCTATACTTTTTACTCTCCAGCTTTTAACAGAAAATATTTGTTGATCCCGGTCTTAGAGCATAAGAATGCCTACACAGGATCAAAGCCACCAAGTTTCTCTTAGTAGTCAGGCAATTGAGGCTTGTGTACCACTTTGAGATAAGGAACTCTTATCCACGAAAATATTACTAGCTAACCTCTGTTGGCCTCTTAAGATGTGCCCGGCCCTGTGCTAGATGTTTTTGTTTTAAACTTTAAAAAAAAAAAAAATACCGTCTTTGGCTTCCCTTTATTTCTTGAGGGTTACAAAAAACGTGAAACATACAGGAAAATGTCCCAGCCAGCTTCCCACCCTGGAGGTGCCAACAGACGCTCCTGCACCGCGGCCTCTTCGCTCCCCTGCTGCCTGGCCTCCCCTCTGGCCAGCTGTCCGCTTGTCCATCTGCCCGCCAGAGCCGGCAGGGCCCCTCCTTGGAGGAGGAGGTCATGAAGCTGTTCTTGATGCACGGTGCAGAGCACGAGGAAGGCGTCGTGGCAGCTCCTGGCTTTCTGCTCCAACAGCGTCCGCCCCGTCTCGCGGCAGGTGTTGGTGAGCCGGCGCCCGCGAGGGTCTGAGCCGTGCCACACGCTCTGCCGGGGCCAGGCGAGGTGCTGCCGGCCACGTCTGCCGGCGAAAGAGAAGATGCGGGCCCGGGCTTCAGCTGGCCCTCGGAGCTCGAGAACAAGGCCTCCCAGCTAGCACACAGCGCCTGGTCCCGGAGGTTAACGATGGGCACGCCTGCTCGCTCAGCCTGCTGCAAGCGCTGAAGTCCGCGCGGCGCGACGTGCAGGGGAGGGCCCACGGGTGCGCGCCGGCCTCCCGACGCGCGCCTGCTGCAAGCGCGGGAAGTCCGCGCGGCGGCTGCCTCGCATGCCGCCTGGATTGCGGGCCTTTGGGCTCAACCATGTGGGGCACCGGCTGGACATCCTGGTGGATGTGGGTGTGGGCAGGCCCTGCGGTGGGGCGCGCTGGCGGGAAGTACACGGAGGAGTCGATGATGCGGCGCTCTGGGGTAGGGCTGGGAGTCCGCCTGGCCAGGGTGTCAAGGGCCTGCCAGGGCCCGGCGGGAGAGTGGGGACCTCGCGCCGGTGGTGCGGGTTGCCCTCGTGCAGCTGCACCACGGGGATGCGATCGGCCACTTCGTTGTGCATCCCGCGTGGGAGTGGCGTTCGCGCCTACCGCAGGACCTTCTGGAACTTGTTTGGAACCTACGCTTATAGCTCCTCCCTCTCGGCCACTGAGATGAGCCAGCCCCCAGGCACCTCCAGCACCTTGTCCAGCGTGGTTTGGTACGCGGTCCAGGTCCTTACCCCTGAGGAGGTGCCCCTGATTCCGGGGAGTCCAGGGGACCTGGGTGGGCAGGAACACAGTCTACCTGTAAATGTCGGGGGCCCAGGAGGCCCTCGACGGTCCTCACGGCTGATGTCAGAGGTCCCTGAGGTCCAGGTGGGCCAGACTGGCCTCCGAATGCGCTGTCCCTTGGGACCCGGAATCCCAGGGTAGCCCGGCGGGTCAGGGTTCGGGGCAAGCACACTCGAGCCAAAGACTCTGCCACCCCCGGCTCACCCTGTTCACCCTTCTGCCCAGTGTCCCCTCGGTGACCCTTCTCTCCCCTCATTTCAGCCCCCATGTGCTAGTGCTAGGTGTTTTTATCCATTGTCTCATTCAATCCTCACAACAACCCAGTGAGGTAGACGGTGTCACGGCCTCCATTTTATAGATGAGAAATATGAAGCTCAGGGAGATTGATTTATCTCAAGTTACTTTTAGCAAATCCCCTAACTGGGATTTAAACCCAAGACCATCTAACACTAACTATGGTGTCATTGTCACTCTCCTAGCCTTTTGGCATTATGGATGTTTGCCACTTCCATCTCTGGGGGGTAAAGACTTGCATAAAACTTACTATTGTGCAAAGTAAGACTTCCTTTTGTTTCTCCGAATTTGGACCTTTTTAACTTCACAAGGGAGCTCTGGATTTGGTACACTTGCTCTCAGTTAGACCTGTGTTATCCAGCCATAGCCCCTCTTATTGTTAGTATCTGAGTCCCATCTGTCTCAGCCTTTCCTGAGGGAAAGGGGATGTCCCTGATCTCTGCATATGGAAGTCTCCTCTACTTGTTTTAAGTCCGCTATGGTTTTATTTCTTTAAAGGCAATGACCAGAACAACATATAATATTTCCAGGTTCAATAAACTGGCTGGAGAGTGTTTCTTTTCCTCTCCTACATCTTTCTTAATGATTCTTAGCATTTCGTTATTATTTTGTTTCATCTTCTTGGGGCCACAGAAGCAAAATAGGGCAATGTTTTCAGCTTACAGTGACTTCCCAATCACATTCCTAGAACATAGCTTTGTTTGCCCAGAGCTAAGGATCCTATTATATTGTTCATATTAGTATTCTCTGAATAGTTTGAATATCATTTTCCTGTATCGTTCAAAATTTTTAGTTCTCATTCTAAAGGGAAAGGCACAAACTGTGTGTGTATAAGTGTGTGTGTGTGTGTGTGTGCACGCACACCTTGCTGCGTGGGGCTCCCTGCTCAGCAGGGAGTCTGCTTGAGAATTCTCTCCCTCTCCTTCTGCCTTCTCCCCTGCTTGGGCACTCTCCATCTCTCTCTAAAATAGATAAATCTTTAAAAAAACAAGCCTTCACAAAGACAGAAGTATCTATCACCCAAGCTATGGGGATAAAGCAGATCTTTTTTAAAAGCCCCCACCCACTTTGGGGGCACCTGGATGGCTCAGGTGGTTGAGCGTCCAACTCCTGATTTCGGCTCAGGTCATGATCTCAGGGTCCTGGGATTGAGTCTGCCATCAGGCTCCCTACCAGCAGGGAGTCTGCTTGTCCCCCTTTCCCTCTGCCCCTCCCTCTGCTTGCTCTCTCTCTCTCAAATAAATAAGTCTTTAAAAAAATAAAAGCCCCCTTTTCTTGCAAAGAGTAAAAACATTATTTTGATTTAGATATATTTTGCTCCTGTCTTCTTAAATATTTTTTCCAAAACATGTATTTCTGCCAGGTTTATAGGTAAATTTTCATGTAAGGATGATTTCAAATCAAATGCCTCAGCATAATTGCCAGTTGGTAGCAGGGGCTTGACCCTGACACAGCTCTTCACAGTACATTTTTAGGCTCGCTATAGTAATCAGTTTCCTAGGCTGTGTGATTTGAGATAATATCATTCATCAAGCTGGATGAGAGAGACTGTATAATTCCTGCCTAGCAATTTATTTCCAGAATGAAAGGTTCTTTCTGGACATTCATGTAGCTTCTTCAAAGTTTGCTTAAGTGTTTTTCATTATTTCTCTATGATATTTGTGCTTATTCTGTCTAATCAGCTAGCTTCTCTCAGTTCCTTTTTGGAAAACCTAACAAAAATTTCATCCACCCTCACCGTTGGATACATTTCCCATCTTATATATGTATTTTTTAAATTTTGTTTATTTTTTTAGAAAACCAAGGTCAGAAATACAATCTGAAATCAAGAAAATGCTTTTGTGGTAAATATCCCCAAGTGTGTGGTATCCCTGTCAACTGTGCTTGGCACACTTTCTCTTCCAAGGTGAGCATTACCACTGTCCCAAGTCCTCCCAGGTTCCTGACACCTTAGGGCAACTAATAAAGAAGACTGTTCTTCTTATGCCCCATGTAATAAATGTAAATTGTGAAAAACTAATAATTAGGACATTGCTTTAGGATTTATTTTTATAACAATTGTAATAAATGAATATAATAAATTCATGTGTGAAGATAAAATATAAACAGAACATATTTTATTTGCGTATCAAAACCCTATAGAGTAGGACTTATCTTACCTAGCACAAAGACTCTAAAATCAATGTGTAATAAATTTTAAAAACCCACTTATAATCCAACCTATATACTCCTGAAAATAAAATGTATATTTCATAAAGTACACAGTATACATAGCTTAGTGTCTACAACTTTGCAGTGGGTGCAGGGATGTACAGAATATAATAAAAAACACATATGCCAAATTTGTGTGTAGTATTGTAAATCCATGAGAAGATAGTTGAATTGGATTTACAAAATACACATATATGTGACTCCACTATATCTTATCTCCTCTGAGTAATAAAATAATGTTAATAGTGTGCTCATGGCCAATGGTAGACACTAAAGTCACTGAGATAATCACAGCCCTGCTCAGATCTCCTGCCATGTAGGGTCAACCTTAACTAAGGACAAAATGATGCCCGCTAAGTTCAAAGATGTAATTTAAGCATATTTCAAATGGCTCGAGATGATACCCAACCCAAACTTTTGGTACCTCTAGTCCATTTATTTTCCTGCTTTCCGTATAATTTTCTAAGATTGGCCAGCCTCGTCAGCTAACTCCACGTCTCCTCAGTGGGCTGAGACGGGACTGAGCACAGACCTCGAGGAGTGACTTTTTTGGGCATTTCTTTCTATAGTCTCTCCTTTCCAGCCTGTGCCTCCATCGGGGGTAATATCCCTGGGCTGGTTCTCTTTGCTGCCTTTGGGCTCCACCAGCTCAGCCTCCCGTGTGCTTTGTAGCTGGGAATCCCCATCCCACTCCACCCACAAGAGATGAACTGATGTGGGAATTATTCACTCATATTCATGACTCTCTGTTAGGTAAGACAAAAAAAGAAAAAACTAAGCATTTGCATTCATAATTCACACATAAAAGTCACTGGGATTAGATGATTTAGTAGACACAATTAAAATGTGGGTTTACTGAGGACCATCTTGCACATTTCTCAGGTGGTCAGAATTCTACAAAAAGGGGCTTGCCCTACCTGGCTTTATAGAACTGATAAAATTTTATCAATAAAATGGCATGTATCCAAGATATGGAAGTAGCCTAAGTGTCCATAGATAGATGAATGGATAAAGAAAATGTGGTATATAGATACAGTGGAATACTGCTCAGTCATAACAAAAGATCAGATCTTGCCATTTGAGACAACATGGATGGACCCTAGAGGGTATTACACTAAGTGAAATAAGTCAGACAGAGAAAGATAATACTGTATGACCTCACTTATATGTGTAATCTAAAAAACAAAGCAAACAGAAATAGACCGATAAATACAGAACACAAACTGGTGGTGGGAGGGATAGGCAAAATGGGTAAGGGAGAGTGGGAGATACAGGCTTCCAGTTATGGAATGAAGAAGTCGTGGAAATGAAAAGCATCCAATGAGGAATACAGTCAGTGGTATTGTAATAGCGTTGTATGGTGATAGTAGTTACACTGAGTATAATGTATAGAGTGTGGAATCACTATGTCGTACACCTGAAACTACCCGTAACATTGTGTGTCAACTATGCTTCAGTAAAAAATAAAATGGCACAGATTGACAACCAGTATATTCCAACTTGATGCAGATACTGTGTCACAGAGCCAGCCAACAACCGCAAAGGAGATGTCCAAAGCATTTCTTGACAATCAAAGTCCAGGGACAGTGGATCAAGGTGACTGCCAAACCAGATTCAACCTAAAGCCCACGAGCTGAGTGGGAGGCCAGATCGAAAAGAGGGCTGCCATTCCCAGTCTCAAAACAGGTCCTACAGAAGAAAGCCTAAAATTGGACTAGGGTCTATGAAAACAAAAACAACCAGCCATGTGTGAACCATGAGTCAGGGTAAAGGTGCCCCAAACCTGGCCAAGCTGGAAAAGACAAATTAATGCTTTTAGCCATGTCAAATATCATTGAGTAATGTGAGTCTCTATTCTTGTAATTAATATACTGAATAAAATTCTCTGGAACTGGACAAATAATAGTATGTGGTCCTGAGCTTTCTGTGCATGCAGAACGTGCAGTAAGATGTCTGGGAGAGTCAAGAAAGGATGAGAGATTACAAATCCCAGGCTTTCACCTTTAGAGAAGACCTTTCTGTCCCTTTTAAGAATCCCACAGAATATTTAGCTATCACCTAGAGACACCACCCTGGATGGGGAGCTTTTAGCATACCAAGAACTCAGATCACTGGAGGTAATCTTACATTAGGACAACAGTTTGCAGATAGCCCTTGAAACAAAGGATTTCTACAATCAACACTACTATCTCCTCCCTATTTTATTAAAATACAGTATACATTTGAATACTTGTTGGTATACAAACAATTCTCAACCAAACCGCCCCCCCCGCAATAAAAAAGATAGAAAATAGTAAAAATACAACCCCGTGTTTTGTCATGTAGTCATTTCTAGAAAGAAATTGAAAATTATCAAAGCTTGTTACACATTTCCAAATTTTCTATTTCCTATTAAAAGTGTTTGTTTTTATATCCTCATTAACTGATTCTCTAGATCGACCTCATTGTTGATAGTGCTGTGGTATACAAACAGGGAAATGTGGTCATAAATATGTAGCATTGGGGGTGCCTGGGTGGCTCAGTGCCTTAAGCATCTGCCTTTGGCTCAGGTCATGATTCTAGGGTCCTAGGGTTGAGCCTCGCATGGGGCTCCCTGCTCAGTGGGGAGCCTGCTTCTCCTTCTCCCTCTGCCACTACCCCTGCTTGTGCTCTTTCTGTCAAATAAATAAATAAAATCTTAAAAATAAATAAATATGTAACATCAGTATCTAAAAATCTGGTCATCATGTTTTTATACACTATGTTCATCAAAATATAGTATCATATGTTATAATCTTCCCAGTTTGGGAAAGAAGGCTTTTTTTAAATCTAATTGCAACAACTCTTTTTTTTTTTTTTGCTAGTTGAAATCTTATTTTTAAAATATTTAATGCTTAACATATTTCACACAATCTGTTAATTGTTGATTAGGGCACTTTGAGGGCAAACTCAGTATGGAAACTTAGTGTTGTATAAAATAATCAAAATTTGTTATTTTCCTTAAAAAATAATTTGAATTGAAAAATTAACTGCTTTAATATCAGAAATTGGGGCGCCTGGATGGCTCAGTCGTTAAGCGTCCGCCTTCGGCTCAGGTCATGATCCCAGGGTCCTGGGATCGAGCCCCGCATCGGGCTCCCTGCTCGGCGGGAAGCCTGCTTCTCCCTCTCCCACTCCCCCTGCTTGTGTTCCCTCTGTGAAATAAAAAAATAAAATCTTTAAAAGGATATATCAGAAATTGACTCAGAGATGGTTTCTCTGATTTTTTGTTCAATAAAATCCTTTCCAATATTAATATTGCTAATACCTCTATCAATGACTTATTTGGATAATGTCTTAATAAAATGCAATTTGGAGTTCTGGTCCTGGTAATGGTAGAGAAGCTTATGTCAGACTGCTCTTCCTGCAGATAACAATGGTAAACTTTAGACAAAATATGAAGAACTGCTATATATATATATATATATATGCATATGTAAACATATATATGTGTGTGAATGTATATATACATTCCTCCTGCAATGAGCCTCCAGCCTTCTCTACTAATAAAGCTTCACATACTAACTCTATAAAAGAAACAAAGAGTCCATCCATTTTCACAGAGCAGATACTAAGGGATGAATTTAGAGTTAAGAGACAATAAATTGGTAACAGGCACAATGCAAAGAAATAAAGTGTGCTCTAAAGCTAAGAGGGCAAATGATCAATAGAAGTCAAGCCTGGAATTAAATTCTTTTTTTAAAATATTTTGTTTATTTATTCATGAGAGACAGAGGGAGAGAGAGAGGGAAAGAGAGAGAGAGAGAAGCAGAGGGAGAAGCAGACTCCCAAGGAGCAGGGAGCCCAATGCAGGACGCGATCCCAGGACCCTGGGATCATGACCTGAGCTGAAGGCAGATGCCCAACCATCTGAGCGCCCAAGCCTGGAATTAAATATTGGAATTGGCAGACAAAGACTTTGCAGCAGCTATTATAAATATGTTTAAGGACTTAAAGGAAAAGATGTCATAATGATTGAATAGGTGGGAAATGCCAGCAAAAGAAACGAACACTATAAATAAAGAACCAATGAGAATTCTAAATCTGGAAAGAAACGAACACTATAAATAAAGAACCAATGAGAATTCTAAATCTGGAAATGAAATCAGAAATGAAAAAAATTACTTAATAGCATTTTGGAAGTAGGAGAAAAAAGGGTCAATAAACTTGAAGAGAGATTGATAGAAATGATCGAATCTATAGAACAGAGAGAAAAAAACAAGAAGAATTTCAGTGACCAATATGGCAATACAATATCAAGGGATCTAATATATGTGGGATTGGAACATCAGAGGGAGAGTAGATAGAATTTTTCTGGGACAGAAAACTATATATATATATATTTAAAGAAATAATGATGAAAAACATTAACTTGGAGATCTAAGAGTCTCAACAAACTTCAAGCAGATAGATACAAGAGAAACTGCACCTAGTAACATCATAATCAACTGCTGAAAACTGAGGATAAAGAGAACACCTTGAAATCAGCAAGAAAAAAAAGACATATTACAGACAGGAGAAAAACAACACAAATGACAGCTCACTTCTGCTCAGGAAAAAAAAAGGAGGCCAGAAGACCATGGAATAACATCTTTAAAATATTAGAAGAAAATAAAAACTGTCAACTCAGACATTTTTAGATAAACAAAAGCTGAGAGAATTTGTCACTAACAGACTTGTACTATAGGAAGACTAAAGTAAGTTTTTCTGGCTGAAGTGAAGCAGCATCAAACAGGAATCTGAATCTGTGGGAAGAAACAGCAAACACCAGAAATAATAAATATTTGGATAGCTATAAAAGACTACTTGTTCTTCCCTTAATTTATTTAAAAGACAACTGATTGTTTAAAACAAAAATTTGTAACATTGTATTGTGAGGTTTATAATCTACATAAATGTAAAATATGTGATAATAGCACAAATGATGGGATGGCATAAATGGAATTTTACTGTTGCAAATTCTTTTGAACTGTGAAAAAATTCAGATGCAGATTGTAATCTTTAGAGCAACCAATAAAAAATTACAAAGAGATTTATCTTTTTTATTGAAATATAATTAACATACAATGTTATATTAGTTTCAGGTACGCAACCTAACGATTCAACAATTCTCTGCATTGCTCAGTGCTCACCATAAGTGTAGTCACCATCTGTCACCAAACAATGTTACAATATTACAGTTGTACAATTACAATCTTATTGAGAACATTCCCTATGCTGTGTGTTTCATCTTTGTGCCTTATTTATACTGTAACTGAAAGTTTGTGCCTCTTCATCCCCTTTATTTATTTCATCCATTCCCCCACCAACCTCCCCTCCGGCAAACATGAGTTTGTTCTCTGTATTTGTCTGGGTTTCTTTCTTTTTCTTTCTTTCTTTCTTTTTCTTTCCTTCTTTCTTTCTTTCTTCTTTCTTTCTTTCTTTCTTTCTTTCTTTCTTTCTTTCTTTCTTTCTTTCTTTCTTTCTTTCTTTTTCTTTCTTCTTTCTTTTTCTTTCTTTCTTTCTTTTTCTTTCTTTCTTCTTTCTTTCTCTTTCTTTCTTTCCTTCTTTCTTTCTCTTTCTTCTTTCTCTTTCTTTCTTTCTTTCTTTCTTTCTTTCTTTCTTTCTTTCTTTCTTCTTTCTTTCTTTTCTTTCTTTCTCTCTCTCTCTCTCTCTTTCTTTCTTTCTTTCTTTCTTTCTTTCGTTTCTTAAGTTCCATATATGAGTGAAAGCATATGGTATTTGTCTTTCTCTGTCTGACTTATTTCATTTAGCATTATACCCTCTGGCTCTATCCATGTTGTTGCAAATGACCAGATCTCATTTTTTAATGGCTGAGTAATATCCCATTGTATATAATACCACATCTTTTTATCCATTCATTTATTGATGAAGACATATATCTTAAAAATAGAGAAATCTAGATGGAATACTCAAATATATTTGATTAACTTGTATGAAGGCAGAAAAGGAGGAATAGATGTTGGGACAAATAGAAAACAAATAGCAAAATGTAGACCTAAATCCAACCATATCAAGAAGTACATTGAAAGGCATGGAACTATGGGCTAGATTTTTTAAAAAGCAAGACCTAACTATATGCTTTCTACAAGACATAGCTTAACATCCAATTTATCACTGAATAGATATTTCCTAATTTGTACATCATGAAATTGGAAATATTCCTCTTTTTAACTAAATGTGTGTGTATATATGTGTGTGTGTGTATCTGTTTCAAGAAAGAGAGAGTATGTGAGCCAGGGGGAGGGGAAGAGGGAGAGAGAGAGACTCTTAAGCAGGCTCCAGGCTCAACGTGGACCCTGACACGGATCTCGATCTCATGACTCTGGGATCATGACCTGAGCCGAAATCAAGAGTCAGATGCTTAACCGACTGAGCCACCCAGGTGCCCCTTAACTAAATATGTTTAAGATGTTTAATAGTTTGATTAAAATATTACAGTTTGCTCTAAGAGTCACAATCCACTGAGCAGATGGAATTTGGGGATCTCATGAGACAATTTTGTTTCTGCTGCCAATTGATTATTTGCTCATGTAACTTTCTGCTCCCTCTAAAACTATATGCATCAATATGTCACATTTAAACTTCAGACATGATCTAATATCTAAAACTTCATTTTCAGCAGATAAAGTAATTCTAATAGTCTTTAATGAAGACAGAAGTGATTAAATATACAAACCAAATGATATTAGCAGCACTTCTTGCTAATTTAGAGAGACAATGTGGAGTGTTCGGAGACAGGGGGGCACAGGGAGTCCACAGACCTTGCTTTGACTCCTGCCTCCTCCTCCTCCAAGTAGCTAACTTTTGGGTTACTCACCTGTTTCCTCTTCTGGTTAGAAGGATGACTAGGAGCCAGACTGTTTAGGTTCTAATCAAACCACTTCCTTCTAAGTAATTTTGGGCAAGTTACTTAGCTTTTCTATGCCTTCCGTTCCTCATCTGCAAAATGAGTATAATAATAGCATGGACCTTGTACAGTTTTTGAGGATGATTGAGTGCGTACTTGGAGAGTGCTTAGAACAATGCCTGACACATAGCAAGCATTATAAAACTGCTAAATAAAATAACTTCCTCATTGAGTTCTTATAACAATTAAGATGAGTTAAATAAATCACTTAGCACTATGTCTGACAAATAGTAAGTGCTCGGTCAACAATAGTTGCCATTAGTGTTACCGGAGGTGTTATGGGTGATCATTGTTAACTATTAGCAAATTGTCTTCCTAGTACACTTTCTATCATGCACTGGAAAGAAGTCTCTGCTAATAATGAGTTGGTGATCTTTAGGCATTTTTTATAGACTGCACAATCAAGTATAAAAGTGGAGGTAAGAAAAAATCTGTGTGGAGGGGCGCTTGGGTGGCTCAGATGGTTAAGCGTCTGCCTTTGGCCTGGGTCGTGATCTCCAGGTCCTGGGATGAAGCCCCGAGTCAGGCTCCTGGCTCAGCAGGGAGTCTGCTTCTCCCTCTCCTTTTGCCTCTCTCCCCTGCTCATGCTCTCTGTCTCTCTCTCTCTGTGTCTCAAATGAACTAAAAAAGAAAAAAGAAAATATTTGTGTACAAAGAGATACCCTAAGAAGTTAAATAAAAGTTGGGCAGGTGAAAATGCTGATTTTTATAAAGTTCTGCCCACACTGTTCCATGCTGATGAACATGTTGGGGGAGAACTAACGCTTTAGGAATTACCACCTTTGGAGTGGGTACAATTAATGGAGGAGGAAATCAAGCTTTCAAAGACTGGCAGCAACAGTATCCCCTGGGAGCTTGTTAGAAATGCAGAATCTTGGGCCCTACCAGAATCAGACTTAACAAGATCCCCAGTTGATTCTTATGCAAATTAAAATTTGAGAAGCATTGTAGAATATTTTCACTTTCCATGTTTTTCCCTGGAGTTTGTTTTAATACACCCTATTAATAATATTGAGATTTGGGTAATATTATGTCTCTTTAGAGTGACACATATTTCTCTGAAGATACGACTTTAAAATTTGGCTACATGCATAATTTTATCATATCCGGGGAACAAATTTTTCTAATCAAAAGCCACTTCCGGTTTTATAATGCAAATCAATGTGAGAGGAATCACCAAGCAGGTTTTATAGTAAATGTCATTGGCATTTCTCAGTTTTATTACATGAGAGATGCATGTATTTTAAAAATCATCCTTGAATCACCAGGGTTCAGAATTTCATCACTTCCCACAGTTCACCTTTGCTCAGCCTGAAGATGAGAAATGAAAGATAAAACACGTCCCTGATTCATGCTTTTTCTGTTGTCACGAAGTCATAATTCACCGACTTTTAAAAAAGAATGTCTCAAGACCAAATATTTTATTTGGATGTATCTGAACACTAAAATATTTCTATTGAAACTCTGTAAGAAAACATTCTAGGTATGAAACGTCTGTTTTTGATCATTTCTGTGAAAGACTAATCTTCTAAACTTTGCACAAGTCAAAGAGGCCCCTGGGGTATTGTGTTATCCTAAGTACAGTACTTCTGTGATGTAGTATTCCTCAAGAGTTGGGCAGCAGTAATCACCCTGTAACATGGTTCAAATGTTCCTAACATATTTGGGAATATGTATATCTGCAAATATATAAAACTAGCTTTCTCATTTCCTCCTTCTTTCTTCTTGGGGATAGAGGGTAAGAAGGGCGTGGGTAGATTTTGAATACAGCTATGGAAACACACTAGGGGCTCAGTATGAGAGGCAAAGTGCCTGGGAAGTGTCAAAGGAGACAGGAGTATGGGCCTCAGTATTTCTCAGGTGGGGTCATTACCACCTGTGCCCCTTTCATATGATCCCCTGGCCCAGAGTGAATATGACCAAGGGACCTGCCAGTGACTTTAGTGTGGGGCTGGGGGCCATCCATTCACCACCTTTTGCAGAGTGAAGGGTCTGAGAGTTGCATCCTGTAGTCTAAACTTCTTTGTGCAGGGTACGGGAGCACGAGAACTTGTGGACAAACCTTTACGCTTTCAACCTTGGCTACACTATCAGAATCACCTGGAACAGCTTTTGCTTTTTTTTTTTTTTAAGATTTATTTATTTATTTATTTATTTATTTATTTTTGTTTGTTTATTTATTTTTTGAGAGAGAGAGCACGAACACAAGTGGCAGAGGGAGATGGAGAGAGAATCTCAAGCAGACTCTGCATGCCCAGCACAGAATCCAACATGGGGCTTGATCTTATGACCCTGTGATCATGACCTGAGCAGAAACCAGGGGCCCCTCACCTGGGAGAGCTTTAAGTGTTACTGAAGCCCAAGTCTCACTCCCAGACATTCTGATTCAATTGTTCTGACGTATGCCCTGGCATTGAGATGTCTTAAAGCCCCCTGGTGACCGATGTGCAGCAAGGGGCTTTCTGTACCACAACCCTTAGGGCTCACTCCTCTCTCGCCTTCCTCAAGACACTCCCTCCTGCCCAGTGTCAGCTCCTCTGATTATTCAATTCCTTCTCTCCCCCCCCCCCCCCCCCCGCTAGAGTTGCCACCTCAGCAACTTTTCAAGGCTGGGTCCTTCTGCCTGCAGTGAATGAGCCCCCAGATTCTTGGGTTTTAGAAATTGTTATGGACTGAATTCAGATGTTGAAGCACCTCTGAATGTGACTGTATTTGGTGACAGGGTCTTTAAAGAGGTAATTAAGGTAAGAGGAGTTCATATGGGTGGACCCTGACCCAACGCAGTGAAATTTATAAGAAGAGGTGATTAGGCCACAGGCATAGAGGAAAAACCACATGAAGACAGAGAGAAGAGTGCCCTTCTCTACAAGCCAAGGAGGGAGACTTGTGAAGAAATCAACACTGGGGACACAACCCGATCTCAGACTTCTAGACTCCAGAACTATGAGGAAGCACATTTCTGCTGTTTATACTACACAGTCTGTGTCCTTCTTACGGCAGCCTGAGCTGACGAAGATAGGAAGCTTCCTTCCTGGTGTACAGGGTGTCTTCTCTCCCCAGAGGTGGATTCTGCTGGGCCTGTGGATTAGTCTTTAATATCTGAGAGACTTTTATGCACAGAGAGGAACACCCACAATGATATGAACTTGACTTAATGCTCAGTGGATTGAGCATTTAGGCATTAATGTAAAATTTGATTAAATTCCCTTAATTTTAACTGAAATTACAAATCTAATATGATTTATTCTTTTGAATACTTCATTACCTTAAGTAGCAGACAACATACAGAAATACAACAAAACTTATTACATTTAACTTTATTCTATATATCGAATGCCATATATTGAATTTATTTCTTCATTAAATTTGTTTTATACATTCCTAGGGTTATGGATGATCTTGTTTTGACATCTTCCTAATGTTTCAGTAATATTAGTTTGATACATTCTAGGTCACAATTCTCAGACCCCAAAGCTCACTGGGGTTCTGGATTTTTTTTTTTTACCTTTTCTTAGGGCACAAAACTCAGTTTTTCCCCAAGTCATTCAAATCTAAGCCATTAATTACAATGCTGAACCTCTTTTTCTTACAGCAAAATTTAGTTGTTAGGTTACTTAGACTTTATGAGTCCACTCCCTTCCCTAGAGTTAAGTTTGTCACTAGAACTTGGTGTTTGCCTCTAAAAATAATGTATTTTAAGTCTTGGCCAAGATTATATAATGTATTGCCCTATATTGGGATAGACCGATCTGGTCTGATTAGGGTTATGAACAACATATGTGTCTTTACTGGGGTTTTATTATTAGGGGAACCACCAGCATTTCATTCCCCAGGAGCTGAGTCTATGTGCTCAGCAACCCTCGGCAGGATATTTAGGAAATTTATTACCTTGGAATACACTACCAAACCCTCTTCATATTTGGCTTTTGTGACTGACCCCTCGTGCTGATTAACTGTTGGGCTCTCTGTCCATCTAATTATTTTACACTTTCTGTTAACTCATTGATTAGCAGCTCATACTCCTCCAAGAACTCCACTTGTTTCAATTGACCTTAATATTATATTTTTTATGCTGAAATCATCACATCACGACCAATGCCTGAGCTTGAGTCACATGAAAAGTATCTTCTAATTAGTTACCCTTGAAAAGTGCCTTGTTCAAAGATTTTAACCATCTAAATCTTCTTCCCAGCGTCACTTCAACCATGGGGAGCAGGGAAAAGGGTAGTCTCATCACCCATGCTTGGGATCTTTTTGTGATTAGCAGATAAACAAAAAAAGACAGGATGATTCTCTTCTCCCTTGGCTGATTTTGGATCACTCTGGAGAGGCTAAAAGCAAACACAGGTAGTCAGGCAGGACTTTGTGAGAATGACCTGAGCGGATCTGCTGTGGGAGCTCATGCAAAAAAGCATGGCCCAGAATTGGGAGGAAGACTCCCCTTGCCCATGGTAACGATGACGATGACAGCAATATCGATGAATTAGTATCTATTACTTACTTGTGGCCAGCCCTATGCTCTTATTGTATATATATTCTACACACCATCTTATTTAATAGTCCTCAAAACAATCTTTTGATTAGGTAATATCCACTCAATTAGTATGGCAGGAATTTTATCTAATTGCCAAATGTTGTTTTTCTTTTTTAAACTTTGTCATTAAAGTAAAATATATAAGCCGAATAGTGTTGTAAGTGTACAGATTGATGAATTATTGCAAAGTGAATAACCCATTAAAAATAACCACTGTGGATGAGGGAACTACAATGTTCCCAGCATCCCAGAAGCGTTTCTCCTGTCCCCTCTGGATCTCCAGCCTTCCTCCCCAAAGCTTGAGTACTACCTGGAATTCTAATACCACAGATTTATTTTGTCTGTTTTTTTAACTTTCTATAATCATGTCACATAGTATGTACTCTTTTGTGCCTAGCTTCTTTAATTAAACATCATCTTGTGAGCTTTTTAGCCCTAATGTGTGCAGTGATGTCTCATTTATTATGTTTACGGTATAGTATTCCATTGAGTATAACTATTCTACTATTGATGAGCATTTGGGCTATAACAATGCTACTATGGAGACTCTTGTAAAGGTCTTTTGGTGCGAAATATATGAGCATGCCTTTGTGGATGGAATGGATAGATTCTATACCTGTGGATGGAATGAATATATTCCAGGGTATGGACATGTTCAGCTTTAGGACATTTCATATGCATCACATCATATCAGGGAGTACATGATAGAAACATGACTTATTATTGGTGATATTAATTTCAACTAGCTTTTAAGGTCTTGTCTGCCAGTTTTCCCTACTGTGAAGTTACTATTTTTCCCTTTCCATACCCTATTCAGTAAAAGTGAGTCATGAAGTCCAGCCTGTACTCAAGGGGAGGGAATTAAGCTCCACTTCCTGGAGGAAGGGATATGAAAGACTTTGTAGGCTTACATTAAAACCAAAAGAATTAACAAATTAATAAATATTTGGGGGAAAATAAATATTTGTGGGGAGATACTTTGAGGCTAAGCAAATACCTTGTGTCTTCTAAAAGTTTCATCCCCTAATTTTAGTATTCATCAGTAGATCTTGCTTACAGTAGTTATTATTGTGGTTTAATGGTAATTTTCTATTTCCTTCATTCCTTCTACATTTAAGTACTAGAAATTTTTGTATAAGGAAGATTTGTCCCTTCTTCCTCATTTATTTATTTATATCAATAGGGAGGCATGCATATTTTAAGAGTTATAATACAACACTATCATTATTTAATTTTTTGGCTCAAATTGTTCCAACTTTGGCCATTGGAACCTCTTTTAAATAGTTCTTGTACTTTTAACATGTTCCATCCTTTCTTCTTCTTCTTCTTTTTTTTTTAGCACCTTCTTCCTAAACAGCTTTATTGAGGGTATAATTTATATGCCATAAAATTTCCCTGTTTTAAGGTTATGTTCATGTTAAGTTTTAGGAAATTTCATGCCCATCACATCACATGGTAATTCTATTTTTAATCTTTTGAGGAACTGCCACACTGCTGTCCACAGTGGCGGTACCACTTTACATCCCCACCAACAGTGCACAAACGTTTCAATTTCTCCACCTTCTCGCCAATGCTTTTGTTTTGTTTTTGTTTGTTTTTAAGATTTTATTTATTTATTTTGACAGAGAGAGAGAGAGAGAGAGAGAACACAAGCAGGGGGAGTGGGAGAGGGAGAAGCAGGCTCTCTGCCCAGCAGGGAGCCCGATGCGGGGCTCGATCCCAGGACCCTGGAACCCATGACCTGAGCCAAAGGCAGCCACCCAAACGACTGAGCCACCCAGGTGCCCCTGTTTTTTGTTTTTTTGATGGTAGCCATCCTAATAGGTGTAAGAAGGTGCATTGTGGTTTTATTTACCTTTACTTGGTACTAATGCAGTTGTGTACCTTCTTCTGCCATTATTTAACCTTGGGAACCCCTTTTATAAAGTGCATATTCAAGTCTTTGCTCACTTTTTTTTTTTTTTTTACAGGTTGTCACTCTTTTTCTTATTGGCTTATAGTTTGTTTATATATTCTGAATGAATATTTCGCTAGATATATGCTTTGCAAATACCTTATTCTGTGGGCTGCTTTTTCTAGTAGGAGGGGAAACTGTAGCTTGTGTTTTGTCCATGATTTTGAAATCAAACCTCAGTCCCACCCATTCTTTAAGATTGAACAGTAGTTGAATACCTTTTCTATGAAATACCCTTTTATTACCTTCTTATAACTCCAACCTCCATTAATTTTTTCCATCTCTGTCCTTCTAGAATGCTGTCTGATTTTGTGATCTAATGGTTTATAATCCTACCCTTGCTTATCTCTTACATATCCTCCAGCCAGACCATATTGCTTAACTTCATTTTTTTAAGATTTTTATTTATTTGACAGAGAGAGAGCACAAGCAGGGGGAGTGGGAGAAACAGACTCCCCACTGAGCAGGAAGCCTGATGTGGGGCTCAATCCCAGCCCCCTGGGACCACAACCTGAGCCAAAGGCAGACACTTAACCAACTGAGTCACCCAGGAGCCCCCATATTGTTTAACTTCTTCCCTGCCTATACTTTAAAAGAGAGGGCAGGGACCTTCTTTTATATTCTTAGCATATACCAATATGTACAACCATAGCAAGAGCTCAACACTTGTTACAGGAATTGAAAAAAAATTAATACTGCAAGGAATATCTACTATTCATTAAGAAGAATTGCTAGCAAATAAATTGTTGAAATTAAATACATTGTGTTAAAGAGATTTTAAAAACAGAGCCACAGAAGTATTCACGAAAGGAGTCTATCTCTACAATGTAATGGAAATCCTCAAATCCTCAAAAGGAATTCCTCAAATCCTCACAGTGTAAAGTAATAGTATTGGGAGTGTTCCTCTTTAACTGCCCTAGATGTTATTTGGAATTCCAGTCATCAGTGGTTCTGAATACCACATTCATTATCATAGTCTTGTTTATTTTTTCACCTCTAAAAACACTCACTTTTCACCTAGAGTTGGTATAATTATCCTACTCTCCATTTGTTTTTTAATGCTTTTGTTCTGCTGTTGGTCTCTTGGTCAAAGTTCGCCCATTCATATCATGAGTCTGGATAAGCCTGAACTAGTAAGGTAGCTGGTCCCAGAAACAATTTTCCCTAAAAGTGAAATCTGAGCTTTCTTAGAGGAAACACAAAACTTTAAAGCCTCATTTTAATGCTTTTTTGGAAGACTACTTAATTGGAAAAGGACCTACTGTGAGCCCACTTACATAAAGCTCAAAATTATTCTATGATTTCTAAAAAGTCAGAAAAGTAAATTTTTGAGAAGAGAGTAGTGACTTAAAGTAGGCAAGAAGCGGATCCCTGGGATCCTGATAATCATCCTATTTCTTGATCTGGATCCTGGCTATCTGGGTGAGATTACTTTGTGAAAATTCACCAAGGTATATATTTATGATTAGTTTACTTTTCTGTATTTGTATCGTGCTGCCATAAAAAGAAGAGAAAGTTACAATCATATACTGATGTTACAATGAAGGTGTCCCATCTTTTGTCTAAAGGGCAATTCTATCCAACCATGCTTTGGATCCCAGGCCATTTTTTTTTTAACTGTTCCAGAGCCTTGAGGTATTATTTATCTTCTTTCTCCTATATCTTTAACATCTCCTTCTCTACTAATGCCATCCCATCAGCATTTAATCATGTTTGAGACTCTCTAATTAAAATAACCACCACCACCCCCTCCTCTACCCATATGTTCCCTTTGGCTAATTCTCTCTTTATTCTCCTTTACTGTCAAAATGCTTGAATGAAGAAAAGTCTCAGCTCTTTTGCCTTCCATTTTTTCCTTTACTCATTGCAATCTGGTTTACTTCCCCATCGTTCACCTAATTTGTATTTGTCCATTTCCAAAACAGCCTCTCTGTTGCTAATTTAATGAACACCTTCCAATCCTCCCATTTGACTTTGTAGCATTATTTGATATTCTTCAACCATTCCTACCATTTGGAAAAACTCTCTTCCTTGGACATTTATGACCTAGCTTGCTTCTGATTCTCTACCCAACTTCTCTAGCCACTCATTCGGCTTTCATTGTAAACTTCTCTTCCTCTACTCATTTTTGAAGTGTTATCTCAAGTCCAGATGTCTCTCCTGAACTACCGAGCTGTACATGTAACTGCCATGCAGCATTTTTACTTAGATGTCTCGCAAGTACTGAAAAGTCAACTAAGCTTACATTTTCCTCCTTGATGTTGTTCATCTTGCTATATTCCTTGTCTCAGTGAATAGCACCAACCGGCACCCGTGCCTGAAACTCAAAGTGAATAAAACACAGAAGATTCACAACTGTGGTTATAACTTCTGCTTCTGGCATCATGATTGAGCTAGATAGTGTAGGGGATTTCTCCTGCTTCGAAACAACTACATACTGGATCAAAAACATTTTTTGGTATTTTGCTTGGCTCTCAGAAATTAGAAATCTCTTCAAAGACCCCTCTTCCCACCAAATAAAGAGAAATAAATCTTGAGCAGAAACTAGAGCAAGGGTCTGTATGCAAGCTGGAGAGATGGGGTTGGTCTAAGTGCAAATGCCAGTAGCAGCTCTATGTGAGGAGGTAAATCAGATACTCCTGCATTTAGGGGACATGACAGAAAGGGTTAAAGTGGCCCAGGTTGCTAGTACTCCTGGGCACATAACAGAAGCAGATGTGAATCATCTTTGAAAGAAAGTGTCCTCAATTTAAGCTATCAGAGTTCCCACATATTAAGATCAAGGAAATATGAATTCACAGTCTAAAATCACCAAGTATACAGGAGGCAAGCCACCATGGGTGAGAGAGAGAAAAACGTACAACTTATTTAGATACTGGATTGTCAGATACAGAATATAGAAAAACTAGGTTAAGAGATGTTTGAAGAAACAAAGTATGGAACCACAAAGATAGATAAGCAATTATAAAACCATCAGGAATAAGAAAGATCTGGGTAGCAATAAAATGGAACTTCTGAAAATGGAAAATAGATTTTAAGAAATGAAAACTCAGTGTAGGGGTTTAACAGCAGATGAAACATAATTGAAGAATGAACTGGAACATTTGGCTGAAGAAATTACTGAGAATGCAGCCCAGAGAGAAGATGGAAAATATGAGAGAAGCTAAGAGATATGGAGAACAGAAGAGGAAAAGGAAACAATAATTCTGAATCCCAAAAGAAGAGAGAGAACTGAGGAAAAGGAATAATTGAAGAGATAATGACTGAGAATTTTCCAGAAGGGATCATGGATATAAAACTATTTTTCCAAGGAGAGTAGAGTAAAAGAAACCTAGATATAGATACATCATAGTGAAACTGAAGGACAGAAAAGACAAAAAGATGCCAAAATAAGCCAGAAAAAAAGAACAGATCATTCATAAAAATACAACCAGCAATGCTGTAAGCCAGAATGAATGCCATATTTTCAAAATGTTGGTCTTGTATTGTAAATTCAATCTCTTTTTTAAGAATGAAAGTGATACAAGAACATTTTCGAATAAACAAAAATACAGAATTTACTAGGAGACCTCTATTAAAAGAACTTCTAAAGATTTACTTCAGGAAGAAGGATCATAGAATAATGGTCTGAGATATAAGAAGGAATGGTAAGTTAAGTAGCAAATGTATATGTATACAGTTGACCTTGAACAACACAGGGGTTGGGGCACATACCCCTCATGCAGAAAATCCACGTACAGGGGCTCCTGGGTGGGTCAGTCGGTTAAGCGTCTGCATTCGGCTCAGGTCACGATCCCAGGATCTTGGGATCCAGCCCAGTGTCGGGCTCCCTGCTTAGCAAGGGAGCCTGCTTCTCCCTCTCCTCCCTGCTCGTGCTCTATCTCTCTCTCTCAAATAAATAAATAAAATCTTTTAAAAAAAGAAAGAAAATCCATGTATAACTTTTGACTCCCCAAAAACTTAACTACTAATAGCCTACTATTGACTGGAATCATTACTGATAACATAGTTGATTAACATATATTTTTAGTTTTATGTATTATAAACTGCAATCCTGTGGCAAGCTAAGCTAAATGTCAAAGTAAGAAAATGTCAGATCATAAGGAAGAGAGTACTGTACTGTAAAAAATCCATGTATAAGCGGACCCATGCAGTTCAAATTCATGTTGTTCAAGGATCAACAGTGAATACATATGTATAAACAAACATCTGTGTGAAACAGTAGCCTGAAGAGGAGTGACCAGATTTAAAATGTTCTAAGGTCCTTGGATGGTCTGCAGGTAGGGTTTAAGATATTATTTAACTTAAAGCTTTGTTCTATTAAATATGCATGGTAAAATTTTGAGGGTAACACTAGAGGAATAGAAATTGAACACATAAATTGAATGAAAAATTAAAATATTGCCTATTAGACAAAAAGCCAAATTCCAGTGTTTATAAGAGACATCTAAATTTTAAGTACCGGTAAGGGGGGTGGAGGGGGAAGAAGCAGAAAGAGGAAGAGGGGATGAGGAAGTGGGAAGGAGAGAGAAAAGATCAGATAAATACCAATAAAAAGAGAGCTAGTATAGTTACCTCACTATCTGACAAAAATAAAAATTTTTAAAAGATTTATTTGAGAGAGCAAGCAAGCAGGGGGAGGCAGAGAGGGAGAGGGAGAGAGAATCTTAAGCAGACTTCCCGCTGAGCACAGAGCCCCCACGGGGGGCTCTATCCCAGGACCCTGAGATCATGACCTGAGCCAAAATCAAGAGTCGGCCACTTAACTGACTGAGCCACCAAGGGGCCTTTTAACAAAATAAATTTTAAGACAAAACACATTATTGGTAATAAAGAGGGCCACTACTTAATGTAAAGGTTAAATATGTCAGAAAGGAAATATAACAATTTTTAACTTGTATGCATCCAATTAAATAACCTCAAGCTATAAAAAGCAAAAAAATCACTGAATTTCAGGATAAAATGGACAAATCCAGAATTGTAGGTACTCCATGTTCTTAACTATAAAAATCATAAATAAAACAATGAGTGAATACATTCGAAAGACAACATTTGTACTGCTTGTGTGATTTTTCTCCATTTTTCTAAATTTTATTGTTTTGATACTTTTACAATTAAAACACTTTTCCCAAAAAATAAATATGGGGGTGAAATTTTAGTTAATTGTGGGCTTGGGGTGGGCTTAGTTAATTGTCATTTTACTATATTTGGGGTAATTATGTAGTTTTAGTCTATACCAATGTTTAACAGGGTGAATACATTTTAACACAACTCCTTTTTCTTTGTATTTTTACTAAACTGTCAAATGATTTACTCATGGACTTAAAAAGCTCAGACATTACTTGACTGATACATTGAAGAATCTGATTTACCACATAGTTTTTGTTTTCCTAAATAAGAATTTAAAAATTTTGGAAAGAATGCATAATAACTCACTCCTAATTTAAATATGCTACCACTGATTGTTAAAGGCTGTATCATTCTGGATATTTGTATCAACAGAGCTATGATTTTTCTCTACTTCTGCCCAGACTTTGGTATTATCACTGTAGGGATCAGTTACCCTGAAAACACAACAAAACAAAACAAAAACATACACAAAAAATACCTAGAGAAAGATACAAATTGTTAATTCTTTTTTTCATATCGATACTCCTTTGGACTTAACACATTGCTATTCCTAAAACTCAGTGTTAAGCCTCTATTTACGCCTTTTGAAATGTGTGTGGTACGCAAGTTATATGAAATAGTAACAGATCCTTGTATACAAATAGAAAATAAGACAGCATGCTGGGAAGCTGGTTCTAAAGAAAATAGGCACATGATTATTTTATAATAGTACAGATCTTCCTCAATTTACAATGGGATTACATCCTGAGAAACCCATTGTAAAGTGAAAATATCCTAAGTGGACAGTGCATTTAATATACCTAACTTAGAAACGTCATAGCTTAGCCTTGCTACCTTAAATGTGGTCAGAACACTTGCATTAGCCTACAGTTGGGCAAAATCATCTAACACAAAGCCTATTTTATAATAAAGTGTGGAATACCTCATGTAGTTTATTGAGTACTGAAAGTGAAAAATAGAATGGTTGTATCAGTTGTTTACCCTTGTGATTGTGGGGCTGACTGGGAGCTGACTGCTGACTGGCTGCCCAGCATCACCAATATCACACTGCATACCACTAACCTGGGAAAAGATCAAAATTCAAAATCTGAAGTACAGTTTCTACTGAATGCCTATGGCTTTTACATCATGGTAAAGTTGGAAAATAATAAATTGAACCCTAGTAGGTAGGGGACTGTCTGTACTAAAAAGCAGACAGTAAACAGATTCCTTTGAATATATTATCTAAAAATCTAAACAGTAAAGCCTCATATAATCTATTACACAAAATATGTTTTTCATAGTTTAAATTTTACTGGATGTTATTCTGGGAAAGTAATAACACTATGTTGAAAAAGTAAAATGCTAATGTTGAAGTGTATCAAATTTGGAAAATAAGGAAAAATGTTAGAAATTCTAAATTCTTCGGAACGTATTACCCAATAGATATGTTTGAGAATCTTTTTAGAACCTTTTGAGATTTGAATATCCAGAATATTCAGTTGATCTAATCCTTCTGCTAAAGACAACAAAATAAAAATGGAATGCAGTTATTTCCAACTATTTGCTATAATAGTCTAGAAATGAAATCTCAAAAACTCAGAGTAGATTAATAAATAACAATTGCAATATACTTTAAATTATTTTATCTTTATTTTCTCTCATCTTTCCTGTTTAAATTTATTGAATCATAACATGCATACTAAAAGCACAAATCATAACTATACAGCTTGATGAATTCTCACAAAGTGACCATATTCAGTGCTATCAACACACTGTATTTATTAACTTTTAAGGTGATAAACTGCTAAGATTGAAGGATTAAAACCATCAAAACCACTATAAAGCGGTAAAGTAATAAACCAGTAAGTGTAACTATATCAGGTGGGAGGCACACCTGCAAAAATGAAACAATTTTTGGCACACATTTTTGTACCACACAGGGATTCTGTATCATCAGAACACGAGAAAATACATTGTCTCAATCTGATAGGTTCCTGACTTGGGGGTTCTCCTACTGTGCTTTCCTCCCCTCCCTTGCAGAAGCTGATTTCAGCAGAAAAAAATATAAAAGCAAACAGCAGAAAAAATAAAAACCTCAGAGCCAATTAAATTGCTCAACATTTTTGTCTTTTCATGAGCTACAGCTGTGTCACAAATCGTGCCCTTACGCGATAACTTTAAATTTGAAATTAACTTTTCAACGTTTTAAATGAGCTTTCTTCCTTTCCTTGATTGGCAGATCGTTTTTGTTCACCTAAAATTAAAACCGTTGTAGGTCGTCTCCTAATTCCTTGTCTAGTCAAAGCACCCAGAGGTTACTAAAGAGATGAGAGAATCACAGGGACTCCACCTTGTAAATACAAGCCATTCTCAGACCTGGGACCTGCAATTATTTTACCTTTGAATAGCAGAAATATTATTATACTATATTCATCCGGGGAACCCTTTCTTAGGTCTTGTACTCTTTGTATTTTCAGCGATTTCTTTGACCCGCCAGTAACTTTCCCAGTTAGCCAACAAATAGTTTACACAGATCGCTATTGGTTTTGTTCGGAATTTAAGAGCAATTTAGCCACAGGTGATTAGCAATCTTAAGGGGGTTCTTACTGTCAAAGAATCCAGAGAATGCGAGGCCCTGGTACCCAAATGAGGCAACAATGAAAGACCGGCAAAGCTCAGCTATGTTCCTGAGAGCCCCAAACGCCAGCTCAGATTTCAGGTTGCCGGGACGCGCCCTCTCGGCTGCCTGTACCACCAAAGGGCGGGGGGCTCCAGGGAAGAGGGTCCCATTGAAGACGCCCGAGATGAGCGTGGGCGACCTTGCCACTGCCACCCCCACCACAAACAGGAGTAAACGCTCCACATCCCGTCACCAGGGCAACTCGGCAAGCCAACACCAAAGCTCAAGATTCCGCATCCCCAGCCACCGGACGCAGAAGAGAGGCGCATTACGACCGGGCCGCGGGCACCGGAGGCATCTCAGACGCCCCCGTCCCTGGGATGCCGAATGCGACGGAGGAACAGCCCACTCCGCAGGCCTCAGGCAGCCGCCCCCAGCGACCCCACCGCACCCGGACCTCTCTGGCGCACGTGGCGGCCGTGATTGTCCCAGAGCGGTATCCCTCCGCGCCCCCGCCTCAGTCTCTCCCTCCCTTCCCGGGACCCTTCGAGTCGGGGCGCCGCGGAAGGATCGCACGCACGAGCGCGCGCACGCCCGCCCCGCCGTGGCCGCGGAGAACTGAAAGGTGCCGCGGTGAGGAGCAGACGCTGATAGCACCGTCGCCGCTAGCACAGCCGTTCCGCAGCCTCCCGCTGGTGGTTAGCCCCGCGGCTGCGGGCGAGCAGGCAGGCCGGGCGCCCTCGGCGGCTTGGCCCTCATCACCGTCCCCGCGTCCTCCCTCCGCAGCTCCTCGGGGAGGGGGGCGGTCGGTGCCTGCGCAGAGCCGCCTCCTCCCCGCCCCCGCCCCGCCTCCCCCCGCGCCGCCGCCGCCCGCTGCCGCCGCCGCTGCGCCTGCTGCTCCTCGCCGTCCCCGCTGCAGTGCGAAGGGCTCGAAGATGGCCGGTTGGCAGAGCTACGTGGATAACCTGATGTGCGATGGCTGCTGCCAGGAGGCCGCCATTGTCGGCTATTGCGACGCCAAATACGTCTGGGCAGCCACGGCCGGGGGCGTCTTCCAGAGCATTACGGTGAGGACCGGCGGCGGCCCGGGTTCCCGTCCCCGGACCCGAGCGGGGCCGGCCGGTTGTGGGGGCACGTAGGGCCGCGCGGGCAGGTGTGGTAGGCGGCCGGCGCCGAGGATGCGGCTGCAGGGTTGGCGGGGAGGCCGAGGCCCGGGGACGCCCCCTCGCCCGGGGCTGCGCTGACCCGGCGGGGGCGGCGGCCTGGCTGCCTGACTGCCTCGGCGGCCCCCGGCGTTCCCAGTGCCAGTCCGTGAGACGGGGGGAGGGGGCGCACCGGTTGGGATGGGGGGGCCGGCTTTTTTTTTCCCCTCGTGCGGCTCTCTGGGGTTTTCTGCAAGCCCTAAGGTTTGCTTTGCATGTCCCGGGGTGGAAGCGGGGGCTGGAGGGACCGGGCCGGGGCGCGCGTGGCCCGGGCGGGGGTCCTCCGGCGGCCGGGCTGCCCCTCGCTCCGCGGACAGCGCGCCGCCCGCGCCGCGGGCTGTGGGAGGCGGTGGCTGCCCGGCCCCCGGATCCTCGCAGCGACTTTGCGTAGGTTTGCGGGTGTCCAGGCCTTTGGGGCTTGAGAGAAATGTACGCCGACAACGTAGGTGGATTAGTGAATCTCGACTTCGGCTCTGGCTCCATAGGATTTTTTTTTTTTTTAATTCTCCAAGATGGCGAACTGCCATTGATTTCTCTCCTCCTATGGAGATTCATCGATATACCGTTATCCCCAATTACGCAACATAGCTCTAAAAAAGGGGGTGCTTTTATGGGGCTTACAATCTGTGAAAGCTGAGGGGACACTTTACTTCTCCAAGTCCCTCCCTCTTTAGTGAAGATAGTAAAGGAACTAATGCAGATTTATGCTTTACAGTGCCTCATTTTCTTGTGACCTGCTGGTTTTGACTTGGTTGCCACATGTTTGGGGGATAATTGTTACTAAGCCTCCGGTGCTGCTTTATTGTTTTGCCTCTTTCTGCACTTGACGATTGTGTCAAATACAGGGGCATTCCCTTAATTTCTTAGCCCCACGCTCCCCTCCCATCAAACGCCAAAATTCAGGCCCCCTATTATGAGTGCTACTAATTATTCTGTACTACTTAACATGGCTTAAGATCTGTGTGGAACTCAGCCCTTGATACTAGTACTTTAAGGTCTCCTATAACCGCAGTGGACTAGTTATTATAGAGAATTGGCATCTATCTGGCGATCAACTTTTTTTCTGCAGTCCTCTTGTCTTTGTGTGAGTTCCCGCTGTCTGGCTGGGAAGATTGCGGGAGTGTGCTTGGAAATGGCTGGGGCCTGCTATGACTCTGCAGTTCTGATGGGGGCGACGCCTTCCTTCTTATTCAGGGAATGTTAGAATGCACGTTTTCTCCTTTCCGGTTCTGGTGACTACCTCAGTTTCTTTCCCAGTCTCCATTTTCTCGGGGTTTTTGTTTTTTTTGTTTTTTACCGTTATCTACTGCAGTGCCACCAACAGAATCCTCTTTGCATTTGCCCAGAAAGAAAACTGATTACTGAGGTGGGAGGGGAAGGGAAGTTGGAGAGGAAAAAGAGAGTGGCTAGGAAAATAGGAGGGAGATAGGAATTTGGGAATGTGTTGAGGTCTAGGGTTTGAAGTTCATATTATGGGGCATATTTCAAGCTATTTAAAGCAGAGTAGAAGTGAACAGGTGTGTTAAGCATAGGCATTTTTTCAGGAGACTTTCAAGCAACTTTAAGTTTGCAGCATAACTGTAATGTGACTCAGTGTGACAGGCAAGCAGTTGTTAGAAGAGTTTATAGGTGAATCTTTACCATTACATAAACACCTCAGGTACCCCCTGACTTGAAACAGTTTGTTAAGTTTGCGGTTTATTTAGTGTCAACTATCAACTACATAGATTCTTTGCATAGACTGGTCTTTAGTTAGTACACAGTTAACTGACATGAAGTGATATAAAACATGTAGTCATATAAGATTAATTCTTTAGAAAAGACTGAAACTTGATTCTACATTAGTGAAATGTGCATGTCTTCTAGTACAATACAAACTTGGCATACAGTTTTTCCACTTATATGGAGGCATGAAAAGAATTACAACTTAATGTTTTTTCCATTCTTTTCTGTTTTGTTTTGTTTTGTTTTGGCGGGGGCAGCCAGTAGAAATAGATATGATTGTAGGAAAAGACCGGGAAGGTTTCTTTACCAACGGTTTGACTCTTGGCGCAAAGAAGTGCTCCGTGATCAGAGATAGCCTATATGTCGATGGTGACTGCACAATGGACATCCGGACAAAGAGTCAAGGTGGGGAGCCAACATACAACGTTGCTGTCGGCAGAGCTGGTAGAGGTAAGCAGAGTACTCTTTTGGTTAAAAGTTGCACGCTACATTACAACTTATTAAGCAGTTTCTTTAACATTTTGAATTAAAGTGTTAGTCCATAATGGCTATTAAGGTGGTTTTTGTGAACTGCCCAGCACTGAAGGGAGGCACTGCTTTGCTTTAGATTTACCAACTCTACATCAGCTGCATACACAGCCTCCTCTCTGAGATCCTGACTTTACTAAAAAACAGAATATTCACATATTATTCACATATGTTAAATTGTTTGGTTACTTTGATCCTTTTGAGCCTTTCACCTTTGCATCTCTTCCCTTTCTTGCATTTTAATTATTCACTGCTCAGCATAAAGAAGGAAAAATGAACATTCGCTAATTGTTCTGTTAGAAATGTTGGGGAAGGGGGAGAGAGAAATAATTAGAAAAAGGTTTTGTGTAGTAAGCCACCTGTTTATTAAAGTATTTTCAAAGACTAAGTGTGTCTGTGAAATTTAGATTTGAGAAGTAGGACATTATATTTCATGTATACACTTGGTCCAGAAGTTCTGGTGTTTCCTGTTGTCAACATTGCAGAAATTCTTATTAACCTAAATAAGTCTCACTACTTTTTTGCAAAAAAACTTCCAAGATTGAGGTTTATTATGACATCTAATTGATTTACAAATACATTTAAATGTATTATCCTTTGTAAATATTTTGTAAATTAAGAGGGCTGTGTAGCCTCAGATAGCCGACTTGGCACAGCTGATTTTAAGACCAAATCTACCATGTGAATGAACTTGAAGCTCCTCTGAGCTGTAATTTACTGCAGTGGTTCTGCCAACTCCTTGTGATTATCCTGAAGGTGACT
Source organism: Eumetopias jubatus (assembly GCF_037043125.1). Taxonomy (NCBI): domain Eukaryota; kingdom Metazoa; phylum Chordata; class Mammalia; order Carnivora; family Otariidae; genus Eumetopias; species Eumetopias jubatus. The sequence goes on from NW_028274807.1 coordinate 111,598,986, forward strand.
CTTACTCTGATGTGAGTTGATGCATATGAGTATTTTTCTGTAGGAAAATTAGATAACTGAAATAGTAGACATATCTCCAAACATTAGCTGAGTTCAGATAAGTATGTTCAAAAGAAATAGTAACTGATGTGACAGAAAACTAGAATAAGATTTTTATACTCTACAGCACTACTGACATCTAGTGGTAGCGAGTGTAAAATCAGCAATGCACATGTATTTTGGGGCTAGACCTCTGAATTGCAACATAGAGGAACCTGTTGTTGGAAATAGTAATCCTGTTTCAGGATTTCAGACTCACTTAAAAACAAAGTACAGCGAAGATATCAATTAAGCACAAGCCTTAAGTACTTTTTATTTGGACTTTTCTGAATGGCACTGAAAATGCTCTTTAAAATTTGGTCTTGGTTTTCCTCTGGAATTAATAGACACATTGAGTCTCACTGGTAAGACATGATAGTTTGCACTTAATCAAGCCTCTTGAAGTTGGGGAGAATTTTGTAAATAATCACCTAAGTTTTGTAAGTTTATATTTGGGGGGCCAGTCTAATAATTTGTCATACTCACCAGTTTTTTGCCCTAGAAGATAAACGATCATACTTCTTTTTTCCTAGCTAGGGTAAAGATATTTTTATGGAGTGCTGCAGCTGCACTGATTGGGCTTCCAGGATGCAGTTTATAGTGTTTTCAGCATATTTCTAGTTTGAAAGTTCTCCTTTTGGAGACCTAATTGACTTCAGTGCTTGACAGTTTGCGGAAAACTAACTTAATGTTAACTTATTAATTGGGGTTCTGTCTGCTAAAACTTATGTGACTTTCTTGATTAACACTTCTTTTGAAACACTTTTCTTCTTTCTCTTTCAGTCTTGGTCTTTGTAATGGGAAAAGAAGGGGTCCATGGAGGCGGATTGAATAAGAAGGCATACTCAATGGCAAAATACTTGAGAGACTCTGGGTTCTAGCTGCTAGGCAGACTGTTAAGTATTAGGGGAAAATTGCTCTTAAACTTTCCTAGCTGTAAGCTTGAGTCTTAATTCTGGAAATTTTATTAGCAATGCAGGGTGATGGGGTATGAACCTGTGTCTCCTTTGTATCCCTCTGTTGGTGGGGAAAGGTCTTTCTTTCTGCCCTCCCCCCCCCTTAAATAATTCTGTTCACTTTTGTTTTGTTTCCCTGTGTACTCCAGCATTGGTTATAGTCATGGGAAAGGAAGGTGTCCACGGAGGCACACTTAACAAGAAAGCATATGAACTCGCTTTATACCTGAGGAGGTCTGATGTGTAAGCAGCCTCTCCCCATCTACCTAGCAACTGTCTTCATCACCACCCCAATTACGGTCACAGTGCTACCAGACTATAGATGGTAGCTAATTTTTCTTTACCTATTTTCTAATGTCATGATTCCTGTTTGCCCAATGGATCATTTGTATGTTAACCACTGTATGTAACCAACCCTTATCTGGCAACATAATTGCAGCACAACAATGATTTGCATGATACCTTGAAATTTGGGGGGAGGGGGCATGCCAAGTTGGGCATCACTTTGTCTTAGCAATTAATGGGATATTGATAACTAAAATAAGTTAATATTAAGCAAGGTGCCGGTTGTACAATCTCTAATTTGATCAATGTCTTTTCAGCACTTTGAGCATTTACTTAGCTCATTTAGTCTTCCTTTTGTAGCGCATGGTTGGGAGGAAAAAGTGCATGCATCTTTCCTTCACTCCTCTTTTCCCCCCCTTTCCCTTTGCATATAGGTATTTGGTTTGCTTCCATCTTTTATGCAGTGCCTGGTTTATTTAACCAAGTAATAAGCCCTTTCGTTGATGAGCTATTGAGAGCTGCAGTAGTTTGCTTTCAGTATTGTTGCACTTGAGTAGAGACAGACCTTCTGTCTTATAGGGTATGTGAAGAGAGCAACTGCAAAACGAGAGCAAAAGGCACTTCCTCCCATGACCTTACAGTAACCATACAGATCGAATCCCCAGGGACATTCCATCATTGCAGTAGCTCAGATTTGTGTTCCTGTCTTTTTCTTTGCACACCAGCTCTACTCTTTAGTAAAATTGTAAAAGGCTGCCATTATGGACATTAGGTATCCCAACATAACCATCTGGAGTGTGTCTAGTTTGTTCTTCATAGGACCAATTTTTATTTGCAGCTTGAGTTTTTATATGAAGTTGCATTATTGTGGACTTGGCTGTCTTGTGATAAATTTTTTTCATATGTGTTCTGTGCCATACTATTGTTAAAATGAACTGTTGCTATTGTGAGATGGATTTTAACTGACCTATTAAAGGTTTCTTTCGAATGGCACTACTTTAGGGACATTCTAGTATTTGCTTCTATTGTTTGGGCCTTGTGGATAATGTACAGATTTAAAAACAAATCTTGTTGCTGATTTGTCCATTTCTTTCCCTGCACTTTGTTACATCTGGGATACAGTCTAACTCATCTGATTTAATATGCATTTAAAAAAATGCCATAACTATTAAACACCTTGTTTACAGACAGATGAAATAAATTTATTCCAACCAAATACTCTAGACTCCTGTTGTTTATGTAAATTGTCTTACTGTCACAGTTGATTTTTGACACATTGGACTATACAGAATAGGCCTATACAGAATAGGCCAGACTCTGTTGTAAGCATAAAATCTTAAAATTGAGCTCATGGCCTACTCCATATCCTGTAGTATTATAAATAAAATGAGTGCTTGGGAATTTCTTTTTAATGGGCTTTTTCTGTTTTTTTTTAAAAGGCTTTTAAAAGTCATTTTGGGCTCATCTTTGGGCTTGTGAGAGGAAAACTGACTTACCCACTAGAAATTATTTTCTCTTGTAGCTGGTCTCTAGCTGTGAAATCTAGTGAGCAATAAGGAGCCCAATACCAAGAAGGGTTTCTGCATTGTGGATTCTTCTGTGTTGAACTGTCCTGTGACTTTAGATTTGGAAGCTATATTGGCATGCTGAAGTCAACCAGCTGGGCCTCTCACATAAGAGAAGATGTTCCTTAGGCAGCATGTAAGAAAAGTAGGATATTTCTGCAGTTTCTCTGGAGTGACCTATTAGCTCTATGTAAGAGTCAAGTTTAATTCTAGAGGTCATAAGGTCTCAGGGATATATTCAAGTTTAGTAAATGTTAGTTTAATACTCTTTATGAACTGTGAGGCAGAAGCTTGGAGCAGGAGTGCTCAAAAGTTGGTGGGTCTAAGCAAAACTGGGGAGCTGGTTGTAATGCAGATTCTGGGCTCTGGATTTTCACCCTAGAAGATGGAATTCCATAAGCTCCAGAAGTCCCTTTAGAAATAATCAGGTCAGTCAGTCTGATTCACTTTAAGTGGTCTATATGCTACCCTTTGAGAAACAGTGGGTTAGGGAATGGGAATCTCCACCTTATTAAAATACACTGTGCATAACATTTTTTTTGACAGTGTTGTCAGGCATTAGTTCTGAATTAGTACGGACAGGGATGTAAAAGTATGGAAGATAAGGAATTTGGGGCTACTTTGGTAGTTGGCCATACCTTCGAAATTGAAAAAAAAACTTCAACTTCCTGACCTGTTAAGAACCCAGTTACGAATAAAAGGTTGGTCAAATGAAAATTTAGTGGTTGGGTTGTGATGATTTGAGATTTTACAGTAATATACATTCACACTTCAGCTGTAAAGAACTGTTAGGGTAACTGATTAGAAAGCAGTGACCAAATTTGTGAAGGCCTTAAGGAACCTCTTAAGTGAAAAGTGTGTGTTTGGGAGTGTGGATAGGGGAGTAGAAGATGGTAGAGGGCAACTATAACACTAGTGTTTAATGAATTAAATGAAACTAGCCATTGGCCCCCTACCCACAAAAAACACTTATGAAAATATATGTAGGTAACTGTTTTATACTTAGTTCTAGCAATTTAACCTAAGGAAATGGGGCTTAAACACATTTGCATACCAGAATGGGATCATACCACATTACTTAAAATACCTAAACTTGGAACACTACAAGATTTAATTTTGAGGATTATGGGTTGAATGAATTATTGTATGTCTAGAGAATAAATAGTCATTGAATAACATGAGAAAATGCTCACCAATAAATGTCAAATAATGAGGTAATGAACAGATGTTGCATACAGTATAAATACATAGTGTATAATATATACATGTATTTTACATAGGTATTTCTGAAGGCAAAATATCAAGATAAATTCATCTCTGGGGTAAGTTTCCATGTGACTACTTTCATATCAAAGGTTTTAAATTAGGGAAGTATTTTTTAATGGAAATTAGATTTTAATTTTATTTAATGTTCTGTTTAAAAAGCTGTATAGTTACACCATGAAGAAATTATAAAAGATTTCAACTGAATATTAGTGTTGTCGACATACATATATTATATATATACACACACATATATGTTGGGATTTTTTTTTTTTTTAAACACAACTAAAAGTAACAGTTCGGAGTTTAAAAAGGGGGGGCAATTTTGCCTCAGAAAAACTAATACTTAAATTTAAAGGAACTCAAGTCCTTGATCTGATTTATAGATTGAGGACTGAGGAGATACAACATTTAATACGTGTTATAGTGACCTTTAACTTTGCTCTTTAAAAAAAATGGGTTTAGGTATGATGTGTTTAATTATTTACCTTAATTATAAAAGCTATTACTGTGTATTTACGTGGCAAGTACTGAGTGTTCTGTCTTCATACCCTACCTTAGGTTAAATGAAATTGTACAAATGACCACCCAGGTTTGCAAAGGTTAGGGCTGTGTAAGTACATCCAATTCCAGAGTCTGCTTCCCTACCATAGTAAACTGATGACCTGTTTCTCAGGCCTGTGTGTGATTTTTATAAGGAGGTTGGGGGAGGGGACAACCTGGTATCAGACAGTGGATACTGAATTCAACCTTTTATTTTCTTAAGTGTAAATACCTTTTTTTGATGGATTATAAGATTTTTTTTCAGAAAGTAAAATTTCCTCAATAGTGTTAAATTTCTTTTAAAAATAAATTTTTCTCTTTTTACATCAGAAGACTCCTATACATCATGTACTTAACTATTCTCTAATATGCTTTTGTTAACTAAAAAATTCCCAGTCAGTATAGCACTATCTGGATATTAACTTTATTCTTTCAAGGCTGTATAGAAGTCTGCTGTAAGGATGTACCATAATTACACCAGGGTACCACAATGTACATTATTGTTGGGATTTTGGCTGCAGTTTTAACTTTTGGGGGATTACCTAATTGGTTGTAAGCACTCAGTTACCTTGTATAAAATTCTAAGGTGGTTTTATATGACCTACATTACCTTAATTATTATACCTTTATAGCACTATATGTGCTATAAAAGTATTTACAGCATATACCTATATGTGCCTATAAATGAGGCTAATCTGGGTAGTAGTACAGCAGAACAAATATTTTGCCAGTTCTTAAAGTGGAAAACGTGTTTATTAACATTCAAACTCCCTTCATACAAGGCCATATAAAAACTCTTAGCATTTTGATTATACATAAGTCTATATTTTCTACATAGTTACAATGATGTATAATATAATTTAACTCTTCATAATACATTGTTTAAATACATCATTAGTTCTGTTAAACATAAGCAATTATTTTCAAATCCAATACTTGAACAATTTCCTCTATACATAGTTTAGCAGGGCTAATTAGCATAAGATGCTCTTTGTTAAGAGGTATATGATCTGAGTATTAACAGTTGCTGAAGTTTGGTATTTTTATACAGCATTTTCTTTTTGCTTTGATCATAACACAAAACCCTTAAGGATACTGAAATTCAGTAAGTTAAGTCCAGAGACATGTTACTTTAGCTGATGAATCAAATTCATACATAACACTATATAGTATTTAAAACTCTTGAGAGAAAAAAAAAACCCTATGAAATCTGCACTAGTATAGACCATTCCTATCAGGATAAGACTACTTGGGAATAGAAAGGAAAAAGACAGCTCTGAGTTTCTTTGTGGTGCTGATAGAAGGAAAAATGCTAAATTGTCACCTCTCATGAGAGATGGCAATTTAGGGGACAAATCTATTCCAGAACAAATATATTCCAACTCAACAACTCTAGGTAAACTTTATGCAAATGCGAGTTGGCTTAGCTCATGCTACATGGCCACAGCACTGACCTTGTGTGTAAAACACGAAACATTTGCATACTGTGATCTTGGTCTTAATTGCAAGCTATACTGAGGAATTTTTAAAAAATATTTTGGCTATATTTCATTCCAAAAGAAGAGTTGATTTGATGCTTGAGTTACAGCACCAGCCTATTACTAGTTACCAGTGAAATGAAGTACACTCCTGCAGATAAATGCCAGATCAAAAACACCTGTTTCAGTAATCTGATTAAACTGTAGAATACTAAAAAATAAGTTATCTCTACAGGAATCTCTGAAGGGAGCAAAAAAATCAAATTATATACTCAAACATTTGTTAGGAAATAACCCAGTCACCCTCTGAAGGTCAAACAGTATTTGCTATGTTGTAATCCCGTTCACCATTAGGCTGCAGTTGGACTACAATACTATGTGCATTAATTTCGTTTTCTGCATCACTACTGTCGGTATCTTCATTGTCGTCATCTTCATAGTCTGAAGATTCTGTCATGTTCTGATGTGAGCGGGACTCCGACAAAGCCCCAAATGACTGGGTGCTGACAGAAGCCAAAGGTCTAAGTAAAGGGGTATGTTCTGACACTTCATTTTCTTCTTGACTACTGTCTGTGTCAGAGTCTGAATCGCCTTGAGAAGGAACAACTTTTTGCTTGCAGACGGGACACGTTTTTTTGGTTTTAGTTAGCCAGGGGTCTACACACTTGCAGTGGTAAGCTGTTGAAGCAAGATACACATCTTTTAGGTAATATACTGCGGTTGAGAACGTTACATTTTTAGTTTCTTACCATGTTTTTTATTCATGTTCTTCTATATGTATCATGTAGGGACAAAAAAATTTGTAAATTTTTATAAATATACCTCCATCCTTTAATGACACCACTAATTACTACAAGACCTGGCTCACAGTATGCTAGTAACTCTTTTGTCTCCTCTAATATTGAGCCTACATATAAATTATACATAAATTCAAAGCAGTGTGTAATTATTCATACCATGGGAACAAGGAAGGATTCTGAGCTTGTCTCCGTCTTCATATTCATCCAAACAAATGGCACATACATCATACTCATCTCCTGTGACAGACGGTAGGAAATAAATTAAAAGATGTAGAGAAGTATCCTTAATCTTCCAACTCTTCAAGTTAGGTCTTCCTCATTCGATTATTTTAAATGTCTTTTGATTGATCTATCTGTAAATGATACCTTTTTCTTGTTTTCTGTCAGATCAGGGAGCTGCTTTAAGTTCAGAAACCTGAAGTTTTAAATAATTAACCTTTTACTTAAATTAAAAATGGATGTCAAATTTGTTTATTGTTTATCTTATTTTATTAATCACTGCAGTGGTGGTTTTTTTTTTTTTTTAGGTTTTATTTATTTATTTGACAGAGAGACAGCGAGAGAGGAAACACAAGCAGGGGGAGTGGGAGAGGGAGAAGCAGGCTTCCCGCTGAGCACGGAGCCCGATGCGGGGCTCGATCCCAGGACCCTGGGATCATGACCTGAGCCAAAGGCAGACGCTTAACGACTGAGCCACCCAGGTGCCCCTGCAGTAATGTTTTATATGACTATTCAAATGCTAGTTTTGAAATATTTTATACCAAAGACAACAAAATTTCACTGTTTAGATTTCTTAAAGTCTTGATAATTTTTAAAGTAAAAATGGAAACATTAGAACATACTCAAATGTTTTTTTTAATGTTAGTGGAGAAACAGTTGGAATGAGACCTACTAGGCTTCAAATCTCCATTCCAACATTTACTAGCTCTGTGGTGCCTAGCAAGTTACTTAGCCTTTGCTATCCAGTTCCTGTATCTGTAAGAAGATTCTGTCTACCTCACAGGTTTGTGACTGAACAATGGGCCAAGCATATAAGATGGTCACTAAATGGTGTTTATTAATACTGCCTTTTTAATTTATTGTTGAACTTACCACCTTTATAAATCATGAAGGTTTATTCATAGCTTATTTTGGAATTCAAGTGTAGTTAATTTTAAAGGAAGTGGCAGTCTTAGAGCAGCTTAAGTTGAGGCAGTAATGGCAGTGACCACTGTGACTGCTTTCGATTCAGTGTTTTCCAGTAAATGTATATATTAGGTAAAAACTTAAAAATCTCGGGCGCCTGGGTGGCTCAGTTGGTTAAGCGACTGCCTTCGGCTCAGGTCATGATCCTGGAGTTCCGGGATCAAGTCCCACATCGGGCTCCCTGCTCAGCAGGGAGTCTGCTTCTCCCTCCGACCCTCTTCCCTCTCGTGCTCTCTATCTCTCGTTCTCTCTCTCTCAAATAAATAAAATCTTTAAAAAAAAAAAATCAGGGAACAGGACAATTCATTGCCTATCCCACACACAGGGTAACAACCTTGGAAGACAGGTCAGAAATAAAGCCATTGTCTGGCTAGTCTGGATGAACATGACCTATAAAGGAGGGAATGATAGTTCTAGCCAAACAATCCCTTTAACATCCTTTAGTCATTTAAAATAGCACATTCAGGAGGAGTCCTAAAAAGAAAGCTTTCATGAAAATTACTACTTTTTGTTCAGTGTTTTGAATTTGGTTATTATAGTATTGAGTATCAAATACATTCTGTAACAAATACAAACTGCTATGTTAGAACCTGTATGTGGAGTTTGGTGAGACTGATCATATATATCTAAAACTATTCAAGACTAAAGGACTCCAATATATCTAATTATCTGTAATTATACAGTTGATCCATTTACATTGACTTTGAGGACAGTTTTAATAAGCAATTCAGTCATTAGGGATTTCTCCTACAAATCAAACTTTTAAATTTTAGGACTTTGTGAAAATGCCCATTAAACACAGATATAGTTACCAACAGAGGAGGTAATCTGGTGGATAAAGGCCCCAGTTGTCTTCAAAGGGACAGTTCTGAGGCACATAGTTCCTCAGAGGAGCTCAGTACCAGCTGTCCACAGTAACCAGCTCAGTAAGATAACACTCATTCCCCCTCTCTCCCCCCACTCCCTCCCTCTGTTTCCTGAGATTATTTCCCAAAGAAATCACCTGCATCTCCATCCTTGGTATTGTTCTCGGAAATTCAAACTAAGACAAGTTTTAAGCATTGGATTTTTAGTAATAATTTTATACTGCTTTCCTGTTGGAATTTGTTAGATCTTCAGCAAAGAGTAATATGATACTCGTATTTTACTACCAAATGTGAGTCCTCAGATACGTCATTTTTAAAAATAACAAGGGCAAAACATGCATAACACATGGCATAAAATCTAAAGGAAATTCAGTTACCGAGAAAAGTGTCATTGGAAACATCTATTACAGAAGCTAAACTGCAGAATTAAAAATATCAGAGGTTAAATTCTAACAGTATTAAGTATATAAGGCCGTCATTGTATCTGAAAAAATTATTTGTGCCAAACCTATTGATTCTGTATAACTGTACTGACATTTATTTGACCATCTCACTGACATTACAAAATGAGTAATTTCCTATGGCCATTTTTAGCCAATACCTCTTATAAATGACTTTTAAAATGTAATTTGTGTTAATTCAGTGTGTTATATAGATGGCACCAATGATTCAGAATTTAAAGTGAAATACCTCATGATTTATTTCCTTATAAAATGCTATACATTTTTCAGGGGGAAAAATGATATAGTTAATATAACTGAACAGGAACGGACTGGTCCAGAGCTGTGCCCCAAGGCTCTCAGCATCGTTTTATTAAGGTAGGAAGGTTATCCTGCATTATCCAGGTGGGCCCAGTGTACTTAAAAGTACAAGAGGGAGGCAGAAAAGTTCATCGTCAGAGAGGGATGTGACTATGGTTACTGGTCAGGGAGATACAGTTGTAAACTGGCTTTGAAGGTGGAGGGGAAGCTAAGTCACAAGCCAAAGACTATGATGGCCTCCAGAAGCTGGCAAAGGTAAGGAAATGGATTCTCCCCTAGAGCCTCCAGAAAAGAACACAGCCCTGCTGACATCTTGATTTTAGCCCAGTGAGACCTGTGTCAGACTTCTAGCCTACAGAACCGTAAGCTGTGTTGTTTTAAGCCACTAAGTTTGTAGTAATTTGTTACCAGAGCAATAGGAAATTAATACAGGTAGTATTGAGGTTAGTCCTAAATGCATGGACTTGATGCTTCAGAGTCCCTGATCTATCTATATGGGTCAAGTTTCAAAGGTACAGTTTGTGATCGTGACTAGACTGGAACTTAGTGCTCTGTAGAGAATTACTCCCCCCACCCCACCCCCACCCCCAGGCTTTGGACTTGTGATGAAATGGTAAAGCACGTGTTAGAATGCCGGGGATTTCATCCTGACCATTTTATTTATTAGCTATGTAACCTAGTGCAGGACACATCTCCATGTTTTAGTATTCTCATTAACATATCTGTATTTTACGATTGTGGATTAAAAGAAGTAACACAAGTAGAATACGTAGTGTTTGGTGCAAATTGCCACCTGATAAAACTGGCTGGAACCGAATACTGACTTAACGACATGGTGCACTGAAGGCTGGGGAGGAGGCTGCGCTCTCATATCCCCATGTGCTTCTCTCACATCGGATGAACTCTGTATGCTTACAAACAGCGGCAGTAGTCACCGAATCTGTTTGTATTACATAGGTAATTATGTAATTTAATTAAATATTCAGCAGTCCTTGAACTGTGAGTGTAAAAGACTGGTTTTATTTGACAGCTAGGTTGACTGTATTAAGAAAGAACACTTAATAAAAGCTAGTTGCAACCCCAGCCCCTCTCCAGCCAAAATGAGATTAAATGAAGTACAGCTGAGAAATCTTAAGAGAGTGGACAAATTTATGTACCAATAAAAAGCAAGAATGAAAGCAGAATCCAATTTTTGTGCCATTTAAAAATGCCTAAAACTAAAAATGGTAGGAAATGCATCACATACCATGACAACTTGGAAATCCAGTCAGTAGATTCATACTCAAGACCATGGCCCAACATCAAATAACTATTGAGCGCTTAAAGGTAAATTCAAGGCATTTATTTTTATGGTTTACAAACCAGCAGATTTTTAAAATAACCAATTTGTGCATTGGTTCTGGTAGCATAAAAGGGTTTATAAATGGTAATAAACGTTTGTTTTGTTACTGTCAGCACATGCTAGAAAGTTTTGCTTAGTATAAACCAGTAGTTCTTAACTGGGAAGGATTTTGCCTCCCAGGGACATCTGGTGATACCTTGAGACAGTTTTGGTTTCACAACTGGGAGATGGTGCTGTTGGCATCTAGTAGGCCAGGGATGCTGCTAAACATCCTACAACGCTCTAGACGGCCCCTCAAAGAATTACCCCATCTAAAATGCCAACAGTGCAGAAGCTGAGAAACCCTGACATAAAACCTGTCCAGGCTTTGTCAAGCAACGACTTTGGATAGGTGTTAAGTTACAGGAGGGGTGAGATTCAGGTCTATTACTTGAAACAGCATGGAAACGCTTCTGTCTGGAATGCTTCTGGCATGGTCATTTGAATAGTATTTTAGAAAAATTCCATGAATGCACTTTTAAAGTCCCATCAATCTGGGAATGTTATATGAGTAGACAGAACTTTGATTTTTCCCCTGTAAACCTGTTCTTCCTTAGTTTCTCTGCTACACCCTGGGTACAGCAAAGGCACAGAGTAGGAATCACACAGACCTAAGGCCGTCACTGCAGTGGCACGAATAGCTGATCGGGCCTGGGCTTGCCCTTAATGTCGCTTCCCTTAGGGCCTACATTCAGTCTGTCACCAAGTCCTGGAAATTTTATCTGTAAAACACATCCAGAATCTGTCCCCTTCTCACTTCTTCACTTACTCTGGTCTGATAGCCTGGATTACTATTAAGAGCCTCTAGTCTACATTCTGTTCTTGCCTCATGTAGTTCTTCTCCCTAACAGCCAGGGTGATTTTTTCTTTTTTTTTAACACACCCTATCAGTCTCATTTAGATGGTTCCCTGTCTCACTTAGAATCATCTGAGCGTCTTATCATGACTTTCATAAAACTACTTATCTGACCCTCATCTCCCTCCCATCTTCTCTCTCACCAGTCTCACCCCCCCTTCACACGTTTCAACCACAATGGCCTTTCAGTCTTGAACAAACTAATGCAAAAGTTAAGTGGAGACCTGCATTTAGCCATGTTATAATAAAAACATTTGGATGTAACATTAGGTATAGAAAGAGGAATCACCATTTCTAGAGATGACTAAAAAAAATGAACTAATTTGAGAGAATCCAGCCATAGCGCATACAAATTGATGCAGAACTTAATTGTTCAATTTAATAACAAGATAGTCTAGGCCTTAAAGTCAACTAGAATATAGGTTTCCTCAAAGTAAAAGATTTAAGAGTGAACATTCAGGGCTAACTAAACACAGGTTTCATGAAAGATAATAAAAACATTTTTAAAGAATTTACCCAGGGAAGATGTAGTATTGCATTCATGAACTTCAAAGCAAAAATTACTGTTCTTGTGGAGAAAATACCTTGCCACTTATTCCCTACTTCACCAGTCAAGAAAACAATGACAGCTCTTTCTAGCAAATAAACTAATTTTATTTTCTCTCCTCCCCTCCTCCATACCAGTTCCCAAGAATTGTGAACAAAAGACAACAGGGATAGAATATTTTTAAAGCCAGATTTGCTTGAGAATTCTTTGATTATTTTTAATCCCTGGGCAAAGGAATATTTACTTTTAAGGTTACATTAAGGTAGTTAAATGTAGTTATAAAAATTAAGCATGTCTCAGTTGATAGAGTAAAATAAACTATAAAAAGTTTTGTTCCACTTTTACATCTTCTGCTTTAAATGTGCTGTTGCTTTTTTCCAATCTCTGAAATCGTATCTTCTGGTTTTTAGACCTATCTTGGAAAATCTCAACGATTAAGCTATAAAATAAATAAAAGTACCTGGTAATTTAAAGTTTCAAATATGAAACCCATCCCCGCCACCCCCATTTATAACTCTAGGCTCTGGCTCCTTTGCATACTGCAGGGGAGATAGCTCCCACAGAGACTGCCTTAAATGCTTAAGGAATGTGAAGTGAAAACAGGATTTTTCATCTGCTAAGAAACATGGTGTGTAGTAACCAGTCTTTATGATTACAGACTTGGAGAAATACATTAACTGAATGACTCAGGAAACTTCAATCGAAGAGCTATTTTTGAGGGCCATAATGAGTAATGAGCTCTAAAAGGAAGTTGGCTGCTTCAGAAGCAAGAAAACAACTAAAAATGCTATTATTTTATATGTGCTAGAAATTACTAAGTATTTAAATCACCAAGTATTAATCAGCACAGACACTTCTGAAAGAGCTGCCAAGTGAAGATCAATACTATAGGAAGACTTAAGGTGATCATGTCCCCAGAGCACTGTAAACCATTGAGTGTTGACCTGTTTTCTGCTGGTTTCTGTGGGTCTGACTGTAGGCCTGTGGAAAACTTCCAAATGCCAGATTCTTTTTGTTTGTTGGCAAGGATTTCCAAAATACTGTTAACTTGCCCTAAAATTAATGTTTCTACTACATTCTAAAGCCTATGAGAGTTCTCTTAAGACTTCGATGGTTTGGTGCTGTGACTCACTGGAATGGTGAGTACCCACAGAGGTGTTCTACATGTCTTCAATCATCTAGTAGTGTTTATAACCATGAGAAAATTGCAACAATTGGGATCTTTTCCTAACATATATGCATACGTTGTCAAAACCATTAGCATACACTAGAATATGCATCATAGGCCTCTTTTTTTTTTCCCTTTAGATGTCAAATTTCATGATAACCAAAACATTTTAAAATAAAACAACTAACTCAGGATTATTGGAAAGAAACTTCAAGTATAATATTTGTAAAGTTACATATTTTTAAGCTGCTTCATGATTTTGGCAATCTTTTTTCACCTATAAAAGAAATGTTTAATGACTATTTTACTGACACTAATATTTTATTTGATTTTTATGTAAGGTTTTTTTTAATTTTTGTAAAATAATTGCTGTCATTTAAGGTGTTGCAACAAATGTGCATATTTGCACAAGTCACACAGCCAATAAATGGGGATCCAGAATCCCAACCTAGGTCTGTCCCAACTCCAGAGTCCATCCGTGGTCTTTTAACCATTATGCCTGTATTGTCTTCTAGCACATCTACTTAGAATTTCACATTTAAATAATCCCCTTTAATTCACAATGTAGAGAGGATAAGAGGTTAAGAAATACTCCTTTTTTTAAAAGATTTTTATTTATTTATTGAGAGAGAGAGAGAGAGAATGGTAGAAAGCGTGAGAGGGAAGAGGGTCAGAGGGAGAAGCAGACTCCCTGCTCAGCAGGGAGCCCAATGTGGGACTTGATCCCGGGACTCCGGGATCATGACCTGAGCCGAAGGCAGTCGCCCAACCAACTGAGCCACCCAGGCACCCCAAGACCTTAAACTGCCACTTATTAGAAATTAAAATGTTTCCAGTTCATAAGCCAGAGCATTTATTTCCTTCAGATTGCCACATATGGAGAAGGAACAAAGATGGTTTATTTCTCCCTCCCATGGTTTCATATTTTTACAAACCCTTCTCAGATGCTAAAAAATAGCAACATTCTAGAAGTTTAATTAAAGGTCAGATCTTTCTTATGTATTCTGATGATGAAATGATAGTGCATGCACAATAAGGAAACAAATGACTCCACTGAAGGAAAGAGCAGTATATTGGCAACTTTGTTTTTGGAAATGTGTTCATGAATTAGTTCACTAATTACGAATAAGAATAAAAAGTGATTGCCTTAGAGGCCATAAATAAATCCATGTAACAAGCTTAAAATCCAAATCCAAGCATTGGCCAAATTCCACTTTGAGTGATTTTCTTTTTAAACCTAAGGTTTCCCTGTGTTAGTCTTTATTGCTTCTAACCTGAACCTGAATGTCATTATCTTGAAGTTAAAAAATCAAAGTTAAAGGGATTTTATAATGACAAATATTGTGCCAGAACTCAAGTACTTAAAATACTTTGGTACTTTAGGGGCACCTGGGTGGCTCAGTTGGTTAAGCGACTGCCTTTGGCTCAGGTCATGATCCTGGAGTCCCGGGATCGAGTCCTGCATAGGGCTCCCTGCTCAGCGGGGAGTCTGCTTCTCCCTCTGACCCTACCCCCTCTCATGCTCTCTCTCTCTTTCAAATAAATAAATAAATCTTAAAAAAAAGGCAACACACCAAATATTAAAAAATAAAATACTTTGGTACTTTAACTAGTAGTTAACTACTTTAACTACTAAAAAGGTTTTGTTATTCTTTTTTCATTATTTCTTTTCAGGCCACTAGGAAATCAGGATGTTACAACACCCTTCGAGAGCCAACTTCAAGAAACTCAAATTTATATATGTCCTTAAATACTTGTGTGTTCTAATCCAGTAATTATTTTTCCCCCCTCATATAAAAGAAATCAAAAAACTTGAGCAGCCTCAGGTACCCTTGGGGTATAAAGTGTACGAGGCACTGGGCCTACATTATTTTTGCATGTAGCAGAATTACCTCTAGATACTTCTGCCTGTTGACTAGATTGGGCTAGTATTTAATTACCACTCTCAATGCAGCAAAAGCGACTGTAAAAAAATCATACATAAAATTTCCTTCTAAATGCATATAACTGATAAGAAAACACTAAGATCCCAATAGAAATGTGAGCAAAGGACAAGACCAGTTACAAAAGCAGAAATATAAATAGGTAATTTAACTTGTTAAGGTAGAATATGATAAAATGAGTATTCTCATATTTCAGTAGACCTGAAACTTTAGGAAATTTTATCTCAAATACATTTTTTCTCTTTGACACAGTAAATAGAGGAGAAGGGTAAGTGCAGGTGAGGGTAAGGAGAGGACTAGAAAAGAGGAATGGGAAGGATTAAAGCCTGGAGGCAATTTATTACAAAATGGTAGTGACTGAAGTGTAGTATTTATTAGTGTTTGAAGTCAAGAATTTGCATTGCAGCCCTGACACTTATGTTCACCCAATTATGCACTCTCAGGTAATCTACTTAATCTTTTTGAGTCTCATTTTCTTTATAAATGGTCACGATAGTACTTTTCTTAATTGTGCTGTTCTGAGAACTAAATGAGATCATGCATGCAATGTACATGGTTTGCCTTTTTTTTCTTATATAATAGGTGTGATACATGCTCACAAGATCTAAAATGGAAAATTATCAGATTTTTATTGGGTATAATGCCCATCCCAATCCAGTTTAATCCCAATTAACTCATTTGGTATAAATTACACTGACTTCTTCAGTTAGAAGTTAATGGACTGAAGACATGGTTCTCTGTGGTAATCACAGCTACAGGCAAATGATAAAGGTCAAGAGTACTAAGATACAAACCAGCCCTCTCAATCCCCTTCAGTCCACCTCAGAGCTACAAGGCAGCAGACCTTGGGATCTCTATTTCTAAACATGAAATAGTAAGATACTTCACCACCTTTAGGCAACTCAGGAATGCACTGATTTCTCAGAAGCCATAGTCACAACAGTAACTCCTACCCAACTTGGAACGTCATTATATTACTGCTTTGTAGCCATATGTAAAGTGCTTCTTTCGAGAAACTGAGAAACAGTCCCTTTTCTGATTTTCTTAAGAGTAAAATCAGACCAGTCTTCCCTTGAATTGTTGAACACAGAACAAATATCAACTAGCATTGGCTATAGATCCTTAGCCTTATGAAGAGATGAACTATGTCTTTTACTCACCATCATATCCCTAGTGTTTGGTATAGTGGCTGGTATAGAGTGGGCTCCCAATAAATACATGCTGAATAACAGATACCACAAAGTCTTTGTTCATTCAAGGAAGCATCTACCTCTCACCCTGGAACATACCACATGGACTCTCCCTGCTTCACTGTCAACCCCTAGTCTGTTCTCCATTCACCAGCATGAGGGATCCTTTTCCACAGTAATTTGAGCATGTCATTCTTTTTTTTTTTTTTAAAGATTTTATTTACTTATTTGACAGAGAAAGACACAGCGAGAGGGGGAACACAAGCAGGGGAGTGAGAGAGGGAGAAGCAGGCTTCCCGCAGAGCAGGGAGCCTGATGCGGGGCTCGATCCCAGGACCCTGAGATCATGAACTGAGCCGAAGGCAGATGCTTAATGACTGAGCCACCCAGGCGCCCCTTGAGCATGTCATTCTTATGCTCAAAAGCTACCCAAGTTACAGCATCACACAATAAAATCACAAGTCCTTGCCATGGCATGATCTGGGTCCCCATCTATCTCTGATCTCCTCTCTCACCACTCTCCCTCTACATTCCTACCATCCTGGCCACATGCCCTTTCCTGTTCCCTGAGTATATCAAACACTGCTGCCTCAAGGCCTCTGCCCTCAATATTCTCTCCCTTTCACCCCTCCCCCCAAGTTTATTCTCTGTTCAAAGTGTCCTTCTCAGAGAAGTCTTTCCTGTCTTTTCTAAAATAGTATTCCATCCCCTCTCCTGTCACTCATCATTTGTTTTTCTTTATTGCACTTAACTGCTATGTGGCTTTACTTCTTATTTGTCCATTTGCCCCCACTAAGCTCCACAGAGGCAGGGTTGTTTTTTTTTTTAATTTATTGCAGTTTTCCTAGCACCTAGAACAGTGCCTGGCACATAGTAAAAGTACTCAGTAAATATTTATTGAAGGACTATATGAGTAACTACACCCCAGTTATTCCCAGGAAATCTTGATCTCTACCTTCAACTACTCATCAGAAGACCTAATCACATAAATCTAAGTACAAGTAGCTAGACATTTTTATATAATGTAGATAAATTCTATATATCCTGACTGATGGAGTAAAGCTGTCCTCAGATTTTACCATCTAAATCCAATGTTGAATATGCCGGCCAACTCTCAGGACAACAGAAGTACTACACGGATTATAATGTTCGCATAGTGGCAATATTAGATCCTGTGCCTACTGACAATCAGAAGATCTACAAGAAGGAAGAGCTTGCTATACTAGGAGATACTGGAGGAAGGCACTAGGGTCAGGCCTTAAGGGTAACCTGAATTTAGAAAAACTAAGGTGGAAAAGATACTACTGAAAAAGTAACGGTTGAAAAGTATTTGCAAAGAAGAATAAACATAGCAAAATCTAAGTTATGCAAGGTTAGCGATAAGGAGCAGTGGAAAGTAAGGTTGGGTGAGGATGGAGGAGTCAAATCATGAAAAGCTGTGAATACTAAGATGAGGACTCTGATCTGACTTCTTAGGACGTAGAGATCAACTGAAAGCTTTCAAGCAGAGGAATGACCGATGTATGAAAACAGCATCTTAACAATTCTTCATCAGTGTGCTGAAGGAACCCAAGCGTGGGATGTAGAGGTGAGCCTGGAGACTAAGACTGACCTATTTGACA
Organism: Eumetopias jubatus; assembly: GCF_037043125.1. Taxonomy (NCBI): domain Eukaryota; kingdom Metazoa; phylum Chordata; class Mammalia; order Carnivora; family Otariidae; genus Eumetopias; species Eumetopias jubatus. The sequence continues at coordinate 111,617,473 of NW_028274807.1, forward strand.
CTCCCAAGATGCAAGTAATAAACTGAGGACAGGCTTGCATGACACAGTAAGAATGGACAGAAATGATCAGATCCAATGATCATTTTGAAAGACAACGGGGACTAGGCAGAGGTAATAAAAGGGGGGGTAAATGCAAAGATGGTGTATGCAATTTTAAGTAATGGCTGTTTGCTTAAGTTTTAAGTGTTTCATTTGGCATTATTAGGATACAGCTTGTAAAAGGAGCAGGCAAGGGACTGGAAGCAGATTAACAAACTAGTAATTTTTTTTTTTAAAGATTTTATTTATTTAACAGAGAGGCACAGCGAGAGAGGGAACACAAGCAGGGGGAGGAGGGGAGGGAGAAGCAGGCTTCCCCACAGAGGAGGAAGCCCGATGTTGGGCTCAATCCCAGGACCCTGGGATCATGACCTGAGCCAAAGGCAGACGCTTAATGACTGAGCCACCCAGGCGCCCCAGTAATTTTTTAAACTAAGAATGGGTAAATTAATTCTAAATACTGAAGAGATGGTTAGTATTTTGTGAGTATATTTTATCCTAAAATAATGTGTAACTACTACTAAAGACTAATTATAGCCTGAAGGACATGTGCAGCTTATTTAGACTACAGTGTGTCAGAATATACTACATCTGCAAAGATAGAGTATCTACTCTTCCTCAATGGACCACACATTTTATTGTAATATAAGAAATGTTGTATTGTGGGCTCCTGGGTGATTCAGTTGGTTAAGCATCTGCCTTCAGCTCAGGTCATGATACCAGGGTCCTGGGATCGAGTCTCGCATAGGGCTCCCTGCTCAGTGGGGATCTGCTTCTCCCCCTGCCCGCCCCCACAACTTGTGCTCGCTCGCTTGCTCTCTCAAACATAATAAAGTCTTGAAAAGAAATGTTGTGATGGAAAGCCATACTTTCCACTGAAGTATATATTTGTAAATATATAAAAGCAAATAATATATATAAACACACATATTTTAATATGTATAAAAGTAAATTACATTTGCCCTGTTTCCACTGCATTAGAAATTCTTTGAGAATGGGGGTCACATTTCAGATCTGTAAGTTTTCTTAAAATGTCCATTATAATAACACACTGACATTTACTTGGCAAATACAGAATAAGTGCCTGCTAGACACCATGAACTATACTAAAGCAGAGCCTAAAGGAAGAATAGGGACTCCGAGGTAAACAAAGCAGGGAAAGGCCAAAAAAACTATACAGAGGTATGTGGGTGGCGCAGGAAGTAGCTCATCCGGCTAGAATTTAAGATGCAAGGAAGAGAACAAGATGAGGCTAGGAGTATAAGCTAGGGTCAGACCATAAGGCTCTTATTCTAAAGTATTAAGTTTGAGGTTTTTTTTAGAGGGGGGAGCAGGGGTGGGCAAAGGGGGAGAGAGAGAATCTTAGCAGGCTCCATACCCAGTGTGGAGCCCGACATGGGGCTCAATTTCACAACCCTGAGATCATGACCGGAGCCGAAATCAAGAGCCAGACCTGACTGAGCCACCCAGGTGCCCCTAAGTTTGATTTTATTCTTACATATAAGTGATTCTCAGAATAAACCGTAGAGGTTTTCTTGCTGTGTATAATTATGGACAGGAAGCTCCTACTGCCACCACCAAACACAGTGGCTGGTTAAATATATGCTAATGCAGAAGGAGAAACAGTTTTGGACATATTAAATTTGAAGACTGTATAGGTTATCCAGGCAGAAAGGTCCATTAACTGGAGATACGGGAAGATAGGGACTGAAGCTTAAGAGAACGGTCTGAGTGGGACATAAAAGCATGGAGGTCATCAGGAAACAGCTCGCTAGGAAGAGGCAAGAACTAAGGAGAAGATAATCTGATATAAAACCCACAGATCTGTGTCTAGCACACAGAAAGCTCTCAAATGTTTGCTCTTATTATAAGCAGTAAACCAAACATATGGCAGCAAGGAGATTCCTATTTTACAGAAGATGACGACTAAAAGTACTGATGACTGATATGGGCGCCTGGGTGACTCAGTTGGTTACGCGACTGCCTTCGGCTCAGGTCATGATCCTGGAGTCCTGGGATCGAGTCCCACATCGGGCTCCCAGCTCAGCGGGGAGCCTGCTTCTCCCTCTGACCCTCTCCCCTCTCATGCTGTTTCTCTCTCTCTCAAGTAAATAAATAAATAAAATCTTTTAAAAAAATAAATAAAAGTACTGATGACTGATATAAGCAGTGCTCCCAAGTGCCTGCCTACTCACCAACCAGGACTGAGAAACATGCATATAAGAGAAGTTACTGATGGCAGTGAGTCGCATATGTCAAGTGTATGGAAGCAGAAAGCAGAGAAAGGTTGATAATCTCTGGACCATGCTGTACCTTTTTTACCCCTCCAAGGAGCCGTAACCTAACTTTGTGAATGTTTCATTGCTTCTTTCCGATTATGGCCAACATGGAACCAGTTAATGACTAAATGTGTTTAATGACTAAAGTCACACAGGATGATCAGCCTATGAAAATGTGCTGACATAATACTAATTGGAGAAAAACATCTTTAAATAAAAGTCATAAAATAAGTCATGGATAAAGAAGCCAAATAAGGCAATAGATGTGAAAACACTTCCCATAACACAGAGCTCTAAACAAATGTGATTTGCACCATTGGAAAACAATTGATTCTGAGTAATTGAGAGGAATAACCATCTCGTAAGACACAAAGCAGACACTGTCACATAACAACTACACATTTCTTTTTCTAAAGAAGTTAAGACATTCTGAATATCTAACCTGGCCTATGAGATTTCAAAGATTCTATGGTAACATGAGACTAGCCTTACTTGGTTCTGGTCTACAATAATTTGTACTTGAAAAGTCAAGATTTTGCATTACTTTCTTCTCACATCTTAGGGAGGTACTTACTAGGGCAGGTGGTATCAGAGAGGCAGGTTAAGTGGTTTGGTCAAGGTCACACATCTAATGAATAAAACCAGGTCTTTAGGTTTAAAATCTTGTATTTCCACCACACCATTTTGCTGACCTCCTAAAAATTAACTAACTTCCACATTGCCTTGGGATTCATAAGAACTAGGTACATATTCCCACCCCTCTAATTACTATAGGTATGGTACAAATTGCATAAGTTAATCTGTGCTAGAAAAAATCCTAGGCACTAGCTATAGGAAAGGAAACGACTTGTGATTCCAGTGGAATTTTGGGGCTTTCTTTAATTCCTAAAATGGAACAATTCCTATAGGGAAAAGAAGTAATATAATTAACATTCTTCACTGATTTCTACTGGATTTCCACCACCCCTCTTTTTCTTAAAAGTAGGCTCCACGCCCAGCGCAGAGCCTAACACAGGGCTCAAACTCAGAACCCTGAGAGCTGCGATCAAGAGGGAGACGCCTAACTGACGAAGCCATCCAGGCGCCCCTCTACCGGATTTCCCTTTAGACCCAAACCTAGTAAGAATACACCATTCCTTTCTTCCTTTACTCTTTTAGAGAAGTTTTCAAAACATACACAAAATAGCAATGACCGTTAAGACCACCTCATACACCGTCAGTGAGTTTCAATCTACTATTCTTGTTAGATCCGCCTTCTACGTTTTTTCCTTAAGTATCTTAAAGCAAATATCTAGAGGTAACATTTTACCAATGCAAACCTTTATATAATAATCTCTAAAAGATAAGGACATTAAAAGAACATAATCACAATATATCATATCTAACAAAATGAACAGTATTTTCTTAATATCATCCAATACCCAAGGCATATTCAATTTCCTCAGTTGTCTCAAAACAGTCTTTTTACAGATAATTTATTCAAACTAAAATCTAAGCAGGGTCCAAACATTGCATTTAGCTTGGTAACTTGTTTCTTTCAATCAAAAATACTCTGCTCCTTTTGTGTACCTTATTTGTTAAATAAACTGGATCATCTGTCCTGTAAATTTGTCTGCATTCTGAATTTGGGTGATTGCACAGATGATTGTTCCCTAAAATGGTTATAGTGCTACATCAATCATTCTATGTTCAGACCAGAAATCCTCCTGGCTCAGTGGCACCTTTATGCAAATTAGGAAAAAAGCAGTACTACCTCAAGGCACGTTTTTGCTATCTGCCAAAAATAATTATCACAAATAATAAAAATCTGATGACAAAGAATGAATGATAACCTCCCAAAGCTGTGCAGTATACAACCTGTACAATTTTATATTGCAGCCTGGATTTAGAATTTTGGGTAAGATAATTTCCCACAAGAAAAAGTAGGTGGGATTTCTTTTTGATAAACTGGCTTATTACTTCAGTTTATAACTTGAAAGGCATAAAAAAAATCAGTTTTCCACATTATCATTATCCTTTCATAATGGAGAACCTGACAGCCTTTCATATCTCAGACTGTGTTAGCCCCAAGCATCCAGACTGGGTGTGTGTGGGGGGGTGTGTGTGAAGAAATCAAGTTTAAGGTTTTTGGCAAAAGAAGAACTTTTTAAAAAATTAAAATGGTTTCCAATTCTATGTTCATACAGAAACCATTCTGATATCCCTTTCATAATTATGGCAAAAAAAGGAAAGACTTTTTCACAGACAATAACAACTATCAAAATGTGTTTAGTCTGCCACTTCTAAGAGGAAATTAATCCATGTACTCATTGGTTCTAAATTTTTCTTAATTTGGTTTACAGCAGAATCACAGATATGCTAAGAACAAAGTTTTAAATGGTCTAGTCATTTGTGCAAATTAACAACTCCTGTGTGTCAGTGGCTGAAACCGAGGGCCCGTGAGCAAAGGCTGGGACTCTGATAGCTGCTCTAAGTTCAGTACTTTTAGGGCTCGTGTAACTGAACTTAAATGGCTTGTGATTTAACAGTAATTCTGGGCAAATATAAAATCATATAAAAACTATATAAGTAAGTGCCTCGCTAGGTATGACTGTTTTGTAGAAATTGAAAATATTACAACTTATGCAAAGAAAATATCTTCAAGATGTAGGCTAATAAATAATTTTAAAATGAGAGGCCTAATTTTATGTATTAGGAAGTCACAAAAATGGATTAGGTCAAAATGCTTTCTAAACTATATTCAGTAAAGAAACTCAGTGTGAGATCTAAATTTTATAAGAAACTTAAAATATGACCATTCCTTCTTGATTTATATTCACTATTGCATCCCTAATGTTTAGGTAGAATGGTGTGCCTAGAGCATAGTAAGTGCCTAGTATATATTTATTAAATGCATGAATAGATATTTAAATATGGAATTAACTATATAAGGGAAATATTTTTTAGAAGCATTTTTTTTAAAACAATCTGTATAAACAAACCAGTAATATTAACAAATAATTTTACTGGTACTAAAATACAAAAAACAGACCTCATGTAAGATTGTTGGATGTAATCAGACCCTAAAACTTTCTGAGGATATTGGACTGATCTGGAGATGTGTAAAATAATAGCAATTCTCATATAACTCGTAGGATGCTAAATTGGTGTTTGCCTTGGAGTTTGGCACTATATGTTAAATTTGATGACATACATACTCTATGACTTAGCAGTTTCACTTCTGGGTAAATCAGTGATCCAGAGAAACAGAAACATATAACTGAGGTGTGAAGTAGAAGAATGGAGCCGGAGGAGAGACTTCCAGCATGAAAGGAGCTTGGAAGTTTTCACTCCTGTGCTTACCACAAGGAAAAAACTGAATAGACTGAAAATCAACAACTCTTCTTAGATCTATAGGATTAAGGTCACAGAGAAAATTGCCCCTAAAATTGGACAGTCAGATTGATATTTTTTTTCAGAGGAAAAAAAAACCTACGGGAACCCATATGAGGACAGGAGAACTCATAAAATGTAATTGATAAACTGCTGGAGGCTCGCAGTATGGGCAAGTTTGAGAGAAAAAAACTCTAGAGGAGATTTTCTGGTGCAGCTTGGAAGGACCTTAGAAGTCATCACTCTGTTCTCAAAAGTAAAAAGCTGAGCAAACTGAAAAATAAACAATCCTTAGATCTCTCAGAGAAGTAAACTCGCTGGGCAAACTGCTGCCCCCAAAATGGGAGATAACAGACAGGTAGATACAGAGATCATAACTTACCAGAGCAGAAACCCCCTGAGCAGAAACTTCCATGGGAACCAGCACTGGGGTAGGAAAACCTGAACTGTAACTAAAGAATTGCCAGAGGCTCAGTGTGTACAAATCTGAGTTTAAAAATCCAGGGGAACTTTAACATTTCGTTAGTTTTACCTTGTGGAGCTCCATCAGGTTCTCAGAGCGAATACAGAGAATAATCCCCTTGAACTTCTGACAGGGGAGGGAAAAAGTAGCCATTGTGAAATCGGCCGAGCATACAAGCATACTTGTTCTCAACAAGCCTACCCTCAAGAAAAACCATCTAACCAGATTGTAACCTACTGGGATTTTAATCACAATCTGACATGGCAAAAGGCAAATACTCAACTCCAACCTCTATAGTCATCAGGTCCCACCAAAGGCTGGGAAAAAAATGAAAAGCATTTGTGAAATTCACAGCCCAAAGCCACAGGCTCACTAAAAGACAGACCTAGTCTTGGAACTACAGAACACTTCCCCCCTTCCCAACGCCCCCACACACCTTATGACCACACCAACAACGACCTATTTTCTGGAGTTCCTTTCATGCTGAACATCATGTTTGCCTTTCAACAAAAAATTACAAGGACACTAAAAGGCCAAAAACACAGTTTGAAGAGACAGAGCAAGCATCAGAACCAAACTCAGGGATGTTGGAACTATCAGACCATGAATTTAAGACAACTGTGATTAACATGCTGAGGGCTCTAATAAATAAAATAGACAACATGAAAGAACAGGTGGATAATGTAAGCAGAAATATGGGAATTCTAAGAAAGAATTAAATGCTAGTGACCAAAAAACATGAAGAGAAGAGTAACTTTGATAGGCTCATTAGTAGATTGGACAGAGCTGAGGATAGAATCTCTGAGCTTGATGCATCCGTAGAACTCTCCAAAATTGAAAAGCAAAGGAAAAAGTGGGGGGGGGGGGGAAGAGAATACCCGAGAACTGTAGGACAACTTAAAAAGGTATAACAGATGCACAATGGGAATTATCAGGAGAAAAGGTGAGAAAAGAACAGAAGCAGTATTTGAAGCAATGACTGAATTTCACCCATGTTAATCTAAGACAACAAAAGTCCAGGAATATCAGAGAACACCAAGCTGGACAAAGTCTTAAAAAAAAAAAAAAAAAAAAAACCAACTAGGCATAGCATATACAAACTGCAGAAAATCAAAGATACAAAAAAAGATTTTGAAAGAAACCAGAGGGGGAAGAAACACATGTACAGAAACAAAGATAAGAATTACATCCAACTCTCCTCAGAAACCAGGAGAACAAAAAGAGTGGAGTGAATGTTTAAAACCTTGAAGGAAAAAACCCACCAACTTAGAACTCTGTACCCTACAAAATTACCCTTCAAAAGCAAAGGAAAGTAGTGATGTCAGCAAGATGACAGAACAGGAAGCCCTAGATCTGCATGCAGCCATGGAGACACAGACTTAATAATAACAGACCAAATGTCTCTGTGAGGAATCTAAAAGAACAGTTCAAAGGTTTCTGTACCCCCAGGCATGGGGGAAGCCAACAGCATCAAAGCCCAGTAAGAAAATTTATGACCCTATCCACTTCCTCAGGGCAGAGCCCCCCTTTCCTAACATCTATTTGGGAGGAAACCCCTAACTCTTATCTTCTACCTGGAGAGGGAGAGGTGTAGAATGTATGTCCAATGTCAGAATTTTAGAAGGGTCTGCCCAAGGGAACCAGTCTGTCTTCATGTGTCCAAGTACTGACAGGAATGGGGAGCCAGATGGGGGATCTCTAGAAAAAAAGATAATTAACCATGCACTAGAGTCTGCAGTACTACAGGCACACACTAGGAGAGCTCCAGTACCACAATTTACTCTACCAGGAGAGGCTGCAATATTGTACACATACAACAGGGGGAGTGCCTTGAGTAGAAACTGACAAAACTCTTAAAATTGGCGATTACACACACAAGACCAGAGAGGATGCCAACCCAGAAAGGGCTTGAGAAGTCTCCATATCTCTAGTCGAGGAGAAAGTCCTCTGGTGTTAGAAACCAGACTGTAAAATCTAGGAAAGTTGGTTGATTCTTCAAATGCCAAAATCCCAAAAACAAGTAATAACAAGATACACAAAGAAGCAGGGAAACATAACACATTTGAAAGAACAAATTAAATTTCCAGGAACCAAACCTAAGGAAAGAAATACTTAAGTTGCCAAAGAACCAAAAAATATTGTCAGAAGGACCTTCAATGAATTAAAAAGAACAAAGTTAGACAATTAAACAAAATCAGGAAAATGATGCATGAAAAAAATAACAACAAAGAAACTACGAAGAAGAACCAAACAAATTCTGGAACTGAAGAATACAATAAATGAACTGAAAATCTCATAGAGGGTTTCAACAAGGAGATTTGACCAAGCAGAAGAACCAGTGAACTTGAAGATAGGCCTTTGGAAATTACCAAGGCAGAGGAGCAAAAATAAGAAAGGAATGAAGAAAAATGAAGAGCGCCTAAGGAACATTTGGGACATCATCAAGCAGAACAATATATGTGTTACTGGTGTCCTAGAAGAAGGAAGGGAAAGGGGCAGGGAACCTATCTGAAGAACTGGCCAAAAACTTCCCAAATCTGGGGACAGAAATGACCTTACAAATTCAAGAATCTCAATTCCAACAAGGATAAGTCAGGAGAGACCTACACTGAAACAACATAAACTGTCAAAAGTCACAGATAATTTTGAAAGTGGCAAGAAAAATGTGACTTGTCGCATATAAAGGAACACCTTTTCGATTATCAGATTTCTTAGAAGAAACCCTGCAGGCTAGAAGGGAGTGAGATAATATATTTGAAGTACTGAATGAAATAACTGCCAATATTATAGCCAGCAAAAAAGATTTTCTTCCAAGAACAATGGAGAAATTAAGACTTTGCCAGATTAAAACAAAACAAAAGAAAACAAAACTCATCACCACTAGACCTGCCCTATAAGGAATGCTGGAAAGAATCCTACAAGATGAAGCAAAAGGACAATAAAAAGCAACACAAAACCATATGAAAATATAAAATTCCCTTGTAAAAGCAAATATGTAGACAAATATAGAATCCTATGGTATTGCAATTTCAGTGAGTAAATCACATAAAAGTCTGGTGTGGACTTTTTTAAAGTGTAAAAAGTAATTATAAATCAATGTTAATGGATATATGTGATATAAAAACAATCTGTGTAATCAATAACAAAATGGGAGAAGACAGATTTGGAGTAGCTTTTACACATGCTTGAACTTATCAGTTTACAACAGATTATGTAACTAAGATGTTCTGTGTGATTGCAATGATAATCACAAAGGAAATATAAAATATATACAAAGGGAAATGAGAAATTAAAACATGTTACACAAAGCCAACAAAATACAAATGAAGACAGCAAGAGAGGGAAAGAGACACACAAAAAAGCTACAAGACAGGAAACAAACCAAATGGCAATAATAAGTCCTTCCCCATCAGTAATTACTTTAAATGTAAATGAACTAAATACACCAACTAAAAATACAGATTGGCTAAATGGATTTTTTTAAAAAAACCAAGATCCAACTATATGTTGTCTACAAGAGAATAATTTTAAATCTAAGGACACATACAGGGTAGAAGTGAAAGGTGGAAAAAGATATTCTATGTCAGTGGGAGTCTAAAGATGGCAGAGGTGGCCACAGTTATATCTGATAAAATAGAATTTAAGATAAAAACTGTCACAAGGGACAAAGACACTATAATAATAGAGGGTCAATTCACTAGGAAGACACAGCAATTATAAACATATATGGAACCTAACATTAGAGCACCAAATAGATTAAGCAAACACAGACTAAAGGGAGAAAGAGACAGCAATACAATAGTAGTAAGAAACAGTATCTCACTTTCAGATATGGATAGAACCACCGCACAGTTCAATAAGGAAACAGAGGACATGAGCTCATGTCCTCCAATTATACAAAACAGACAATACAGAACATTTCCAACCAGTAACAGTGGAATATACATTCTCCTCAAGAGTACCTGGAACATTCTCCAAGATAGACCACATGTTAGGTCATAAGGTAAATATTAACAAATTTAAGAAGACTGAAATCATACAGACTACCTTCTCCAACACAAGGGAATGAAACCAGAAATCAACAGAAGGAAAACAGGAAAATCCATAAATATGTGGAAACTCAGCAATGTACTCTTAAATAACTAGTGGGTCAAAAAAAGACATCACTAAGAAAATTTAGAAAATATTTAGAGACAAATAAAAATGAAGACACAGCATACTAAAACTTATGGGATGCAGCAAAAGCAGTACTAAGGAAAGTTTATAGCAGTAAGCACTTATAATTTAAGAAGGAAGATCTCAAATCAACAAACTAACCTAACATCTCAAGGAACTAGAAAAGCAAGAATAAACTAAACTCAAAATTAGCATAAGGATGGAAATAATAAAGATTAGAGCAGAAATAAACAAAAAATGGGAAAAAATCAGTGAAAGTTTACTGAAAAGAGCAACAAAATGGACAAACCATTAAGTAGAATTAGAAGATTCATAGCTAAAATTATAAATGAAATAGGAGATATTATAACTGATGTCACAAAAATAAAAAGGATTAAAAGAGACTGCTCTGAATAATTATAGGCCAACAAACTGGATAACCAAGAAAATAAGGATAAACTCCTAGAATTATACAACCTATCAAGACTGAATCATGAAGAAATTTAAAAAAATCTTAACAGACCTATAACTAGTGAAGAAATTGAAGCAGTATTCAAAAACCTCCTAACAAAGAACAGCCCAAAATCTAGATGCCTTAACTATTAAATTCTACCAGACATTTAAAGAAGAGTAAAACCAATCCTCAAAATCTTCCAAAGGATCAAAGAGGAGGAAATACTTCCAAACTCATTCTGTGAGATCAGCATTACCCTGAAACCAAAACCAAAGATGCAAGAAAATCACAAACCAAATTCCCTGATGAATAATACTGACACAGAAATTCTAAACAAAATACTCTCAAACCAAATTTAACAGCACATTAAAAGGATCATACACTACAACCAAGTGAAATTAATACACGGAATGCAAGGATGGTTCAACACATGAAAAATCAATGTAATACACCATATTAACAAAATAAAGGAGAGAAGATGTGATCATCTCAATGCAGATAGAGCATCTGACAAAATTCAATACACTTCCATGATTTAAAAACAAACCAAATAAACTATCTCAACATAATAAATTAAACCATATATTAAAGGCTCACAGCTAACATCATATGCAGTGGGGAAAGACTGTAAACTTTTCCTCTTAAGATCAAGAAGAGGTCAAGGATGCCCATTCCTTCCAAAGCTATTCAACAAAGAACTGGAAGTTCTAGTGAGAGGAATTAGACAAGAAAAAGAAAAGGAATACAAACTTGAAAGGAAGAGGAAAAATTATCTCAGTTTGCAAATGATGCGCTCTTACATGTGGAAAGCCATAAGGATTCCCAAGAAAAACCATTAGAATAAATAAACTCAGCAAAGTTACAGGATTCAAAATAACAAAAAATCAGTTGTATTTCGTATTTCTATACATTAACAATGATCAATCTGAAAAGGAAACTAAGAAAATCCCATTTATTAAAGCATAAAAAAAATACTTAGGATTAAGCTTTAACCAAGGTTAGAGACTTGTACACTGAAAACTACAAAACACTGCTAAAAGAAATCAAAAAAGTTAAAGTAAGTGGGAAGATATCTTGTGCTCATGGACTGGAAGACTTAATATTGTTAAAATATCCACACCATCCAAAGTAATCTACAGATTCAACACAATGTCCATCAAAATCCCAATGGCATTTTTCACAGATATAGGGCAAAAATAGTCCTGAAATTCATATGGAGTCTCATGGGACACCAAATAGCTAAAACAATCTTGAAAAAGAAGAACAAGAAATGGAGGCCTCAGATTCTTTGATTTCAAAACTTAGTACAAAGCCACAGTAATTAAATAATTAAGACAGGGTATACTGACATAAAGATGGATATATAAGGCAAAAGAAAAAAAATAGAGTGCCCAGAAATAAACCCTTGCACAATGACCAAATGATTTTTGGCTAGGGTGCCAAGACTACAATGGGGAAAGGACAGTCTCTTCAATAAATGGTGATGGGAAAACTAAATTTCCACATGCAAAAGAATGAAGTCAGTCCTATATACAAAAATGAACTCAAAATGGATTAAATACCTAAAAGACAGACCTAAACTCTTACAAGAAAACATAAGGAAAAAAACTTTAGGACACCAGATTCAGCAGTGATTTCTTGGATATGACCCCAAAAGCACAGGCAACAAAAGAAAGAATAGACAAAAAAATTAAAATTACAACAAATTTTAAAACTTCCATGTGTCAAAGGAAACAATCAAAAAGTGAAAAGACAACATGCAGAATGGAAGTAAATAACTGCAAATCATGTATCTGAAAAGTTATTATCCAAAAGAATATATATGGAACTTGTACAATTCAACAGTGACAACAAAAATAACCCAATTAAGAACTCGGTAAAGAATATGAATAGACATTTCTCTAAAGAAGATATAAAAATGGCTAATAAGCACATAAAAAAAGATACTCAGTATCACTAATCATTAGGGAAATGTAAATCAAAACCATGAGATAGCCCCTTCACACCAATCAGGAAAGGTAGTATCAAAAGAACAGAAAATAAATGTTAGGAAGAATGTGGAAAAGGTGGAACCCTTATGCATGGCTGGTGGAAATGTAAAATGGCACAGTCATTATTGAAAACAGTATCTAAATTTTACCTAAAAGAAAAAAGAAAAGATTTGTTACATCATCTGGCAATCCCAACTCTGAGTATATGCCCAAAAGAATTCAAAGTAGGGTCTCGAAGATACCTGCATACCCATGTTCATAGCAGCATTACTCACAACTTCAAATGTCCATCAACAGTTGCAAGAATAAAGAAAACATGGTATATACATACAATGGAATATTACACAGCCTTTAAAAAAAGGAAGGAAATTCTGTCACATGCTATAACAGGAATAAATCTAGAGGACACATTAAGCAAAATAAGCCAGTCACAGAAGGACAAATATTGTATGATTTTACTCATATGCAGTCTCTGAAGTATTCAAAAAACATATAAATAGTAGGTAGAAAAGTGGTTACCAAAAACTAGGAGGACTTGGGAGGGGAAAGAAGTGCTTAATGAGTATAGTTTCTGTGTTACAAGATTAAAAAGTTTTAGAAATCTATAAAACAAGATATTTAACACTGCTGAACCACAGGCTTAAAAATGGTTATGACAGGGGCATCTGGGTGGCTCAGGTCATGATCCCACGGTCCTGGGATCGAGCCCCACATCGGGCTCCCTGCTCAGCGGGAAGCCTGCTTCTCCCTCTCCCACTTCCCCTGCTTGCGTTCCCTCTCTTGCTGTCTCTCTCTCTGTCAAATAAATAAAATCTTTAAAAAAGAAATGGTTATGACAGTAAATTTAACACTATGTGTTTTTTACCACGATAAAAACAAGATTTAAGCACACATACGAAAGTGAAGGTAAAACACTTTCTTGGACAAACAAAACTTGAAGGAATTTGTTGCTAGAAGATCTGTCTTGCAAGAAATGTTAAAATAACTTCTACAGAGAGAAGGAAAAGGATGTAGGTCAGAAATTCGAATATACATAGAGGAAGAATACTAGAGAAGGAATAAATTAAGGTAAAATACTTTCATTTTTTAAAAAGATTTTATTTCTTTATTTGAGAGAGAGAGCATAAGCAGGGAGGAGGGGCAGAGGGAGAGGGAGAAGCAGAATCTCTGCTGAGCAGGGAGCCCACTGTGGGGCTTGATTCCAGGATCCTGAGATTATGACCTGAACCAAAGGCAAACACTTAACTGACTGAGCCACCCAAGCACCCCTATTTTTATCACTCTTAATTGATCTAACAGGTAACAGTTTGTTCAAAATAATAGTAGCAACAATGTATTCAATTATATATGCTTATCTAAATGTTTATATTATGCTTATGTATATATGAAGTGAATGACAGCAATGATACAAGGGATGGAAAGGCAAATAAATTAGGAAAATTTTGTTATAATGTACTTCACTACCTGTGGAGGTGTACATTGTTACTTAAAAGCTAATTGTATAGTGCAAACTCTGGGGAAACCACTAGAAAAAATAAAGAAGTATAATCAGTATACTAAGGTAGGAGAGAAAATGCTCAATTGAAACCACAAAAGGCAGAAAAAGAATGGAAGACAAAAATAGGAACAAAGAACGAAGGCAACAATAAAAAATACAGTAACAAAATGGTAGATGCTAATCCAACTGCATCAATAATCACTTTAAATGTCAATGGTCTAAATACTTCAACTAAAAGATTTTCAGAGTGGTTCAAAAACAAGGGAGAGCCAACAATGTGTGGTCTACAGGAAACCCATTTTAAATGTAAAGACACAGATTAAAAGTAAAGGCTGGAGAAAGGAATACCATGTCACTTTAGTTGAATGTTTGTGTCCATCCAAAATTCTTATGTTGAAGCCTCCTCCCCATCGTAACAATATCTGGCACTTTGGGATGTGATTAAGTCATAAGGGGGGAGCCCTCACGAATGGTATTAGTTACTTTATAAAAGAGACCCCAGGGAGCTCTCTGCCCCTTCTGCCACGAGGACACAGTGAGAAAGCTGACTCTGAACCACACATCAAGTCTGCAGGCACCTGTGTCTCGGACTTCCCAGGCTCCAGAACCATGTGGAGTAAATGTTGTGTAAGCCACTCACTCTATAGTATTTGTCATAGTAACTTGAGCAGACTAAGCCACATGCTAATAACACCAATGAAAAGACAGCAGAGTAGCTAAATTTCAGAGCAATTAAGTTCACAGCACAGACTTTGGAGCAAGGAAAGTTATCAGAGATAAAAAGGGGCATTCTATAATGATAAGGGGCTCAATACTCCAAGAAGACATAACAATTCTTGACGTGTATATGCATAAAAACAGAGCACTAAATACTTCAGGCAAAAACTGATATAACTGCAAGGAAAACAGATAAATCCATTATTAAGTTGGAGACTTCAACACCCCTCTATTAGAAATGGACAGATCCAATAAGCAGAAAATCAGTAAGGATATGGTTGAACTCTAAAGTATCATCAATCAACTGGATATAATTGACATATAGAATATGTCATCCAACTAGAAGCAGAACATATATTCTTTTCAAGCTCACATGGGACATTCACCAAGACAGACCACACTCCAAGCCATAAAACACACCTAAAGAAATTTAAAAGAAATCATGCAATGTCTGCTCTCAAACACAATTTAATTAAGCTAGAAATCAGTATCAGAAAGTGGGCTGGAAAATCCCCAAATACCTGGAAATTAAACAACACACTTCTAAATAACACATGCATCAAAGGAGAAACCTCAAGAGAAATTTTTAAATATATCTAACTAAATGAAAATGATAAATATAACTTATCAAAGTTTGTGGTACGCAGGGAGGACAATGCTTAGAAGAAAAGTTATAGCCCTGGATATGTGTGTATGTGTGTGTGTGTTTGTAAGAAAAGAAGAAAGATCTAAAATCAATAATCTAAGCTTTCACCTTAGGAAACTAGAAAATGAAGAGGAAATTAAATCCAAAGAAAGTACAAGAAAAGGAATAAAAATCCTATTTTATTTTTTTGCAGAAATCAATGAAATTGCAAATAGGAAATCAATAGAGAAAATCAATGAAACAAAAAGCCAGTTCTTTGAAAAGATCAGTAAGTCTCTAGCCAAGCTTAGAAAAAAAGAGAAAAAGCATAAATTACTAATATCAGAAATGAAGAAGGGGTCATCACTACTGATTCCATGTATATTAAAAGGCTAATAAAGAAATAATGTGAACTCTACACCCACAAATTTGATGGCAATAAAATGGACCAATTCCTGGAAAGACGGAATCTAACAAAACTCACACAAGGAGAAACAGTCTCAGCAGACTTACATCTGTTTAAAAAACTGAATCAACAACTAATAACATACCAAAACAGAAAGCACCAGACCCATATGGCTGCATGGGTGAATCCTACCAAACATTTAAAGAGGAGATATCAATTCTTTATAATTTCTTCCAGACAACAGAAGCAGAGGGAATACATCCTAATTCACTCTATGAAATTAGCATTGCCCTAATACAAAAACCAAAGACATTACAAGAAAGGAAAACTACTATCTCTCATGAACACCAGTGATATATTCTCAACAAAATACTAGTAAACTGAATCCAACAGTGTATGAAAAAATTATATAGACCGTGACCAAAGTGGGATTCCCAACCGGATCATAGATTCCATGCAATCCCCACTCCCAGTATTTTTTTTCTTTCTTGGATATTGACAAACTTAACCAAAAGTTTATATGGAAAGGCAAAAGGCCAGAACAGCCAACACAATAATGAAGAAGAAGAAAGTTGAAGGACTAATACTACCCTACTTCAAGACTTACTATAAGGCAACAATAATCAATATAGGATGGAATTGGTGAAAGAATAAATATATAAATAAGCAGAACAGACTAGACAGCTCAGAAACAGACAAATACAGTCAACAATTCTTTGACAACAACAGTGCAAGGGGGAAAGGACAATCTTTTAAACAAATGGTGCCAGAACAATTGGACATGCCAAAAAATGAATCTAGATAAAAGAGAACCGTATCAACATGATAAAGAGCATTTTTGAAAATCATACAGCTAATACCATACTCAATGGTGAATGACCAAAAGTTTTCCTTCTTGGATGAGGAACAGAAAACGATGCACATTTGCACCACTACTATTCAACATTATCATAGAGCATTACTACTAGAGCAGTTAGACCAAAAAGCAAAGGAACCCACATTGGAAAGGAAAAAGTAAAACTACATCTATTTACAGAAGACATGATCCTATATATAGAAAATCCCTAAGAATCCATAAGAAAGCTACTGAAGTTCATAAATTCAGCAGTTGAAGGTTACAGGATCATTATATAAAAATCAGTTGGGTTTCATACACTAGCAATGCACAATCCAAAAAGAAAATTAAGAGATCAATTCCATTTGCAATAAATCTAAAAAAAATAAAATACCTAGGACAATTTTTAACAAATGAAGTGAAAGGCTTGTACACTGAGAAATATAAGACATTAATGAAAGAAATTAAAGATGACCTAAATAAATAGACATTCCATGTTCATGAATTGGAAGGCTTTATATTAAGATGGTAGTAATACTCCAAGCATCTATAAATTCAGTATAATCCCTATCAAAATTCCAACAACTTCTGAAGATATGGAAAATGTGATCCTCAAATTCAAATGTAATTGCAAGGGATCCTGAATATCTAAAACATTCTTTAAAAAAAAAAAAAAAGTTGTAGGACTTATATTTCCCAGTTCAAAATATACTGCAAATCTAAAGTAATCAAAACAGTGCAGTACTGGCATAAGGACAGACATACAGACCAATGGAAGAGACTGGAGAGTCTAGAAATAAACCCATACATCTGTGGCCAATTTTTGTGATAAGGGTGAAAGACCAGTGAGGAAAGAATCTCTTCAACAAATGGTGCTGAGACTACTATATTTCCATGCACAATATATATAAAATGGAGCCCTATCTCACACTCTATATAAAAATTAACTTAAAAATATGGAGGGGCGCCTGGGTGGCTCAGTTGGTTAAGCGACTGCCTTCGGCTCAGGTCATGATCCTGGAGTCCCGGGATCGAGTCCCACATCGGGCTTCCTGCTCGGCAGGGAGTCTGCTTCTCCCTCTGACCCTCTTCCCTCTTGTGCTCTCTATCTCTCATTCTCTCTCTGTCAAATAAATAAATAAAATCTTTAAAAAAAAAAATATGGAGAAATAAGAACCCTTCTGTACTGCTGCTTGGAATGTAAAATAGTGTAGTGACTGTAGAAGACAGTATGGGCAGTTCCTCCAAAAGTCACACATAGAATTTCCAAATGACCCGGCAATACCACACTTAGGTATGTACTCAAAACAACTGAATTCAGGAACTCAAACATATACTTTACAACAATTTTCACTGCAGCATTATTCACAATAGCCAAAAGGTGGAAGCAACCCACAAGTCCACTAACAGATGACTAGATAAACAGAATGTGGTAGAAACACATAGTGGAATATTACTCGGCCATGAAAAGCAGTGAAGTTTTGGGGATCCCAGGGAGAAGATGGCAGAGTAGGAGACCCTAAGCTCACCTCATCCATGGTTACAACTAGATAATACCTACATCAGTGTAAATAACCCAGAAAATGACCTAAACACTGGCAGAACAGACTTTCCACAACAAATGTAGTGACAAGACCACATTGAAAAGGGAAGGAAGGGTGGAGACGATGTCAGGAGCTAAATGGGACTGTCCAGTGGAGAGCAGGACACCATAGGTACAGAAAGGGGAGGACCAGACCCTTACACCAAGTACTCCAGGCACAGGGAACCTGCATGAAAACCAGAGGGGCATAATCTTGTGAGTTCTTAAAATCAGCTGGCTTAACACCAGGAACTTTAAAAATCAGCAGGCTCCACTCGGGAGAGACGGGAGGGTGACAAGAAATGGAATCCCCACCTTTAAAGGGACAGCACAAGAAACAGCCCCACAGAGACACAGCATAGAAGCATTAGTTTGAAAAAAAGCTTGGAGTATACAGGAGGGGGATTTGGTTAATAATTTCAGAGTGCATACTGGAAGAGAAATTTCTCCAGGAACAAAGGAGCTGGAAAGCCCCCATTTCTTTCCCCCACCCCTAAGCCTAGAGACATGGACACCTGCGGGAACCAGTGAAGCACCAACATTTCCTATCTAACTGGCTAACAGTGTGCCCTACCCTTGCATTCTCCTACAGACCTACCTCCTCCAATATGCCCTTGGCTGGAGCCCATCCAAAGAGACTCCTGCCCCAAGGAGAAGGAAAAATAACCACACACACTATTCTGACTACACCCCAGCAGTGGCCTGAGGGCAGATATCTGGTCTGACTGCAGGCTCCACCAACCAACAAAAGCTTCTCAGAGGACAACACAGGGAAAGTGCCCTGCAGTTATGTACTACTGCATCTCTGGAGAATGCCTGGTCTAACTCAACTCAAGGCAAAAGGTGGTCTCAGACTGGCCCACTAACAACATAGGGACCAAACCCTGCCCAGAATGGGCAGAGAGCTATTGTAGATGATGGGACTAAAGGCAGAAGCAGCTCAGCCACAACAGTAGGGCACAGGCAACACACATTGGAGAAACCCCTGAAGCACCAGGTTCTGGTGAGCAGGAGATAATGCACTGCAGGGCACTACAGAACCTCTTCTTCATAAGGCCACTATTTCCAAGAGCAGGAGACACAGCTGACATTCCTAACACAGAGAAACAGACACAGAGATAGACAAAATGAGGCGACAGGGGAATATGTCCCCAGTAAAAGGACAAAATCAAAGCAAACAAAACAGAGATAGGTAATATGCCTGCTAGAGAATTTAAAGTAATGGTCATAAAAATACTCATGGGACTTGAGAAAAGAGTAGAGGACCTCAGTGAGACTCTCAACAAAGACAGAAAATAGAAATGAACCAATAAGAGATGAAGAACTCAATAACTGAAATTAAAAATACATTAGAGGGAATAAATAGTAGACTACAGGAAGCAGAAAAATGGATCAGTGACCTGGAAGATAGATTAATGGCAAGCAATCAAGGTGAAGAAGAGAGAGAAAAAAAATAATAAAAACTGAAAATAAGACTTAAGGAATTCAGTGACACCATCAATTTGCTTAATAGGGATCCTAGAAAGAGAATAGAGAGAAAAGGAGGAAGATAACTTATTTGAGGAAATACTAGCTGAGGGCGCCTGGGTGGCTCAGTTGATTAAGCATCTGCCTTCAGCTCAGGTCATGATCCGAGGGTTCTGGGACTGAGCCCCCCATTGGGCTCCCTGGGAACCTGCTTCTCCCTCTCCCTCTGCCTGCCACTCCCTCTGCTTGTGCGTGTTCTCTGTCAAATAAATAAAATCTTAAAAAAAAAAAAAATACTAGCTGAAAATTTCCCCAATCCAGGAAGGAAACAGAAATCCAGATCCAAGAAGCAAAGAAAGCCCCCAACAAAATCAACCTAAGGAGGTCCACACCAAGACAAATAGTAATTAAAATGGTAAAATGTACAGATAATGAGAATTTTAAAAGCAGCAAGAGAAAACAGTTATAAACAAGGGAAACCCAATAAGGCTATCAACAGATTTTCCAGCAGAAACTTTGTAGGCCAGAAGAGAATGGCATGATATATTCAAAGGGCTGAAAGAAAAAACAAAAACAAAAACAAACTCCAGCCAAGAATACTCTATCCAGCAAGGCTATCCATTCAGAATAGGAGAGATAAGAATTTCCCAGATAAACACAAGTTAAAGGAATGCATCACCATTAAACCAGTGCTACAAGAAATGTTAAAGGGAACTCTTTGAGTGGAAAGGAAAGACCATAGGCAGGAGTGAGAAAAGTAGGAAACACAAAAGCAGTAAAATTATCTATAAAAATCAGTCAGGAGATTCACAAAATAAAAGGATGTAAAGTTTGACACCATATACCTAAAAAAGGTATAGGAGTACAGAAGGGGGAGAGGAGTAAAGAATGGGTTGAAACTTAAGCAATCATCAATGTAATATAGACTGCTATATGCAAAAGATGTTATATACAAAACTCATGATAACCACAAATCAAAAATCAGTAATATGCAAAAAATAAAGGAATCCAAGTATATCACTAAACCAGCAAACTGTGAGAGAAAAGAACAAAAAGGAATAGAGAACTACAAAACCATAAAACACGTAACAAAGTGGCAATGAGTACATAAGTACATACCTATCAATAATTACTTCAAATATAAATGGACTAAACACTCCAATCCAAAAGACACAGGGTGACAGAATGGATGAAAAGCAAAACTCATCTATCTGCTGTCTACAAGAGACTCATTTCAGACCTAAAGACACATGTAGATTGAAAGTAAAAGGATGGAAAAGCATTTACCATGAAAATGGAAGTAAAAAATAGCCAGGGTAACAATACTTAGACAAAATAGACTTTAAAACAAAGACTGTAACAAGGGACAAAGAAGGACACTATATAATTATAAAGGGAACAATCCAACAAGAAGATATAACAATTGTAAATAGTTACGCATCCAATATGGGAGCACCCAAATACATAAAGCAGCTAATAACATAAAGGAACTAATCTATAGTAATACAATAACAGGGGACTTTAACACCCCACTTATATGAATGGCTAGACCACCCAAACAGATTAAAATAAAAAAAGGGGGGGGAACAGTGGCTTTGAATGACACATTGGACCATATGGATTTAACAGATATATTCAGAATATCCCATCCTAAAACATCAGAGTACACATTCTTTTCAAGTACACACGGAACATTCTCCAGAATAGATCACATATTAGGCCAGAAACCAAGTCTCAATAAATTCAAAAAGATTGAAGTCTTACCCTGTGCATCTTTTCTGACCACAACAATATAAAACTATAAAGCAACCAGAAGAAAAAATCTGGAAAGAGCACAAATACATGGAGGTTAAATAACATGCTACTAAACAATGAATGGGTCAACCAAGAATCAGAGAAGAAATAAAAATACATGGAGACAAGTGAAATGAAAACACAGTGGTCCAAAATCTTTGTGATGCAGCAAAAGCTGTTATGAGAGGTAAGTGTAAAGCAATATAGGTTTAACTCAAGAAGCAAGAAAAATCTCAAACAATCTAACTTTAAGCCTACAGGAGCTAGATAAAGAATAAACAAAACTCAAAACCAGCAGAAGGAAGAAAATTATAAAGATTAGAGCAGAAATAAAGGACATAGAAACTAAAAAAAAAACACAATAGAACAGATCAATGAAACCAGGAGCTGGTTCTTTGAGAAAATCAACAAAATTGATAAACTTTTAGCCAGACAAGAGAGAGAACTCAAAATCAGAGATGATAGAGGAGAAATAACAACTAACACCACAGAAATACAAAGGACTATAAGAGAATATACAATTTGGACAACCTAGACGAAATGGATAAATTCCTAGAAACATATACCCTTCCAAAATCAGGAAGAAATAGAAAATGTGAACAAAGCGATTACCAGGAATGGAATTGAATTAGTAATCAAAAAACTCCCAACAAGCAAAAGTCCAGGACCAGATGGCTTCACAGGTGAATTATATGAAACATTTTATTTCATTTTATTTTTAAGATTTATTTATTTGAAGCAGGGAGGGGCAGAGGGAGAAAGTCTCAAAGAGATTCCACACTGAGCGCAGAGTCAACCACAGGGCTCCATCTCATGACCCTGAGATCACAACCTGAGCCAAAACCAAGAATTGGCCACTTAATCGACTGCACCACCCAGGCCCCCTATGAAACATTTTAAGAACAGTTAATACCTATTCTTCTCAAATTATTCCAAAAGTAGAAGAGGAAGGAAAGCTTCTAAATTCATTCTGAGACCAGAATTATCCTGATACCAAAACCAGATAAGGACGCCACAAAAAAAGAGAACTACAGGACAGTGTCTCTGATGAACACATATGTTAAAATCCTCAACAAAAATATTAGCAAAACAAATCCAACTACACATTAAAAAAAAATCATTCACCACGAATAAGTGGGATTTATTCCCGGGATGCAAGGGTGGCTCAATATTCACAGATCAGTCAACTTGATCTGTCAATAAAAGGATAAAAATCATATGATGATTTCAATAAGTGCAAAAAAAGCATGACAAAATACAACATCCATTCATGAGAAAAACCCTCAAGAAAGTAGGTTTAGAGGGAACATACACCAACATAATAAAGGCCATATATGAAAAACTCACAACTAATGTCATACACAACACGGAAAAACTGAGAGCTTTTCTCCTAAGGTAAGGAACAGAAGAAGGATGTCCTCTCACCACTTTAATTCAACGTTGTACTGGAAGTCCTAGCCACAGCAATCAGATAACAAAAAGAAATAAAAGGCATCCAAATTGGTAAGGAAGAAGTAAAACTTTCACTATTTGCAGAAGACATGATACTATTATACAGAGAACCCTAAAGACTCCACCAAAAATCTACTAGAATAAATGAATTCAGTAAAGTTGCAAGATACAAAATCAATATACAGAAATCCACTGCATTTCTATATACTAATAATGAAGCTGTAGAAAGAGAAATTAAGAAAATAATCCCATTTATAATTGTACCCAAAATAAAATACCTAGGAATAATTTTAACCCAGGAGGAGAAAGACCTGTACTCTGAAAACTATAAAACATCGATAAAAGAAACTGAAGATGACACAAAGAAATGGCAAGATATTCCATGCTCATGGATTGGAAGAACAAATATTGTTACAATGTCCATACCACCAAAGCAATCTATGAATTTAATGCAATCCCTACCAAAATACCAACAGCACTTTTCACAGAACTAGAACAAACAATCCTAAAATTTGTATGGAACCACAAAAGACCCAAAATAGCCAAAGGAATCGTGAAAAAGAAGAAGAAACCTGGAGGTATAATAATCCTGAATTTTTCAAGATATAGTACAAAGCTGTAGTAATCAAAACAGTATGGTACTGGCACAAAAACAGACACACAGATCAACAGAATAGAATGGAAATAAACCCAGAAATAAAACCATGATTATATGGTCAATTAATCTTTGACAAAGGAGTCAAAAATATGCAATGAGAAAAAGACAGTCTCTTCAACAAATGGTGTTGGGAAAACTGGACAGCCACATGCAAAAGAATGAAATTGGGTCACTTTCTTACATCATACACAAAAATAAACTCAAATTGGATTAAGGATCTAAATGTAAGACCTGAAACCATAAAAATCCTAGAAGAGAACACAGGCAGTAATTTCTCTGACATTGGCTACAGAAATATTTTTCTAGATACGTCTCCCGAGGCAAGGGAAACAAAAGCAAAAATAAACTACTGTGCTATATCAAAATAAAAAAGCTTCTGCACAGTGAGGGAAACAATCAACAAAACTAAAAGGCAACCTACTGAATAGGAGAAGATATTTGCAAATGACATATTCAATAAAGGGTTAATATCCAAAGAATATAAAGAACTTATAAAAAATGCCAACTAAAAAAAGAAAAAGAAAAACAACAAATCCAAAAAAACCCTCAATGTCCAAAAAACAAATAATCCAATTAAAAATGGGCAGAAGACATGAACAGACATTTCCAAAAAAGATAAACAGATGACCAACAGATATATGAAAAATGTTCAACATTACTTATCATCAGAGAAATCCAAGTCAAAACTACAATGAGACATCATCTCACACCTCTCAGAATGGTTAAAATCAACAAGAAACAAAGGTGTTGGGGAGGATGTGGAGAAAAAGGAAGCCTCTTGCACTATTGGTGCGACTGCAAACTGGTGCAGCCACTCTGGAAAACAATATGGAGGTTCCTCAAAAAGTTAAAAATAGAACTACCCTACAATCCAGCATTCACACTACTGGGTATTAACCCAAAGAATACAAAAACACTAATTCAAAGGGATACATGCACCCCAATGTTTATAGCAGCATTATTTACAATAGCCAATGGGGCGCCTGGGTGGCTGAGTTGTTAAGTGTCTGCCTTTGGCTCGGGTCATGATCCCAGGGTCCTGGGATAGAGCCCCGCATCAGGCTCCCTGCTCGGCAGGAAGCCTGCTTCTCCCTTTCCCACTCCCCCTACTTGTGTTCCCTCTCTTCACTGTGTCTCTGTCAAATAAGTAAATAAAACCTTTAAAAAGAAAAAATAGCCAAGATATATGGAAGCTGCTCAAGTGTCCATCAACTGATGAATGGATAAAGAAAATGTGGTGTATATATACAATGAAATAGTGTTCAGCCATAAAAAAGAATGAAATCTTGCCACTTGCAACAACAGAGATGGAGCTAGAGAGTATAATGCTAAGCAAAAGAAGTCAGAAAAAGACAAATACCATATGATCTCACTCATATGTGGAATTTAAGAAACAAACGAGCAAAGGGGGAAAAAAGAGAGAAAGGCAGACCAAGAAACAGACTCTTCACTATAGAGAACAAACAGAGGGTTAACCAGAGGGGAGGTTGGTGGGGAGATGGGTGAAATAGGTGATGGGAATTAAGAAGTACACTTGTCATGATGAACCCCTGGTGATTAAAATAAAAACTTTAAAAAAAAATGCAATTCAAAAACAGGAAAAATTCAATCATACTGTTTTGGAATGAATACATAGGTGGTAAAACCTAATACAAAGACAGTGAAATGATTATCATAAGCCTGGTTGAATACTTCCAGTGAGGAATGTATTATG
The DNA here is from genome assembly GCF_037043125.1 of Eumetopias jubatus. NCBI lineage: Eukaryota > Metazoa > Chordata > Mammalia > Carnivora > Otariidae > Eumetopias > Eumetopias jubatus. Next base: position 111,642,974 of record NW_028274807.1, read on the forward strand.
ATCCAGAAGGGTGCAGTTTCTGGGGCACCAGTACTGTTCTATTTCTTGAACTGGATGGTTCCAGAAATATGGATCTTGGATACTTTTTGTATACATGTTATACTTCACATTAAAAAAAAAAAAAGGGATGGTAAGGATAAAACACCAGTCCACACAGATGAATACAGCTAGAAAAAAACATAGTTATGTTGACTGGTTCATAACCATGAACCCTAAAGGGAGGTTCGGGCTGCCAGGTAATCATACATCTGCCCACTAACTCTCCTAGAAATATTTTATACCTTTCTGTTGTGAAACCTCTAGCATCTCCTCTCCCATTCTCATCTTCAGTTAACTATTGTTTCCTACTTCAATGAGAAAAATGGAAGTAAAGACAACTTCCACAGACTTACCACCATAAATAACCCGTGTCCCAGAATTTTGCACCCACATATTCTACCTTCCCTCAAAACTGAACTCTCCCTGCTACCATCCTAAGGCCAGTCCACCTATTTGTGCACCAGATCCCATTCCTTCTTGCCTTCTCAAAGACAGTATTACAGCAACTCTCCCATCTGTCACCCATATCATCAATTTCCTTCAGTAAACGTGCTATTATCTTTTTTTTAAAGATTTTATTTATTTATTTCAGAGAGAGAATGAGAGATAGAAAGCACGAGAGGGAAGAGGGTCAGAGGGAGAAGCAGACTCCCTGCTGAGCAGGAAGCCCAATGTGGGACTCAATCCCGGGACTCGAGGATCATGACCTGAGCCGAAGGCAGTTGCTTAACCAACTGAGCCACCCAGGCGCCCACGTGCAATTATTTCTTAACCCAACTTCTCCACCAACTGCTACCACATTTCTTCCGCTTCTGGTTAAATTTCTTAAAAAATTGTCTGCAGTTACTGTCTCTGGTCCTTTTCCTTCCATTCTCTCCTAAACCCACCACAATCTCGGGTTTTTGGCTGGTCAAAACTGCTCATCAAGATAATCAATAACTTCTTATGGTCAACTGTCGGCTCTCATCTTCCTTATTTATGAGGAGCATGTGACACAGGTTGTATCACTCCTTGCTCTTTGATACATTTGCATCACTTTGGTTTTTGGTAAAGCACTCTCTTCTGATTTTCCCCTTATATATAAACCAGTCATTCCTGCTCCATCTCCACTGCTGGCTGATTCCTCTTCTTCCTTACTTAATGTTGGAATATCCCGGTATGTCTTTGGTATTCTTCCATCCACCTATACTCATTCTCTTGGTTCTGTCATTCAGACTCATGATTTAAATACATCTTTATACAACACCTCCAGTTCAGATCCTTCTCTTAAACTCGACTTATTTATAATGTCTACTAGACATCTGAAATTCCACATGTCCAAAACTAATTTCCCCAGTTTTCCCCCCAAAACCTGCTCCACTTATTAACCATCCTTATCTCTATTTAAGGCAATGCCACCCTGTTGCTAAGACCAAAAACTCTGGCGTCATCCTTGTTTTCTCTCCCCCCATCTAGACAATTAATAAATCCAGTATATTCCATCTTCCAAATATATCCAGAATTTAAGATTTCTTCACCTCCTCCACTGTTACCACTCAGTCCAAGCCACATTCATATCTCACTTGGATTATTGCAATGGCCTCTTATCTGGTCTGTTTATACCTTTGACCCTCTACACCCTATTCTTAACGTAGCAGCAGAAAGACCCTTTTAACATTTAATTTACATATTACCTTTCCTCTGCTCAAAATCCTATAATGACTACTCATCTTAGATGAAAAACCAACTATGCATGCCTAGGACAATATAAACCTTTTCTTTTCTGGGTTTAGGAAGCATAAAAATAAACGTGATTCCTAAAGCCAATCCTCAAACCACTTCTGGCCTATGAATAATTTTTCTTACTCCACACTGAATGAGGACAGTGCACTACATTTTTATAAATGTCTCTGTTTATTCCTTTTAACACGTGGCTTTTCCTATTTTTTGTTAATGTTATATTTTTAATAAAATAACGGTCATTGTAAATGGAAAGTTTTTAAAACACTTTATTACTTGCAAAATAAAGTTTTGGTAGAACTAAATTTTAATGCCTTCACCATTTCTCCTCTCTATGCATTTTTCTCTGAACTAAAAAACAGAACACTTTTACTGGTATATGGAATTGAACAGTCTGGGGCTACTAGCCAAAAGGATTTAATAAGCATGTACTAAAGCATAGGTAGGAGAAATTATATTGACTAGATTATTAGACCCCTCCCCAACTCTGTCAGGACTGGCTGTGTGACATTAAAGTTTTTTGCCTCTCTGATCCTCTTTCCTCATCCATAATGCCCATTAAGTACCCATTTCATAGAAATAGCAAAATTAAATGAGATGATACATTTAAAATATATTGACACATAATAGCCACATGTGTTTTTAGTTAGTGCAACACTATTAGCTACATATTTAGTTAATGCAATGTTAATACAGTAGTGTATGGTGGGAGAGAGAGTGGAAGGAGGGTTAGTGGGAGTGGATCATATTAACACACAGAAGTATTTTATCAATTTAGGTTCAGAACTGCTGGTGTATGGTGATAATAAAAAGCATTTTGGTCAGATTCATTATTGTTTGTAAATTCTCTGCAGACCATTTACCCCCTTTCTTGCCTTCACCAGCATACACCACAGCAAAAGACCATCTTTCACATTCACTCACTATTAATGGAGTAACAGGCATAGTATATGGCAAAGACTCAGAAGGCAGTATTAGAGTAAGGTCACCTGGTATTCTTAAATAAACTAATAGTGATTATTTAGAAAATAAAAATATTCACTTACCTTTTTTGAATTTATGTACGGGGAGTTTCTTAAGTTGATCTTTACGAAGTCTGTTTCTTCTAGCTCTATGTCTGTCCTGGACGAATTTTGTAATCTAAAAATAAAGAAAAACAAATCAGATATTAAACATGCAAATAGAAAATGGCCATTAAAATAATAGACATGTTTCTGGATAGCTGCTGTAAATCAATTCAATTAAACCCCAATTGCAATATCATTAATTGAAGCACTAATTACATAAGTGAATAGTTTACCTCAAATTATCCTTTGAATTTTTAATCATTGACCTAAGTTATCTTTTAAGGTTAATTTTTTTTTTTAGTATGTTTTTAAATGTTTTTTATTTATTTATTCATGAGAGTCAGAGAGAGAGAGAGAGAGAGAGGCAGAGGGAGAAGCAGGCTCCCAAGGAGCAGGGAGCCCGATGTGGGACTCGATCCCAGGACCCTGGGATCATGACCTGAGCTGAAGGCAGACGCTTAACCATCTGAGCCACCCAGGTGCCCCCTAAGTTATCTTTTATCTATTCTAACAGAAACATTATAAATAACATAGAACTATTTGTTTGCAAATATAAATGATAGACCACAGGTTACAAAGACTCCACTGGATCAAGAGGAAGGCAGAGCTGAAATTCCTATAAGTTACAAACTAATAAAGTTTGCAAACATACATTTATTAGTCACTGCACTTTCAGTTGTAAGCAGCAAACTGAATCGAAGTACTACAAAACACCTGTACTATGAATACTCAGAAATGCTGGATAAAATATGCAAAATATTTTCAAATATAAGTGACTCTGCTTGCAAGAATGAAAAGGAAGTCTACAGGGCCAGAGCTAAATGCCCAAAGTGACATCCATAAAAAGAAAATTTTGATAAATTTGACTGTATCAATGTTAAGGACTTCTGTCCTCAAAAGACACTTAAAAAATAAAAGACAAACCACAGACTGAGAGAAAAGATTTGCAAATTGCATATTTGATAAGAGATTTGTATCCAGAATTTATGAAGAACTCAAAACAATAAAAAAAAAAGCAAACCAATAGAAAAAAAATGGACAAAATATCTGAATAAACACTTCATCACAGAAGACAGCTGCATGGAAAATAAGCACTGGAAGAGATACTCAACATAATTAGTCAATGACAAATGACAATTCAAATCACAAATGCCACTATACACCTATGAAAATGACTAAAATTAAAAAATTAAAAAGACTAACTATGGGGCGCCTGGGTGGCTCAGTCATTAAGTGTCTGCCTTCGACTCAGATCATGGTCCCAGGGTCCTGGGATCGAGCCCCGCATCGGGCTCTCTGCTCCACGGGAAGCCTGCTTCTCCCTCTCCCACTCCCCCTGCTTGTGTTCCCTCTCTCGCTGTCTCTCTCTGTCAAATAAATAAAATAAAATAAAAATCTTGAAAAAAAAAAAAAAGACTAACTATATCAAGTGTTGGCCAGGATGTAGAGGAACTGGCACTGTGATATGCTACTGGTATAACCACTTGAGAATGCTGATGGCTTTTTTTATAACTTTAAACACACATTTACCATATGACTCAATCATCCCACTTCTACTTATAGTTACACAATGGAAATGAAAGTACCAATTCATATAGCAACTTGTACACAAATGTCCATGTCAGCTTTATTTGTAATATCCAAAAACCAGAAACAACTCAAATGTCTATCAACAGGTAAATGGATAAACTGTGATATATTTATATAATCAAATACAACTGGGTTAAAAAAAATGAATCAATATACTCAATAAAATATATGAATCTCAAAATAAACATCCTGAGAAAAAGAAGGCAGACACAGAAAAGTACATAGTATATGAGTCCATGTGTATAAAGCTGAAAAAAATGCCAATATATAATGACCAAAAGCAGGTCTATGTTGGGATGGGGGGGTGGGAAAAGGATGAGGATGTGAAGGGGTGAGAGGGAGGGATGGTTAAGAAGCTTGAGGAAGTTTTTTGAGTTGACTGATATTTCAGTATCTTGATTGTGGTAGTGATTTCAAAGGTAAGCGTGTGTGTGTGTGTCTCAAAACTTACCAAATTTATATATGTGCAGTTTATGTTAATTATACCTCAAAAGTGATTATTAAAAAACTGAATAGTAACCACTAGAAGAATAACCCTATAATTTAAGTTTTTAAAGCAGTAGGAGATAGACTGAGACAGAGAGAGTTGAGTAATCCAAATCTGCAAAGAAGAAAAAATAATAAAAAGTAAGCAATAGAAATTATTCCAAATATATGTATAATCACAAAAATATAAGTAGATTAAATTCACCAGGTTTCTTTTTTTTGAAGAGTACATCATATTGGATAAAGAAAAAATTCCAACCATATGCTATTTACAAGACAAAAAATTAAAACTTAATGACACATTAAGAAAAATATAAAGGTAAAAAATAAAGGAATAAAGATATACCACGGCAATACAAGCAAAAGAAAAACTGATGTATCAAGTAAAACAGAATTTAAGACAAAAATCATCATTAGGAGGTCGTCATGACAATGATTTAAAAAAAAATCCCAGAAAAACGACAAAATTATGGGCATTCACAAGCTCAGTAATTTATAGTTGAAGCAGAGAAAAAAATTAAAGACTACAAACCTATGCTGCCCAATATGACAGCCACTAGGCACTTGAAATGTGGCTAGTTATTATTTGAGATTTGCTGTAAAAGTATAAAGTATACACCAGATTGTAAATACTTAGTAAAAAATAAATGTAAAATATATTTTACAGTTATTTGTCTTAACTGAATGTTGAAATACATTTTAGATTTATTAGGTTAAATTTAGTATTTAAATTAATTTCACCTGTTACTTTTTATCTTTTTAATTTGGCTACCAAAAAATTTAAAATTACAATAAATGTGGCTTCACAGTATTGTTCTATTGCCTAGTATTGTTTTAGAAAACACAAGAGTACAAAAACTATAGAGAACTGTGATGATTGCACAATTCTGTGACTATACTAAAGACCACTGAATTACATACTTTTCATGGGTCGATTTTATGTTATGTGAATTCTATCTTGATAAAGCGGTTTTAAAAATATTTTTTTAAAAAAGACTATACGAAACAGTTGCACAAGTGCAAACTGATGTACATACCTAGAACTTTGCACTCCATAATTCTTTTCACATATGTGGTGGATGTTCACAAAATTTAGCCACAAAGCAAGTCTTTGGAAATCACCAAAGAATCTATTAACATACAGTGTCTTCTGACCACAATAAAATTGAATTAGAAATCAATAGAAAAAAAAGATATGGAAAAAAAATATATATTTTGGAAATTTAAAACTTTGTTAAAATAGTCCAGACATCACAGAAGAAATCATAGTGGATATATGATAATGGAGAAATACGATCATGAGAAATAAGATCATGAACTGGCAGACAGAGGCAGGTGGAGTACCTAACACAGCGGAGAAAGAAATACAACTTTTTTTACTGAACTATAGAATTAGATTACCTTACCCACCCAGATACAAACAAAACAACTCTAGAATGGGACAGGCCTTCCCTTCACCCAGTCCCAGAACTGCAGAATTAGTCCTGGATGAGGTGGAGATAGGTTAATCCCAAGAGAAAGGTGGAGCTGAGCAAAACATGCCCTAGGTTGATTCTTTCCAAATACACCACACAGATAAGATACCTCCTCTCTCCTAAGACCAAATGAGTGAAAGGGTAAGGAAGGGCTAGGAGTTATAGTAATTGAGTTCTCCCTTCTTGATGGAAACATCAAGAGTGGTAAAGAAACATCCTATATAACAAAAAAAAATTTTAATGTAAACCAAATTAAAATCCAAATATTCCTTATCAAAAGCTATGAGTTGCAGCTAAAGTAATTGTTAAACAGAAATTTATAACCTAAATGAGTATACCAGAAAGAAAAATATTAATAAGCATTCAGCTGAACAGGCTAGAAAAAGAAAAGCAATCTTATCCAAACAAATAGAAGAAAGAAAATTATGCTAAGAGCAGACATTCATGAACAAATTGTGTTGGGAAAAGTGGACAGCCACATACACAAGAATGAAACTGGACTACTTTCTTACACCATACACAAAAAATTGTACAACATTACTTGACCATCAGAGAAATACAAATCAAAACCTCAATGAGATACCACCTCACACCAGTCAGAATGGCTAAAATTAACAAGTCAGGAAACAACAGATGTTGGCGGGGATGCGGAGAAAGGGGAACCCTCCTACACTGTTGGTGGGAATGCAAGCTGATACAGCCACTCTGGAAAACAGTGTGGAGGTTCCTCAAAAAGTTGAAAATATGACCCCAACAACTGCACTATTAGGTTTTTATTCACAGGATAAAACAACAATATGAAGGGGCACATGAACCCCAATGTCTATAGCAGCAATGTCCACAACAGCCAAAATATGGAAAGAGCCCAGATGTCCATCAAGAGATGAATGGATAAAGAAGATGTGGTGTGTGTGTGTGTGTGTGTGTGTGTGTGTGTGTGTGTGTACACGTGCATGCGTGCGTGCGTGCACACACACAGGAATATTACTCAGCCATCAATAAGAATGAAATCTTGTCATTTGCAACAACATAGATGGAACTAGAGGGTATTACGCTAAGTGAAATAAGTCAGAGAAAGACAAATACCGTAGGATTTTCACTCATATGTGGAACTTAAGAAACAAAACAGATGAATATAGCGGAAGGGAAGGAAAAGTAAAATAAAATGAAAATTGAGCGGGAGGCAAACCGTAAGAGACGCTGAACTCCAGGAAACAAAATGAGGGTGGCTGGAGGGAAGGGGGTAGGTGGAAGGGATAATTGGGTGATGGGCATTAAGGAGGGCACTTGTAATGAGCACTAGGCCTTATATGCAACTGATGAATCACTAAATTCTACCTCTGAAACTAATGGGAAAAAAAAAAACAAAAATTCAGGAGACAGAAATAAAAGAAAGTGAAGACTAGAATTTAACTTCCACTGGAATCTAAGCTGCTTTACATCAGGCATTTTTACCAGTTTGGTTCACTGATGAATCTTCGGACCCCACAGCAGTGCATCATAGATGCAAAATAAATATTTGTTGAGTGAAAGGAAGAAGAGAAAACCCTCAAGGTCTACTTCTTTGAAAGACAAAACAGATAAACTTCTGATAACACTGTGAAAGGCATGGACAAATATGAATAAAGAGAACTCATTTCACATACAGTAGAAATTCTCTTTAAAAAAAATTCTCTTTAAATTGTTATGTGAGTAGCACTTGATTCCACTATACTTGAAAACAGATAAAATAGACAATTTCTTAGAAATATAATTTAGGGGGATCCTGGGTGGCTCAGTCGGGTAAGCGTCTGACTCTTGATTTCGGCTCAGGTCATGATCTCAGGGTTGTGAGATCGAGCCCTACATCAGGCTCCGCGCTGGGCGTGGTAGTAGAAAAAGTAGACAACCACCTGAATGTCCAGGTAACTATGAAAAAAGTCAACAGGCCTAGATGATTTTGTAAACAACCTTCACCAAAAAGTAATATATAATCCCAACTTTATCAAAAGCTGTTTTAGAAAACAGAAAATAAGGGTTATTAGTTTTATGGGGCTAGTTTTATCTTGTCTAGTTATTTATTTGTAACTGCTATAAGTGGACCCATGCAGTTCAAATCCATGTCGCTCAAGAGTCAACCATATGGCAAAATACACGTAACATTAAACTTACTATCTTAACCGTTTTTAAGTGTATGGTTCTGTGGCATTAAGTACGTTCACATTACTGTGCTACCATCACCGCCATCCATCCATAAACCTCTTTCCATCTTGCAAAACTGAAACCCTGTATTCATTAAATAATTCCCCACCCTCCCCTCCCTACAACCCCTGGCAACTACCAATCTACTTTCTGTCTCTGAAATCTGACTACTCTAGGTACCCCATATAAATAGAACTATACAGTATTTGTTCTTTTGTGGCCAGCTTATTTCAGTTAGCATGTCTTTAAGGTTCATCTACATTGTACATGTATCAGAAATCCCGTTGTTTTTGAAGCTAACATTCCATTGTATGTCTATACCACATTTTGTTTATCTGAAAACCCATTTTGTTCATCCACTGATGGACAATTTGGTTGCTTCCACCTTTGGGTATTGCAAATAATGCTATTACGAACAAAGGTGTACAAGTATCTGTCCAACTCTCTGTTTTCAAATCTTTTGGGTATGACCCAAAGTGGAGTTGCTGGATATAATAATTTAATTTTTTGAGGACTTGCCATACTGTTTTCTACAGTGGCTGCTCCATGTGCTCATGGGATTGTCCAGTTTTGACGTCAAGATTATTCTGGAGGTGCCTAGGTGGCTCAGTAGGTTAAGAATCCAACTTTTGATTTCGGCTCAGGTCATGATCTCAGGGTTGTGAGATCGAGCCCTGCTGAGTATGGAGTTGGCTTAAGATTCTCTTTCTCCCTTTCCCTCTCCCCCTCTTCTCTCGCTCCCTCACCCTCTCTCTCTCTCCCTCCCTAAAAAACAAAACAAAATTCCATTAAAAAAAAAAAGATTATTCTGGCCCCATAATACTAAAACTTTCCCTTACCTGGACATTCAAAATGCTAATATTTTATTTAGGATTTTTGCATCTGTACAAGTATAGAACTAACTGATCCATATTAGAAATCTAGAGTAATCCAAAATACAAAGCTAAAATTTATATATTATAATCAAATACAAGGATTTTTAAACTTTACAAAATAATGTAATCCAACATAAAAGAGAGTAAAAGAGAAAAAAAAACAATGATCATTACAAAAGATAAAAGACATATAATTCAGCACCCATTCATCATTAAATAAGGAAAAAGAAAATTTTGGTTTATTTCTAATCCTTATACAGTTTTTTTCCTCTCAATTTATCAGAAAAGACAGCATACTGTTAAATAGGAGGTTCAACAATAAGTAGCCTTTTTTTGTTGTTTCTGACTTTCAAGGGAAGTCTCCTAATAAGTTAACCATTTAATGATGTTCATTTTCAGTTTTTAGTCAATAATCTTTACTGATATAAGGGTATTTACATCTACTCCTACTCTGCCAAGGGTATTTTTTTGTTACTCTTTCTATTACTCTTTGCTCTATACTGAAAACCTCAGGGAATCAATAAATTCAAATTACTGGAGTAGAATTCAGCAAGTTTGTAGATACAAGATTAATATATAAAAATGAAGTCCAGTGTCCAAATCTTGGTTTCTAAATATAACTCTTCAATAAAAGAAATGAGGGCTCCTTGAAGAAATGTCTAATTCTAGGGCTGGGGCAAGAAAAATATGAGTCTGAAGCTTCTTATAGTACCAGATACTAAGGAAGTGCTTAGAAAAACTAAAGGACGGATCAAATCAAAGGGACACATGACCCATCCTGACAGAGCTCTCCATGGCCAAAGTTCAAAATTTGAACAAGATAAACAAGTAACATGGTATTGGATTATAACCCAAAGAATAAAATAAATATACAGGAGTACATATTAATATAAATAAATGATTGAAGAAATAAATAAATGCCAAGAAGAGGCACATCTTTCTTACAAAAGAATTCCAAATAATGTATATAGTAGATACTCTCTCCTACTCCCCACTCCAGATATTGTCTGCCCCTCCCCACCTTTAGGGTGTGCTATACAAGTGCCTCACTTCCGAAGTAAGAATAGAATAGAAAATGAGAAAATTATTAACTTTATAATAAAGGGGGAAAACCTGGCTTAACCAAGGAAGGAATGTTAATACCATTAGTGATGTTATGCAGATACCATGTACACCTTGACATAAGAAGAAGGGCACTTCACCTCTGTTTTTAAAAACTTATTACCTCCTCCCCAAAAAAAACCTATAACCCATTGTAATCATAAGAAAAGCATCAGATTGAGGGTCATTCCACAGGATACCTGCCCAAGACTCCCCAAGACTGTCAAGGTTATGAAAAACAGAGAGAGACTGAAACTGACAGACTGTCAGAGAACAGAGGAGCCTGGGAAGACATGCTAACTAAATAAAATGTGGTGCCCTATTTTGGATCCTGGAAAAGAAAGAGAGTATTAATGGAAAAACTAATGAAATCTATACAAAGTCTAGAGTTTATTTACTAGTAATGTACCAAGTTTCTTAGTTTTGACAAGTGGAGCAGGGTAATGTAAAATGAGGGAAACTAGATGAGGAATGTACAAGAATGCTCTTTTTTGCAATTTTTCTGTAAATCTTAACATTATTCAAAAATTAAAAGTTTGTTTTTAAAAAACTCAATAATCTTCTTGTATCCTAATAATAACCACTTCAAAAATGCAATTTCAAAAGTCTAACAAAAGGGGCGCCTGGGTGGCTCAGTCGATTAAGCGTCTGCCTTCAGCTCAGGTCATGATCCCAGGGTCCTAGGATCAAGTCCTGCATAGAGCTCCCTGCTCAGCAAGGAATCTGCTTCTCCCTCTACCCCCTCCCGCCTGCTTGTGCTAATAAATAAATAAATTTTTTTAAAGATTTTATTTATTTATTTGACAGAGAGAGAGATAGCGAGAGCAGGAACACAAGCAAGGGGAGTGGGAGAGGGAGAAGCAGGCTTCCCGCCGAGCAGGGAGCAGGATGCGGGGCTCGATCCCAGGACCCTGGGATCATGACCTGAGATGAAGGCAGACGCTTAACAACTGAGCTACCCAGGCGCCCCTAAATAAATAAAATCTTAAAAAAAAAAAAGTCTAACAAAAGACATGCAAAATGTTTACAGAAAAAAAGTTATTAAACTGATGGATATAAAAGATCTAAATAAAAGAAATACCACAGCATCACAGAAAGACTGAACATTTCAAAGATGGCTTTTACTCTCCAAATTAATCTATAATGTCCATATAATAATAAACTCATTGAATGTTATTACAAATATCCTTTATAAAAAATAAAGTGAGAATACGGGGATTGTTTTATATGGTTATGATTCTCTTTTAGTATCTATCTTAATACAGAGGTTTTCTCTTATCTGCTTCTGCCTTCAATTTGTTTTTGTATCACAAACCATGTAGCTTTTAAAAACTTCCACTTTAAACCCTAAGAGAATGAGGGTGATAAAAGGCAAATAATATCTTAGTATTATTATGAAAATAATTCTGACTTTACAGACCCATTAAGAGTCCTGGGACCCCCCCCCAAAAAAAGAGTCCTGGGACCATACTTTGGTAACCACTGTTTTATAGATAATGTGTCATCACCCTTAACCTCAAGCATTCATGCTATTCTTTATTTACATTGATATGAAAATTTTCAAATACAGAGAAGAATTGAAGAAATTTTATAATACCCATATACCCACCACCTAGATTCTACAATTAACATTGTATTACACTTTTTATACCTATCTTTCCATCCCTCTATTTACCCATCAAAACACCTCCTTCTCTTCATTTTTTTTTCAATGCACTTCAAAGTAAGTTGCAGATAGTCAGTATATATCTCCCCAAATACTTTAGTATATGTATCATTAGTTAGAGCTTAGTATTTCTTTTACAGTATTTTTTTTCTTAGGTAAAATTTATATACAATGATATGCAAAGAATTTAAGTGTACAGACATTTGTGCAACCTCTCTCAAGATACAGAACATGACTTAGCCCCAGAAAGTTCCCTCATACCCTTCTCAGTAAATCCCTTACCCCCTTCTTAGCCCTCCAGAAGCAATCACTATTCTGATTTTTCTACCCAGATTATCTTCACCTTTTCTAGACCCAATCATATAAATGGACTCATACAGTATGTACCCCTTTATGTAAGGCTCCTCTCACTCAATACAATGTTTTTTAGAACCATCCATACTATTTTTAAAAATACATTTAACATTAATTTACCTACCATGAAAATGACTATCAAGATGAGACAGATGCCCACTATGATAAGGAAGGGGATTAGATAGTATTCCAGAGGAAGACTAAATTCTGGAACTAAGATAATGTGGCCCCTAGAAGAAAACAAAAATTAGTAATTGAGAAATACTAAGAGTTGCCAAATTATAATGTTAATTAAAAACAAAAACATTGTTTAAAAGGCATTTAGACATTACAATTCAATCCACTATACACATCTCATCTTCTAATACACGATTTCTAAAAATTTAAGAGATACTTTCTCCATCTTTGTTTCTTCTACATATTTGCCAAAATAACTTGCCCATATAATTAAAGAAGCTTTTAGACTGGGTACAGGAAATCAGCCAATCAATACTTACTGTGTCCATCCTGGAAACATGTTACTTATTGAATTTAGTAACCTGGGCAAAATTCTGCATATTTTACATGCAAAATCAGCATTCAAACAATTGTAGTATCTTGGGTACTATGTCAACAAAAACCCCCACCCCAATGTCCATATTTATCCTATTCATTGGTTCCTCCTGTGGTAAAGCTCTGAAGCCACTATTAACAAAAATATCCTCCCTCCTCCCTATATGCTTTACATGAACTTCTTATACCAGGTACAATGGACATAGCCCCTGTACTCTATATTCATCTGTGAGATATGGAATACAAAACTGGTAAAGGAATTAATAAGAATTGTAGCTTCCTCCCTATTCTCCACCCTCCCGATTGCTTGACTGGAAAAAGCTTAAGAAAAAAAAAAAAGGTGTATGTTGTAGGGAAAGGATGGAGAATTCTACCTGCCTTGTTCCCCCTTGTTATTAACCATGTTATTACTTACGGTGGAATTACTATTACAAAAATTGACAGGGACTCGGGAAATGAAACTGTGATCAGAATAGGCACGCTACTGGGGCACCTGGGTAGCTCAGTCGGCTAAGTGTCTGCCCTTGGCTCAGGTCATGATCTGGGGGTCTTGGGACTGAACCCCGCATGGGGCTCCCTGCTCAGCAGGGAGTCTGCATGTCCCTCTTCCCCTCACCCTGATCATGCTGTCTCTCTAATAAATAAAATCTTAAAAAAAAGAAAGAACTGGCGCACTATTTTTGTTGTGTGAGCAAATTTTACATGGCTGCAAAATCCTGCATTAGAAAATATCTTCAGTGTGGGGAAGGGCCTGTATAATGGTAATAGGACTGCTTTCTCCATTGTACTCTTGTGCTACCGACTAGTATGGTGCCAGTAACACTACATTGTAACCCACTGCTGGGTGATTTTTAGGCAGTGAAGCCTGCTACTTCATAACACAAGGGTTAAATGCAAAACAAAAATTCTCAATAAAAGCGAAATAAAAACTGGTCAATTCCTTCCCCCACACAGAGATGTTTAGGACACCATAAGACTTAAGAAAAATAACATGAAATCAAATTAAGCAATTTTTAAGTCTTCATGCTATTATTTATTATATTCATATGTAGGGGGCTCTATCAAGCTTTACCAAATACAAAAACAAATAAAAAAGATAATGCAAGGAATTTCCCCCCAAATAAGTAAAATATTTTCCCAAAACTGCTGAGAATGCTAGAATAAAAGTAGCTTTTTATTTCAATCACTTTCCAGCAGAACAGGGGATGACAAAAGATTTGCATGCGTTTTTGTAGCTTTACATAAAATACTAAAATGACTGATCTATCAGGGTAAAAAGAGAAAAGCAGCAGGGCTGGGCTGCTGTATTTGATGCCATATCCTCCAGCATGAGGCCAGGTCTGGAAGTAATGTCCCTACACTTGGCACAAATCTGAAACCATCTGAGCCACTGCTGAGATAGTAACAGTGGTGCCCTTTTAAGCAGAAGAACCTTTCCGTACGATGCTAACCTTCTGCAACCTCCCTACCCGACTCCTACCAACATGCTATAAATTAACATTGTCAGGGGTTAGAAGCCAGACTACTGCATACCTAAATTCAACCCATTATAGAATCTAAATATTTCAGCAATAGCAAACTTTACATCTCTTACATTGGTTTTCTTCTGCTCCTTTTATGTTAACAACTTTCTAATGTACATGTGGCATGGAGGAGATAAACAAATAAACCCTGTCCTATGAGACAAGCCAAAGGGTTGCTCAGAAATGAACAGAACTGCCGGGTGAGAAGGAGCTAAATGAACAAAGCAGGAAGACTCAGGGAACTAGAAATTAAAAGACTTTATTGAAAACATCCTACATATGTGTAACCACAGAAATGAATCAATTCCAAAATTTTCTTGTAAGCACTGTGTTAGGATTCACAGAACTGGGTTCTAAATCTAGTGTTTTTTACGTCCTATTAATGATTGCCTGCTATACCTCAAACCATTTTAGTTTACTATCAAGATGTACTGTGAGAATTTTTTAAGGGTCTACAACTGATAGAAGGTTTTAAGCATCTTAAAGCAAGAGTTCAATGCACATTCAAGACACTGCCACTTCGTAAGCAAATTGCTAATGGTGGAGGGTGGTGATAGTAATGATCCAGGGCAGGGAACTACAAAAGACAATCAGTCAGTCCTCCAGCTTTATTTCTATTTCCTCTGTCTGTCTAGGCTCCCAGAGCTGAGCCTACAGACTTCTCCCTCATGTCCTAACCCGAGGTGAATCTGTATCTGAAGGAGATACTGAAATAGTGTATTTTACCACACTACCTCCACGTCCACCCCTCCGCACAGTATACTCCATGAGCTCTGCAGCTAAGATTTGTCCATCGAAGCAGAGTCCTAAGTAACTCAGGAAATAGTGTCTTATTCTCCTTTGTAGGAGTTCCCAGGCTAATTTTAAACCAGGTGTCTAGGCCTAAACTTTATAACAATAATCTAACTTCCCAATCCCTCTGGGAAATGACTGCAAATATATATATATATGGTTTCTATTTGGGGTGTTGGAAAATTCTAAAATTAGAATGTGATGATGGCTGCACAACTCTGTAAATATACTAAAATCACTGAATTGTATACTTTAAAATTGGTAAATTTTATAGTACATAAAATATGTCTCAATAAAGCTGTACAAATGTTTGTTTGAAAGAACAAGCACACAAGAATGGCTACGAAAACCTGAAAGAGAGGAGTGGGCGTGGGGAAAGGCTCACCCTATCAGATACTAGTGCGTATGATAAAACCCCATAACACAAAACAGAGTGGTATTGGTGGGCAAAAGATAAAGAAAATTCAGTTATGTATGGAAATATGGCAACATCTAAATTGGATGAAGGTACAAACATCTGAAGTAGTAGTGTTGGGATACCTGGATGGTTATTTGACAAAAGATATAATTGGTTCCATTTCTCAAGCTTTAAATAGGATAAATTACAAATAAGACAAATTTAATGTTAAAAATGAAACCATACAAGTATGAAATGTGGGTAAATTCTTCCGTAACCTAGAAGCAGGGGAAACTTTCCTAAGACTCAAGACCAGCAGCCCACTGGAAAAGATTAACATATTTGCATTTAAAAAAATAACACAAGGGGTGCCTGGGTGACTCAGTTGGTTGAGCGTCTGACGCTTGATCTCAGCTCAGTTCTTGATCTCAGGGTTCTGAGTTCAAGCTCCACACTGGGCTCCCCACTGGGTGTGGAGCTTCATTAAATAAATAAAAATAAAAATAAAGAATAAAGTAAAATTAAAATGACAAAGTATTAGAAAGTGCTTGTAATATATCACAAACAAATGGTTAACATACCTTATAAATAAAGAGCTTCTAAAAAGAAAATTACCAACAAGCTATAGGAAAAATGAGCTAAAGATAAATAGTTCAAAGAAAAGCTCTTATATATAAGAAAAGATGCTCAATTTGCTCATATAAAGAAAATACATACTGAAACTACAACAGGAAACCATTCCTCCACTATCTAGTAAAAACTGAAAATTCTAACATACTTTGTTGATGAGGCTGTGGGAAAAGAGACATCGTGTATCGCTGGCACAACCCTTATGGATGGGAATTTATAGTATCTAGAAAAAATACAATACATTTAACCTCTGACCTAGCAATCCCACTTTTAGAAATCCAAAGGTATACTAGCAAAAGCATAAAAAGACTTCTACATAAGGTTATTCACTATAACACTATTTGTTACAGCGAAAGAATGCAAACAATTCTAATGTCCATCAGCAGAGGATCTGACTGATTAAATAGTGGCCCATCTACAAAATGGAGTTCTATGCAGCTGTTAAAAAGGAATGAAGAATGTATCTACTCCTATGTGATCACCAGGATATACTGTTAAGTGGGGGTGGGAGGGAGGAAGTATATGGTATGGTCTTTATGTATTGAGGGTGAAAGATAAGGGACAAGAGATAGGTATTTGATTATAATTTTAAAGAATTCAAGAATAAACTAAAAACTTTTTAAAAATTGTTACTTAAGAGGTGCCTGGCTGGCTCAGTTGGAAGAGCATGCAACTCTTGATCTCAGGTCATGAGTTCAAAATGAATAAACTTTATTTTTTTTTAAAGATTTTATTTATTTGACAGAGACAGAGAGAGAGAGAGAGAGCACAAGCAGGGGGAGGGGCAGAGGGAGAAGAAGAAGCAGACTCCCTACTGAGCAGGGAGCCTGATATGGGGCTCGATCCCAGGAGTCTGGGATCATGACCTGAGCCAAAGGCAGCCACTTAACCAACAGAGCCACCCAGGTGCCCCAATAAATTTTAAAACTGTTACTTAAAAGGTTAGGATGGGAACAGGATGGACAGAGCAGATGATATGTAGAAGCTGGATTTCTCTGAATATATACTGTGTTTTATTGATTTTGACTTTAAGTTTATATATAATAACAAAAATCACAATGGGGGTAAAAAGCAATCCCTAAAATCTAAAAGCAACATGAATCAAATAGGTCTGTGCTTCCAGCTGATAGCATCAGCACACAGAATATTTTACATGTCTTTAAAGCATGGTAATTTGATTTTTAGATCCTTATGATATACCTTAGAAATAATTTTTTTTTTTAAACAGCAGTAGTGTTGGTATTGTTCTGTTATGTGTGTATTGTGGAACTAAAAAAGAAAACAATTACTTTGGTGTCTCTGAGCACAGAAAAATAAAATATAGATGTAAGATCAATGAAGTACAGTAAAAATCCTTCAGTCCTGAATTTAGGTTGGAAGCAATAGTATGCACTCATGATTTTTTGTATCTTTAAAAAACATATTATTCTACCTGAAAGCCTTACCCTGTAAAACAAAAACCAAAAAATAAAAAAACAAAAAGCATATATATTTCTTAGTTTTATCCTCTGAAAAGCCCTAGAAATAATGACAAACCAAGGAGCAATGATCACCCTTCAGTGTCTAAACACCATATCCAATTAAAAGGAGCCAGAGCTCCTTGAAAAAACGACAGGTTCCAAGTCAGGGGGAGGAAAAGAACAAGATGGGCCTGGAACATCTTGTCATACAGAAAACAAGAGGCAATCAAAAGCTCCAGATTTACATCAAAAGAAATTTGGATTAAACTTGAAATTTGAAATGGGAAAATGTGAACATCAATAAAGATAATAACTGCTGAGTGAGATAAGTCAATCAGAGAAAGACATGTATTATATGATCTTACTGATATGAGGAATTCTTAATCTCAGGAAACAAACTCAGGGTTGCTGGAGTGGTGGGGGGTGGCAGGGATGGGGTGGCTGGGTGATAGACATTGGGGAGTATATGTGCTATGGTGAGCGCTGTGAATTGTGTAAGACTGTTGAATCACAGACCTGTACCTCTGAAACAAATAATACATTATATGTTAAAAAAAAAAAAAAAGAAGATAGCAGGAAGGGAAAAATGAAGGGGGGACATCACAGGGGGAGACGAACCATGAGAGACTATGGACTCTGAGAAACAAACTGAGGGTTCTAGAGGGGAAGGGGGTCGGGGGATGGGTTAGCCTGGTGATGGGTATTAAAGAGGGCATGTACTGCATGGACCTCTGGGTGTTATACACAAACAATGAATCATGGAACACTACATCAAAAACTAATGATGTAATGTATGGTGATTAACATAACGTAATAAAAAAAGATAACTACAATGGGCTGAAGCATATTCAATGAGTTTTAACTCATGAGTTCATTATGATACTTTAAACATATACATAAATCATCTTTGGAAGATGCTAGTGAACCAAATCATTTTGAAAAACAGTAAACGAAGGGAAGGAATTGTTTATCCTTTTTTTTTTTTTTTTAAGATTTCTTTATTTGAGAGAGAGAGAGAGAGAGAACACATGCAGAAGCGAGGGGCAGGGGCAGAGGCAGAGGGAGAGAGAGAATCCCAAGCCGACTCCCCACTGAGTGTGGAGCCCGATGCAGGGCTCAATCCCAGGACCATAAGATTGTGACCAGAGCCAAAATCAAGTTGGACACTTAATCGACTGAGTCACCCAGATACCCCTCTTTTTAAGATTTTATTTTTAAATAATCTCTACACCCAACATACAGCTCAAACTGACAACCCTGAGATCAAAAGTCACATGCTCCACCAACTAAGCCAGCCAGGCACCCCTATCCTAGCTTTCTTAAACAGACTGTATATCAAGGTAATGAAATAATCGATAAGGTGCAAGTTCTTTTTATAGAAGCATCTTAGCTAATAAATGAAGAAGGAATTATAAAATTAGATATTTGCAAACCCTAAAGAACTAATGGAACTAGGCAGTTATCATCAATGATTGCTCACCATAGAGAGAGAACCAAATACTATGTGTCTCCTGATGGAAATACATAATAGCATATATAAAGTATCCTTACATTACCTATGCTTCGTGCCCTGTAATCACACTTGAATTAAAACAAACCTCTAGGGGTGCCTGGGTGGCTCAGTTGTTAAGCGTTTCCCTTCCACTCAGGTCATGATCCCAGGGTCCTGGGATCGAGCCCCACATCGGGCTCCCTGCTCAGCGGGAAGCCTGCTTCTCCCTCTCCCACTCCCCCTGCTTGTGTTCACTCTCTTGCTGTGTCTCTGTCAAATAAATAAATAAAATCTTTAAAAAACAAACAAACCTTTAGAACTATTAGCAATTAATAGGAAAAATAAGTAACAAAGGAAAATTCAATACCCCATGGATGCAATCGGAAAAGTTCGGGTACGTTTTACAGAATAACCCAATTTCTTCAATAAATAAATGACTAGGGGAAAAAAAAAAGACACATGGCAAATTTACGGATTAAAAATAGCATCAGCATATGCCCTGATTTGCCTGGGTGAGTTGTGGTTTATGCCTGTTGTCCCAATGTAATTATTAAAAGTAACTCTTTTCACTCTCAACAGTCACCTCAATTAAAAGAAACTTAAAAAAAAAAACTTAAGACATAAAGAACCATTGCAATGTATGGGCATTACTTAGATTCTGCTTCAAACAAATACTTAAAAAAAAGAATTTCAGACAGTTGGGAAAATCTGAAGACTAAAATATGTGTTGATATTAAATTAATGTATACTTCCCCCCAAAAAAACGATAGTACGTTTTTATATGTAAAAATATCTTCTAGTGATATACTCTCAGATATTTACAGTAGAAATGACAGGATGTCTGGGACTTGCTTCAAAATAATCATGGTGTGGGAAAGAAAGAGGTTGAAGGGGGTGGGGTTTAAGGGTGGACAGTCAAAAAAAAAACTGACCATGTGTTGATAATTTTGAAACTAAATGATCAGATTCATTATACTCATCTCTCTACTTTTAAATATGCTTGGAAGTTTCCATAATAAAAAGTAGAATAAGTACTGGTTAGGATGTTAGAGAAAGGGGAACTCTCGTGAACTTTTGGTGGGAATGTTAATTGGTACGACCACTGTGGAAAACACTGTGGAGGTTCCTTAAAAGATTAAAAATAGAAATGCCATATGATCCAGTGATTCTACTATTGGGTATTCACCTAAAGAAAGCAAAAACACTAATTCAAAAAGAAACATGCCCCCTATGTTTATTGCAGCATTATTTATAATTGCCAAGATATGGAAGCAACCCAAGTATCCATCAAGAGACAAATGGATAAAAAAAATGTGGTATGTATGTGTACAAAGAAACACACACAAACATACATACACACAAAATAATATTATTCAGCCATTAAAAAAGAATGAAATCTTGCCACATGACAACATGGATGGACCTAGCGGGTATTATGCTGAGTGAAGTTAAGTGGACAGAGAGACAAATATCAAAAGATTTCACTTATATATAGAATCTAAAAAACAAATCAAACAAAAACACAGATTCTTAAATACAGAGAACTGGTTGTTGCCAGAGGGGAAGTGTGGGTGGTGATGGGTGAAACAGGTGAAGGGGGTTAAACAGACTACAAACTTCCAGTTATAAGTCGCAAAGATAAGAGTACAACATTAGGAATATAGTCAATAATACTGTAATAACACTGTATCATCACAAATGGGGACTATACTTATCATGGTGAACACTGAGTTATGTATAGAATTATCAAATCACTATGCTGTACATCTGATACTAATAGAACATTGCATGTCAACTATGCTTCAATAATAAATTTTTTTAAGAGGCGCCTGGGTGGCTCAGTCAGTTAAGACTGTGCCTTCAGCTCAGGTCATGATCTCAGGGTCCTGGGACCGAGCCCCGTGTTGGGTTCCCTGCTCAGTGGGGAGTCTGCTTCTCCCTCTCCCTCTGACCCTCCACCCCCTAACTTGTGCTCCCTCTCTCTCATAAATAAATAAAATCTTATGAGAGAGAGAGAGAATGAGTAGGGAGGAGGGGCAGAAGGAGAGGGAGAAGCAGACTCCCCACTAAGCCGGGAGCCCGATGTGGGGCTCGGTCCCAGGACCCTGAGATCATGACCTGAGCCCAAGGCAGAGGTGTAACCGACTGAGGCATCCCACAAATAAAATCCTTAAAAAAGTAATTTTTTTAAGTAGAATAAATTTATGGGTGGGTGGGTAGGTAGGCAGGCAAACATGGAGACAGACAAAGGCCAGCTGACAGATGGATGAGGCAGATGTGTATGCACATGTTTATGGTCCCTTATGCACAATTATGAAATTTAAAAAGCCTTAAAAAATAATGTTGGCGGGCGCCTGGGTGGCTCAGTTGGTTAAGCAACTGCCTTCGGCTTAGGTCATGATCCTGGAGTCCCAGGATCGAGTCCCACATCGGGCTCCCTGCTCAGCAGGGAGTCTGCTTCTCCCTCTGACCCTCTTCCCTCTCGTGCTCTCTCTCATTCTCTCTCTGTCAAATAAATAAATAAAATCTTTAAAAAAAATAATGTTGGCAATTCATCTGATAGTCAACCTGAACTGACATGATAAAATACCCATGCATTCACTGCAGATACAGATAATTTGTTTGATTCTGGGATGCTGCCTCAAATTATGTTTGGAATTGTACTTAACATCTAAAATTCCAAAAAAATTTTAATTCTGCAATACATCTGTCCCCACAAGTTAAGATAAGGGATTTTGTGGAATTGTATTACCATGGAAAGGATCCAAATATTAAGTAAATAAAGCATGCTACAAAATACTATATACTGCATGGTTCTATTTAGTGAGCACATCATCATTAACTAAATGTGAGTATTCAAAAATGGGGAAAATTTAAAGTTTTTTAAAAAGTAGTTGCCGCTGTTAGAGAAGCATAGGGACTTCCATTTTAATGCTTTATATTTCTGAATTTTTCCATATTTTACCAGTATGTATTACTTTTTAATTTAAAAAATAATGATTTTATAATAAAAACCAAAAAAGACTCTTTATGACACATATTAAAATATACAGAATTTTTCTAAATGAGGGAACAATACTGAGGCAAAAGTATTAGTTTACCCCTCTACTAACTAAACAAGCATGGTTGACAAAATAGCATCTTAACATAACTATTTCTAAGCACATTCCAGATTACATTCTGGAACTTAAAAAAGATGTTCTGAGCATATAATATGTGAACAATATTTTAAACATCAAAACTGTGTAGGGAAAATGACAAAAACAATTAATAGAAAAACTTTCCCAGGGCATCTGGGTGGTTTAGTCGTTAAGCGTCTGCCTTCCGCTCAGGTCATGATCCCAGGGTCCTGGGATCGAGCTCCACATCGGCTCCCTGCTCCACGGGAAGCCTGCTTCTCCCTCTCCCACTCCCCCTGCTTGTGTTCCCTCTCTCGCTGTGTCTCTGTCAAATAAATAAATAAAATCTTATTAAAAAAAAAAAAAGACTTTCCCTCTTCTTTTTGTGCATTTTCAAATTCAAATGTTCATAGATTCCCCCCCCAATAATTAAAATTGGATTTCATTGTGCCAGTTTCCTCTTTTGAAAAATGTAGATAATAAGAGATAATAACAACCTCCCAAGGGTTGTTGTGAAAATTGAATGGATAAAAAGTGTAAAAGTCTTGCTTTCATGAGTGCTGGCACTTGGCCAAATACTCAATAAACATTATTGCTTTTATTACTAATATTGTTGTTATTATTCCTCTTAGTCAAAAGCCTGCTCCAGCCTACTATCTGCTCCATGGAAGAAGTTCTGAAGTGTTAATTGTAATGTTTTCTATATGACATGAAACAGCCGGGCCTCAGTTAGTTTTGGTCTATGTTAACCTGGTAATGAGATTTTGGGGGAAATTCCATTTAAAAGTTTTTATTCCAAATGAAACTTTTCAAAGTTGAAAACAAACTTTTTGTCTTTGTAAAAATTAAGTGAATAGCACACTGTGTTTTGGATTGTGTTTATAACAAATCTCTTTTTAATAAAATATAAATATGTCTTAATGAAAAGTGTCATATAAATGTAAATCACACTGTTACTAAATACCAATGATTTGACTGATCTATAAAAGGGAAAGTTTGGTACTTTTTTTTAAAGACATTTATTTACTTATTTACTTACTTACTTTTTTATTTACTTATTTATATTTATTTATTTATTTATTTGAGAGAGAGAGTGCATGTAAGCACAAGCAGGGAGAGGGGTAGAAGAAGAGGGAGAAGCAGGCTTCCCGCTGAGCAGGGAGCCCTCGTGGGGCTTACTCTAATCCCAGGACCCTGGGATTATGACCTGTGTCAAAGGCAGATGCTTAACCGACTGAGCCACCCAGATGCCCTGAAAGTCTGGTATCTTTTTGGCAACACCGGTGCCTTAGGCTTTCTAGCATGAGTATATTTTCAAAATGTAATCATGCACAGACAAAATATTACAATACAGTCTTAAAATCATAATGACTTAAGAGGTAATTTAGCACAGCAGAGTTCATTTTAAAACATAACCTTGGTTACAACTAATATAGTTCTACCCTAATATAAAGAATATTAAGCTACATGATTATTTTTTATATCCATTACTTACCCTTTTTCATATGTAAATTCATCTTTCAGGGAATTAGCTGATGATTCCCCAATAAAGACAGATGGAATGTCAATTTTCTTTAGCACATCAACTGTATAAAATAATAATAAAATTATTCTTAAAATCCCATACTCCGTGTACAATCAGCTTTACTTTCTTCATAACAGCAGTAAATGCAACTGGAAACAATTACAATAAATTCAACTTGGTTGATTTTCCTGATTGCAGATTTATACCATCATCAATCACAGTGGTTGAGAAATACTATTACATTTACAGTAACAAAAGCTAACATTTTGCATACATACATTTTCATACTATCAACAGTCCTATGAAGATTAGATATAATTATTTTTAATATTTCCTTTTGATTTATTCTTCTATAGACATTATTAACTCTTAGAAAAGAGAAAGAAATTTTAAGTTTTCTTTCCACATATAACTTAAATGAAAAAGTGAGAAAGCTTTTTTTACATACCCATTCCCAGGAGACATATAAGCCAAAGAATGTAAGAAAAGACCACTTTACAGAAGTCTCAAAAATGATACCATATATCTATGGCTTTCCAGAGTGAAGGGCTGACAGAAGTTGAGAAAGGGCACAGAATAGGAAAGCCGAGTAAATTTCTACTTCCTCCTAAGCCTGGAGTTCAGAGTAAAGCTTTGTTTTGTTTGAGGTCTTAAGAAACTGGACTCTTATACCTATTTATAAAACCAAAATCAAATGCCAACAAAAGAGAAGTTTATAAAAATTACCCATTACTCAGGAAGATCCTCTTAAATTTACAAGAGAAAAAGCAGCCTTATTTTTAGCTGTGAGTTAATTTAACAAATTTGGCTTTAGAGAAAGTCCATTTATTTTCATTATATTTTTCACAATAACTTTGTTCTACATTTCTTTTTTAAACGCAAATTTGTTATTTTAAAAAGGGGGGGGATACAAGAAAACCACACACAACCATTATCCTTCCCACCCAAATACAAAGGTTTTATTTGAAGTAATAAACAGTTCTATGAGTTTCAACACATACAGTTATGTAACCGCCACCACCACAAACAAGATACAGAATGTTCTCTCACCCCCAAAATTCCCTTGTACCTCCCCCTTTATTTTCAACCCCTCCCCTCCAACCTAAGCACCTGCAGTTGTGTTTTCTTTAATCCTTATAAAAACAAGTTTTTGTTTTTTTAAACATTAGCAGGACTCACTAATTTTTTTTAAAGATTTTATTTATTTATTTGAGAGAGAGGGAGAGAGCATGAGCGGGGGGTGGGGGCAGGCAGAGGGAGAGGGAGAAGCATACTCCCCACTGAGCAGGGAGCCCAATGCAGGGCTCTATCCCAGGACCCTGAGATCATGACTTGAGCCGAAGGCAGACACTTAACTGACTGAGCCACCCAGGCGCCCCACAAAAACAAGTTCGAAAGTTATAAAATCTTGGTATCCTTGGTAGAGTACATTTTTTTCATTTCTAGATTGTTTTTGTTTTATGCAAATATAATCATTCATTCCGCTCATTCTCTCCTTTCCTCCCTCTCTTCCCATCCCTGCCCCTCTTTCATATACACATGCCCCCATATAAGCTCCAGGAGGGCAGGAACCAAAATGGTTGGTAAAGGAATATTTAATCACAATTTTTATATCAGTGGGACCACATAATAATGGAAAAAAGTATAAGCTTCCTTTCACTCAATGATACACCTCAGATATCCTGTCATGTCAATAATTACTGGAAGTGACAGAACTTCTTTGAGTTATGATATCTAAAGATATGTAAAAAGTTCCTCACTTTAGTCAGAAGGGAGAAATGTATGCAAATATGAAAAGCCATCTTGGAGACTTTGCAATATTATTTATCTAGTGAAAACAAAACCAAACATGTTCTAGTTCACAAAATACTTTAAAAAAAATGCTAAATTTTAATTCTGATCCACAAAACAACTCTGTGAAATATACACTGCAATAGTGTTGTCACGATCTCGTAGACAAATTACAATGTAGATGGCCAACTCCAACATCTCTAGATTCACATATCCAACTGCCTGTCCAGTATCTCCACTTGATTGCCTAATAGATGTTTTCAACTTAATGTTTTTCAAATGGAACTCTCACTCTCTCTTTCCTCTCAATCAGCTCTACTCCTGGTCTTTCTCCTCTCTGTAAACAGCGTTCTGTATTCACCTAGTTTCTCAGGCTGTACACCTTGGAATCATTCTTGACTCCTCCCTTTCCTCATTTCTTCTATCAGCAGCAACACTCTGACTTGTCTCTTTGTTGGCACTCCTGCCCACCTTTCACCTTCCATCTATTCTTCAAAGAACAGCCAAAGTGATCCTTTTAAAATAAAAGATCACCTCACATCTCTGTTTAAAAGCTACACATAACAAATTCCAAAGTCCTACAAATACCCAACATGATCTTACCACTGGCCCCTTCTCTAACCTCCTCCTCTGCCACTCTCTCTGCCTTGCTCACTATACTCCAGCCACTGTGGCTTTCTGTCACACCTTGAAAACACCAAATATGCTTTATCTTTGAGCCTTTGCATTTGCTTGCTGTTCCCTTTCCTTGGAACACTGCTCCAGAAATCTGCATGGCTCAGTCTCTTGCTGTAGACCTATGTTTAAATGTCAAAGCCTTATAGAAGCCTTCTCTGGCCACCCTACCTAAAATAGGCACCCTCCTCTCATCCCTGCCACTCTATATCCCTTCAGCCTGACATGATTTTTCTTTTAAAGATTTTATTTATTTATTTGAGAGAGAGAGCATGAGAGAGGGGAGGGTCAGAGGGAGAAGCAGACTCCCTGCTGAGCAGGGAGCCTGATGCAGGACTGGATCCCGGGACTCCAGGATCATGACTTGAGCTGAAGGCAGTTGCTTAATCAACTGAGCCACCCAGGTGCCCTGACATGATTTTCTTTATAGTACTTATCACTACTTGATATACAGCATATCTCTTTGATTATGTGTTCATTTCCTCTCTCCCACCCTAGAATGTAATAATAGCAGTAATAATAGCTGAGTAGCCACAAATTATTATTATTGCTGCCATTACATAATGTATAATAAATAGATGATAATATAATTAGATACTAGCTAAGTAACTTACCACTAAGAAACAGGCAATCTTCTAGATGCTTTCTATGTCTGAATTCATTCAATCCTCAACAACAACCCAATGGGTTAAGTACTATTATCATTCCCATTTTACAGATCAGAAAGGTGAGGCCTACAGAGATGTAAGGTAACATTACCAAGGTCACACAGCTAGCAGGTGATCCAATTGCAATTCAAACCCTAGCAGGCAGTACCTAAAAGCCACACTGTTAACTACTGCATTCTGCTACTTCACTGAAAGATAGGAGAGCAGGGCCTTAAACTGTATCATTCCCTGCTATAGTCATGGTGCCTAAAATAGTACCTAATGAAGAGCAGCCTGTCAAAAAATATTTGTTGAAGGAAGACAGCAAGTAAAAAAGGAGAACAAACCCAGACATATTGATAACCTGCCCTGGTTATACAATTAGGAATTTGCACAGCCGAGACTCAAACTTGAGGCTCTGCCTCCTAATCTAGGCTCCTGCAACTCTGGCATGGGATGGCAGATCTTCACAACCTTGTCAGGCCAAATAAAAACTAAAATTACTCACACCTTTACAGATGAAAGTAAAGGGCTTAAAAGGTTAAGTAGCTTTCCCAAAGTTCATATATTAACTAACCTAGAAGAATAAACCCACATTTCCAGTTCTTAAGTTGGGGTTTTCTCCATCACATTCTGCTGCCTTCTGAAGATGATAAATATTATTGGCTCACTGAGTTAACCCATCCTATGTCCTAGCTGAAATAAAAAAACAGACAAATTCCTTGTGTGAAATGTTGGCTGCAAGGGGCTTTTAAGACTTCCTTTTATTTCCAGATACTAGAATGTCTGCTCTTAGGAGAACATGTGCAATATACTTTGTGGTTGTAGACTAAACCTTAAAAAGGGGGATAGATACATGCCTCTTTTAATGAATCCACGCTTTCCTTTCCTCCACCAAGTAAGAGCAAAGATGAAAATGGGAAAGATCTTTACATTTGTTTCTGAATATATGAAATGTCCAAAACACACATACACAGGGATAGAGCAAAATATCACAGAAAGAATCTAAGCAATAAAGAACCAAAATTCTGAGCAATCTTTGAAATTTAATAGCTCAGTTGGAACATTTCCATGGCAACAACAGGATTACATGGCTATGTGCTACTTTTAACATTTAGCATATTTTCCTTAGCAACTGACATGATTACCACAAAAAGGTATCATGGTATTACAAAGACAAAACAGGTGTTAGAGGGAACAGGCACTTTCTGCTTACAAAATTTTTATTGAAAACATGTAAAAAGAGTAAATAGCTTAGAATATGAATCTGTTTAACTCAAAACGCCTGAGCAGGTCTTGAAGCCTGCTAAACACTGGGCTCAGGCCTTCAGCAAAACACACAAGGAGTTAAGTAGCTTGCTTAAAGTTATACAGCTAATACAAGTGAGAGCTTCAATTTAAATTCACACCTATTTCTTGAGTATTCATGCTTTCCATTTTGCTAGTAATGTATATAGGTAACAAAAGTTACTGACCTGTGTGTGTGTGTGTGTGTGTGTGTGTATTTTTTTAAGAGAGATAGTTAAAGAAGAAAATTGTGTCAACTCTGCAGTGCCAACAGAACTAGTTTATTTGGCAAGTAAAGTACCTTCATCAATTCCTCTAATTCCCAGCAGTGATTGTCAAACTTCTTGTGAAATGCTAGAACCTCCTAAGGGTACCTCATGCATTATAATGATTTAATCATCTAGAATGTTAAATAATAATTTTAAATATATATAGAAATTAACAAAGGAACTTATTACCAAGTTTTACTTTTTACAAATTATAATTTTGCCTCAGATTCTACTAGGGGTAAGAAGAAAAGGGTTCTACTCAAACAACAATGACAAATACTGTCTTAAGCTATAAAAAATTTAGTCAAGGGCTCCAAAATATTTCCTGTTGAGGATCTAGTTATTTAAAGTTTTAAATATATTCCAATGTAGGATACCAGTCCATAGCTTTACGTCTGCCCTTTCCTCCAAGCTCTTTCTTGCATGGGAGACTCAATGGCACTTAGTAGCCAGAGGTATTATGGTTATGTGCTAGAAGAAAAACAAAAATAAAATACTCAATCATGAATGCTGGCAGTACGTTTTGGGTTCTGAACCCAATTTTCAGTGGATATGTGGGGGATCTCCCCCACACCATGGAACAACTCAACTCAATTCTGACATTATCTACTTGGAGATAGCAACAGATTCCACAGGTTAAAGTTTAGTCTCACAAGACTGCCCCCAACCCTTCAGACACCAGTTTTAAGTCTAGGTTATCACCTGTGCTTTTGATCCACCAGCTCTAGGTTAGAGGTTCCATTGACAACCCCCTCCTTGGGTTCAATTAATTTGCTAGAGTGGCTCACAGAACTCAGAGAAACAATCTACTTACCAGATTATCAGTTTATTATGAAAGAATGTAACTCAGGAACAGCCAGATGAAAGAGATGCATAGGGCAAGGTATGTGAGAACGGATGTGGAGCTTCCATGCCCGGAAAGGGCATGGAACTCTCCCCAGATCTCCATGTGTTCACCAACCTAGAAGCTCTCTGAACCCTGTCCTTTTGGTTTTGTATGGAGGCTCCATTACACAGGCACAATTGATTAAACCACTGGCCACTGGAGATCTATTCAACCTCCAGTCCTCTGCCTCTCCCCAGAGATCCAGGGGGGTGGAACTGAAAGCTCACAGGGTTGGTTCTCCTGGCAGCCAGCCCTCATCCTCAGATGCAGTCCCAAAGTCACATCATTAACATAACAAAAGATACCTTTATCACTCTCACCAAATTAAGTGAAAGTGTACAGCTTAAAAGTCACTGCTTAAAGCCAGTTATTTGGTTAAAATTGGCTCATTTTTCCCTATAAGCTAAGAGAATAAGGGAAAATATTCCCATTTTGAATGAAAAGCTACAGGCATGTCAATGTATATTAAGAAGCTAATAACCAACTTTTGTAAGAAAGCACAAGTAGGTGGCTTTGAAATTCTATAAGAATACAGTAGCTACTTAGTATAGACATATATCCTAATATTTAATATTGTAAATCTATAAATAAATCACCAGAATTCTTCTCTGGGATCCTTAACTCAGCATGTTTATCTCTATTTAAAGCTTTGGTTTTCTCTTTGTTTTTGCCAAAATACCAACACATCTTCTAAAATGAAACACAAAGGTAAAAGAAAACAAAACAACTAACTATTCAGAAAAGAATAAGTCAATTCCACTTCAGCATGAATAAAATTGTCCCAAGAGGGTTCAGATGAGTTATCTTTCTGAAAGAAAAGAAATTTTGCCTTTTAAACAGAAAATGGGAGGGGAAAAAATCTTAAGTTTTAGTTTCAAAAGATCTGTCAAACAGGAGAGAAGAAAAGTGATACCTGTACTTACTGTCGTTGGATCCCATGCTAATGAGGTCATCAGAGTCAACATTGTGAACTATGGCTGCTTTGTATCCTGCTCTCTGGGCATTTAAAACCTGCAAGTCAGAAAACAATCACAATATGAGGAAGAGAGTGCTTTGTCATACAGTCCCTCAGCTTCAACATAAATCAGCATGTGTCTAGGACTAGATTATGTATATATGTAAAAACGGATCCCAAGTATGTTCTTGAAACATAACATGTTTTACAACTGATTATCAATGACTTTGGATATCTTCTTGATTTCATTCATGGCATGAAGTGAATGAGAAGCAAATAAAGGACAGATACAAGCTAAAATACTAAAAGGATCCAAAGCAATAAACCCATCTAGCTCCAACAGGTAGAGACTTGCTATGATCAGGCTCAAGAGTCATCAGCCCTTGGGCATTCAAATCTACCTCTGATGCTTCTTAGGGGGATAAACTTGGACAAATTATTTTTCTTCATGTGGATTAATCAGAATAATAGTATCCTATCACTAAAAAAAAAAAAAAAAAACCCAGTCTATAGGAGATAAGAGTGCCTCAAGGAATTAATAGCACCTATGAATCAGCCTCAGAGTAGGAACTCACTGAATATTACTCATTCAAGAGTAAACCTATAAAATGTGCACTCAAATTAATAGCCCAGATTATAACATTAAAAACACAAGAAAGAAAATTAGAAATTTTTTAAAAAACTGATTAAAGTAGCATAGTTTACCAACACAGGACCTACTGCTCTAAAGTTAAGAATGCAGCAAGAAAATTAACCAGCCAACAAAACTGTTACAAGGAATGTTTTGCAGTCCTGCAAGAAAATGTCAATAATCAAGAAAGTTTGCTATTTTTTTATATGTGCACTTTTAAGTATCCAGCTAAAATTGAGAAAATGCTAGCTCCAAAGCTTCTTCCACATAGATACTACTGTTTTTTCAAGGGGAGGGAAAAAATACTCTTAAGAAGATATTATAGTTTTTAAATCTTATTTCTTATTTATTACTTATACATTAATCTATTATTTATTCATTCTATTGCCATAGGAGGAGAGACTTTGCTTAGCTTTTAGTTAAACAAAAGTATACTTGGTTGGTGTTCCTATTAGTTTATTTGATGCTTTAGTGACCATTTTAACTGTTCCCCAAAAGCTAACCCAGTAACTGAGGAGAAACGTTTAAGACATTCAAAAAACAACTGTTCCCAGAGATACAATTTAAGAAATATAAAATTTGTATCAAAAGCTGTTCTCTTCTAATAAAAAAAAACAAGTTTTAGCTTTCTTTTTAAATCCAATTAATGCACAGTCATTGAAATTACATGATTTAACTTGTTTCCCTGCAAAATATATGTTTGTGAGCAAAGATACAACATGATAGGACACAAAGAAAGGTGATCTCAGGAACCATGATAAGAGTAAAGAAAAAATTCAATTCAATTAGTATTTGTTGAGTTTACAAAATAAAATTACATAAGGTACTGTGCAGCACAGTGTAGAACTCAAAGGTGAATCAGAAACAATCATTATCCTCAAAGAGATCTCAATACTCATGGATATCCAAAGAGGTCAGGTACTTTCTTGCCTCTCTATTTGCTCATGCTATTATATCTGCTTGGAACAGGCTTTGTCTTCTGAATGCCTATTGGGCCTTCAAATTCCATTATCTCCATGAAGCCTGCCCTGTTCCATGCCCTGCTGTCTGTGTTTTTTCAAGCACCCATGTAACTCCTCCCTGCTTAGAGTATTTATATCAATTTGTTTTCATTTTTCTTAAAGATGATCTTTAGTGCCTTATATTATACTTACGTATACATGTACATCCCATTTCAAAAAAAAAAACCCAAAAACTTTTCATGGGGTCCTTAAATCTCCTGCCGTTGTCTATGTGTGAGCTTTTCTGGTAAGGGATAAAGCCATCATCAATTTTACAAAAGGCTTTCTGAACCCCCAAATGTTAAGAGCCACTAATATAAGTTATTGGATTTACAACAACCTGCTAATGTGTGTAATTAGATCTAGCCATTAGATTCTTAAAAACTTCATGGAGCAACTGAGGAGAAATGTTTCCTTCACACATCCAAAATGCAATTGTTTCCATAAATACAATATAATATTATATCAATATCAAAAGTTGTTCTCTGCCAACAAAAATAATAAAATTCTTAAAATAGAAAACTTAGAAAACCACTAAAATAGGCAGGAATTTTGAACATACAAGTGTGAATTCCTAAAATTAGAAACATGTTTTCAAAATTTCAATAAGAAGTCTTCCCTAAGGCTTTTGTTGTTTTTATTGATCTCTAAAATAAAGTATTAAAATTAAATCAAGACACACATTAACATATGGACCAACAGACTTATGAATACAAACAAGGAAACTATATCCATGTTTATGAACTACAAAACTCGTGCGTTAGTCAAATTAAATTACATTTTTAACTAAACAGCAGCTGGTTATATTTTTAAGAACACGAGGCAGAAATAAAGCCTAAATCATTTAGTAAACATGTGCAAAGTTACACATTCATAAAATGCAACCTCAAACATGGTATCAGATGGAGGCAAAGAACTCAAAGATTCATTAATAAAAAGCATGCACCATGAACAAACCTAAATTCCAAAAGAGACATCAAAACTGAAAATTTCATGGAAAAGCCTTCTGATTTGTATTGCCAATCTGTCTTTTTAAGGAGACTGATCAGAGCTATTAGCTCAAATTGTGGTAAATGTTCTAAATATTTTACATCTAATAAACAAATTAGATACAACTAAATTATGTAGACCAGGCGGCACCTATCCAAGAGTTCTGGAGAAATATGGGACTGCTGGCTTGTTATATATATATAGTAAGTAGCCAGGATGCCAGAAGATTGCAAACTGCTAATGGAAAAACCTTCAGTAAGGTTCTAAAAGGA
Source organism: Eumetopias jubatus (assembly GCF_037043125.1). Classification (NCBI taxonomy): domain Eukaryota; kingdom Metazoa; phylum Chordata; class Mammalia; order Carnivora; family Otariidae; genus Eumetopias; species Eumetopias jubatus. Next base: position 111,676,421 of record NW_028274807.1, read on the forward strand.
ACCCTGGAAATGACACAATGGTTCATCTTATTTCTAGACTAGACAAATTGGTAATACTAACACTATTAGAACAAGTCCTGTAAGAAGACTGATTGAGCTGTCGAGATCAATAAGTAGAGATCTTTTACGGGATACAAAGGCATGAGAAGTTGGGGGGAAACTATCAATAGGATACATGTAACAAGGCTCCAGACTAAAAGCTATAATGAATAAAGGAAGCTTCTATATGCTAATGGTTTATATATTATTATCTCTAATACCTAATACACCTCAACAAAGTAGGTATTCTTCTCTACATTTTAGAAATGAGGAAAAATGGGTAAGCGAAAGTGCCCTACAATCACATTTAGGCAGAGCTGAGATTTTGAACATAATTTTATCTGATTAGATAGAGAAGCATGGGGTTTTCCAATGAATCAAGAGGAGAACCAAAATTATGAGTCTTACTTAATGTTTTACAAATGTGTGGGAAAGGAACTGAACTGAGAAATCATCAAAACTTACATACACAACATGATTGTAAAACCTGTGGGTCAAATGAAACCTATATGCAAAACAGAGTTTAAGCGAAAAGAAAAGTGCTAAAATATTGTCATAGAGTTTATGGAAACTTAGTGGGGAAATACTTAGTGGGCTGAAATGCCTATCACAGATTTTATGGGACATGAATTACACTTTAACAAAGAGAAGACATTTGAGCTAACAGTAGAAAAGAGTTGGGGGAAATTTCTCATATGATAGGAAAGAGAAAGAACAAAAGTCAGGACCTAGCAAGGCCTATAAAAACAAAACAAAATAAAACAGAGTTGACGTTACTAAATAAAGAAGAATGTTACTGAAAGGAAGATCAGCGGAGAAGTTAAAAATATAAACTCTTGGAACAAGATTACCTGGATTCAAATTCTGACTCTGTCATATACAAGTTGTATAAACGTAGGCAAGTTAACTTCTCTGTAAGATGAGCCTGATAATATACCCAACTTAAAAAGTTATTCTGAGGATTAAATGATTTAATATATGTAAAACACTTAAAATAGTGCTTAGACAGTACCTGGCACATATTAAATGAGTGCTAGTTATGAGTACTGTCATTGCTATTGATTTTATTGTTACTCTTGGAGAATCTGAGGTGAAAAGAAAGAAAACAAAGGGCCAGATTGTGCAATACTACTTTGAAGACCATTCCAAAAAACAGATATGGGGTCTACTCTCGCAGGGTTCACAGAAGGCAACTGAATAAGGGGCTGACATGGCTGAGGCAATATTTTAGAACAATCTGGTCTACTTAGATTGATATGGAAAGGAGAAACTGAAGATCTGGAGCTGTTACGACAAGGCAGGATAGAATGATGGCAATGATATGAAAGAACACTAGCTTTTATTCTTCATAAACTAAGTTTTGAACCTAGGAAACTTGGGGAATATGCTTAAACAAAAATGGGAAAACCTGAGCAGCAGAGCTTGTCTTCACAAGGAAAGAGAAAGGAATGACTCTATATATAGATTTTTCTAGGTAGATAGAATACAACAGATTAAGACTTGAAATAAAAATTTAAAGATTTTCAGCAAATTAATTCACTCATTCATTCAACAAATATTTGGAATAAATCCAGCCACCTGGTTGTTAAAAATAATTAAACTTCTAGCATAATCCATTCACAGTTTTACATATCCTTTTTCTTTTAAATAGCCACTCATTTTTTAAGATTTCATTTATTTATTTGACAGAGAGAGAGGGAACACAAGCAGGGGGAGTGGGAGAGGGAGAAGCAGGCTTCCTGCTGAGCAGGGAGCCTAATGTGGGGCTTGATCCCACGACCCTGGGATCATGACCTGAGCCAAAGGCAGATGCTTAACGACTGAGCCACTCAGGCGCCCCCAGTTTTACATTTCTTATAGTCTTCAAACCCCTTTAACATCCATACGTGAACTAAGTGTACTTCATTTTTCCTCTGAGAGGAGAGACTACACATAAGCAGACCTATGTATATCTCTAAGCTATATACCTGCAAGAATGGTAAAAATTCAACAGAGCTGACTTTCCTTGATGGAAAATAACCTTGAAAAGAACCCAATTATTGACAGCAGAGACACTTGTAACGAGAACTTTTTTTTTATTTGAAACACATTTTAGTTCTAAAGTCTTTATCTGAATTATAGATGTTTTTTCTTGCATGAAGAATAATTTGTAACATTTGAACAACAGTAAAAAGGCAAGCTCAAAACCAGGATTATTTCAGACAGACAGGTAACATTCCATGAACACCATACACGTATCTCCTACAGTGCCTCATGTTTCTAAGAACATCTGCCTTCAAGTGATGGGAAAAAGATGTTTGATTCAAAATAGTAGCCAATTTTAAATACATTCTCTAATTTTAGTGACAATACAACTTTAAGTTTAGTTCATTATTTCACCATTTTATTAAAAGTATAAAAAGGTCATTTATTTTGAACTAGGAAGCTGAAAGAATATACTGAAATATGTCAGACTGTAATTCATTCAGAATGATAATGTGATTTAGAGGGAAATTTCTATGACATGTTATAATTTTATTTACTAAAACGAGTAAAGTAATAATAGAAGTAGAAAAAAAAAAGATGTAATAAAAATTCTACCTGGAAAGTCTACCTGGCTTGGGTATAAATATAAAAAAACACACTTATCTTAAGATGCATTATAAGTGCTTGGCTACTAGGAAGAGAACGACTACATTTAATCATATGATACTTTCAGTGACTTTTATTTTTTTTTAAGATTTTTAATTTATTTATTTGACAGAGATAGAGAGAGAGAGGGAGAGCACAAGCCAGTGGAGCGGCAGGCAGAGGGAGAAGCAGGCTCCCCGCCGAGGAAGGAGCCCGATGTTGGGCTCGATCCCAGTACCCTGGGATCATGACCTGAGCCAAAGGCAGATGCTTAACCGACTGAGCCACCCAGGCACCCCACCTTCCATGACTTTAAAGCATTTTTTATTTTCTTTTGGCTGTCAATCTACTTTCCTGTCCAAGAATGAACTTGAGTTCACATTTTATACTGACATGTTAAAATATTTCTATATTAGTGTTATCTACAAAAAATCCCACAATCAACATATTTTCTGGTAAAACACTGAATGTTTTCTGAATAACAGTAACAAGACAAAGATGTTCACTCTCACCCACACCTATTCAGCATTGTACTGAAGTTCTGGGCAATGAAATAAGGAAGGTGGGAGGCAAGGGGCAGTGGGGGTGGGGAAGAGAGAAAGAAAGAGTGAACATAGATTACAAAGGAAGATGCTCTTAATTTGTAAGTTGACATAATCATTTACTTAGATGAATTAATAAAAGGCTGCAAGAGGAAACAATTTAGTTTAGAATTCTGTATTCAGCTTAAACTTCCTTCAAAAATGAAGGTGAGGAGCGCCTGGGTGGCTAAGCCAATTGAGCAACCGACTCTTGATTTTGGCTCAGGTCACGATTTCAGAGACCTAAGATCGAGCCCCAGGTCGGGCTTAGTGCAGACTCTGCTTGTACCCCGTCCCCTCGTGCACTTGCTCACTCTCTCTCTCTAAAATAAAATAAAATCTTAAAAAAAAAAACAAAACCACGAAGGTGAAATTAAGACATTTCCAGATGAACAGAAACTGAGAGAATCTGTGTCAGTGGCCCTACAAAATATCAAAAGGAGTCTTTCAGGCTGAAATGAATGAAATGAAGAGTAGCCAATAACTTGAATCTACACAAAATAAGTAGCAGCAGTAAATATAACTACATAGGTTTTATGAAAACAGTATAAAGATATTTTTATTGGGCACCTGGGTGGCTCAATCAGAGTTCCCAACTCTTGGTATTGGCTCAGGTTGTGATCTCATGGGTCCTGGGATCCAGTCCCACATCAGGCTCCCCCCGCCCCCCAAGCAGGGATTTTACTTTAAAATTCTCTCCCTCTGCCCCTCCCCCCACTCATGCTTGTGTGCTGGCTGTAAAGTTTTTTTTAAAAAAGGTATTTTTATTTGTATTGTTTTGTTTTTTTAGGACATCTAATTTTTATTATTAGATTCAATAGACATAGGTGACTCCGTGAAATTGCTATGAAAGTTTCTAAATGCATTCTCTCAATTTCTGCATTCTTCCCTCTGTTGACCAGAACAGTGTGTGAAGCAGCAGCCATTCCTGGCCTGCAGTCTTGAGGAATAATGTAGTCCACACTTTTTTTTTTTTTAAAGATTTTTATTTTATTTTTAGAGAGAGAGCGTGCATGTGGGGGGGTGAAGGGGGGAGGGAGAGAGAGAATCTCAAGCGGTCTCCCCACTGAGCATGGAGCCCAACACAGGGCTCAATCTCACTGCCCTGAGATCATAACTTGAGCCAAAATCAAGAGTAAGACGCTTAACCAACCGAGCCACCCAGGTGCCCCTGCAGTCCACACTTTTGATGCAGGCTGGCTGGGTCCAAGGACCCAGAGTGGGATCCCACAGGGCCAGCCAAGAGGGTCCTTGGCTTCACACAGGATAGAAATCAAACACAAGCTGAGAGGAAGTGAGAGAAGAGTTTATTGAAAAAATAGAGAGTATAGATATGGACAGAGTGTCCAGGAGACTCGGAAAGGTAAGGAGAGTGAGTCTCCAAAGATATTTTTATTTCTAACTCTTTTCTGCTCCTATTTGCTTTAAAAGACAGCTGCATAAAAAAAATAATTTGTTAATGGACTTATATAAAGATACAATTTGTATGACAATAATAGTACAATAGCATGATAAAAGAGGTAGGGAATAAAGGTATATTGGACCAAAATTTTTATATGATATTTAAATTAACTCAGTACTAATCTGAACTACACTGTTTAACTTTAAATGTTAATTGCAATAGCAGGACCATCACTATGGAAATAACTAAAAAATACAGAAGAAACAACAAGGAAATTAAAAAGACATGCTAGAAAATACCCATTTAACACAAAAAAAGGCAGGAATTGAAAAAATAAAAAAGACATGAGATAGAAAACAAATTAAGTGGCAGATATAAATCCTACTTTATAATTACATTAAATGAAAGCAGATTGAACATCCCAATCAAAAACCAGAGATTGGCAGAATGGATTAAAAAACATGATCCATCTATGTGCTTTCTATAAGAGAATCAAACTTTTCAAAGACATGCATAGGCTGGAAATGAAAGGAAAAAGATATATCATGCAAACAGTACAAAACTGAAAGATTAAAATTCTTACTAAGACAAAGAAAGACATTTTATAATGTTTTCCATCAGGAAGATATAGGAACCATAAACATATATGCACCTATCACAGAGTTCCAAAATACATGAAGCAAAACTGAAAAAAGTGAAGGGAGAAACACATAATTCAACAATAGTTGGAAACTTCAATGCCCCACTCTCTCTCATGGATAGAACGAGTCAGAAGACCAACAAAGAAATGGAAGACTTGAACAAAACTATAAACTAACTAGACCTAACAGACATCTATAAAACATTCTACTCAACAATAAACATTGTTCTCAAGTGCATATTCTCCAGGGTAAACCAGATGTCAGGGCATAAAACAATCCTCAGTAACTTTAAAGGTACTAAAATCATACAAAGTTCTTCAACCACAATGAAATGAAGTTAGAAATCAGTATTAGAAGGAAATTTGGGAAATTCACAAACATGTCAAATCAAACAGCATATCCTAAATAACCAATGAGTCAAAAAAGAAACCACCAAGGAAATTATAAAATACTTTGAAATGATGAAAACAAAACATATCAAAACTTATGGAATGCAGAGGCGCCTAGGTGGCTCAGGTGGTTGGGTGACTGCCTTCGGCTTGGGTCATGGTCCCGGAGTCCTGGGATCGAGTCCCACATCGGGCTTCCCTTGCTCTGCAGGGAGCCTGCTTCTCCCTCTCCCTCTGCCTGCAGCTCCCCCTGCTTGTGCTCTCTCTCTCTCTGTCACATAAATAAATAAAATCTTTAAAAAAAATAAATTATAGAATGCAGTTAACACTGCAGCTGACAAAATCAATACCCTTTCATGATAAAAAAACACTCAATAAATATCCAAACAGGATGGTACTGGCACAAAAATAGACACATAGATCAATGGAACAGAATAGAGAGCCCAGAAAGAAGCCCACAACTATATGGTCAATTAATCTATAACAAAGGAGGCAAGAAAATACAATGGGGAAAAGACAGTCTCTTCAACAAACGGTGCTGGGAAAACTGGACAGCTACATGCAAAATAATGCATCTGGACCACTTTCTTATACCATACACAAAAATAAACTCAAAATGGATTAAAAATCTAAATGTGAGACCTGAAACCATAAAACTCCTAGGAGAAAAACATAGACAGTAATCTCTTTGACACTGGCTTTAGTGACATTTTTCTAGATAGGTCTCCTCAGACAAGGGAAACAAGAGCAAAAATAAACTCCTGGGACTACCCCCAAGATAAAAAGCTTTTGCAGAGTGAAAGAAATGATCAACAAAATGAAAAGGCAACCTACTGAATGGGAGAAAATATCGGCAAATGATTTATCTGATAAGAGGTTAATATCCAAATACATAAAGTATACAACTCAACACCAAAGTATGTGTTGACAAGGATGTGGAGAAAAAGGAGCCCTAGTGAACTGTTGGTGGCAATATAAAATAGTGCAGCCACTGTGGAAAACAATACAGAGGTTCCTCAAAAATTAAAAATAGAAATACCATAAAACCTGGTAATTCTGCTACTGGGTATTTATCCAAACAAAACAAAAACACTAATTCAAAAAGATATATGCACCCTGATGTTGACTGCCACATTATTTATGATAGCCAAGATACAGAAGCAACATACGTGTCCACTGATAGATGAATGGATAAAGAAAATGTAGTGTATGCACACACATATACAGAGTAATATTACTCAGCCATAAAAAAAAGAATGAGATCTTACCATCTGCAACAACGTGGATGGACCCAGAGGTATTATGCCAAGTGAAATAAGTCAGACAAAGACAAATACCAAAAAATTTCATTTATGTGAAATCTAAAAGCCAAAGCAAAGCAGAAACAGCATAAGTACGAACAAACTCGTGGTTGTCAGAGGCAAAAAGGGGTGAAATGAGTGGCAGGTACAGGTTCCCGGTTATAGAATGAATAAGTCATAGGGATGAAAAGTACAATGTAGGGCACACAGTCAAAGGTATTGTAATAGTGTTGTATGGTGACAGATGGTAGCTACACTTGCAGTGAGTATACTTTAACATATACAGTTCAAATCACTATGTTGTACACCTGAAACTAATGTAACATGTATCAACTATACTTCAGCTAAAAAAAATGAAAGAAAGGGTGCCTTGGTGGCTCAGTCATTAAGCATCTGCCTTCAGCTCAGGTCATGATCCCAGGGTCCTAGGATTGAGCCCCACATCGGACTCCCTGCTCAGCGGGAAGCCTGCTTCTCCCTCTCCCACTCCCCCGCTTGTGTTGCCTATCTCACTGTCTCTCTCTCTCTGTGAAAGAAAAGAAGAAAGAAAGAAAGAAAAGAAAGAAAGAAAAGAAAGAAAGAAAGAAAGAAAGAAAAGAAAGAAAGAAAGAAAGAAAAGAAAGAAAGAAAAGAAAGAAAAGAGAGAAAAAGAAAGAAAAAGAGAGAAAAAGAAAGAAAGAAAGAAAGAAAAGAAAGAAAAAAAAGAAAGAAAGAAAGAAAGGAAGGAAGGAAGGAAGGAAGGATAATCTTCAACAAATGGTGCTGGAACAATCAGATACCCATATGCAAAAAAATAAAAAAGAATATTGATGCAACCCTTGCACCAAATTCAAATACTAACTAAAAATGAACCACTTAGACCTAAATTTAAAACATTAACACTACAAAATTTCTAAAGAAAATATAAGGAGAAATCTTTGTGACCTTAGGAAGGCAAATGTTTCTTTTCTACAACATCAAAAGCACAATTCATAAAAAAAAATAATAATAGGTTTTCATCAAAATTAAGAATGTCTTCTCTTTGAACGACACTGTTAAGAATAAACAAGTCATGGGCTAGAAGACAATGTTTGCACCATGCATATCTGATAAAGGACTTATATTCCAGAATATATCAAGGACTTTCAAAATTTATTAATAAGAAAACAACCCAATAAAAAAATAGGCAAAAGATTGAAGAGACTCCTTACCAAGTAGGCATATTGGTGGCAAATACGGACATGAACAGTGCTCAGAAAAACCTGCTGGCTGGCTGAATGATGGGGTTTAGCTTTCCTGAAGGTATCTGCTACCTGATTTAACTGTTTAGAATTCATTTTGATGATTATTCTAGTAATGAGAACAAGTGAAACGATTCTAGTGCAAACATACATACTAAAGCAAGATAAAAATAAGTTGTAAATATATCTTCGGACCCTTCTAGTAAGACAAATAATTTTTAAAATGTCAGCTACATTAAGATAAATACAATGGAGTAGGGCTGCTTCTTATGGAATTTCTTAATACAAAATGATGGAATCGTGCCAAGTTCATCTGAGTCAAACAATTTGATGGGGACCAATTTTATTTGATCCATGTCCTCAGCTTTCTAAAGATCTGCCCTGATGCAGGGATGGATTTTAGACTATTCAGTTAAGACTGCAAAAATGACAAATTCCAGGGGCGCCTAGGTGGCTCAGTCATTAAGCGTCTGCCTTTGGCTCAGGTCATGATCCTGCAGTCCTGAGATAGAGCCCCACATCAGGCTCCCTGCTCCGCGGGAGGCCTGCTTCTCCCTCTCCCTCTCCCACTCCCCCTGCTTGTGTTGCCTCTCTCACTGTGTCGCTCTCTGTCAAATAAATAAATAAAATCTTGGAAAAAGAAAAAGACAAATTCCATAAAAAATTCTTCTCTCAGGCCTCTGACAGGTACTATCAGTGAGTTCAGTACTACTAGACAAAGAGAGTGCAGATGGACATCCATTATGACACTAACTAATAAGGGCATGTGTCTGAGAAGTCTACCTCACCACCACTTGGCTAGAGTAAGAGTTTCTGCTTTGTTTTAATGCTAACAGTTTATTTCCTCAGCTCTCTTCATCTGCAGAAAGTATCTAAGAATTAAAAGTTGCTATTACCTTCTTTTCATAAAGACTTTGTTAGATGACCATTAGAGGCCTCTGAGATTATGTGCTTCCCTCTTCACCTCTATTATTTCATATTTTTAATTTTATTTTGCAACCTATCTTATGGTAGCATAAAAATCTTAACTAGTCTCAATGAAGGCTTTTTTTTTCTATTTCTTTTTTTCTTTTTCTGAAGTAAAGGCTACTGACCTGTTCCTCAGCCAGTTCCAAAGGATATCAGTTTATTTTAAACAGTTTAAGAAATTTAAAAGGTGGTCAGGCCTTTGTATTTACCCATATGCTCTGAGTACTATTATGAGAGCATGCCAAAGGTCCAGGAGATAGTCTGGCTACTGAATGCAGCTTAGACTACCAGAAGATAAAATTATGTATAGTTAGCCACAGAAGTTCATCTAGCAAGGTCCAAAGCTTGGTCTACCTCCAAACTCTGCTGTCCTTACCACCCAGCTCTTAGGAGAGCAGGGTAAGTCCAAAGTTGCATGGTAAAAGAGGCCATCCTCCAAATATGGGATCCTTAATGACTACTTAGTATCAAAGTTCAAGAATTTAGTGACTTTGGTTCACTAGACAGGATATAAATTGTTGCACCAAGAACTCTAGCTATTGGTGTACTGCCTTTTATTTATTTTTATTTTGTATTTTATTTTTTTTAAAAGATTTTATTTATTTATTTGACAGAGAGAGACACAGCGAGAGAGAGAACACAAGCAGGAGGAGTGGGAGAGGGAGAACCAGGCCTCCCGCAAAGCAGGGAGCCCGATGCGGGGCTCGATCCCAGGACCCTGGGATCATGACCTGAGCCGAAGGCAGACGCCCAACCAACTGAGCCACCCAGGCACCCCTGGTGTACTGCCTTTTAAAAAGCTGCAGACCTTTAAGAGCAGGTAAGCACAAATTCAATTGGAAGCATCACCACCCTTCATTCAATTTCACTACAGGGAGGATGATCAGGATAAGTACATATGAATTAAGGGACCTATCTGTTTAGAGACAATACACAGAAAAATGCAAAGGAGCTAGAGTTTGCTTCTTTTATTGGTAATAAGAAAGAAGTTATTGGCCACAGCTTGCTAGCTAAACTTATCTCATGCTCCAACACGTGTTTTAAGTTTCCTAGAAGAGATTTCCTAGTTCACGGATTTGCAGATATTATTAGAATTCAACAGGTCCTATAGGCACTACTTCAGGTAGGGTTTCTTCACTGCTCCCTATGAGAAATGTGGAGATAATGCTACAATCTATGAAACACCGATTCCTAACGTAGCCATTATACTTAATAATGATAGCTGGAACTGTGTCTCTTGATTTTTTGGCAAACACTTCAGTGCTGGCATGGGGCAGGCCTTGAAAATGCAATGACCACATTTTTCGATGATATTGTTTGATATCATTGATATTAAAATGATATCATTGAATTAAAAAATTAGAAATAGAAGGGAAATTCCCCATCCTAATAAAGAACATCTTGGTAAAAACATTAATTATCAGAAAACTAAGCCTGTTATCGTCTTGAAAAACAAAGATGATAAAATAACATTTAGAGTACTCCAGACACAATTATTTTATGCTCCTTAAGGAAGCAGCTATTTCTAATACTGCCACTAGTTTGAAGAGGCCTTTAAAAAAAAAAAACCTTTGTAATGAACTTTACCAGTTAGAATTAACCACATTAGTTAAAAGTTCCCTAAATAAATTTTTAGAATTGCAATTTAAGTTTAATAGACATACCCATAAATTATTCTCTAGTTACATATGCATATTAAACTGCATGTTAAAATGAAAATTATCAAAATTCGTATTTTTGATACTACTGGGACTCATATTCTAATCAAATCTTAATTATTTCTCATCCTAATGAGAATGAGAAGCTCCATTTCAACCCACCTACCACTGTAAATAAGGTTGAAAGAACTTTTTGTGTAACAAAAAGATAATTCTGCACTTACTATGAGCCAACCAAGAATTCCCAAGTACTGACAGACTTGTACTACACTTGAAATGTAACTGAGGAAACAATTACAAGGAGCATTTTGATGCTCAACACCACCCAGTGGCAGAACTCTGAGCATACACTCATTCATTTTGGTGCTCCAAGCACTGTACTGAAAACCTCAGTACACAGAACTTCATAAAACGTAAGTTCTACTCCCAAGTAGCTGACGTGAGAAAGTACCCACGGGTTTTAAGGCTAGAATCAAGCTAGGGAGAAATAAAATAATAATATATAAAAAGAGAATCTACTGTAAAGAAAAAGGAAATGCACAGTACTTTTGGGGTTTGGTCCGACCTCAGCAAAGAATTTTTTTCATCACAAACTTTTTCAAATATAAGACAGAAAATGAGCAGCTTTAACAAGCAATCACTTTGTGATACACTTAACATCACTCTATTAAAACATTTGAAATTTCTATAAAAATATTCTAAATAGGAAGCTCCCTCATGAAGATCATATATTAATACTAGTTTAATATGATCTGTAATTAGAATAAAACTTAAAAGAAAAAAAATTACCTAATGGAGACTTAAATGGAATTTGATCAATTAATATTAACTAATGAACATTAGTGACAGGTCTCTTAAACTTGCGTAGTATTAGATTGTATATACATACATTATGGATACTTTTAGTGTATGCCAGTTTCAAAACACAAAAAGGTAAAAAGTCAAAACAAAAAAGAAAACCATATATAACAGATCCTGGGTGGTTCTGGAACCTAGCCTCTTCTGACCATACTGGCTATATACTGGGTAGTGGCGGTCCTAGCAGAATCTGAAAAAAACTGGAGCTTCACTTTATAGTCCAAGCTCTATGGGACTTCTATGGATCTTCTGCAGAAAATGTGGTCTAACTCTGCTTCCAAATGCCAACTGAAAAAATTCTCTGGAAAACTGGTTTTCTTTTCTTTCAGAATTGCCAACACAAAGCCACAGTAACTCAACCATCAGCCTAGCACAAACCACCCTTTTCCCAGCCTAGATGTCTAACACAGAAGAAAAAGTTTTCTTTAAAAGGGAAAGAAATGAAAAAAAAAAAAGAAATTAATGGGAGACTTAAGAGAATAAAGACAGTTCTCAAAACCTGCCTATGATCTTCCTTTTTTGTCTAAGGAAGAAAAAGAATCTAAGAAGTAGAATCTCTTTCTCAAATGATCAAAGCAATGCAGATGAGAATGGAGCAGCACTAGTAGATTCAGATGTCAACGTAAAAACTGTTAATTCTACCTACAGGATAAAAATTCCTATAAATGTTATAGCAGGGAACAATCAATGGTTGAAATAAGATCCATAACTATAGCAAGTAATCCTATCAAAATTAAATCCCATTCCAATACCATTCTCTCCCCTGTGTTATTTTGGGATCACTACAGGCCATGTTGGGAAAAGCTATTCCACAGAAGATGGTACTAGGTCTACTAACATTTCTCTTTCATTCATAGAAGTTCAATGATATAATCCAACTTTTCCTCTTCCTTTAGATCCTATCTTTTCTCCCTCTCAGACATCCTTCATTTATAGTGTATCTGAGTAATCTGAACATCTTGATTTTGAAGCAAAAGAATGTGTGGGGATGAGATATGTAAATAAAGTCATGGGCATTACACATTTCATTAGGTTAGGGTAAAGTACATGTAATTTACTATTTTTTAGGTTTCTTTTGATGAATATTACTGCCCTGGTAAAAGAAGAGTATTTTATCATTTTACTGTTGCATAAACATTAAAAAGGAAACATAAATGTGTATAAAGGAAACTAATTTTTTTTTCATTAGGCTCCATGCCCAATGTGGGGCTTGAACTCACAACCCTGAGATCAAGAGTCACATGCTCTATCAACTGAGCCAGCCAGGAGTCCCTAGGAACCTAATTATTAAAATGCAGATATAAATGAATAAATTAATGAGCTGGTAGCACAAAGCTGTTTGAATCATATGTGGGTAGAAATGTTTCCATCCCCCAGGTATCTTTGAAAATAATTCCTTTTGTAGAATTTTTTAAACATGATTCTGAAGTAGATTAATAACAAATGCTATAAGTTACTTTGTAGGAACATAGAAAAGAGTAGGAAAAATTAAATAATGATATTAAGCAACTTTGAGATAATTTTCAGTTTAGTTTCTAGTCAAGGTCATATCTACTTGCTTGGTACTACTGAAATAAAAGTGAAATCCCGGCAATCCCATATCATATATCAGCCTAGAGGCCTAAAAGAGGATAATAAAAGATAAAACTAGAAAGGAAAACTGGAGGACTATTTTATAACATGATAAAATTTCATTTAAAAATTAGTATGTTTATTATAAGATCATCCAAATAACCCAAAAATGTTTATGGTAATTTCTAAATTTTTTCATAAAACATTGGGACCTAAAGAAAAATGTTTATGGGATAAATGAGTATTTGATTTAGAAATACTTCCAAGAACATTAAGTGAAGTGAACATGGAGCCAATAGAAGGTTCCAATAATACTGTTTATTCCTTAGTCCAGTTAAATGTAATTGTAAGTCCTTAAAGTTTTCTAAATTAGTTCATTCAGCAAATACTGAGCATACACCAAGTGCCACACAATGTATCAGACACTAAAACTATAGAATCTAAAACATTATCTTTTTCTCACAGAGATTAAAGAATATATAAAAGAAAAAGTGATTAAATGGGATTAAGTAATATATTAAAGAAGAAGTGATCTATTCAACTTGGAGAAAAATCAGGAAGGGTTTCAAATTACTTCATCTTAGAGCTAAAAGAAGGTCAGGCTGTCCAGATGAAGAACATGGTAAAAATCAGATGGAAAGGGGGACACTGCTCAATGCATATGCAGACTTGTAAAACTCTTGAAGGTCAAGGTGAGAGGGCAGGAAAAGTACAGATGTGACTTGAGAGAAAGGCATAAGTCAGGTAAAGGGGGTTTGTATGCCAGCTAAGTTTTATAAAAGTCACATTCCAACAGAAAATGAGTACCAACGTATTCCTTATCATTTACAATCCAAATGTAATTCCATCCATGTCAGGAAAAAACAAAAACAAAAGGCAGAAGGAATAATATCTAAGTCCTTTCAGCTTCTTGATAACTGGCCTATATGACTTTGCAGCTGCATCATTCAAAAATAATCATTAGAGCATAAAATGGTAATAAAATTCAGAAGTACATACAGTGCACCATATCTGTTTACTAAGCTTCCCTAAAGTTTAATTAAAATAAAAGGACTATTTGAAGAAATTGTTGACTTAGTATTAAAAGCATATGATGAAAATATCTTGGATGGCAATAGCAATGAACAGACTTCTGATAACTAACCTTTATTTGGTTATAAACACAGAAATTTGTGTAGTTCTGAAAAGTTCTATTTTAAGTGATTTTAGTGTTCTTGAAATAACCAGTTATTTTTACAAAATTAAGGGAAAAATTCCTATTTCCCACTGGGATGCCAATTAAAGTCTTCTGAAAACTGCCTCAGGAGATTATATTTTTCTAATTAAAAAATTTAATAACACCTTTATCAGAGCCAGCAATGTTTTTTAACTTCAAATACTCACCAAAAACTAGCATTCCCAAACAATTACATTTTGTCACAGTAAAGAACAGCATTGTACAAAGATAAACGAAACAACATTTTTTAGCTTTTCCTCTAAAGAGCTGCATTTTTCAGAGGATACAGTTTTTGTCAGTGTGAATAAAAGTGACTTTTCAGAATAAGCAACTGGCAGATAATCAACAGTTCTTACTAGCCTTCTGGACATCCTATATATCCAAAAACTAATTCTGAGTATGGGTTTTGCCACATTTCTTTAGAGCAAGATAAATTAAAGGGCTCAGATGGGCTTCTCTCAACAGAAGACAAAAAATTAAAACAGTGCTCTCTTTAACTTAGAATGTTACAAACAGTGCAATTTCCTACCTTCCAAAAATTGCTAATTGCATTTCTCCTATCTTATTGGCTATCTGAGTCAGAAAGCATTTGGGATAGTTTGTATAGAAAAAGTGTGCCATTTTCTTTATTGTAGAACACAACGTCACTTCATCATTGACTTCTAAGGAAGAAATAAGAGAAGTCTAGGTTTCTTCAATTATAGGACAACACTCATCTTAAAAAAAAAATCTAAAGAATTTCAAAAAGTAAACCCTGAAATACCCACCCCATCACCAAGATTACCGCCATCACAATTACTGAAAGATCCTGATGAAATTTTACTTCTTTTCCCTTCTGCTCTCCACAATGGCAAGGGTTCCTTTCTTCAAGGAAAGCTTTGTAAAATACAACTAGCTGATTTTCATCTGTCTGAGATAATATGGGTATCATTTTTAATAGGAGGCATGACAAAAAATATAACCTTGCAATTACTATCAACTGCAGCATTCTGTATAGGGCTGAATTAAACATTTCTAGTACTTGGTCCCGGGACGGTACATTGTAATAAGAAAGTTATTTTTTTAACTAGTTTCTTAAGTCAATGCATTCATACAGAATTGTAGATATATTATGAATGAACCCCTATTTTATACAAAGAGCTATTTTTTTTAAAGATTTTATTTATTTATTTGACAGAGAGACACACAGAGAGAGGGAACACAAGCAGGGGGAGCAGAACAGGGAGAAGCAGGCTCCCCAGGGAGCAGGAAGCCCAATGCGGGACTCGATCCCAGCACCCTGGGATCATGACCTGAACTGAAGGGAGACACTTAATGACAGCCACCCAGGCGCCCCAAGAGCTATTTATTTTCAGTTCAGAAAAGTACTATAACATACATTCTAAGTGATTAGGTTCTATAACATACCTAATAAAAAACTATATATAATCATCAATTTGGAAGCCCAGAAAATAGAGGCATAGGTTTTTGATCTGAAGATTATAGCTAATAAAGCTAACAGTCTATCAACCAATGACTACTCTTAGAAAAAGAAATGCTCTTTGGGATGAGATTCCAGTTGTTTTTCCAGTAACTATGATAAATTTATCCTTATTTCATACTACCTTGATAGGTGATCCATACTTCTTACTCTTGTGTATTCATGAAACTTATATTTTATACATTATATGCTGGCATGACTGAACTGTCCTTTATAAACCACAATAGAAATTTCACACTCAACTGTCACTGAGTTATTGCATCATAGTGTGACTTATCAGTTAATAATTTAGTTTCTGAAAGGTCCATGTGATGGTTAGTTGTATGTGTCAACTAGGCTAGGATAAGAGATTCCAGAGAGCTGGTAAAGCAGTATTTTGGAGTGTGTCTGTGAAGGGGTTTCTGAAAGAGATTGGCATTTGATTCAATAGACTAAAAAAAACATCTACCACTCTTATCAATGTGGGTGGGCATCATCCAATTTGTTGAGGGCCCAAATAGATGGAAACGTAAAGGGAAGGCAAATTCCCTCTCTCTTGCTGATATCCACCTCTCCTGCCCTCAGACATCAAAGCTCTCGATTCTTGGACCTTTTGACTCCAAACCATTAGCTCCCTTGGTTCTGAGGCCTTGGGACTCACACTGAATTATACCACTGGCCTTCCTGGTTCTCCAGCTTGCAAACAGCAGATTATAAGAAACTTCTAGGCCTAATACAAGTAAGCATCTTTGCCATCTTTATTCTTACTCTATTTTACACCACTGATAAGAAGTGTAAAACATCAATGGCTATTACCTGCTGCTTACTTACTGTGTGCAAGGCACTGTTTGATAAGCATTTAACATTGATTATTTCATTTGACCCTCACAACAATTCTATGATGTAGGGAACATAACAATTCCTATTTTACAGATAAAGAAGTTGAGGCACACGGGTAAAATAACTTTCCTGAGGTCACACGGCTAATAAACAATAAAAATGGGATTCAGTTTAGTCAGACAGACCAGAGACACTTCTGGAAGCAACAGCATGATAGCTGCCCAAGGAGAATCCCAAGTCCAATTCATACTTGTATTGGTTGGCGATCGTGGTACTAGAAAAACTATGTTTGTGAAACATCATCTGACTGGTGACCTTGAGAAGTACATAGCCACCTTGGGTGTTGAGGTCCATTCCCTTGTGCTCCATACCAACAGAGGACCTATTAAAGTTCAATGTATGGGATATGGCTGGTCAAAAGAAACTTGGTGGGCTGAGGGATGGTTATTATATCCAAGCCCAGCATGCCATTATAATGTTTGATGTAACATCAAGGGTTACTTATAAGAATGTGCCTATTTGAGAGAGAGAGTGGGAGAGAGTATGGGGCAGGGGGGCGCAGAGGGAGAGAGAGAAAATCTGGAGCAGATCTTATGCTGAACAAGAAGCCTGACATGGGGCTTGATCTCTGAGATCATAACTTGAGCCAAAACCAAGAGTTGGATGCTTAACTGACTGTGCCACCCAGGCGCCCCCAAAAGTCCAGCATGCTTGCCACTTTATTATATAGCTGAGCAGGACTTGTGCTTAATCTTTGGGATGCTGAAGGAGATGAATGGGCTTCGAAGCAAATGTGGCTGTTTAAAAAGTACCTTCATTTTTTGGACCTGCATATTTGGCTGTTTTGGAATGCAACTGTTTCCTTCCTGAGTTTCAAATAAAAGACTGCTATAGTCACATCACAATATCCACTGGTAAAATCTAATTTGTTGCTGTCATTCCCTTTCTTTTTTTTTTTTTAAAGATTTTATTTATTTATTTATTTGAGAGAGAGAATGAGAGAGAGAGAGAGAGCACATGAGAGGAGGGAGGGTCAGAGGGAGAAGCAGACTCCCTGCTGAGCAGGGAGCCGGATGCGGGACTCATCCTGGAACTTGAGGATCACGACCTGAGCCGAAGGCAGTCGCTTAACCAACTGAGCCACCCAGGCGCCCCTCCCTTTCTTTTTAGTTTAGAATCAGAATAAAGCTGTATTTCAAATGAAAAAAAAAAAGGGATTCAAAAGTATGCAGTATGCAGTATTCCAGACCTTAATTAAAATTAATGTGTCTTCCCTGTAAACTGAGGTCTCACATTTTTAACACAACTGAGGCAAGACAGAAACCATTAGGAAAAACATGAGTAAAGAATCTTTAGCCTTAAATGGCTACTCTGTTGTTAATTTGTGAAGGAAAGATAGCAGAGTTTAAAAACATGTACAACAGAGTGGAACCATATTCATTAAAACTGTCTACATGGTGAGGTATAACGAGAAAATTTCTAACATTTTTCTTTCTAAGATGAGAATCCTCAATTTAAACATTTTTACATGTACATGTTTTTAAAAATGCATTATACACATAAGTAGAAGGTTACTACTATACTACATAGCTTGATTTAACAAACCTTTATTGCTCTTCTACTATGCACTATGATACAAATTAGGTAATAACTATAATTAAAACATGAACTCTAAACACAGTTCACAAGTGAAATATATATATAATAAATAATAATAATGTGATAAAGGGTAAAGGAGATATTTACAAAGTGGAAAAGTGGCAAATTGAGCTGGAATGATTCATTCTATCAGGGCAGAAAAAAAGTTAGGCTTCCCAAAAAGATAATATCCTCAGCTAGCACTTAAATGTCATCTTGGACAGAGGAAATAGTATATATAAAGGCACAAAGGTATAGTCAGCATTGTTACAACAAGCTGAGAGACTTCAAGGAGGTGGAATGGCTGCAGCATAAAATTCAAGGCAGGAACTAGGAAGAGATGAGCTGGAGTACAGCTAATCATAAAACTCTATTAGAAGCACTCAGACTCATGATGAGCATCCACTAAAGGGACAGGAGGACCAATAAGCCTACCTATTCATTCCAGAGTTGTGTTTTCACCATCAAAAATAAACATTCAATGACGGTATTTCCTTAAATTTTGCAGTGACCCAACTTCGATCCCCAAAGAAGAAAGTTATTAAAAAAAAAAAAAAGGATTGTAGTTTCTAGTTAATAAAGACTGGACTGAGCCAAAAATTACATAGCATAATAATGCAATAAACCTTAGAATCAGCAAATTTTAGTTTACTTTTAATTTCTTAGCAGCAAGAAATTAATGAAATATTACAATAATGTTTCCTTTTTGTTGAGACAATCTGCAATTATTACAGTTTAGTTCTGGATCAAATCTTAAAATGGCTTAAATTCAAACTACTATAAAAAAGACATATAATTCTGAAGAGCAGGAAATCTACATTTGACTTCCAGCTCTAATTTATTTCCCATTTAAAGGCAACTAAGAGTTTAGGATTTGGAAATGATATACAACAGTAACAACACCTATCATTTACAAAGTGCTCTACATTTCCAAATGCTTTTTCAGTTATTATTTTATTCCTTTAATAAGTTTATTATGGAAGTGTCATTTCTTGACATGAAATGCAAGGAGCAGAGACAAAAATTCAGGCACAACAGGGGTCTGTTCCTACTGAACAAATCATCTAAGATAAAGCTATGTCAAGTCCATGAAGTAATATTCCATGTCTATTCTCTAACATACAGGCAAGAAACTACATGACACTCAAGTCTGAGGTAGTTCAGTAAAAGTAACATCAAGGCTTATTTTATACAGGCCTCAATGTGGCTCTTCGGTCAAGACCATCCAAAACCAGATTTGTAAAGACAGTATTAAAAGTATCAAAAAACCACACCTTTAGAACAGCACTGATGATAGTGAGGGAAGTCCTATGGCAAACTTTGTTTTACTATCTGACCTAACCCACACCAGGAGACAAACTTTGTATAGGTGACAGAGTTAGCTTATTGCAAAAGAGAAATCCCAATGTCAACATAAATATATGTGTAGTATTGGTCATGGAAGAGTAAAGGCATAAAACCGAAGGTTCATGTTTCCATTCATAGATTAGATCAAGCAATATTCTACTATTAAACCACAGTTCAAGATTCCCAACAACCACCTGAAAATTTTTAGAACCAAGAGCAATCATTCTTATCCTTGTCAATTTGTTTACAATCTTGTAAAAACTATGAACCATGAGCTGTCCTCCTTTTTGTACTGGCTGCTAAAAGCTTAGAGTCAATTTTGTAGCAGATGAATAAAACTTAAATAAACCTGTTCCTCTCTTGCTTGCCTTCACCAACTTCCCATTTTCCTTTCGTCCTCACCTTCTTTTTTTAATCTGGATAAACTGTATAAACCTTCTTAAAGCCTTTCTGAAACAAGGGAGAATTTAAGGTAGATAAACTAAAAAAACAGTTTAAAAAAAAAGGAAAAAAGCAAACATTACCTTTACATCAAAATTACAATCAAGTCTTCTAATTAACACGATGAAAGTGCCAGATGAATTATCTTTTAGTGGTGGAGGCACTATGGGTTCACAGGCATTCTCCGGTTTTGAGTTAATCAAAAAACCCTGAAAAAGAATTGGCAAGAAGTTTTTTTTCTCCGTCAAACTCAAAAAATCAATTCAACTTACTTCTACATCTTTTAAATTTGCTTCATGTATTTTGCATCATGCTAGATGAATTATCTGGGAGCTATGACAGTTCCTACCCTCCAAATGCTAACAATCCCAGGACTTCTAAAGTAGTATTTGATTT
Organism: Eumetopias jubatus; assembly: GCF_037043125.1. Lineage (NCBI taxonomy): Eukaryota > Metazoa > Chordata > Mammalia > Carnivora > Otariidae > Eumetopias > Eumetopias jubatus. The sequence goes on from NW_028274807.1 coordinate 111,696,998, forward strand.
CATAAGCACTTAGTTTTTTAAAGTTCATTCCAATTCTCCCATTAAAGTTTGTTTTTGTTTTTGTTTTTAATCACACATAAGCCCATTACCCAAAAGACAAACCACTGTTAGCATGTTGGTATATTTTCCGATGATCACTGACATTTCTAAACCAAGTAAATACTTCTTAAAAATTAACTTTTACATTACTTTCGCGTTATCAAACAATGAAAATGCACAACCTTTCTAGGTATTTGTTCTAAAGAAATATCAGCCTGAGTATATAAAGATATAGAAAAATGTTCCCTGCTACATTGTTTTTAATAGCAAAAGCTGGAAATCATACACATCAATACGGCAGCCATTTAAAAAAAGATTCAATAGGGTGCCTGTGTGGCTCAGTCCATTAAGCGTCTGCCTTTGGCTCAGGTCATGATCCCAGAGTCCTAGGGATCAAGTCCCACGTTGGGCTCCCTGCTCAGCCGGGAGCCTGCTTCTCCCTCTCCCTCTGCCCCTCTACTCGTGCTTGCTCTCTCTCCCTAGTGCTCTCTCTCTCTCTAATAAATTAAATCTTAAAAAAAAAAAATACAACAGAAAAACGGAGCCATTAAAAAGAATGAGGTAAATCTATACACTCTAAATTAAAAAGATATCTGCAAAACAACTATTAATTTAAAAAGTTAAATCAAGTCACTTTCCCAGAAATACAGGATGGTTTGACATCAGAAAATACATTACATAAAATGTTAATTAACAGGAAAAAAAAGTTAAATTTACAGATTAGAAAAGAAAAATCAAATGACTATCTCAACAGATGTAAAACACTGAATAAACACATAAAAAGATCACCAAATTCAGTAAATTTGTAAGAAGTGAACAATTAAAGCTATGACACAGTGCCTTAACAATATGGCATCCTCCTATATGGTATGTGAACTGGTCACACCAACCACCTATCCACAGGATATGGCAATTTCTCCTGCTTAAGCTGCCATTGATTGGCTTGTAATGGGAAATGCTTTTGAATGTTTCAGGAATAAAATGCAGCATACCTTCATTTATTCATAAAATAGATCCCCTTCTTGATTCCACAAAGCACTTGGT